>NC_053147.1:64487499-65956959 GCF_016808335.1 Panicum virgatum
AGCCTCATCCTCTGCATGATGACTCCACTGAACTTTACACATTCGTATCCTCTTACTCCGAGTAATCCTCTCTAATGTGTCTAGGATTTTGACCGGATACTCAGTATAGGTTAGATCATCCTGCACATTCAATTCCTCCAGTGGCAATTTCTCCTCTGGCACCCTCAAACACTTTCTCAACTGAGATATATGGAACACATTGTGCACATCGGACAATCGGGCCGGTAGTTCTAGCTCATAAGCTACTTCACCCCTCCGGGCCAAGACTTTGAATCTGCGCAAACCTCTGATAGGTGACACTTTGAGATACACAAAATCTCCTTCTTCAAAGATCAACTCTCTACGTCCCTTGTCTGCATAGCTCTTCTGTCTTGACTGTGCCACTTTCAGATTTTCTCGAACAATCTGTACTTGTCGTTCGACCTCTTTGATGATCTCTGGGCCGAACAACTGGCTTTCCCCTGTCTCACTCCAATATAATGGAGTCCTGCACTTTCTTCCATATAATGCCTCAAATGGTGCCATCTTCAAGCTAGCCTGGTAACTGTTGTTGTATGAAAACTCTGCGTACGGCAAGCTCTTATCCCAACTACCTCCGTGCTTTAGAGCACAAGCTCTAAGCATATCCTCTAATACCTGATTGGTTCTTTCTGTCTGTCCATCCGTTTGTGGGTGATATGCTGAACTGAAATTCAACTTTGTATCCATAGACTCATGCAATTTCTGCCAAAACCGAGATGTGAACTGAGTACCTCTATCTGACACAATCTTCTTGGGTACCCCATGTAGGCAGACAATCCTGGATATGTATAGCTCTGCCAGTTTGGCTCCCGAGTAGGTAGTCTTCACTGGAATGAAGTGAGCTACCTTTGTCAACCTATCCACAATAACCCATATGGAATCATAGCCATCTTTTGTACGTGGTAACCCCACAATAAAATCCATACCAATTTCTTCCCATTTCCATTCTGGTATTTTCAATGGTTGCAACAAACCGGCTGGTCTCTGATGTTCTGCCTTGACTCTCTGACACACATCACATATGGCCACGTGAGCCGCAACATCACGCTTCATGCCATACCACCAATATCTTTCTTTCAAGTCCTGGTACATTTTGGTACTGCCTGGATGAATCGAGTAGGCGGAATCATGGGCTTCCTTTAGAATCTTTTCTCGTAGATGATCCACCTCTGGCACACATATCCTCTTTCTGAACCACACGGTTCCATGTTCATCCTCAGTAAAATCAGGTGCCTTGCCTTTTTCTATCAGCTCCTTGATCTCCTTGATTTTATCATCCTCAAGCTGACCCTTCCGTATCTCTTGCTCAAGAGTCGGCTCGACTTCTATAGTGATTCCCTCAGTATGACCAACAAAACCAAGGTTGAGTTTCTCAAACTCCCAGCACAATTCTTGAGGCATCTGGCTGACTCTCATTGCATTTACATGGCTCTTGCGGCTCAAAGCATCTGCAACCACATTAGCTTTTCCTGGATGGTAGTGTATCTCCAGGTCATAATCCTTTATAAGCTCTAACCATCTTCTCTGTCTCAGGTTGAGATCATTCTGGGTGAATATGTACTTCAGACTCTTGTGATCAGTATATATCTGACATCTATGTCCCAACAAATAGTGTCTCCATATCTTCAAGGCATGCACCACGGCTGCTAACTCCAAATCATGAGTGGGGTAGTTCTGCTCATGCTTTCTTAACTGACGAGACGCATAAGCAATCACATGTCCCTCTTGCATTAGCACACAACCAAGTCCCTGACGAGATGCATCACAATATATATCGAAACTCTTGTGAATGTCAGGCATAGCCAACACTGGAGCTGTAGTCAGCCGCTTCTTTAATTCTTCAAAACTGGCTTGGCACTCATCTGACCATACAAACTCTTTTCCTTTCTCCAATAGTGAGGTAAGGGGTTTCACTATCTTGGAGAAGCCTTCTATAAATCTTCTGTAGTAGCCTGCGAGTCCTAAGAAACTCCGGATTTCTGACACTGTCTGAGGTGGTTCCCACTTCAACACATCTCTGACCTTGCTGGGATCAACTGCAATTCCTCCATCTGTGATAACATGACCAAGAAACGAAACCTCTTTCAACCAGAATTCACATTTGCTGAGCTTGGCGTACAACTGATGCTCCCTGAGCTTCTGCAAAACAAGCCTCAAGTGCTCCTCATGTTCTTCCTCATTCTTGGAGTACACCAAAATATCATCGATGAACACCACTACAAACTTGTCGAGATACTCCATAAACACATTATTCATCAAGTACATAAAGTAAGCTGGTGCATTGGTCAACCCGAATGACATGACCGTATACTCATACAACCCATATCTGGTAGTGAATGCGGTCTTGGGAAAATCCGACGGTCGTATCCTCAACTGGTGAAACCCTGACCTCAGATCGATTTTGGAGAATACCTTGGCTCCTCTCAGCTGATCAAACAAATCTTCTATACGGGGCAACGGATACTTGTTCTTGATAGTAACTTCATTTAGTGACCTGTAGTCCACACACATCCTCTGTGTACCATCCTTCTTGTCCACAAAGATCACTGGGGCTCCCCAAGGTGACGAACTAGCACGAATAAATTTCTTATCTAACAATTCCTTTAATTGTTTCTTAAGTTCTTCTAGTTCACCAGCGGACATCCTATATGGTCTCTTAGCAATAGGTGCAGTGCCAGGTAAAAGATCTATGATGAACTCAATGTCACGTTCAGGTGGCATACCTGGCAAGTCATCGGGGAACACATCTGAGTACTCGCATGCTATCCTGATGTCCTCTATCAGAGCAGCCTTCATCTGATTCACCGTACAATCTGCTGATGTTGGAGGGGTTGCAACAAACTCAAACCTCTCACCTGCTGGGCTAGTGAGGAGCACTGATCTCTTGGCACATTGAATGACAGCATCATACTTGGTCATCCATCCCATTCCAAGAATGATATCAATACCACTGGACTCCAGGACTATCGGATTTGCCACAAATTCTCTGCCCATAATCTGTATTCTAACCCCATAACACCGATACATAGCCTTCATATTTCCCCTAGGTGAATTTACTAGCATGGTTCTAGGCATAGTGCAAAGAGGAATAGAATGCTTGGCTACGAACTGAGCAGATATGAAAGAATGCGTTGCTCCAGAATCGAATAAAACTGATGCAGGAGCTGAGTTGACGAGAAACATACCGAACACAACATCTTGTGCCTCCTGAGTGGACTCCGCGGCAACATGGTTCACCCTTCCATGGATGTAGTTCTGCTGTCCACGGTTGCCCTGGGGAGTCTGGTTGTTGTTTCTCGGCTGCTGCTGCTGCTGTGGCTGTTGTTGTTGAGGGGTCTGTCTCTGCCCACTGTTACTGGATTGACCTGGCGTACCTTGGTTATTTCTGTTGGGACAAGCGTGAGCAAAATGCCCAAGCTGACCGCACTTGAAACAAGCATTGCCTCCAGAAGATGCGGGGTTGTTGTTTCTCACAGGGGTACCGGCTGGAGTGTTCTGACGATTCTGCTGGGGAGTGGAGCGTTGAGCTAACTGCTGATTCTGCTGGTACTGCTGAGCTGGGCGCTGGTACTGATACTGATTCTGCCCAAAATTGACATTTTGTCCTCCTGTGCGGTACTGGTTACCTTGCGGGGGTCCAAAGCGCGGGCGCGAATTGCTAGACTAGCCTTGTGACTCGTACTTCCGCTTCTGCTCGCCCATCTCCTTGCGAGCATTCTCCACAGCGATGGCATTGTCCACCAGTTTCTGGAAGCTATCAAACCTGTGCACCAACAACTGATATCTGATAGGTGCAAGCAGCCCTAGCCTGAAGTAATCCTGCTTCTGCCCATCTGTGGCCACGTCTGCGGAGGCATAGCGGGACAGCTGGATGAACTTGTCCCGATACTCACTTACGGACATTCCACCTTGCTTCAGAGCTAGAAATTCCTGCCTCTTCAGCTTCATCAAACCCTCAGGTATGTGGTGCTCCCTGAATTGGGTCCTGAACTCATCCCAGGTGATGGTGTTTTGATCAACATGGGCGGCGGTATAAGCATCCCACCAGTCTGCTGCAGTTCCTTCCAATCTGCCTGAAGCATACAGTACCTTCTCCCTGTCTGTACACTGAACTATATTTAGCATCTTCTCAATGGTCTTGAGCCAGTCATCGGCGTGAAGAGGATCTGGAGAGTGGGAGAAAGTAGGAGGTCTGTGACTCATGAAGTCACGGTGGCGATCTCTCGGTGGTGGCTGTGGAACTGGAGCTTGATTTGCTTGAGCTTGTAGATTGGCCATGACATTGGCCATTTGAGTCAATAGCTGTGTCTGCGCAGCAAGGAACTGCTCCATCCCTGCTGGTGGTGGTGGCGGTGGCCCGTTGTTCTGGTTGTTGCCTCCACTCATGTTGTTGGGTTGCTGGTTGTTGCCTCTTCTCTGACGCTGCACTGCTGGCTGATCAACTCCTGATCCGGACCTGGTGTTCACCATCTGACCGGTTAGACAAGTAAGACTCATGAAATAATCATGGTAAAATATAGGTGCAAGGAGGAGATAGAGACAATATAAAATAAAATAGATAACCCCAAGCTTTACTAACTAGCTAACTTTATTAAAAACTTGATGCAATTATGGTCATCACTCCATAATTACACCGCAATCATTACAAAAAACCAACTCACGAGTGTTCACAAAACCAAGCATTCAAACACACTGATTAACTAACACACTTAAACAAACGTTCACGAGCTAGCGATTACAAAAAGACTCTTTACAAGACTCAACCTAAACTCTTAAGCCTATCATCTAATAGAAACGGTTCTGGTAGCCACGATCACCGAAACGAAGCCTCTTGCGCGGGGGTGACAAGGCGGGATGTGGGGGCTCCCCCTCTGGAACAGGTGGAGGCGCCTCTCCTGCAAGCTGGGCCTCTAGCTGGCGAATCCTGTGGTGAGCTTCTCTCAGTCGGTCTTGGGTGTCGTCCAGCTGGTTGACGACGTTCCTTAAGTCCATGTCAACTCCGGCGAGAGCTCGCACTGTGACATTGACGCGGTTCTCCTCGTCCTCTCCAAGTGTCAACTCCGTATGCTCTGTCCCACGAGCACGGCGAGGAAGGTGCTGATAGTCTGTGTGCTCCAAGTCTCGGCGGTTAGTGTGGTTGAGAGACCAGAGAGCCCTCATGGCAGCATGGCTTACTGAGGCACGGTAGGTCGCCATGGGTGTTGAGGAATCGTGTGCGGAGACGGTCATCATGCCTCGGGGTCCAGTATCCACCCTTATGTGGACCCGAGTGACGAAGTAGTCGCCGAGCGCAGGGTCTTCATAGTGCCTTGTCTTGTACAGGGGAGCCACGGGGTTGTGAAGCTCTTCCAGTGTATCCCGAAGCAGTAGGGGGAAGTGACCCTCCTCGTGGGTTGAGGTGTAGACGCAGTACAGTCCCCTTTCTTCTGGCGGGTCATCATTCTGATCATCTTCATCATCATCCTCATTGTCCGGGTCCTCTGGGCCTTCTGGGTCTCCTCCAGCTGGTACAGGCGTTGGAGCTGCTGGAGCAGGAGGTGCAGGTGGCGATGCTGGGGCTTCATCCTCGGACATCTCCAGGGGCTCCTCCTCTTCTCCTCCTTCAGCGACGGCGGTCGCTGGAACCTGAGCTTCGAAATAGGCCAGTGGCGGGCCTAGATCGTGTGCTGGCGTCGGCGACGGTAGAGATGACTGTATGTTCCCGTCCGCATCGACTTCCCGGATGTTGCCTTCTTGGTCTTCATCGAAGAAGTAATCCATCCCGGGCACTTCCTCAACCTCTTCCTCCGGCTGAGCTGGAACTGGAGCAGGTGCTGGGGCGGGTACTGGCTCAGCGGGTGCAGGAACAGTACGACGGGCGAAGGCACGACCTCCAGTGCGCTTGCGTGCAGTCTGCCTAGTTCTGGCCATCTGAAGAACATGATAGAAAGGTTTTAGAACATACTTGAAAGAAAAGACAAGTATGCGTTCAAGGATGAGATAAAAGCTATCAATAAGGATTAAGCAGATATGCATGAAAGAGCATGGCTACTAAGCAAGATAGACCTTAATTTTCGACCATTTCTATCTAGGCTAACGTCCTACAGTCAACACTGCTCTGATACCACTTCTGTCACACCCGGTTTATGAAGGCAAACCGAATGCATCTCATATGTGCGCCAGGATCAGTTTACACACATATGATTAAACATAAAGTGAATATCACAACTAGTGCAAACGTAAAGAGAGTATTAAAGACTTTATTACAAAACCGAATGTCTTAAACGAATAATTAAACGTCTATAGAGTAGCAGCGGAATCTTCTTCAGCACAGGCAGATGACTGGGAGACATACGCATAGAAATCCTCGAAGTCTTCTGGAAACTCCGGGCAGTTGTTATTACGGTCTGAGCAGCAAGTATGCAAGGGTGAGTACACTTATGGTTGGTACTCAACAAGTGATAGAGAAACAACTATAATATATGCAAGGCTATTTCAAGGAATAGCTGACATGGTTTAACTGCACTAAGCAATTTTAGTTGGTCATATTTTATTAGCAAGCATTAACTAGATATAAGTATATACCATTAAACCCATAAGATAAGGATATACGAAGATATACAACAAAACCATAAGTAATAGCATCGATTTAGATCAACTTCAAGTTCAATTATCATGTGAGGGTCCAAGCCGCTCTTGACCGTGAGCACGGCTAACCGGTTAGTTTTAACTCTGCAGAGGTTGTACACTTTCACCACAATTCGCGTAAAAGCTCCGAAGAACTTTAAACCCAACCATGCAAGTGCGGGCCAAGCACCATATCACACTTCCTTAGGTATGACTGCATAGGGACGCTACGATGCCTTTACAAAGATTCCCTAACCTATGACAACCCGCTAAGGTTTCAAGCCAAAGTGGTCATAACACTGCCCTAATGAGGTGATATCTTGCCAAAGGATCATAAAACAATACCAATTGCCTCAAGAGGACTGAGCTATACCCCATCAATGCATCCCCTCTTGCCCTTTCGGTAAGATTGTCACAAGCTAGAGTTTCTAATTAATCAGCCAAGACCAGAGCCATATAGTAATTGTGGTTGTACTGTTTTCTTGGGTGGTTCTCCATGTTCCAATTAACACATATGATCTTGATTAACAATATTAAACCATCATGAACATGAAGTAATAAACATAGCATTTGTAATATTATCCACCCATAACCAAGGTAAAGCGACTAGCATAGCTACCCAACATGTAAATAAACCCAAGTTGATCAAGGAATAAGGTAAACAATACTAGGCATGTCCTTAACTCGGTTCCCATCATATTATAAACACATGCATGAACATAAAAGTAAATGTGATAGATTTGGTGATTTCATGGGTCAAAACATGATCAAGGGTCCACTTGCCTTCCTCAAACTGCTGCTGATCCGGTCCTCCGAAGTCTTGATCTTGATGCTGCTCCTCGAACTGCTGATCGTCTATCGCACCAAACACGCACATGCAAGCAAACAAGTACAAACAATAAGAAACAGTACACCAAACAATATAAACAGTACAAAAAGAGGTTACTAAACTATTCTACTCGATGCAACGATCGCGTGAGCGCAAAGATCATCGAAAACGGATCTAAAACGAGAAAGTTATGGCTAAAACAAGATTTAAGGGCTGAAACGTAATTAAACCTTATACGCAGGGGCTAACTCATGAAAACAGGGGCTGATTTGTAAATATTTTTCACTACAGTGGACGGCGGATTCTAATATGGAAAAACAGAGGGGCTTAAGTGCAAAAAGACCATGGTTGACCGGTATCTGATTAGTTGACTTGGATCCGATCTAATTTGGACCGTCCGATTTAGATCTGACGGCCGCAATCGGGTCGGGGCTGAGCGGCGGCGCTGGCGGCGGCGCATAGCGCCGGCGACGAGACTGGGGCGGCGGCGCATCGCCGGCATGGGCCGAAAACGGCCGTCCGACTTGGATTTCGAACGCGGCTGGCACTGGGAGCATGCGCGCGGCACGGGAAACTCATCTAAGGCAGCGGCGCGGGCTATCACGGGCCGAGCGGAGCTCACGGCGGCGCATGGCGGAGGTGCGGCAACGGCGAGCGTTCCCGGGCGAAGCGGGGCGAAAGAGAGGGGAAAACTGGCCGGTGAGCCTCACTACCTCGGTGCGAATCTCCTGGAGGGCTTGAAGTCGACGGGGAGCGGTTTAATCGGCGATGCAACTTGGAGCTCCAAGCTCCAACAATGGAGACGGCGCGGAAGCTAGGGTTTGGCGAAAGCAGCGGCTGCGGCTTTGGGTTTTGGGTTCCAGGGGTCGCGGGGCGTTGCTTTTATAGTACGGGGCTGGGCCTTGGCGTGCGGGCCACGCCGAGTCGGGGCGGCGCGCGCAGCGTGCTCCTCCCGGACTCGGGGAGAGTCCGAGTCCTCCCCGAGGTCGGGGATGACGGACGGGCCCCACGCGACAGAGGGAGAGAGGGCGCTGGGCTGGACTGGGCCAGGAGGCGGGGAACGGGCCGGCGCGAGGAAACCGGGACGCGGGAAGGAAAAGGAAAGTGGGCCGGTTTGGGCTGGAAAAGGGAAGGGGAAAAAGAAAAGCCTTCTCATTTTCTGAAACGGTTCAAACTCTTTCAATTTAAATTCAAACCCAAGGATTTGAATTTAAATTGAACAACAAGCAAATAAAGATGCAAACCAGCATGAAATGCACACACCTATTTTCCTTATATTTATTTTATGGCTAAATATTTTATTTGATTCCCGACATATGCTCTAAATTCAAGATAAATTAGATGAAACCTTATCGAGCCTACAATATACCTAATCAAATTTATTTAGGTTCCTAATTTGAAAATACGGGTGTTACAAAGAACTCATGTAACTCTTGGAGTTTTCTTTCTTGTATTTTGAGATCCTCGTTCAAGGTTTAGAGGCTGGTTTATTTTTTATCTACAAAATATCCAAACACCGCTGTTGTGGAAGAGCACTATCACACTATAACACTAAGTTTAGTTCATTAGTTCTCAAAATCTACTAAATTTTACCCACAAAAGAATCCACTTAATTTGGACTAATCCAACTAGCGAACTGCAAATAGTCCAAACTACCCCTCAACATGCACTTGCAGGCACAACAATAGCATAATTTAATAAGGGCAAAATTGACACTTCCATATTTTTATTCACCTGCCTGCCGGGAAGGAAGAAAGCGGAAGCTGAGGTGAGGTCTCGGCTGCTTTCGCTTTTGACTCCACCGAAACGACGAGGTGACGTCACCGAGGCTCCAGCGGACGCGCTATTGGGCGCCCCAGCCAGCCTCCTCTGTCGTCGTCGTCTTCCTGCAGTTTCCGCGCTCCTTCCTGCTCCCCCCGCGGTCGCGACTCGCGGGAACCGCCGCCACAGACCTCGTCACCGGCCGGACCGGCAGCCGCGAGAGTCAGCCCCGGCCCCATGCGCGCGCGCGCCTGATTGGCGCTTGGCCGGCTGACCCCGAGGCCGAGCGAGGGAGGACCCGGAGCAGGCTGCTGTGGGTGGCGGAGGCGAGGGGCGGGCGGGCAGGGCAGCAGGGGGCGGAACGCGGCGGGATGGAGAGCTACCTGGAGGAGCGGTTCGGGGGCGTGCAGCCCAAGAACTCCTCCGAGGAGGCGCTCCGCCGGTGGCGCCGCCTCTGCAGCGTCGTCAAGAACCCCAAGCGCCGCTTCCGCTTCACCGCCAACCTCGAGAAGCGCGGCGAGGCGGAGGCCATCAAGCACGCCAACCACGTGCGTCTTTTTTTCCTCCCCGATTCTCGCCGCTTCTCCACTTCCCTCCCTCCCTCCCGCCGCCGCTTAGTTCCGCTAGGATCCGCCGCCGCGGCGCTGAGCTCGCGGGATCTGGGCCTCGGGCTTCGCGGCGTGCTTGGCGGCGCCGGCGCCTAGTGGTGGATTGTTATCGCGTTGCTTCGCCAGCGAGCTCAACACCGCCGGAGTGTGGCCGTGGCCATGATTCTCCAGCGTGCACGGATGGGGATGGGTTTTCTAACTGAAAACTACTAGCACTGTTTTTGGCCGCCTGTTGATGAGCATTTTTTTGGTGGCTTTTGACTTTTGTGCGGGATCAGCCGTGGGAGCTTAACGCGGCTGAAAATTGAGGATGATTGTTGTTCAACTACGGGGGACTGTAGTTGATTCTTGCTCTATTTTCACTGCTGCGGCAACATACCTTCAGCTTCTTTGGATTTGCTCTGTTTTAGTGCTGCTAGTTCGGGTAATCCCAGCCTTGCTTCACCAATTTGCTAAATTAGCAGCCCATTTTCAGTGGGCTGTTGCAACCGGCAGGGGCGGACCCAGGGCCCGGCGACCCTGGGCACCGGCCCGGGCTCCCATGGAATGGTGCAAGAGAATCTTGGCTTGAAGCTCATTCAGATCAGCAACTCATGACTGTAATAACCTGTTATAGTGAAGAGAGAATGAAGAGCTACCATGACTACCATGACTTTTGCCCGGGCTCCATTTATTCCCTGGGTCCGCCACTGGCAACCGGCTGCTATCAGCTCCACTCTAAGCTTATTAGAAGTCTAGAACCATAACATTAAACCTCATCCCATAACTTTGCTAGCTAATTGCATAACAGTGCGACAACATGCATAGCTATCCCCACCTGTTTCCGGATTTCAGCGGTGAAGGTTGCGATCCAAGTTAGTTCTGGCCTTGCTGCCTTTTTCCCCGTACTATAATAGCACTAGCTTCTCTTCTGAAATGCTTTAAGGGCGTACTCAAGCTCAAACTGCTGGTGTATCACAGGAGAAGCTGCGTGTTGCTGTGCTCGTCTCCAAGGCTGCGCTGCAGTTTATACAGGGTAATTGTGTACCAACAGGCAACGCGACCTGGATTCGTCACGCTTTTGGAATTTTTACTCCAGGTCTTTTATTTTTCTAACACAGCACACCTAAAACCATATTTCTGAATGTTCAGGTCTCTCTCTTCGGAGCGAGTATGTCATCCCTGAGGAAGTCAAGGCTGCTGGGTTTCAGATCTGTGCCGATGAGCTGGGGTCCATTGTCGAGGGCCATGATAGTAAAAAGTTGATCATCCATGGTAGAGTTGATGGAATTGCTGAAAAGCTCTCAACATCGAAAACAGATGGGCTAAGTACAGATGAGGACAGCATTAAGCGCAGGCAAGACATATACGGGGTAAACAAGTTCACGGAAAATGAGGTCCGCAGTTTCTGGGTGTTTGTGTGGGAAGCGCTTCAAGATACTACTCTTATAATTCTCGCTGTCTGTGCGTTTGTATCTCTGGTTGTTGGCATTGCGATGGAAGGGTGGCCAAAAGGTGCTCATGACGGTCTTGGAATTGTTGCAAGTATCCTCTTGGTTGTGTTCGTAACAGCGACAAGTGACTATCGGCAGTCGCTGCAGTTCAAGGACCTGGACAAGGAGAAAAAGAAAATCCAAGTCCAAGTTACAAGGAGTGGCTTTAGGCAGAGATTGTCAATATATGATCTTCTTCCTGGAGATGTTGTCCATTTAGCAATTGGAGATCAGGTCCCTGCAGATGGGCTCTTCATTTCTGGATTCTCTCTATTGATCAATGAATCCAGCCTAACTGGTGAGAGTGAACCTGTTGCTGTAAATGAAGATAATCCTTTTCTTCTGTCAGGGACCAAAGTACAAGATGGGTCTTGCAAGATGCTGGTCACAACAGTGGGCATGCGTACTCAATGGGGAAAACTGATGGCCACTCTGAGTGAAGGTGGGGATGATGAAACCCCACTGCAGGTCAAACTTAATGGAGTTGCCACTATTATTGGCCAGATTGGACTATTTTTTGCTGTTATAACTTTCATCGTCCTATCCCAAGGGCTGTTCAGCAAGAAATACCATGAGGGGCTGCTTTTAAGCTGGTCAGGAGATGAAGCACTGGAGTTGCTGGAGCATTTCGCTATTGCAGTTACCATTGTTGTTGTTGCTGTTCCTGAGGGATTGCCATTAGCAGTCACGTTGAGCCTTGCATTTGCCATGAAGAAAATGATGAATGACAAGGCACTGGTTCGTCACTTGGCTGCATGTGAAACTATGGGCTCAGCTACTACCATCTGCAGTGACAAGACTGGAACACTGACAACCAATCATATGACTGTTGTTAAGGCCTGCATCTGTGGAAATATCAAGGAAGTTAACGGTCCTCAGAATGCATCCAAGTTATGTTCTGAATTCCCAGAGATTGTTGTCAGAATTCTTCTGGAGTCTATATTTAACAACACAGGTGGCGAGGTTGTATTTAACCAGGATGGGAAATATCAGATCCTGGGTACCCCTACAGAGGCAGCTTTATTGGAGTTTGCATTGGCACTAGGTGGAGATTTTAAGGTAAAACGCGATGAAACTAAGATTGTGAAAGTGGAACCTTTCAATTCAACAAAAAAGAGGATGAGTGTCATTCTTGAGCTTCCTGGAGGAGGACGCCGTGCACACTGTAAAGGTGCTTCAGAAATAGTCTTGGCTGCCTGTGATAAGTTCATAGATGATACAGGTAGTGTTCATCCTCTGGATAAAACAATCGCTGACAAGCTCAATGGTATTATTGATAGTTTTGCTGGTGAAGCTCTTAGGACATTGTGCCTTGCTTATAGGGAAATGGAAGAAGGTTTTTCCATTGTAGATCATATACCAGTACAAGGGTACACATGCATTGGAATCGTAGGTATCAAAGATCCTGTTCGTCCAGGTGTGAAGGAATCTGTTGCTACTTGCCGGGCTGCCGGAATTATGGTGAGAATGGTCACAGGAGATAACATAAATACAGCAAAGGCGATTGCTCGTGAATGCGGTATACTTACTGAAGATGGCATAGCTATTGAAGGACCAGAATTCAGAGAGAAAAGCCTAGATGAACTCCTTAAGCTGGTTCCAAAAATCCAGGTTTGTTGGCTACATGATATCTTATTAACTTCCAAACACTTAGATAATCTATCAACAAGTCTCACCTACTGCTGTTTCTGTGCGTTGAAGGTAATGGCCCGATCATCACCACTGGACAAGCATACACTTGTAAAGCATTTGCGCACAACATTCAACGATGTTGTTGCTGTTACTGGTGATGGCACAAATGACGCTCCTGCATTGCATGAAGCAGATATTGGACTCGCAATGGGCATCGCAGGGACTGAGGTGCGAATGTGTGATCGTTAAGGAGACCATATGAAATAAATCATATTCATTAACTAGCAGATATGCCATGGTGTCATTTTTTTGCTTTATGTACATGCATGTAGGATTTTGTTCATTCTCGCTGGACCTTGGTGTTGCTAGTTTGATATCATACCCTGCTGGTCTTTCTTGTTTCATCCAGTGGATCTAATATAAAGCCTTTTCAGGTGGCAAAAGAGAGTGCTGATGTTATAATTCTGGATGACAACTTCTCTACAATAGTAACCGTTGCCAAGTGGGGACGGTCTGTTTACATCAATATTCAAAAGTTTGTGCAGTTTCAACTGACTGTCAATGTTGTGGCGCTACTAGTTAACTTCTCCTCAGCTTGCTTTACAGGTATGCCTCCCGGGCTCCTGGCCCCGCTATTTTGTTAACTTCAGAGTTTGGATGTCTCTTTGTATAATGAGATGTACTTGTAATGCCAGGAAATGCACCACTGACAGCTGTTCAGCTTCTTTGGGTCAACATGATCATGGACACCCTTGGCGCTCTTGCACTGGCCACGGAACCACCTAACAATGACCTGATGAAGAGAGAGCCTGTAGGAAGGACAGGGAAATTCATTACAAATGTGATGTGGAGGAACATTTTGGGAATGTCTTTCTACCAATTTTTTGTTATGTGGTATCTCCAGACACAAGGGAAAAACTTTTTTGGGCTTGAAGGCTCTGATACTGATGTTGCGCTAAACACAATAATTTTCAACTCATTCGTCTTCTGCCAGGTATGACTACTGCTGCAAATCACTTATTTTCCTCTAGTGATCTGTCTTCTCAGAGCAATGTCACTGCTGGCACCATCACCTTAGCTTGCGCTAGAAGCACTTGTACATTTCTCATAATGTAGTATTAGTAAATTCATTGCGGCCTTTTCTATGCATCACACCAAGTCAATTTCATTCTTTTGTCCTGCAATATTGTCATTACTGGGGGGAAAAAAGGCTGTGAGAACTCTGAGTAGAATTCATTGACCTAACACACTTAGCTTAAAAAAGAAAGCAGGAGATTAATAGCAGCACAATTAATTTTGTGGAAAATAAAATAAACATTCTTTGAGGTACCTTCTATTCTATTCTGATTTGATATATGCTTCTCCAGGTGTTTAATGAGATAAGCTCGAGGGAGATGGAAAAGATCAACGTGCTCAAGGGCATGACGAGGAACTATGTCTTCATGGCTGTCCTCACCAGCACGGTCATCTTCCAATTCATCATGGTGCAGTTCCTGGGCGAGTTCGCCAACACGACACCCCTCAACTTGCACCAGTGGCTCGCCAGCGTGCTCCTGGGCCTGGTTGGGATGCCAATTGCTGCCGCCGTCAAGCTGATTCCCGTCGGCTCATCATGATCATTGAAGATCCTTACCTGCAAAGCACAGATATATTCAGATTGACCAAATTGCATGATATTCTGTGTAGCTGAACTCCCTGTGCATGAACTTTTGGAATGCACGGAGAGAGCTGGCTTGGGAACAGCTGCTGCACTTTGAAAAGTTTTGTAGCCTGCAATTGTGTCTAGATTGCATCGTGTTGTATGAAGCATTGTGTTTGACACTGGGGTTCAGGCTCAGCTCTGTTAGTGTAGCAGAATTGTAAGATTGGTGCTTAGCCTTTGAAATGGAATTTAGACTGCAGGATATTTATGTGGATCAATGAATGGAAACATGGTTAATTCAGATTAGGGTTATTTATATGGCAATTCAGATGTAGATTTAGGGGTTATTTAAGTCATTTTTAATATTGACAGAAATGTGTAATTTTTATCTTAAAACTTAGGGGTTTATTATTTTTACAATACCATAGGAGGAGGATTTAGATGAACATTAGGGGGTTAGTTTAAGTTTTTTAAGTGGCATGTGTAGTTAATTTAGCTATAAATCTAGGGCGTTACGTTACACCATCTCTTTTTTTTAAATAATAGCAGCGGTTCTTTTCTAGAAACATGATTTATCCAACCTCTTATTTATCTCTCTTTTTTTTAGCAGCGGTTCACCAGATGAACGGACGTTTCTATTTTTTTTAGAATTTCTTAGATTTATCTCTTTTTTATTTGTTTATCTAGAGCGTATTGCAAGGGTTACGTAATACTTCCTCTGTTTTTTATTTATATATCATATTAGATTTGTCATAAATTAAATTTGACTAATTTTGACTAAATCTATAGAAAAATATAGCAATAACTATACAATCCAACATATGTACCATCAACATATATTTTATGGTGGATTTAATGAAATAAATTTGCTATTGTCAATGTTATTATTAATTTTTTTAATAAATTTGGCTAAAGTTGGTATATTTCATGGTGGATTTAATGAAATAAATTTTCTATTGTGAATGTTATTATTAATTTTTTAATAAATTTGGCTAAAGTTGGTAAAGTTTGACTTGAAGTAAACCTATTGCGATAGCAGGATGCAGCCGCACTGACCGTACATTAATCCTTGAGAATTGATAAAAGTTCAAACATCTAATCCCGTGGCGATTGATTAGGTTTGTGCCACCGATAGGACTGTGTCAAAGACTCAAAGTTGCCGTCGTCATGCTTTCTTTAAAAAAAATGGAGGGAGCGACGAGGTCCTGAAGCAGTGAAGCGAGGACAGAGGGAGCGAGGAGCCGAGGAGAACTGGAGAAGAATTGAAGAAAGGGGATAAGTTGATCCTCGGGGATGGATGCGACGGCGGCGCGGGCGGCGGTGGCGTCGACAGTGGCGACCGTCGTACTCACCCATCAGGTCAGCTCCACATTCTTCCTTCTTCCTCCTATCATTCTGGCACCATGGCTGACGTTGGTAGCGACGGGGTTCGCCCTCCGAGAAGAATTCTTCTTCCTCCTATCATTCTGGCACCATGGCTGACGTTGGTAGCGACGGGGTTCGCCCTCCGAGAAGAATTTCCTCGTTCTAACAGGAATTCGGCGAACCAAGAGCTTGCTCGTATCGAGAGCGCGACAATTCGAATTGATTATAACTTTGCAATAATCTTGCAAGGGTGTACTACCCACACGACGCGAGGACCATACGACTCACCCAACCGATCACGCCGGGCAAGGGGGTACTCACGTCAACCGTTCCCAATAAGGCTTGATCATTGAACCTCACACCTAGATTACGAGTAGAGACTTAGTTCCACCAGGGACATTTCTAAAATTTCCTACACATAAGTCCACCTGGGGACACACTAAGCATCTCTGCATAGCCCGTAGCCACGTATCTAGGACTGCACATCAATGATCAAGTCAAAGAAGGTAATTGGCTCATCCATACCATTATATTGGATATGTGGTAGCACGAAAAGGTGCTCAAGGCCGATGGCATCCACTCGGTCCTTAATCGATTCAAGCGGACTATGCCCAAGTGACTTCATTCTCTAGGCCCTACCATTCCGCTCGAATCTCGATACTACCAAACTCTTAACAACCCAACCGAACCAGTGCGAACAAGGATTATCGGTAAATGTGATCCTCCAACCATTCCTGTCTAGCGAGCAAAAGAAGTATTCTAAGCAGGGCTAAGCATCTAGTCAAGTTAAGTAATTAACTATCTAACTAGTGCCAAGAATAGGGATAACAAATCAAGGAAGGATCATGCATAAAGATAGGTATAAAAATGCAATACATACAAACTATACATATATAGCCCATAATACCCAAGTGGAATAGCTAACTAAATCAGATTAGACAGGTGCAAGGAATATGCTTAGCTGCTTGCCTGGGTTAACTTCAGACTCGACCACGAACGGGATTCCGGGTTCAGGCTCCACGGACTCGGCGAGCTCCACGGGTTCGTTCTCCGACGGCTCGGTCACTAAAATGCATGAATTAAGAAATAAAATAAACAATAAGCATAAATAATGAAATAATTTGACCATGCAGAGAACCAAACAAGGAACTCATGAAAATTGGTTTTGCAGCAAAATCATTTTCCTATAATTAATCATAAATATAATACTTTTCAGCCACTCTAAACAAGGTAAATCAGAAAAGGCATGCAAAATTAACTAAAAAAATCCAAGAAAAATATTATAGAAACTAGGCATTAAAAAAAAGCTAACAAAACTGGTTTTGCCACTTTATCACTTTCCAGTAAGAAGTTCTAGAATAAACCATTTTCAGAAAAAGTATAAGAAAACAAACTAAAACTTTAATAAACAGCAAAGAACCATGTGAACAAGTTGTACCACTGAAAACTACACCTCACAAGGAGTCTAACAAAATTTGGTTTGGCATTTTTCAAGAAGTATACAAATAACTAAGCATTAAATTCACTTTTGCAAGATAAAACTATAGATAAATATATAGCAAGGTAACATGCAAAATAATATTTTTCATAAGTATATCTCAGCTAGAGGAATCCAACAAAACAAGTTTCACAATTTTTGGAGCTAAACAAGAATTTCTATGGATTTTGCAAGATTGCAGAAAAACTAAACATCACAAAACCCTAACTAAATGCTAGATCCACCCGATCCCACACCCGCAGGCACTGACAGGTGGGGCCCGCTGGCCAGCGGCCCACCCAGCCGGGTCAAGGCAGGGCATGCGCCCTGACCGTGGCATGGGCGCGGCCACGGCGTCGTGGGCGACGCGCGGTGCGCGCGCACGCGCGTGCGCAGCGAGGCGGGGCTAGAGCGGGGAAGGGGAGGTGCGCACAGGGAAGAGGAGGAGGCGGCGAGCCTCACCGGGGGCTTGGACGGCGGGGAACGACGGCGAGGCGGCGGCGCGGCAAGCAGAGGCGGCGGCGGAACGAGGCTCTCGCCGGCGTCCCTGCAGGGAGGGAGAGGGGGCCGGGTTAGGGGCGAAACCGAGCGAGGGAAGGGAGGTGGTGCTCCCCGCGCAAGGAATTGAGCCACGGCTCACCGGAGCGGCTGAATTGCGGCGGCGGGCGGCGACGGGAGCTCGGGCCGGCGGCGTCAATGGAGAAGGGGAAGGGCTAGGGTTAGGGTTTGAGGGGAACGGGGGTCGGTCGCGCACGGATAAGGAGAGGGCGAGGGAAGGGGTGGCACGGAACACGACAATGGCCGGCACGTGGCATGGAAGCCGGAGTTGACCGGCGGCGGCGACGCGTGCGCGCGGCGCGCGGAGGAAAACAGAGAGAGGAGGAGAGGGAGAGGCTGACAGGTGGGCCTGGCTTTGGATTTTTATTTTCTTTTCCTTTTTTTTCTTCTGGGCTGTGACAGTGCTGCACTCACCATCTCCATTCTTCTCGTGTCCCTTTCCATCATGAGCCTTCACCATTTCACACCTCATCTTGATCGTCTCCAAGGAGCTGGTAATTATGTACTAACGGTCTAATACTTAATCATCTTGTGTCATGATTTCCCGAGTATGCCATGCTCTCAGAATTCGCAGTATCGTCGGGATGTTGCAAGCATCTAGGGTGCAAATGAGTGACCATTACCTGCACCTCCAACACTGTTTAGTTCAAATAGTTGTACTACTACAAATTAGGATTCCATTTTGGAGAAGTAGTACAAATATTTGAACTAAGAAGGGTTGGAGGTGCATCTAAGAGACCCATTTGCACCCCTACAAGCTTCTAATCATGCTGCTGAAATACATGTCTTCAGGTGCTATATCGATGTTTCTACCTGATATCCTGATCCTGATCACGATCGTGTCCCTTTTGGCCGCACAGTCTTATATGACTGCGCTGTATGCGCATCCATCTTTCGTTCATTGGTCACAGTGGAAAAAAGAAAAATGGATAGGGAGGGGGTGCATTTGCACAGGTTTTCCTCGCTTCTAACAGGTACAGCATGATACCTTCTGTTTTTTGACCATGAAGAAAAAATAGTGCCACTGTGTGAAAATTGATGTAATAGAGTCACATTCCAAGCTTATACACCAGCTGATATATACATCAATATTCATATTTCTGCATGGACTTGTTTAAGTATGCATGTAATTCTTAAGCTTATGGGTGCTTTTGGCTTTTGAGAAGCTTTAGTTCTTTATATTCTTCACCTATTTGTGGATGTACATCGGCCTGTTTCTAGAGTGTCTTCGAGAGCCTCTCTATTCAGATGAATGAGTAGTGGAAAGTACAGCCAAATTTCACTGTCAGAACTGTTTCTTGTGTTGACATTGCAGCCAAATTTCACTGTCAGGACTGTTAGTCTTGTGTTGACATTCAGTTTTGCTTTGTGCATACTGAGTTAATCGTTTCTTTCTCTGTTGGCTACATGTGTATCATTGTCTTGCTGCTTTTCTTCATCTAAAAAGTCCTCATGGTTAAAGTAATGTCCACTGAACACCCGTTCGATTAATCATCCTTCAAGTTACCATATTGTTGGTATGTGTTACCTGTCTTTGGAAGGAAGTTTAGAGACATGCATAACTTTTTTAGTTCAACAATGCAGGCTATGTGGGCTCTTCTGTGCGATTAAGGAAATACAAATACCTGAACCAGACTCAAAGGAACAGATCAAGAAATTATATTGGGTACTTGTTATCCATTTTAGTTGCCTTAGTAGCCGGCATTTAATGAATACATCACAGTATTTGTATCTCTTGTTTGATGGACTGATCAACATGATTTATTTTTTTTGTATTGACTGGAAATAGATTTTCTTAGTCAACTCTCACACCCAAACATTGTGCAATACTATGGAAGTAATCTGGTAAGTTCAATTTCATAAGCAAACGCATTGCACTTGTCTCTGTGCACCCATGCAGTTCCCGTACCTGTTTTTTTCCCCTGTCATGCAATTTGTTTAATGTATACTGTTTAATAGGATCCATTTTGTGATCTGGTAAGTGGCCATTTACGTGTTGGGCACATTGTTAACAGTTAACTATAAATCCATAAAAAATATATAGCTGGTATTATAAAAATGTGGAGCGGCAAAATCCTGCCATGTGCCATCCACGTAACTGCACATTGTGGGGACTTTGATTCAACGATTTGGAGGGTACTAGCATTTAGAACTGATATTATTTCCACTTGGGAGTTACAGATATAAGTAGAATATTGTGATAGTGCAACATCTTTTGGTAGTACAGTATAATTCATTATACTTACAATTGAAGTCCAGAGGGCATGCATGTACAAAGGGGGTAAGTGGTGCCTCTATGTTTGATTAAAAAATTCTGTTGTTCTTGACTTGCATTTCGTGATATACTATTGATGTAAAATTCTTGGAAATATTTTTTCAAACTATTTTACCTAGGATATCAAAAAATTATAGTATCTCATATTATCTCGCAAAAGTATTATGGTTGGTGGTTGTCACCCTTTAGCAACAACTCAAGATTTAGCATTGTCTGGAGTAAATAATACTGAATATGCATATGCTTCTTGCCCATATAATCATGGAATTTATGATTTGCATGCATATTCTTTGTTTGGATAGGTATTCTTTAAGCTTTCTTTGACTGTAATGTGAAGTTGATGCTTCAAAATTTTTCAACCCGTAGCAACACACGGGCATAACTTTAGTCTAAACTACTGAAGTAGTAGTATAAAACCTACACATTTGTATATTTTCAAACTGTTATCATATTTTAAAATATTAATTTTTTCAAAAAGTTACTTTAATCTAGGTTATAACTATAATTAATATCTAGGGTGTTACATTATATTGCATACTCAACAGTGATATAGTTTGATGTCTCATTGTACTTCTTATCAAATTATTATTATTTATATTTCATATATGAAATATTATGTAAAATTTAATTTGTAGAACCATGATAAACATGTCAAGTTGATGATGATGCGATAGAGGTACAAGTGTTTAATATGCTATCAATAGCTTAAATCAATTATTTAAGCATCTTAATCACTTCAAATGAAAACACTCAAAACTACAAAGTTGTAGATCTCATTGAGAGCTATAATTTTCATATAAAAATTATCTCCATCCGAGTTCGTATGAAAAAATTATGATTTTCAAAGATCAGAACTTGTCACACCGACAGGGGAGGTGTGACAAGATTGTATTTTCATGCCGGTGGGAGTGGTGTGATAAGTTTGGCACGTAGACTATACCGTGGTAGATCCTTTCCGAGCGCTCCAAAGTGTACCAATGTGGAACACCTTGTCACGCCAATGCATGTGGCGCGATAGAGTATTTTTGTCACGCCACGTTGCTCGGCGCGATCAAAAGGGTTAGATCTATAAATATTTGTTCCGTGGGTTATTTAAAATAAAATTAAAAAATAAGTTAAAAAATAAAAAAATAATTCTAGCGTGTCATGCTGCCATGGCTTGCCACATCGTCAAATATGGTAAAAATGGAACTTAACTTCTCTCAGCTGGTCATTTGGTAAAGTTGTAGGTGTCAATGACAATCTGATGAGCGCTATTCATAATAACTAGAAAGGCCTACAGCTTTGCCGTGTGAGGCCCGTACCCCGCTAGCTGATGCAAACTTTAGTTGATGCATGTAGTAATTTAGCAACATAGTTAAGATAAACCCGCCGCTTCGTTATTTTTACATGGGTGTGATGGTATATATTTTGAATATTCTATTATTGTGGCGCTATTGTTTAAGTAGTATATTATTTTGGATATCGAAATGGATCTATGACACTTGTTGATGTATTTATTATAGTGAAAGAAAGGTAAAATAATTTATTAGGGCGGTCAGAGCATAATTAGTCTGAAACTTAATGTATCTACGAAATTATGTTGCAATTAATCGACGTGTTATATTTTAAGTAAGTAGTGGTTATATTAGAATATGATGTGTTATTGTGAAGGTAGTATGAGAAGCCATAGAAGAACGGTGGTACGATATTATATTTTATCAAAATAAGATGTTATGTCAAACGAATTATGAAAATGATTTGAATTTACAAAAGCTTGCTATATAGTAAAGTTGTAGATTTTGAAATTCTAGGCAACTTTATGTTGATTATTTTTTGATTTTAAGTGGTGTTCAAATTGTAGGTACAACAGGTTGCATGTAAGCGTTTGTGAAAATGAATTGCGAAAGCATTTTGAATTTTAAATTTCTATATAATAAATTTGTATTTTTTGGATTCATTGTCAAATTCTATGTTGAGCAACTTTTGTAGGTGCCCTTGATAGACGCCAGGATTGCATATGAAACTCCATGTACGAAAGAGGAACGATAGGGTTGGATGCAGAAAAGGGAGTACCCAAGAACTAAATGAATGCTGAGAACTTACTGCATGTACGATTGAACTTCAGAAAGGTTGGTCAACACATATAGCATGATAGTGCGCCACTCTTGAAGATTCAAGGTCTTGATGGTCGCAACACTTGCACTTCCGAGTTGCCCTCGAAAAAGGCTCAGGTTCGAGTCATCTTCCACAGCATTGTAACGAGGGGGTGTGTTATGCACGCTAGGAAGGTTGTCAGCATAGTATTTTAATGTGAAGTTTGAACCTCCTCAAGAATGTATGCCTCTGCAATGAAAACTTCAATTTTGCATTTATTTTTACATTTAGTTCAAAGAACTTTTTGATATCTCTCAATTGAATAGCATCAACGACCCTGCACGGCCCCCATTCGTGCCTCGTACGGGAGGTGCAGAATCATGTGCTGCATCGGATTGAAGAAGCTGGGTGGAAAGATCTTCTCCAACTTACGGAGCAACACAGGAGACATCCTTTCGATTTCTTCAATCACGGTCAGAGATAACTCCTTAGCGCACAAAGCTGGCAGAAGAAAAAGCTCAACTCTGCCAGTACTTGCCAGACTTGATTAGGGAGGTACCCTCGAACCATCACCGAAAGAAGCCGTTCGATCCATATGTGGTAGTGATGACTCTTGAGCCCGTTGATTCGCATAGTAGACAAGTTCACTCCCTTCCTCAGATTCACTGCATATTCATCAGGGAACATTAAGGTTTTGAACCATTCTAGTAGTTCCCTCCTCTGAGGCCTTGTCAGAACAAAATCGGCTCTAGGCTTTCTCCATGACTTGCCTGCTCCTGGAGGCCTCATATCTATCTTTGGTCTATCGCATAATGTTGCTTGATCCACTCTTACCTTAACATTGTCCTTTGTCTTATCTGAAATGTCTATGATTGTTCCGAATAGTGCCTCGGCGATATTCTTTTCGGAGTGCATCATATCAATGTAATGTGGAAGAAGAAGGTCATCCATATAGGAGAACTCCACAATCCCGACTTCCGCGCCCATGCATGTAGCTCATCATATCTGATAAAACCACCACCTTCTGCATTGATCACGAGACCACCTAACTGAGAACGAACCTCGGCACCTGTCATCATCTGCGGTGGAGGGTCTCTAACTTCAACCCCTTTCGTAAAGTTCTTCTTATCTCTTCTGAATGAATGGTCAAGAGGGAGGAATTGTCGATGTTTGTCGAATGAATAATACTTGCCACCCTTCCGTAACAAAATGAACATCAGAGCTGCCTTGGATACTGGATAAGGGAACTTCCCGTGGACACACCAGCCACAGAATATCCCATACGCCGGCAAATTATGCAGGGAATAATGGTACCAAACATACATTCTGAAGTTTGTTTTTTTAGCTCGGTCGTATGTCCAAACCCCTTCCTCCCAACCCTTTTCTTTTTACAGAATTTTAAAATGATCCGGGCAGACGTTCATGGTCAATGTTCGTGAGCAAGATGTTTGAAATTTCCTTCCATTTCAGGGATACAGCCTCACATTGGACTCAATACGTAAATATCAACTTTCGACTCATTATATTCAATTATTCAAAAGTGATGTGATGGATTGATACTTTCGGCTCATTATATTCAATTATTCAACTTTTGGCTCAAGCGGAATGTTTCGGCACTCATGTGCAAAGTATATGGATTGAAAAGGGCAAGCAACGGATAATCCGGACATCAAGCTTCTAAGCAGGCAAGTGATGTGATGGATTGATACCGCGTGAAAATATTGCAAGATTGAAGCGAAAACGAAGAAGAAGATTGAAGCTTAGTCTTCTAGATTTCTTTCTTTATTTTATTGTTTTCTATTTTTGTATTTGTGAAATCCCTCATTTGAGGTCTAGAGTCTAAGAATTCTTGTAACTCTTTTGGCTGTAGTTGTTCGCTTGTGAGCGAATGATCAAGGCCGGAACTCTTTCCTAATCCAAAAAAAATTCAATTATTCAAAATACTTGCAGCTCAAATTTGATTTATCCGCAAGAATTCTGTTTACTAAAATAAAATAATTAAATATATCAGAAAGATCGAGAAAAATGTCAAAATTTAAAATATAAAACCACGTATAGTATGTGGATAGCAGAAAAAGTTAGTAGTGCTGAATCATTTTTTTTGAAACAGTTTGCCCTGTGCCAAAACGTAGGCACACGTCAAAGAGCATAAATTTTGATTTACCATGTGCTATTTGAAATGCACGGCAAACTTAAGCGTGCTTGGATCACCGTGTGCCAGACGTTAGGCGCACGGCAAACATAGGAGTTTGCCGTGTGTTAACCATGACGCATGGCAAACATGGTCTCTATTCCCCGTGTGCATTCCGGCCGTTTCTGGTAGTGCGGACTGTTGGCACGCCATCTCCTTCGTATATACATGCATGAAATTTCAGTCGTTGCACTTTTTGTTTGGCACATCGGTTTCGTGAGGCGCCGGACGGTCGGCACGCCACTTCCTTATTAGTATATACATGAAATGTCAGTCGTTGCATTGTTTGTTTGCTACGTAGGTCTTGCTTTGTTACAATCGCCGCCAGCCTACCGAATGCAAAAGTTCGGTATCGTGGAAGTTCCAAATTAAACGCCGGCGGCTATCGTTGGTCTCTCCGTAATGATATGCTGAGGAAGGTTGTCTGATGCTATGTGAATTATCACACTACGTAGTGCCCTAGCTTTTATTCATTTTGTATCACACTACGACGACAAGATCCGTAGGCTATTCGTCAAAGCAAATGTCTACAGCCATATTATCGTGGCCGCCAAATTTCTTGTTGATTAGGATATGCGTAAGTATATATTAATCCTTTATTTCTGTCTTCTTATATAATATATAATACATGTATGTGTAATATTTTATTTTTTAACTCATATGCATTACGCATATAGGATGCAGCATCTGACCACACCTCGCAATGTTGTAGGAGACCCGTGGGCATCATCAGCACTAAAAGGTGATTTTAGTGGTGTCATTAATTATTTTAGTATTAGTATTAGTATTAGTATTGATGTTCATTTATAAAGTATATATATAGTATATCTACTACTCCAATGTTTTTATAGTTTTTTTATTGCAGAGGTTAGAATTGGTATACGTAGGGAATCTGTAATTTGCAGTTGCCACTCGAGCTCAAGAGCTACATTTGAATTCCAAAGGACACAAGTCTGTAGTGAAGTACGTGTATGAGTATATGATAAGCAACTCGAGGCTACCCGAAATACCGGATTATGCAGCTTTGGGCAAGTCCTTCAATTAGATTTTATTGCTTCGTGCGAGTCGCTTGATTAGATTGTATAAGATTAGACTAGATTATTATAATATATTAATAAATAAATTAAAATTTGAGTAGTCTTGATGTAATTAAATTATTTTTCAATAATTTTTCTTTAAACACATGGCAATCCCCACTAGTTTAGAGAAAAAGTTGAGGCTTTTTTCGCAAAATTTCATGAGAGATGAGACCAGACCGCATGTTGATTTGTCTTAAGTTTAAGGGTTTTTTTTGCAAAGTGACTGAAAAAGCACAATCTGGACCGTCCATCCCACCGATCCCACAGCCGAGAATTAGCCGCGACATGGCCACGTTAGTGGCTCTATTTTGGTTGAAGAATGGTATATAGAGATGGTGAAAATGTAAAAAATCACGATTGAGGACCGTGTCAAAGTTGCTGTCGCCATGCTTTCTTTAAAAGAATGGAGGGAGCGACGAGGTCTTGAAGCAGTGAAGCGAGGACAGAGGGAGCAAGAAGAAGAAAGGGGATAAGTTGATCCTCGGGGATGGAAGCGGCGGTGCCGGTGGCGGGGCTTGTGGCGGGGCTTGTGGCCGTGTCGGCCTTCATGCTCTCCCAGGTGGGTCAGCTCCACCTTCTTCCTTCTTCCTCCTATCATTCTGGCAGTAGTGGGGTAAGCTTGCGCGCCGGATCCAACTCGCGTAGTGGTCGCTTTAGCGCTAGTCTAGTCGTCTCGTGAATCTTTGTTATATTGATCCTAGCCCTGCACTAATTCTTCTGTTTTGTGCTTATTTTTCTGTTGCTGGTTATCAGCTTCGGAAGCATAGCAAGCGTCCAGGGGGTGTCCGTGCCACACACATCATCTCCATTCTTGTCTTGGGCCTTTCCGTCGCGAGCATTCACTATTTCACACTTCATCTTGATCGTCTCCAAGGAGCTGGTAATTATGTACTACTAACAGTCTAATACTTAATCCATGCTCTCAGAACTCGCAGTATCGTTGGGATGTTGCAAGCATCTAATTAATCATGCTGCTGAAATACACATGTCTTCAGGCGCTATATTATATCCGATCGTGATCCTGATCACGTCCCTTTGGTCCTCATACTGTTATGTGACTGCGCTGTCTGCGGAGCCATCTGTCGTTCATTGGTCACAGTGGAAAAAAGGGGCATGTATAGGGAGGGGTGCATTTGGACAGGTTTATCTTGCTTCTAACAGGTACAGCATGATCCCTTCTGCTTTTCGAGCATAAAGAAAAATAGTGCCATTGTGTGGAAATTGATGTATTAGAGCCACATTCGAAGCTTATACACCAGCTGATATATACACCAATATTCATATTTCTGCATGGGCTTCAGTTTAAGTATGCATGTAATTCTTAATCTTATGGGTGCTTTTGACTTTTGAGAAGCTTTAGTTCTTTATATTCTTCGCCTATTTGTGGATGTACATCGGCCTGTTTCTAGAGTGTCTTCGAGAGCCTCTCTATTCATGATGAATGAGTAGTGGGAAGTGCTGCCAAATTTCGGACTGTTTCTTGTGTTGATATTTTTTTTGAAAGAGATACTCCAAGGAAGACCCCTGAAGTTTAAGGTGCCACATCCAGGTTTGAATCCTGGGTGGGAACCTCCCAGTCAGTGGCCTTTGCCACCAGAGGCGGAGCCCCTCATACAATAGGGTGGGGCAGCTACCCCAGCTACTGCCAGCGTAAAATCCCACCCCTATGGAGTTTTCAGGCGACCGAAGGCGAGCAGGCGGCGGTGGCATTCTAGGTGTCTGGTGGCCGGAGGAGGAAGAAAGGAGGAAAAAGAGCTGTTTTGGGCCGGACGCTAGTGGTTAAGTGTAGAGGCCCATTAATTTTGCCCCAGTAGCCTCTTGCCGACTGCCTTTGGCCCCTGCCTGCCTCGCTGACTCGCTCGCTCGGCTCAATCCCGCGAGGCCATGCCATCCTTGCCGGTGACTGCCCCAGCTAAATTTTTTTGCCAGCTCCGCCACTGTTTGCCACTGTGCCATGAGCTCCTTGGCTTTCTTGTGTTGACATTGCAGCCAAATTTCACTATCAGGGCTGTTAGTCTTGTGTTGCCATTCAGTTTTGCTTTGTGCATACTGAGTGTTAATCTTTTCTTTCTTTGTAATGCCTACATGTGTATCATTGTCTTGCTGCTTTTCTTCATGTAAAAAGTCCTCATGGTTAAAGGAATGTCCACTGAACACCTATTGTTAGTATGTATTACCTAACTTTTGAAGCAAGTTTAGAAACAACATAACTTTTTCAGTTCAACAATGCAGGCTATGTGGGCTCTTTTGTGCGATTAAGGAGATACAAATACCTGATCCAGACTCAAAGGAACAGATCAAGAAATTATCTTCGGTACTTGTTGTCCATTTTAGTTGGCTTAGTAGCCAGTGTTTAATGAATATCACATTATTTGTATCTCTTGTTTCATGGACTGATCAACATAATTTATTTTTTTGAATTGACAGGAAATAAATTTTCTTTGTCAATTCTCACACCCAAATATTGTCCAATACTATGGAAGTAATCTGGTCAGTTCAATTTCATAAGCAAATGCATTGCACTTGTCTCCATGCAGCCATGCAGTTCCGTACCTGTTCTTCCCTACCCTGTCATGAAATTTGTTCAATGTATACAGTTTAATAGGATCCATTTTGTGATCTGTTAAGGCAATTTATGTGTTGGGCACATTGTTAATCCATAAAAAATATATAGTGGCAAAATCTTGCCCTCCAAAGCGCGTAACTGCACATTGTGTGGACTTGATTCAACAATTTGGAGGGTATTTAGCATTTAGAAATGATATTATTTCCACTAGGGAGTTACAGATATAAGTAGAATATTGTGATAGTGCAACATCTTTTGTTAGTACAGTATAATTCATTATACTTACAACTGAAGTCCAGAGGGCATGCATGTAACAAAGAGGGTAAGTGGTGCCTCAATGTTTGATTAAAAAAATTCTGTTGTTCTTGACACGCATTTTGTTTGTGCTTATTCTGCATTATCCTTCATGAAGAGTTAGTTTGCTGATTTTAGTTTACTGTTCAATTATCAATTGTTTTGGAGTTACATTACACATTTGTTGACCTGCTTAGGCTTTTTAATTGTGCATGTTTCTGTACAGATTGGTGGCATTCTTTCAATTTATATGGAATATATGTCTGAGGGTTCAATCCATAGGTTACTTAAAGATGGACCTTTTAACGAAGATAGGATTCGCCATTGCACTGCACAGATTCTCTCTGGCCTTGCCTACTTGCATGAGAGGAAAATTGCCCACAGGTAGTAATATGCATTGCCTAAAACTGTTTTGCTTATTCCATATTCAGTACAAAATGCAACAATCACTTCATACTAGTACTTTTCTTGGCAGAGATATAAAAGGTGGAAACATACTTGTGGGCCCTAATGATGAAGTCAAACTTGCTGACTTTGGCTTGGCCAAGCATGTATGCAGTTTTTCCTTTCCATCGCTTTCTCTCCTTCTGGTTTGTAGCATTCCATTATCCTAATATATGCAATTTAGCCGGCGAATCCTTGAAGAGATTACAATGAGTAGTGCTTTGTTCCTTCGGAAAAGAGTACTACATAATGCAGCTGAAGTTACTATGACTCGGTTGTGCAGGATCATTGTAGTTTTCTTTTATGGAAGACTTAACACAGGAGGACAGGACTGCAGCGTTTTTCCATAAAATTGTGGGAAAGTCCATTTTTCAATCCTGAATTATCACGATCATCTGATTTTGGTCCTTGAACTACGAAACCGGACATCCTACACATTCAAATGCCGAAACCGTTCGAAAAACAACCCTCGACTCAACCTAAGGCCATTTTGCTACAATATAATTTCCGAATTTCTAGGATTTTATACCTCTCTCAATCATAGTTAATATTGTCTAAAAATCGTGATATTTTTCTGGGAGGTAGCACAAGAGAGAAAGAATCGATTTCAGCTAGATGTGATACTTTAGACATAAAGGAATTTGAATTATAAAATTTTAAAAATTGGTAGAATTCAAAATTCCTTGAATTTTTAGGCCATTTAAACCTTTGCTAAAAATGCATTAAAAACATGATAATTCATACTTTTTTATTTAGTTTAATAATATATTTTTTATTGGTCCAATTTTTGTAGAAATTATTTGAATTCCTTCACAATGCTCAAATTTGAATTAAATTTGATTATTTAAAATTCTAATTTGATAATTTTCTATAGAATTTGGGTCAATAAAAAATTCTTTATAAAATAAATAAAAAAGTTTGAATTATCTTATTTTTAATGCATTTTTAGCAAAGGTTTAACTAACCTCAAAATTCAAGGAATTTTGAATTCTACCAATTTTTCATATTTTATAATTCAAATTCCTTTACATATAATGTTGCACATCTAGCCAAAATAGATTCCTTATCTCTTTTGGTACCTCACAGCAAAAATCATGATTTTTAGATAATATAAACTATACTTTCTCCATTATTTAATTGAGAGAGGTGTAAAATCCTAGAAATTTAGAAATTATATTGTAGCAAAACCGTCATAGGTTGAGTCCATGGTTGTTTTTTGAACGGTTTCGGCAGCTGAAGGTGTAGGATGTCTGGTTTCATAGTTCAAGGACCGAAATCGGACGATCGTGATAGTTCAAGGTTGAAAAATGGACTTTTCCCTGTCGTTTCACCTACTCATCCGCTGCATGCGCTTTGTTGTGCATGCCCAGATGAAGGATCTAGCTTAAAAACAGAAACATTGAGGAACATATACTCATAAAAAATTTGCGGTTCTTTTGGTGGTCACCATCAAAAAGGACATGCACAGTCGCAGACAATGGTTCTTGTTTTGATTTCTTCATTTATTGGAATGTTTTGATTTCTTCTTCAAACACCTACATTTCGTTACTTATGTTGAAGCAGATATCGTATGAGGCTGCAATACACTCTGATAAAGGGACTCCATTCTGGATGGCTCCTGAAGTGAGCTGTTTAGCAACTCTAAACTTCATTCCCTTATTTGTCATAACCTACCAGATGTTCCTGAATAAAATTCTCTCATCATCGGGCAGGTTATAACGAGTAAATCCAGTGGAAGCGGTTACAATCTATTGGCTGACATTTGGAGCTTGGGATGTACTGTTATTGAAATGGCAACGGGAGAACATCCTTGGCATGAACATTGTAGACCCGGGGAACCATGTCATCATCCGGTATGCTTTCACTTAGCAGGCGTATTTAAAAGATAACCGTAATCGATGATGCTGAGTCGATCTTCTACAACCCTGTCTTTCAGTTTGCAGGAATGTTTAGGGCTGCAACCTCAGATGATACACCTGAAATCCCTGAGAGTCTTTCGGAGGAAGGGAAAGATTTCTTGAGGAAGTGCTTGCGACGTGACCCAGAGTCTCGCCCCACTGCAGCTCAGTTGATGGATCACGCTTTTGTGCGGGATTATTTTGCTTCTGTGCAGGGGCGAAGCCAGCCAAGCTCGCCACCGAGGTCGGCTCCACTGAGACGACGACGGGGTCAAATACGTATATAACGATGTTATACACAGGAATTTGCAGATTTCATCGGGCTCTGACGACCTCGATGAGTACATGCAGCTTCGCCTATGCTTCTGTGTGAGCATCCGAAATCTAGCGCATTGGAAGACAAGGTTATTACTTAGTGTGAGGGACCGAAACTTGCGACCAGAGGGGGGTGAATGGGAGCCGAACAAAATTTCTCCGAAATTTTAAACGTCGGCCTATGTCCCAAAATCACCGCAAGCCCTCGAACCTAGGTCAGCGAGAATAACTATGGACAAGCTATCTCGAAGCAGAAAACCCAGGTCGCAGCGCGGAAGCAAAGCGAGTCGAAACGCATAACTGGACTGCAGAGACCGGTCAGACCGGTTGCACAGACCGGTCAGACCGGTCGGGCTGGGAATTCAAATAGCAGACCGGTCAGACTGGTTGCACAGACCGGTCAGACCGGTCGCTCCCAGACAGCCCGCCAACAAAGCTCCAAATGTCAAATCTCGAGCAAACAAAGTCCAAATCCAACGAAACTTGGAGGAAAACTTCGCATCTACCACATGAACATATTCCCAAAAGATCTTTCACAAAAAATTAACAGATCGTGAGAAATTAAGGGAAGATCAAAGAGAATTGGGGTTTTCTCAAGAACCCAAAAATCTCAATCCGTGAGAACTCGCGATTCCTGCAGGTTTGGCACTAGGCTAGATAGATTAGAATCGTCACAACGAGTCCATCAAACCACGAATCGAAGAACTTGACTCCTCCAAACACAAAACACCTCAAAGGAGGAAAAATCAAGTCCAAAAACACAAAGGGAAGGGGAGGACGAAAAGCTCAGCACACACGGGTGAATCTCAACACAATTTCATTCATAATTCACGGAGGAATTCACCTATACAAAGGCTAGAGCCGACCACATCATCATCCACCCTATAAATCGAAGAGATTAGCTATAATCTAACCTCCCTTTGCGTTGGAGACCTTGGCCCTAACCTAGAGCAGGGGCAGGGAGAAGGAAAAACGAAGAGAAAACAAAAGGCTCAAGAGACTCAACCAGCCACGGGCTGGTGGGGGGTATTTATACCCGGCTGCTGCGGCCAGACCGGTCAGACCGGTCCAGGGGACCGATTAGACCGGTCGGGTCAGCAGCACCCTGCTGTACAGCCTCGATCGACGGCGGAGCTTCTTTCTTCGACTCGAAGTCTTTGCTGCGATTCCGCCACGTCGACGAAGATCCGGTCCGCGGTTTTGGAGGGTCCGCAAAATCTGGGTAGGTGGCCGGTTTTGAGAAAACCGTCAAAACCTCATGCGCGGGAAGATTCCCGCCTCCACGCCGTGGCCCTAGATGCCGTTCCCGCCTCGGCCTTCTGACGGCCCTAGATGCCGCCCGACGCCCATCACCTCCTCGCCCGCAGCGAGGCCCTAGACGCCGTCGACGCTCGTCGCCTCCGTCAGTCCCGAGACCGACACCCGTCACCTCCACGACTTGGCGTCTTCAACCGCCGTCCGCCTCTTTGGTTTTGTGGCGCAAACCAAGAAACCCGCCTTTCGTCGCCGCTTGCGCCCTCGATCCAGGAGTGGACGCCACAGCTGCCGCCCGGTCCGAGCTCCGGTCCCGGCTGCCCTTCACCGCCGTCCACCGCACGGTCCATCGGCCACAGCACCTCCACGGCAGCTCCCCGTCGACACTCGACGCCCGTGTACCTGCAATCCAAAGAGCAAGCGCACGATCACACCGCACAGTTGACAATTCACTCATCACAAGCAGGATAGAGTACTCAACATTCCTCAATCTCCCCCTTGATGAGTGCATTGTCAACACACCACCTGAAAGCAGAGAAGTGATAAAAAGAAGCAGAAAGTGAAGAACTCAAGCAAGTGACACAAAGCTCAGAAAAGCAGAAACAGTCACTTACTCAAGCAGAGATCGATCCCCTAAGACAAGGGCAACGGCTCGACGCAATCGATCAAAAGCCAAAACATGACTCCTCAAAGACAGAGGTAACGCTCGACGCAGTCATGCCAGAAGCAGAGGGAAAACGAAGAAACCAAGTGCCAAGACTAAAGCAGAAACTCCCCAAGCAAAGTTTTTCCCTCTCACAAGTGCAACTCTCCCAAAATGATGCACTCTCAAAGCCCTGTGCACAACAAGTTTTTCAAAAATGAAACATGTCTCCCCCTTGTTCGATCACTTCTCCCAAGATTCTCCCCCTTGTTGACACATGCACACATCAAGGCTAAAAAGACATAAAGCTCCCCCTGAAGCTGAGACTCCCCCTGAATAGATGCTATGCAATGAATGCAATGCAGGAGGTGTAAGTGAAAGCATTCAGGGATACAATGATATGAGCAACATCTAGTCACAAGCACGTGTGCATCCATAAACACGACCTGCATCTAGCTCAACAGGGTATATCAAATCAATCTAGAGCTAGGCAAGTTCAGTTTAGGAGAAGTAAAAGCATCACCCATGATCTAGCACTAACAAGTAGGGAATGGAAAGCAGTGCTACTCAAACTCATACAGGTGAGCCAAACCAGCCAAAATAAGTTGCCAACATTCATTTTTCAATCAAATTTATAGCAAGCAATTCTTAATGCTAGGGGTTGAAAGCTTGTCATGCTTTACTTAGCAACGAGGCCAAGCCTATGCCAAAGACAATCAGAAGCTTAAGGCACTCGTTTCAGTCATGCACAGCCTTGCCCGAGTTCTCACAAGTGCAAAGTGAGCCGTCCCAAAAGCTCGATCAGTGCGACAAGCAATCCCACCTGGGTATTTTCAATCCATTTCCAGAACAGTTCAAGCAATTTTATCAGATTTAGATCATTTCAAATATGAATTGCTGAACGAAAGGCTACACTAGCATGAATAAGATAGCAAAGCACATCAACACGCCCTAACATGCTAGTAGCCAAAACAGGGTGATCATGTTTTCAGATTTTCAAATCAAAATAGCTTAACTCAGATAATGTCATATACACAGTGGAGCAAGCTATACATGATCAAATTTATCAACTCACACTAGCAGGCACTAGAAGATCATAGCAATGTATACAAGAATGCTAGTGCAAGTGAGACAATGCAAAATGCAAACATGTACAATATATATGCACAATGCAACTACCAAACCTAGAAAACCAAGAGAAGCAAAACAAAGACCTACCAAGCTAACCAAAACCAAAGACAGCGATCAAAAGGGGTAACAAACCCCAAGCTCCCCTCACAAGCGAGCAAAGGTGTCCTGCTCTAGCGGTTTGGTGAGGATATCTGCGGTTTGCCTCTCTGAAGGGACATGGATCAGGTCTATTGTTGGCGCTCCTTAAGTACCCCTTTTATCCCTTGTTTATCCTTGATAATGGCATGAATTTAATATCAAAATCACTAACCGTCCTAACCCCGGCCTAATTATTGGTCATTTTCACACTTGCACATATATTTTGGAGGAACTTCGTTTTTGCAGGTTTTTGGCCTATTTTGGAGCATGAAATGACGAGGCCCGTGATCGAGCGCTAACACGGAGAAAGACGAAGGCCAAAGCCCAAAGGGAGGACCAAAGCCCATGTTGATTCTAAGCCCATTCACGCACATCCATCCTCCAAGAGAGCCCAAAGGACCGAGCCCACGAAGATGAGATCAAGATACTTCAGGATTAAGCAAAGCAAATGAAGATTTAAGGAAGGATTCCCTATTCTATCCTTTCCTCGAAGATATCTCTAAGATAACAACGTCCAAAGGGGTGCAATCGTGAAGGACAGAAACTCTAGAAGACGCGAGGAGTCTACACGCCAAAGATGAGACCGAGGCGAGCCCGAAAAGGGGTAGGCCGGCCGGCCTAGGCCCATGGGGCCGGCCGGCCCAGACCTTTTTTAGGTCGGTTCGGCCTCCCCTTCGACCGGTGGCTTCCTCGGCTTATAAATAGCTCCCACCTTATTCAACTCGAGGCATCCATCCACCCAGAACTCGACGAAAACCTAGGGCAAAGACCGGAGGGAGACGACGGCCGCCGCAAGTCCTCGACGTTGCCTAGGAGATGGCTTAGGCCGCCCCTAGCCGCCATGGCCTCCCTGCGTGGTTGTGCCAAGGCGGAGTTCCGGAGCCATGCCATCAAGGCATATGTACATTGAATGGTGATGTTAATCTAATCTTGACTCTACTCTGATCCACTTTGATGCATGCTTTCTCGTTCATATGATAGCTAGCATATGTTCTTAGTAGGAATAGATCTAATCGTGGTGATTAGTCTTTGTCTTGTGGATTCATCATTGTGGTGCATGAGAAGCCGGTCGTATTATCCTCATGTGGTGACAACATGCGGGAGGGAAAAGGCCGGATGAACGTGTAATGTTGAGTAGGATGACTCTTTATCATGGTACGAGTTAGATTAGGTTATCGCTTTGGCCGGAGTTGCAACTAGAAGATAATAGGCTTAGTCACCCCTTTGGTTATGCTCTGGTTGTGTCTTTGTTCATGGATGAGATCAACCTATACACATCACTCACATCTTATATAGGTTTACTCTTTATATGCAATTCATGCTTCATGTTAGGATAGATCCGTTAGATTAGATGGAAAACCCTAGGTCATTCATTGTCGATCCGTGGATTGATAAACCTTGGATGGAATACTCTAAGGGAAAAGCTACACACGATCCGTGCGCTTGCGGTACGTAATTGAGGGCTCTAAGGAGCATCAATAAGCTTTTCTGGCGCCATTGCCGGGGATCGGCAACTCGAACCCTAGGGCGATCAATCTAATTTTTTGGGCTAACCCTAAATTTTTATTATTGCATATACCCTTGTTTTCTTGTTTGTGTCCTTGAAAGCAGGTGGAAAAAGCTAGACACCAAACTTGGGCTTCGAGAAGTCCACAACCCGCTCCAACAAACTTCGACAATCGACGACAAGATGATCGAGGAGTTCTCGACATCAACATCGAAAACCCTAGATCCACTTCGACAAGATGTGAATAACATCAAGTTTCGCTCTTTAGTGGTAGGTGCTAATTTTTGTTAGTGGCCTAGCATCCGCTATCGAGTCCCCACTCCCAAGAAAAAAAATTGATAAACAAGGTACGCCACCGTGTCAATTAGTTTTAAAGACTAATGTTTTTGGGAAGATTTGTTTGCTCAAGCAATAGGTATGAAGCATGTCCGAAAAGAAAATCGTGCGATTGGATCATCATCATCTATGAATTGTCGCTGTTGTGATGAGTTTTTCGTCCAAGATCAGATATGTGCCATGAGGAAATAATAGATTATTATGAAGCTCCGTCAAGTCTTCTTTCCAACGCATAAAAAATTGTTAATTTTGGAGATCGGTGTGAAGAGTTATGGAAAGATCTTTCAACGCTGCGCGTTCTGAAATCTCTCGGGACGAAGCGTAGCGCCGGAGTAAAACAAGCATAACTTTTTCATCCGAGGTCCAATTTGGGTAAATGACCACTTGTTGGAAACATGATTTGATACACCTCACAATGAGCTTGGAGTTTGGTACATGTTCTGCACTGGACGAAGGAGCAATTCAATGAAGAAAGGTGCAGCAGCAAACAAAGGAGAAAGTGATGACGATGTCAAAGGATGATTGTAAGGCCGAGTGCACAAAAGATGATGATTTGATGTTGACCAAAGCTGGAGGCAACAAGATTAGAAGAATCATGACACCACCTATCTTCTCTAGTGGGATGCTCGATAAACTTCTAGTCGAGTGATGCTATCAAGGAAGAAAACCGCTCAGATCATCAACACAAAGCACGGGAGCCTCCACTAATCCCGATACCTTGGGTAAAGCAAGAATCATGGAGAAGACACATCATTGAATCCATGCTATGTGCTGGTAAATCAATGGTGATGACCTTGGAGCCTAGGGACGCACAACAAGGCGCTCTAAAGACCACAAGATCATGATCATCGACATCTTCGGATCAATTCGCGAGAAGGTACTGTTCTCATCAACATTCAGCTCCACCTCAGAGGAAACTAGCAGCATATTTTTGGATATTCAAAAGCTCCACGAATTTCCGGTTCCAATGAATCAAGAATCAAGTCAATCGGAGATTCCAACAAGCGATTATGGCTGAAACATCAAAGGTCGTGCACTCTGAAATTTTCTGGACAGCACGCAGCGCCAAAATGAAACGGGCATAACTCCCACGTCTGAACTCGGTTTAAGATGAATGACCACTCGTTGGAAAGGTAATTTCATAAATTTTTCAATAGATCTATATTTGGGTATATGTTCTGTTGAGTACACAGGAGAGAGTCCACAAAGAAGAGGCAGGAGCAACGCGATGAGAACAAGATATTGGAAATAACGATGACAACAACAAGAAGGAGGAGCTTGGGCGATGCATACATTGAGCATGCATGATCGAATTCAGAGGCTTATAGCAGAGAAAGAGCCCCAAGAACATTGGTGAATAAAGACACAAGCGGTCGACCTTCGACAAACAAAAGATGTTGCAAGCAACCACGATGGATTTCAAGGGCGACATCAAGCTGCATGGCTACTTCGGATTCTTGCATGAAAAACCATGGCTTCACAACAATGAAAAGGTATGTGAGAAAGTCGATCTTTATGACTTTAAATGAAGCGCTTTGCGGGAGGCAACCCGGTATTTTATTTTAAATATGACCGTCTACATTGCTTTTTTTTACTGGAACATCAAATAACATTGTACCATTGCTCTAACAAAAACCACAATACCATGTTGTTCATTCTAAATGTTATTGAGGGAGCACTTTGTTATTTGATCTTGGGAAACTTGTAGACCTTTTTTGTGTGCCTATTAGTGTTTTGAGTCTTTTTCTTTGTGTCTTTTTAGAGAGATTTATGAAGCATTGCACTACCCTTTGATTCTAAACTTGTGGCTAGTTAACATAGGCTAACTTTTTTTTTGTTTTAGACCACCTCATCATGTCATATCATTTTGTTCATCCACCCCGTGTTGCATTGCATACCATGTTGTTCGTCTCACCCTTGCATTGCATTACATGTTGCATTACATGTCGCTTTTGAGATCCTAAAACCCTTAGGAAAACCACTCATAGAGCAATCCCAAAACCATAGGGTATGTTTTTCATTCAAAAAAAATCTAACTTTTGTTTCTCTCTAGTTTTTTTTGAAACCACCTTAGATAGAATTTCTATACCCAATACTCTCTCTTCAAATTTTTGTTTTAAGCCAAAAATATAGGAAACCCATAAACCTACTTCTAAAACCTTGTTAACTCGGTTGCATGATCCTTTCTCGATAAATAACCTTTTCATTGACAAAAGCCTCACTTCTTATAAAGTGTCGCGAAGGCTTTTTGTCACTCTTAGCAATTGTTTTTGAATAAACTAGTTGCGGAACATCATCGAAAGGTCCTTTCAACCGTGCTAACACTTGTTTTTGCTAACTTTGCATTTGCACTTTGCATCCATTCCATTGTTCATGCCCTCATTTTGCTAGCTTGGTCTCAATCTTATTGATGTATGCTTTCCTATCCATGTAATGCTTGTCATGACAGCATTTACCTTTTGCAATCTTGTGTAAATGTGGTGTTTAAACTTGTTTGCGGACTTCCATCTTTAAGCTCTTTTGACCAAGATAACAATCCATTTTGTTCTCATGTTGCATTTGGTTGGTTTATAAGCTTTGCAATGCACTTTATTTTTTTCTTGTGCTATGAAGGCCTATTGATCTTGGGATAGACATGGTGTTTTGACCTTGGTTAAATAATTCTTTTTGGCTATGGAGAAGTTCGGCAACCTAGTTATAAACATGGTGTTTAGAACTAGTGTAAACATTGTCTTTGTTTATATACCTTCCTCTCATTTGCATTTACACTAGCACACACGTACACTCACTAGTTTCGCTAAGCTAGCTATGCCACAATTTGAGATTTTAGGAATGGTAGGTTTGTTGGCAATTTTCTCTACTCCCGACCGTCACCTTGGGGGTAGATTGTGCACTTGAATTGTTTTGCAGTCATGACAAAACGTTCCCATGAATTCGTGATCAAAGAAAAAAAATCAAATTCGTCAACATATCCAAAGTTCTAAAGCAAGCAGCTGTTTTCATCAATTTGAGAACATGTTCAGAGCTGTACAAGAAGCAAAAAGTTGATATTCAGAAGCTCCATCAAATTCCCGTTCCAACACATCCAAGATCAATGAATTTGAAGACCCGTACAAGGAGATATGACAAGAAAATTGAACGTTGCGCGTTCTAAAATTCGTCAGGGCAGATTGCAGCGCTGGGATAAAATGGACATAACTCTCTTGTTCGGAATCAATTTTGGGCGAATAAGGACTCGTTGGAAAGGAAAATTCGTACACTTCGCAATGGAGCAATATTTTAGTACAGGTTCTGTTCTGGAAATTGAAAGAAAAATTCGTGAAGATGAGGCAGCAATGGGACAATGAGGAATTGAAGGAGGCGACGACGATGAGAAGCAAAGATTGGGACCATGACTTAGTACAAGAAGAAGTTGAAGGAAATTGAGGCAACAAAGGTGAAGACACATTAAAGATGATATTCATACACATGAGGGAAGGACTTCAAGAATTGCAAGATGGTCCACCTTCTCCTTCTACGCCTAGCATTATGCTAAGCATGGGGGAGGATTTCATGGACAAGGAAGAAAGATCTCATGCAGTAAGATAATCACGGTTGCCACAAGATGCTCATGATTCTTTTTCCATGCTTAGCACAATGCTTAAGTATGGGGGAGGCCGCGCTACACTTCATTACGAGCATCGAGAAGGACGGTAATTCTTCCTCAACTCTCTCTTTTTCTAAATGCTTGTACATATATGGCTTCAACCATAGATGCAACCTTTGTATATATCTCTCAACCTATCGCATGGCTTCTAGGAGGACAACCTAGTTTTGTTTTTATTTTCAATAAGTGTAGGATCACCATCACTTTGTGCTCACCACATTGATACATTTTGGCAATGCCTTATGCTTATGGAAAAATGATGAAAGTTGCTGCTTTGTTTTACCTACGCTATGTTGTATATGACTTGACCATTTGCTCTCAATTAAATGGAATTAAATGATTAAATACCGGCTCTTTTATTTGTGGAGGTTAAATGACTAAATTCTAAACCCACATATTCTATGTTGCTCTTTGATTTAAGTCTACCGATGACCTTACACTTTGTGTTGTTTAATTTGAAAATTTAATTCCTATGCTATCTACATTGTGAATCTCTTGCAAAGTTCTACCTACCAAAGCCTATAGAAACATATTCTTTCATGATGAAACTTTTAGATTGCAAACTTATATTTTGATGAGTTAGATTAAGATTGATTTCTTTGGTACGAGACTAAGAAGCTGGTCATTCCGTTTTTTTGTGTAACCTCCTTTTTGCTACCCTATTTATCCATGCATTGTGAGTTTCTACTTCGGGAATCTTACAAACCTCGCTGGATATCCACCCTAAACCAAAAATATGTTTTTATGATTACCTCCTTGACCACAACCTAATTTGAGTACAGATTATCATTTCGACGGAATCAAAAGAATCAAGGGCATCATATAAAGAAAAGTTTTGGGAGACAAGGCTCCCCGAGATTCAAGTGGTTCTACGAAGAAGAAGGTGAATTTGAGATACTTACCCTAACTAGTTGGTTCTCCCACTATTCATACTCGAGGACGAGCATTCGTTCAAGCATGGGGGGATGGCTGGGTAAGTATTCTATATTATCAAAAGTTCTAAGGAGCAAAAAGAAAGAAAAAAAAGAAAGAAATAGAAAAATAAAAAAAGAGGAGAAAAGAAAAGAAAAATGAAAGAAAAAAAAAGAGAAGAATAAAATGCTCCTTAGCTCTTTTTGGCTTCATTAATTTTCCAAGTTACTTTGAAGAACTATTTCATACTCAAATCTTCCAACCATGTGCAATCCGATAACGAGAACTTCATTTGTGTCTCGGGATCATCCATTTGCCACTTGCACATGTCCACCTATCTAAATGTGTGTGTTTCATCTTTCCACCTCTCCAACATTATTTTCCAATGGCCTTTTTGACTAGTCTCAGTAATTCCATTAGATCTCTCTCTTAGTTTAATAATATTTCAAATATAATGTTTTTCTAGGATTGTTTTTACCTACCAAGCTCCACATAAGCCTTCCGCTTTTATATATGAGTAGAATATGTTGAAAACAATCTAATGTAGGCTTGAGCGACTTGATGAGATGAGTATTTCCATGAATTTTTGCAAGAGAACCTCACTTATGTTTGATATGCATTCTTTTGAAAACTCTTCATGATGAAACAAGGTAAAGGTTTGAAGTTCGCTTAAGTTTGAGAGCATTGCATTTATTTATTATTGTGGCTTGTTCTTTAATTGCTAGTCTATCTTCCATAATAAAAAAGTAGCCGGTCACAACATGAACTTAAATGCTAAATACTTGAGAGAACAATATGTCTTGTTATGTATGACTAAGTGTAGAGAGGACATTGAGAGGCAACGCTGATTTCTTTATAAGCAAAGCTCCTGGACTTACTCGAGGACGAGCAAGGTTTAAGCATGGGGGGAATGTTGGCGCTCCTTAAGTACCCCTTTTATCCCTTGTTTATCCTTGATAATGGCATGAATTTAATATCAAAATCACTAACCGTCCTAACCCCGGCCTAATTATTGGTCATTTTCACACTTGCACATATATTTTGGAGGAACTTCATTTTTGCAGGTTTTTTGCCTATTTTGGAGCATGAAATGACGAGGCCCGTGATCGAGCGCTAACACGGAGAAAGACGAAGGCCAAAGCCCAAAGGGAGGACCAAAGCCCATGTTGATTCTAAGCCCATTCACGCACATCCATCCTCCAAGAGAGCCCAAAGGACCGAGCCCATGAAGATGAGATCAAGATACTTCGGGATTAAGCAAAGCAAATGAAGATTTAAGGAAGGATTCCCTATCCTATCCTTTCCTCGAAGATATCTCCAAGATAACAACGTCCAAAGGGGTGCAATCGTGAAGGACAGAAACTCTAGAAGATGCAAGGAGTCTACACGCCAAAGATGAGACCGAGGCGAGCCCGAAAAGGGGTAGGCCGGCCGGCCTAGGCCCATGGGGCCGGCCGGCCCAGACCTTTTTTAGGTCGGTTCGGCCTCCCCTTCGACCGGTGGCTTACTCGGCTTATAAATAGCTCCCACCTTATTCAACTCGAGGCATCCATCCACCCAGAACTCGACGAAAACCTAGGGCAAAGACCGGAGGGAGACGACGGCCGCCGCAAGTCCTCGACGTTGCCTAGGAGATGGCTTAGGCCGCCCCTAGCCGCCATGGCCTCCCTGCGTGGTTGTGCCAAGGCGGAGTTCCGGAGCCATGCCATCAAGGCATATGTACATTGAATGGTGATGTTAATCTAATCTTGACTCTACTCTGATCCACTTTGATGCATGCTTTCTCGTTCATATGATAGCTAGCATATGTTCTTAGTAGGAATAGATCTAATCGTGGTGATTAGTCTTTGTCTTGCGGATTCATCATTGTGGTGCATGAGAAGCCAGTCGTATTATCCTCGTGTGGTGACAGCATGCGGGAGGGAAAAGGCCGGATGAACGTGTAATGTTGAGTAGGATAACTCTTTATCATGGTACGAGTTAGATTAGGTTATCGCTTTGGCCGGAGTTGCAACTAGAAGATAATAGGCTTAGTCACCCCTTTGGTTATGCTCTGGTTGTGTCTTTGTTCATGGATGAGATCAACCTATACACATCACTCACATCTTATATAGGTTTACTCTTTATATGCAATTCATGCTTCATGTTTGGATAGATCCATTAGATTAGATGGAAAACCCTAGGTCGTTCATTGCCGATCCGTGGATTGATAAACCTTGGATGGAATACTCTAAAGAAAAAGCTACACACGATCCGTGCGCTTGCGGTGCGTAATTGAGGGCTCTAAGGAGCGTCAACATCTATGTGTCCTCTCTCATGGTTGTCTCGCAGGAAATGGAATCGGATGTCTATGTGCTTGGTTCTGGAGTGTAGGACAGGGTTCTTTGCAATGCTAATGGCTGACATGTTGTCTACAAAGATGGGAACCCTACCGAAACTCAAGCCATAATCCTGCAAGGTTTGTTTCATCCAAAGTATCTGGGAGCAGCAGCTAGCAGCGGCAACATACTCAGCTTCTGTGGAAGAAAGCGCTACGCTAGCCTGCTTGCGAGAGGACCAAGACACCAAAGATGTACCGAGAAATTGACAAGTGTCGGATGTCGACTTGCGATCCAACCGACACCCACCGAAATCGGCATCAGAAAAGCCCACCAAAACCAGAGAAGAATCCGCATAATACCAAAGATCAAATTCAGGGGTGAATTTCAGATATCTGAAGATGTGTTTCACCACCTGCCTGTGGGAGGTGCGCGGAGAAGCCTGGTACCGCGCACAAAGGCCGACGCCGAACTGGATGTCCGGTTGCGCCGCTGTCAGGTACAGGAGAGAGCCGATCATGCTCCTGTACTCCTTCTGATCCACCGCCTCGCCGTCCAAGTCCTCATCAAGTGCCGTAGATGTGCTGATCGGAGTCAGCTGAGGAGACAAGTCACTCATGTCGAACTTACGCAGCAAGTCTCTAGTGTACTTGGCTTGATGGACAAAAGTGCCCTGGGGAGTTTGCTTGATCTGCAGCCCGAGGAAGAACTGCAACTCACCCATCATGCTCATCTCGAACTCCCTGGACATCTGCTCAGAAAACTTGGAGACAAGAGCGTGAGAAGAGCCACCAAAGATAATATCATCCACGTATATCTGAACTAAAAGAAAGTCATTGCCAGACCGCATGAGGAACAAAGTTTTATCAACACATCCCATTTTAAAGCCCTGAGGCAGCAAAAAGGTTTTCAATCTATCATACCAAGCTCTAGGTGCCTGTTTCAAACCGTAAAGAGCTTTCTGAAGTTTATAAACACGGTTTGGAAACTTGAGATTTTCGAAACCAGGGGGTTGCTTCACATAAACCTCTTCTTCGATAAAACCATTCAAGAAGGCAGATTTCACATCCATATGGAAAACCTTAAAACCCTTGGAAGCAGCAAATGCAAGAAAGATTCGAATAGCTTCCAAACGAGCAACAGGGGCAAAAGTTTCCTCAAAATCAATACCCTCTTTTTGGCAAAACCCCTGGGCAACAAGATGAGCCTTGTTTCGAACAACCAAACCATCCTCACCCTGCTTGTTTTTGAAAACCCACTTCATTCTGATGGGATTACAAGCAGGTGGAGGCTCGACTAAGACCCAAACTTGGTTTCTTTCAAAATTTTCAAGTTTCTCATGCATGGCATTGACCCAATTAGAATCAGAAAGAGCGTGTCCAATATCTTTGGGCTCAAAAGAGGCAACAAACGCTGAATGAGCAAAGCCAGCGATACTTGTTACCTTGGACCTGGTGACTCGCTCATTGAGATCACCTAGCATCTGTTGAGGTGGATGGCGGCGCTGAATGTGTCGCGGTGCTTCCCGTGTCGAAGTCGCCCCCACCTCAACCAAAGCTGGTGCCTCCTCAGGTGCAGCTGGTGAAGCCTGAGTCACCTCCTCGAACAGCCCCCGGGAAGTAGACGTAGTCGGGTCGGGGCCATCGTCATCGTCCGAGCTCGTGGCAGAGATAGCTGGGTCCACAGCACGCGTGGTAGCCTCAGCGTCGCCATCTGCAGCTTCTTCCTCCTCATCTTCAAAGATGGAGGTGCCGATCTCATTATCTCCTGCAACTTCAAAGACAGAAGAATTGCACGGTGCAGTCTCGTCGAAAGTGACTTCACAAGTCTCTCTGACGATGTTAGTATCAATAATCAGCACACGGTATGCTCTAGAGTGAGAAGCATAACCGAGAAAAATACCGTCAGACGAGAGAGACTCAAACTTATCAAGATTTCCATCTTTCAGCACAAAGCACCGGCAACCGAAAACTCTGAGATGGTCAACACGGGGCTGGCGTCCAAACCGCAACTCATAAGAAGTCCTGTGCATGAAAGCACGCAAGAAAATACGGTTGGACACGTAACAAGCGGTGTTAATCGCCTCAGCCCAGTATTTGCGAGGAGTCCTATGCTCATCGAGCATCGTCCTCGCCATCTCAACCAGCGTCCGATTCTTCCGCTCTACAACTCCATTCTGCTGTGGAGTGTAGGGAGAAGAATATTGGTGTTCGAGCCCTTGATCACTACAAAAGGCGTCAAAACGAGCGTTTTTGAATTCTGTGCCATTGTCACTTCGGATCGCTCTCATGGCCTGGGGTAACTCGTTTTTCAACCTCAAGATCAAGTCTCGAACAAACTCGAAAGCCTCATCCTTGGTTCTCATGAAAAAGACCTAAGAATAGCGAGAAAAGTCGTCCACAATCACAAGAACGTACCACTTCCCACCAACAGACATCACCCGAGAAGGACCGACAGTGTCCATGTGTAGCAACTCTCCAGGGTGAGAGGTCATCACCTGATTAACAGGTGGATGTGAAGTGGCAATCATCTTCCCGTGGCGACACGGATGGCAAACAAGGTCCTTTTCAAACTTCAATTTGGGCAATCCTCGGATTAGGCCAAGTGAGCTCAGTCTCGACAACAAGTCAAAGCTCAAATGTCCAAGTCTCCTATGCCACTTCCACAAATCAGAAGAAGGACCAGCCATCAAGCAATGAGAAGGGCTGAAAGGAGTTCTAGAGAAGTCAACCAAGAAAACCCGATCGTGAGGTGTAATCCGGCAAACCAAATCTCCCCTGGAATCCAAAACACGCGAGCAACCCTCCTTGAAGCGAACCTCAAATCCCTCATCAAGAAGTTGCGAAACAGAGAGCAAATTAAAGCCAAGATTCGAAACCAGAGCAACTTCTCTCAGGGTAAAGCGATCAGAAACTCGAACAGCGCCAAGTCCACGTACCTTTCCTCTTCCATTATCCCCGAACACAATGTACTCCTTTGAGCACATTGGGGTGAGGCTGGAGAACCATTTGTCATTTCCGGTCATGTGGTGCAAACAACCAGAGTCCATGATCCACCTGTTCTCCAAGCCTCCGACCTGCACATCAGTAGTGAGACAAAGGGTGAGCAAATGTCTCAACACTGGGGTTAGCAAAGTGAGAAGCAAACCAGTGTCGAGCCATTTGCTCTACAGAAGGGTTAGCAAAACCAGACAAAGCGAATCCCCCATCCCGTCTACCACATGACTGACGAACACCACCGCGAGGAAAGCGTGGAGCCTCAAAACCTCCTCCAAAGCCTCGGTCCCGTGGTCCATAGCCGTACTGAAAACGACTAGGAGCACGACCGGCAAAGCGACCACCCGCTGGAGCACGGTAACCACCACCGTCTCCCTGACCTCCTCCTACACGGCGCGCCCTAGCATCTCGCCTATCACCACGCCGAGAAGGACCATGCACCTGAGCAGAGTACATGTCCGCGTCACGTCTCTCCTGCTCTCTCCGCATAGCCCACTTCCTCCTGAAGCAAAACTCCTCTAGGTGACCTTCCCTGTCACAGAACTCGCAGTGGTACCTCACCTCACACTTGGGAGGTGGAGGCCTAGCCTACGGACGGGGAGGAGCAGCCCTCTTCTTCTGGGCAACCTGGGCTGTGGCAGCAGGGAGCGTGTCGAGGGGGTTCCTCAGTGCATTGGGCTTTGGAACCCAAACCTGCTTCTGCGGAGGTACTTTCGGTGGTTCTTTAAGCACACCATCCGCGGGGTCAACACGCGAAGGATGCGTACTTGTGCTAGCAGTGTTTCCAGCAGCCTTGCCAATCTTACCATACAACCTGTCAAAGTCTGACTTCGTGTATGTGTAACTGACCCCAAACCCATCACCACGCTTCAACTGCTTAATCATCATGCCCAACTGCGGCTCACTGCTAGAAACCCAACTCAGAATCGCCCTAAGATAGGTATTCTCATTCTCTAAGTTGGCTTTCTCTACCGCAAGACTATCTAAATCAGCAATCAAACCAGGGCAAACAGAGCAGTCAATAGGTGGGCTAGACTCTACGACCTTAGTCTTTCCAAAAGACTTGATCAAAGTGTTCTTCTCCTCTAGCTCCGACCTAAGCGTGGGACAAAGCTTACAAGCGCCAAGCAAAGCAGGCCTAGATCTAAGCTCCTCTAGTTCACAAACAACAGTAGCAAACTCGGACTGCAAAGAAGCTAGATCAGACTTGAAGATAGGAAACTCATCGCATTCAAGCACATCACTAACAATGGGAGCGTCCTTGACAAGTTCAAGCTTATGCTTGGCCATGGCTAGCTTGTGAGACATGTCAGAAAGCGAAGTCTTAGCAACATCTAAGTTCGCAATGTTCTCATCATGCTTGGCACGGAGAGCAACAAGATCATTCATGTGAGATATGCAGCCAGCGCACTCATCCTCACAAGATTTCTCCCTAGCACAAGTCAGCTCAGCCCTAAGCTTTCTACGCCCTCTAGCTGCTTCCTTAAGCAGCCTCTTCTAGTTGTCGAGAGCGGCGTACAACTCCCTAACCTCTGTATCAAGCAGGTCGATCGTGGACTTTACCTCTGAATCGCTCTCGGATCCAGGAGAAGAGCTGAAGTGCGTCGGTGTAGCATGTCCACCTGAAGACGCACGAGCACCATCGGCTTCGCCCGCCATGGTGTAGAAGCTCTTGTGCCGACCGGCCGCCAAGAAAAGGCCGATGAAGCCGGTGGCTTCCTTGTCCCGCTTCTTCTTCTTCTTGTCGTCGTCGTCGGAGGTCGGTGAAGAAGAGCGGTCAGTGTCGGAGCTCTTGTCGAGGTCGCTGAGCTGCGCCAGGAAGGCCTTCTCCCGCTTCTTGGCCTTGTACTAGAAGCGCTTCTTGAGCGACTCCTTGTCGAAGCGTCCTCCCTGGTCACGACTGCGGTGCTTGTGGCGCCGACGCTCCTTGTTGGAGCCTCCCTCGTCGCGGTCGCGGTGGCGGTAGTAGTCGAAGGAGTTGTTCTGGCCACCGCCGGACTTCTTGGGGCAATCGGCGATGAAGTGGTTCAGATCGCCGCAGTTGTAGCACCCGGGATTCTTCTTCCTCTGCCTGTTGTGGTAGACGCACTGGAACTTGCTGATGAGGAGGCACATGTCGTCGTCGCCAGCGTCTCCAGCTGCTCATCTGAAACAGAAGGCAAAGAGGCAAGAGAAAAGCCAAGAGCAGAGTTAGCATTAGAGCTCGATCCACCTGGGTCAGTCACAAGAGCGACGCTCTTGGAAGGAGGGGCACCATTGAGCTTGGCTCGTGTCTGGTTATCCACCTCCGTGGCCTTGAGCTTGCTGAAAAGCTCGTTCACGGTCAGAGTCTCATAGCCTGCAGACTCAATGATCGTGTTCACCTTGAGATCCCACATAGAGCGGTCAAGTGCGTAGAGCAACTTGAGAGCCTTCTCATGCTCTGTGTACTCAAGGGCACCAGCAGATCTATTCGCATTGACCTTGTTCACAATCGACTGAAAATGACTGAACATCAGGTCAATGCTCTCACCCGGCTCCTGTGTGAAGTTCTCGTACTCACACCGGTGAGTCTCGAACAGTCTGGCCTTCACCTGAGGTGTACCCTCGTGGTAGTTCTCAAGACACGTCCAAATTTTGTGGGCTTCCTGAAAACCCTGGACGCGTGAGAACTCCGCACGAGAAACGCCAGTGAACAAGGCATTGACGGCCTTGGCGTTAGCCTCGTGCTGGGTCACCTGAAGAGGCGTGGTCCGAACAGCCAGCACCTCATAAACCTGGTTCGTGGTAATTTCCCAGACCTCTGCTCCCATGCTCTGTAAGAAGGCTCTCATGCGAACCTTCCAGTAGGCATAGTCCTCGCCGGAAAACACCGGGATCTTACCAAGACTCGCCATGGTCGCCAAGTGGTTTTCGAACCGGTTAAAGTATTGAAAACCTCAACCGAGCTCTGATACCAATTGAGGGACCAAAACTGGCGACCAGAGGGGGGTGAATGGGAGCCGAACAAAATTTCTTCGAAATTTGAAACGTCGGCCTATGTCCCAAAATCACCGCAAGCCCTCGAACCTAGGTCAACGAGAATAGCTATGGACAAGCTATCTCGAAGCAGCAAACCCAAGTCCCAGCGCGGAAGCAAAGCAAGTCGAAACGCAAAACTGGACTGCAGAGACCGGTCAGACCGGTTGCACAGACCGGTCAGACCGGTCGGGCTGGGAATTCAAACTGCAGACCGGTCGCTCCCAGACAGCCCGCCAACAAAGCTCCAAATGTCAAATCTTGAGCAAACGAAGTCCAAATCCAACAAAACTTGGAGGAAAGCTTCGCATCTACCACATGAACATATTTCCAAAAGATTAACAGATCGTGAGAAATTAAGGGAAGATCAAAGAGAATTGGGGTTTTCTCAAGAACCCAAAAATCTCAATCCGTGAGAACTCGCGATTCCTGCAGGTTTGGCACTAGGCTAGATAGATTAGAATCATCACAACGAGTCCGTCAAACCACGAATCGAAGAACTTGACTCCTCCAAACACAAAACACCTCAAAGGAGGAAAAATCAAGTCCAAAAACACAAAGGGAAGGGGAGGACGAAAAGCTCAGCACACACGGGTAAATCTCAACACAATTTCATTCATAATTCACGGAGGAATTCACCTATACAAAGCCTAGAGCCGACCACACCATCATCCACCCTCTAAATCGAAGAGATTCGCTATAATCTAACCTCCCTTTGCGTTGGAGACCTTGGCCCTAACCTAGAGCAGGGGCAGGGAGAAGGAAAAACGAAGAGAAAACAAAAGGCTCAAGAGACTCAACCAGCCACGGGCTGGTGGGGGGTATTTATACCTGGCTGCCATGGCCAGACCGGTCAGACCGGTCCAGGGGACCGGTCTGACCGGTCGGGTCAGCAGCACCCTGCTGTACAGCCTCGATCGACGGCGGAGCTTCTTTCTTCGTCTCGAAGTATTTGCTGCAATGCCGCCACGTCGACGAAGATCTGGTCCGCGGTTTTGGAGGGTCCGCGAAACCCGGGTAGGTGGCCGGTTTTGAGAAAACTGCCAAAACCTCACGCGCGGGAAGATTCCCGCCTCCATGCCGTGGCCCTAGACGCCGTTCCCGCCTCGGCCTTCTGACGGCCCTAGACGCCGCCCGACGCCCGTCATCTCCTCGCCCGCAGCGAGGCCCTAGACGCCGTCGACGCCCGTCGCCTCCGTCAGTCCCGAGACCGACGCCCGTCACCTCCACGACTTGGCATCTTCAACCGCCGTCCGCCTCTTTGGTTTTGTGGCGCAAACCAAGAAACCCGCCTTCCGTCGCCGCTTGCGCCCTCGATCCAGGAGTGGACGCCACAGTTGCCACCCGGTCCGAGCTCCGGTCCCGGCTGCCCTTCACTGCCGTCCACCGCACGGTCCATCGGCCACAGCACCTCCACGGCAGCTCCCCGTCGACACTCGACGCCCGTGTACCTGCAATCCAAAGACCAAGCGCACGATCACACCGCACGGTTGACAATTCACTCATCACAAGCAGGATAGAGTACTCAACATTCCTCATAGTGTACTCATAAAGTCAAGTCAGTCGATGAACTGTACTATATATCTCTAAGTGGTGGTATCGTGTACCGTAAAAGACCTCTTGTGAGCAGCAAGTGGAATGCATTTGGGCATGACATGGCCAAAACAAAACGGTATGTTACCACTACTAGCCTTTGTTACCTGAACATTTCAGTCGGGAGGTGCAAATGCGGCATTTGGACATAAACACATGCCTGTATCTGCGCAGCTGAGTATGAATGAGTAGTGTCGACGCATCTCTATAAATTTGGAACGAATTTGTCCTGAGGATTATGCCAAAACCCTCATTTCGAACTCCGTCAGAACCCTGCTTGATATAGAGCAGAGTTGCTGCTAGCGCTCGCTGGTGGTACAACCATACACGTGGAGATGGAAGAAAAAAAAATATCATGACGTCCGCTCCAATACATTCCTGGGCCGAGAATGGTAACAACCCTTGGAAGACACCGACGGCCTGGAGCCCATGGGCCATTGGTAGGAAATACACTCAGACCATATCTTTTTGGGACTGAAAAAAATGCGGGATTTTTTTTAGAGTTGTAAAAATTTTTAAGATTTTTCCAGTTCCTAAACAAACACACAACATGGATGAGAAGAGCTGCTGTGAATCTCCAAACTACAGGTAGCACGCCTGTGACTTGACCTGCAACGGCTCATCTTCACTGTATTATGGGATGGATATGTTCTATCCTCCATAAATAAGTGACACCCTAAATGCCGTCTAAACTCTAAAGTCAACAATTTGAATCAGATTCTGATTGCAAATTACCTTTTTTTCCATGAGTTGAGCTTTAAATAATTGAGAATGAGTGGGTAGATTTATACTGAAAATCAGTTTCATAATCTATATTTTAGCTATGCGTTACATATATATTGTAATAACAAAACTTAGTGATCAAAGTAGTGTTTTGAAGTCGACGCCGTTACTTCAGATTTCACTTATTTATTAGTGAAGGAAAAAGTTTCGTTAACAGAGAATTGCCATTTACCCTTCTACCCTACCTCCTACATAAAAAGAACAAAGTAAAGGTGGCGAAATTTTAGAGGATCCATCCTATAGGGATATCTTCTATGAAGTCTTTTGGAACCAAGGATTGAATTCCCAGCAATTCGATGAAATTCATATGAAATGGCTTGTTCTATAGGGATTTTAGAGAAATTACACCAAAAGGTTAGACCTTATGGGCAGTTTTCTTTGTGTCACTCTCTCACTCAATCCTTGTTTTTTTATGTTCATCTTCTAAATGGCTATTTCCAATGTTTTCATCTGATTCTTTATTCTAAATGCAATTTCTACAATTTTCTATTCACATACTTCAAGATCCTACAAGGGCATCTCTAAAAGACTCTCTAAAACAATTTGAATAGGTCAAATTCTAGAAAGAGAGCAAAATCAACAATCCAACGGACTCTTCATCCATTCGCTCTTGCCGTCCCTCTCGCCACCATACTGCCCCCCTCCCTCGGCATATTTGCCGAGCCGCCGCCGCCGCTCGCCAACTTGACAATCCCACCCTCATACCCGCCACCGGGATGGGGGCTCGCGCGCGGGCGGTGCCAGCGGCCGACGGAGCTGCACCTCGCCAAGACCGGAGCAGGACCGACGGAGCGGCATGTGCGTTGGCGAGCGTGTAGCCAGAGGAGCGGAGCGCGGCGAGCGGGAGCACAAGCACAGCGGCGTTGAGCTTGCCTGACCACCCCAGCACCTCCTCCCCTCCCCTCCCCTCCCCTCCCCTCGCTCGCCTATAAAAGGCACACGGCCCGTCCAGCTCACGCACGACCTCGCCGGTCATGGCCGCCGCCACCAAGAGCTCCACGCTGAGCCACCACCCCGGCCTCCATCCGCCTTAGCTGACCCAAAAACCATTCGCCCACCTTCCTCTAAACCTCCCCAGCCTGGCCCTACTTGTCCAGAACCACCGAAGCTTGATGAGCGCCACCGCCGCCCGCCCCTATCACTGTCGGCGACCACCCTTCGGCTACACTCCACCCCAACCGAGCACGCCAACAAGTTGCCCTCATCTCCTTGGTGCTCCTCCCCCTCTTCTCCCCCACCGCTGGTGAGCCCCCTTGTCGGATTGCCCCCAACTACAGCAACTCCGGCCAAGGACCCAATTGCGAGTCCCCAATTCTTTCTAGAGTTATTAGTGAAAGAACTCAGGGGCGTTGTTGTAAACAATAACTTTGACTCTCAAACTCAAATGGCTAGTCTGTTGGATAGTATAGACATATGGAGAGTGAAGGCTGACTAAAAGAATAGATAAATAGCAATGGCCCTGTTCGCTGTGCTGGTGCTGGAGGCTGCTGCTGGAGTGGTGTGAGAGAAAAACACTGTTAGCTGGCTGGTGGCTGGAGACTACTGCTGGAGTGGTGTGAGAGGAAAACACTGCTGGCTGGCTGGAGACTGCTGGAGCAGAACAGGGACAATATGGAGAGTGGGATTTGACTAGTCTTTTAAAGATGCTCTAAATCAGGCATCAAAACTTGATGAGCGGGTCTGTATAGATGTCGCGCCTGTATCGTAGACATACAGTAGAGTACATGTACCTGGTATGTACCAACCAAGTAACAATTCTCTAGTTTTCACAGAACAGAAGAAAGAAATGAATACGATCGAGATCGAGCATGAGTTTTTTTTATAATACGCATCAGTATTTCTAGTTTAGGAAAACATACAGTTGGAAATACGGATACAGACACGCACGGACAGGATACAAGAACAGCTACAACAACCAAACTTCGCGAGAGACCCAACCAAAACAAAAATTACAGATATGCTCCTGGATCTTCCGCAAACCTCCTCTGGCCGCCCTCCTCGCCGCCGGCCACCACCACCGGAGAGGAAGACGAGCACCCCCTTGAGCTGAAGAAGACTCATCGCACACTGGCTTTGAGAGGAATCGAAGTTGAAGAAGCCGTCGGCGGTCGCCCATCGACCGGGGCCGCGCCCCGCCTCCTCCAGCTCCTGGATCTGAGCTCGCTAGTGACGACCACCGTCACCGCCGAGGAAAGGTTGGCTCAGATCCAGCCGGCCACCGCCCACCAACCCTAAAGCATGCTCCGTACCCTTGAAGAAGTAGGAGACCAGCAGCAACATCATCTGACCAAGGCGAAGAAGCTCCAGTCCCGACCTCCAGCTCAAAACTCCATGACTCCACCGCCGACGCCAGAGAGAAGCGCCACCGGAGCGAGGAAGAAGCCTGGCGACAACATTCCCCAGCGACGCCGCCGCCTTCGCCTCGTCGACGCCACCCAGGAAAACAAGCCACAGAGGAAGCCCCTCCCGACGAACCCTATCCAAGTCCCAGCTAGAGAGGGTGGAGTCGCCAACAACAGATGCTGCAGCAACATCCCACGGCGTCGTCGCTGACTGCACCCTCAGCAAGCTCCAAATCCGGCGAGAAGCCGCCATGGACAGCATCACCCGGAGAACACAGATTATTTAATCTCTAGACAACTAAACTATTCTACATACCTACCTCAAACCTACTGAACTACAACCGCTAGGCGTCGATCTACTGTCTCTCCAACTCCTCCTGTGCCTAAAAGGCAAGCAGAGGAGAGGCTAGCCAGCGAGATCGACGCCGGCGACTGAGTCGCCTCGAAGTCGCCTGGAAGGAGACGCCTTTGTACTGTAGCACGACCTTATCCCTTCGGCCCCAACACGATTGTCTTTGAGTTGGATTTGATTTTCGAGCAGGAGTTTTGGTGGTTGGAACACCGGCCGGCCGGTCAGGTCATCCGGCTAGCTCAGGAACCGAGGCCGAAGGCGGTGGCAGCCATGGGGATGGCAAGGCATGGCTCGCTCTGATCAAGTAGGCCTGCTGGGCAGCCTGTCCCCGATCTCGAGGTTGACCAGACCAGCCCTGTAGCCGGCCGGCAGCTGCACGGCCTCCTCATAATGCCCGCCCTCTCCTCCTCTATCCCAGAACACAGCCAGCAACCAGAGGTGAACAAGTCCAACTCCCTACGGCATCAAAAAAAAAAAGTCCAACTCCCTACATGTGCTGTTCCATGATCTCGTCTTGCTGGCTTCATGTAATTCACCATTTTTCATGCTAATTTCTCTCTGTTTGATTAGTAAAAAACTGGCGATTTCGACTGATTCAATAACACTCATCAGCATGATCATCTATGGTTGGTTCAAATGCAATTTTTTTTCTCGAAAGGAAAACCTGAATCGAGAAGGTTCTTGTGCTTCGAACAGATCAGGACTTGTGGTTGGAGAATTTGCGGTCAGTTTTGTTAAATATTCACCGCGTTCGGCAGGCTGGAGCTGGAGGCTGGAGCTAGAGTGGTGTGAGAGAAAAACACTGTTACCTGGCTGGTGGCTGGATGCTGGAGCTGGAGTGGTGTGAGAGGGAATTACTGTAGGGCTGGAGCCCTACCCACCAGCCGAACACGGTGAATATAAAAAGAAAAAAAGTATAAGAAAACTCGAATAGATTGTTAGAGTACGACAGGGTAAGAATCGGGACCGCCCGCCACACCACCCCAAGGAGACAGTTCATCACACTCACAAGCAGTGCCATCACGCGAAAACCAAAACAAGCAATAAAAAACAAACCCCATGTTTCCTTGACCAGATCAGGATTTGTGTGTGTCACTGTGCTACATGCTCTCTGTTGTGCGGTGCATGGGAAGATGTCTTTGTGCTGGCCTCTTTGTCTTTGTGCAAGGCTTGTTTCTAGTCTTTAGACCACACCCCAAGTGCTCGCCCTGCCCCTGCAGCACAGTGAACAGCCAGGGCCACACCCTGCCAATGATGCAAGCAGGCCATCTTTGCCCCAGGCTTTCAGTTGAGAGATGAGACTCACAGCTGTACAAACTTCAACTGCCATACCTCATCCTATTCCTTTGTTATAGTTTTTTACCCTCCAATTTCATCTTCATGTAGTGCATTTAATACATACATCACACTCACACACACACACACACAGAGAGGCACACACTGCAAGTTAATTGGAAGCTACAAATGCTTCAGAACACACTAAGATTCTTTTTTTAGCGTGGGAACTTCACAGGAGCCATTTCTCCACCCAAAAAAAAAACACAGGAGCCTGTCCGGTCACAAATTCCTAACTTCCAACAAGATCTAGGCATCTATATCGCCAAAAATTTAACACAAGTAATTAGATCGATTTTTGACCATACAAAATCTTGTATGATCTGAATATCTCCTCGCAAAAAAAAATTGTATGATCTGAATATCGCCAAAAAAGATTGTGGTTTGCTAGGACCAGGGGAAGCTGGCCATCCAGTGAGGTGGCCCCTCACTTCTAGGTGGCAGCTATTTGCACTCCTTTGAACCAACAAAATTTAACCAAGCTTTGTCTCCAAGCCTGTTTTTGACTGCATTGGTGACTGAGAAGCTGTGCAGGCTTGTGAACCCTTTCTGGATCCTCATGCTTATTCACCCAACAACCATATGCATATGCACCTCTAGGTTTGGACAACCCAGATTCAGAATGCAGGCGGCAATAGTATATCCTCTGTACACTTTACTTACAAGCTATCAGGTTTGCTGCTATTGGTTGACACATGCATTGTTGTATATTATCTTTAGTTTCTCAATGCCCATATTAACATTGTACAGTTGATTAGTTCAAGAAAATACGCTAAACATGTTTGATTTGATCTGCTTTCACGGACTTGTAATTTATAGTGGTCCATTCTTCTTGACCAGCACGACCCCCGAGGTATCATAGGTGATAAATATATCGGTTTGAATTAAAATAGAAGTATGGTAAGGGAAGTGTTTGCCCAAATTTGGGTGTCCCATTTGTTCTTAATACAAAAACACCTAGTTTATTTCGATATTCTCGTTTTTCTCCCTTTTGGGAAGAAAAGATGTTCAAACTTGGGAAATGATAAATTCTTGTTTATATTTTCTTCACCATTTTTCCTTAGATGCCACAGCTTACATTTGAGCAGACCTACGACATGCACACGTACTAGATGATCAAACATGATTTTCCCCTTATAAAAGAGCTGGATTTTCTCTTCAAACACATTTGATCCACTGAATTATATTCTAATAAAACACATGTATTCGTTTATCTATAGGAGCTAAACAAACATACCAAATGAACTTTTTCAAAATGAGCTCCATGTTCCAAGTGCCAGCTGGCCTACCTTCATAGAAGCACTGTTAGAGAACAGCACAGAAGTATTTGTGACCAACTGACCCATGTTTCAATGCAAGGAACCACTTTTCTTTATATAGCAACATTGGAGAAACAAAACAAAGCCTTGAAGGCACATGAATGAGAGAGAAAGAGAGAGGGTTGGCAAGGCCATGGCTGCAGCAGCCAGCAGGCCTGCAGGCTGCAGAGGAGGTGGTGGTGGTGGACTGGTGGCTGGCTCTCAGCTCAGAAAGCCACTCCATTGCCCATGGGGGCAGGCCAGGCATTTTCATTGCCAGTGTGCAGGTGCAAAAGCTCTTTTTACCAGCTGTAAGGCAGGGTGCAATGTAAGACCTGCATTAGATAGTGGATGAGGCCAGAAGACCAACTTTAGGGTTTAGGGTTTATCATGGTGGAGCGAGGGGCCAAAAAAAAAAAGGTTGTGGATGTAAAGATATCATCATTATTGTATCCATGAAAGTAGTAATATTTTGGGCATGTGTATGTTCATCTTGCTTGCACGTTCATGGTGGCACATTGGTGTGACCTAATTCTTACATTGACTAACGTATGGGAATTTGTGTTTGAACCAGTTTCTTTACAAGAAACCCATGGTTATTCATCAATTATATTTTGCACCAACTTGGTGACCTATGATATTCACATACACCTCATGGTCGAGTTTATGCATTTGCCATGAATTGGTATCATACATGAAAGATCAACTATGCCATTTGCTGAAAAATGTCACATTTCACAACTTTTTTTTGGGTAAATTTACTTGCTAACAAATTACAAGTTACATCAGTGTTCTCCACATCCTCTAGGTGTCACAAATATCAAGCTTGTGTAGCTCCACACCAACCAAATAATAAGTTAGAGGTCACATCACCATTGCTAATCTTTGGGCAATTATTGGCATAAAGTTCTAATCTCCTGTATCTGTCTCGTACATTAATACTCCCATTCGTATGCAGCACTTCTCTTCCTTCCAACACATCACATTGTAGTGTGTTGTGCATGCTTTGCTCAGCATGCACAATAATGCCCAAAAGGCCACAATGTACTTGCTACTAATCATTGGTTGAAAATGGCTTTTCTTTACGCACCGGCCATCGCTTCCTTTATATTACTGTGGATTGTGCAAGCGCTATGCAACAGTGGGGTTTGGCCAAGATTCATCAAGCATGTGCTAAGCTGGTTGCAATGTAACAAGGAAAAGGTTGCATTGGATCCTCCTGAAGAAAAGGCAGAGCAAGAAGAAGCACCGGCATGGCCCAGCCAGAACTGAATGAGTGGCACTGAAAATTGCAGCAGTCGGCAGAACTGATCAAGAAACCTACAGGGAGGTCACACACTCAGGCTGGCAGAGCCGCAGAGGCATGCACAACATGATGCAATCCGATTCCATTCCACAGGAACAAGAGGGGTTACACAAGTACACAGGGTTGTTACAAACCGATGTAACCCAAGCAAGTGCAGAGTGAAACACTCACACATCCACTTGCGCAAGTGAAAAAAGGAAACAGCTCTCTCCTATAAACAATGGTAAAACCCTCAACCTCAGTGTTATTACCACTTGTTTTGCAACTTCTCTGCAACAGCAGCAGCAGCATCTCACCATATGCAATGCAAATTGCATTGCAACATGGCATCCACATTCCACAATGACTTATCAAACAGTGCAACTTTGAAGTAAAGTTGAATGGAATGTGCCCCATTTGGGCACTGGCATTGGGCTTATTAACCTAAGCTCTCCTCTCCATAGGAAAGCTCAGCCCTATGCTTTGTTCATCTCTTCCACCTCTCACACAAACCAAACCAATCCAATCTGACAGCAGCCAATGCCAACCCATGGCAATGGCTCAAAGAACCTAAAAAACTTCTTTTTTTTTGCAAACATATAAGTTAAAAGAATGAAAAAAAGGGAAGATCAAACCAAGCCCCCCTAGACATCTGGCTAAAAATTGTGTCCCCGGTGGTGCTAGCTTCTCAACGGATGCCCGGCAGCTCCAGCCCGATCCGCTTATTCCTCGCCGCCACGCCCGTCGCAAAGGCGGCGTTGTCGGTAACATCATCAAGAAGAACAGAATCATATGTACTAGTGGCAACCTCGTTGGAGCCTGAACATGGCAATGATCTCTTGTTACCCCTCCTGTTCATGTCTCCAACCATCGTACTGTAGCAAGCATGTACATGCTCCTGATCATAGAAACAAACACATTTTTTTCAAAACAAAAGATGGTGAAGTGAAGTTCATCCAAAGAGAACATTTATATGGTCAAAATGCTACATGACTGTTAAAAGATGCAAGCTAGTGACCAACCTTCTCAATAAGACAAGATGGAGGAAGATAGCTCATCTTGGAATCCAGTGCCTCTTTGGTCAGTAGAGGTCCATGGGTTGCTGCCAAGATTGCAGCTGCAGCCACAGTGGACGGCCTGTGATCAAGCACGCTACCAGCTGCACAAACAAACCAGTCGGTCAGAGCAGCTCAAGACAGATCACTGGATGTCAGAAAAGCGAGGAAAAAAAAGATTCGATTTTGATGTGTGCGAACCTTCGGCCGTGGCAAAGATGAAGCCGATGGCCTTGAGGGCGACGCGGCCGCCGGCGCCGGCGCCGCCGTGCGGGTGGAGCCGCGAGGAGAAGCAGGGGAGGAAGTCGAAGGGCGTGACGGCGCCCATGCGCCACCCGAGCGTGGACAGCACGAGCAGCTCCATCCGGCGGATGGACGCCGAGCAGAAGTCGTAGTCGCCGGCGTCGAACTCCGACAGCGCCGGCACCTGGCACTCCTCCATTTTGGCGGCCACGGACACGCACGCCACGGACAGCAGCCGCGCCGCCCACGGCATGGCCTCCCTCTGCAGCCACCAATGCAAGGGCAATGCCCGGCGTCAGGCATCCATTCGCGCGTCCCCCAAAGCAGAGGCCTTTCTTCTTTTTTTGGAAAAAAAAAGAACATTTTTTTTTGGCGGCGGCGGCGCGGTTAGATTACATCGACGCATCGCCGGAGGAGGAAGCTATCGAAGTAGGCGATGGCGAGGTACGCCGTCCGGTGGCCGAACCCGAAGTACCCGCGCGTCTGCAATCAGATGCCATGCCAATGAGCCAATCTAATGGCGCCAAGGAGCTAGAGCAAAGCTAATCGGAAGAGAGGCGGATGCTCACTTCAAGAATCCACTTGACGGCGGCGAGGCGAGCTTGCCGGAACCACTCCTCGGAGAAGACGAGCTGGTGGTCCCCGTCCCCGTCCACATCGCCGTCGCCGTCGCCGTCGCAGTCGGCGGCGGAGTCGGAGGAGCAGCAGAAGCTAGCCTCCTTGAACACCAGCTGCTCCAAGTACTCTTCCTCCTCGTCGCGGGCATTGTAGGGCGAGAAGAGCTCGCCGTCGTCGACGGAGCCGTCGCCGAGGTCGGCGCCGTCTTCCTCGCAGGTGAGCGAGAACGCGCACGCCGACCAGTCCTCCGCCGCCGCCGCCGCCTCCACCGGCATCATCTCGTCACCACGCTTATTCAGTCAGTTACAGTGCTGGTCGAGCAAGCGAGAAGCCAAGAACCATGCGCGAGAGGCGCGAGCTCTGGAATCTCTGATGCTACGGTGGTCGCCGGCGAGGTGGCGGCGGCGGAGGCGGCGTGGAAGAGGCCGGAGTGGAAGAGGATAGAGTGAGATGGCAACCGAAGCCTCCTCCCCCCTATTTAACTTAACTGGCTCTCGATTCACTAATTTTATTAACCGCTCTTTTTTTTCGTGTTCAAATGTTGCCCTCTGCATTTTGGATATTGACAGTTTTGGTAAATTTTTTGTTGTGAGGGTAAAATTTGAAAGTTTTGGTAAAGATTTTCATCTGGTGCTAAGAGTACTATACAGTACGGCCTGGCGTATGTGAAGTGCATTCATGTATTCGTACATGTGTCACCTTACCTTAATGGTCATTTACTCTAAAGAGTGAGCCTAATCATACTTTACTATTGTGCTTTCAGCGCTCTACAATTCTTCATCTATTAGCTACTCTACAAAATACAAGAATATGTACAATCTTTGTTTTAAAAAGTATTTACAATCATATTTTCCATGCTCGCTATTTTTTCTTAAAAGATTTGTAACCATCTGTAAGTGCTTAAATGGTATTGATGCTTGAGGTATTTGATTTTTGCCACGAATGCACTTCTAAAACGAATAATACTCCTTCCCTCGCTTCCAGACTCTAGGTTTTTTTTAGATGCTCAAGGGAGTAGGATGTGCATACATACGTCTATAGAGTGTGCGTATGTCTATGTCATTGTTTGCGTTAATACTATATTTCACAAAAAAAATAAATCAATTTGTAGGAGGATTTAGATGGCATTGCATTAGTTAATCATGCGTGGCTAGAACCGGTTTAACATAGATCAATGCATATCATTCAAGGATATATAATCACAGGATTGGATGCATCGATTAGCGGTGCATAAAACCGATGGAGTGGTGGCAGTGGCGGATCTAGGATTTGAATCTAGGGGGAACTCATTTTCCTCTTCTTTCTTCCTCCCTCCTCTCTTTTTCTTCTTCTTACTCCTTTTCTTCTTCATTTATGGTTGAAAATTTGTGCGTGCGTGTGTGTGTGGGGGGGGGGGGCGATCCGCTCCTGAGTGGTGGTTAAGGGGTAGTGATAGACAAACTTACAAATTGATTTATTTGGGGATAAACACTTTATCTAGCCATTGATTTATTTTGGGATGGATGAAGCTAGGCCTAGAGGAAGCACATGGCATACATGGCATGACTTTCAATTCTTGCAAGCAACTTTATTAACGATCTCGTATTGTACATGGTCTATGAACACTAGCTGCGGTGAGGAAAATCATTAAGAAATTGGTAACATAGTAGGCTGCAACAGCACGGGCTTAAGCTTTCCATTAAGAAGGATCGTGCATACAAGATCAGTATACGGTTAGTATGCAATAGTGTGCATCCAACTTTCCATACGCACATCTCAAAAAAAAAAGCAAAAATAATATCCACAAGCTCCAACCGACTCTAGGCATGCTTACTCCTAATGTTTCTTTTTCAGATAGAAATTTTTGGTCCCAAGGAAACCCTAGAATCTAATCTAGTAGTGGTGTGGAAAAGGCAGGCTGCAGGCTCTCTCTCTCTATTACATAATATAAATATAAAAAGGGGGATTTGATTGAGAGCCCAATCTCAACCACCTCCCAGCATCATCTCACCCAAAAATCCTTACGCTATGTTCGTTTGGCTTGTCAGCCAACCAGCCACTAGCTACCAACCAGTCAGCAGTATTGTTCTCTCATAACAAATCAGCACCAGCCACCAGCCACAGCCAAACGAACAAAGCGTTAGTGCATCCAAAAACAAACAAATCAAACCGCAACGCTCCTCCTGAAGAAATGTACAAGCTGCAGGACAAAATCACCCGGTTTGTGGGCCCGGGGACACAAATCCACTCAGAAAAGGAGGAGAGCATTTTTGAAAGCGAGTAGCGACATAATACGGACACAGCGTGGCATCTGCTCAGGACTCACGCGGCTAATCTATAGCATCTTGCAAACACCACACAAGCCTCATCACAATCACACAGAAGCTTATCTCAACACTTCATCACAGTAAAAAAAAAAGAGCTCAAACCTTGTCAAAATCTCTGATTTTCACTTTAGCCAAAAAACAGTGAAACTCCATGGAAATTCAAACCTTGCGGTGTCGTCTCCAATGTCCATATATGCATCATGCACGTGCACGTCTGTACTTTTCATGCTCGTGAACTAGGGCAAGCTGTCTTCAACTCTTCAAGGTCACAGACTCACAGTCATGCTACATCCTGAAGCCCATGAATAGTGGGGGCATGGGATATAATCATATATAGATAGAATGATAGATACATATATACAAATATGAGGTCACATGACAGGGGAGCAAAAATGGCGGGCAGGGAGCAAAACGCTTGAATCCAGGGCCAGTGTCTCGGACTACCCCCGTTCCACACGCATCGTCCAAGATGCGGATTCAGTACCACCCCAATGGCTGCCGTTGGAATACAAAAATTTTAAGGAGAAGGAAGGTGCCAAGATTTGGGCAGAGCTCACTGAGGTCAAGGGCAGCCAGCAGCCATGGCGGATGGACCACCGGCGTGTGCGTCTGGTGATGCATCGACGAGGCTCGGGCAACAGGACGAGCGGGAATCCGCGCCTGAAAACGAAGGGTGAGGCGTAGCAGGATTGGATCATCACAAGTGTCAGGGTTTTTGTTAGATTTATGGGCTTGGCCCATATAAATAATTCTAATAAATCTCAAAGGCCCATTAGCGCTAAGAAGAGATACACCATCTATTAGTCCCGTATTGCTAATGGACGAGGGTGTAAGAGTTTTTCTCCCTTTAAATACGGACCACCTCCCTCATGGAAAAAGTGCATCATAGATCGCTATACGTGGAGTCCCCAAGGTTTGGGAATTCATAAGAATATCTAATCTGAGTTAGGGTTTTGCCTCCTCTCGTTGCTGCGCCGCCACCGTAGTCTTCTCCATCCCGAGCGCCGGCGTGCACCGGCGAACGGGAGAGCAGATCTCTGGAACCGCTCGCTCTTGTGATCCTGCACCGGGAGAGGGCGAATAAGGTTTTTGGGAAGCGCTAAGCGTGACTGCTCATCTTCTTCACCACAGCTCGTCCTCCATCCAAGTCAGGAGCTGCGGCGTACCGTCGTCTACAACGCCGGTTGCTGCGCTCCGTTCGAAGGACCGTCTTCGTCTCGTCTGCGCCTTTCGTCTTCCCGGCGGCTCCCGCACAGTACGTATTTTGTGATAAGATCTGTTTCATAATCATATTTTCTGAGATCATGTTTATGATATACGTAATGTCTAATATGTTAGAGTCATGCATGCTAGGTTTAATTCTCGTCATGATAAATCTAGTTCGGAATTTAAACTTACAGTTGTGTATTTTTCCAACAATCCAAAAACCTTATAATAGGCAATCTGTTGATTTAACAATGGCTGGTTTCGCTGAGTCACTGAGGCCAGAAAAGTTTACTGGCGTGAACTTTAAGATCTGGAAGTCCAAGGTTCGTCTCTGGTTTACTGCTATGCACATCTGGGACATGAGACTTGGCAAGCCTGAGGGCGTACTTACTGCTGAAGAGCAGAAGAAGTACGATGAGGCCAATAATCTCTTTGTCGGATGTATCATTAGCAATCTGTCAGACGGATTAGTCCGTGTGTACATTGATGAGATAGAGGCGAAGACGCTGTGGGATGCTCTGGTTAGAAAGTATGATGCAACAGATGCGGGTAATGAACTGTACCTCATGGAGAGTTTCCATAACTATAGGATGGTGAATAACCGTTCTATGGTGGAACAGTCGCATGAGGTGCAGTTGAAGCGTCCCCTCATAATAGAGAACTTAAATGTGATACAAACATCAGTCCCAGGAGGCTGATGCCACATTTATTACATCAGATGATTCATTACCGTACAAACCTCCGAGGAGGACACTCGATACAGATAATAATAATAAGTAACCAAGCTACGACATAACACCAGAGCGCGACCCACATGGGATCTAGCTCGGGCTCAGAGTACTGCATCAGCGAAATCATCTCGAGCAGGGCCGGTTCCACAGGCAAGGTTGGGTGCAGGACGATAACCCTACTCGGCGTCGTCTGGTACGAAGTCTGGGTCTTCTTCTGTAAAAAGTAAGAATGTGGTGAGTACAAACGTACTCAGCAAGTCCAACCACACCCACGGAGGGGGTTATATTAGAATAACATGCACGGGTAAAACAAGGATAAGGTTACGGTTTAATTTGCAGAAAGCTCAATTTTATGCAGTGGTTCATTTAGCAGAAAACATTTCTCAAACCAGTTTTGTATTGAAAATCACAGAGTTTAGGTTTTAAACTGCTACCGGACTCCCCGTCCGTCGTAGCACACGGCACAACTGCCTGACACAAATCCAAAACAACTCACGCTAGCCAAACCCGAAGAAACACTAGTTATGTGACCACACCGTAACTCGCCCAATACCGTGGGCACGGCTATTCGAATAGCTTTTGACTCTGCAGAGGTGTGCAACTTTACCCACAAGCGGGTATGTAACGTCCCGAAAACTCACCAAATTAAATCGTGCGCTAAATTTATTTCTCGTCGTTGAGCTCGATCCCTCCTTAAAACCCTAACCCCAGCTTTTCGAGAACTTCCCTGTTCCGCCAGATCTTCCGATTCCCCAAGGAGCCGACACCCGTATCCCGCACCCTGTTTTCCCCTCGACCCGCGCGTCGCGCTCACGCGCGCCCGGGCGCCACGCGTGGCCGACCGGGCGCCGCGATCACGGCGCGAATCCGCTCTCTCCCTCTCTCTTTTCTCTCTCTTTCTCTTTTTCTATTTTCTTTTTTTTTCTTCCTTTTTCCTTCCCTCTTTCTCCCTCCCCTGCCGCGCGCACCCAGGGCCGACCCCTCTCTCCTCCCGCGCGCCGCTCGGCCCGGCTTGCCCCAGCTCGCCGCCGCGCCTGCCCCCCTCTCCCGTGCAAGCCGCTCGCGCCACCTCTCCCTGCTTCCAGCCGCTCTGCTCCGCTTGCTCGCCTAGCAACGCGCGCCGCGCCCCGCTCGGCCTGCTCGCGCGCCGCTCGGCCCGGCACCCTGCTCGCCGCCCCACGCGCCTGCCCCGTGCACGTACACACCGCCGCGCCCGAGCCGCTCCAGCGCCGCCGCGACGTCACGTGCGCGCACACGCACACGCGCGCGGACTCGCCACCGGCCTGTGCGCCACCCCGCCGCGCGCGCTCCTCGTACCGCCCACGCGACCACGCACGCCACGCCGCAGCAACCGAGCTGTGCGCCGCCGGACCCACCCGCCCTGCACCACCGAGGCCCGCCTCGGCGCACACGCTCACGCAAAGCCACGCCGCCCTGCCTCGCTCGCCCACTGCCGCCGTTGACGACGTGCGCCGCAGTCGCCTCCCGCCCTGTGCACGGCGACCTTGGCACACCGCCGCCGTCCGCCACACGCAGCCGCCCCAGTACGACGCCGTGCCCACCCCTGCTCACCCAAGCACGCCAGCCCAGCTGCCGCAGAGCGCGTCGTCAACTCCGCCGTCTTTTCAGCGCCACCGCCCGCGCGTCACGACGCTGGAGCGCCATTATTGGCCGCCAAGCCCGGCCACCGGCGCCCTCCCCTCGCCACCGCCATTCCACGCCTATAAATAGGCCCTCGTGCAGCTCCACGCCGCCACCGAGCTCACAAGCTGCGCAGCCGCCGCCCGTCTTCCTCCTCGCTCCAATTCACCGCTCCTCTGTTTTTTTCCCCAAGAACAGACCTCCCCGTCGATCTCCTCGCCCGGGCCATCTCGGTTCAATTCCTCCTGCGGTGAGCACCTCATGACCCTCCTCTACCAGCCCCAGCCCACGGCCTGCCCCCTCCCTGCCGGAGCAGAGCTCCCCACGAGCTCGCAGGCCGCCATCCATGGCCGCCCGTGGCACCCACCTTGTTCAGCAGCAACCCCCGTTCGGAAGCCCCAAGATCGAACCCCCTCTCCATCCTCTCTCTAGCCATGCCCTCAGTTTTGAAAATGGTGGCCGGAATCACCCTCGACGAAGCTCCAGTGAGCTTCGGCCGCCTCCCATGGCGGAGCAGAGGAAACACGACCTGTTGTCGTGGTGCCTTGCTGCTTTATTCCTGCCTCCCTCTCCTAAGCTGAGGTAGCCCATGGCCCACACGCAAGGTTGCTGGCCCAAAGCTACTAAAAGCACCAAGTCACGCAGCATTTGAACCACCTCTCCTATTTTATATTATTTTTTTTCGGAATTATTTCACAGCCAACAATGCAAGCACAGTATTTCCACCATCCAAACTCCAATTCCATTGATTCTTTTTCCTATATTCCTATAAAATCATATACTAACCATTGTACCTATTTTTTTTATATACAGTTCAGATATTTCCATAAATCATAATCAAGTCCTTTCCCTCCCACAAATAATTACAAACACATCCCTGAATCCCGGTTTAGCCCCTAACCGCCTCTTTAACCTATCATTTCATGCGCCAAACGACCTCGGATCAACCTAAAACTTTACCACGCCTCTCTTAACTTGGTTCCGGCCATGCCATTCAGAAACCACTCGAAAATATTACTCTGTGCTCCATATTTTATGTGTCTCCGATTCGAGCTCAACGATAGATCTTTATTTTTCTGTGTTTTGATTGTGTGATGGTTTGTGTGCGCTGTAGACCACGGAGTGAACGAAAGAGAGCCCGTCAACGAGCAGTACTGTGAGCAGGTGAACGAGGACCCGTTCCGCGACCCCGAGCCCGAAGGAAAGGACCTCCCCGAAGGCTACGAAGACGGCAAGTTCAATCCCATCCTTTGATGCATGTTTCTGTCCTAGTTTTCTATAAACGCAACCCAATGGCCTGTTTTAAAAAGTTGCATATGTTTTACTTGCATGAAAACACGGTTGGATAGCCACCCCTTGATTTGTGATGACCATTCCTTGACCACCTAGATTAATGTCTGATTTTGCTTGGACGTTAATCGATATTAGAACGCTTAGGACTTTACTCATAACATAATTTATTTGATAAAGAAAATGTGTGCGTGTGGGAAGGGATAAAACGTGGATTTTCGAAAGATGAGTATGGACGGGATGGATGGCATTTCTGTGTGAATTGCCGATTGGTGTGCTTATGCCTGTGTGGCAGGGCAAAGAAGGGAGTTATCCATCTTGTCGTGTCTAAGGACCGAGTTGGTGTGTCATCTCACCTAACTCCTTTATCGTGCAAACCACTCGACCGTTGAATGGGCAACGGCGTAGCATAAATCCCACTAGTTGGTGTGGTAGCCATCAGGAGAGCTGAGAGCAACGGGTAACTAAGGAAAAGGGATAAGCCCCGAGTGGCTTATGCCCGGTTATACCTAAGTGAATGGTCAATGACCCCTTGGTGCATCCCGTGATGGCTAGTCAGGCTTAGCTATGGTGGGTAATGGCTATGTTGGGATCTACACCGACACGACGGTGTTCGAGTTGTGGTATCCTACTTGTGGGTAAAGTTGCACACCTCTGCAGAGTTAAGAATCTATTCGAATAGTCCGTGCCCACGTGTAAGGATCACCGGGGTGTCCGACCCTAGAGGGGGAGGGGGTGAATAGGGTCGCTAATCGCTTTTCTATTCTAGGGCTCAATCTAATTGCATAAGATAAACCTAACACGTCCTACACATGCTAGTTATGACTAAGGTTTATCTATGCTACCCTCTACTTACCCCAAAAGACTTGCAACCTATAGCCAATCCTAATCAAACTAACTAGGAAAGTAAAGGTAAGCAAGAAAGAGTAAATGCGGAAACGTAATGCGGTAAGTAAAGCGGTAAGGGAGAGGATATGCAAACTCCCGTGAACGCACCAAGACACACGATTTAACGTGGTTCGGTTAGGACACCAAAGTCCCTCCCTACATCCACGGCCACTTGCTCACAAAGAACAAGTGGGATGCCGAGTCTCTTCGCTTGATCACCGTCTTGCCACGCCTCCAAGGCTCCCGACTAGCAAAGGCTAAGTGACGCCAAGTCACAAAGACGAGGTCACCGCCACCGTCTATCTCGAAGCGTCACCACGGCACCGTCTTCACTATCTTGGAGCTTTAACACCAAGTAGGGGCCTCCTTCCCCGCACAAAGTGTCGTTGCCACTCCACACCAAGTCGGAGGGTCACACGACGAGTACACAAGTTGCTTGCCGCAGCAAGACTTTCTCTCAAGCTAGTTCTCTCAAGAACTAAGCCTAAACAAGCACTAAGCACTCTCACAAGTGTGCTTAAGCCTATATGATGTACAATGAAGCTCTATGGTGGTTGGAGATGATCTTTAGCTCTTGTATACTTCCTTGAACTCCAGCCCTCTCAAAAGACCCGGCCTTGGGGGTATATATAGGCAGCACAAGCAAATATAGCCGTTGGAGAAAAGCTGCCAGAAAACTGCGTAACGCCGGTTAATCCGACGTACCCCAAAAGCCATCATCGGTTTAACCGGTGTATATAAACTACTACGTGAAAAATTAGCCGTTAGCAATTAACCGGTGTATCGCCGGTTTAACCGATGCAATCAACCGGTGTATGTAAAATTAGCGTCGGTTTAACCGGTGATTGTAACTTCTTCACGTTCCTCCAAAAACCACCTCTCTGGACAACTGAACCGATGCAATTGACCGATGCATCGTCGGTTCAACCGGTGTATGTATTTTCATCGGTCTTCGTTTGGCAATGCACCGACGTATGCATTTTCTTCAACGTCGGTTAATCCGGTGAGTGTATCTTCAGTTTCCAGCTTCTGGACAATTACACCAACGTGTGTCTTTTCCTTAACGTCGGTTCAACCGGTGTATTGAATTTCTTCACAGTCTCTCTTCTCTTCTCTTTGTCATCACTTGAACCTAAAAGCCTGAGAATAGTCATCTTAACAATCACATTAGTCCAAGTGTTGTGTGTGTCATCAATCGCCAAAACATTATATTGAAATATGGCATGAGAGGCCATTTTCGCTACACCACGGTATTGGGCGAGTTACGGTGTGGTCACATAACTAGTGTTTCTTTGGGATGGGCTGGTGTGAGTTGTTTTGGAATTGGTTCCGGCAGTTGTGCCGTGTGCTACGACGGACGGGGAGTCCGGTAGCAGTTTTAAAACCTGAACTCTGTGTTACTGCAAAAACTGATTTCTAAAAGGTTTTCCGTAAAATAAACCCCTGCATAAAATGTCGTTTTTTTTGCAAATTAAACCGTAACCTTATCCTTGATTTACCTATGCATATTACTCTGTTATAACCCCCTCCGTGGGTGTGGTTGGACTTGCTGAGTACGTTTGTACTCACCCCACTCTTACTTTTTACAGAAGAAGACCCAGACTTCGTACCAGACGACGCCGAGTAGGGTTATCGTTCTACACCCAACCTTGACTGTGGAACCGGCCCTGTCGAGATGCCTCCGCTGTCGCAGTACTCTGAGCCCGTGCTAGACCCCATGTGGTTTGCGGTCTGGTGTTATGTCGTAGCTTGGTTAATTATTATCATTATCTGTATCGAGTGTCCTCCAAGGTTTGTACGGTTTTGAACCATCTGATGTAATAAATGTGGCATCAGCCTCCTGGGACTGGTGCTTTGTATCACATTTAAGTCTTCTCTTATGAGGGGACGCTTCAGGGTACCACAACACGAGCACCGTAGTGTCGGTGTAGATCCCAACATAGCCATTACCCACCTTAGCTAGACCTGATTCGCCATCAAGGGATTTACCAAGGGGTCATCGACCTATCTCTGAGGTATAACCGGGGTATAAGTCACACTGAGCCTATCCCTTCTCCTTGGTCACCCGTTGCTCTCAGCCCTCCTGATGGCTATCACATCAACTAGTGGGGTTTATGCTAAGCCGTTGCCCATTCAACGGTCGAGTGCTTTGCATGATAGTGGAGTTAGGTGAGATGACACACCAACTCGGTCCTTAGTTGTGACAAGATGGATATCTCCCTTCCTTGCCCTGGCACACAGGCACGAGCACACCAAATGGCAAATCCCGCAGAAATGCCATCCATCCTGTCTAAACTCACTTTTCAAAAACACCACTTTTATCCCTTCCCACATACTCACGCATTTTATTTTATAAAACAAATAGCATTATGTGTAGAGTCCTAAGCGTTCTAATAGCAATTAACGTCCAAGCAAAATCAGACATTAATCTAGGTGGTCAAGGAATGGTTACAACAAATCAAGGGGTGGCTATCCAACCGTGTTTTCATGCAGGCAAAACATATGCAATTTTATAAAGCAGGCCAATAGGTTATGTTTATAAAACTAGGACTGAAACATGCATCAAAGGGCGAGATTGAACTTGCTGTCTTCGTAGCCTTCGGGGAGGTCCTGTCCTTCGGGCTCGGGGTCGCGAAACTGGTCCTCGTTCACCGGCTCGCAGTACTGCTCGTCAACGGGCTCTCCTTCGTTCACACTGTGATCTACAACGCATACAAACAAACACACAATCAAGAAAAAGGAATAAGAGTTTTTATCGTTGAGCTCGTATCGGAAATAATTAAGATATGGAGTTCGGGGTAAAAATTTTTGGGCAGTTTCCTAATGGCATGGCTAAAACTATGTTATGAGAGGCGTGGTAAAGTTTTAGGTCGATCAGAGTTCGTTTGATGCATGAAATAATAGGTTAATTAAGGGTTTAGGGATTAAATAAGGGGTCAGGGACCTATTTGTAATTAGTTTTGAAAAGGGAAGGACTAGATTGTAATTTCCAGAAATATCTGGGGTTCACTGGAAATATGTAGGGGCATCTGTGGAATTAAGTTTATGGTGGTAGGGTTTATTTGCGAATAGGAAAGTAGGAAAGTGTCCTTTTGCAAATGGATTAGAGAGGTGGGAGGACTCTTAATTAAATTGAATAAATAGGAGGGGGTTTTGAACAAATGTGCCCCCCCTTCTCCTTTCCCCCGACCACAGAACAGGGGAGGGGGCGGCGTGTCGCCGGCGGCGGCCCTGGGTCGCGGTCTGGGCCCGGGAGTGGCTCGGGGGTGAGGGAAAAGGGAGGGGGATTCGCGGTGGGTCGATTCCCCCACTCAATTCGAGCGGGGGTGGCCTGTGGAGGTGTGGCCATGGTGGCGGGCGGCGGCTGGCGCGTGCGATGGCGGCACTGCAGAGCCTGGCGTCGGCTGGGTTTAGGGGGAAAAGCACTAGGGAGCCTCGGGGAGTTGATTCCCCCGCTCACATTGGGTGATGGCGGCTTGTGAGTGGCCCTCCACGGCGGCGGGCGGAGCTCGACGACAATGGTGGTGGTGGCGGTGCTGGGAGCTCGGAGAGAAGGGGCACAGGGGCGGTGTGGCTCGTGGTGGTGGTTGTTGAGCTCGGGGGGTGCCCTTCGGCCCCTTTTTATAGGCGGCCAAGGCGGTGGAGATGTGAGCGGGGCGGTGGCCGGCGGGGCAAGCTCTGGGGCGGCGTTAATGGTGTGGGGGCGGCGAGGCTCGCCCAGGTGATGCGACGGCACGGGCACTGTGTGGCACCAACGGCGGCAGTGGGCGGGGCGAGCGCTGGTGATGCGACGCCTCAGGCAGGCGGCGCTGTGCGGCGTCAACGGCGGCAGTGGGCGGGGCGAGCGCTGGCGACACGACGCCTCGGTCAGGCGGCGCTGTGCGGCGTCAACGGCGGCAGTGGGCGGGTGGCTTGGCCGTGTGGAGCACGCGTGTGTGTGGCACAGCGAGGCGTGCAGCGTGCTGGTGCCGCGGCGTGGCACGTGCGTCCCGGCTCGGCGTGGGCCCGTGGGCGGAGCGGGGAGCGCGCGCGGCGGTGGTGGCGCACGGGCCGGTGTCGTGGCGAGCCCGAGCGTGTGTGCGTGCGTGCGCGCGCGACGTCGCAGCCGTTCGCGCGGCGGTGCACGAGCAGAGCAGTGGCGTGGCGGAGAGCGTGGGCCAGGGGCGTGCGGAGCAGGGGTAGGCCGAGGCATGGCCGGCGTGCGCGGTGGCGTGCTGCCCAGCAGCGTGCGCGGGGGGGAGAGAGGGGCGGCGCTAGAGCGGGCCGGGCAGGAGGCGAGAGAGGGGGCCAGGCCAAGCGGAGCAGAGCGGGCCGGGAGCGGGGATGGGTGGCGCGGTCGGGCCGCGCGGCAGAGGAGGAGGGAAGGAGAGAGGAAGGGAGGAGAAAGAAAATGGGAAAAATAAAAAGGAAAAAGAAAAAGGAGGGGAAGGAGAGAGGGAGAGAGATTTGCGCCGGGATCGCGGCGCGCGGTCGGCTACGCGCGGCGCCGATCACGCATGCGCGGTCGGGTGCGTGCGCGGGTCAAGGGTGAACAGGGTGGTGGATACGGGTGTCGGGGTTGGGTCTTTCGAGGATCGGGAGATCGGGCGGAAAAAGGTTTGAGCTCAACGACGAAAAACTTTTTAAACCATTTTATCGCGTGAATTATTTCGATGGATTTTGGGATGTTACATCAGTGCATTGTCAAGGATCTTGATCTCCTTAAGTGTCCTATTCCCGACAAGTTTGTGGCTGGATGCATTATTGCAAAGTTGCTTTCCCAGTGGAGGAACTTCGCCACAACTCTGAAACACAAGAGACAGGAGATATCAGTTGAAAATTTGATAGTGACTCTTGATGTTGAGGAGAAGGCTCGGAAGAAGGACGTGCCTAAGAAAGGAGATCAAGGCCATTCCAGCGCCAACCTGGTCCAAAAGTTCCCACATGGCAAGAACAAAGGGAACAACAAGCCTAACAAGACCACTACCTTCAAGAAGAAGAAGAGCAAGGTTTTGGAAAAGTGCTATGTATGTGGTAAGCTTGGACACTTCTTCAAGGAGTGCCCAGATCGGGCAGACCGCAGGGCCAAGAAAGCAAATGAGTCCAAGGATGTCAACATGGTGACGATAAGCAACACTGGAGATGGGTACGGTAATTTATCTACAGTTCTTTCAATTTTTCAATCCACGAGTTGGTGGCTTGATACGGGTGCTAATGTTCATGTGTGTGCTGACATCTCTATGTTTTCTTCTTACCAGACCGTCCGGGACTTCTCTGTGCTGATGGGGAACGGCTCACATGCTTCTATTCATGGTGTTGGCACGATAGATCTGAAGTTTACTTCGGGGAAGATCGTGCAGCTGAGGAACGTGTAGCATGTGCCCACTATCAACAAGAATCTGGTCAGCGGGTCAGTCCTATGCAAGGACGAGTTTAAGGTAGTGTTAGAGTCCAATAAATTTGTCGTGTCGAAACATGGACAATTCGTTGGTAAAGGCTATGATTGCGGAGGCTTGTTCCGCTTTTCTCTTGCTAAATTTTGTAATAAGTTGGTGAACGATATTTGTGGCAACGTTAGCGATGATGCGAGTGTTTGGCATTCACGTTTGTGTCATGTTAATTTTGGTTTGATGTCTCGGCTTTCCAGCATGTGTTTAATTCCGAAATTCACCATTGCCAAAGGTTCTAAGTGCCATAATTGTGTGCAATCAAAGCAACCTCGGAAGCCTCACAAGGCTGCTGAGAAGAGACACTTGGCACCTCTAGAACTCATACATTCTGATCTATGTGAGATGAATGGTGTGTTGACAAAAGGTGGGAAAAGATACTTCATTACGTTAATTGACGATGCGACTAGATTTTTCTATGTTTATTTGTTGCGAACTAAGGACGAAGCGTTAGACTACTTTAAAATCTATAAAGCGGAAGTTGAGAATCAACTAGAGAGAAAGATCAAGCGTCTAAGGTCAGATCGTGGTGGCGAGTATTTTCCCAAAATATTTGATGAATTCTGTGAGGAGCATGGAATTATTCATGAGAGGACGCCTCCCTATTCTCCCGAATCAAACGAGATTGCCGAGAGGAAAAAACCGCACGGTGACTGACTTGGTTAACTCCATGTTAGACACAGCTGGTCTTTCTAAGGCATGGTGGGGGAGGCTATATTAACTTTGTGTCATGTCTTGAATAAAGTTCCAAACAAGAATCAAGATCAAACTCCATATGAGATGTGGAGTGGGAGAAAACCATCACTTTCTTATCTGCGCACGTGGGGGTGCTTAGCGAAAGTTAATGTGCCTATTCCAAAGAAGCGTAAGTTGGGACCTAAGACAGTGGATTGTGTCTTTTTAGGATATGCTCAGAGGAGCATTGCTTATAGATTCTTAGTGGTTAAATCTGAGATACTAGATGTGCATGTTGATACTATTATAGAATCTCGTGATGCAACATTTTTGAGAAGATATGCATAGCAATTCTAGATTTTCGATAGAGATAACTCCTCAACTTGTAGCACCTATCGAGTCTTCTGAACAATCCGATGAACATGAGCATGTCCTAGAGAAGGATGACAGTGAAACTCCTAGAAGGAGCAAGACACAAAGGATTGGTGACGATTTCACTGTGTACCTTGTGGACAATACTCTCACATCCATTGCAGAGGCATATGCATCTTCAGATGCAGATGATTGGAAAGAAGCAGTCCAAAGTGAGACGGACTCAATTCTTTCTAATGGGACATGGGAGCTCACTGAACGACCCTATGGTTGCAAGCCAGTAGGATGTAAGTGGATATTCAAGAAGAAGCTTAAGCCTGATGGTACTATTGACAAGTACAAGGCTCGGCTTGTTGCTAAAGAGTACACACAAAAGGAAGGCGAAGACTTCTTTGATACTTATTCACCTGTCGCTAGATTGACCACTATTCGAGCATTAATTTCCTTGGCTGCCTCATATGGTCTTATCATTCATCAGATGGATGTTAAGACAGATTTCCTAAATGGAGAGTTGGATGAGAAGATCTACATGGATCAGCTTGATGGATTTGTAATGAAAGGTCAAGAAAACAAGGTGTGTCAGCTTTTGAAGTCTGTGTATGGGTTGAAACAAGCACCTAAGCAATGGCATGAGAAGTTCGACAGAACTTTAACTTCTGCGGGCTTTGTCATTAATGAGGCTAATAGATGTGTGTACTATCGCTATGGTGGGGGTGGAGGAGTGATATTATGCTTGTATGTGGACGACATACTGATCTTTGGCACAAACATTGATGTGATCAATGAGGTCAAGTCCTTTCTTTCAAAGAGCTTTGATATGAAGGATCTAGGAGAAGCTGATGTTATCCTTAACATCAAGCTTATTGAGGTTGAGAATGGGATTACTCTTTCACAATCCCATTATGTGGAAAAGGTCTTGAGCCGTTTTGACTATATCGACAGCAAGCCTTCTCCAACACCTTATGACCCTAGTGTGATGTTGAGAAAGAACAGGAAAATTGCAAAAGATCAACTGAGATATTCGCAGATTATTGGTTCACTCATGTACTTAGCTAGCACAACGAGACCCGACATATCTCTTGCTGTGAGCAAATTGAGCAGGTTCATGTCAAACCCGGGTACTGATCATTGGCATGCACTTGAAAGGGTTATGCGCTATCTAGCAGGTACTATGAGTTATGGGATTCACTATTCTGGGTACCCTGCTGTGCTTGAGGGATATAGTGATTCAAAGTGGATATCTGACACTGATGAGCTATATGCCACGTGTGGGTATGTATTTACCCTTGGAGGTGGTGCGATATCATGGAGGTCTTGCAAACAGACCATTTTGACGCGGTCAACCATGGAAGCAGAACTTACTGCTTTGGACACAGCCACTGTTGAGGCAGAGTGGCTGCATGAGCTCTTGATGGACTTGCCTGTGGTTGAGAAACCAGTGCCGGCCATCCTTATGAACTGTGACAATCAAACGGTGATAGTCAAAGTGAACAGTGCTAAGGATAATGCAAAGTCATCAAGACATGTTAAAAGACAATTGAAGTCTGTCAGGAAGTTGAGAAACTTCGGAGTGGTAAGTGTGACTTATATTCAAACAGACAAAAACCTGGCAGATCCCTTTACAAAAGGATTATCACGGAATGTGATAGATAGTACATCAAGGGAGATGGGTATGAGACCCGTATAAGTTGCCACAGTGGTAACCCAACCTATGTGATCGGAGATCCCGTGAATTAGAACTTGGGGAGAACAAGCTGATGGTAAACTGAGGAGAGTAATGGTTAAACCCTCTGAAAGGATCGATGGACCAAGTGGGGGGTGAATTGGGCCTTTTTCAATTTCTAAAACACAATAAAACAACCTTAACCTATGCAAAGCTAGTAAGGCACCAATTCACCAACCGGATAACTAAGCTACCTACACAAGCTATGAGAGATATAACGAGAAGTAAAGCCTAGCAAGGTAGAGCTAAGTTATGATCTCTAAGTCAAGCACATGAATAAATTGCATGAAAGAAAATGCTTGAATAAAGAGAGTGGACAAGAGACGACCGGATTTTTTCCCGTGGTATCGATGTGTTGGCACACACCCCTAATCCACGTTGTGACACTCACAAAGAGTTTTGTCACCTCCCATGTCACCGAGACGTGGGTGCTCACTAAGAGTCTCCGTTCACCATCCCGGCGTGGTGGAGATCAAGCCACGTACAATCTTCTTCTCCGGGCTCCACAATCCTTGGCAAGCTCCGCGAGAAACACCTTGATCACCAAGATCGCCTAGGTGATGCCAATCACCAAGAGTAACAAGCTAGGGCCTTCACTTGAGCAAGAACCGATCACCAAGAACGGATGCACACAAGCTTCTCTCTACTCAAGTCCTTAGCCTTGCTTCTTGAATGATTGAATGATCAATTTAATTGAAGATGAAGCTCAAGGTGGCTCTTGACTATATTATGAGTGTATGGATGTTGCCTGGTGTCAAGAGTGTGCAAAATGGCCCATTGGAGGGGTATATATAGGCAGCTCACACGAATAGAGCCGTTGGAGAAAAGCTGCCAGAAAACTGTGTAGCGCCGGTTAATCCGACGATCCTCCAATGGCCAGCGTCGGTTTAACCGATGAATGTAAACTGCCCCTTCTGAAAACTAGCCGTTACAACTTGGGCAGATTAACCGACGTATCATCGGTTTAACCGGTGAGTGTAGGTGTCCACTGATCAACTGAAAAACCAAGTCTCTGGACAACTGCACCGACGTTAACTCAAACCAAATCGTCGGTTTAACCGGTCAGTATAATCTTGAAATACCCTGGAAAAATCAACTCTCTGGATAACTGCACCGACGTTAATTTTGAACATCGTCGGTTAATCCGGTGTTAATACTGTCCAGACACTGATCACAGCGTTTAACCGACGTATAGAAAATGGTCAGCGTCGGTTAAACCGGTGTATTGAACTTTTTCTGTTTTTGCCTTTTCTGATTTGAGTCTTGAATGAAAACCAAATATTCTTGAGATATGAGTTGAAAACCACTTATTTGAACTTCTAAGAACCTGAGTGACCATAGTGTGCATCCATTTTTGAAAGATCATGTCCATGCTCAAGTTACTTGGCCTTAACCCCTCTTAATAGTGCGACCTCTACAAAACTATAAAACCTATACTAATCTAAGTGTCCTTCTCAACCTTGTGACACTTAGTACTAGAAAGATCCTTAGTCTTGTTATAATCTTGAGTTGAATACGAGATCGACTTTTTGAATAATGAAATTGAGGGGCCTCTTTTGACATATGACCAAATGAGCGATAATGATTTATTAAGCTACACAAACTCATTAGTCACAATAGTGGTTGTCATTAATCACCGAAACATACCTTGAGGGCCTAGATGCTTACACCCTCTCTAAGAAAAGATGCAATACTCTCAGTTGCTGTAAGGCAGGTTGGCTATTTGCCTTAATGTGTTTCTGTTGGCTCTAATGAGCAAAGGTGCTGTCCTACAGAGCATTTTTGAAAGAACACACCTATATGAGTCTGACTGTGTAACGTCGCAGTCTGTGAGATTTGGGTGATCTCTAGTAAACTCATGAAGAGACCAGGGAGTCCGACGTATATGCTCCACCCGCGGAGAAGGCTACTGGCAGCCATGTACTGGTTATGACTTTGAGTGAAACTTGTTCGCACCAAACTTGCAATTCAAGGCGTAGTCTATTGTTCAAGTTGTGGATAAGTGTAGCTTGGAGCTCTAGGTGAGAGTTCAACTTAACAGTCCTCACTAAAACACTGGTATATCAAACAGTAGTGAGAAACAGGCAAAATCTATAAATGGGTATTTGAGATCTGGTGGGGGATTGTTAGATTTATGGGCTTGGCCCATATAAATAATCCTAATAAATCTCAAAGGCCCATTAGCGCTAAGAGGATGTACACCATCTATTAGTCTCGTATTGCTAATGGACGAGGGTGTAGGGGGTTTTTCTCCCTTTAAATACGGACCACCTCCCTCATGGAAAAAGTGCACCATAGATCGCTATACGTGGAGTCCCCAAGATTTGGAAATTCATAAGAAGATCTAATCTGAGTTAGGGTTTTGCCTCCTCTCGTTGCTGCGCCGCCAACCGTAGTCTTCTCCATCCCGAGCGCCGGCGTGCACCAGCGAATGGGAGAGCAGGTCTCCAGAACCGCTCGCTCTTGTGATCCTGCACCGGGAGATGGCGAATAAGGTTTTTGGGAAGCGCTAAGCGCGATTGCTCATCTTCTTCGCCACGGCTCGTCCTCCGTCCAAGTCAGGAGCTGCGGCGTACCGTCGTCTGCAACGTCGGTTGCTGCGCTCCGTTCGAAGGACCGTCTTCGTCTCGTCTGCGCCTTTCGTCTTCCTGGCGGCTCCCGCACAGTACGTATTTTGTGATCAGATCTGTTTCATAATCATATTTTCTGAGATCATATTTATGATATACATACTGTCTAGTATGTTAGAGTCATGCATGTTAGGTTTAATTCTCGTCATGATAAATCTAGTTCGGAATTTAAACTTACAGTTGTCTATTTTTCCAACAGTTTTAAGATCAAGAGGGGAGAAAACAAATCGCAAATTGCAGTGTTGGGAAGTTGAGATCTGATCTGAATCGTATTGGCGGTTCTTTTGATGGACTGTCTGAAACTCTGAAACATTCAAATCCAGCTGAGTAAGCTGGATGGCCCAAGAGCTTCAGATTATGAACGAGTTTAGCTGAATGATGAGATTGTATTGTTGTCGTTCAACATGCATGCATTAGAAGAATTGTAGAAACCACCAGGAAATCAAAATGCCAGAGTTCACTACTGCTGCCGTGTTGATCCACTGTGACCGACGGTCCTGCATGTGGAACCAGCACGCTGCATCAAAGATTGTACAAGCCATGCTGCACAGCAATGTCGTCTGCGGCGGACAATTGTACATGAATGGTACAAACCAGCCAAGACATTTGAATTCGATCTCATGGACATGCAGTTATGTCTTATGAGTTGCAAGCCTGCAGGTATGTGTCACGAATCAAGCAACCCAGGACACATCTTGTCAAGTCTGCTACAGGGCCTGCTAAAAAAAAGTTCTGCTACAGGGCCCTGCATAGCCCAGCCCTGAATTCAGGTTCCCCCAGCCCCCACAGTAGAGAGAGAGAGACGCCATGTGTACATCCTAGTATTCAATAATTCAAGAATCAAGCCACAAGTGTTGACTAGAACCTCATCAGTCTTTCGAATTATTACTAGTATTAGGCAAACCTAATGCAGACGAGATGATAACAGCAGCAACTAGCAAGTAAACTAGAACCAGAGAGCAGAGTGTTATTCCATGGGTGCAGTTGTGCACCCACACCCACTTTGCTGAAGCAAGTTTCAGAAACTGCACTGATGCTGCTATCAACTAGCAAGTAAACTAGAACCAGAGAGCAGATTTTTTTGGGTGTCACATCAACGGTTTGATCAAATGTCGGGAGGGCTTTTCGGACACTAATTAAAAAATTAATTTCAGAACTCACCTGAAAACCGCGAGACGAATCTTTTGACGCCTTTGATCACATCATTAGCACATGTGGGTTACTGTAGCACTTATAGCTAATCATGCACTAATTATGCTTAAAAGATTCGTTTCGTCGTGTACATCCAAACTGTGCAATTAGTTTTATTGTTTAACTACATTTAGTGCTCCATGCATGTGTCCAAAGGAGAAGGCATAAATTTTAAGGTGAAAATTTTTGGGAACTGAACGCCCCAATGTTTTCTTTGACCAATGCTTCTAGCTTTTGGATCAAAGCATGATAATAAAATAAACAAATGAAACCCAGGTTTGGTCATGTCAATGTCACCGGGCCCCCTTAGCTTCCTCCCCCATCTCCATATTTCAATGACAGCAGAAGGCTGTGCCAATCACTAGGAGACACAATGGGCCTTTGCTTGCTAGAATGAAGTAAGCAAAGGTGGGCACTGTGTGGATGGAGGTCTTGTCCTCTAAACACACTTAAAGTCACACAGTGGCTAAACTCTACAAGTGCCAAACTTGAACATGCTAGTTGTAGCATTAGCCTAGGTTAGCCTTTTGAGTCACCAAAACACCAATTATGCTACAGTATGAACTTGAGACTATGATATGAAGCTGGGTAGTAGAAGAGCAATATCTGGTAGCCCTATTTGTTACCTTTTGTTTCCAGGCCTATTTGGGGGTCTGTCTTGCTGCCCAAAGAGAAAACAATTGATGATGAAGCACCGCCTCTCCTGTTGATGGTAGTACACGCAGTACCACTGCCATGCAACGTCATGGACAACAATACCACAAGGATGGGTTGATTGGATAGCTCAGGACAGAGTGCCTGCCACCCATGCTGCATAGATCTACAGAGATTTTAAAGCACGAGTTCAAAAGCAATTTTGGGTGCCAATTGCAACCATTAGCAACTAATGAATCCTTCTAACAAGAACAAAATATAACACTTCCTGCTGATGATGATGAGAAGTACAGACCAGACCAGACCAGAGCAGGCACCACACCCTGAAGGCTGTCTGCCCAACCTGCAGAGAGTTATGGACCATTTTCGTGGACTATTGACCAACATTTGCCTTATTCTATTCTCATGCTTTGAAGTTTGCAATGGAGAACATTTGAAAGTTCGAAATATTTTGTCAAGCTCTGCCAGAATCCATCAACATCATCTATCAGCAGGCAGTCGGTTTTATAAATCCTGCTCCAACCATCTAAAATGAAGGCTCTGTAGGCCCTTGCGGGACTTTGTATGCAATGATGAAAAGCTGGATAAGCCCTTGCACGTTGGCTAAGATTACTGGCCAGGCTTTATGCCAACCCAATCAGATTAAAGTGGCTAACCAAAAGGTCTAACCTTTACAAGCTTTAACCTAATTACTTGTATGATATAGGTTCCCAATGTTTGATCAGTGTGTGGGTTCAGCAACAATGAGAAGTGCACATGGATGCAAGCACGCATGCGATGCATTTCACAAGAAAGGTCTCCAATACACTTGTAACGTGGTGGTCAGTTGAAGAGACAATGCACTAAATTGCAGGGGAAAAGACAGCCAGCGGTTTAGTAGAAAATGACTTACTGCCAATTACAGGAATGAAATATTAGAGTAACATGATAATGTAGTGAAAAGCAAGTTGATTAGATAGTTGTCCAAAGCAAAACGCAAGGGACCACTTATCTGCAGTGTCATTACCATTTTTGTTTCCTGCAACTTAGTATTGTATTCTGTATGCGATGTGCGATGTGTATAGTTTTTTTTTTTTGAAGGAAGTGTGATGTGTATATATTGCATTTGGGATAGGATTAGGATGTGCATCCCTTCAGCCCAACCAAGGACCAGGATGCAGCATATATCTGTCTGTCTAAAGAGTATCCTTCGAATCCAATACAAAGGAGTAAGATTACAACGGAAGTAAATACAAGATTTATACAGAAAATGAAAAGGTCCAAAATTCATCTTGGTACAATCTTTGCTGCAGAATAGTTGGCACAGTACAGACCAATCAATATGAAATCACATGGAAGTGGGAAACCTTCAGCTATCCAACCTGTGTTGTCTTCTGAAATCAGTGGAAACTTGCTGGCACGAGATGGTTTGCCTGATCACTATACATTCCAGATAAGTCTGAAGACTGAAGAATTACAGAATGCCAGGGACCGAGTCAAGAATAGTAATGTATAATTAATGTAAGGATGTTTCACAAATCTGAATAAAAGCAGTGCCTTACTGGAGAGAAACATTGTTATCCATAGGTATTATGCATGATGTGTGAGGTATAATCAGAACCAGATCTCTTCTGGCTTTCTTGCACAACAGACCAACGGAAGTAAAACATGTGTGTCAGTATAAGCCAGCACTCTGACGTTACCATATGAAGAAAAAAACGTGACTGGGTCAACTTTAATCATGAAATCAAGCGAAATTTCTCACAAGTTTGGGTTCACCAAAGTTATAGTTTCAGTTTACATCATCTTCTTCCAGCAGGTAGTCCTTTATCTGATCTCTGAAAGAAACAGTTCACAGTATGAGTGCACTGAATAACAAAAAAGATATAATATTAGCAAATGAATGGAGTGCTGAACATACAGAGACAAGTGGTGACATAGACTAAATATTATGCTAAGAAGATGTACAGAAGGTTTCATGTTTTCCTTTAGTATAACAGTGGGAACCTGCACTGTAAAGACCCAGACATGAGGCAGCCTCTAAAGAAAGAACGTCAGCCTCACCTTAGTGAGCTATTGCTGACAGATGCAGCGTCCACTTTCTCAGTCCAAAACTTCGGTAGTAGTGAAAAGAAATGTTCATATGTATCTGTAGCAGCTGGTAGAATCTGGAAATGGCAGCTTTGACAACAATGAGCAGTATAAACATCAATTTTCTTCTGGGCCTTGTGCTTCGTGTTTTCCAAATTCTGGAGTTCTGATTCACTGAACGGGCTTCCACATATCAGGCAGAGAATCTCTGAGAAAGTAGAGTCGTTGGTATCAACATTCTGAAACTTGGGACGAAGCCGTGATGGCAGGAAATCATGATAGCCGTTTGCTGAGAACTTGTTAAAAGAGAATGGCTTAAGCTTTTGTGCAGTTCTTAAAATGGTATGCTCTCGAGAAGGATTCTCTTCCTGTAAATAGAAATTAGAAAATGTTAAAAATTATGGCTTGTGGTGCTCCACAAGACATTCATAAAAGTAGTCACCAAACAAGATTATAGCTTCAGCTTTAGTTCAATTCAGATAGCAAAAATTTTAAGTCGGTAAGCAACTGACATGCAATGAACAAGATGGCCTACCCTTAGCCGTGAAACAAAGGAAGCAACTAAGCTGTTGATGCCACTGCAAGGCCTATCAAGAAGTTGCTGCGTCTTTAAACTGAGGATAGAACCCATTAGAATAAAAGACATTTTGAGGACAACAGCCAATTTGTTGAAACAGACAATCTTACCTATCAAGTTCACAGAGCAAGCTAAGCTCTTGGGCCAGGCAATCATGGAGTGGAAGAACCACAGGTACTTCCCACCGTGTATCGACATATTGGACATCAGCTGGTAAAGAGTAGCCTTGCCCCTGGGAAGAATTGGTAATTCAGTCATGCACTCAACACTCTCTCATGATCTTTTCAACAACTATCAAGCATCACCAAATTAGCAATATACCTTCACGGTGGCAGATAGCACATGACATGCTATTCCAGAGGCGCATGTCCCTAGCATGATCTTGGTGTAGCCATTTTCCAGTGCAATCTGAGCAAAATATCAACAACAAATTGTAAGTTCCATACCTAAAAGCACTTGAAAGCATGGATGGGCAAGCACTGAAGGGAAGCACCTGCTGCAGTGAAAGCATGCGCAAGCACCAAACAAAGTCGTCCCTCCCTGTCTCATCATCGATCATGCCGAGCACCTCCTTCAGCCTGGCTGCCTTGTCCTCTGATCCGGATGAGAACACGTCCTCAAGAGGGGCAAAATGCACTTGCTTATTGCCTGGGGACAAACTCGACACGATCGACTTGATATCTTCAGTCGCCGTCTCAGTTTCGTGTTCCGGCCTCGCCGAAACGGCACTCTCGTCAACAAATGCAACGCCAACGCCGAAGGCCGGCAGGGCCTGCGAGTTGCTCGTCTCCCAGCTCTGGATCGCCTTGGACTGCATCTCATGTATGAATTGCAGAGCCACCCTAGGTTGCACAGCAACACTTAAATTCAATGGGATTTATAACAAAACCATGCAAGCAAAGCAAAATATATGAACCTAAAGGCCTATAACTGTTCATCCTACCACTCAATTGTTTGTAACACAGCTCAAACCAAATGCCTGGTTAATTAACCTTGTGTATATTGATTTCCGCCTCAGTGCAGAATTTTTTCCCAAACTACCCGGTAGGGAGAAGATACAGTAATGACAAGGGGAAACTCAGGAGAATCGGGGACCTGGAGGCGGGGCCGCCGGAGAAGGCGAGGAGGATGGCGTCGGTGGGGCGCACCATGGCGTTGCTGGTGACGGCGAGCTTGAACTTCCCGAACAGGTAGGCCCGGAAGCATTCCCGACACATGCCAGCGCCCCCGGACACCGCGACGGCGGGGCCGCCGCCGTCGCACTTGCCGCACGTGGTGGTGGCGCCGGCGGCGACCGAAAGGCGGGCCATCCTCTCCACCGGATCGCCCTCCTCGGCGCCTGCGGCGGAGGGGGAGGAGCAGTGCGGCCCGCAGCCTGCGCCGCCGCAGGCGGAGGCGGCGGCCATGGCAGGCGCGAGGGAGAAGGAGGGTTCGGACGGGGGGCGGCGCGTGGGTCTAAGGGTTTGGGATTCCCTTCTTGCCCTCCCCGCTCACGTGACGTGCGCGTGCGAAGCGTCTATTGGGCCTCGTTTTCGGCCCATATGGAGTTGGCGAGCCCAAAAACGAAACGAAATTAGAGATCACTAAGCCCAACATAACGTTATGATTGGGTACATGTTTCCTTTGGGCCAGGCCATGGTCCATCATTTCACCAGCCCGCTACTGAAGAATTATTGATGATTTGATGCAAACATTTTTTTTGGGTGGAAGATGCAAACATATAAGATGCCACGCCAGCAATAGGTGGAAGTTTTTTAGGAGTTCCCATTTCAAATTGCATCAAAACATATTCGTTTTGCTTGCCTTTCATTGACACGTTTGACCGGCAATTTCCTCGATTTTTTTTTCTGTGATGAATTATCTTGGCCTATGAAGTTTTTCATATTGGTAGTCAAAAGTCTAAAAACATTTGACCGGAAGGAATTGTAACTTTAGAATGACATGTATTCTGAATTTTGGATCAGCGTGTAGCAATATAATTTGTGCAGTTCGTCTTCTCTGTCTTTTGCGTTTATTGTGGGCATTGCTCTTGTGCAAGAGCATACTACGGAACTGTTTGGATCTATGGGTTAGAGTTAGATTGTGTTAGATTGGAGCCATCTAACCCAAAAGTAGCAAAACAGGGTGGGTTAGAGTGGGTTAGATGCATCTAACCCACCCCAAAAAACTATCCCCCCTAAGGGGTGCTTATTTGGGTTAGAGTGGTGGGGCCCATGTTTTTTTTCCAATCTGGATCTGGCTGTGGCGACCCCCTTCCCCTCCCGACCCAGCGCACCCCCTCCGTTCCCGACCCCCCTGGCGACCAGGGCGCCTGGCGCGCGGATCCGGCGCCGCCGCTCGCCCTCCCCGGCGCTGCCCCCCTCCGAGCTGCTCCTTGCTCCCCAGGGCGGGCCCCCTCCAAGCTGCTCCCCGGCGTGGCCTCCCTCCGAGCGGCTCCTCGGCGCGGCCCCTCTCCGACCGGCTCCCCGGCGCGTCTTCCTCGGCCAGGCGCCCCCCGACTGGCGCCAACGCCTGTCCAGGAACGCCCCCCCCCCCCGCTCTCCAAGCTCCACAATGGACGGGGATGGCTTCGACGGCAACGGCAACGACTGGGCCTCGCAGGACTCCTTCGCCGGCGCCAACGCCTGGAGCCAGCAGCCGTCGGCGAGCGGCCCTGGTCACGGTCCCCCTGCCCGCGGCGGCTTCGACCTCAACTCGCAAGCGACCGCAGCGGACGAGTTCCCGAGTCTTCGACAGTACGGAGCCTTCCTCCAGGGCGACGACATCGAGCTCCCCCCTGGCCGTGGCAGGAGCTCCGGACTCCCTCCTTATCGTGCACCCCGTGCCGGAGCGGGAGATGGATGGACGACTCCGACGGCACCCTCCGCACGGCAGAACCTCTTTGGCGGCAGCTCCTCGGCGGGAGCCGGTCGCGGAGGAGGAAACGGTGGTGGCCTGAGGCAGCGCGCGAACTCGGCTACCGCGGCACCCAACTGCCGTCGTCGAGGCACCCGCGCACCGGCGTCAGGGTCAAGCGGCAGCGGCCTGCGTGGACGGCGTCCCCCTGCACCGGGGAGTGCTGGCCGTGGGCAAGCATTCGGCTCCGGCCATGTGTCTGAGTCTGTGTTTGCTATGTCCAAGATGTTTGAATCAGAGTATCAAAGGGAGTTCTTCTGTGACACTTGTGAGTGGCAGGAGGACACACAAGAGCTGGCCACACTAGATCCAGCCAAATGATTGGAAAAGTGTCTTTAATCTAACTCTAATTCTTGCATCCAAACACCACTTGGGTTAGAATTAGTTGAGAGTTAGTCTAGAGCTAGAAACTAACTCTAACTCTAACTTCTAACCAAGTATCCAAACAGGGCCTACATTTTGAAACGTTTAAAATGCAAGCCCCAAGAGGCGAGATTTGATCAAACTGTCAAAGGTCAACGAAGTGTGGTTGTGTTATTTGCTGGTAAGGTCTTAATAGGCAAAAACTTGTACAGTTTACATAAAGGAAAAAAGATCTCGGTTTACTGGCATTGTTAAAAGACCCCTCTTCTCAAGACAAAAGAAGAAGAAAAAAAATGTCCCCTGCAATTTGGGAGTAAAATCGTCTCTTCATGTAAGTGATGATTGGTGAAGTAGGCAACTGTAACTCCTTGCCTTCAGAAGTTTCAGAGCCTCCGCCTAGCAGGCTGCTTCCGCACCTATGGTCCTTGAACTGTAAAAAAAAGGTTACAGACTTGTTATTCCAAGCACATTTCATCGGTTCGCGTTTTGATCATCTATCCATGTTCAGATCGATCCCGATGTTCATCCCGTTGTATGCGATTGGTGCATACATCCACATGTCATCCGAGCTCAGCAGCTGCAGATTCAGAAAAGGAAAATGTCAGCGGAATGTTGCTGTGCAACACTATGGATGGTGCCAACTGAATCAGACTCTGCAAATCCTCACCCTGATCTGAAGCTGCAGGAACTTCACATAGTGGACTGCCTCCTCAAGCATGGTGCTGATATCTACTTTGGTCCCGTTGGGCACCAGGTTCTGCAGAATCTTCAGCCTCTCATTGATCCTTTCCCTCCTTTTCTGCATAACCAAAGAACAGCAACAGTATTGTCAGATCCAGTTAGAAAGAGGAGCTACTTTCATGAACAAACAAAATAGGATGATCATATATAGTAGTACCCTTGCATAGATGCTCTGGGGTTCAGTTGTTGCGCCGCGGCCTGCCCGAGCCTTGCCTTTCGGACGAGCATCAGCATCTGCAGACTCCAGAGAGCCATTGGAGTCACTGTCAGAGGTGCAGCAACTTGTTGGGCTTCCACTCGCGATGGCCATACTCGCATCCTCATCTCCACTCCGTTTGGCCCTCTTCGTTCGCTTTGTTTCACCTTTCCTTGCGCATTTCCGGCCCTGCATTCATTCATTTTATTAAGCATTTACATTAGTAACGAGAGGTTTTATAGCTGCAATACTGATGGTCAGAAGGATAATCATGAATACTTACTCTTGTTTTGCCATCAAGTTCTTCAGCCAAGTGCTTTCTCTTGTTGGTAGCACTTACTGAGTCGAGCATGATCATGCTTGGGTCATCCAGATCCTCACAGCTGCCATCACCATTCCCATAAAAATTAGGGGAATGGTTTGAGAACATGTTGACAAACTCGGTTGCACTATACTCCTGGACCGAGCTCAGGTCATCAGGTGCAATGCAGGAGCTGATCCTCAGAGCTTCATTTGAGTCACTGAAACAGTAGCCCTCATATGCAGGTGGGACAGCAAGGCTGCTTCCAATGTTGTCACTGTATGCATTGGAAGCTTGGTCGGACCAAGGCAGCTCATGGTGGCCTTCCTCACCATGGGAGGGGAAGGCACCAAGCAGCTGCGCCATTACCTCCGATTCCTCTCCATGCGACAGAAAGTCGAACTCGGTCCAACCGACCTCAGCGATCAACCCTCCAGCCTCCATTGTGATGTACAATGGGCACCTAGAGGTCAGGATTGATTGTCTAGTGTGTGTTGTGTGTCTCAGATGTTTGCTGGATGAAGACTAATGCACAACTGTGGAGGTGTTTTTATACTGTTCAGGAACCAGAATTCAGAAAGGTTGCTGAGCGTCATCTTCAAATTTAAAAAATGTGACTATGATTAAAGAAATGGCAGTCCACGGCTGGGGTGAAGTTTATGGCTTAACAATTAAAATCAACCAAGGTACATCATGGAGATGTGAAGGTTACAAGATCAGAAAACTTCAACTGCTAGCTGGTAGACAAAACAGAGGCTTATCCAAGATTACAGTGTCTGAGAAGAAGGTTCAATGATTGGGGACACTTGGTTCATCAAGGGGAGGGAGAGGAAGTCTATGATCTCTAAACAGAGACATGGAGTGATTCAGAAAATAGAATAGAATAAAAGAGTGTAATGCTGGTTAGAGAGATAGAATAAAGAAAACTGGAGATGCGAAGAGAGGCCTGCACGAACATGGCGGAGGGAATCTGAACATTCTTTAGAAACTGAAGGAGATATGCCAACGCCACCGCTGATATCGAGGATTGATGCAATTCTTCAATGTTGAATGTACTGGTGTCCTGCAGAACTCCCAAAGCCTCAATGATTGTCCGTACTTGCCAGAGGCAGAAAAACAGACTCCAAACCAAGGCAAAATTTGAAAGTTGAAACACAAGAACTATGTTAATCCAGTGAAATTTTCGAAACTGAACTTAGATAGCAATTAGTCCATTCCTACAACCTCATACAATGCAGTTCTAAACGAAATTTAGACAACAGCAGTTTACAGGAAAAAGGCTGAACAAGTGCAAAAGGTTCATCAGATGGTGTATAAAATGCCGCTTTTGTGAAGGTCAACCAAGGCACAAGCTGCAACTCAGTTGGATTTTAAATCCAGATTATAGCACATTTTGCGATTCGATGAGCATGTGCATCACCAAAATGGAAGCAGCAATGTAGGTCTCCACATAGGGTGTCAGGTTTCCGAAATGCCCGACAAATCTGAATCTGCTGGAGATCTGCTGCTGATATCCTAATCAGCAGGAAGTGATCTGCACCCATCTAGCAATTAAGAGCTGCACATGACTCAGATCCACCACAATGCACAAATCAGTTGTACTTCTGGCATGTCCTCAAAAGGGACTTCTTGCCTCTCCTTGTCAAACAGAAACAGCTAAGATGCTGGCAAGGAAAATGATTTTAGGGAACAAGATGAGATTTGTTTATTGTCCATGATTCTTACCCTTTAGCTGTACGAAAGAAGCGATGGTACCTCTGATGTTATGCGGCCAAACTGCACGAGTACACATTATAGAATAGAATACCTAAACAAACCAACAATATATCAATAGCATCATAACAAAGAACATAATATATGATGATTGCCAAGTAAACACCTATGTTTATTTTCTGACTTACACAACACTCAACTTCAAAGCATGGGAAAGCCAAATTTCTTGAGGGATCACCTTCTTTGGAGATCCAAAAAGATATTCTCTATTTTTTAGCTTGTAAACTAAGTGCAGAAAATGGCACCAATAAATTATGCCAGCTGATAGCGTTGCCTTGTTGTGTTTTCCTGAAGAACAGCTACAACTTAAGATTAGTATGTTTGCTTGCACAAAATAACTATATCTTGAGTTAAGATCTTTCATGCATTTTTTTTATTCTCAAAGAAATAGGAGTATCATGATCTCAACATTACTTATCCCAAAAATATGAAATATGACAGGCCAATAGTTCTGAGAAACAATGAAGCAAATACATTTGGAAAAAACAAACGCATGAAATCGAATATTTAAATTACTTGTGAATAGTTAGTCTCCATCGCTGAGTGAATTCTAACAAAGGCCAAAGGCAGTTGTATACCATAACAATATTAAATGATCACCACCCACCGGAGTCTAATAAACTTAATATATTAGTACTACACAACACAAATTTCTGTCACTTTCATTGACAACATGTATGTGCCATTGTTTATAAAGTTGATTGTATTGATTGACTTACACAAATGCTAACATGCTATTATTCTCATAAGCCAAGTTCCATTAAGGATTGCAGATCAGAAAACAAAATAATCGCATTGGAAATAAACCATGAGAAGGTAATCAGTAAAAGCTGAACCAAAGAGTAAACTAGTCAAGCAGACTTTCCTATTACCGAATTATGCAGCCTCTGCCCTGATAACTTGGGCAAGGACAATGTACCACATATACAAATTGCAGGGGCAAGAACTATGTACCTTTGATGCAAATTGCAGGAACAAAGAATAAAGTCACAGTAGTCCATAAAAACCATGTGTATAAGAAGGAACATAGCCAAATATAGTCAACTAATCTCCTCATTAAGATGACATAAGAGAATATATTCCAAAAAGATCCTCCATTTTAACTGATGGGTAAGTCATCATGCTCAGAAAGATATAATGAGAACTTGTGCTTGATTTTATTGAATTAACCCATTTTTGTAATCAATAGAAAGTTAGAAACTCAAGTGAAGGGAACTTCCATGGAGATAGATTTCACAGGGATTCATTGGTATCCAGAACCATGAAACAAAGAAAGATCAATATTGATCAATCTCATAAAACTATCAATTCACACCCACTCTTATCACAAGTACAACAAAAAACAATTACCGTAAAAAGTGCGATTGACTTTCAAAAGAAGTCAAAGTAAACAGATTGACTTTCAAAAGAAAATATAACAAACTACAAGTCAGAGATCATATACAAAAAGTTCATTGTCAAATATAAAAATAACAGATGATTGGAAAACCAACTGTTGAATACATAACAATCTTCAAGTCAAATATGACTTATACATCATCAATCAGGATGTTCAACAGAAAGCTCAATTCATTTAGAAACTAGAAGTTGATAGGCAGATAGCACTGTACTCTAAGTATTCAGTTATGGCAGTATTCTTTAAGGTTCAGTTAAGGAAATAATTCTCCTTTTAATAAAACATACAAACTGACAAAGATATGTTACAATACAATTAACAGACACCTCCAAAAGCACCTTTCACAGATAGGTAGAGCAGTCTAATCATAGCAAGACTCACGGGAAGGACTGCACAATGCACCCCTAAATGTTTCACTGCCAAGCAATATGCATGTTCAAAATTAATATACTTGGTCAAATGTTCACAATCCTTATCACCTGAGCAACAAAATTGTCTCCACATGTTCAACCCTTTGAAGGCCAAGGATTAAAAAATCAAGTTGCAAACAGGAATAATCAAGACCAAATGCCACCTGGCATAAAAGGAGATGGCAAAAGGCATACGAAGTAGACACGCATGAAACTATCTAAATCAAATATGATCAATGGTCAGGGAAAATAGCATCCATGATCATCAGGGAAATATAAACTCATGACCACCAGGCCCCTTAGCTTGCATGTAGCATAATCTCCTCAAATCACTTCAGAAACAACTATTGTGATGTGAATAATTGCACCAAGAAACAAAGTAATGCTGCTAGCAACGACAACAAACTCCAACAAGGATTATCCTCAATTGATGTGAATAACTGGCACTGTTTTCACATACATAAGCCTTACAAGGACCAGCAATCACGTCCACATTGACAAATAATTCATGGCCTCAAATTTAAAGATAAAACTTTATTAAACATCAGCTAGGAACTAGCCAATGTAGCATGGGATACTGTGTCATTTCCAGAATGATTCTAGAGAGAGAACATCAACTGGGCCAACTCTGAGATGTCCTAAGTTGTGTGCTTGTGTTTCATCATGCTCCGTCCGCTTTCACAAGGACAAAAACAGGCCTGTCCCCTAGCTTGTCCCGGCCCTAAAATACAACATACAGTTAGAATGGTAAACAAAGATAATTTCTCATAACAGGCACTCTAAACATTTTTCCGTCATTAACTAGTTTCCATTTTGCTCCTAGATGACTACTATAATTATTTAGCTGTGGAACTCTGACACCTGAGATGGTAGTGCCATCAATATATACTTGAAAACTTAGATAATCCTATGAATAATCAACTTACAGACATGACTTCAATTGTTCCCTTCCATGCATTAGTGCAAATCATAATATCTGATGTTACCCTTTTGTATGATGGGAGTTGCCAGGAACATAGTATACGCAAATAGAAACTCCTAGTAAAAGCATGACAGCAACTCCACTATGGTATACAAATAGAAATAATGTTTTTCTGCATCTGACCAGAGACATTGGTGTATCAGAAGCAAATTATACCTTCAATTCCGGCAATTCAATGACACAAGCACACTCAACCACCTTTGCTCCAACACGCTCTGAAAAGGAAAGGGACACAATTGAAGTAAATAAACCATCAGCATAGAATAAAGAATAGAAAAAGTGATTCGAAGTGAGAACGGAATAGTAACCATGAAGCAATAAATCAACTTTGCTCGTTTAGGATGATTTTTCATGATGGAAAGTATTTAGCTAATTGGTTATACAACATTGTGTACAGTACACAACATAACAATCAAAGTAAAACTGAAGACAGCAGCTCACCAAGAAGTTTGACAGCTGCACACAGTGTTCCACCGGTGGCAATGAGATCATCAACAACAAGTGCTCGATCATTAGCCTCCACAGCTCCGACATGCATTTCTATTTTGTCAGTGCCATATTCCAAAGAATATTCTTCGGAGATCACCTCACCTAGTAAATAGATAGATGGAGAGTGTCAGCTAGTACTTCATTCATCTTGAGCTCTGAGTATTGTCGTTCAACAGTAACAACGCTAAGAGGTTAACGGTAGATATACAGACCTGGCAACTTTTTTGGCTTTCTCAAAGGTACAAATTTTGCACCTATGGCTAAAGCAATAGGAGGGCCAAAGATAAAACCCCTAGCTTCAACACCTGTTTTTCATGGCAACAATATATGAGAAATGTAGGGTTGTTGATCGCGTTGCTTACAATTCTGACCTTTTTTTTTCATCGTAAGGTCATCTGATGAAAAAAAAAAGTATTGCATAAGTATACATTACCAGCAACTACCGTGATCCCTTGGTCCTTGTACCGCTCGACAAAGAGGTCGATCGTGTCGCGGAACGCCTTCGGATCTAGGAGCAACGTCGTGATGTCCTGAAACATGATCCCTACAAAGAAACAAAAGAAAAATGATGCGTGATTACAAAGAACAAGTGCTGCGTTTCCCACAACACAGAGAAAGCTACAAACTATTTTTGAAAACCGCGAGCAGCACAGAATATCACACTACACAGAGACATGTTATACACGGGGGTCCTCAGTCCCCCCCACTATTGAAGGAAGAACGCAGTCACGCAGACGTGAGTAGCAGCTAGCCGATCCCCGCGGGCTGCTACGCAGCACGCAGTTTGCATGTGAAGGTAAACAAAATTTAAAGAAAAAAACAACTTTTTTCCTTTTGCTTACCCATCACATCTACTCTGTTTCTAGTACCTTTTATATTATTCACCGCTTTAGTAATATGCTGTGACGCCAGGTTACGCATTTCAGTTACCGCTAGCTCCGGAATCCCGCGCACGTCACAGCCCCCACGATGCTACTCCGTACCAGTACTGGATAGCAAATCTATGCCACGAACAGTCGCGAGTCAACGGCGGGCCACGCTGCCGCCGCCGCCAGCCGCAGGCACGAAGCCGATCGGCCGAATCGAGCAGCGCGAGCCACCCACGCGACGATCCTGCGGGGTTGTTTGTGGGGAGAGCCGAGAGGGGGTGGAGAAGCGGGGTGGGGGGGGGGGGGGCACCTGGCTTGGGGAAGTCGGGGATGACGCGGATGGAGGACGCGATCCCCGCCACGCGCGCGTCGCCGGACGCCATGGCCACCGCCGGCCCGCGCCGCCTACGCCCGCCGGTGAGGCGCGCGCTCGATCCGGTGGCGGAGGCTGGCCCGCGCGGAGGAAAAGGCGGCGCCGACGCTGCTGCGGCTGACGGCGGGAGGAGGCGGAGGCGGGGCTGGAGCCGGAGTGGCATGTGCTCCTTTTTATCTGGGCCACGCCTCGCATCGGGCCGCCGTCGGCCCCGGTCCGTTATACTACCTCTCTATCCCAAAATATAAATATAAATATTTGTTGACTTCTACTGATCATAATATATTTGATTATTCGTTTTATCTAAAAAATTTATAAAAATATTATTTATTTTGTTATGACATATTTTATCATCTTATATGTTTAAAATATATCTTAATTATTTTTATTATTTTTAATTTTTTTGAATAAAATGAATGATCAAACATGATTAATAGAAATTAACAAATACTTATATTTTATATTTTGGTACGGAGGTACCCCGCGCCGTCTCCGACCGTGACACTGACACGTGGGGTAAAGCGAAGCAAGTCGCTTTGCCGACGCGACGCCACCACCATGTCCTGGTGGGCCCCGGCGCGCCGTCGAGCGCGCGTGGTTCGTGCCGCCACCAACCAACCACAAGCCGGCGGCCGGCGGCCGACGACACGCCGGCCCAGGCGCGTGCGCGGGGCCGGGCCCACGGGACGGGGTATTGGTCGGGTGACATGTGGGGCTCGTGACGCGGCTCATGCCGGCACGCTGCATGAGCAAGGAACCAGCAGCTGCCCGCTTGTTTTTTTGGGGTTTTGGCAGGAAAAACCTCGCTCAAATTCAGCAGCAAAAATCGATCTCCGAAAGGCGAGAAAGCGCATGAAATGGGATTTTGTATTGTTCAGATGAAAAAAAATGAACCTGTAAATGTCACATTGTATATGCTGGGACATATTTGAATTATTAAACATTGATTAATTACAAAATAAATTACATAATCTGTCTGTAAACTAGGAGATGAATCTAATAGCTAATTAATCTTTCATTAGAGCATGTCTTACCATAGCTATTTAGTGTCTAATTACGATTTAATTAAGTTTATTAAATTCATCTCGCAATTTACAAGCAAACTGTACAATTAGTTTTTTATTTCATCTAAATTTAATATTCCATATATTATGCTGCAAGCCTACAACATTCGATACAATAATTTTGAAATTTGAATTTTGCAACTAAACAAGGCTGAGTCAAAAGCCGTACGGGCAAGCCGCCGGCATCTGTGACAGCAGCTGCCAAAATCAAGAATCTGTGTCTGGATTGGACAGCTGCAAATATGCATAAACCTGGCACCGTGTACGTGTGTGTACAAAGTGCATTCCATAATTTCCTTTCCATTATAAAAAGACAGATAAGGCAAATAAAAATATGATTGCAATTAGAATTCCATTGAATACATACGAACATAACAGATAAGTCAGCAGATACAACATCAGCAGAGGAGATTTGTTGAACCAAAATGGACCCAAATCCTCGCTACGACCAATTCGACTGTACTAGGGGTAGGGGATGCGTGAGACCTGCAGGTTTGCTGTTAGCTGACGACTAGCTATAGTTACAGAGAATGTGTTATGTACACTTGGTTTTGCCCGCATCGGCCCTGCCGTGTCACCGGAAGGACGAAATGCTTGGAGATCTGCTGAAACCCGGTGATGTTGATCCGTCCTTTGCCCCAGATCTCAAAGACGATGAGTCGCTCTGGAGCTCAGATAGCCGGGCTTTTTCTCTCAACAGTTTGCACTGCACAAGTTGCAAGTTTCAGGCATAGTATATTTGCTGTTCTATCTTCACTGTTTCACGGGGAAAAAAAAACTTAACCACAGAGGCTGCTTCGAAGTGATAACACAAAGCAGCCAATTCTAATAAGACAAACATTTGCTCTGTTTCTTTTAGGGTACCAAACTTACAGTAATATCTTTCCCAGCATAATGGAAGTTAAGTCAGCTAAATTCAGACATCATACCTTCAACTTTAGGTCCTCAACTTCACTTTCCAAAGATGGAATACGGCACTGGAGCTGGTTTAAACATTCCAGAGCTTTCAGAAGACTTGCGTCAGATTCAGGGTTTGCAACTCCAGCTACCTGTAGAATTGTTTGGTCATGTAATTTGGCAAACCTGTATCAAGCACAATATAATATTACTTCCAAGAAAAGAATAATCATACATACCTTTATAATGCTTGTGCATAAACTTGACAGATTTTCTGCCAGTTTGCTTCTATCTTGTTCGCTTTCCTGTTCACAATCAGACAGTATCAGTGTCGCCAGTCGTCACAACTGGCATAACTCTTTGACAAAGTAGTAGAAAGTAGACGCACATCTAATTTCTTCCTCAAGAGCTCTTCCTCTTCGATCTGCTCATACGGATCTTTCCCATTTGAAACCCTGTAGCGCGCAAGCTCTTCCTTTGTACGGGTAAGGATGGAACCTAGCTGTTGCAGCTTTGCACTTAGCTCTTCATTCTGCCTTTTCAGCAGGATATTCTCTTCCTGTTGAGTGGTTGGAGAATGCATAAGATGATCACAGAGGGAAACATCAATGTTCACAAAAGGGATGATCAAGAGGGAAACACCAATATTCACAAAAGGGCGAGTACCAAAAGTAACCAATACCTTTGTTTTGACATGATGATTGATTTGAAGCTGAAGATTCTGTTGTCTGGTAAGCTTCTTCACTTCATCTTCAAGATTGAGAATAATGGTTTTGTAGTTTGTATTCTCAGCCTATACATGTATCAACCAACAATAATTGCTAAATATATCATAAGAAAGGGGAAATAAACATGGTCTTTCTTTTGCAATCGAAAGGTAATTTTCTGTACCTTTAGCAACTCTTTTTCTGCAACCATAAAGTGTTCTCGTTGTCGTAATTTCTCTATATTAATGCGGGCAGCTCCAAGATCTGATTGTTTCTGATTTATTTCGTCAAGTCAACTGTACCACAAAATTAAGACATGTAAGTCACTAGCTCACTGTAACCTATTATTGGGATTCTAATAGAGTAATAGGTCACAGATGGTGAAGTCCCCACCTCTGTCTCTCTTCAATGAATTCATCAAGCTGCTTCTTCAACTTCATCAGCTCATTGGACTGCTGAACATTTATGTTCAAGTAAATGACAAGAGGAGGATAAGTTGAAGAAAAACTGTTGTGGTGAACTTACCTCTTTAATTTCCTGTGCTTGAGGAATGACCGACTCAGTCGGCTCCATCTCTTTCTGGTTGTCAGCTAGAGCCTGCTACATAGTTCGTTTAGATGCATAACTGGAAATATTTTTACAAATGTACAAAGAAAAAAATTGTATTCTCACCGCAAAAGTTGTCATGTTCATTTTAACCCCAAGCATGTCACGAATCACATCGTGTGTCATGCTCTCGGTTGTAGCTAATCTCGCGTTCAGCATGAATATCTTCAAACAAAGGAGCACATATAAGTTGGTAAAATAATTGAACACAGAAACAAAAAGTGGAATGCAAAGAGTAAACTCACCTCCCTTTGTCGGCTAGCTGCTATACCCTCAAGTTCCACAATACGTTTCTTTGCAGCACTTAGCTCTTCATCTTTCTCAGAATTCACTTGCTGTACAAAGCCAATGCCGATACATTTAAATGGAGAACCTGAACCCCGAGGTTTTGAGCTAATCTTTTCTTGTCTTGTGGAGCAGGTATGTGCCAAGGAATTGTCGGTCTTCACCTGTTGTGCCATGGCCTCCAGCTCCATCAACTAACCAGATCACATTTCATTAGCTTTCGTTAGAGGCAGAGTTGTTAATAAGTTTAGTTCAAAACAAACACAGACACAACACTTACCTTCTGCTTGTATTCTCGTGCTGCTGCCTCAGCATGAATATTTAACTCTGAGATATGTGCTTTGCACTGAGCAATCTACAAAGAGAAAATAAAATCTTGATGAAACCTACAACCGGGACTGAATGACTGAAAGTTAAGAGGACTAATTAAACTGTGCAAGTGAGCTGATAAACGATTAGCAAGCCTACCTCTGACTCCTTTTCAGAAACCTCCTTCTCAAGTATTCTAATACTCTCCTGAGCACAGAGGAGATCATTATGAATATCTGTTGGGTGTCTGCAAGAGCATCAAGGTTAGTGGTGACAGTTTCTGTTACAGCTGTAAGTATATGTAGCATGTAGCAGAACTGCAAGGTATAAAGACCTGGACAAGTCGGCTAAATCGACCATTCCATCTTCCATAGAGCTCTTAGATTTTCCAGAGCATTTGTTGGGTGTCTGCACATTAAGCATTTGTTGCCTAACTTTCTGCAGCTCCACTTCTAGTTCTTCTCGCTGCATTCTTTGCCTCTCTGCTTCTTCCTTTACTATGTCGACCTTATGAGAAATAAGCAAAACCATTGTTGAGAAAAACACACTTTCAAAAAAAATGATGAGAGTACAGTAATTACTAAATATTTAAATAAAAATTAGCACAACTTACTTTGCTTTCCAAAGCACACACAGTATTCTCAAGTTCTTCAATCGACCTCTCCAATAGCTTGACTTCTTCATCCTTCCCTTCAGCATATGCCTTCTGTTCCTCTGCTATCTGCAACTTTCAATGAAATCGAAATGATTTTACCGAAACAAGAATACAATATGTTTTAAGGAAGATACAATATTTTTAATGATAAAATATGTTATGAGCACCTGCCGAGATTCTGTAGCAATTGCTTCACTTTCTTCAGCAAGTGCCTGAGCCATCTCCAGCTTCTCTTTCAAGATAAGCAACTGAGTGTCACAGCATTGCTTTTCATCTGAGAGTTTGGAGAAGTCATTTTGCAAACTCTGAAGACAGATATTCCTCTCGTCAATGAACCCTCTCAACTCAACTAACTCTTCTTCAAGTCTTCCATTGGTTTCTCTTTTATCAGTTAACTCCTCCATAGCATAACTAATCTCTCCAATATGCTGGAGCTGTGATTTCAGTTCAGCATTCTCCATAGAAACAACGTTTAGCTCATCAAGCTTTTTTACCAGTTCCTCCTCTAGGGCAGCAACCTTGTTATTACTCTTCGAGATTCTAGCTTCTAATTGTTCCCTATCAGAGATTACATCATCAAGTTCAAGCGATTTAGATGCAAGATCTTGCTGTAAAGATTCTATTGCTTTTCTCAACCCCATAAGTTCAGCAGCTTGATCTTTTGCTACAGATGAAGACTCTTGTAATAGGCTAAGATCAAATGATAAACCCTTTGTTAATTCATCTTTCCTTACTAATTCAGACTGGAGAAGAGAATTCTGGGTACTTAACTCCTCAGCTGATACCTGAATGATGTCTAATTCATTGGATAACTTGCTCACCATGTTTATTTGCTCATTAATGTAATTGTATATGTGATCAGTAATCAGTTGCAAGCGGCTTTCAATGGTGAGAAATGACTTATCCACCTCAATGTTAGCCATCAATTTAGATATGCACTGTTCCTTGCACAAAATATTCAAAATTTCCTGCTTCAACATTTCATTCTCAGAGCTAAAATAATTTTCTCTTGTAGTGCTCAGATTAATGGCTTCGGTTGTCTGTTCCAGCTCTCTACATATGGTTGCATGGGAGCGTTCCAACTCCTCCAAAGCTTTGTTTTTTGTATCTAAATTTGTTTGAAAGGATATGATGCTAGATTCTAAGGAGGGAATTAAAAAATTAAGTTTTATGCTTTCCTCATTCATGGCATGCAGATTTTCCATAGCTTCTTTACTAATTTGCTTCAGGTTCTCCAAATCAGCCCTAATGGAATTGTTCCCCTCATGTAAAATGCATATTGCAACATTCTCCAAATCCTGGTCCACTTTCCACAAAGTTGATTCTTCCATCAGTCCGTCAAGGATGTTTGTAAATATAACTCTTTGTTCTTGCAGATGTAGTTTGTGTTGCTTCAGTTCTGAAGCCAAAACAGTAGACTCGATGTCTTTTGCGATCATATTTGTCATCACCAAATCACTTCGATAATCTGCAAGCCAATGGCACAACTCAAATTCACTGCAACCTTTAATGTCAACAAAAGGTATGGAACTATTCATTTGGATCAGATTCAATTCTATAAGCATTTTGTTCTTCAACATTCCATTGAGAACCAAAGCTTCATCCAGTTGGTGGCGCAGTTCTTCCTTTTCTTTGGATTCAGCTGCCAAGGCACTCCTGTTTGTAGCATCAATCTCTTCAATCAAAATGGAGAGCTCACTATACATGGAATTTGACCGTGCCACCATTGCTTCTTCTTGTGCTTGCAAATGCAGAATCTTCTTCTCAAATGAATCTAACCTTGTGTTCAATTTGGTTGCTTCTTGTTCCTTTTTTGCAATACGACTGAAACTGTTGTTGATATCAAGTAATAGTTTTCCTTTGAGAACACTACACATTTCCAGTTCATTCTTGGCTTTGTCATTATGCTCCCGCAGTTTAGATATCAAAGAATTAGATTCACAGAGCCCACGTTGAAGGAAACCATTTTCTGCATTCAGCTCAGTGATTCTCTCCAAAAGAATCCCCATGTGACAGAGATGCAACACGGAAATAGCACAATCTTTTCCAATTATCTCCAACCAATTCTCCTCCAACCATGTTCTGGCCAACTCTGCAAATTGCTGAAGCTTTTCCTTCATCCATTCAACATCAGAAGAAACAAACTCAAGCTTCTCTATTAATAAATTCCGTAAAAGTCTAATGCTATCTTCCAGCTCAAGAGCTACCTCATTTGCTTCAAGCAAGCCTGATTGGAATTTCCTTTCCATAAGCTTGTAACTTTGTTCCTTCATATCAAACAGCATCTTTAATCTACTAATTTCACTTAGCATGACATCCTTTTCAGCAATAAACAAAGCTTCCTTTTCCTGATACCTTTCTGCTTGATGTTTTGCCTTTTCATTCACTTCAACCAGCGCCTTCACTGTAGAATCTGCATCGCTTATAGTTGCTTGCGCTTCTTCAAACTTGGCAGTAAGTGTAGCAGACTCAAAAGATTTCTGGGCCACAAGAAGTTTTGCGTCCGAAACCTCATGCTCAAGTGCCTGAAAGAATATCATGTTTATGATGTTAAGCTTTCAATATCTAGACTTGCATTCTTGCATAAAGAATACATAGATAACTAGACATGATCAACCACGGTGAGGAATCCAGATCAACTAATAACTTAACTACTTAAGAAAAGATAAGGACTTGCTGGAGGAAGTGCATCCATGGTGCCTTGCTGAGGCCCAGGAGCTAAGGACAAAACGGTTTTAGCAGCAGCTAGATGCAAGGATCATCTTTTCAAAAAGTGTGAATGTAACTCAGAAAAACTGTTGTAACTCTATGTATCCTTCATAATGCATGACACGCTCTTCTCCTGTGTGTTCAAGAAAAACAAAGAAAAGATAACATAGTTATCGATCATAGACTCTTGTAGTTATTATCCACAACAAATTAACATATTATTTATCATTCATGTCTTTCAGAGCCAAACATAGTCATGTCGTGTATCCCATATTCAACATTTGATAACAACTGAAAGCTTGCAATTCAGATCACCAAAGAGCATCAAACACTATGGCATACACACCCTTGAATTCTTTTGCTAATTCTGTTAATGAAGGGTGTGTGACCATTTGGAACCAATCGGGCAAAACCAGGTGACCCAAAGGAGTTATTTTACAACAAACCACAAAGCATCAACGATTGCTCTCCTTTGTGCAGGGAACATATATTCTACTTTTAACTGTCTAACATAAGTATACAGAACAATAGAATTATTTTACTGGAGGTCAACTTTTTTGCAAGAAAGAAGAAAGGATACTGTGAATAAGCTAAAATACTATCTAACTGAAAAGGAAGATAATATGTTGCTAACAACGCACAAAATCTTTTCAAAAAGGGGGAAAACTTTAAAAGAGAGCATAATGGCCTTTCAAATGTTACCTCTTTTTCCTCATTCCAAGAAATAAGTGATGCATCATTTCCTTGTATCTTTACCTCCAGCTCTTTCAGTCTAGCTTCATAATATCTTTCTGTTTCAATCATCTCTGCGTTCAATTTAAAGACCTCACTCCTTAGGTCTTTCATTGTTTTTTGACTCTCTTTCAAATTTTCTTTTTCTTGCAGATATTTAGTCATTTGAGACTGCATCATCTTCATTCCTAGAACTGTAAACTCCATTTCCTTACTGAGTTGGCAAAGAACCTCAATATTTTGCTGCTCCACAGGTTGGAAGGCTTCAGGTTTCCTAAGGTCAACCTACACCATGAAGTTAAATATGGTCATATCCTGACTGCCACTCTTAATTGACATAAATTGATCACTGCACTGAACTTACTGACATATAACAGTGGATTGTGTGGTTCACCTTGTACCAAATAACAAGAGCATTAGCTTACCCAATCCTCCAATTTCATGTCTGAATTTTGACAAGTGGTCTCTTCTGGGCTGATAGAAAGGTTTGAGTGCAATGTATTGAGTCCGGCTCCAAGCTCACGTATAATACCATTTGCCTTCACAATTTCTGACATCAGTCTTAACAAAATAGTGAACTCTTCATTTTTCAGCTTCTCAATAGCCTGGTCCTTGACCTGATTCTGACTCGACAAATGAGCTAAATAGCTCTTTGACTGGTCTAATTGTGACTCAAGCCGATGAATCTCTTCTTCCATCTCCCTATGTAAAGAAACATAGTTTTGTTCAAGAACCATCTTCTGCACAAATGTTTCAATGGATTCATCCAATAAAAGCTCCATTCTGTGAATTCTTTCTAGTTGCTGACTGTTCACATGTCCTTGTTCAGATACTTTTGATCTTAAAATATACATTTCTTTTTCTTGATCACATTTTTCCTGCTGGTGTACTTCATTTATAGCCTGCATTGCTCCTCTTAAGGACATTAACTTCAAGTCTAAATCACATTTTATATTATCTGCCTCTTTCAATCTGTTCTGAAGCTCTTCAAGTAGCTCATCTCTTTCAGATATACCACGACACATCTTCTGGACTTGTTCCTCCACCCATTTTCTTTGAGAAAAAGACTTGGAGATAGAGGCAACCTGATCAGAAGCTTCGCTTAGAGCTGCATTTCCATCCGCAAGGTTGATTTCAATGTCAGCAGCTAACCTGTTCCAGTCATCGGTCAACAGTTCAATTTCCTTTTCTTTGTGCTCAATCACAGAAGAAAGGCTTTCATTCTTTTTCAACACCTCAAGTAACTTATCGTTCAACTGCATTATCTCTAGCTGAAGTTCATCTATGCTTTGTTTCGCTAACAGATCTTTTTTGTTGCTTGCATCTAGCTGCTGTTGGACTGATTTCAGCTCTTCCTCTAAGCGCACAATCACCGCAGCTGTTTCAACCTCCACCTGTCTGCGGACTTCATCCATTTCTTGCTCAGCAGAACAGTGAGATGCCTGATCCCTTTGGTACATTGTATTTAAGTTTCGTACCTTCTCCAGTGAAGCTTGCATTCTTTTCAGCTTTGTCTGCAAAGGTGAATCTTCATTATCATAACACTTCAGAAGTTGTGTTTTGGGTTCCTCTTTGGTCAGGTATTCCTGTCTACGGAGGATGTCAAGCTCATTGTTTAACCTTGAGATCTCCATATCCCTCTTCTCCAAAAGCTCTATGCTTTGCTGATAATTATTCTTCAGCTCATCCAATTCATTTATCAACATAATCTCCTGTGATTCAAGAGCTTCAATAACAAATCCTGAGCCATTCAGTTCCCTTGCCAAGGCCTCATTCCGCTTACATGCTTGGAGAAAATGTACATTTGCTGATTGCAGCTCATCACCTAAACAAGCTATTTTTTCCTCAACTTCTGCACGGGATGTTCTCTCTTCTACAAGAATTGTTTTTATAACATCCAACTCCAGCTGCAGATTTAATTGCTCATCCATCCTTTTGAGAGTCTCATCAAAACAGTCTTCCATCTTTGCAGACGTATCAGAATCAAATTGGTGCCACGGAGATGAATTCTGTCCACAAAATCAAAAGGCACAAAGTTTAGATTATTCTCTTGTCACCATCACCACAGGAAGTATAGATAAGTCCAGACTTAGAAGAAGATAAGAATATAGATAAGTTCAAGCAGTATTGTGCATACCTCAAATACCCTAGGCTGTTCCTCCTTTAAGATTTTTAGAGAATTTAATTCTTTCTCAAGATCAGCCATTTCCCTGTGAAGTGGTTTATTTGCTTAAATAACAGAAATTTCAATCAAGAGGAACTCATGGTAATGCTTATTATGCAAATATGCAATTACCTTGTTAGTTTTCTGTTTGATTCTAAGCAAGCTTGCAGGTCACCTCTACATGCTTCTAATTCTTGGCTGGTCCTTTTTAACTGGACATGAAAAGAGGGATAGAACAAAATATATTAGTACATATGGAATTGTTAACTGTTTATTTTAGTCAATATGACTAACAAGAAACAGATAAATCTAGAGGCCAAAAACATACCTCCATATCCATATTTACAATTTCAGTATCACTTTTAAGACCAATGCAATGCTGCTGGCTGTCCTGAAATTGGAAAAGAAACTTGGAGTAAACTGATAGGGAAATAGGTGTGCACAGAGAATTTAAAGAGGAACTCAACCTTGGATTTGGCAGGAAAGATATTTTGTTGCTCAGTTTTTATCCTTGCTTCAAGTATCTGTGAAACCTGTCAGTGCAAGGAACAGTTACTTAAAAGAAACAGTAGGCTGTACCAATTATATTACAAAATAAAGTTCAATATATGCCTGATTTCGAAGTTCAGCAATTTCATTCAATAAGAGCTCCCTCTCCCCTTCATCGAAGAACTCTTGGGACCTATAAATAAACCAAAGTTATTTTACTCCAGTGCAACATTTTCGTCTTTGAGTGAACAGTAGGATCACCCGCTTAAATTCCAACATATGTGCATGCTGATCAAGACAAGACATACCTCTTCAGTTGGCTTGAGAGACGAATATTTTCTAGCGCAAAGCGAGTTACTTCGGGATTTTTATCTTGTCTTTCCTTGAGAAGGTCAATTTCTTGTGACAAGGTTTTGTTTTCTTCCAGGAGATATGATTCTGCTGGCAATTTTTTGTTCACAAGAGCATCCATCCTATGAATCTTCTCATCTCGAAACTTAAGCATCATCTTAGCAGACCGTGCATCATGCTCTCTCTGGCGAACCTATGCATGAATCCAAAAAAATTATGTCAACTCGCAAAATTTATGGGTGATTGTTAGCGAAGTGTTTTTGTTGTCACAAGAAACTTACCAATTCATTCAACTGCTCAATTTCAAGTTCAAGTTCCCTTATAGTGTTTTCTGCAGCTGATTCTCTCCGTAATGCTCCTGCTAATGCTCCTTCCAGTGATTTCAACTGCAACAAATTTATGTATCAGCAAACAAATTTAGTTTAATTGATGACTTGAAATGTGGAAAAAGTCTTTACTGCAACACACAAAGAAACAACACAGAACAAAGCCATGTAACTAGGGATGTGTCTGCATGTTCATGCTGAGTAATATTAAAATCTCAAAAGAAATGTACAACTCTGAGGGGCATACGGCATGTAAAACTAGAAGTCATGAGATACAACAGAAAAAAATATGACAGCTTACCTGCTTATTTGGAATTTGTAAATCTTTCAAAGAGCTTCTGTTATTGGCATCATTATCATTCTTGTCATACACACTACCATCATTAACATCACCTCCAAAAATATCAGCAGTGAATGATAACGATCTGGTGACATGTTGACGCTTGAAGATAGCAAGCTCTTCCTGATAGATGGCCATTTATTTAGTTTAGGATGAATGTTATATGGAACAAAAAGTAGATCTGAAATTTTCCATGCATCACCTTTAGGAGACGTATCTGATGTTGCAAAGCTAGCACATCTCCGGAAGCATCTTCATTCACAACCGCCTTAAAGTTCGAATCAGAAAGAATTGAAAGTTATTAGTAAATTAAAACTTTTTGGAAAGAAGATAAACAGACTGAACAGGCATATACTAACATTGTTCTGAATGAGCCTTGCACGCTGAGCAAACTTTAGGGTACTAAGTGTTTCGTTAGCAGAACTGTATGAACATCCAAAAAGGAGATATTACAATACTTAACAAGTTCAAATACATTTGCCAAGTTAGCCAGGACATAGTTAAGGAATTCATTACCATACTGAAGGGCTGACATTTGCAATTATCATAGTTTTTGAGTTTCCTCCAAGTGAATCCTACATGTCAAAAGCAAAATAATTCATGCATCAAGGGAACTCAGATATAGTGAAGAGTAATATGACGTGTCAATATTATTACCTGGAGAAGAAATGTCAATCTTGAGTCCCTATAAGGAACATGCCTTTGTTTCCCATGCGCAAGATCAACTAAATTCATTATCACAAGACTGCAACAGACAATTTGCAACAATATTCATGGTTGAGCAATAGAACAGAGAAATTTCTTTTCATGGAAAATACATCAGAAAGTTTTTAGTCATAAGCACGAACCCAAGTGTTGATAACGATTTGTTGATATTAGCAGCTTCCTTCAGCCGCTCACCTTCTGCACCAGATGTCCTCTGCCTGATTCAAGTGGATTCACAAGAATTAGGACTGAGCTGGGCACAGTATACTGTGAGAAAACTGACCCAATTGTCTTCCTACCTTTCAGATCCAGCAAGGTCAACAAGATTTAATCTTGCAAACCGTAAGTTAGATGCTGAATCTTTCTCCCACCTACTCTCAATGATACAAGTGAAAACACTGTGGGAGCGGCTACTCTCACGATTCATATTTGTAGAAGCCACTTTCCTATTTGCAGAACCCTAAAGCAGATTTCGGGGCAAGCATGATATTTTAAATACAATAAGCTAACTGAGAATATTCAGAAGACTGAAGATCATAACACAAATGTACTTACCTGCATTAGCAGTTTTATTATGTCACTGACACAGCCAACTTCGAATTCAGTCAAATTTTCAACATACACTTCCTTCCTTATATCTTCTCGGAGCTGCACATCATCTTTTTCTTAGTACATATAATGGTGTCACATTGAAAGGTCATATCAACTTGAAGCCACAGCATGAAAGCTTACTTGGAGATTAGAGGAAGAAGGATCTAGAAGATCTGTAATTTGCTCATTATATATCTCCAGGAAAGAACACTTGCAACTGTACTTGAGCTTCTCGTCCCTCCTGCTCTCTTCTTCCTGCAATGTTGGATTTCCACAACAACATGGGAATTATGGTACGTGCCATACTTTCCTTTTTGTGAAAAACTGCAGGGCAGTTCCCAAGCACTTTTCCATTTACAAAAGCAATGATATCTTGAAAACAATGAGATACATGGTCATCTAATCAGTTATAAATAATGCATTATTTATATTCAGAATTGCAAAAGAGAGGAACATTACCGCTCTAATTCTAGCAAACAAGAACTCAAAAATGTGTGGTGTCATTCCTCGATCTGGACTAGGCCTCACTTCCAGATCACTTATTTCACCAAGCATTGTATATGTTTTTCCACTTCCAGTCTGCAAACAATTGAAAATTTCAAAGGCTAGAAAACATTCCTTTTGCAGCAAGTAAATCAGGAATTTGATAAAGACCTGCCCATAGGCAAAAACACAGCTGTTGTATCCAGCCATACAGTTCTCAACCATTGGTAAACCAGCAACTCGAAAGAGCACTTCCTGCAAATGCAAAACTTGGCAATCAACCAAAGCCCAACAACCATATCTGAATCACAAGTCAAATTGGCTTCAAGCTAACCTGGTCCACTGTTTCACAAGCAACATGGTCAAAAGTAAAACGAGTTTCCGGATGCCCAATCCATGTGATGCTCTGGGCACTTTCTTGTTTCAAGCATCGAATGTAACTATGCAAGTTCTTCTCGTTATTATTTAGAGGGCGCACACGGATAACAACCTGGAAAATGAACCACAAATGAAGAGTGTTTAAAACTGAAAGCTCACAGAGAAAGCAAAAGGAAAAGAAAAAGAAAAACTCAACCAATTTATGTGTTGGATACCGCACAATCAGTAACTGAGGAACATTATTTATGCTACTCTACACAATCATAACTAGATCAGCACAGGTGCTAGTTTTTGCCCATTGGATGCATCACCTATTTGTACATTAAGTAATATACTAAAAATTTCAGTCTCTATCTTCCATCAATTGTGTAATCTGGGAGCAAGGTACATAACATCTACCCATACATAACCATTGAATTTCATGATAATTCGTGAATGTCCCAAGATATCAGCAAAAGATTTGCAAACGATATAGTTCACCTGCACATTGTTGTCCATCCAGAACGAGGGGTCTTCCCGGAGCTCGAAATGAGGCACCTCTGCGGAATTCACCACCGTCGCTGGCCCAAGTGAAAGCGGCGCCCCCCTCCCTGACGTCGAGAAACCCGTCCCCAACCCTGCCACCCTGGGCCCGCCGCCGCTCATGGGCGGCCTCGAGCCGCTTGTCCCAATGCCGTACGCCGGCTTTGTCACGCTCTTGGTCGGCGTGCTCTGCGTGGACCCGCCCTCCGAGGCCGCCGGCACTGGCGCCTTGCCGCGATGCGCGCGGGGTGTGGTCATCGCGCTGCCGCTGAATGCGGTCGCCCCCGCGCCCGCCCGCGGCGGCAGCTCCTCGCCGCGGGGCGGGACCCACCCGAACCGGCTCCGCGCGGCGGCCTTCTCGGGGGTCCGGAACGGGAGCTTGGAGGGCGTCGGCGCCGGCGACTCGGGCTTCCGCTTCAGGCCGGACGCGGGCGGCTGGATGGCGAGCAGCGGGGGCCGGGAGGCCGCGCCGGGGTCCGCGGCGACGGCCGCCACATCCGAGGCGTCGCCCGGCGCGTTCTCGTCGTTCCCGGCCTCCGAGGCGGAAGCGGCCCTCGCCGGAGTTCGGCGGGGCGCGGCGAGATCCCGCACCATTCTGCGCGGCACAGCACGGAAGCTTCAAAGCTCGGCACCAGAGGAAACAATCCCCCTCCCGAAACGAAAAAAAAAAGAAGAAAAAGTCTGGAGGATGAGGCGGCGGATGGCACACCTGAGAGGGGCGGAGCTAGTGGACCCGGAGGTGGTGGCGGCGGTGAGCAGGAGGACGGCGAGGCGGCGAATGGTGCCCCCGCCGCCGCCGCGTGCGCCCCCCGGAAGCTGGAGGAGGAACAGGGAGTTGAGATCCGCGTCAGACGAGCGGCGGAATTTCAAATTCCGACGGAGCGAGTGGAAATTCCAGATCACGCCGCGCGCGACGCCCCTGGTGGAGTGGAGCCGCAGGACGAAGGTCGGAACCACACGCAGCGCGCCGCGAGCTACCCCTAGCTAGTAGTGGAACCCCCTTCTAGAAGGTTCTAGAACCCTCGCCCCCTCCCTCCCTCCCCCCTCTCGCTGTGCGCCTGTGCCTGTGTGAAGAAGAAGAGATTGTGACTGGGAGGGAGATGAACCGGGGGTCGAGCGGCGAAATGTTATGCGATGGGATGCCCGTTGGAGAGAGGTGGGCCCCGCGTGGGGCCGGTCCTGCGGGATTTGAATCGAGGTGGAGGCATTCGAAACGGACGGCTGCGATCTCAGAAGGGGAAGCGGGTGGACGGCTGGGATGGGATCACGAGGGTGCCCCGCGAGGCGGGTTCGAGTTTGGAGGGTTCGTCACAGCACAAGAAGCCCGGCCCGTCATACCTAAAAAATTGACAGCGTTTACCATGTTTGTTAAATTATTATGCGCCAGTCTAATCGATATTCAAAACTAGGGCTTTTGATCCATGTTGGGCACTATTTTTATTTTTGCATATTTATGTGTTTTTTCCTTGGGCCTGGACTGCTCCTCTTCTCAATTTTTTCTTTTTCTTTTGAAGAAACCTCTTGTCAAGTTTTTGTACTAAATCTGGATAACCATTTCCCATCTCTGAGACGGAATCCAACCGTACGTACATGTATTGGCCACCACTCCACCAGCGATGCATGCCTTGCTCAGTGAAACATTGGTTGATCCAATTTTGACCCACTTGCACCTGATCGCAGCGATGCATACCTTGCTCAGTAAAAGGTTAATCTGTAAGTATTAAAATTTAATAGAAAATTATGGCCCATAGCGAATAATAGAAATTGTTTACCTCTCCCTCTCTATCTTATTTGTCAATTATCCTCATTTCATAAAAATTATATAGATGTGCACTTGCCTTTTATCATGTTGTGATGCATTTAGTTAGTAACTATTCGGCACACTTTTCCTTCCATGTTCATAGTCTTTTTTTTTATTTTGCACCCCACATCCATATGCTTTTGGTATTTGTTTAAATCCTTAATTTGAGCTTTTTTAACGCGATAGTCGGTATTCTGATCGCATGATCCATATATTTTTACTGTGTGGCACGCAAAAGGTGTGTAATTTCTTAAAAAAATAATAGATCCAATAGCTATGAATCAGAGCGTATTGAATTGTTGGCCACATGTTTTTTTATCTTAGTGAGAATTCCTAGAATTTATCTTTTTCATTCTGCCGCCTACATGGAAGCTCCAAAAGAAACATCTAATTAATTAGTAGTAGTAATAAGACTAGTAATAGTAATACATCATGCCCAATCTGCATCTGAAACGGTACAAACAATTTATGAGGAAGCCCTACTGATCTTAGGTCCAAGCTCGATTGTAAGCTTGAGGTACCTTATCATCCTTTTAACAGTAGTTGGAGCATCACAAATTCGTACAGCCAGTTAATTGAAATGAGATATGTAGCCTGGTTAAAGTCGAATACTACAAAACACCAACAATAGTAGTTCTATAATGGATAGCACCACTAGGACAAGAAGGGGGGCTCCTTTCATAAACCAAAGCTTCACAGGAGTAGATCTTTAAATCTTGGTTTCCAACGCCTTAGAAAGGATGACGTCATGTAGTTTTGGTCAACAAAATGGAAAAATTATAGACACGTCACATGACTCGTAGGAGCTAGTAGTACCAAAGGACTCTAATATGGACTAAGTTCTTTTGGTGGCTGATGCTCGTGTGTCAGTGTCCTAAGTCATATATATGAGTCTGTGGCCCCTATACCAGATTGTGTTTTAGTCTACAATTAAAGGTTTTACAGGAGTTCTCGGGTGGAATCGCCATTATGTAAAATTAATTACAAATGTTTTTTTACTGCACAATTGACAACTAACTCAACTCCAAACCAAACATTGAGGATTGACCGATGAAGCTAGTCTGTTCAAGGATAAAGACATCACATTTTGTTGGCACGTAGATTTGGATCAGAATAGATATTACAAAACAAAAACAACCTTTCTTAATGTAAGTCAGCATCCCCAAACGTTGAGGTTTTGACCGTAATGAAGAAAATTCAGCCAAGTTAGCGTTTATATTTCCTGAGATTAGGTTGCTCAATGATATGATAAGAAGATAGTGTATCATTTCGTTTGATAGCACAGGCTGTGATTGAGATGTGCATCCACATACCAGAGCACCACGCTGACCTGAGAACTGTGGACTGAGAGCCGCAAGGGGACTCCCAAACAACTGGGCCAGATATAGTTTTGCATCGTCATTCCTGTTCCTCCATTCCTCTCCCGCCACGTACTCCAGCTTTTCAAACTCCTGATGAAACAGCATAAATGCAGAGGCAACGGCAGCATGAGATCAACAAACATCATATAAATCAAGTTTAGAAGCAAATTTAAATGTTACTTTCCTCGCAAACATATATAAATTTAGGTATTACTTTCCTCACAAACATATATAAATTTAGGTCTTTACTGAGCAATTACTCTATAAACTTATTCATCGACATTCATAGTTTTTTTTTCACTTCAGGTTCTTTTCAATAACGGTAGACATGGTAATTTAGATGCAAATTTTGTGTTACTTATTTCCTCGCAAAAAGGACAGGTGTTGCTTTTGATTTATTTTTTTATAATACCATGCATGCATAACTTTGGTGAAGATTTGGAGGCAGTGTTTTAAATTGTTTTCTATAATAGCAGAGGTGGGTAATTTAAATATAGATTCAGAGCTCATTTAAAAATGCCAAATATAGGTAATTTTTTAGTAAATATAATCAATGCAAAAACCATGATTATTAGAGTATATATGCTAGCCTGTTCTAGAATTTATCTATTTTTCTAGCGTGTCGGGTGAGGATTAATGTGGAGGGGCTCTAATTAGTAATAGTAACATAAAGATAGCACACCATCATTTGCAAAGTTTTAAAGAAGTTCTCTTAATAATATAAATACTCTCTCATGCTGAATCGGCATGTTGTAACAAAAATTGCATACCTTTCTTTGGACAGCTGGCATCCCCAGTTACCTGCTTGGCCCATGAAGCTAGATTATTCAGCTAACAAGTTAGCTATCATCATGTTTTCTCGAACCTTGGCAGTGAAGAGGCTCGACGGCGCCCGTCGTGGAGAGAAGCAGTTCAGAGCAGAGGTGAGCTCGGTTGGGATCATCCAGCACATCAACTTAGTCAAGCTGATCGGGTTCTGCTGCGAGGGCGACAAGAGGCTACTGGTGTACGAGTACATGCCAAACCACTCCCTTGACGTGCACTTGTTCAGCGCTAACGGTAGGGCTTTGGATTGGAGCCTCAGGTACCAAATTGCCACTGGAGTTGCCAGAGGCCTAGCCTACTTGCACACCGGTTGCCGGGATTGCATTATACACTGCGACATCAAGCCAGAGAACATACTTCTCGACGCATCTTTCGTACCCAAGATTGCGGATTTCGGGATGACAAAGGTTTTGGGGAGAGAATTTAGCCACGCGGTCACCACGATGCAAGGAACTATCGGATACCTTGCACCCGAGTGGATTAGCGGAGCCGCGGTCACGCCTAAAGTGGATGTTTACAGCTAAGGGATGGTCCTGTTTGAGATCATATCCGGGAGGAGGAACTCGAGTCAGGAATACACAAAGGATGGTGATGAGTACTCGAGCTTTTTCCCTTTGCGAGCTGCCCGCGAGCTTCTGAGTGGAGAGGTTGGGAGCCTGGTGGATGCGAATTTGCGCGGCGATGCGGATCTTGAGGAGGTTGAGAGAGTTTGCAAGGTTGCGTGCTGGTGCATTCAAGATAGGGAGTTCGATCGGCCGACCATGCCTGAGGTGGTCAAGTTTCTTGAGGGCCTTTCTGAGCTCGACATGCCTCCGGTGCCAAGACTACTCGATGCTATCACAGGAGGGTCACCAACATCACCGGTTCGCTATTACATCTAGTTGCACCCTCAAACTAGCTTGTATCTACTTAAGAGAAATTTTAGCAACGGGGGCAATGTAATTTATGTCCTATACAACCGAGAGGACATGTTGTCTTACAAAATAAACAGTTATGGGGTTGTAATTTTAATTTGGTACCCAAGAAGGAAGGATCTCCTTGCAAATAATAACTTGCAAATAGTTGCTCTATCTAGTCAGCATTATTAAACTCGTAAAATTGGAAAGGAATTTACATTGATATTGCAAGCACGAAATCACAAGTATAACATAACCCCATGCAATTCAATCATAAGTTTGATTTGAAAATTACTGAAGCTCCGAATGTTCAGAACAAGGGCCTAAGCAATATCAAAATTCGAAGGATCACACTTGAATTACCTTTGTTAAGGATCTTCTAGGATCACATCGAGTATTCAGAACCACGAGTCAGACTTCAGAGGGTCACATTTCCATGAGAAATGATCAGATAGCATCAAGACAGTGTACATGGACATTCTTTATGTCCGCACAACTGAAAACCTGACAGATTGAACCAATGCAAGAACAATACTGCAGAACGACATTATTTACCATTGAACAAGTTAACAAAAACTCTAAACAAACTGAACGAAGATCAAAGCTGTAGTATTTGCAAGATTCAAGGGTCAATACTAAAACATCATTAACACTGGGTGCTTGTCATCATAGTGCTAATTTCTCAAGTCTCAATCAGCATGACATAGGATAAGCTTCTCAAGGTCTTTCCTTATACAAGAAATGTACAGGGAAATCCAAGATATATATACGCACACAAAATAACTGAGATACTGAGTGCAGGATAGCCACCGTGCCCTACTAAGACGGTCACACCTATACCTATCACTTCTCCATTTGATACCAAGGAAAGCGACTAAAAGGACCTCGCCTCACAAGAACTGGCTGACTAAAAGGAGTTGAATTCACAAGAGCTGGTTAAGCTGAGACACCGAAGTTGGCAACACGCATCCTGCTGGCCTGCTCAGAAGAAACTGCTGGAGCCAGAGGCAGTGTTGGAGTAGTAGCCTGAAGGGATGGTGCCGGAGAGGAATGTGGAGCTGGGATCTGAGATGAAGAGTCATTGGTATGCTGCATCGGGAGAGTGGGTCCACCCTCAACTCTGCCAAACCTGCCCTCCATGCTGGCTAATGAGTCTCTTATTGGCCTTAGTCTGTCCTCAAAAACCTGAAGGAGATCTTTGCGTGTGATAGCCTGAGGTAGCACGGCTTGCCCCGGGACTGCATCTCCCTGAGGCTGATGTCCAGCTGCCTCAACCTCTGACTGAAATGTTGAAGGAGGTTGCTCAAAAGTTGCAGATACTGCATGTGCTGGTGGACGACTAACTTTTTTTGTCCGTTTCAGCTTGTAGGAATGCCTGGGTCTGGGTTTTTTGTAGGAATTGTGCTTGGATTCTCTAGGTCCGTCGTATTCAAATGCGCTCATAATCATCCCCATGATGTATGGTGCATACAACAGCAGGTCTTTAGTGCGATTGCGATCCGAAATAAACAATTCTATCTCACCAAAGATCAAAGCAATTATGTCAAATGGATGCTGCTCCACAATGTGATATAGGACGTTCCAATTATGTGCGTGAAGTGTATTTCCAGACTTGGAATAGATGGTCGTTCTAATAATCTTATTGGCTATGCTAGCCAAAGGAGAGAGGCCACTGATTTGGCCAAGTGTGCATTCTGTAGCTGTGTACAGGATCCTCTTGTCATCATCATCAAGTAAAAACTGCGAGTGAATCTCAGTGTGAACACCGCCAGGAATGCCAAACCTCTCTTCCCATGCTTTCTTGTTGGTAGTGATCCTCCTACCATCTGCCATCCAAGTCATAGAGCTCTTGTCGGCACTGATGTGAACTGTAGAGTAAAACTGCCTAATCAGCTCACTGTCCCAATCACAATGATAACTCATGATCTGCTCAAGCCCCAGATGGGTGTTGGAGTAATGGGCTTGGCCCATTACTTCTAAAGCATTAAAAGAATTTAAAGCCCACTATTAATGCTAGGGAATCAATGCTTAATTCCGTACCGGGAATTGAAGAGGATTTCAACCGACTTAAAAGGTGGACTTCGTGTACACCACTTGTGAAGCCGGTAAGAGGAGGACGGTGAACCACACGCGCGCTCGCTCGCCTCGCCGGGCCGGGCCGGGCCGGGCCGGGCCGTGGCCGGTGCGGTGTGATGGCTATTTTGCCGTTGACAGCAATTAATCGTGCGATTAAACGTGCAATTAAATCTGTAATTAATGGCCATAACCGCATCACCTAAATGACTCTGATGGTGTCCAGGTTCAACGATCCTGAGCACCTGAGTCACTATATAAGAAGTGCCATTCCCCTCATCCATTCTGCACCAGAGCACTGAGGCAACTCGGCTCCTCTCTTCTCCCTCTCCCGTTGCAACAACTGAGTCGAGAATCCAAAACAACAATCGCGGACTACAACGCTTCGTGGCGCGCGATGCTACAGCCGGCAATGCGCTGTCCGTATCCACCCACGTGACAGCAGTTCAAGCATTGATTTGCTTCATCTTTTCCTTTTCTATATATTCCCTATGTGTTCCGTACTAGCTGCAGCTATCATCATTTTTTTCAGAATTTTCTTTTTTTTCTACTATGTGTTTCTCTAGAGAAATTCTTTTGACACAAATTTTAGAAGAATTATACTAAAAAATTATATTAAGTATTGTGCTTAGAAGTTGTATGATGAACTTGTACGTAAAAAGTTGTCAGAGAAGTCTTCCTAAATATATTTTCATAGAAATTGTGTTGAAAAGTTATCTCGACAAATATTTTTACAAGTATGACAAACTTATGCATCAAAGTTGTGTGAAAAATTTTCGTAGAAGTGTTGTATGACAAACTTATGCATTAAAGTTGTGTGAGAAGTTTTCATGGAAGTTATGTTCAACATTATCATTTAGTAAGGAGGCTGAAATAAGTTATGCGTAAAAATTTGTACATGTCGTGTTAAAAAATTATCCTAAAAAGTTGGTTAGAAAAATTTATGCGTAAAAGTTATGAGTATCATAAAACGTGTGCTGAAAAATTATCATCTAATAGTTATGTTGAAAAAATATTATCTAATAGTTGTCTGGAAAAGCTCAAAAGTTATACATATAAGTAGCTTTCTAAAAATAGAAAATCATGGGAGAGAGAAACTTTCCAAAAAAGGAAAATCAGCCGCTGTCCGAAATCGAGCGTTGGTTGCCGTCCCGGCGCTCGCGCGCTGATTAGCTGAGCCCCAACTGAGTTCCCCAACGCTAAATTTCTGCGCGCACAGAATTAGCGTGAGCAGGCCTCCGAAACCTTGCTCGCCTTGAGATCCTGCACGGGATAGGCGGGCAATCAGGTTTTTGGGTAACGCTTTAGCGTGACTGCTCAAAAATACAAAGACTTTGCCCGATTGAACGACTACTTCCTGGTGGACGAGCCGAACGACTACGTCGACTACATTCTGGTGGCCGAACGACTACGTCGACTACATCTTGGTGACCGTTCGCGGGACTGCACTGCGAACTTCTTCCTGCACCGATTTAGTTCGACTACTTCGACTGAGGCCAACCGAGTAGATATCTACTCCAGTTGGTAACAGCGCAGCCAATGCCTCCGGCAACGGCCCCGCTTCAGGGTACTCCCTGAAACTTTGGTTATTTATATTGTTTATGCTTATCTGTGTGATAAGTATAAACATGTTCACATGTTTTATTCTACTCCTTAAAGTCATAGAAATATTGCTAGTTTATACATTTAATTTTGGAATTAAATTGTGCCCGAAATTGCCTAAATTTCTAACAATCCAAAAACCTGATTGTGTTAATAGGCTTTCGGTATCTAGCTTTGCTGCATCAATCAAACCACCACCTTTTGATGGTTCAAATTACAAACGTTGGCAAGAGCGGCTTATACTGTGGTTAACACTATCGAGAGTGATCCATGTGAAAGAGGGTAAGTCTGAACAATTCTCTCCAGAGGAAGGGAGTGCGTTCGATGAGGCTGATATCCTCTTTCGAGGCTTGATCATTAGTGTTCTCGGTGATAACCTGGTGGATTCTTATATCCGGCTGCCAACTGGCAAAGCATTGTGGGATGCTCTTGAGGCTCAATATGGAGTATCTGACGCCGGGAGTGAGTTGTATATCATGGAGCAGTTCCTTGAGTATAGGATGGTCGAAGACCGTTCTGTAGTGGAACAGGCTCATGAAATACATACTCTGGCAAAAGATCTCAAAAATTGCAGCAAAGAGTCCCCATGTGTGTTACCCAATAAGTTTGTGGCCGGAGGTATAATCTCTAAGCTGCCACCTTCTTGGAGGGACTTTGCTACTTCTCTAAAACACAAGAGACAGGAGTTCACAATAGATGGACTCATAGGGACTCTTGATGTTGAGGAGAAGGCGAGAGCAAAGGACATACGTGGGAAAGGAGTTGTTGGTGCTTCAAGTGCCAATCTTGTTCAGAAGAACAACTCCCACAAGAACAAGAAAAAGCCACCGCAGAACCAACCAAAGACTAAGAAGACAACCACTTTTAAGAAGAAGAAGACGGGAGCTTGCTATGTGTGCGCTAGTACGGATCACTTTGCTGCAAAGTGTCCGAACCGCAAAGGCAACGACTCCGCCAACATGGTTATTAGCGAGCCTGGAGGAACTTCGGGGTACGGTAATTTATTACCTACTGTTCTTTCAGTCTTTGGTTCACCCGAGTGGTGGGTTGACACTGGTGCTAATATTCATGTTTGTGCTGATGCTTCTTTGTTCTCTTCTTACCAGACCGGCGGGACTTCCTCCTTGCTGATGGGGAACGGATCACATGCGCGTGTTCTTGGTGTTGGTACGGTAAATCTGAAGTTTACTTCGGGGAAGACCGTGCAGCTGAAGAACGTGCAGCATGTCCCCACCATCAAGAAGAATTTAGTCAGCGGCTCTCTACTGTGTAGAGATGGTTTCAAATTAGTCTTTGAGTCCAATAAATGTATCTTGTCTAAGTTTGGTGCTTTTGTTGGAAAAGGTTATGAAAGCGGAGGCTTGTTCCGTCTTTCTTTGTCAGATGTTTGTAATAAAATTGCATACAATGTTATTAACGTTGATGAAACAAATATTTGGCATTCGAGGCTTTGTCACGTTAATTTTGGTTGTATGATGCGCTTAGCTAATTTGAGCTTAATTCCAAAGTTCACTTTTGTCAAAAATTCTAAGTGTCATGTATGTGTTGAATCAAAACAAACTCGTAAGCCTCATAAGACCGCGGAGGCAAGGAGCTTGGCACCCTTAGAATTAATTCATTCCGATTTGTGCGAAATGAATGGAGTGTTGACAAAAGGTGGTAAAAAATATTTCATGACTTTGATTGATGATAGTACTAGATTTTGTTACATCTATTTGTTGAAGTCAAAAGATGAAGCTTTACACTACTTTAAAATCTATAAAGCTGAAGTAGAAAACCAACTTTAGAGAAAGATCAAAAGAGTTAGGTCAGATCGTGGTGGCGAGTATTTCTCAAATTTATTTACTTTATTCTGTGAGGAACATGGTATTATTCATGAAAGGACGCCTCCCTATTCACCTCAGTCAAATGGGGTTGCCGAAAGAAAGAACCGCACTCTAACGGATTTGGTTAATGCCATGTTAGATACAGCGGGACTTTCCAAGGAATGGTGGGGTGAGGCTATATTGACTGCATGTCATGTCCTAAACCGTGTTCCTACAAAGAATAAAGAGATAACTCCATTCGGGAATGGGAGAAGAAAAGGCCAACACTGTCATACTTACGTACATGGGGTTGTTTGGCAAAAGTGAGTGTGCCAATAACCAAGAAACGTAAGCTTGGACCTAAAACTGTGGATTGTATCTTTCTAGGTTATGCTATTCACAGCGTTGGATATATATTTTTAATAGTGAAATCTGGAGTACCTGACATGCATGTTGGAACTATAATGGAGTCCAGAGATGCTACATTTTTTGAAAACATTTTTCCCATGAGAGATGAAACATGTTCATCTAGGCAAGAGTTCATCGAGGATGATGGCTCTGCTGAGCCGATAGAACACAATGAACATACACTTGTAGAAAATCCTGAGGAGGATAACAATGATGCTCCGAGAAAGAGCAAGAGACAAAGGACTGTAAAGTCTTTTAGTGATGATTTCATTGTATACCTCATAGATGATACACCCAGAACCATTGAAGAGGCATATTCATCTCCTGATGCTGATTATTGGAAGGAAGCAGTAAGGAGTGAAATGGATTCTATTATGTCTAATGGAACCTGGGAGGTCGTTGAACGTCCTTATGGATGTAAACCGGTTGGATGCAAGTGGGTGTTTAAGAAAAAGCTTAGGCCAGATGGTACTATTGAAAAGTACAAGGCTAGGCTTGTGGCCAAGGGTTATACCCAAAAAGAAGGAGAAGATTTCTTTGACACTTATTCACCAGTTGCCCGATTGACCACAATTCGAGTGTTACTTTCCCTGGCAGCCTCTTATGGTCTTCTCGTTCATCAGATGGACGTTAAGACGGCTTTCCTCAATGGAGAGTTAGAAGAGGAGATCTATATGGATCAGCCGGATGAGTTTGTATCAAAGGGTCAAGAAGGAATGGTTTGTAAGTTGTTAAAATCTTTATATGGTCTCAAGCAAGCGCCTAAGCAGTGGCATGAAAAGTTTGATAGAACATTGACCTCTGCCGGCTTTGTTGTGAACGAAACTGACAGATGTGTGTACTATCGCTATGGTGGGGCTGAAGGAGTGATTTTGTGCTTGTATGTGGATGACATACTGATCTTTGGCACTAGCCTTAATGTGATTAAGTCAAAGAGTTTTTATCTCAAAATTTTGAGATGAAGGATCTGGGAGAAGCTGATGTTATCCTTAATATAAAACTGGTAAAAGAGATCAATGGTGGGGTGATTCTTACACAGTCTCACTATGTGGAGAAGGTGTTAAGTCGCTTTGGTTATAGCGACTATAAATCTGTCTCAACACCATATGATGCCAGTTTAATTCTTAGAAAGAACAAAAGGATAATGCGAGATCAGCTGAGATATTCTCAGATCATTGGTTCATTAATGTATTTAGCGAGCGCTACAAGACCTGACATCTCGTTTGCTGTAAGCAAACTGAGCCGGTTTGTTTCAAACCCGGGAGATGATCATTGGAAGGCTCTTGAAAGAGTAATGCGCTATCTGAAGGGGACAATGAACTATGGAATTCACTACACCGGGTACCCAAGGGTACTAGAAGGGTATAGTGATTCAAATTGGATTTCTGATGCTGATGAGATAAAGGCCACAAGTGGATATGTGTTTACACTTAGTGGTGGAGCTGTTTCCTGGAAGTCTTGCAAGCAGACCATCTTAACGAGGTCAACTATGGAAGCAGAACTCACAGCATTAGATACCGCCACTGTTGAGGCTGAGTGGCTTCGTGAGCTCCTTATGGACTTGCCGATAGTTGAAAAACCGTTACCGGCAATCATAATGAACTGTGACAATCAAACGGTAATTGTCAAGGTGAATAGTTCAAAGGATAACATGAAGTCATCTAGACATGTGAAAAGGCGGTTGAAATCTGTCAGAAAATTGAGAAACTCCGGAGTTATAGCCCTGGACTATGTTCAGACGGCTAAAAATCTGGCAGATCAGTTTACAAAGGGTCTTTCACGAAATGTGATAGACAATGCATCTATGGAATTGGGCTTGAGACCCACGTGAGTCATTCTATAGTGGAAACCTGTCCTATGTGATCGGAGATCCCGTGAATTATGATGGTGAAACAAACTAAAGTCTGACTGTGAGAAGAGAACCTTTGTGAAAAGGGCTCATTCCGTGTATAAGGTGCATTTCTCTTCTAATCTGTATGGCAGGTTGGTCTATACCTTAATGTGTGCCAGGTGGTTTCTTTTAAACAAATGCGTTGTTTTCTTGAAACAAAGATGTTGTCCTACAGAACATCTGAAAGGAACACACCTATATGAGTTTGACCACTGGTCATGGTCTATGAGAATTGGGTATTATCTAGAAACTCATGAAGGGCCTGGAGTATGACTTATAAGCTCCAAACCGCGGGGATGCTTTTGCAGCCTAGTACCAGTGTAGGGCTTTGGTCAAACTTGTTTGCACAAAACTGGCAATTCAAGGCATAGTCCATTGCACAGTTGTGAATAAGTGTAGCCTTTGTCCTAGATGGAAGTTCAACATAACAGTCTCTGTCGAATACTGGTATATCAATGAGGGAATGAGGGTATTTCTAGTGTGGCATGAATTTCTTGGTGGGGATTGTTGGAGTAATGGGCTTGGCCCATTACTTCTAAAGCATTAAAAGAATTTAAAGCCCACTATTAATGCTAGGGAATCAATGCTTAATTCCGTACCGGGAATTGAGGAGGATCTCAACCGACTTAAAAGGTGGACTTCGTGTACACCACTTGTGAAGCCGGTAAGAGGAGGACGGTGAACCACACGCGCGCTCGCTCGCCTCGCCGGGCCGGGCCGGGCCGGGCCGTGGCCGTGGCCGAGACGAGGCGCGGCGCGGCCGGCCGGACGGGCGGTGCGGTGCGCGTGCGCGTGCGCGGCCGGACGTGACGTGCAGGTGCAGGTGCCGGTGCAGGTGCGGTGCGGTGCGATGTGATGGCTATTTTGCCGTTGACAGCAATTAATCGTGCGATTAAACGTGCAATTAAATCTGTAATTAATGGCCATAACCGCATCACCTAAATGACTCTGATGGTGTCCAGGTTCAACGATCCTGAGCACCTGAGTCACTATATAAGAAGTGCCATTCCCCTCATCCATTCTGCACCAGAGCACTGAGGCAACTCGGCTCCTCTCTTCTCCCTCTCCAGTTGCAACAACTGAGTTCCCCAACGCTAAATTTCTGCGCGCACAGAATTAGCGTGAGCAGGCCTCCGAAACCTTGCTCGCCTTGAGATCCTGCACGGGATAGGCGGGCAATCAGGTTTTTGGGTAACGCTTTAGCGTGACTGCTCATAAATACAAAGGCTTTGCCCGATTGAACGACTACTTCCTGGTGGACGAGCCGAACGACTACGTCGACTACATTCTGGTGGCCGAACGACTACGTCGACTACATCTTGGTGACCGTTCGCGGGACTGCACTGCGAACTTCTTCCTGCACCGATTTAGTTCGACTACTTCGACTGAGGCCAACCGAGTAGATGTCTACTCCAGTTGGTAACAGCGCAGCCAATGCCTCCGGCAACGGCCCCGCTTCAGGGTACTCCCTGAAACTTTGGTTATTTATATTGTTTATGCTTATCTGTGTGATAAGTATAAACATGTTCACATGTTTTATTTTACTCCTTAAAGTCATAGAAATATTGCTAGTTTATACATTTAATTTTGGAATTAAATTGTGCCCGAAATTGACTAAATTTCTAACAATGGGCACATCGCTCCCTGACACAAGCAAACTGATCTATGCTATCAATATGTTCCCAGTCTATCCACTTCATATCAAACAATTTGGCCCTACTGTATATGGAGGTATATAAGTCCTGCTGCTCTATGGACCAGAATCTCCTATCTGTTGCTGTCCTACGACCCTCATAGTGGTTCCTGCTTCTGAGCCTCTTCAGCTCATCAGAAGGGGCCCTCATGTAGTTCACAGGATCATTGGGTCGCACTGTGGAAACTGGAGGCAACTCATTCTCCTTCAGAACTTCAATCACTGGCACCACAGTTGTCGGTCGCACTTGCTCTGAATCAAATGCAGGCAGGGGCTGATCACTATCTGCACCACTGCCAAATAACTCAGGCTGCTTACTCGCACTGATCTGCTCCAACTCCTCACTTGCACAAGGGTGATCAAACTTTGAGTTATCTGACCAATAATCCATATCTGATAATCGTGCTTTTTCCATCTCTACATCTGACTGGTCAGCCTCTTGCATGCACTCATATGAAAAAGGCTCCTTTGGGTGCTCCACTTGAGGAGCTGACTCAACAGAAACCTCTCTCTGAAATATCCTACTCTCCTGAGCACCCAGTAGCTCACTATTCATATCATTCTGGTGCCTGAAAGAGATTTAAGGTGAGTGTTACACTATTACCTTGCAGCTATTTACATAGATGATTGGTAACAAAATTCACAACCATGCGAACCTAGTTGAGTCAGCTAAATCAATTATTCCATCTTCCAGGAAGCTTCTTGCTTTCCCAGAGGATGCAGGGGCGGGCCCAGGATTTCAAACCTGGGTATTCAAAATCTTGAAGAGCAATTTTTCTACAACCTAAATTCTAGTTTTTTTTTGCGAAAAAGGATACAACCATGTATTAGATGAAAGTAAGCATAGTACACCCCTTTCTTGTGGAAAGGACCCTGATGAAACACAAAATTACAACAAGGGCCAACCAACCGCTACTGTTCTTCTTCTTCGTCGAAACTGGGAGCCGTCGGTCTTCCGAACGCAGCGAAGCGCACCACAGCAACCAACCACCATCCGCAGCCATCCAGAACGAGGAACGGACACCAAATAAAAGACTGCAAGATATCCTCGATAGTAGCCCATCAACCGTCGGAACCATCGAACTGGAGCAACCCCTCGCCTCCTCGTGCCCAGTCGCCGCAGACCGCCGCACCAGCAACACAGAAGTGCCCGAAAGCAAACCCAACAAAGACAAAGACAGAAGAACCAAAACCACCACCGACAACGGCCAGCGGTGAACTCCTGTACAAGGCGAACTCCCAGACCCGACGCCAGCACCAGAGCACACACCGATGAAGGAGAGAGAAGTCTGGAGTACCTTATTCCACAGAAGCGACGCCAGCTCCCTTATCCAAGCGCTGCCGGGAAACCCTAGCTCCGCCACCATCGCCGGCGACGAGCGAACCCTAGGACTAGAAACTAGCTATCCTATACTAGTCCGCACGTCGATTCCCCCGTCCCCCTTCCTCTCCGACGGCGTAAGCCACCGGAGAGGAGTAGGGACGGCGAAACCGCGCCGGAAGAAGCTCCGCCTCGCGCTTCGCCTTTGTCGCCCGCACAACACTGTTGGGGAGATAAGGACGGACGCGAGAGGAATGCTGCCCTCATTGGTAACCTAAATTCTAGTTTTTAGCATGTCAAATTGATTATAGCATAGCTTATGCAACTGACATACAAGTTAGGTTAAGAAGCATAACTAAATTTTTGAACAACCACAAACTCAGAGCATCTCTCCAGCAGTCCCCCAATAATCCTTTCCCGATAACTAGTATCGGGAGATGTCCCTGTACAAGTTTTAAGATTATTGAGGGACTTGTTTTTGCAGTCTCTCAATATCTTTCTCCCAATCCAACTATTTTATTGGGAGAGTCACAACTCTCTCTTTATTTAGGGAGAGTTGGGGTGAATTATTGAGTTGTTCCAATAATTATTGGAAAAAGAGAAAGATTTTGGGAGACTGCTGGAGAACTATTTTCTTATCTAGTCTCCTAATATGGTAGTTGGATTGAGGATTGAAAGACTACCGGAGATGCTCTTAGAAAAAGAAGGAAGAAGAGCAAACCAATGGCTGATGCCCTGTCGTTGTGCGCTTGTCGATGAGCTGCTGCTCACCGCCGCAGAGGCGCAGCGCCCCTGCAGGCCCTCACCCTGCACGCTGCACGCACACGTGCTGGCGCGCTCAGCCGCCACCGGACATTGTGGAGGCGCGGCACCCCTGCATGGATGCACGGCTGCCGCAGAGGTGCGGACTCAGCCACCGCCGACCAACGTGGAGGCGTGGCGCACCTGCAGGCCCAACGTGTGCACGCGCGGCTACCGCCGGCCGCCGCGGAGGCGGACTTGGCCCCCGCTGGCTGCCATTCACTGCTCGGTAATGCCCGCCGCCGCCGTGTATTCAACGATGCGAGCTGGGGCAGGGGCATGGCCGCATGGGGAGCAGCTGGGCTCTTGGTGGACCTGGTGCAAAATTGGGCCATTCTGGGCAGTCGTGTAGGAGAGGAGGGAGATGGAGACAGTACTATTTTAGGGCCGGAAGAGAGGAGGTTGACAATCTGTTACGTATCTTTTTCATATTTTGAATACCTAGAAAGATATATACTATCTATATATAAAAAATTGCTCAAAATAAAGGGTATTCAATTGAATACCCTTGAATTAAGGTAGGCCCGCCCCTGAGAGGATGGCACATCCAGGGTTCACCTAACCGGTGGGAACCGGTCCGGTTTGACCGGTCAAACCGGTCCGGCCCGGTTCCGGTTTGGGCCGGTACCAAACCGGCCCAAATTCAAAATTTAAATTTAAATTAAAAAAATGAAAAATTCCTAAAAATACTTCAAGGTGCGACGAATCTAATGGTGTCAAATTTTCTCAAAAATTCGTTCATTTAGTATAGTTTGCGGGGATTTGAAGTTAAACAAAAAAACGTACATACAAAAGTATACAAATACAATGTAAAAGTAGTACAAAAGAGGGTTGGAGGGTTCATTTAGACTAAAATATGTTATACAAACATTTATTTAGTATACTTTGCGGGCATTTGAATTTAAACCAAAAAAAATTGAATTTGACCGGTTACCAGTCTAACCGGCCGGTATACCGGTACGAACCGGTTGAACTGCGCCATTTGAATTCAAATTTGAATTCCACCGATTCCGACCGGTAACCGGCCAAACCGGACCGGTATACCGGTACCGGAGCCCGGCGGTTACCGGAGACCGGTCGGAAATTAAAACCCTGGGCACATCTCGCAATTGTTGCCTGACATTCTGCAGCTCCACTTCTATTTTTGCTCGCTACCTTCTTTGATGTTCTACTTCCTTCATGATGTCCATCTTTGGAGAAATAGCAAAAATCGTTGTTGCAGAAAGCATGGAAAAAAAAAGACTAATTGACACTAACAAAACAGGAGTGGCAGACTCACCTTTTTTTCCAATGTGCATACAGTAATCTCAAGATCCTCAATCGACCGCTCCAACCAGGGTTTACAAAACCAGTGGGAACCGGTCCAGTTTGACCAGTTACCGGTCCGGTCCGGTTCCGGTTTGGGCCGGTACCAAACCGGCCCAAATTCAAAATTCAAATTTGAATTAAAAAAAATGAAAAATTCCCAAAAAATTCCTAAAAATACTTCAAGGTGCGACAAATCTAATGGTGTCAAATTTTCTCAAAAATTCGTTTGTTTAACATACTTTTCGGGCATTTAAAGTTAAACCAAAAAAGAAAAGGAAAAAAATGAGATAGGCCATTAAGGCTCACTTGGTAAACTGGTCAAACCGGCCAGTAAACCGGTCAAACCGGCCGATATACCGGTCAAACCGGTGACACATGCGATTTTAAATTTGGATTTGAATTCAAACCGGTCAAACCGGCCGGTAAACCGGTTGAACTGAGTTTTTTGAATTCAAATTTGAATTCGACCGGTACCGACCGGTTTCCGGCCAAACCGGACCGGTATACTGGTACCGGACACCGGCGGTTTGGTCGGTCCGGTCGGTAAATGAAACCCTGGCTCCAACAGCTTGACTTCTTCATTCTTCTCTTCAGCATATGCCTTCATTTGTTCTGCTATCTGCAAAATGAAAAGAACAGAAATGATTATTCAGAAAAAAGAATACAAACAGTATTAGTAGGTTTACTTTTGCCTTTGGACAACAGTGGAAAGTTTGGAGCTTCAGTAAAGTGACCCGAGAATGCATATATGCAATAAGTACCATTGAGTTCTTTGACAACTTTGTATGAAAGCAAGGGAACATGATGAATAAGGTTTAAATCAATGGGAATATGGGACAAAACCAGACTAGCCAAAGAGGGCATCATTTTACTACAAAATCTAAAAAGCATCAAAACTTGCTGTCATATGGCTGTCACATTTTACACAATAAAACCACATTCCTATAAGCAGAAGCATACAGAATCCTTCCTCACTGGACAGAGACAATTGCTTTTTTAGGCAAAACAAACTGAAAAGAAAAGGATATAATTTGTGGTTCAGAGATAAAAAAAAGAACCCTTTGAAAGACCAAAACTTCAATGAGCAAGCCTAATTGCCTTTCAAACAGTTACCTCTCTTTCTTTATTCCATGAGACAAGCCATCCCCCTTAGCAAAGAAACATAGTTTTGCTCAAGAACCTCCTTCTGCACAAGTGTTTTGATGGACTCGTCCAACAAAAGCTCTATTCTATCAAATTCACCAAGGCTTTGTTTAGCCAACAGCTCGTTTTTCTGTTTGTCTAAGGATATAATCACCTCAGACATTTCCATCTCAACTTGCCTACGTGCTTCGTCCTTTTCTTGCTCAGCAGAACTGCGAGAGTTCTTCTTCAGTTCATCTACTTCATTAATCAAAATAATCTGCTGCGATTCAAGAGCATCGATAACAGATTTTGGACTGTTCAGTTCCATTTCTTTGTCTTCCTTCTGCCTGTAAGCTTCAAGGATATGTAAATTTGCTGCTTTCAGCTCATCACCTAAAGCGGATGTCCTGACTTCAATTTCAGCTCGTGCTTTTATCTCTTCCACAAGAATTGTTTTAATTATGTCCAGCTCCAGCTGCAGGCTTAATAAATCTGAGTTCCTCATGAAACCCTCACCAGAGCAGCATTCTACCTCTGCACCAGAGTCATGTTGCTGCAATGTTGGCGAAACATTCTGTCCACAAAATCAAACAGCATAATGTTACAAGTAATCTCATTTTTATCATCACCACAGCGCAAGAGTGTATATAAATTTGGAAGCCATTGAGCATATGAGAAGTTATTGGGTAATGCTGACAGGAACTGAGCCTAATTCCATTGGTCAAGGGTGTGCATGAATGCCCAGACCACCCAAGTTCAAGTCCTCGTGTTGAAGGTGAATATGGGTGCCTATTTCTTCTTAATTAAAAAGCCATTCCAAGGTCAGCCAAGTTTCTTTTATTGGGTTATGTCGAATTGGGACTTACTTAACTGATGCAGTGCTGCATTGCCATGTGCAAAAATCAAACTAAGAAGGCATTCAAGGTGCCATCTGCAGGGATAGTGATGGAAAAGGAGGATAGCAGTTGATGAATACGATGGATGATGAATGTGCAATGTACATGAATGTTTGATTCTAATCTTGCTATAGCCCCCAAATCCCTAGTAGTTGTACTGTCATCTATATCAATAGGAATTTCTGTAATCTTTCAAGCGAATTAAAGGTCATTTAGAGCCGAAAACAGTACTGTACAGCACTACACCTACACTCAATCAACTAAATTGATGGAACATGGATAATAGCATAGCAGTAGAGGTATTTCACCTGCAAGTTGCGATTCTCCTCTCAGAACAAGATGGCTTCTCGGACCTTGGAAGGCGGCACCTCCGCCGGACTCGCCCCCGTCGTCGAGAACCCCGACCTCGACGTCGGCTTCCTCAGGCTCCTCGTGGGCCCAAGGGGACTGCTCGCCGCGCCGCACCGCGCCGGCGTCTTGCTCGCAGGCCTAGCTGCCCGCAAAGCTTTCTTGGGCGGCGGCGCCGGCCACCGGGGCTGCCGCGGCTGCTGGATGGCGCGGAGGGGAGGCCGGGAGGCGGCGCCGGGGTCCGCGGGGGCAGGAGCGGGGGCCGACGGCGCGGCATCCGAGGCGCCCGGCGGCGGCGGGGCGTTTTCGTCGCTCCCGAGCCTCGGGGCGGGAGCCCGCGCCGGGGTGCGCCAGAGAGCGCCGCCAGAGAGCGTCGAGGTCTTGAAGAAACCCCGAATGAATCGGACTTCTCCCCCGGGAAATCGATGGGCCACAAGCGGACCTTGAGAGGGGAGAGGAGGAGGCATGTGCGGAGGTCACCGCGACGGCGGCCGGGCGGCGGAGCGCGAGCTGCTGCTCCCGGGCAGGGGGAGGCCGATTTGGGAACTTCGGGCGGGGAGGGGGGTGGGGATTCCTGACTGCGCTGGATGACATCTGGGCCCCACGGAAAAGACCGTTTGGGGTTGGGCGGTCAAAGTCCCCGTGGGCGGTGGCTTTGGCTTCACCCGATGCGGCTCGCCGGCTCGCCGCGCCAATTAATCCTCCCTCAACAGCCGCTGCCATCCAGCCTTGCGTTTCCGTTCAAATAAAAAACGTAGGAGATGGCAAAACGGACTGTGCAAACTAGACGTGGTTTGATTAAGGAAGCGGTTCACTCAGAGCAAGCTACTATTTTAGCTAGCTAAAATATTATTGTTGTAGTACCATCTTCAGTGAATCCATATAATGATTATATATATATATATGAACTATCAACATGTTTGGCTAATCTAATTTCAGCTTATTCTCTCCTACAGAATATTATTAAAACAGCCAAAATCAACTAGTTTTTTACCGGCTAAAATCAGCATGTATCGATTCATCACCCTTCTTTTATTCTTTTATAAGTTTATTGAAGTTCGTGTTGCGGCCGGTTTGTAGCTGTTTCTCTCTCGTCTTCCCTCTCTGTCCCAACTCATCACAAACCTGACGTGGCATTTTATAGTCCGCCCGTATCACCCTATTATACTTGCTTTTATTGTCGCAAATAGCAAGATTAAGCTATGGAGCCCGGATTTGGTACTGTAGGATGAAGAGGCCACGCACACTCGAAGTGGCAGAAATTCTCCACGTAGTATGTCGATGCTATGATTATCATAGTATGACAAAAAAAAAAACCAACGAGCGTGTGTCATTGGACGGCGTATTGCCAAACCCACCGGTATGCAAAAGTGGACGTACCTTCCGTTTAGTTTCTAAAATGAAATTTTTTGAATGTCAAATCAACTGTTTGATTAGATGTCGGGAGGTTTTTTGGACACTAATTAAAAAACTAATTTCAGAACTCATCTAGAAACCGCAAGACGAGTCTTTTGAGGTCTTTGACCGCATCATTAGCACATGCGGGTTCCTGTAGCACGTATGGCTAATCATACACTAATTAGCCTCAAAATATTTGTCTCGTCGTGGACATCCAAATTATGCAATTAGTTTTGTTGTTTAGCTAAATTTAATGTTCCATGTATGTGTTTAAAGGAGGATGCAAAAAAACTTTGGTCAAAATATTTTGGAAACTAAACGTAGTTTGAATAGAGGAAAAAAATTCGGAAGATATATAGGATTTCCGAGTGTGCAATTGCAAACGGTAGGAGGCCCAACAGCTACTTGCTTTTGAATCTGGGATGGGCGTAGGCCCTTTGTTTTGACAATAGATGGGCTTAGGCCCTTGATGTGATCTCGACATACATAGCCCATGTAAACATCTCTGGCTGGGCAAACACAGAGAAGTAAGCCAAGAAACATCGTCTGTTATGAGGCCGTCAAGACCCAGATCGGACCTGCCCAGCTCATCTCCGGTATCTCTGCTGGTGACGGCTGCAGTGGTTTGTCTACCAACTCTTTGTGAAATCGGGTTGGTTTTTCTGTCCCACTTTTTTTTGGTGGTTTGCTTTCCCTCCTGGGAGTACCTTCGTTCGGTCTGATGGGGTCCTGGCAGATCTTGTGGCGTCGGGTCTCTGTCCTTCCGACGTGGTGATGGCTGGTGACCATCTTCAGAGGCCAGGGCGTTCAGCGGCGTTATGGTATGCCGATGTAATCGACATGCTACTTTTGGTGCCAATCAAAAACTATGTTCCGTCAGAATGGGGATCGGCTTCAAACTACAGAAGGTTGCTCCGATCGCCGGCGACGAGCATGACCGGGCAATTCTTGCAAGGACCGGGATGTAATTTTTATTTCTTTCAAGGATGTCTTTGTAAGATCTGAGATGTAAACTACCAGAAAAATATATGAAATACAACCCGGTTTTCTAAAAAAAAAGCTATATGCATGGGTTGGATCAATGTATTCATGAGCAGACTTCAGCTTTGCAAAACCTTTTTTTCCTATCTAGAAAAATGCAAAAGCTTTTTGTAAGCATAGACAAGTTGACACAATCTCTACATGCCCAGCAGGACAGCAGATTGATGAATCTATCTAACAGACATGCGGTAAAAAAAAATGAACGCGTGTAAGCACATCCTTTGCCTTGCAAGAGATTAGACCACAGTGGATTATATTATATACCCTGTAGCAATTTCGTTCAGAAAAATGCATTGTCGCATGACAGTATACATCAACAGAGACTATGTATACTGCTACAAAATAGTAGAGGGGAAAACATTCCGTAAAAACCTTTTTGTTTTTTGAAGCATGGAACCTCCTAAAACATATTCAAAAGTATCTCTCTTAAAAAACAAGTATGCGCATCCATAATGCATCCATTTATGTATTTTGTCGCAAAACTTGGGATGCAAACTTTTTTTTTGTAAAAATTCATATGAAATAATAAAACTCAAGTGCATCTGCGCTAGAGGACATTTTGTGCAGATTTTTTTTTGTCTTCTAGTGCTTATGGACATGAAATTTGTCATTTTCGAATGAGTTTTTCTAGAATAGTAGAATGAGTTTGCATCTGGACTTTATGTGATGAAACAAAGACATCTGTGGAACTTAGGGGAGAATTCCCGTCTTGTAGCTGAAGCTAAGACAAAGCACGTAATAGAATGAAACTTTGGGCAAATAAAACAACGAGACGTATATAATTTGCCAACATTTTCGAGTATGACAAAAAGAACTAAAATTAAGCAAGCAACGTCACGCAACCGCACGATTCACGAACAGCATGAATCACGCTACGAGTGCACACACCAATTGTGATGGGCGCTGGAACAACCTACACCATAATCAAGTGTGATAGCATATACTCTCTCTGTTCCAAATTATAAGTCATTCCAAGAATTTTAGAGAGTCAAATCATTTCAAAGTTTGACCAAAATTATATAGAGAAACACAAAGATTTATGATATGAAATAAGTATACTATAAAAATATAACTAACAAAGAATCTAATGAAACTTAATTAGTATCAAAAATATTATTATATTGTTGTATAAATTTGATCAAACTTTAAAAATTTTGACTCTCCAAAATTCTTGAAATGATTTATAATTTGGAACGGAGGAGGTATCTTCTAATCGCACGTACTAAGAATAGACACCCACACAATACCCATCCTCATGTACGTATAGAATATGTGCACCCGCGCAATACCCAAACGCAAGCCGCCAACAGCGGGGGATCGGGGCCGGCGTGGTCACCGACTCGCCGTCGTGCGTGGCGGCCGGTCCGGGAGCAGTGAGTTGGGTGGTTGTATCTTGTGCCGTTTGCAGTGGCGGAGCGTGAAGCAAAATATAGAGGGGGCCAATTTCCATTGGATGGCCCCTAGATCCACGTTCCTTAATCTGACTTATAAGTTGAGGCTACGATTTCCTCAATCGGACGTGCTTGTGAGATGAATTAGCAAGTATTTGGACTTTAGATGAACTGCAGTGTATGACATGTTCAAAGTAATTAGCAATGCCCGGGGGGGGGGGGGGGGGGGGACCTAGTATGGCCCCTACATAGCTCTGCTAAAGGTCGTTTGGGCCCCGGGCCGACCTGACTCTTAGGGTTAGGGTTTCTTCGGTGGTAAGCAAATCTTAAGCTGTGCTGGTACCTCAAGATTCGACCTATCACCATTGGACAACATTGAATCTTTGTACAGTACAAGGCACTACTGTAAAAACGATTTGTAGCAACGCCCGGTTTTTTTAGAGGTGGACCTAAATTTGACCCATTGCTACAAATAACCGTAGATACTGTAGCAATTCACCCGCCCATAGAAACACCATTTGTAGGGACGGCTCAACCCGCCGGCTGCCCCTGCAAATGGACGCCATTTATAGCGGCGGACAGGGCGGTGAGCTGCCCCAGCAAATGTTGTTTCTAGGAGCAGCTCATCCCCCCGCCCGCCCCTAAAAATGGACCTATTTATAGGGGCGGCCGGTGGGGTAAGCCGCCCCTAGAAACACCATTTGTAGGGGCGGCTCACCCCCCGTCAGCCCCTAGAAATGGTTGTAAGGTTTTTTTTTGTTTTTTTGGATTCAATGAAGCTCTCTTTGCCTCTCGCTTGATTTAGATCTCGATGGTGTGGATTAGTCATAGTTCATGCGAATACCAAGCCTGTGGAGAGCACATACTTTTGAACTCTTACAGGAGGTGGATTTTCACAATATGTTAGGGCTAGGCGAAGCCTCTCTAACAACTTAGCACTAGCCACACAAGTCTGAAGGCAGTTAAATTGCCGTCTTGGATCGCATGGGGCCACCACTTTTTGGTAAGAGGGAAGGGATGAAGTAATGTACTTTGAGTCTACAAATTCTAGAAGTATGGTGGGCCAATAGCCGGTCTAGGTAGCAATCTGTTGTTCAGTGACCTTAACCCGATCGAAAAATTAAAACCAACCATTGGTTTTGGGAGACGCATTGGCTCATCATCTGAAGATTTAACATAAGTTCACATCTACACGAATAGTGTGTAATACATAGTCACAACTCACAAACTATACATAGAGATAGAAGAGTTAACAAAAGTTGAATTGCATGCCTACATTACATCATCTAATGAATATTATTCCGAAGCAAGAGGTAGTCAACATACTTAACATCGCCAATCTTGTACCCTAGGGCATCGTCAATGAAAATCAATGCACGGATAAGTGCACTATCCTTTGCTTCACTTCTATGAGGAAGTGCTTTGTCGTAGATGGTGAACATTGGTTTTGCGGTAGGATCTGGTGTGGTTCAAAATTGAAAAGAACCCTGGTAGAGACCTTCCCTTGTTTGTACCGGTCCCTCCTCAGTGGAGTAATAACCCAACTGCTCCATGGCTTGACATAAAATTTCTTCTAAACTCATCGCCGCAAAGGTGCTACCAAATATATCCTGCAATGGAGGTGGAATAAAAATTTTACAAAACTGCTTTGATTAACAAAATTCACATACTATGTCATGTAGAAACTATCATAATTCTTTAAATTAACAAAATTCACTTACTATGTCATGTAGATTTTCTCGTGAAAGGCTCCGACAAATACTTACAATATCATGTTGATTCCGTCGAAGTGCTTTGATTTTAAACCATGACAAATCTGGAATAAGATAACCATAGCTCTCAAGTTTCGGAAGGCATGTTTTTATGGCAGTTCTTTCATAAGTCATCTGAACTGGTGATTCCTTCCCACTAGCCACTATTGTCATCATGGCACCAGGATCTTGTCTTAATGGTATATCGAAAGAGATTGTCATTTTCTTAAATTGAAGGCGTTTTGTGGTTTCCACCTATAGAGGTGTACCACCTAGGCATTGTAGTACTTCAGTAAGCCATTTAAAATAATCGATCCGCTGCATTAGAGGCAACAAAACATTAATAAGTATCAACCATTCTTATTAATCAAGCCAAGAAAAGGCTCATACTCAAAAGATGGGTCTTACTATGCTTGGAGCTATAATGTTATGTTGAGAACATGGCCTCGGTCTAGCCCTGTTGACTCTGCTGAAAATGATGCCAGAAGGGCGAGCCAGCGGCAAAGGGTAATCCTGATGCGGCACACCACCACCAAAGCCACCACTTGCCATATGCCTTCATAGAAAAATTACAATAACTACATTTATTATTGTCTAACTAATTAGCTAATTTCAATAACTACATTTCTTATTCTCAAACTACTTAGCTAATTCTAATAACTACATTTCCTATTCTCAAACTAAATATCTAATTTCACTAACTAAATTTCTTATTGCCAAACTAATTAGTTAATTTAATTGCACTAACTACATTTCTTATTCTCAAATTAAATATCTATTTTCACTTACTAGCCAATGTTATAAATAAAAAACATTAAAAGTAAATCAAGAATCTCACCTTAGCTCGGATCCGGAGCTGAAGATCCGGATCGCAGGCGCCAGATGAGCGCGACGATGGGTGGCGGAGGAGGACGTCAGGACGACCACGGACGACGGAGGTGGCGCGGGTTTGGCAGGGCGGAAGAAGGAGGCGCGCGGGCGGCGGTCGTGGAGGGCGAAAGAACGACGCGGCGGGTCGGGCGCGGGAGGGGGCGCGCGGGCGGAAGTGGCCGCGGGCGTGGAGGGCGACGACGCTGGAGGCGGGGGGCGGGTCGGGCGGCGGCGGTGATAGCAACAGGTTACCCTCGAGCTCTCTGGAAACGAAGAAAAAAAAGACATGTCCAATATATATATGGAAACAAATTTGTAGGGGCGGGCGGCGGATTCACCTGCCCCTACAAATTGATTTGTAGTGGCGGGCGAAGCCACGGTCCGCCCCTAGAAATAGGTTTGTAGGGGCGGGTGACGCCCACGCCTACAAATGTTTTCTCAATTGTTTCTGAAAAATTATTTAATCCTAAAAAAATAGCAAAAGAACATATAAAAATGTGAATTTTTCACCATTAGCATATAACAACTTATGCCTCTGGTGAAAAATACCGAAAGTACAATTCAGGCTTTTTATTATTTGAATGTGTGGAAAGGACAAAGTTACTCTTAAATTATATGATAGAGTAGTGACTTAGTAGAGGCTAACATTTGAACATATTTTCTTATTACATACAGTGCAATGTAGGTTTATTAATTTTGTTGTGTTTTACACATCAAAATACGGGTATGGTAAACTTTTCAGCATGTTTTGTTAATATTTACTATATTTTCTGATTTTAAAAAATTTCCGGAATAAATTTCGAAAACTATTTTTAGGGGCGGGCTTGGGGCCTCACTCGCCCCTAAAAACTGATTTGTAGGGGCGGGCGATGCCGGGGACCGCCCCTAGAAATCGCTTTGTAGGGGCGGGTGACGCCCACGTCCGCCCCTAAAAATGTTTTCTCAATTATTTCTGAAAAATCATTTAATCCTAAAAAATAGCAAACGACATATAAAAAATGTGAAATTTTCACCATTAACGTATAACAACCTGTGCCTCTGGTGAAAGTTACCGAAAGTACAATTCAGGCTTTTTATTGTTTGAATGTGTGGAAAGGACAAAGTTGCTCTTAAATTGTATGAGAGAGTAGTGACTTAGTAGAGGCTAACGTTTGAACATATTTTCTTATTACATACAGTGCAATGTAGGTTTATTAATTTTGCTGAGTTTTACACATCAAAATACGCGTATGGTAAAAATTTCAGCATGTTTTGATAATGTTTACTATATTTTCTGATTTAAAAGAATTTTCAGAATAAATTTCGAAAACTATTTTTAGGGGCGGGGTGGCCGCCGACCGTCCCTACAAATCTATCTGTAGGGGCGGGTCATGCCACCACCCGCCCCTACAGATAGATTTGCAGGGGCGGTCGTTGCCCCGGATGCCCATAGAAATATATTTGTAGGGGCGGGTGATGCGCCCACCCGCCCCTACAAATCAGGCTCCTATAAATATCTAAGGACTTGGAAAAATTTTTACACTCCCCTGGCGCGCGCGAGAAGACGCCGGAAGGCTGCCAAAATTTTCCGTGCTCCCTCGCCGCCGCTCCGTCCGCTGCCGCACCATCCGCCGCCGCTCCCCCACCGCCGCCCCCCTCCGCCGCCCCCGCCAACCCCACGCCGCCCCCTATGCCGCTCCCTAGCTTAGATCCGGCGCGCGCCTGCCTCTACCTCACCGCTGCCTCCGCCCTCGCCGGCCTACCTCCTCTTCGCTGCCCCCTCCGCCTCTGCGCTGCTCCGCCGCCTCCGCCGCTTCGCCCCCTCCGCCCCAGCGCCGCTCCCTCCGCCGCCGCCCCCTCGTAGATCCGGCGCCTCCTCGCCACCTCTCCTCGCCGCCGCGTCCGCCTCCTCCCAGCTACCTCCTCTGCCGCCGCCTTCCCGCCACCTCCTCCCCACCACCTCCTCCGCCCCCGCCTCCCCGCCACCTCCTCCCCATGATGCCTCCCCGCCACCTCCCCACCACCTCCTCCCCGTGTCGCCTCCCCGCCACCTCCTCCCCGTGCCGCCTCCCCGCCACCTCTCCACCACCTAGGGGCGGAGGTACATGGTGGTCCGGGCGGTCCATGGACCACCATCTGCTCGGCCCATCCAAGGCCCATACAGATAGTAAATTTGGATGACAAGAGCCCATGTGCCCTACTTCGTAGCTTCTATGTTTCTGCAACCCTACGCAGAGCGATCTTGCTGCCGGCGGCACCCTTCTGAATTCCGATCTCTCCTTTTACTGCGACACAGCGGCAGCGAACGGCAGCGAGCCTGCGACTGGCCAGGGGCGGGCGCCGAACGACGAGTCGACCAGCAGGCGAGCAGCACATGTGAGTGCTCTGCAAGACGGCTCAAAATCTTCTTTCGATTACCCTATTTGTTTAGCCATGTTTTAATTTTTCCTTGAAATCTCTCCGTAGAGCAACTGAGCTAGAGATGCATGATGCATCACACATCTGCTATTTGCTAGAGGCTGTGATCAATACGTCATCTATTTGCTAGTGCCTAGTGGCTTCGATCAGCAACAATGATTCACCATCAGGCATTAGCCATAAGGTGCACAAAATCTTGTTTTATTCTATGTCACTAGAAAATAATATAATATTGGAATCCCTTGGTGGTTAGCGTAGTCAAATAGACCTTCATCTTAATACTTTTATTCTCTTGCAGACATTGAAACATGAAGAGGGGTAGTGATATTGCCTCTCTTTTTCAAAAATATTCATCAAAGAAAAAGGTTTCTTCTCCATCTCCTTCTGTGGCTGCTGCTATTCCAGAAGAGCAATTTGAAGAACAAGGTGGACCAGATCAAGATAGAGTGATTGCAGAAAATGCAACTCCAATTCTAATGCCATCAGGTCCACCTCCAGTTGCAGAAAAGGAACCGGTTTATGATATCAGTCGGCTTCCACTTGATCCAGGGGAAAGACAATCCATTGCAAGTTATCCCTGCAATGATCAGAAGAGAAGTATATATTGGAGTCATTGATAAAATTAGTCAAGAACTTGACAGTCGGTTTGATGAGGTAAATATGGAGTTGCTTACTTGTATGGCTGCTTTGAATCCAGCAAATTCCTTCGCTTCTTTTGATGCAAACAAGTTACATAGACTTGCTGAATTTTACCCTAATGATTTTTCAAGCTCTGATTTGGTAAGACTCGATTTGCAACTTGAAACCTTTATTGATGACATGAGAAAAGATGAAATGTTCAAAGGCCTAAACAATCTTGTTGACCTCTCTGTAAAACTTGTTGAAACAAAGAGGGATAAAGTTTATCATTGGGTCTACTTACTTATCAAATTGGTATTGCTTCTACCTGTGGCTACCGCAAGTGTTGAAATAATATTTTCCGCAATGACCTTTATCAAGAATAAGTTGAGAAATAAGATGGGTGATAGCCTTCTAGATGACTGTTTAGTGACTTTTATTGAGCAGGAGATCTTCTTACAGTTGAGTGAAGAAGAGATCATCAACACTTTCATGACTATTAGAAGGCGCAGGCCTGATAAGAATAAGAAGAAGTGATATATTGTTCTTCAACCATGGGTATGTAATATTTCAATTTTATGTTAATAAAGCTATACTTATCTATTTCATAAACTCTCTACGCTCTTTTTTCCTGAATTGCATTTTGTAATTTATCAATATGTTAAATTTATAGTGGGTAAAAAAAATTTAGACAATGGACCACCATAGCTCCAAATCCTGGCTACACCACTACCGCCACCTCCTCCCCGTGCCGCCTCCCCGCCACCTCCCCGCCACCCCATCCTCAGAGGACCAACCGATGGCACATGTCAACTATGAACACTTGACAATCTTTGAGGAACATGAGTTCAACTTGCACACCTAGGTTTTTGGCGGCCTCTTAATAGTTACTAAGTTTCCTCAATGTCCGCATATTCAAGTAGAAGTGCCCTGTTCTGTCAGTCGCCGCGAGCTACTGCGAGTGTTAAGGGAAAACACTGGGATAGAACTTCCGCTAGAGAATGTCTTACGTTTGTTTGGCGATTATGTGCTGCTAACCCAAACATTCAAAGAAACCACTCGCATCTTGAGCTGTCCATACATGCACGTTGAGAACCATGTCCTTGCGATCCTCGGATGGATGCCCGACTATGGTTTCACTACTTTATTCTTGGATGAGTCTATTCCAGTAGAGCACCAGATAGAAGGTAGATAACAACGTCCACAAGGAAATAACATACCACTCAGTCTTCTCATATCTGGATTGCCACCACAAATATTTCTGTAGTGTCCCACGATATTACATAGAATCTTCGCGAACATATGTAACCTTCGCGGCATCAATACGAGGCAAGTGGATTTCTCAATCAGGGCGCACACATTTGCTCCAAGAAACTCTATACCTAGTGTTGTACATGTAGCCGTCTGCAGAGTTCAGACAGGAGGGGGTTCATACTTGAGCATATGACCAATTTGGATTCGTGCTGATGTTCTTCCACCGGGCGACCCAACAGCAATCCAGTTAGCCGCAAGCACGAATGGTAATGCAGTTACAAAAGACCTTTGCTCCATTAATGTGAAACTATTCCGTCTAACAATTGTCACTCTTTCTGCAGCATCGAGCAACTTTCCACTCCGATGCAGGGGACTTCTAGACAAGGAGGTGGACATGAAGCACGTCGTCTGCAATTACGTATGGTTCAACTTGTCTATACATTGCCCCTAACAACATACTTTAGCACCAAAATAATCTGTAAACTGCAATACCTCATGCACATTCTCATGCAGATCTGATTGAAGAAGAAGATTCGCCTCCTCAAGAGAAATGGGGATCTGGTTCCACCGAAGTAATGGAGACACCACCGAGCACACCATCGGATCACACACAGCCAATGGACGTTGCGGAGGACGACCAGGAAGAATCCAACCACGATGAAGATGAAGAATTACTATGGTACAGTTATTACTCCAATCCTTATGTATACAACTATCCAACTAAAACAAAATAACTTGTGCATATGTAGTTTTGCTAACACAACTCTTTTACAGCTCCGGAGAATAATAATTACAAAGATGAGGAGACACTGGAAGCGGCAAGCACTCAAGAAAGTTGTGCCTGATGCCATGACTACGTGCCCATCCTCTGTCGTACCCATGGAGCAACACTGCAGTCGCCGCCGTGAGACTCTCGTTGCACAATGTGTGCTTGTATCATTTTGCTTTGGATGTGGTAGTATGAACAAGTAGCTAGTTGTATGGATTGAATGTTATGTTTGTTATAATGTATGGACTTCTATCATTTACCGTGAGGATATAATGTATGGACACGTAATTTTCGCCCCTAGTATGGACTTCTATCTTAGTAATACGCGTATGGTATAAATTTCAACTTTTTTTGATATTGTTTACTATATTTTCTAATTTAAACAATTTTTTAGATTAGTATGGAAAATGATTTTTAGGGCGGGGGGGGGGGGGGGGGGGGGGGTTCACCCGCCCCTGCAAATGGTTTTCTAGGGGCGGGTGACACACCCACCCGCCCCTGTTAATTCATTTTCAGGGGCGGGTGGGGCGGTCACCCGCCCCTAGAAAACCATTTGTAGGGGCGGGTGACCCCCCCCACCCTTCCCCTGCAAACCGCCATTTTTAGCTGCGAAAAGCAGGGGCGGTTACGCGGTCCGCCCCTAAAAATGCATTTTGGCCTGCACGTACAAATCGTTTTTGCAGTAGTGAGGATTTGACTCCCAAAGAGAAGTTGATGAAATGATCACTACTAGAAAAGAGGCCATCGGTCCACCTCAAACGTACCAGGACCAAGATGACCCGATATTAATTTTAGCATTAGTATCGGGTCAGCTTTGTTCCAATACTTTTGATGTACATGGAAATGTCTAGAGCCTTTAGTAACGGGTGGTAACACCACCCGGTACCAAAGGCTAGACAAGTGAAAAGCTCTACACGATCTCTCTCTCTCTCTCTCTCCGCCAGAGCCCCATGGCCAATTTCAAGGTCACTCCTCACGCAACCGCACCTGTGGACAACACTAAGCTTGACTTCCAAAGCTTGTATTTGCGCCGGATCATTTCTGGGCCAAACAAGAACCAATCTACAATGATCGACAGATATGGTAACACGGACTTTAGTTTCACATCCGTCAACAACTGGGCAATCTATGATGGTGCGAGCGAGGACGCAAAGCTTGTTGCTCGAGCAAAAGGCATGCGCATGAATGCTGTTAACTGGTGTAATTTTTTCACCATAGTCTTTGAGTTTGAAAGGTATTATTTGCGACCAGATGAATTTGTGTATTTGCCTTTTCTCTCTTGTAATATGCTATATACATTGTCATTTTTATGTCATATAGCTAGGATCCCTGACTTTGTGATGGATAATATTATAACCACATATATAGGTTTAAAGGATCCACGCTTGAGGTAATGGGAGCAACAACTACTAAGGAACAAGGTGAGTGGGCTATTGTTGGTGGAACTGGCGACTTCGCGATGGCACGTGGTGTCATCAAAAGGAAAGTACATCAGAAGTTAGCTGATGGAGAAGTGTTTGAGCTTACTATTGATGCTTTCTGCTGCAACATGAAGGTGAGACTTTGATCGATCCGATTTTGAATAAGTTTACTTGCACTTCGGGTAGCCTTGAAATTACTTGTTACTACTTTACTGATATCATCTTTATTGTTGTTGGATCTGATCAACTCTTCATTGTCACTAATCGTTTACGGTCCTATATATGCACATTTTTATATGTGGGTTGGCGGCTTAGCTGTTTTTCAAGGACCAGGGAGAGAAGGAAGGGAAGGGTGAGAGAGAGGGACGAGGGGAGGACCTGTAATAAACATATTTCGTCCACTGGTCGGATGAAATTTGGCGAGGATTTCGTTGGCGTAACAGACGAAATCAATTTTCATCCTCCCGTACGATGAAGTTTTCTTATTTTCCTTTCCCATTGGACGAAATACGGTGGCCCCCAGTGGGCAGCACTAAAATCGTCGATCTGGAGGATGAAAATTAAATTTCAACCACCAGGTAGACAATATGTTAAGATTTTGTCCGTTGGGTAGACGAAAATTATATATCATCTATTGGTCAAACGAATATGCCCTAGTTTTGAAATTTTTTAGATCCAAGGTATTAATCCGTAATTCTGGTAAAAAATCATAATAAAAATTCTATTATTGCTAATATTTTTCCACTACCTTCACAGACGATTCAGCTTCCTCTCACCGCTTCACAGGCACAGCTTCCTCCTCCCACTTCACAGACAACGCAGCTTCACAAACAATATTAGTATATTACACGCACTATGGGGTAAGCTGCAAGGGTACCTTTATGATACCACCACTAGTGCGTTTGAGCCCTCACTTCTTGAGAGTGTGACATTCTACTCTGGTTCTGGGTCGGTCCCAGGATTTTCCTTTACATACATTGATGAAAATGGCCAGAAACGCAGCAGTGATATTTTTGGTTGTACTCCTTACATCAGCAAGACTGAAACAGTGACTTTGGTTCACTAATCACTACCTTTTTTTCATGGATTTTTTTAACAAGTACTGATATGATTTTGTTTGTTCATGTGGTGGGTACAATTTGAACTAGGCCCTACAGAGGATGTCAAAGGCAACAAGTACTGATATTATTTTGATGAAAATGGCCAGAAATGCAGCAAAGGATGTCAAAGGCAAGAAAGTCGTTCAGGGGAGTTCTAGAGCACATATGGTGCAAAAGAACCGTCCCAAATCACATAAAAAGAGCTTAAGCAGAAGCCCACCACTTCTTTCAAAAAGGGTAAAAAGATGAACAAGGACAAGATGAATTGTTTCACCTCTGGCAAGACTGGGCATTTCTCTAGGGAGTCCTGAGGCTAAGTGGAAGCCTACTCCACCACAGAAATCAGCCAACACCGTTGAGACTGAGACAACTACATCTGGGTAAGGTAAATTTACCTTCTGCATTTTCAGTTTGTTATTCACCTGATTGGTGGGTTGATACCAGTGCAAATATTCATGTGTGTGCTGATTTTTCCTTGTTTTCTTTTTATCAGGCCGGGCGGGCTGGCTCCTTGCTGATGGGGAATGGGGCGCGTGCGACTGTTCATGGTGTTGGTACGGTCAATCTGAAGCTTACTTCGGGAAAGACCGTACAGCTCAAGAACGTGCATCATGTCCCCTCAATAAAGAAGAACTTGATTAGTGGCTCCTTGCTCTGTCGTGATGGTTATAAGCTAGTATTTGAATCCAATAAATGTGTTATTTCTAAGTATGGGACTTTTGTTGGAAAAGGCTATGAGAGCGGAGGCTTGTTCCGCTTGTCTTTGATTGATACTTACTTTAAGTCCGTGAACAATGTGGTTAATAATGTTGATACTAATATTTGGCATTCAAGATTATGTCATGTTAATGTTGGTTCATGTCCCGCTTAGCTAGTTTGAATTTAATTCCTAAATTTGATGTGGTCAAAAATTCAAAGTGCCATGTGTGTGTTGAAGCAAAACAACTTCGCAAGCCTCACAAGGCTGCTGCGGCAAGAGAGTTACCACCGCTTAAATTAATTCATTCTAATATTTGTGAGATGAATGGAATATTGACCAAAGGTGGCAAGAAATATTTCATGACGCTTATAGATGATTGCACTAGATTTTTTATGTGTGTCTATTAAAAACAAAGGATGAAGCGTTGCATTATTTTAAGATCTATAAGGCTGAGGTAGAAAACCAACTCGAAAAGAAAATTAAACGGTTGCGATCCGATCGCGGAGGAGAGTATTTCTCAAATGAATTTTCTGAGTTTTGTGCGGAGCATGGAATTATTCATGAGAGGACACCGCCATACTCACCACAATCCAATGTGGTTGCCGAGAGAAAGAACCGTACTCTAAGTGATTTGGTTAATGCCATGTTACACTGAGGGACTATCTAAGGAATGGTGGGGTGAGGCGATTTTGACAGCGTGTCATGTCCTGAATAGGGTGCCCACTAAGAACAATTAAATTACACCATTCGAGGAATGGGAGAAAAGAAGATTAAATCTCTCTTATTTGCGAATATGGGGTTGTTTGGCAAAGCTGAATGTGCCAATTAACAAGAAGCGAAAGTTTGGACCCAAAATCGTTGATTGTGTCTTTCTTGGTTGTGCTATTCACAACGTGGGTTATAGATTTTTAATAACAAATTCCAAAGTACCGGATATGATTGAAGTTACTATCATGGAATCGAGAGACACAATATTTTTTGAAGATGAATTTCCCATGAAAAATACACCTAGCACTTCTAGTCATGATTCTATTCCTTTTGATGATATTCATGAACTGATAAATAATGCTGATATAGAAACTCCTGAGGAGGATAATAATACAGTCGCACGAAAGAGTAAGAGACGAAGGGTTGTAAAATCCTTTGGTGAAGACTTTATTATATACCTCGTGCAAGACACTCCCACAACCATTGCTGAGGCATATTCAACTCTTGATGCTGTCTTTTGGAAGGAAGCAGTGCAAAGTGAGATGGATTCAATTATGTCTAATGGGACTTGGGAAGTGGTTGATCGTCCTTATGAATGTAAACCTGTGGGGTGTAAATGGGTGTTCAAAAAGAAAATGAAACCTGATGGTACCGTCGAGAAGTACAAAGCAAGGCTAGTTGCTAAGGACTATACATAAAATGAAGGAGAAGATTACTTTGACACCTACTCACCAGTTGCCCGACTGACGACCATACGTGTGCTAATATCCTTGGCTGCCTCACATAGTCTTCTCATTCATCAGATGGATGTTAAGACAACTTAATTGAATGGAGAGCTTGAGGAAGAGATCTATATGGATCAGCCTGATGGATTTGTGGCAAAAGGTTAAGAGGGTAAGGTGTAACGTCCCGAAAAATTTACCAAGATAAACCACGCGCTAAAAATAATTTTCAAAATCTCCTTTCATCGTTGGGCTCAAATCACCGCTAAACCCCTAATCCTTCGAATTCCTTCCCGGAAATTATCACCGTCCCATCCTTTTCTTTCCCTCGTTCCGTGCAACGCGCTGCGTGTCGCCGACAGGCGCGCGTGCTCGTCCGGCCGCGGTCGCCACCGCCAAATGCGCCGGCGCGATCTCCCTTTCTCTCTCTCTTTCCCTCTCTTTTCTCTCTCTCCTTTTCTTTGCTTTTTCCCTTTCCTTTTTCTTTTTCCCTCCTTTTCCCTCTCTCTCGCCTTCCTACCTCTCCTCACTGCCGCTCTCTCCACGCGCCGCACGAGCCGCGCAGCTCGGCGCCGCCCCCCACCCAACAGCGCCACCACCGGCCACCGCCCTCGCCTACCCTGCCGGCACCGCCGTTCCCCTCCTTGCCGCCTCGATGCTCGTGCAGTTGTGCAGTACTCCTACTGGCCAATAGTTGATAGCGGTCTCTAGCAAGACGTGTCAACTCCTAAGCACGCGCGAATCATATCTGTCGAGCCGTCACAATCTTATACATGCTGTTCCCTTTGCCTCTAGATATTTGGTCTAGCTTGAAGCCGACCACACTTTCTCGATCCTGTGATTCGAAATTCTTGGTTAACTCTTAACCCTAGCATGGCCATGCATTTCCTGATCCGAATCACTCGAGGGGCCCAGAGATATCTCTCTCTTGTAGAGAGGGGCAAATCCTATCTTGACCGACTATGTCTCACAGCATGTTTCTTGACAGACCCGAAAGCCACATTTATAACCACCCAGCTACGGTGCAGCGTTTGATGGCTCCTAAGTAAGTCAGTTCACATCTTGAGTACATACGACGATCTCAGGTCTTAGGACACAGCGTACATATTGTGTAATGAGAAGTCATCATCTCGTGTTGGGTCAGTTCAGTCTCATGTCTCACATGAGCCCACATTATTAGTTTGACATCCCCATGTCCATGACTTGTGAAACATTGTCAATCAACTAATACATGTGCTAGTCTAATATTCATGTGTGTCCTCACATGAACTCCGACAAGGAACACTTTAGAATATTCATACAAGTATAGAGTTTCACAAATACTTCACATAAGCATTAATCAATACAAGTTGTCATCCATGAATATTCAAGGAACACTTTATTAATCATGAATGCAAGGAAATATGATTGCCTCTAGGGCATATTTCCAACAGTCTCCCACTTGCACTAGAGTCAATCTAGAATGTATCTAATACCCATTGCTCTTGTGTGCCTCTCATGCTTGGGCTGTGGAAGGGGTTTTGTCAACGGAACTGAAATGTTTAGGTCCGTGTGTATTTTGCATATCTTGATCTCAACACGATCAATGAACTCTCGAATGAGATGAAATCGCCGCATAATGTGTTAGCTTTTCTGGTGATTCCTTGGCTCCTTGGCTTGCGCAATAGCTCCACTGTTGTCACATTAGAGATCCAGCGGGCTAGAGGCATTAGGAAACACACCAAGCTCAATAAGGAACTTCCTTATCCAAACACCTTCCTTCGCAGCTTCTGAAGCTGCTATGTACTCGGCTTCTGTTGTAGAATCGGCCACCGTCTCCTGCTTGGAACTCTTCCAGCTAACCGCACCACCATTTACTTTGAACACGAAACCGGACTGAGACTTTGAATCATCTTTGTCGGTTTGGAAGCTAGCATCAGTGTAACCAGCTACAATGAGCTCCTCCTCACCTCCATGGACTAGAAACACATCCTTAGTTCTTCTCAAGTACTTGAGGATGTTTTTCACAGCTGTCCAATGACTCTCACCTGGATCTGACTGGTACCCGCTCGTAACACTTAGAGCATAAGAAACATCTGGGCGTGTACTTATCATTGCATACATGATAGATCTAGTTGCTGAGGCATATGGAACTTTGCTCATGCGCTCTCGCTCATCAGTCATCGTAGGACACTGAGTCTTGCTAAGATGTATGCCATGTGACATAGGCAAGAACCCTTTCTTTGCCTCTTCCATGTTGAACCGCTTCAACACTTTGTCAATGTAAGTATCTTGGCTTAATCCTATAAGCCTCTTTGATCTATCTCTATAGATCTTTATGCCCAGTATGTATGCTGCTTCTCCTAAATCCTTCATCGAAAAACTATTTTTCAGTGAAGTCTTTACGGACTCAAGCATAGAAATATTATTTCCAATCAGCAGTATGTCATCTACATACAGGATTAGAAATGCAACAGAACTCCCACTTTCCTTCTTGTAAACACAAGCTTCTTCTTTGCTTTTAATGAAGCCAAACCCTTTGACTACTTCATCAAAATGAATATTCCAACTCCGAGATGCTTGCTTTAATCCACAAATAGATTTTTGAAGCTTGCATATCTTTCCAGCATTGGTCAGATCAACAAAACCCTCGGGCTGCATCATATACACGTCCTCGGTCAGATTTCCATTAAGGAACACTGTTTTGACATCCATCTGCCATATTGCATAATCGAAATATGCAGCAATAGCTAGAATAATCCGAACAGATTTAAGCATTGCTACGGGCGAGAAAGTCTCGTCGTAGTCAACTCCTTGAACTTGTCGAAAACTTTTTGCAACAAGTCGAGCTTTATAGATGTGAACATTTCCATCCATATCTTTCTTCTTCTTATAGATCCATTTGCACTCTATAGTTCTCACACCATCAGGCGGGTCTACCAAGTTCCAAACTTGATTTTCCTTCATGGATTCTATTTCGAATTTCATTGCATCTTGCCATCTCTCGGAGTCAGGGTCTGCCATCGCCTCTGCATATGTCGCAGGCTCATCATTGTCTAACAATAATAATTCCCGCGCCGCGTGGAGCCTTGCTGACCTTCGTGGTTGCGGAGGTGCTTCAGTTGCCATAGGCATATCAACTTGTTCAGCTATAATAGCGTCACTTGTAGAGTCTTGTCCTATTGGCTCATCTCGAACTTCTTTGAGTTGCACCGTTCTTCCACTTTTCTCTCCTTTGAGAAACTCTTTCTCTAGGAAAATTCCGTTCCGAGCGACAAACACTTTGCCCTCGGATCGATTGTAGAAGTAATACACTAAGGTCTCCTTTGGGTATCCCACGAATATGCACTTATCCGATTTGGGTGCAAGCTTCTCAGACTAGAGTCGTTTGAAAAATGCATCACAACCCCAAATTTTTAGAAAAGACAAACCGGGAGTCTTTCCAGTCCATATCTCATATGGTGTCTTGTCTACGGATTTTGACAGCACCCCATTCAGTGTGAAAGATGCTGTTTCTAGAGCGTAACCCCAAAATGACAAGGGTAAGTCCGATTGGCTCATCATTGATCGAACCATGTCCAACAGAGTTCGATTACGTCGCTCGGAAACCCCGTTCCTTTGTGGTGTTCCAGGCGGCGTAAGTTGTGGAACAATTCCGCAACTCTTCAAATGATCGCTAAATTTGTGACTCTGATATTCACCCCCACGATTAGATCGCAAGGCTTTAATCTTCTTGCCATGCTGATTTTCAACTTCATTCTAAAATTCCTTGAACTTTTCAAAGGTTTCAGACTTATGCCTCATCAAGTAGACATAGCCATATCTACTTAAGTCATCAGTAAAAGTAATGAAGTATTGGAATCCTCCTCTAGCAGTCGAGCTCATTGGTCCACACACATCAGTATGTATGAGTTCCAGCAAATCCGATGCTCTCTCTGGAAAACCTGTGAATGGCGCCTTGGTCATCTTGCCCAGCAAACAAGCTTCACATGTCTCGTATGATTCAAAATCAAACGAACTTAGAAGTCCATCCTCATGGAGCTTCTTCATGCGTTTCTCGCTTATATGACCGAGACAACAATGCCACATGTAGGTTTGATTCAAATCATTTAGCCGAGGCCTTTTAGCACTTATATTACAGATAGGAGAATCATCAAGATTTAAAATAAATAGCCCATTCTTAATGGATGCCAAAGCCACAAACATATTATTCTTAGAGATCACACAACCATTGTTTTCACTCACAAAAGAATAACCATCCTTCATCAAACATGAAGGAGGCACGATGTTTCGGCTCAAACTAGGAATAAAATAATAATTATTAAGCTCCAAGAAAAATCCTGACGGTAGGTGTAGTTGCATCGTCCCAACGGCCAAAGCAGCAACTCTTGCATTATTGCCGACGCGGAAGTCAATTTCTCCTCTTTCAACGCTTCTACCCTTTGTCATTCCCTGCATCGAATTGCATATATGAGCAACCGATCCGGTATCAAATAACCAAGAATTAACATAAGAGTCAGCGAGAAATATTTCTGTAATATGAACGACAAGTGTACCCGAGGTAGAAGAACGATTCTTCTGTGTGGCTAGGTACAGCTTGCAGTTCCTCTTCCAGTGTCATGGCTGGTGACAATGAAAGCACTCCTTGTCTGCAGCTGGTCCAGGTTTCGCCTTGGGTGTAGGGTTTGGCTTGGGGTTCGCAACCTTAGCCTTGCCCTTCTTCTTCTTCCAAGAAGAATCTTTCTTCTTGAAAGTAGGCTTATTCTGGACAGCCATCACATGGCCGCCACCTGTGCTTTTTCTTGATGTCACTCTCTACTGTTTTGAGCATGCCGCATAGCTCATTCAAGCCCTTCTTAGTCCCGTGCATGTGGTAGTTCGAGACGAAGTTTCCACAACTCGGAGGCAAAGAGGCAAGAATGAAATCAGTGGCCAACTCTTGGCCAAGTGGGAAGCCCAGCTTCTCCAACCTCTGTGTGTAACCAACCATCTTGATTACATATGGCCCTACTGGTGCTCCTTCTGCTAGCTTAGTTTCAGCAAAGGTCTTGGACACATTGAACCTTTCAGTCCTGGCCTGAGTCTGGAACATGTCCCGTAGTGCCACGATCATATCGTGCGCCGCATGGTTATTCTCAAACTGCATCTGCAGCTCAAGTTCCATGCAAGCTAGCATGAGACAGCTCACTTCACGGTCTTTATCAACCACTCGCCTGTAAGCATTCCTCTCAGCAGCAGAGGCCTCTGCAGCTGACTCCTCTGGTAGTGGGTTATCTAGAACATCTTCCTTATTCGCTGCCCTGAGAACAATTCTCAGGTTGCGGATCCAATCCACGTAGTTTGTCTCATTCAATTTGTTGCTCTCAAGTACGGAATGTAAAGCAAATGGTTGGTTTTGAGCCATTGATCTACAACATAATAAATGCAAAATACTAAGACAAAAGTATTCATGATGGACTAAACGACATTAAACAATTTAATAGAATTTACTCCCACTAAAATCAATATCCCTCTGTTGATTCTTAGTGATTCAAGACCCACAACTAACACGTCCACTAGTGAGCTTTTGCATCACCGCTAGAAGACGAGGTAGATCGGTAAGCAACTCTTGCTAATCATATCTCATATGACTCTTGTTGTTGGGTGACATCTCCATGTCTCGCTCCCAACCTTTATGCCCCAAGGTCCTTAACCGTTAAGATGACCTTGTCAAGCTCACCAACCCTTTATGCGTGCATGTATCCGATACAGCCTGTCTAGTCAAGGAAAACCAGTGGCGCCCTAATTTCATAGACCCACCACCAATCGTACAAGACATGGGACAATGCAAGGTTTAGTTGGTAGGGCATGATAGCTCAAAATTTGTGAGGGATCGTTCTACTTCTACTATGACGCACATAGTAGTAAAACGTTAAGAACAGCAAGCACATAATTGTGAGTCAGTATGGCCCTTGTTCTCATGGTGATCTCCATCTCCATAGAACTTGTTCGCCATGTAGATCTCCATCTTCATGGAACTTGTTCATCATGTTGATCTCTATCTCCATGCATATGTGCACCATCCTTCATGTGATGAAAACTCCAAGAACTAGAACTTGCTATTACACCTAATAGCTAGTAAATAAAATTACATTCACGACTTGGATTATCATAGGTTGGCATGCAGGCCATTACATCAAATGCAACAATTCATATGGCCCCAGACGAATTTTCATAATCATGACATGCAGGTCATGAAATAATTACACACATGCATCATATACACATAGGGGCCATACCGATCACAAAACATTCAAAACAGAGTTATGCGATTCCGACGTCCGAACTTAAATCGCCAAAAATTCTATCTTCTGGGCCAAATTCCACAAATCTAAATTTCATGAAAACAGTAGGTCTGTTCTGAACCAATTCTAACTTTTTCTAAAGATACAAATCGATATAAAATTCGCCTCAATCCGAGTTCGTATACAAAAGTTATGACTGTTTTACTGTAAACACACTTTTGCGACAAATCGGAATTTGCAGTAGATCCAATCTACTGCCCTATGCATCTCATGCATCTAGCTTATGCCCTAAGTTTCGATTCGACCAATCACATTGATCTTCAACCGCAGCAACCAGGTTTATGTGCATCACTTAACTCCGATGGCGGAAAACCGACCGGTAGGAGTATGTCGTTGCATAAACTTCGCAGCATGTTTACGAAACTAGGTCATAGATCGATCTGAAACTATGCATATCTCCATATGGACATATCCGGATCTATAATGAGATAGCACTGACTCTTGATACCACTGTAGGAATATATGGTAGCAAAAATAAAAATTTTCTACCACATAAACCAGGATTACTGCAGTTATAGATCACGGGATTACCACTAGACGCGCGGTTACGGAACTTCTGTAGCATGTCGGTGTAGTGCAGATGGAAGCCGGCTGTGCAGTTGCGTGAACCTCCTCATGAACGACTCGTCCTTGTGTACCAAGCGCAGCACCTCCACGAAGTCCACACGTATGGGAAGAAGCTTTGCACTCTGAATTGCTAGATCCGCGAGAACAAACTAGGGCTTGATGCGAGGGAGGAGAAGCAGGAAGGAGAAGGGGGTGGCCAGGGTTCCTCCAGATGGGGCGCCCCCTCCCCCTTCCTCCCCTCATTATATAGCCCAGGTGGGTGCCCCTAGATGGGCTTTAGTGGGCCCCACCTTGGGCGCCCCCTATAGGTGGGCTGCTCTAAGCCCCCACCAAAGGTCCAACCCTATGGGCCCCTCAAGACCCATTAGTGCATCAAAGCCCAGTCTAATTTGGATCTCATCCTCATTAGGCTTCTGGCCCTTAAGTGTGTGACCCTATAGTCTCACGCGTGAATAGACATGTCCCAGTACTCCTACTAGCCAATAGTTGATAGCGGTCTCTAGCAAGACGTGTCAACTCCTAAGCACGCGCGAATCATATCTGTCGAGCTGTCACAATCTTATACATGCTGTTCTCTTTGCCTCACGATATTTGGTCTAGCTTGAAGCCGACCACTCTTTCTCGATCCTGTGATTCGGAATCCTTGGTTAACTCTTAACCCTAGCATGGCCATGCATTTCCTGATCTGAATCACTCGAGGGGCCTAAAGATATCTCTCTCTTGTAGAGAGGGGCAAATCTCATCTTGACCGACTATGTCTCACAGCATGCTTCTTGACAGACTCGAAAGCCACCTTTATAACTACCCAGTTATGGTGCAGTGTTTGATGGCTCCTAAGTAAGTCGGTTCACATCTTGAGTACATACGACGATCTCAGGTCTTAGGACACAGCGTACATATTGTGTAATGAGAAGTCATCATCTCATGTTGGGTCAGTTCAGTCTCATGTCTCACATAAGCCCACATTATTATTTTGACATCCCTATGTCCATGACTTGTGAAACGTAGTCAATCAACTAATACATGTGCTAGTCTAATATTCATGTGTGTCCTCACATGAACTTCGACTAGGAACACTTTAGAATATTCATACAAGTATAGAGTTTCACAAATACTTCACATAAGCATTAATCAATACAAGTTGTCATCCATGAATATTTAAGGAACACTTTATTAATCATGAATACAAGGAAATATGATTGACTCTAGAGCATATTTCCAATAGTGGTGCTGTTTCCTGGAAGTCTTGCAACCAGACTATCTTAACGAAGTCTACAATGGAAGCAGAACTGACAGCATTGGATACCGCTGGTGCTGAAGCCGAGTGGCTTCGTGAACTTCTAATAGATTTACCGATTGTTGAGAAACCTATACCGGCTATTTCTATGAATTGTGACAATCAAACTGTGATAACAAAGGTGAACAATTCTAAGGATATCATGAAGTCCACAAGGCATGTTAAAAGGCGTCTGAAGACTATCAGAAAATTGAGAAACTCCGAAGTAATATCTTTGGACTATGTCCCTACATCTAATAATCTGGCAGATCAGTTTACTAAGGGTCTATCACGCAATGTGATAGAAGGTGCATCGAGGGAGTTGGGCTTGAGACCCACTTGAAGTCATTCCATAGTGGTAACCTGTCCTTTGTGATCGGAGATCCCGTGAATTAGGATGGCGAGACAAGCTAGTGGATGATTGAGGGAGAGACTCCTTAGAATGAAGTCTAGCTCATTTGAGATGCACCGTTTCTCCAATACTGCAAGGGAGGTTGATTAATTTCTTAATGTCTTTCGAGTCGCTTTGTGTAGCAGGGATGTTGTCCTACAGGACTTCCTAAAAGGAACACACCTATATGAGCTCAATTGCTAGTCACAATCTATGAGATGTGGGTAATCTCTAGATACTCATGAAAAGGCTAGGAAGTGTGACTTATAAGCTTCAAACAGAGGGAATGCTCTATGCAGTCTAGTATCAGTTGAGGATTCAAGCGAAACTCATCTCACACAAAACTGTCAATTCAAGGCTTTGTCCATTGATCAGTTGTGGCTGAGTGTAGCTATTATTCTAGATGGATGTTCAACTCAACAACCTCCATCGAAACACTGGTATATAAAAGGATTGTGATTCTAAGATCTTTTTGCATTGTATCCTAGAGTTTGGTGGGGATTGTTAGATATAATATGGGCTTGGCCCATTAATACTTATTAAATCTAATAAAACTCTATGGTCCAATATTGCACATTAAATGGTTTAGTACCATACGGGATATAACTGAAGGTTGACTCAACCTAAATGAGGCGAGGCGAGGCAGGCGGCGGGCGGGCGTGGCTTTATTTTTGTCACTTACTTGACTTGAGTTGGGATTTACCAAAATTAGTGGCAATCAAAGGCTTGATTACGGGAGTTTCCTGTCTTCTCCACTCCCGTCCCTTCCCGTAGCATGACCAGAGGCTCGCGACCTTCCGCCTCCTGCAGCACGAATCCTCGCTTTCCTCCCTTCTTTGATATAAGTCAAAGAGGGCTCCTTCAGTTTAATCTCTGGTATCACCACAATCCAGCAGCACTCTGAGTTCTTGCCATTCTGTCTCCTGCGTGCGCACGAAATGGAAGAGTAGGCCTCCGAAATGTCTCCGTCCGCTAGGTTCACCTACTCGGGTGAGGACGACAATCACATTTTTGGGGAGTGCGACGCGGCATGACTACTCATCTCGCACGACTTTGACGGGATCTTCACAGCGACTTTTCTGCACTGCACCAAGCGGGACGACTACATCGACCAAGCACCATGTCGCTTTCGGGTGCTTCCGGCTCTGCCGCTGGGTATGCCGATTTGATTCTTAAAATTGTTATTTTTGTGTCTAGTATCTACAGCATGATCAACGTGTTTTTATTGAGAAATATCACATGTCATGTCTTGCTGTTTGGCGCTGGAATAATTTTCATGATGATGTTGATGACGTATTGTTTGGACAAGCACATATATGATATCATGCAATTCTTGCTTGCGTCAATTTTATGGAATAAATTAAACATGAATTTGCCTAATTTTCTAACAGTTTCAAAATCTACTATGTGATTTACAGGTTGTTCACATGGGTGCGTCAGCTGAGCATACAACGAGTCTCAATGATGTATAATTGTCTGATCAAATATCTATGGATCGGCCTTATCGTGATATATTATACTTGTGGCAGCTTAATGGTTGGTATCTCTCTATTCAAGATGCACAAGCATGTGACATGAAGTTATAAGAAACATGCATGTGACATGAAAGTTACAAGAAGGACCAACTGGGTATGATCAAGTCCTATTTTTCATGTCTCATTTTTTAATGTAGGGTCTCAAACAAACCATTTGTATGGTTATGCCATCTAGTCATTTCGATTGGTTCATTTTGTATTTTGTGATGTGATTCGATCTAATCACTAACTGACAGGTATGTACTTCACATGGTGCGGCATGTGATGAGTACAATAAGCATTATATTGCAGGTGCATTGTCTGATTTCGTCATGGTTTTGATGCTTTCTATAACTTAAGACTATGGTTGGATCATTGCAAGCTGGCTTTGTTTTCTATCTTTGTTGTCAGCATCAGGCAGGAAGCTCTATTCATTGAGTTATCTCTACTGAACATGCAGATTAGCACATCCAAGTATCGAAAGAAGAAAAATAAAAACTTGATCTACACATCCAAGTATTGCTAATTAACACTAATAAAAAAAGGTTTCAGTAGGCGCCTTAATTTTTTATCACAAAATAAAGCCCAACAGGGCTGGCGGCTCCAGGACCGATATACATTTATTTGCTAGCAAGCATTTATACATAAAAAATAGATATTAATTATTGCATGTAAGAAAAATTGGATGTAAAAGAAATTAGAACATTATAAGTCTAATTTATTTGCTGTCCTAGGAACATGGCCGTTGCAACCACAATGGCCAACATATTTGCTCAGCTGGTTCAATAAATCGTTCTCTAGTTGCATGTAAATGGAGAGGTACTGAAAAAAAATCATCGCCCATGATCCTCAGCAAGTATTCGAAGAGTAGCAACACTGTGCTCTTGCATCAATATCATGTGCAGTTGCAATACTCATGTGCTCTTTGGCATCATGATCTCTATTATCATGAACAAGAGCCTAGCAGTAACAGAGTTGCACGCGCTGTTGCATATCTCTGGATTAATTATCATTATTGTAACGTCCCGTGCAACTTGTTGGTATGAGTATTCTATTAATCCTATTAAGCTCTTGGGCTGGGGTGTCACAATTACGTAGGTATAGGCGGACAGCGAATCAACAAGCTGGGACTAAACGTGAATACACGTGAAACAAAATAAAAGTAAGACTTGGCATCGTTCATGGATTCTATAAATACCACCCCTCGCCAAATCGTGTTCCTCCACACACATGCAGACAAGTGAAAAGCTCTACACGATCATCCACCATCATATGCTAGATAGATAGGCATCCTGATCTGTTGGTCTCTCCCTCGCACCCTGCCTAGTCCCCATGGCCAATTTCAAGGTCACTCCTTACGCCGGCGCACCTGTGGACAACACTAAGCTTGACTTCCAAAGCTTGTACTTGCGCCGGCTCATTTCCGGGCCAAACAAGAACCAATCTACGGTGATTGACGGATATGGTAACACTGACTTTGGTCTCACATCCGTCAACAACTGGGCAATCTATGATGGCGTGGGCGAGGACGCAAAGCTTGTTTCTCGAGCAAAAGGCATGCGCATGAATGCTGTTAACTGGTGCAATTTTTTCACCATAGTCTTTGAGATCGAGAGGTATGCGGCCGGATGATTTTGTATTTGCCTTTCTCTCTTGTAATATGCTATACATTTTCATTTTTAATGTCATATATATAGTATATGTAACTTCATTTGTGATAATAATGCAATCACATAGGTTTAAAGGATCCACGCTTGCGGTAATGGGAGCAACGACTGCTGATGATCAGGGTGAATGGGCTATTGTTGGCGGAACCGGCGACTTGCGATGGCACGTGGTGTCATCAAAAGTAAAGTACATCCGAAAGTACCTGATGGAGAAGTGTTAGAACTTACTGTCGATGCTTTCTGCCAGATGAAGGTGAGAGTTCGATGAATCCAAGTTTGAATAAGTTTTTGCTATTGCACTTCCTACCCTTAGCCTTGAGATTATTTATATTTTTTCCATTATAATTAAGGTTCAACTTATGCATTTTTTAGTGGGTTGGCTTATATGTTTCTCCAGGAATTAAAAGGATGTATTGCTAATATTTTTCCACTACCTTCACAGACGGCGCAACTTTCTCCCCCCAATTCACAGACAACACATGCCCAGGTCCCTCCCCCTACTTCACAGACAACAAATCTTCCTCCCCCCACTCTCAAAAAGCATGGACTATGGGGTAATGTGGGAGGTAACCTTTATGATATCACCCCGTATGTGCCCTCACGTCTTGAGAGTGTGTCATTCTACGCCGTTGATGGGTGGATTCCAGGATTTTGCTTTTCATTCATTGACCAAGATGGCCAGAAACGCACCAGTGGTATCTTTGGTTCTATGCCTTCTGGCATAAAAAATGCTACAACAGTGAGTTTGTTCACTACCTTTTTTCCCATGGATTTGGTCGACAATTCCTGATACAATTTTTCTTTTGTTCATGTGGTGGGTACAGGTTGAGCTTGGCCCTACGGAGTTTTTGAAGGAAGTGTCGGAAAGACGCAATGATGATTTTCTCACGGACCTCAAGTCTGTTGAAGCTTATGGTGGAGGTTTTGATTTTGGCACACCTTTCAGCTTTACCGTGCCTCCAAAGAACAGAATTGTGGGCTTCTTTGGGGGTAAAGCACGCAGCAACGACTACTTCAATGGATTTGGTGTCTGCACGGTCGAAAATTCTGCCTAGGAAACATGAACTATTTAATTAATTTTGTTGCAATTTTCTATCAATAAGAGTACGGCTAGGATTCTCCCTAGCCAATGTTTTTTTTGTTTCATCAACTTCTCCACAAATAATTACGACGGTAAGGATCTACCTGCTTACGTCAAAAGTGGTTTATGTTTTTTTCAACAACTTGTGTTTTTTGTAACTCATTATTTCTATGAAAGTAAAGTTTATGTAATTTCCTATTTTTATTTCACTTTGTCAAAAAGGATCAATATCAATGAGATGCTCCAAATTGACTCTTCCACGGGGATGCCAAATGTCGAGAGGTATGTTCCCATGCGCAGGGCAATCCTGGGCGGGTCGTGATCTGAATGCATAACAAACAAGATCAAGGTACAATATCATACCGCATTTTGACCAATTCTCGCTCTCTCTACTTCATTTCCTTTCTTAACTTAGTCGTGATTGCTCTTTCTCTCGCCACTAGATATATATTTGCTTTCGAGAGATGCTCCACATTCAAACAATCATGGAAAGTTCCTAGGCAGATCTTATCCCGTCTCCAGTTGCTAAGTGTTGGAATATTTGGGCTAGGCCCATTTAAATTAAAAGGCCCACAAGTTAATACTAGTGAATAATACCACATGGGTGATTGAGGAGAGTAATAGCTGGGCTGTAATTGATGATTAAAATCGAGGATTGATAACTGGCTAATGGTGCGAATTGATGTCCATTTTTGAGGATAGAGGTATCCAGATTCATCCCCCTTTCTTCCTGATCACCTATATAAGGAGCCAGCCCTCTCTCATTCTCACACTGTCAGAATCGGGGCCACGGGATAGCTTACGTGGCACAAATCTGTACAGAACAAGAGATAAGACATGTCTCATACCCTAACATGTTGTAATATACATGTAAAGTGTGGTTGCAGCTCATGAGATAATTCATGAGGTGGCACGGAAGAAAGATGCAGGAATTATCTTGAAGTTAGATTATGAAAAAACTTATGATAGAGTTAATTGGGATTTCCTTTTGGAAGGTCTCAAATCCAGAGGTTTTAATGATAAATGGATCTCTTGGATTACCATGTTGACCCATGGGAGATCTGTTTGTGTGAGACTAAATGATGAAAATGAACCTTACTTTGCTGTTGGCAAAGGCCTGAGACAGGGTGACCCTATATCACCACTTCTTTTCAACCTGGTGATTGATGTCTTTACAAAATTTTAATAAAAGCGGCAAATCAGGGGATTATTGGTGGTCTATTGACTGACATGTGCGAGGGAGGGATTGTGAGTTTGCAATATGCAGAAGACACGATTCTCTTCCTCCAAAATAACCTTACCCAAGCTATTCATTTTAAGTGGCTGTTAGCCTACTTTGAAAAACTTTCTGGGATGAAAATAAATTATAACAAAAGTGATGTTATTACCTTGGGAGTTTCTAAGGAAGAGAAGTCGGCTCTGGCAAGACTCTTTTACTGTAATATTGGGGACCTTCCTATTAAGTACCTTGGTGTCCCTCTTCATTTCAATAGGCTCAAGAGAGAGGATATCCAATTAGTAGTGGATAAGTTGATGAAAAGGATTGCTGGTTGGAAAAGGAAAGTTTCTATCCAGTGCTGGAAATCTCACACTGCTCAAATCATGTTTAGCTAGTATTCCCATCTACCTTCTTTCAGTGATTAAGTTCCCCAAGTGGGCCATAGAGAATATTAATTCTCGTGTGTCTAATTTTCTCTGGAATGATCAGAAAGGCAAACACAAATATCATCTCTCAAATTTCCAAAGCTTGGCCCAAAGGAAAGAATATAGTGGGTGGGGGATTCCAGACCTTGGTTGTCTAAATATGAGTCTCCTCTAGGCATGGATCAATAGATACCAGCTGAGTGACAATAATATCTGGAAACAAATTATTGACCATAAGTACAACACCTCTGAACCTAATATTTTTTGTTGCTCTAAAATTGGTTATTCTCCTTTTTGGATAGGGGTTCTTTGGGCTAGCAAAGCAGCCAAATTAGGGGTGTCTTGGAAAATTGGTAATGGTAAGTCTGTGAGATTTTGGGAGGATCACTGGTTTGGAAATTGTAGCCTTGCAATTCATTTCTGGGAGCCTTACATTCTAGCTGACCAAAAAAAATAAAGTGTTGAAGAGCTGTGGGATGGGGAGACCCTGAAGATCACCTTTAGGAGACAGGTCTCATCTAGATAGCTATTCATGTGCCATGACTTGACTGTTATAGAAGAATCTATAAATTTTACTAACGATTGTGATTCCATTATTTGGGCCTTTAATGGTAGTAGTAAGTTTTCAGTTCAAGCTGTTTACAAAACCATTAGCTTTAGAGGTGTGCAGCCTATTTACACTCCTAGCATTTGGAGTTTCACTGTTCCCCCTCAGATACACATCTTCCTGTGGCTCCTCTCAAACAATAAGATCCTCACTAGAGACAATCTAGCTAAGAAGAAGAATGTTGAGGATAGCTCCTGCTTATTCTGTGCTGATAATGAGTCAGTATGTCATCTCTTTTTTGATTGCATAGTGTCAAGGATATGTTGGTCATACCTAGTTGACATCTTTCATGTTGATTTGGGTAACAATTTTGAAGCTATGGCCCGTTGGTGGGTCAGCAATAATAGATAGATAGAAGTCTAGATCACCCCCCCCCCCCAACTATGAGGGGTGGACTACATAAACCTCTCAACTATAAAACCAGATATTCTACCCTTTGAACTTTTCAAAACTGGTCAAATTACCCCCTGGGGCGGTTTTGAATGGTGGTTTTCTACAGTAACATGGTTTTGCCATTTTCTTTTTTTTATTTATTTCGGTTGAATCTTTGAAAAATCATAGTAAATCACAAAAAAATCATAAAATAAAAAATCTAATTTTGTTGGACTCCACATGAGTAGATCTATACAGTGAACACATAATATGCTATTCTTTAGTACAAAGTTTTTTTAAATTTAGATCTATTTTTTCTATAATTAAATGGAATAATTCATAGCCGCAATTTCTATGGCTCAATTGAGGTGAAATTTTTATGGTAGCCTTACTATTGTATGCTTGAACTGTAGTAAAAATTTTATACTCATTAAATTATATATAACTTAGTTATATATTTATTTATATTATAAATAAATCTATAACTAAGTTATATATGATCCAACGAGTATGAATTTTTTTTACAGTTCAAACATGCAATAATAAGCCCACTATAATAATTTCACCTCAATTGGACCATTGAACTGCAGCTATGAATTATTCCATTTAATTACAGAAAAAATAGATCTAAATCTAAAATAAAAAACTCTGTACTAAAGTATAGCATATTATGTATTCACTGTATAGATCTACTCATGTGCAGTCCAACAAAATTGAATTTTTCATTTTTTAATTTTTCTGTGATTTACTATGATTTTTTAAATATTCAACCGAAATAAATAAATAAATAAAGAAAATGGCAAAACCGTGTTACTGTAGCAAACCACCTCAGGGGGTAATTTGACCGGTTCTAAAAAGTTCATGGGGTAGAATATCCGGTTTCATAGTTGAGGGGGTTATGTAGTCCACCTCTCATAGTTGGGGGGTGATCTGGACTTCTGCCTAATAGATATAAATAATGAACTGTTGCTTGGCCGCTCTTATGTGGTGCTTATGGAAAACTCGAAATGAAATTTCTTTTTAGGGCAAAAGGTGGCTGGAGGAAAGAGTGGTGATAAGGAAAATGGTGACCACATTGAAAAACTGGCATATTCTGCTCAATGATGAAGACTTGGCGGTGCTGGATCAAGTCTTGGAGTCCCTGCACAATAATCTTCTGGGAGCAAGATCACAGTAGTCGAGCTTCCCGGTGGCGAGCATGTCTTCTTTGGCTCCATCATCTGGGACGGCAACCTCCAGAGATGCAGCAACTTGGCGGTGCTGGATCAAGTCTTGGAGTCCCTGCACAATAAGCTGCAGCAACCGCTCACTCTTCTGGGAGCAAGATCACAGTAGTCGAGCTTCCCGGTGGCGAGCATGTCTTCTTTGGCTCCATCATCTGGGACGGCAACCTCCAGAGATGCTCAGTCGATAATGCTTGAAGATGATGTAGTGGAAAGTTTAAATCTTGCTGAGGTGACTGTGGATGTAATAGACAGCCGTTTCTCTATTGGAATTTTTGAACCTCCTTGACCCAGCGTGTGTGCTGTGGCCTCTGCTGCTTTGAACCATAAAACTGTGGATGTTTTGTTTCAAGGAAATAAAACGGGGAAACCTTTTCTCTAAAAAAATATACTTGTACATGAGCAGAACTAGTCAGTATAGAAGGAAACTACCCAGGTAGTGTCCGGGTAGGATTTCTAGGCTCATATAAGGCTAGATTTTCATATAACGTTGTCCCCCAGACTATATAAGATCAGATAGGGATCCTCTCCAAAGCTTCTACAATCTCAGCCAATACAAACGACCAAACAGGGTATAGGGTATTACGAAACTTGCGGCCAGAATCTGTCTAAACCTTATATTGCTTGCACCCACTAGTACAGAATAGGGCTTTAGTCCCGGTTGCCAATAGCCTTTTATCCCGGTTTTTCAACCGGGATTGAGCATCCGGGATAAATGCCCTTTGTCCATTTGTCCCGGTAGCTCACGACCCGGGACAAATGATATTTTTGCAAAATAAAAAAAAATCTCGCAGGCCCGACCTCGCCTGCGGTTCGCCCACATGCATGCTCCCACTTTTCCAAATCTTTTATTCTCAGTGACAAAATCATTCACGAACCCAATCACAATCGAAATCCACAAACAAATCATGCGTATAATCCATACCAAATCATTCACATAATTTCAATTTCAATCCCAGAATCATTGAAGAAAAAAAAAGAAAACAAAGAGGAACCCCGTAGCCCAGCGCCGCCTCCACTCGCCGCAGCCCAGTGCCGCAACCTGAGCTCGCCGCGGCCCCGCACCATGGCCACCGGGCACTGCTCGCCGGATCCCGCGCCGCCGTGTCGTTCCAGCGCCACGGCCGCTGCTCCGCCGCGGCCCCGCGCCGGCGCCGCCGGCCGCTGCTCCGCCGCGGCCCCGCGCCGCCGCCGCCCGGCCGCTCCTCCGCCGCAGCCCCGCGCCGCCACGGGCCAGCGGGCGCTGCTCCGCCGCGGCCCTCGCGCCGGCGCCACCGGGCGCTGCTCCGCCGCGGCCTGCGCCGCCCGGCCAGCGGGCGCTGCTCCGCCGCGGCCTCGCACCGCCGCGGCCGGGCGCTGCTCGCCACGAGCCAGCGGGCGCAGCTCGCCGTCGCTGGCCGAGGCGCGGACCCAAGCGTGCCCCGCTGGGCCTGGACGTGCCGATAACCGCGCGCCCCCACCGGGCCGAGCTTGTGCCCGCCGCCGGGGCCTGGCCGCGCCCTAGCTGCGGCTCGCCGGCCCCGCCCGCACCGGGGAGGGAGCTGAGGGCCGGAGGGAGGGAGGAGAGAAGGCAGCTGAGGAAGGGGGCGGGAGGAAGAAGATAAGGCAGAGAGAGAGGAGAGGGAGAGAAATGAGAGGAGAGAGGAGCCAGCGACTTAGAAAATATCGGCAGGGGGGAGACGTCGGTCGCTTTTTGTCCCGGGTGCTGGCTCCACCCGGGATAAAAGGCTCCCTTTTGTCCCGGGTGGTGGCTCCACCCGGGACAAAAAGGCCACGGGGTCTTTTGTCTCGGTTGGAGCCACCACCCGAGACAAAAAGCTCCTTTTTTATCCCGGTTGGTGCCTACAACCGGGATAAAAGACATCTATCTCCCCGCTAGGCCCGGCTAGTCGTTGGACCCGGGACAAAAGCCACCTATTGTCCCGGGTCCAAAGACAGCCGGGACAAATGGCCTGGAATAAAGGCCTGTTTTGTAGTGACCTTAAATTTCTGATCTCGATGACACCCTATCTATAGATCAACCACCTCAGGGTATCTCTCGAGGGTTGGATGGTAAAACATCAACAACTGGTGCGCCTTGTAAGGGTGCTGATCGACAATCAACCGGAGAACTCGATAGTAGCGTCAAACTCCAGCATGGTGCTCAAGGAGGGCACAACTTTTGTCTTCGGCTCCTAGGTTCGCATGGCCAACGGCCATAGAGGCTTCAACAGCCACCTCACCAATCCCAGGGAGCTAGAGGCATCACCGCCAACTCTGAGCCGCGACATTGACGAACTCACCGACGACCTTGGCGAAATTTGACTTTTCGATCCAATCGAAAATCACCAGAGCGAGTTTGAATTCACCTCGGCTCCTACTCGTGATGGTTTTGGACTACAATAGCCATTTGAACTATGCAATACAACCACCATTTATCAGAGGCGATCAAATTTGAATCCGATTCCGATCTAGAAAAAGACTTGGACCAAGGGGGAGGCTCCCATCTACGCTGACTACTCGGACTCGAGTGATGACACCGAGTCCTTCTTGGGTGATTATCAGGATCTGATGATTACGTACACACCTTAAGGTCGCTTCGTGTACTGGAAGGGCATGGAGCCCTCCATACTACTTGGAGTTGATATGTTCGCCTTGTAGCATACATCCGTGAACTCCCATTCTAGGAGGGAAAACCACTCTCCACCATTGATGAGGACGGAGGAGACACCATGCTAATCGACTACAGCTCCGACACACACAAACACCTCTGATCGCCACGTATTCATGGTGACAATTGAGAGCCCACAGAGCGAGGAAAACTAATACGTCACTGAGGCACTGAGCTACCTGAACACATCTCCATTGATGAAGACACGGGCAAGGATAACGACGATCAGCGGGAGGCCTGCAGGCGAAAGAACGCAGGAAGAACGCGGCAGATCGACAGCGGCAAGTCACCTACAACCTGGATAACGAATTCAAGGCAGCTAGAGAGCGTAGATTCCGCACTCCAATAGCCAATGCAACATCGCTGGACTACAACTTTACTGTCCAAGCATCCGAGAAACTGGCGCAGGAAGAGCAATGCTACTCCTGCACATGTCTGGCTCTAGATTAATTACCAAAACCCAGCTCCTTCGGTACATTCAAGAAGTTGGGAGCAAGAAGGTAGAAGCGGGTCTGCTGTACCCCCTAGCTAGCCGGACCCTCGGTGGGAGGCCAAGGCATGGGGCAATCAGATTGCCCCTGAGGCCCTCTGGCTTCTCAAGGCAACCAGAACCAACCTGCTGCACGCTCCGCGGGCGGCCAAGGCAGTCAGATTCAACGCTCTGTAGCCCCTACACGCGGCCAGGGCAATCAGAACTGCCTCACTGACCTCCCCTCCCGTGACCTTCGCGAGGTCATCAAACACAGGCCATGATGCTTGAAATATCATCATCGCCATGCAAGAAGAGCGTGCCGCAAAGGAGGGGCTTTCGTGTAATCGTGTCCCAGACGACAGCGACCACCACTTCCCAATGTTTACTCACCGGTTTAGCCTGTACCAGAACCCAAAGGACTTTAAGCCAGTCGGCATCAGCAAGTATGACGGCAAGCAAGCTCCTCAGCAATAGCTCCGGTGCTACTCCACGGCTATCCATCCTTGAGAGCAATCCATCATCAACCACCATCCATCCTTGTGTTTCGAATATCCATGATTTCCATTTAAAAAAACTGTAGGAAATCGCAAAATGCACCCTGCAACCTAGATGCAGTTTGATACAACACCCGCAAGCCTTATAAGTTATAATAAAGGAGTTGAATTGAAAAATAGGACGTTGATATTACACTTATTTGTAGTGCTTCGATCCCAGCTCCTGCATCATTTTCACTTAGAGCAAAGCTAATAATTAACTAACTAATAGTTATACATTATTATTATATCATACTCAGTCAATCTAGGACCATCGATTTTTATCTAACGCTATATAGGAAATTTTCTCATTATATTTGCTCCTATTATCACGCTATGGTAAGATCTAAGCCGTGAAGTCCAGGTTTGATCATTGTAGGATGAAGATGTTATGCTATACAGATCGACTAGGATGAGATCCAGTTGGTAGAACTCGATTAACTTGAGTAACTTGTACAACAGTAAGAGATCTTGAGGTCTAGAAAACATCTACTACTAGATATGAACAGAGAGAGTGAGGTAGAGGGAGCAGACCATCGCCGGAGGACTTGGAGGAGCCGGCTTCTTGGTTGTGCGCCATGCCAAAGTCGGGGATGCGTCGGAGTTGTGGACGGAGGCGCAGAGGTCGTGGACGGCGGTGAAGATGGCGTGGTGCTTCCTGTCGCTAGCAGTGCCTCCCAGATCGGATCGGGCTAGGTCTATAGGTGGGTTTAGGGGGGTGACGGTGAACTTTTATTACCGTGCCCTTGGCCCCCACCCTCTCTTTTAATATGGCGCTGCGTGACGGGGGCCCACAACCATTGATTGGTTGAGCGCCCCCGATCAGGGCGCTAATCAAGGGTTGACCAACGGTTGGGCTGGCGAGATCAACTCTAACATTCTCCCCCTTGATCTCTTCTTACATACTTACTTCTTATACTCCATTCCATCACAGAGTAGCGCATAGAGCATGCCTCGTCACAATAGTTAATACCATTGGATTAATAGCCACAATGCACCTTTCTGATTTTAAACAGAAGCTTGACTTTTGGGCCCTTACTATCCAGGATTCATAGGCTTTCCCGTAAACCCATGCCGGCTAAGTGTTCTGTGAACACATTGGGCGGTAAGCCTTTTGTGAGCAGATCCGCTAACATTCTCTTCGTGCTCAAATACTCGAGACTTATGGTATGATCCTAGATTTGCTCTTTAACAACATAAAACTTAATGTCAATGTATTTGGCAGCACCACTTGACTTGTTGTTGTGAGCGTAAAATACTGCAGGCTCATTGTTGCAGTACATCTTTAGTGGTTTTTCTATGTTGTCGACCACTCTTAACCCGGGTATAAATTTCTTTAGCCATTTAACCTGCCCGGAGGCCTCATAACATGCCACAAATTCTGCATACATCGTGGATGATGCAGTGACTGTCTGTTTGGAGCTTTTCCACGATATAGCTCCACTTGCGAGAGTGAATACATAACCTGACGTGGATTTTCTATTGTCTATATCTCCCGCAAAGTCTGAGTCTAAATAACCCTCTATCTCTAGGGAATCAGATCTCCTATATGTTAACATGAGGCCTTTCGTACCCTATACATAACGCAAGGCTTTCTTAACCATTTTCCAGTGTTCTATCACTGTATTACTCTGAAATCTGCCAAGTATCCCGGTAACAAACCCTAAGTCAGGGCGAGTACATACTTGAGCATACTGTAGGCTTCCGACAACAGAAGCATATGGTACCGCTTTCATCTGATCTATCTCATATTGGTTTTTGGGACACTGAAATTTCCCAAAACTGTCGCCCTTGACTATTGGAGCAGGTGTTGGCTTACTCGCATGCATACCGTACTTCTTCAGCACCTTTTCTATGTATGCTTTTAGTGACAATCCTAAAATCCCTTTTTTCTATCTCGGTGAATCTCAATTCCTAAAATGAATGATGCTTCACCAAGATCTTTCATGTCGAATTTTGAGGACAAAATTTTTTTGTCTCCAGTAGCAAATTGATATCACTGCTGGCAAACAGAATATCATCCACATACAGGATAAGGAAAATATTTTTTCCATTCTTGAACTTTGCATAAATGCAATTGTCTTCCTCATTTTCTTTAAAACCAAACTTTCTTACTGTCTCATCGAACTTTAAATACCACTGTCTTGATGCATGTTTTAGTCAATAAATGGATTTCTTCAGGCGGCATCCCATATGTTCTTTTCCTTTCATGACAAAACCTTTGGGTTGAGCCATGTAAACACTTTCATATAAATCCCCATTAAGGAATGCCGTCTTTACATCCATTTGATGTAACTCTAAATCAAAATGAGCAACTAACGCCATTATGATTCTGAAAGAATCCTTGCATGAGACAGGAGAAAATGTCTCATTGTAATCTATTCCTTCTCTCTGTGTGAAATCTTTCGCCACAAATCATGCTGTGTATCTTTCTACATTCCCTTTGGAGTCACATTTCGTCTTGTAGACCCATTTGCAGCCTACTGTTTTGGCTCCATTGGGAATTTCTTCTAAATCCCAAACATCGTTGGTACTCATCAATTTCATCTCATCTTTCATGGCATCTAACCATTCAGATGAGTGATTGCTTCTCATGGCTTCTTCAAATGAGGTGGGATCACCCTCCATTTGAACTTCCTCGCTATTATAGACTTGATAATCATCAGAAATAGTGGGCTTTCTTACGCTTTGAGATCTTCTGGGTGCCACAACTATTGGCACTTCTTCTACTTGGGGCTATTGTTGCTCCCCCTCATCTGTTGTAGTTTGTTCTATCGGATCCTGAAGGATAGGTTCCTCATTCTGATTTGTTGCCACAACTAGAGAACTAACAACAGGTGTTGGCACTATAGTGTTTTGCACTATTGGCGCAGTAGCAACAGCAACGCGAAAAACGGCTCCTGAATCATCGGAGTGGGCACAAAGACCCGCTTCTCTTCAAGATCTATTTTCCTCGCTACCATGCTCCCCCTGACCATCTGATCTTCCAGAAAGACAGCGTATCTTGTCTCTACAAACTTTGTGTATCTATCCATATAGTATAAACGATAACCTTTCGACTTTTCTGGATAGCCAATGAAATGGCAACTTACTGTCTTAGGATCTAGCTTCCTAATGTTTGGGTTAAAAACTTTTGCTTCAGTTGGACAGCCCCACACATGTAAATAATTTAATGTCGGCTTTCTCCCTGTCCACAACTCATATGGTGTTTTAGGCACCGTCTTATTGGTACACGATTAAGAATATAGATGGCGGTTTTTAACGCCTCCATCCACAAACTAATCGGTAACATGGAGTACCTCATCATACTTCTCACCATATCCATTAAGGTACGGCTGCGCCTTTCCGCTACTCCGTTCTGCTGAGGCTCGCCCAGTGTTGAATACTAGACTACTATTCCATTTTCCTGTAGGAACCTCGCGAAAGGTCCAGGAGCTTGACCATAGGGGGTATGCCGACCGTAGTACTCACCACCTCGGTCGGATCTTACTATTTTAATCTTCAGATTGTGTTGATTTTCGACTTCAGCCTTAAATATCTTAAATTTATCCAATGCTTCTGATCTTTCTTTAATTGGATAAATGTAGCCATAATGTGAATAGTCATCTGTAAACATTATGAATGAATCATATCCGTCCACAGACCTTACGGGGAATGGTCCACAAATATCTGTGTGTACTATCTCCAAAACCCCAGCACTACGTTTGGCTCCTTTCTTTATTTGCTTGACATACTTTCCCTTAATGCAATCAATGCAATATTCTACGTCTGAAAAGTCTAACGGATGGAGGATATTTTCTTTAATTAATCTCTCAATTCTCCCCCTCGAAATATGGCCTACACGACAGTGTCATAATTTCGCTGAAGTCTCACTATCGCATCGTTTGTGCTTACTCTTTCCATTCATAGACGAGGAAGACTCACTATTGCACACAATATTACTTTCATTGCATACAACATTCACATTCTCATGCATAGACAGCATATAAAGTTTGTCTCGTCGGAAGGCGAGACCAACACACTTATTATTAATCTGAATCTCTCACTGTTCTTTACCAAAATGACAATCAAAACCATAGTCTGCTAAACATGAGACTGAGATCAAGTTTCTAGACAAAGAGGGTACATAAAGAACATCATGTAAATGGAGTTTAAAGCCATCATCTAACTCTAATGTGAGTTCTCCTGTCGCTTCAACATCGGTTGTAACTCCATTGGTCACCTTAAGCCATCTTTCTCCTCTTTGAAGGGTCCTCCTCATACTTAAACCCTGTAAAGAATTGGCAACATGAACAGTTGCTCCTGAGTCAATCCACCAAGTAGATTTATTAGAACTTAAATACAAGGTTTCATCTATGAATGTAATAGTGTCCTCACCTTTCTTTAGTAGATGCTTCAGGAAATCTGGGTAGTCTCTCTTCCTGTGTGTCTTGGAGTGGCACCACAGGCATTCATCTGGTTCTGCTTGTTGTGGGTCTTTCTTTTGAAACTTGTCAGATGGGTTAGAGGAGGAGCCTCTTTCCCAGTGAGGTTTCCCTTGTGGTCTGGCATTCTTGTCATGGAATTTCTTTAACTTGTTGTGCTACACAAAGTTAAGAGAACCACCATGTGCTTTCTTCAGTCTTTCTTCCTCTTGTGTACACATGGCAATGGCCTTCTCTATGTCCCACTCATCAGGCTGAGAGTTGTAGTTGACTATAAAAGTCGAAAACTCGCCAGGCAATGAGTTGAGAGCCAGATGAACTATGTAGGGGTCTGATAATCCCATGTTCATTGTCTTAAGCTTGGCTACCATGGTGCTCATGCTCAGAATGTGATCTCTGACACCGCCGCCATTGTATTTCATGGTACTCAGCCTCTCTATGATAGTTTGTGCATAAGCCTTTGTAGAACTAGTAAACTGATTCTTTACTTTCTCTAGATACTCTGTGGCGGTAGCACAATCTGGAATAGCTCCTCTTATGCCCTCCGAGATGGATTTCTTGATGACCATCAAGCACTTGCGGTTGGAATTATTCCACTTGGCTTTGGCTTGCACTGGAGCATGATCTCTTACCCGAGCGGTCCAAGCCACATCGGTCTCACTCTCTCCCCTTACGGGTGCTATCGGCTCAGTGGGAGCCTTCTCTGTCAGTGCCAGATCTATCTCAGCAAGTGCTAGGTTCACCTCCAGCTCCTCATGCCATATGCCATAGTTCTACCCAGTAAGCTTTGGAATGCTATTGACGAAGGTCATAGCATTAGAGCCTGAAGTAATAAACAAAGAAAAGTGAAAACCTCAACATAATAATAATTGCATATCTCAATTTAACGTTGGTCCAAATTAAGACATACAATTAACTTGCTACATTTTTTCTAAACCACCATTGGGCAGAAATAGAATAAATGCATGGAAACTTGCTGAATAAAATAGTAATATTGCTATTATCAATGTTGGTCAAAAAATAACAATATTAACATGAATGAACTTGCTCCTCTAATTAAAATGTCTCGGTGGTTCTAAATTAATTAGAGGATAAAACTTAACTAAGCAGCGGAAATATGAAAAATATTCTTATTCAGAAGCATCTTACTCTTATCTGTTCTCTAAGAAATTAAACACGTTGGTGTACAATTAATTAGAGATAAAACTATAACAGCTTCTGAAAAAGAATAAACTTGAAAATGTGTTACTGTGCTTAGCTAAATCTTGGCCCAGAGGCCAATTCAGCCCACGGCTTGTGCGCACACTATGCGCTCCCCCCGCCCAGGCCGCAACCTGGGCCTGGGCCGGGATTCTCGCCCATGCCTGAAACCCTCACGGGCCGAATCCGGTCCGGCTGTGCCGCACCATCGGATCGCATCCGACGGCCATGCGCCAAACCCGGCGGATCAAAACCCCCACCGGCCGCCGGACCACAAACCCTAATCCTCATTTCTTTCTATCCTCTCCCTCTCTTCCCTTCGACTCCTGCATGAAATGGCGGTGGCAGCGGCGGCTGAGATGGCCCCCCGGAGAAGGTGTGGGGCGCGCTGCCGTCGAATGGCCCTTGTGGCGGTGCTCTGGACCCACGCGGAGTGGTGGAGAGCCGGTAAGCCGGCGCATCTTGGCTTCTGGGTCTTGCCCGCACGATGGCGGTGACGCGCTGGAGAGTCGGCGCCTGTGGGTGCTTATCCCGCGCGGCTATGGCCGGCGGTGGTGGCTACAGCGTAATGGTGAATCCCGCCGGCCCTTAGAACTTGCTAGGGTTAGGGTTTCGGATTGCTTTCTTTGATTTTCTTGACTTTCTTGAGTCGATTCGCATCGAAAAGAATTCTATCTCCTTCTAAACTCATTCCCCAACTGGATCTATACCAAGATCCAGGCGACTGATACCATTGTTACGCTATACAGATCGACTAGGATGAGATCCAGTGGGTAGAACTTGATTAACTTGAGTAACTTGTACAACTGTAAGAGATCTTGAGGTCTAGAAAACATCTACTACTACATATGAATAGAGAGAGTGACGTAGAGGGAGCAAACCATCGCCGGAGGACTTGGAGGAGCCGGCTTCTTGGTTGTGCGCCATGCCGAAGTTGGGGACGCGCCAGAGTTGTGGACGGTGGCGCAGAGGTCGTGGACGGCGGTGAAGACGGCGTGGTGCTTCCCGTCGCTAGCAGAGCCTCCCAAATCGGATCGGGCTAGGTCTGTAGGTGGGTTTAGGGGGGCGACGGGGAACTTTGGTTACCGTTCCCTTGGCCCCCAACCTCTCTTTTAATATGGCGCTGCGCGATGGGGGCCCACAACCATTGATTGGTTGAGCACCCCTCGATTAGGGCGCTAATCAAGGGTTGACCAGCCATTGGGCTAGCGAGATCAGCTCTAACAGAAGAGGTTGCACACATCCAAAGTGGAAGAAACTCTTCATGTAGTATCTCGATGCCATGATTACCAGTGTATGAAAAAAAACCCAACGAGACTATGCCATTTGGACGGCGCAATGCCAAATCCACCCATATGCAAATATCCTAGAGAGTCCCTTGTGATGCGGACATCACCATGCTGCCATGCTGGATACACACGAGTTTTGGTATTCTCCATGTTACACGTCATCACCAACTTGGAAGTCACGTTCAATTTGGATTATGCCGACCATCATTGACGGAATTGGCAATATCCCCTTCATACGACATCGAAACGAGTTGTTCTTTGGTGCATTGGAAAGAAGATGACGAAACCTTTCTTTTGCTTCTAATCCTAGCTCCAGACACACCATGGATCATTTTGTGTGACCACGAAGAAGTGTTGCATCACCAGTTTTGGGCCAAGTTGGCCTTGTATCGTGTTGGGCCTTAAGCATAGATTATGGGCCTTAACCCTAGGATGCCCTCTTTTGCTCATATCGGGCCTTAACCCTAGGACGCCCCCTTTTGCTTATATATGTAGCCACTGCCATATTAGGGTTTGGCTTTTGTACTTTTGTTTAGTTCTAGTTTTTCCATTGAGAAATTGACATCATTCATTGTAACGGTGATGTCGAGTTCTTTTGTTGTGAATCAGAGCCCATGTTCTTGTTCAATACCACTGTGGCAATTAGTCCTTTTTTGTTTAGAACTCGAACCCCAAATTCATCTTTGCTTCTTCCACATCTGCAATTTCAAATTGCGTATTTACCATTTCTTGCTTGTGTTCTTCGATTTGCTTGCAGGAAATGCCTTCTTTGCAAGGTTTATCGAGCTGTGTTAGGTTGATAACCATCAGAGCGGTGGTGTAACAGTTGCAGGACTTCTTTGATTGGAAACCCAGATCGCCAATGTTGAGTCTCCACCAATTGAATTTACCATACCTATCGGAAGATTGGGCCAGTGCTACATCACCCTGCCTAGCTAAGAAATAGTGGATGTGCCTTAACTTGAAGATGGTGGTGATGGGACTAAGGGGGTGATTGGTTGCTTGATTTTAGTCCAATCATGTTCCAACCATGCTCCCACGATGCGACTTGCGCATGATTGGTTCGCTGGAGCAACTCTGGGATGTGACTTGTGCATGATTGGTTGGCTGGAGCAATGCCAGAGTCTGGCCCCCCCTATATCTGCAAGCGCATGGAAATACCGTTGTAGCATTTCACCCGGAAGTATTTAGGGTATCGTTATTTATATTTTTCCAATGGATGGTTAGGTTGTGTAAAGATATTTACTAGTTACATAACCATGATATTATGAAATAAGGTGCAGATTGCTGATTATACAGGGGTAAGTGATAAATAAAGGATAATTAAGAGTAATGTGACACACACAGAATAGCCAACTCTCATGAATAAAGAATAAACAAGCACACATAAGGTTAGTGGGAGCATAGGCACAGATCCTAGTATACTATTCATATTAGCAGATAAGTTATGTTAGCCACATGCTTAGAACTACAGTTACCAGGAAATTAGGGACATCGGGGAGAATGACCCGCACTGGAGAACATCTAGTCCCGTTTCATCTTTGCATGAACTCCTATACAATACCCTTACGTCGGGGAGTACGCTAACCGAGAAGCAGCTTCCCGGCAGACCGACATGGCTGTCACCACCTGCGGTCTACCCCAGTCAAACCGTGGAGCACCGTCATATTCGAGGGATCCCGCATACCCGGGCACCATGCCCGCATATGACGTCACTACCTTAGCACCCCCGGGTCCCCCACCCTTCGGATGGACAGGTAAGATGCTAAGGTAAGCCCGAAAGCACAACAAACCGATATCCTTACCCAGATCATTTGGTCTAAGCAAGCAACTAGTATAACTTGATAAAGTACAGATCAAGGCTAAGCATGCTAAGAACATAGCATGATAACCAAGAACAAACTCAGTATGAATAGCATAATGAATGTCGGAAAATAAAGCCATACCAGAGGCCGAGGATTGCTCGCCAACCCCGAGAACGACTGGATTCGCTAAAGAGATGAAGTACTAGCCTAGCTCCACTACCCTAAGGAGTACAAGTCACAAGAGAGTGTGTGAGAGAGGCCTTCAAGTGGTGTGTATGGAGTGTGTGGAGGGAGGCCCCTTATATAGCTTGGATAAGTCGGTTCCCGCCAAAACTATACATGGAAACACTGAGAACCGCCTTCAGGAGGATCAACACCACCTTCCCGCCAAAGTGCACCTGGACGAGAGCTAGGGCAGGTTCGGCCGAACCAGGGGTTCGGCCAACCCCACCATGGCGCCCCTGGCCACCGCCTTCCTTCGTGTGTCTGCTTGGTGGGCCCTGATGTTGGTACGTCGGTGCTGGGGTCCAGTTGGTCGGTTTGGTCTGGTTTGTGGGCCTCTTTTGCATGTGTTATGCAGGACGCGATCTTCTGCGACTTTGTTTGTGTATTCTTCGTGTTTTCTTCTTATTCCGGACTTGTACTTCCAAAAATATAAATCTTCGAAAACAACTGTGGAAGTCCTCTATGGATGTGACCGTCGTGATAGAACTCGCCTCTAGGATCTAGGATCTCGTTCAAAATGAATCCGGCGAGCTGCTCGCACATGGCGTTGATCCGATCAGTAGAGTAATATTCATCCCCCATTTGAGACATCTATCATTTAGGAAAAAAAGGATTAACATCATGTGCGTTAGTATAATAATGAAAATGTACTAGTGAACGGTTTTTACGTACTCTTATGTCCTCATCAGTAGTCTTCCCGCATGGAGTCATGATGTGCAAGTAGTCACATACGTAGTACTCGCACCAATCAGTTCCTTGTTTTTTGTCTCGCACACTTAAAGAGAAATAAATAAATTACTCAATTTAGAACAATTTGGGATTACTTTAACTAGACAAATGTTTGTGAATCAACATACCGGATAATCCATTTTAACGTTCAGTTTGTGGCTCCATTGACCACGTCCTTTGTTCATTTTCACAAATTTTTTCCACACCCTGCGCTCAAAGTTAAGTTTGATATTCAACAATTGTTATTAACTGAAAAAGGATTTGATTGTGCAAACTGAACTTACCTGTTCAAGGGGTCTATGATATGTTGGATTGCGGACTTTGGATTTCTCATTGAGTCAAAGACTACAAGATTGCCGGTGTCTACGAAAAGTATGAGTAAAATCCAATGATAACTGCAGATATAGATAGGATATATACATATATGCATTAGACGACTTAGTATTTATTTAGTAATATAACAGAGGATTGAGTCGACTAAGGGTTACCCAAAGTTGTATGGTATGAAGATATAGGATTTGTAATTTTGCCTAGTCAACGAATCGTACATGTTTTGCCACGTGTCCCTTTAATTTTGGTTGAGCATTTTCTGGTTGACTAGCAACGGAGACATGAAGCCGATCTGATGGTGCCATCCATATTTTCGGCTTCTTTGAATCTCCTGTTTACATGATACAATAGAAATTATATAATGCACACAGATAATTATGTTCTTGTTAACAAAAAGTATTAATGTAGATGTAAGTGAAACTTACAGAACCCAAATGGTGATGATAGAGGTGTTGAGGGCTTGTCGATGGTAAATGTGATATAAATCTTCGAAGTACACCCAGAAGTCGTCCTCCCCGTGGAAGAAACCATGGTCACGATACTTGACTCCAAACATTTTGCCTTCGTCATTCGACATTCGTAGGTACCATCTATGCAAATTGAACATCTACGTGCCTAGACTTTTCTCCTCTTCCTCAGTGACAAAAGGTTTTCCATGCTTGAATGGAGTAAGAACGGGAGCGATAGGGATATCTGCTGCCTCATCTTGCCCCGTTGCCTGCTCTAGCGGCAATCTAGTTTCTGAAAGAAATATCGCCGCTTGTAGGTCCGCCTGGAGTTGTACATCCGTCGGGTGTAGGACTGGCAACCCTGATACCCGGAGGGGCTCGATTTCTTTTTTGTGTGTGCCAAGCTGAGGAATGGTTTTGCCATATTTTTTCTTCATATTTCTACCTTGTGTGCTTTTGTCAGAGTACGATCATAGTTTGATGGTAAGCTTTTCGATTTTGGTGGGTTGTCTAGGTTCGCGAAAATCTTTTTTCCTAATTCTAGAGATACCTTTTCCGTCGGCGGGGGGACTTTAGGCTTCAACTGTTCTTTTATATATCGAGCACTGTCCTCTTCCAACTCCTCAGCGGTCTTCTCATAGATCAATTTTTTTCGACCGTTTTCTGCTTCTTCTTTGAGGGTCCAGCCGCTGGGAGGGATGCTGTCTTTTTCTTTCCTTTTTCTGGTGTAGGAGGAGTTGGAGTACTCGTGGCCCTTTGCGCCGGCGGAGATGGTGGTGAGGGAGGTGGTTGTGGGGACGGCGGTGAGGGAGGCTACGGAGATGGGCGACCGGTCTGCACGGGAGCCGTTGTGATTGCAGTAAGTTTGATGTCGGCCTTGCGCCATAGAACGACCCCGTGCAGTGTGTCTCCCAACATCTTCTCTCCATCCCCTCCAACGAAGTCGAGCTCAAGATCGTCATTGTTTCCAACTATCTGCTCGACTGTGACAGAGGTGTAGCCAGGGGGTATCGGCCTTCCATGAATTGTAGTACAAGGATTCAGGGGCAGGGCTGACCCGTATGCGACATGAATGGATATATTCTTTGTTCGCACATGAAACTTGCACGGTGTCGGCATGGGGTGTGTGTGTGTGTTGTGTGTCTGTGTGTGTGTGAGAGAGAGAGAGAGAGAGTGAGCGAGCGAGAGATCGAGCGTCGGTGAGAAGGCGACCGAGCATTCAGCAGAGGAGGAGAAAGAATATATTATACAAGCAGTAACGGGGACGGAGACGGGACACCGTTTTCTATTTAAATAGAGGGCTCCGTTTTGAACGTGTTGGGTGTTACATGATTAAATAAATAAAAGCATTACTCACTCTCTATTTAAATACATGATTAAATACATAAAAGCATTACTCACTCTCTATTTAAATAAATAAAAGCATTATTCACTCTCTATTTAAATACATAATTAAATACATGATTAAATACACAAATAAATACATGATTAAATACATAAAAGCATTACTCAATCTCTATTTAAATAAATAAAAACATTATTCACTCTCTATTTAAATACATGATTAAATACATAAAAGCATTACTCACTCTCTATTTAAATAAATAAAAGCATTACTCACTCTCTATTTAAATAAATAAAAGCATTATTCACTCTCTATTTAAATACATGCTTAAATACATAATTAAATACATGATTAAATACATAAAATCATTACTCACTCTCTATTTAAATACATGATTAAATACATAAAAGCATTACTCACTCTCTATTTAAATAAATAAATGCATTATTCACTCTCTATTTAAATACATAATTAAATACAACAAATACGAAACAATACACCAAACAACGTAATCAGAGGAACACAAGGCTATAAAACTATTGTATGCGTTGCAACGATCGCGTGAGCGCAAGAATCGCGAAAAAAGGAGCTAAAACGACAAAGTTATGGCTAAAACAAGGTTTTAGGGCCTTATCTGCGAAGAACTTAAAAAGAAAAGGGCCTGGGTAAAAGAATCTAAGGACTGAAATATAAATAGGGGACTGCGGGTTGATTCAATAAAAATAGGGGGGCTCTTTTGCAAAATTGCCACAGTTGACCGGTACGGGGCGGGTTTGACTCGGGTTTAGATTAAATCCGAGCCGTCGGTTCGAGATCGGGCGGTTAGGGTTGGTCCGGGGCGGAGCGGGCGGCGGCGAACCTCGCGGCGGCGGGCAGCGGCGACCTCGCCAGAGTAGGCCAAAAATGGCCGTCCGGGCTTGGTTTTGCGCGCGGTTTGGACGGGAGGAATGAGCGCGACCCAGCAAACTCGTTTAGGGGCTCTGCGCGGGGCGGCTGCACGGCAAAGAGCGAGCACAGCGGTGAGGTGGCTCGGAGTAACTCCGGCGAGAAATTCCGAGCGTGCGGGTGCGGGAAGAAGGGGGAGAAGTGGCCGGCGACGCTTGTTACCAACACACAAAGCTTCTGCGGCGGTCGTCGGCCTGGGGGAAGCGGCAGCGCGGCGACGGCGAGGCAGAGCCGGCATCGCGCAGGGGCGGGGGCGGCGGCGTCGAGGCACACGGCGGCGCGAAGGGGAACGGCGGCCGGGGCGGGGCCGGGGCGGTCGGGGCGTGGCCAGCGTCGAGGCGGAGACGGCGCAGCGGACGGAGCGACGGCGTTAAGGTGGAGGCGACGGCGGCGCACCGAAGCGACGGGCGGCCGCGCGGGGCGTCGAGGAGGCGCGGCGGTGGAGGACGATTGGCGGCGCGGTCAACGATGATTGGCGGCGGCGTCGAGTTGGCGCGGCGGTGGACGACCGGGCGCAGCGCGGAGGGGGCGGTGGAGGCGACGATCGGGGCAGAGGATGCTAAGTGAGGAAGGGAGAATAGGGCACAGCCATATATACCTAAGCCCTTTGGTACCGGGTGACAAAACCACCTGGTGCCTAAGAGGGCCTAAGGCACCGGTTGGAAAAGCAACCGGTGCCTAAGAAGGCCCATAGGCACCGGTTAAAAGATCACTCGGTACCTATGACTCCAACGGGCGGGAAATGAAAAGAGCCTAAGAAACCGGTTAGAAAGGCAAAACCAGTGCCTAAGTCACCTGAAATATTTGTATTTTAAGATTTTTGCCTCTTTTTCGAACGACATCCCCTTGTAACTCAGCGGTAACCCTTACCATCCTTAGCGTCGCGGCCCAGGTTCGACTCCCGCCCAACCTTTTTTTTTTTTGCCCAACCCTTTTTTTTCCCAAGTCTTTTTTTCCCAAAGACATTGGTACCGGTTGAAAATATCAACCGGTACCATTAGGTTATTCACATTAGTTCTGATATATCATTTAAATGCATACAAAATGTATGAAAAATGCATAATAAATCATTTAAATGCATGAAAAATGTGATAATTGCATAATAAATCATTTGTATGCACAATAAATCTGAAAAATACATAATAAATCATTTAATTGCATAGCAAATCATTTAAATGCATTAAAATGTGATAATTGCATAATAAATCATTTATATGCACAATAAATCTGAAAAATGCATAATAACTCATTTACTTACATAATAAATCATTTAAATACATGAAAAATGTGATAATTGCATAATAAATCATTTATATGCACAATAAATCTGAAAAAAGCATAATAAATCATTTAATTACATACTAAATCATTTAAATGCATGAAAAATGTGATAATTGCATAATAAATCATTTATATGCACAATAAATCTAAAAAATGCATAATAAATCATTTAATTACATAATAAATCATTTAAATGCATGAAAAAACTGATAATTACATGATAAATCATTTAATTGCACAATAAATTTGAAAAAATGCATAATAAATCATTTAATTGCATAATAAACCATGTATATGCACAATAAATCTGATAATTGCATAATAAATCAGATATTTTTATAACAATTAGAGATAATCATTAATAGGATGTTCACGAAAAATATTACAAGACATAATCATTCAACTAATAGAATATTAACGATGGTTCGCTTTACAATAGTGCCTTCATTGTGATCATGATGTGCGTAGGGAGCCTCCTCTTGGGCTAAAAAAATACTTGTGTCAACCTCCACTGCGAACGGAGTCATGTCTTCAACCTTGTTGTATTCTTCTTCATCTGTGACTTCGTCGACTCCCACAATTTTTCTTTTGCCTGCCAGAATAATGTGGTGCTTTGGCTCATCTCCTGCACCTAGAAAACTTGATTTATTTCTAGACTTGTCCTTTTTTGATTTGTTAGACATGTCCTGCACATAGAAAACTTGAGTGACATCCTTAGATAGGATGAATGGTTCATCTCGATAGCCAAGCTCTTTGAGGTCTACTGTTGTCATTCCGTACTCGTCGATATCGACACATTTTCCTGTCAGTTTAACCCATTGGCGACGAAATAGAGGGATCTTTAGTGACTCATAGTCGAGTTCCCAGATCTCTTCGATGTAACCAAAATATGAGTTCGTTTGGCCACTAGAGTCAGTGTCATCTATACGAACACCACTATTTTGATTGGTGCTCTTGTTATATTGGGCTCTTGTATAAAATATGTAACCATTAATTTCATATCCTTGGTACATCAAGATTGAATTTGCCGGACCCCTGGCCAGCCAAGCTAGCTGCTCATGAATTTCATCGTTGGCCATGACTTCCTTCTGCAACCAGGTGGCGAATGTATCGTTATGATGTTTTGTGATTCATGTCTCAAACTTCAAATGGTACATGCTTCGCACAATTTGCATGTGCTCCTCCATGTATGGAGCCACCAAGGCTGATTATTGTAGAACTGTGAGATGTGCTTTGCTCAACGTGGCATGATCTGTGGTATTTACTGATTTTCTTCCAAGTGTGCTCTTTCCAATCAGCCGCCCATCATGACGTGATACTGGAATCCCAATTGGGCAAAGTTCTTCCACATAGTCAACACAAAACTCAATGACCTCCTCTGTGACGTAACCCTTCGCAATGCTTCCTTCTGGACGAGCCCGATTACGAACGTATTTCTTTAGGACTGCAAATTATTGTTTAAAAGGGAAAATATTATGAAAGAAAACATGACCGAGAATACCAATCTCTTTGACTAGGTGAACTAGAAGATGCGTCATAATATTGAAGAATGATGGAGAAAATGTCATCTCAAGACTAACTAAACTTTGGACAACATCCTCTTGTAGCCTGCTTAGACTCGATGGATCGATTGCCTTATGATAAATTGTGTTGAGAAATGCGCATAACTTTATGATTGTTGCTCGAACATTAACTGGTAGAATACCTCTAAGTGTAACTGGAATCAATTACGTCATCAACACGTGACAGTCATGGGACTTTACGTGTGCGAATTTCTTCTCTTTCAGGTTCAGTAGCCTCTTTATGTTTGATGAGTAGCCTGATGGGACCTTGATACTGTTCAAATAGTCGAACATACTTTGCTTCTCTTCCTTACTAAGAGTGTAGCACGCAGGACCTAGGTAATGACGTCTTTTATCCCTTTTTTCTGGATGTAAGGCGGCCTGTTGTTTCATACATTGAAGATCTTGCCGCGCTTCCAGAGTATCCTTTGGCTTACTGTATGCACCAAGGAAGCCTAGAAGATTCACACAAAGATTATTTGTTAGGTGCATCACATCAATTGCGTGGCAGACCTCAAAGACTTCCCAATAAGGTAACTCCCCAAAAATACTCTTCTTCTTCCACAGAGGTGCACGTCTGTCATTACTCTGCACTGATCTGCTGCCAGGTCCTTTTCCGAATACTACTTTTATATCTTTGACCATTTCAAACACTATTTCCCCACAACGATGCCTAGGTTTGGTATGATGATTTGCATTTCCACCGTAGTGAGCATGCCTCCTCCTTAATGGGTGCTTGATCGGAAGAATTTGATGATGACCCATATACATGATCTTTCTACAGTGCTTGAGATACGTGATGTCGGTTTCTTCTAAACAATGAGTGCATGCCCTATAACCCTTAGTGGAATGTCCGAAGAGGTTGCTTAGTGCTGGCCAGTCGTTGGTGGTTACGAAAAGCAATACACAAAGGTTAAAATGTTCCTTTGCATGCACATCCCACATACGAACACCCTCCTCTTTCCACAACAATAGAAGATTCTCAATCAGTGGTTTCAGATACACATCTATATCGTTACCAGGTTGCTTCGGACCGGGGATAAGCACCGGCATCATAATGAATTTCCGCTTCATACGCAACCAAAAAGAAAGGTTGTATATACAGAGTGTCACAGGCCAGGTACTATAGCCACTGCTCTGCTCACCGAAATGATTCATGCCATTCGTACTTAAGCTGAACCTTATATTCCTCGCATCATTTGTAAATGTTGGGAATGTTCTGTCTACCTTTCTCCACTGTGACCCATCAGCGGGGTGTCTCAACATATTGTCTTGCTTACGTTCTTCTTTGTGCCATCGCATCAATTTAGCATTCGTTTTGTTCATGAACAAACATTTCAGACGTGGTATTAGAGGAAAATACCACATCACCTTGGCAGGCACCCTCTTCTTGACACGCATCCCCTCAATGTCGCCTGGACCATCTCGAGGGGTCTTATACCGGCATGCATTGCATACAGGGCATGAATCCAAATTTTCATACTCCTCACCACGATAGAGGATGCAGTCATTAGGACAAGCATGTATCTTCTGTGCCTCTAATCCTAAAGGACAAACAACCTTTATTGCCTCGTATGTTGTCTCCGGCAAGGTGTTACCCTCAGGGAGTAAGTTTTTTATAAGTTTCAACAACTCCTCGAATCCCTTGTCAGACAAACTATTTGATGCCTTCCATTGCAACAATTCCAATGTGCTACCCAACTTCTTTTGGCCTTGTTTGCAATCTGGGTACAACAATGTTCTGTAGTCCTCCAACATACGCTTCAGATCTCTCGATTCCTTTTCTGTTTCGCAAACTTCCTCAGCTTCGCGCAGCATCTGACCCAGATCGTCTTCTACAATGTGTCCTTCAGTATCTTCTTCAGGCTTACCCATTGCAGTGTCATCGAAAAAGGCATCATAATTGGCTACAAAGTCAGGAATCCTGTCCTCTTCTTCTTCATTATTATTCAGCATAATTTCTCTTTCTCCATGCTTGGTCCAACACATAGTAGTTCCGCATGAAACCACTATTGAACAAGTGACTGTGGATGGTTCTTGATGATGAGTAATCCTTCTCATTCTTACAGAATTTGCATGGACAACGAACAAAACCGCCATACTTGTGTTTCTCGGCCGCTTCTATGAATTCATGCACGCCATCAATGAACTCCTTTGAACGCCGGTCGGCCATGTACATCCATTGCCGACTCATCTGGGTCCACAATACATTTATATACATCATTGTACTGTACAAATAGTTCATTCATACTACCAATTTATAACTAACATTGAATACTCTATTAATAAAACTTAACTACAAAATTATAACTAACATAATTAGAATGTAAAAATAATAAATTAAATAACAATCTGGGTTCACAATTCATTATATACATCATTAAAGTGTCAAAATAAATTATTCATTACAAAATATAAATTTTAAATACCATCATATTTTCATACAAAATTTGAATTCAAGTATATAATTGATAATGCATATAACTATAATAAATAGATATTATTCACTTATCAAATAAATTGATAAAACATATAAATACAATAATTTGATAGTATTCACATATCAAATAAATTGATAACGCATATAACTACAATCAGGTGCTACAACTAAAAATAATTATCACATGTATAAACTAAATTAAGTGATAACTGCTTCTAAAAACCAATTGCTAAGTTATGGAGAAAAATAACTAATCTTTTTTGAAAAAAACAAAAATTCCTCTGCCCTCCCCTCACTCAGCTGCCATGAACAGTGAGTTCACGGCAGCTGGGAGGGGGGAGGGGTTGGGGTATTTATAGGCGTGGCCCAAAGGCACCGGTTGGTGCTCAACAACCAGTGCCAAACACTAGGCATAGGCACCGGTTGAAGTTACCAACTGGTGCCTTTGTGGTGGGCACGTGGCGGCACCGGGTCATGGCAAAACCCGGTGCCATTGTCCGCTCTTTAGGCACCGGTTGGTGCCACCAACCGGTACCTTTGGTACCGGTTGGTGGCACTAACCGGTGTCTATACTGGGGTTTTGGTACCGGGTGATGCTTTAACCCGGTACCAAACCCCTTACCTTTGAACGCCGCTGGCCAGAGGTACCTAGTACCGGCTGTAACAACAGCTGGTACTTTTGGCTAGGACCTTTGGCCCGTTTTCTAGTAGTGTAATGCCACCACACTCAAACCCTTGCATGAAATTAGGGGTGTAAACGAAGCGGGTAGTTATATGGATATCATTGATACTATATTTCGTTTTCATAGTTTTCTTTGGAGTCGGAGTACAACACAGATACCTATCAGATACAAATACAAATGCATATTATCTCTTTTACTAATACGAGTAAATACATATCAAATACGGGATGAGATGGATGCCAACAATGTCAATCACGAATATTTCCTCGGATGTACAATAAAAGCAATAACCATATGTATCACACTTTTTGTAATATTTGTCCTCTCAACAAGCCTAAATCTAACTAGTTTATGGTGAAAGAGTCATATTGTATGATATTTGAATGAAAGGCCAAGATGTATGTACCCAATAAAATCAACAAGCTTAAAGAACCTTTAACTGAAAATGGTAAATCCAAATAAATAGATTAGATAGAAAAAGTTAATTTAGAAAAAACTTGCAACTCACTTCACTTACTATTTAGAAAATCTTTTTGGAATTTACTCCTCAAACTAAAAGACTAGGACAAATAAAGTCCAACTCCAAATAGATTGTCAACAGATAGATTATATTTTTAGAATTTTTTTGTGCTACTTTTGCAATTTTCTATAAATTTTTAGACATTAAATCCGATTTTTGTGAACATATATTTAATATAATACAACTATCCAAACATAATATCCAACTTGATCAACTATCCGAATTATTAGACTAGAGATCTGATGGATACTATTTTTCTTATATCTGAATTCTATATTCGAAAAAATCATCCGAATTCGTATCCAATATCTGACAAAATATCTGGATAACTGAAAATAATATCTGAATCATTATGCGATTCCTTTTGGTATCCATATAGTCCACCTATATTTGTGTGTAATAGCAAGTTACATGTAGTGATAGTGTGGTACTAGTTAGTTATGTGCAAACTGTATAGTACATACTCCACATAAGTTGATGTCAATTATTTGGTTGAAGTTATTGTTTAATCTAATATTCTTACATACATTCAAATATGCACCGTGGTATTCCATTTGCATCATTATATTCTTGATGACAAATCCAATAGATGGCATCCACATTAATATGATCCAAAATGATAATTGAAAACCAGTTATATAGTATAAATTTGTATCTAACATTTAATTCAATATAAGTTGCTTATGGTGTCGATTTCAATTGCTATTCAGTCCCTACATAGGTTGATATAGAATAACAACATAGATTGTTGATGACCTCTACATAAATTTGCTATTAGACATACAATGTAAGTTGGTAGACATACAATGTAAGTTGGTAGACAGTCCTCACATACATTACTATATTGGCTATGCATAGATTGTTATATTATGTCTATAAAAATTGTCTCTTTGTGTGTACAAAAGTTGTAGCAACCTATGTATATAAAACAGTTGGCAAATTTACCCAACTTACTACTACTATTACATGTGAGTTGTTAGTATATATCAAATGTCAAACGGATGCAATATAATCCTTTTTTAATCTGGTTATAAGAAACATAATACTACAAAAGAAATAAAAAATTAATACTAAATGATGTAGATATTATCTTTTAAAGGGTATATGGACTTGTATAATTGTGACCAATAATTTGGCACCATCACAATCGATTTCTCGGTGTTAGACTATGTCCGAGCACCGCATAGCCTTCCATGCATAGTAATTATGTGTATACCAAAACATAAAAGGAACTAGGGAAAACACTAGTACTATGCATAGCGCTATGAGTCGCATATCAAGATGGACCCAAAATAAAGAGATTCTTCTGGAGTTATAATTATGATATGCTAAGAGTAGTACCCAATCAGTCTTCATGTATGTTTATCTTTCAGTCTTCATGTATGTCGCATATCAAGATGATACTGCTTCGACTTTGTTGCCGTTTTGAGTAGAGTGGTGTGGCCTCGTTTGATTATAGTTCGAGTAGAGCTGTGTTGCCATGTTGATGCCCCAATCCAACTGGCCTGAGTTGTTTGGCTTGCGTCGACGTCCCAATCCGACCAGTCTGAGTTTATGTTTACTTGACTTGTGCTCGGCGCGTGTTGATGGCCCAATCCAACCCGTCGGTGTTGTTTTTGCGTTTTCTTTTCTTTTTCTGGTTATGACCTTCCAGAGACATAATCTTGTATTTTTCTGCTATATCAATAGAAACACACTCGTCGAGTGTCGTTCGTTAAAAAGAAAATATATGTAAAAGAACAGTCAGGAGAGTTGCCTATTATTTAGTGTAAAAAATGTAGGATAAATAGGAAAGTGGTCAAGCTTGCAAGGGCTACTGCTCTGCCACTCGCTCTGTTCTTCAGGTAACAGGTTCAATGTCCAAATGCAGTGTAAGAAACATGGCCCCATTAGGCCATTGTTTTGTGATTTTGGTGATTGTGTGACAACATAATCAATGGGACTAACAAATTTGCAAGATCACCTTTGTAGGATTTTTAGGTCCCATGGATAAAATCCAATGTGTCCAATTCACCGCAGCGATGTGTCCAATCCACCGCTGAGATGACAAGTCGCAGTGAAAAAGTAGAGATAGAATATATTTGAAGTGTCCAAATGACCGCAGCGACGATTTGAACAAAGGATGCAAAAACAGTAGCACCGGTTTAACCGATGACCAAGCATCGGTCTAACCGGAGGTCACCGGATAAACCGATGCAATGGCACCGGTGCATTGGACAGTGTGTATGGAGGCCAAGTCAATAAATCACAATAGCACCGGATACACTGGTGGCATGAAATATGAAGCACCGGTGCAATCACCATACTATCCTTCAGAGACGATGTCAAACGGCCGTGAAGCAGGTCTTCAGCACAGGATGAACCGATGAGGCACCGGAGCAAGGCACCGGTGCAATGCCACGTCAGCTGCAAGGGAGTGAAGACAGATCCCTTCAGGACCGGTTGAACCGGTGCACCACCGGTGCAATGCACCGGTCTAACCGGTGGCTTCTGGAGTGCAGTGTCAAAAGGCCAACAAATAGTTGCAGGCTGTGAGTGACCGGTTACACCGGTGCCCTCGCAGAAAAGTGGGTAACGGCTTGTAACGGCACTATAGACTTGGTGGGCTATATATATGACATCCCCCGGGCATTTGAAGGTTGCTGGAGTTCCTAGAAGTCACATTCACACCCAATAACACCTCTAAGCCATCCAAGAGTATAGTGATCAAATCTTTAGTCTTTAGCACATTTTTGTGAGTTTTAGTGCTAGATTAGCTCTTAAGTGAGTGAGTGACCAAGGAGTTGTGCCTTGTGCTGTGGTTCTAGAGTGAACCAACATTGTATCTCGGTGCGCCGGCCCCTTGGAGCATTGGTGGCTCGCCAGCACGTCAACGACCCTCCGACTTGGTGTGGAGCGGCGTCGACATCCTTGTGCGGGGGACGTGGAGACCCCCACCCTTCTAAGTGGAAATCGGGATCAAGGTGACCGTGGCGACTCGGTGTCCCCGGGAGAGACTTGATTGCCTAGAAGAAATACTCTTTGTGAGTGCTTCAACAACGTGGATGTAGGTGTGCCTTTGTGGCTAACTGAACCACGGGATAAATCCTCGTGTCAAAGAGTTTGCTTCCTCTCATCCCTCCTTTAAGCTTCCGCATTTACGTATTGCAATCTCTGTGTGCCTTTACTTTCATAGAGTATTTTCTTGATAGGATTGGCTATAGGTTGCTAAACTCTTTTGGGATGGGAGTTTCACACTAGAAGAACCGTAGTTGCACATTTAGATAGCATGTTTTAGTTTAAGTTTTGTGCAAACTAGTTGGAGACATAGGTTAAGGTTTTAAGTTGCCTAATTCACCCCTTCCCCCCCTCTTAGGCTAGAGCACCCGATCACTTTCATGCAGGTATCATGCTTTAGGCCACTCGGGAGATTTGGTGCCGTGTTGCACTTTTTTTTTTTGCTGGATTGCTACCTTAGGGTGTGTTTAGTTGGTGAAAAAGTTAGGATTTTGGTACTGTAGCACATTTCATTGTTATTTGACAAATAATGTCCAATTATGGACTAATTAGGCTTAAAAGATTCAGTTCGTGCTAATCAGTTAGACTGTGTAATTAGTTATTTTTTCAACTGCATTTAATGCTCCATTCATGTGTCTAAAGATTCGATGTGACGGATACTGTGCAAATTTTTTTGGGAACTAAACAGGGCCTTAGTTCCTCTTGGATCAGTTAACAATCCTAGCACTTGATTGAATATGAGGATAAAAAAAATCGCCAACATCTTTCCGATTTATATGAGAGCAGGAGCCTAAAACATGTTCACCACTTTACTTCAAAAAAAAAACATGTTGAGCACGTCTAGAAATATTTTTTGTAGCCCACTAAGTTGCTAGACATGAACTCATGAACAACAACACTTCAAACCAAACAAAGCTTCAAACAATCACCAAGAACAAAGCTGAAAGTTGAATGAAAGAATATCTTCACTATACATATCTAAACAACATTTACTTGGTGGCCAATCTTGTCATTTAAACTTGTCCTTGCCATTCTACATAGAGCATCTTCGGCGATTTATCGACAATTCAACCCAATGATGTTTTATTCATTAATTTTCTTATTTTCACTTAGCCATTCTTTCACACAGCCGGTTCTGCTCCCAGCTCCGCCGCGTCATGGCAACCGGGCTCTTTGAAGCTGCCATGCCTTGAGTACATAGGATAGTCTGCCAGAGCTCTGACGCCGCAAAGAGAGGCGACAAACTGGGCTCCCTCTGCAGGTTGCTGCTCTTCACACAGCTGAGGGACTGCAGCATCTGCAAAAGCATATCGGATCAGAGTCCTGAAAGTTGCAGTTTCCTGTGCATAGAAATGAATTGTGATTACCATTCTCTGTCAGAAGTATATTGTAAACCCCATCATCCACTGTAAGGGATGCCTGTGTCAAAACCACAGATCCTGTTGCTTCATTTACCTCGGCATCTGGGCAACGAAGCGTGACTAGACCTGTGATGTCATTTGTAGATGTGGCTGCACAATGTTCAGAGATAGAGTCCATGTAGACACTGAAGTCAAATGATTCATCCTGTGAGAGTACGGTTCAGTTAATGATCTGCTTTGCACAGTATTGTTCACAGAAGAAAAGAGCAGGGGAAATACTCTGGAGGACAAAAAAGGTAACTACATTTAGAAATAAAAAATATTATCTTTTCTTTTATTAAGCAATTTTTTCTTATTCTATGAGTTAAACATGCATTACTTACTTCATCATTTTGCGTAAGTCGAATGGATCCCAGCCTTTTAAACGTGCACTGCTTGGAATGACTACAGGAAGTCCCTTGCTGATTATCAGCTTAACAAACATTTCTGTCTGCAAAAATAAAATTTATTGTCATTCAACCATTTATTACAAAATAAATAAACCATTGTTGAAAAGATTAATCAATATGCAGGGCAATACTATCTTCACTAATGTCACCTTGCATAAGGTCAGTAAATTTATGCTCCAGCATACTCATTCCCTGGTTGATTGGTCTTAGTTTCCCATCATCATCCATTTCATAATCTGGTCCCTTGTAGGGTATATTTTCGTATGCAACTTTGCTCCATTGTATGACCAGTTCCTTCAAAATTTGACCAGATAAGAAGTTAAAAATACTTTGTTTGGGCTTGGACATGATAAAGGACAGATTCCCAACACCTAATCTGTATGTTATTTGATTTATTGTCGAGATAAAGGACTTTAAGCTAATTTGTACTTTTTTGTTATTTCTCCTGAAGTCTGATGTATATATCTGTCATATGCAGTGCACTGTTGTGCCAAAAAGGATTGATAATGCACGATCTACAATTCAGAAACTTGAAGTAAAGTCTAACTATTAGTGTCAGAGTTATACCTTTGGAGCCTTTTCCAGATCATTGAAGGGCAAGTAGTAGTCACCAAATTTCGCTCCAACAATCTGATAGACAGAGTTGAAGAAAAGAAGAACACTATTGCCTTCGACAAGAAAAGAATATAGCTCTCGTCCAGGATCACATTTCTTAGCATGCTCAACAATAGTAGTCCAAGCTAATTCTGTGGCCTTGATGAGAATCTAAATATACAGGGGAGGTAACATAAGCCAGCAGTTATATTAAGCAATATGAAATTCTAATGAGAAGATGCACAAAAGAATTCTTGTCTTACATTGCGCAGACCTTGCTCATCCTTATAATACAACCTCAAGAAGTCCTTGACAAACAAAATGCCAGAACCTCTCAATGCGGCATGGAAAGCACCATCCTTTGAGATATTCTTCAGGCGCCACACATCATCATTCAACGATGGTATATCATGCTTTCTGTATCCTATAAACATAAGATGACTATAACCTTATGAGACTGGATCGATTAAATTTCAAATTCTGAAGGTAACATAAGTTCAACATTATTCAGATTCAGGATTACCTTCACCACGCCGTTCCTTGACAGTGAAAGGTTCGGTGACGCCTTCTTGGACTCGTTCACCGAGATTGTCAATAACCATAACCCCAAGCCTGAACTTGCCACTCCTCACAAACTTGGAATTATCGATAAAAGTAGCGCTGTGGAGATAAGCCTCACCATTTGTCAGACTCAGCTCAAGATCCCCTGTCAAGACTGCCCCAACCTTGTCTCGTGGGCGTACTGTGGAGTTGTTGAACTCCTCTTGAGTCCAGCATTCTTGATTGTGCCTATTGAAGTCGCCATCAAGAACAACGACTCTGATTTTAGCACAAAGAATACGAGGGTCGGTTTCATCCTGGCCGTTTGCTATTACACATATCTTGAGGGGCTTCCCATTTGTGTCACAGATGACCTTCTTTGTGAAAATTTCACTGCCCAAGCCATTGGTGAAGGTGAGCTTGTATCTTGGAGGCTGATTCTGATCAACCAGTGTTCTGCACAAACTGTGGAAGAAAAGCCGTGGTAAGGTAAAGTGGTGAATGCAACCACAGCTGACACCATATACAGGAATATTTGCAGCTCGAGAAGTGAATATATTAAAAAATCCGAAAAGTGATACTGGTGGTGATGTGAAGTGCAGGTGCTACCTAGGAGCACGGCTTAAGAAACTTGTAAATGCTTTGGCAACTTCTTCTGGTATCTGTAAAAAAAAAAAGAGAGTAACTTTACTAAACACCCAAAAGGATTGTCACAAGATCCGATAGAGGCTCATATTTCTGATGATTAGTGACTAGACAGGTCAAATCAAATGACCAAAAGGATCCCCAAATCAAATGGAGAATCCTACTACCTATATTCCAATAATATTCTACTCTAGGGGGTTTCAGAGTAGTTCAAATAAATCCCAATTTAATGGTGTGCGGTGGCGGTCACGTACGTACCCGGGCGACGGCGGCCTCGAGCGCGGCCTCGAGGCTGACCTTGACGGCGGCGGCGAGCTCCTGCAGGTGCCTGCAGCCCCTGATCTCCCTGCAGCAGGTTCCCAATTCGATTTTTCAGCTCACTGAAGAATCGAAGATCGTGGGGAGACGAAAGGGCGGCGGAGCGAGCGAGCTAGCTAGCAAGCGAGACGCTCACAGGTCGAAGGACCGGCAGCGCTTCTTCAGCGCCGGCGCCTGCGACGACGGCGGCGTGCCGCCGCTGGAGCCGCCCTGCTCCAGCTCCCGCTTCTTCGGCGGCATGGCTAATTGGCTTCAGGTCGACGATCTCGATCAGCAGCTAGGCAGCCCGCTGGCGGTCGGCTCTGACGCTTGGTTGCCCGCGATTACTGCTTGGCGCCGCCTATGGGGTGCTCGCTCGATCTGCGCCGGCGAGAAGCGAGAGGAGGTGGACCACCGGAGCGAGCGGGTGAGTAGGTCGAGAGAGCACGAGGCCGGCGTATTTTATATCGATCGACGGGGCCGGTTGGAAAAGTCACGCACTCTTCCACACCTCGCCGGCCCCGCTCCAGTAGACCGGCTGGAGACACTGGACTACCGGAGGGATCGGAGTGGCCGGAGGTTTCCGAGAAAAAGATGACACGAACGCGGGAGCGCCGCCGCCCAACGACTGGGATTGGATGTGCTCCCTTCTTTTTGTCGCCCACATCTCGAGCTTGGACTGTAGGTATATCAGCCATCGTAGTGAATAAAGTCCATTCCCTCCATACCACTGAAAATTTATCTTCTTTTAGTACCATCAAAATTTATATCTTCCTCTCGTCGCCACTGAAATTTTAATCCCATTCCTTCAATATTATTCTATGACTATGCTATTAGATTGACCCTTAAGTAAGACCTAAAAGATAATACTGCCCCTGTAAGACATAGATGAGATATTTATAGTGCTATCCCTTGATGCCAATGTTGACTTTATAATAAAAATCATTGGTAAATATATGTGCTCTGTACTCATGTTCTTGGATCACAGTTAATCAGTTATCATCAAATGAGTTTGCGATGTGAGATTATGAGCTGAAAGTTTTGAACATGATGTCTCGTAGCAGGATCCCCATGCACAGAAATGTGACCAGGACAAATGACAGAAACAAAAACTAGTGTTGTCTGCAAATTAAAAGAACTAGGCTCTTATAGATAGCACCCTGGAGGAAGTACAAATTACAGCCAAGTCCACAGCATCCTCCAGAGGTGGCAAATTGCGTACAAGACCCTGGTGACAACGAATTTGAAGCTAAGATTCTTGGATCTTGACGTAGAGCTTAAGCTTGCCACACCACTTCCAGCTTGCGCATCACTTCTAGGCCTCCACCCTGAGCTTCCTCCCCTCACCCCAGCACTCGAGTACCTCCGACTCCAGCTCCACCTGCCGCTCCTGCCCCTTGCCCCGCCACCGGCGGGGCACCAGGTCATGTCCCCTGACATGGCGCGTGCGGGGCGGAGGATGGTTTAAATTTCGATGGCATTGAAAGGATGAGATAAATTTTCAATGACATTCAGAGAATTTGTTCTAGTGATTAATGGTCTATTTATTAGATAGGTTAAAGATTAGATGTTAAGCATCTATTAGCACTTATAATTTTATTAATTTTTTTAAATTTTAATTAAAATTTAGCCCACCTGTTAGTATTTTTGTTTGAGTGAGTTAATGTTAAAATTTAGCACTTTTCGGTATTAACACTAAAATCACTCGATCTAGGACAATGCGCAGCGTCCTTTGTTTCGTATACACACGTGATGAGTTGTGCCTGACGCTGAAGATACAACAAAGCTACTCCCTCCGTCCCTCGTCGCTACATCGTTCGATGCCTGGCAGTGGTCATAACCACCTAGGGAGTAGGGACACCGTCAGAATTGTGTTTAATTCGTCGTAGTTATCGATGCCAGCACCAAACACCAATGCCACACTTTTTTACCGCCAATTGTTAACATAAACTAAAGCTTAATTTTGATCAACTTTACATTTTTTTAAAAAAAATTATAGCTCGTCAGAAATGAGTTTTAGTGGAAAGTGTCGTCGCACAGTTACCAAGAGTGCCACAACAGTTTGACACTAAAATGACATAGGCCCTGTTTAGTTCCCAAAAATTTCCAAGATTCCCCGTCACATTAAATTTTTGGACACATGCATGAAGCATTAAATTTAGTTTTAAAAAATAACTAATTGCACAGTTTAGCTGAAAATGATGAGATAAATCTTTTGAGCCTAATTAGTACATGATTGAACACTAATTACCAAATAAAAATGAAAGTGCTACAGTAGCCAAACCCAAAAAATTTCGCGAACTAAACACGCCCATAGTCGCTCTCAGTGCACAATATTATAGCACAATTTCATAAACAACTTATAGCATTAAATAGTGCAATGATTGTGTGACAAAATATGTTATAAATCAATAAAGACTGACATATGTAGAGAGTGTCATCCCCGTGTCATGACTTGGTAATCATGTCATTAAAGGATCATGGTGATGACTTGGATCATCTCTCTCCTCTTAACTCTGTTGCCAAATCAGCAATTGTCGTAATGTGTCATAGTATTTAATGCCTATGACACTAGCATAAATTACGTAAATGTGTAAATAATAATCGATATTTTTTGTGGTGGTGGTGGGAGCTAGGATCAAAAGAAAAATAAATAGTGTGCAATCACAATTAGTGATACATGAGATGGTGGCCAAGCTTCACAATGATTCCCACAAGATTTGGTGTGTTCAGTATACTTCATACTGTATACATATATGATATATTCCTCCTTTTCTTTTGCTGCTGAACTGTTTTTGGGAAAGAGAAGGAACATTGAGAGACTATAACAAAAAAAAAAAGAATCAACACAAAAACTGTAAGGAAGAGGAAGAACACGAGGAACCGGCTTACAACATCTCTGATATTAGAAACCCCACTGCCTTGGCACAGAGAGCGAGAGAGGATCCCCGGTGTATATATATACGCGCAACGCAGTAGAGTTTGGCGATCTTTTTTGAACGAATTGCGTTTGAATTTGTGAACTGCCAGTGGCAGAATATTTAAAAGAAGATAGCAGCTTGCCATTTGCTCTCGGCTGTACAAAAGGAGCCGACGACCGAGGGCGACGACTCTCCAAGAATCAACGGCAGCGACTCACGGACGCGTACAGAGCCCTTGTTTAGATGGGTAAAAGGGAAGCGTAAAATACTGTAGTATTTTTGTTTGTATTTGATAATTATTATCTGGTTATAGATTAATTAGGCTCAAAAAATTCGTCTCACAAATTACAGACAAACTTTGAAATTAGTTATTTTATTTAGCTATATTTAATACTTCATGCATACATTTAAAGATTCGATGTGACGTGAAATTTTGTAAAGTTTTGAAATTTTGAAGGGAACTAAATAAGGGGAGATTTATCTTATCCTGCCTGGTGATGTAAAACTCACCGTTGGACACGCAAAGGATATAAAGGCCGTGTTTGGTTTTTTACCGGCACGTTTCCCGAGAAGAGAATCTCGCATGCATGGAGTACTAAATGAAGTCTATTTGCAAAACCTTTTCAGGGATGGGTGTAACTTTTCGAGAGGAATCTAATGATGGTAATTAATCGATGATTCGCTACAGTGATGCTACAGTAACCATCCTCTAATCACGCGGTCAAAGGCCTCATTAGATTCGTCTCGCGATTTACACGGGTGGTTGTGGAGATGATTTTGTAATTAGACTTCGTTTACTACTCTAAATTTTTAGTCAAAGTTGATACAGTAAATCCATGGTTTCTAACCAAACACGGCCAAAACTCAGGAGGGCAAACCTGAAAAGATGTAGGGACGGTGCCCGGAAAAAAAAAGGATTTTTCGCTGTACTTTCAGGCTGTTTTCCTTGCAGCTTCTATGAGGAACAGAGGAGGATATTCAGGCTCGTTTCTTTGACCATTCTGTATGTCTTCAGATGCTGCCCGCATGGTTGTATTTCATTTCTTCTTTTTCCCAAAAAAGGGAAGTTCATGTTGCATTTCCTACCACACTGCGTGCAATTACTCAGGCATCTTCTTGCATTGACTGCCCATTTCCGGCCTGTCCGAGAAGTGTTTCTCTGGATTATGTACATATACATGGGTTCATGTTCCTCGGAGGGTCATCTTTTCCTCCTGTAACAGCCCGTTAGAGAATCAGCCTGGTGGGCTAAGTAGGCCGTGGGCCACTTTTGCGGTACTGTAGCTTGTGCTACAGTGTGCATGAAAAACACTGTAGCGATTAGGAGAGGGAGAGGGTTTAGTGACTTTAGTCACACTTACTGATGGATGACTGAATCTTAAATAGCTAGGTTGTAAATGTGTAGTGACTCCAGTTGCAACTTTTTGCACAAAACGAGGACGAAAATGCAAAAGAATTACACGTAGGTGTAGTCCACTCAACGTTTAGAGTGGATCTGAGCCGTGTGTCGGACTGGAGTTTGAAACCCTACCGATTTTTTGTCATTATAAAAATGCTAGACTCTACAACAAAGGTCCAAAATCCCTGCAATTTTCTTATGGTCATGTCGTTTACCGGTTTTTCTTCAATAATTTAATTTGATAGTTACTACTGAGACACCGATACATATTGGAAAAATTCCCTATTTGGCCCATTTAAAGTTCGCTATTCCTTAGTTGCCTCTTTTTTTCAAGTCTTCCCTATTTGGCCCCTTAAATTCAGTCTCTCCCTTTTCTGGCCTTTTCCGTTAGTTTGAGTAGTAACGGTGTTACCAGTAAGGTAAAAAGACCATTTTGCCCTTGTTAAGAAAATTCCTTATTTAGCCCATTTGAAGTTAGCTATACCTTCCTTGTCCCTTTTATGAACATTTTGAAAGATAAAGTACATGTACATGTTGATAATATTTTTAAATTCATGCGCATAACAAAGGCCAACGGCACAATTATATCACACATGCATAGGTTGATAGATACATCATGACAAATATATTTGGATCCCAAATAGATAAGGTTCACACATGCATTTCAGTTCACACAAACATCCAAATTGCTGCATAAACAGAGTACAAATAGGGTTGTTCACACATACATCATAGAAGGAGAACATATGCAAGAAATTCATCACAAACTAAGCCTTCTTTTGCTTCTTGTACTCATTGCAGGGCTTGCTGGAGCCATTTTCTTTCTTCGGGTGCCCATTGCAGGACTATCAAGTGGCTGCATAGGAATATTTGTTTTCTTTTTGGCATTTTGTGGTGCCTTTGGTTTGGCCTTTGCATTGATAGCTGATTGATCTTTAGTGTCAGCAAACTCAATTGAAAGAGGCTCAGGTTGACTTGAACCAGCTCCTGACCTGTTAGAGGCAACAACAATTTTAGAGGAAAAAAACAATTTATAGGCAGCAATAATTAGTCAAAAAACCAGCATTTGTTACCTATTTGTTCCTGCAGAATTAGAGTTGGCATGCTTTCTCTTGTTCTTACTGGTAACTTCCATGCTTTGGCTATGTTACGAAAGACAACTTAGTGAAAAAAAGAAAAAATATCATTGGTTGTAATCTAAAATTCAGAAGTAGTCTAGTTTTTTTTAGATAATAAAAGAGTCCCGGCTTCATCCCCTGCCAAGAGGAAATCAGTCCAAACATTCTTACACGCAGTAGATCAACACTACTGCTGAACTAGGTTCAAAAAAAGAATTAAAGTATCACAAGCCAATCTGTAAACTAAATGGCCAGCCATAGGAGGCAAAAAAAAAATGAAGACCCGATATCTCCTATGACCGACACGCCTGGCTCATCATCTTCTTTATATCATCGTTATGCTATAATTGCGCATTTGTCAAAAACAACCTCGTTCCTTATCATCGTTATGCTATAAGTTCCTTGCCGGGTTGAGACATCTCAGCCTGAAACACAACCACCCGTTGTTTGGCAGGAGCAGATTGAGATTTGTTTTTTTCTTTCTTGCAATGTGCCAGGATTCTCTTGCTCCAACTGTTTCCTCATCCTCTCCCACTCTAGTTCTGTTTCTTTTCCAGACTCATCAGATGGTTTTGTAACCCTTACTCTGTGGGTCCCCATTGGACATGAATTTCAATCGTTTCAAGGGAATTGAGAATCATTACGACACAAAGAATCTTTTTTTTCCCGACTATCAAAACCATGCTATTGCAAGAAATGTCTATGCACATGGTACACAAACAGACTGATACAACATCACACGATTCACACCCTACAGTTACCAACTAGATGACATATAAGCTATGTAGTATGTACAACCAGGAACTGGATTCTCCAGGGTCACTGGAAGTTGTTAGCATGACCTGATCCTGGGAACTCAGGCCAGCCGGGTCCCTCCTCTTGCTCAGCAACCGATGCCATTTGATGGGATTGAGAATGATGATGTTGTCCAAAGTTGGGTTGAGCAGAGGTTGATGCACCTGAGTCCTGATACAGGTTGAAGTTCATGCTCGTCAACTGCAAAATGAATGCTGGTCTGTGAGCTGAGTAATACATGAAGGTACTCAATGTGAACAAAGCATCCTAGAAGAAATGGACATACAAAAAACCAGGGTGAGTTTTTGCTATTTGCATCACCTCTGTTGGGTAAGAAAAGTCCATCAGGCCTTGGGGATTTTCTGGTCAAGGCGAAAATGTCTGCTGCTGGCCATGCAGATCTGTAAAGTTTCAAAAGAATTGCATCAGAATTACTGAGTAAAGTCTAAAAAAGATTGTGTCAGAATAACTCACACATAAACATATGGAAAGGGAGAAGATAAGAGGGAGATTTTTCTAGAAAGAGATAAGAGGGTCCTCCTCAGGGACACCACAAAGTACCCTGGTAATATTTTTGAAGAGGGGATACCCATTTCTGAAAGTAGAGTACCTTGGCAATAACGTGTGTTCAGATCATCACGATCAGTGACAATGGGACCACAGTTTGTAATTGGATAAATTGACCCCCTTACATGCTCTTCCTGGGGCAAATTTTCAGCTGTTCCACTTCCTGGTAAGTTTTAAAATCATTAAATCAGAATAACTGATGCAAAAAAAACACATGGAAAGGAGAAATATAAGAGGTAAATGTTTCTGAAAAGAATAAGAGGGAACAAACGTCAACAAATAGAAGTAATAGTTTTGACTTTTGAAGAGGGAACAGTATTTTTTAACGTAAAGATAACTTTCTAATATTTTGAAGAGGGGACAATCATTTGTCACAGTACCTTGGTAAAAGTGCGTGTTTAGACCCTCAGTAATGGTGGGATCACAGTTTGTAGTTGGGTAAATTTGTCCCATTACATGCTTGCCGTAGGGTAAATTTTGGGCTGCTCCAGTTCCTTGGATATTTAAATAGAAATTCCATCATCAGACAATTGTAGTGACGAATGTAAGAGCAGTCAAAATTAAGAAATGTTATCCTAGTCACCTTGATATGGAGAAAGCTGGTTAGCAGAAAATATTGGCTGTGATGCACCCACCGATAGAATACAAGGGGCAGCAGCAACATCAGTGCTTGATGAAATTGGCTCTGGAATATTGCCTTTCAATATAAAATCAGGAGAGATGCCCTCCAGTTTGTCATATGCGTGACATTTCCACTTGTTTGCTAAAGCCTGCGATCAGAACACTGCATCTATTATTATCAAAAGTTCAAGCCATTGTTGAACATTGTCACAATAGTGACATTGGTGTACGATGAATAAAGCATGTACCTTCTGAGCCTTGTCAAATCTTTGGCATGCAATGTACTCATGCAGGGAATGCTGCTCCAATAAGATTGTGCACACAATCGAAAAAGAGCACCACATTTCCCTCTTCACTCTGATACCGTTTCAGCTCCTGCCTATCTTCAAGAACACACTCCCTAGCATGTTTAGTCAGTCTTGACCATGAATTTTGTTGCTTTTCCATCTTGAGGATCTGCATGCCAGGAAATTAAAACAACATTACGCGAATGAAACAGATAGCTGGAAAACAGGGGCATACAGGATATTAAATATAGAATTCCTTACTCTACGAAGCTTGTTAGAATCCTCATTCAAAGCTTTCAAAAAACCCTCCACTTTGTAGATTTTCGCATCCTGAAGCCTCCTGTGGTAAACTCCATCCCTGGAAATCTCTTCTAAGCGATATAATTCATCATCTAACCCTGGAGGATGCCTCTTCTCATTTGCTGCAAGAAACAACTTTCAACGATCAACTATACCACATATAAATACAGAAACTGCAAAAAACTGACAATAAGCGAAGCCAGAATTGTACGTTTGTTTCTACAGTCCAGGACAAGCACAGGCTTCATGAAGGCTTCCTGAACCCGACCAGAAGTCTTTTCACTCTTGCAAACTCTTGCTGCTATGATGACCTTTTTCCAGCATGACCCTTCCTTGAAACGGATCTTGCTAAGTTCTACCTCTCCATTGGTTAACCATTCAGTCCCCAGCACAAGATCCTGCCCGTCCCGACCTTGCATTATGTGCTTGTCAAAATCATCTTCAGTCCAGTTATCCCGGCATTTGTTGGAGAACTCACAACGGAGAACTAAGATCTCAACTTTCGCTCCCGAAAGTGCACCAGAATACCAGATGTTACTACATTGTCACCTTGAATCATGGCAAGTTTGATAGCTGCATTATTCTCAGATGTTACGTTCTCATCAGTGTAAATGGGTTGCTTCAAACCATTCTGAAAAAGCAATCGAATGTTTGTATTTGATCCATCAGTAGTGGCTTGCTCCTGGTTTAGCTCCAGTCTGAAAACACAAGCATGATTCACATTAAGGCAAAGACCATAACACAATGGTAAATTCGCTAGGAATTTTTTTTTATGAATTGAACATGCACATACTTGAACGTATCTGGAAATCTTGGGCACCCCCTAAATGCCGGTTCTTTATGTGGCTGGCTGCTCACAACCGCTGTTGGACAGCGGATCGGCTTGCTCGGAGAGGTCTCCCTCATCCGGATCGGTGTCCACTATGTGATCAGGAGGAGGAGAACATTCAACATCTGCTCGTAGGCTGTGTTTTTGCGAGGCATTTTTTGTTTGAATGGCTGCAGTTTGTTGGCCTTGCAACACTTGCTCCACAGCCTGACGAACCTTCCTTCGATGTTTGGTGGGACAGGTCGGCTTTGAAGGTCAACGGCGATATGAGAAAGGGTCTAAACCTCTGTTCTTAAGGCGTGAGGCGTCTGTGGCGATCCCACCCCTCTAAGGACGCCTAGGCGTGTAAGGCGCGTGGCGAGGCGACGCCATAGACATATGTTAGAATACTATGACAACATAATTTAGTAGCACACATACATACCTTTGTTGAGCTGTTGTAGCACCCATTCTCCCCTTTGCTGCTGCTCTTTCCATCCATTCTCTTCTCCCAAGTAGCAAGCTACACAAATAATGAGCAATGAATCAATCAGCAAGACTAACAAAAGAAATTAAGTGCAAAAACTGGACACTGTCAACATGAATGCATGAACACACAACACAGCAATACAATCACACGGCATAAGTGCATAACTAACATCATTAGTTCAGTACATCAGCCCATAAGTTTAGAGCCTGGTGGACATAATTAATAGTAGTTCTAGTCCACAATTTCAGACTATAGTACTCCACATTAAATAAGACAATATAAGTAGTGCACAAAAGCAGCATGCAGTACTTTGTTTATTGATTAGCTAGAGCTAGCACATCACAAAGTACTGCCTTAAGAACAGAGCATGTGATGTTGCTTTGTGCTTCCTTAAGAATAGAGCAGAGAAGAGGGCACTGGAAATTACCTAGCCATAGGAGAGGGCTGGCGTCGTGGACCAGCAGGGCTGTCGTGGACCAGGCGAGCAGCAGAGAAATCCCGGCAGACGTCGCTCTCCACAGATCAGAGGGGCAGCCGTACGCAGCGGCGGGAGGAGGCGAGGGCGGAGGAGAGGTTCCCCGTGAGCGAGCGCGCGGCGAGGAAGGACTCGAGCGAGGCGAGCAGCGGGGCCGCCGAGGACAGGAGCGCGGAGTGGGACGCCGAGAGGGAGCCCTTGAGCGCGTCGGCGTCGGCGAGGAGGGAGCGGAGGTCGTCGATGGCGCGGATGAAGTCGTGGAAGTGGGCGCGGCAGAGCTCCTCGATCTCGGCCTCCCGGTCCCGCACCGCGGCACGGAGCGAGGCGAGCAGCGGCTCGGGGCGGCCGCACGCGAACGCCCGGCGCACGAAGGGGCCCAGGTCCTCCCCAGCCGCGATGGCGGCGGAGAGCTGCGCGAGGTCTGCCTCGGACGGGGCGCAGGCGGACGGTTAGCTCCAAGCACCGCCCACTTCTCTTCCCTCCCTATCCACAGGTTAGCTCTCTCCGTTTCCCTCCCAAATTGCGTCGATTGCAAGCGGCCGGCCTCTATTTCCCGCGCCGCCCTCGGTTCCCGCTCGATTTCCCGCCGCTGGCTCGATTTCCTCCCGCCACTCGGTCTCCCGCGCGCCTCCCCTCTTTCCCGCCTGGGGCCTCACGTATGGCGCCCGCCTCATCCAATTGGATGCCTAGGAGACGCCTATGGACGCCTAGACGACGCCTTCGGCGCAAGGCGGACGCCATACGCAGTCGACCAAGGCGAAGCAGACGCCCAAGTTGCCAATCGCGCCTTGTCGCCTAGGCGTCGCCTAGGCGACGCCTTAAGAACAGATGTCTAAACTCCCTCATAATCCTTGGTGCTTGGACCATCTGGAAAGTTCGAAATGTTTGCGTGTTCAATGGTGCTACCCCTAGCATAACTACGGCTCTTGCCCGTGCTAGGGAGGAAGCCCATTTATGGAGTTTAGCTGGTGCTACATAGCTTAGTGGGTGTGTGGTCAGGTCTTTCTCGACAGTAATAGGCGATTAAGGTCTTACAGTTTAAAGGGTGTGTGGGTGTGTGTTTGGGTCTATGTAAGACTCTCTCTCTCTCTTCTATTAATACAATGATATGCAGTTCTCCTGCGTATTCGAGAGAAAAAAACATGCACATACTTCTTCATTTCATCTCAGAGCAACATTAAAAGGATGTTATGATTCTTTTTTCTTTTGCTAAGCTAAATGTACAAGTAGATAAATAGGAACTTGACAAGAAAAGAAATGATACATGCATACAATATTTCAGGTTGAGATAAGTTGTTGATTTTGTACCTGGCATGTTGATCAGCATGGCAATTGGAACATGGATGCGTCAAACGTCCCTGCATGTTTTATACTAGAGTGTTATTCCATCTTCATAAGCACAACAACTGAGTTCCTCATATAAACGAATAACATTATGGAAGCTATTCTGGAGATGGTAATCTAACCACTTCATTTCGGAGAATCTAAATCTCCCTGTGACCTCTAACTACTTCACAGTAGAGACTGTCAATCTGCCTGTGACCTCTGGCTACTTCATGGCGAAGACCGTCAATCTGCCTGTACCCGAATGAAACAAAAAGGAGAACCCTGTTGAGTTTCAGGAATACCGCAGACGAATGTGCTCTGATGTAAGACAAAAATCTATATCTAGAAACTAATGGCAGAGTTAAAGCTATATTTATGTTCTGATTTCTGAACGTACCAATAGTTGAAAGAAAGAGTTCCAGTAACAGAATGCATAACTTGACAAATCAATTTAAATAGAGAAAGAAAGAGTTGCAAGTTCATCTAAATGGGAGTGAGATTTCACAAGGAAAAAGAATTACAAATAAAATATATGAAATGTATAAAGTTGGAAAAACATAATACGTTGATACCGCACCTTGTTGAATGCTACTTCGATTTTATCAAATAAAGATGCTAGTAAACCGAAAAACCCAAACTTTTGGTATGACAATAGAGGTATGGTCCTACCAATCGATCCCAGATGTTCCTCTCAATCAAGGCTGATAGCGACCTACATAAAAATTTTACGGTCTCACGAAAATAAAACATGAAAACAATATATTTGGGCTAACCCATACTAGTAATCTACATCTACAATGTAAAATCTTAATTGTCTATTCTTATGAAAAAAAATTATGTCATTCTAACTTCTAAGAGAGGGAGATACTTCAAGGTCTACATCACCAAAGGGAAAGAAGATCTTACCCTGAAACCACTCGAAAGGCATGATCAACATATCTCTGAACCTGTGAAAGTGCAAGAACGACCAGCGCACGGGCAAAGAAAATGTTAGAGAAGCTACCATAGGAAAAAGATTGCTACATGTAACAAAAAGAGGTGGGGACAAGAAAGGCAATATCTTTGTGTCAAGGTATCTAACATTTTGGGAAGTATTCTAACATTTTGGGGAGTGTTCATGGGTTTATAGGATGATTGAAGATAGACCATGTTCCTATGTAATCTGTACTGTCATGTTAACTTGCCAGGTTGCTATACCCAATTTGGGAGCAGATCAATCACTAGACTGACTAGAGTTGTAGAGATGAGGACATATCAAGGACGGCAATTGATTAAGCTAGTTAAAGAAGTCAGTGGTACTGGTTTTTGCACAGGAAAGGGGGCGATTGAGCTTAGCAGGCGGCGGATTTTGGTGAAGCTTGCGATCCTGACGCTCCTGCTCACAGCCAACGGACGGATCAAGAAAGGCGAAGAGCTCGATTCAAGAACAAACGAGTAGAAGCGTGGGGGCCCACTCACATTCGCACCAAGAACATCACCACGAACAGGGTCTGGCGCAGCATCCGGCTCCTCGGCATCGGCGCCTCGCCGGACGGCGCCGTCTTCTGCCGTTTCGCCGGCGGCGGCTCAGCAAACATCGCTCTCGGTGGCTCTATTCTTCTCTCACGCTCCCAGTCGCTCGCTCCGCCCGGCTTGCTGTGGAGTACGCAAGCATCCGCCCCTCTCTTATATAGAGGCGGTCAGACGCGGGGCAGCTCGCCGTCGAGGAGAGGAGGGGACGAGGAAATGACTGGATCGAACAGATGTCAATGCGAATCCGCGTGGATGCCATCCGTCCCGGCCGTGGCCGCGGTGCGGCTACCTCCGGCGATCCGGCCTCCGGATATCAGCGGAATCTTGCGATGTCTCCTGTAGGACACGGGAGAGGATAACCCCGGCCCGCCCAGGAAGCGCAATCTTTGCTGGCTTCGCTTTTCTTTCTTTTTTTGCCAAAAGGACGCTCGACGGTTTCACATCTTCATTTGGATGGTCGGTACTTGGGATTCGAGCTGAGTAACTCGCAATCTTTGCTGGCTTCGCTTTTCTTTCTTTTTTTGGCCAAAAGGACGCTCGGCGGTTTCACATCTTCATTTGGATGGTCGGTACTTGGGATTCGAGCTGAGTATTCTTCCCTCTATTTTTATCTATATATCGTATTAAATTTGTCCTAAATCAAATTTACCAAACGTATCGAAAAATAATAAGGCCCTGTTTAGTTTCTAAATTTTTTTCTATAGTACCTGTCACATCGAATTTTCGAACACATGCATGAAATATTAAATGCAGTTGAAAAAATAACTAATTACACAGTTCAACTGCAAATGACGAGACGAATCTTTTAGTCCATAATTGGGTATTAGTTGTCAAATAACAACGAAAGTGCTATAGTAGCAAAATCTAAAAAATTTCACGAACTAAACAAGCCCTAACATTTATAACACCAGATTTGTTTCAATCCACCATAAAGTATATATTAACGGCGCATATGTTGGATAATTTAGTTGTTGATATATTTTTCTATAGATTTGGTCAAAGTTAGTCAAATTCGACTTAGAACAAATGTAATATGATCATAAATGTTCATCTAAATATGTTTGCAGTCAAAATTTTATCTCTTGCTCGGATCACAAATATAAGTTCATCTAAATAAATTTTAAGTTCAAATATTTTAAATCTAATATCTATAGTTTATATTGATTAAGAGCATAAATTTAAAATTACTAGATTCATTATGGAAACTTATTTTTTAAAAGTATTTTTATAGCTCGGCTTTTAAGTTTTCTTGTGGTGTAACGTGCGCACCAGATTTGAGTTCTCATGCCGTCATAGTTGCTCGCATTTATGCAAATTTATTTGAAGATTTAACCGGAGTTATTTCTTTCATTTGTAGGCAACGTGTACATCGATAACGTTATTCTATCAATGGTAGATTCTCAATCTCGATATCTGCTGGTTCAGTCTTTTGAAGATGCATATATAGGCATGCGTGTATTTATAGGGATAAATATATTTTGCAAAAAAAGTTAAATTTAATATAGAATAATTCAATGGACTTAAGTGTATTATTAGAGAGTACCTTTTTTAATAGACGGGTTACTTTTAAATTGTCATATGAAAATGGGGTGAGTGTGCATGCGTTGTGTGAGTATTTGAGTTGGCGCACCGGCAATAACTCCATTATTCTTGGTAAATTGAGAAATGGTTCCTCAATAATTTCTAATTTTAATTTAATGTGTTACGCTAATGCATGGATTGAATTTAATTTGAGCCCTTGGCTACCATAGTGGACCAACTGCACTGACAGGTTCAAAATGAAATCACAAGTGGCATACGTTTCTCATGTTAACTTATTGCTGAGGTTGACTCACGATTGAGACTAATATAACGGAACAGATCATATTCGAATGGATCTCGGCTAAAAGCTCAAGATTTCAATTGGCCTAGTTAACTTAATTGCTTTATGCTTAGTTCTAAAGTTACAGTGTAGTTTCTTTTAGTAATATGGACAAAAACTGTTAATATACTACCTTCGAAAATAAATAAAATAACTATTGTATAGTTATTTGTCGGTAATTCATATGTTTTAAAAAATTTGGCAACTGTGAATTTCATAATATATTGGCTCTAGTTTGTTAGGGCATGTACAACGCCATTAATTACGTCGTCTATATACGGGTTTTCACAATTAACGAGACGGTTTAGCGAGGAGACGGCCGATGCCGTCGTCTCGCGCGACGACGGCACGGGCTCGTGCTCCGAGAGATTAGCAACGTCGCGTCGCGCGTTGTAATGGGCTGCTGCGAGTGGGCGACGACGGCTTCGATCCGGTGCTCCACCCACGCTGTGCCGAGCTGCGCCGCCTGCGCTCGCCCGCCAGAGCGCCGCCGCCATTGCCAAGGCGAGCTCTAGCCGCCTACCAAATTCGCCGAGGGCCGACCGTCTCAGTACAACTCCTCAGGCGTGGAGGACCATCACGATCTCACGTACCTTACTGGCCTCCCGCCTCGACCCGCCGTTCACCGGAGAAGCCATCCCTCGCCGCCCGAGCCAAGCCAGCCGCCCGCACGGTCGCTAGATGCTGCATCTCACCGGCCACCGGACGTCGTGACACTCAAGCCGATCCGCCAAACGTCTGTCCCCCGTGCCTTGCCGCTGGCCACCGTGCCCAGATCGAGAGCAGATACGAGAAAGAGAGAAAGAAGAGAGTCAACGGGAGCCCCTCGCGGGGCGGCTGGTGACGAGCAGAGAGCCGCTGGAGAGAAAAATCAGTGGTCGAGAGAGACCCGAGCAAAGCAAGTCAGGTGAGATATTTCCATGTATTTTTACAATTGAGTACCTAGCTATTTTTACAATTCAGCCTGTGTCAATGTGGTCAGTTAGTGAATATAAACAGGTTGCACAAATAATTTATTTGCATCCACAAATAATTCTTTCTTCTTGTATGCCACAAAACAATACACAAAAATCCATTTCACATGTTTGATCGCTACGTTTCATATATCTAGGCATGTATTTAATAGCTTGCAGACAGCCACACAGACATACCATTGTACATGTTGTCTGTTTTATCGTCTACGTGCGGTATTCTAGACACATACAGACGCTAGCCGTCTAACCATTGTGCTTGCCCTTAGTGTCTCTAAAACTCTGCTTCCTAGTGAAGGGCGGATCTCTGCCAATTTGGTTCGGAAAAAAAAAACATTTGAAAACAGAAGGAAGGCTACGGGCCTACAACGTTCAGAAAGAACGGTCTAGCCCAAAAGGCAGACGCAAATTATTGCGAGAAACACAAACGTGCAGATTTAGTAGGCTCTGAAAAGAAAACAAAAGACATATTCCTCCAATAACATGCTTTCTGGCGACCGTACTTCCTCCAGCTAAAACCGTGTGTCTATTGGTGTGTGTCGCCGTTGATGGGGTCCGACCTCATGGTCATCTCAACCCTCGTCTTCTTCTTCCTCTTTTTGAACACGGCCCTCTGAAAATTTAAACAAATGTTACCATATGACAATGAATTCAGGTGGTGGGTGATCCATCCACCCCCGGGCTGAGAGCCCGATTACTTCTTTTGTGATTTTTACAACACTAATTAGAAGTATTAGACATAGACTAATTATGTAACTAATTACACGGATGGGCGGAAAATCGCGAGACAAATTCGAATTAATTCATCATTAGAGATTATTTATTGCAGCACGATATTGTCTAATCATTATTTAATTAAATTCATTATATTCATCTCGCTATTTTGCTTCGAAGTTATGGAATAAGTTTCGTTAGTTATTAATATTTAATACTCCTAATTAGTAGTGAAGTTCATAATTTTTGGGACTAAAGGCCTGACTTTACCTTAAGAAACTGCTAGTTGGCGAGCAGGGAGTCCAGTCGATCTCGTAGGACGGGTACTTGCGGAGCGCGAAGCTCTCGGCCTCGTCCCACGGCACCTCGCTCAAGTCCAGCTGCCCCATCTCCGCCGCCGGCGGCGGCGTGGAGTAGGACATCTCGTCTTCCGACCCGGGCACCGAGCCCGCGTCGGAAGAGCAGGAGCTGTTGCTCTGGGACCCCTCGTCCGCCACCGCGATGGCCCTGCCTCCCTTGGACGACGACGACGCGGCGGCGATGGTGGCGCAGATGGCCTGCAGCTTGGCGTCCACGGCCGGGCCCACCGGCGCCCTGGAGGCCGCTACGTCGGGGAAGTTGAGCCGCGCCGCGTCCCCGCGGAGGCGGTACGCCGCCTGGTCGTAGGCCAGCGCCGCCACCTCGGCGGTGGCGAAGGTGCCCAGCCACAGCCGCGTGCGGTTGCGGGGGAGCCGGATCTCGGCGACCCACTTGCCCCAGTGGCGCTGCCGCACGCCGCGGTACAGCTTCTGCGGCCGCCGCGCCGCCGCCGGCACGGGGACCGCGGGCTTCATGGGCTGCGCCCGCGGGCCGAGGCCCGGGTTCCGCTGCAGGTGCAGCTGGGCCTGGATGAACTGCATCTGGGCCGGGGTGAGGTGGGTCGCCGGCGGCATGACCAGAGGGGATGGAGGAGCATCCGCTAGCAGGAAGGGCGCCAACGCTCGCATCAGATCCTCGCCGGGCCCCGGAAGATTAACAGCGGCGGCCATCTGAGGTCCTTGTTTGCTCATTCTTGGGTCTTCTTCTTTATTAAAATAGTCGGCAGCTCTCCTGCTTGATAATGTGTTTATTTGATAGTATAAATTTTAGTATAGTTTTGTACAAGTTTATTTGAAGTTGGAGAATTTTGACTTCGGGCAAAAGTAAAGCATCATGAATTTTGGAAATGGAGGGATTATTGCAACATTTGAGGATGAGACAAATTGTTGAGTTTGTACCTTATGTGTTGATCAACATTGCTAGTGGAACCCGGATGTGCCAATCTTTCCTGCATTTTTTTTATGCGGGAGTGTCATATGTCATATCAGCTGAATGCCGTAGAAATGAAATAAAGAAGCTGTCTACCTAGCACCCAGCTATTGGCTTCTACTTGCCAGTTGCCACATTTGAATTTCGTTAACATGCATGCAACTTTCTTTTAGAAAACAAATGAGTGGTTTTTTATATGTTTATTAGCATCCAAGTTAAAGTTAAAGGTGTTGCAAAATCTAGGTGTTTTTAGGGAACCACAACAACCAATATTTAGTTACACCAATTCTACGAGGAAATTACACTAGAGAATCGATCGCTGTAACTCTAACATAACTTAAATATATAAACCCAATATAAACTGATAGTAACTGGAAATTCAAGCACCAAAGACCTTAAATACACCTAAATTTTGCTTCCTTCCCTTTTTTCTATGCATGCTACCTAGGAAAAACAAAGGGCAGAGTAAAAGGAAAAATTCAGGAGTTGACAAGAAGACCTAACACCCCGGTGTCATATATACTCAAATAGCAATCCCGGAAATAAATATTACTGGAAATGGGTCTATTAATTCTATAAGTAATGGATATATACATATACAAATTTCTATTACTACAGAAAGTTGTTAACCAAGGTTAAAATAGATCGACTAGATGCCATTTTTTTATCCGGATGATTATTTGAAATGGAGCAGTTGGATTGAGATCACTTGTAGTTGGCTCAAATCAGAACTAAGAGCTTGCTGCTTAGTTGGATTCTAATTTTTATCCAGCCAAAATCATAGCAAGCCAACATCATGGCTTCAAAATCAGGACATGCCAAAGTCAGGGCAATAAGTTTAGGTATTTACTCGGTTTAGTACCAAAACACGGCAACAAATATTTTTTCCCTTAAAAAGGTTCAAGAAGTTTTTAATAACTTGATTTGGCTTTGGTCATAAATATTGAAGTGCTAATTTTTAGACATGAACCAATTGATAGCAAAACTTTATAGGCATGCATTCATTTTGGTTAGGTAAAACTTGGAAGCCAACCAAACAGACTATAAATCATACAAAACTCTGTATCAAAGTCCTATCACCTTCTTAGATAATAATAATGGAAAAGTTTTCGCTTCATACATATCCTACCGAAGATGCATGGACCGCAACCTTTTTTTTTTTTGGAAAGGAAGGCAGGAGCACTGCCATGCATAGACCCCAACTATTACAAAGAGGTGGCTACCTCTACAAGGTGAGGTATATGTCCCATCATCTGCAAAATGAATGCCATACTGATTCATTCCGTCACTGCTGTGGTGCAATGAAAGACTCCATCCGTTCTAAAATGTAGGTCGTTTTAACTTTTCTAGATTCATAATTTTTGCTATTATGTATCTAGATGGATAACAAACACTATGAATCTAAAAAAACTAAAATGACCTACATTTTCAAACTGAGGGAGTAATAGTCAAACACACTTTTTTGGTAAGCTTAATTGCCTCTCTCTTGTTGCTGCATTCTGCACCACACCATGCGAGCATCTCAATAATTTGTCGTGTTGTTGGCCTTTCCGCCCGATCAAGTTTCACGCAGAGTAGACCAATCTCAATGCACCTTCTTATTTGTTGGCAATCAAATTCTCGAGATGTATACCCTTGTGCATTTACGGGCCTATTTTTCCAGTTCGTAAGTACCTTGAAGCCATATCACAAACCTAGAATGTTAGTACTGCTATGCAGAGGGAAAATTTAATATCATATCTTTTGAAAAGGGGGCATCCTCCCGGAAAGTAGAAACATAGTATACTTACAAGCTCAATGAATTCCTGGGATGATGTTTCGACCTTATCAGGGTAGTTCTTGTCTCCTGTAATTATCTCTATGATTATTACACCCAAACTGAATATATCTAACTCCTTGCTGATTATGCCTCTGTTTAAGTATTCCGGTGACATGTAACCCCTTTATCACAATGTGAGTGGGTCAACTCTGAAGCCTTATGAGAAATGTAAACAAAAAGGCACTTGGTGATGACAAAAGATTGAATCTGAGAGGCATGCATCTGACTTACAATGTTCCATACTGATTTTTTGTGATGATTCGAGTTTGCAGCTCACCGAACAGCCTTGACAAACCAAAGTCAGCAATTTTTGGCACCATATTATTGTCGAGCAATATGTTTGCTGGTTTAAGGTCCCTATGAATAATAGGGGTCCCAGCTTGCCACTCCTCATGAAGATAATGTAAACCATCGCAAATACCCCTAATAATTTTGTAGCGAGTATCCCAATCAAGTCCAGAAGATGCATCTGCAATTATAATATGCATCTGAAGTTAAATCTGAAATAAAATATGGTTGTTCTCTGGATATGTGAATAGGATTCTAACCATATAAATTTAAATTTAACGACTCAATGAAAGAAAAAAAACACGATACACCCGTGATGTTGGATTGCCATACCGGAAAGATGCTTGCAAAGGCTTCCATTAGGCAGGTACTCCAAGCAAAGCAACCTTTCTGACTTCTCAGCATGAACGTATGTCCCGTTGTGCATTACAAGTTCCTTTTCTGTTTCACAACAATATCCTACAAGTTGCACTATGTTTGGATGTTTAAGCCTCATGAGATGACGGGCTTCGTTCTCATATTGCTTATCCTGAAGTCCTTACATTGTCCATATAAGCTTCTTCACAGCAATTGGATCCCCATTTTCTAGAACTCCCTGTTTAAACTCTGATATTGGTATGGATAGCAGTTTCCTGATATTGGTTATAGAAAAATAGGATTTAGTCTTACCTTATACACCCTACCAAAACCACCTTGTCCAAGTAGGCGCTCATCAGAGAAATCATTTGTGATGTCTCTCAAATCTTTTAATGACAGACTTTGTAGATTCAAACGTTGATTGTGTAATATGCTCTCCCGCTTATTATGTTCGCCAGACTCATCCTCCATCTTAGCTCTGTTTTTTAAGAACACCAAACACTTTCAGATGATAGAGAACATCCTTTTTTTGCCGCGTTGTTTCCCACGGATTGAATAGTGCCTTCAACAAGTCTCGCTGTTATAACTTGTGAATGAATGATTGTTCCACCAAAACAAGATAACTGTATAACAGAACACATAACAAATTGTGAACATTTACAAACTGTGCTTCTACCAGATGGCTCCAAAGGAAGAGAGAGAGAAGTAGAGAGAGAGAGAAGTAGAGAGAGAGAGAGAAGTAGATAGTAAAAGCCAAAATAGAGTAAATATAGCTAAAAAGCTCTCAAAGGAGATAATAGAGAACCTAAAGCAGATGATATCCTACTGCAAGGATTGTCTTAAGAATCCAGAAAAGGTTGCTCTGAAGAGATAGATGTATTCCAACCTCTATTGGTCTCGCGTAAAGCCCTTTTTTACATGATAGAGAAAGTGACTACGAATTTCTCTTTTTGTTTGCGAATCCCTATTTGTATCCTTTGCGCGCATGCCCATAAGTAGCGATCAAGGAAATTGAGCAAACGATCCTACACCATGAAAGGGAATCTTTCCAGATCTAGGGAAGCTTTATCATAAAGGGCTTCAACAAGGGGTTTTATTCGTTCGTTCTTTGAGAAAAAAAGATGAAGATCGGTTAGATTCGAACAGCAATTGAAAATGTAATAACTACTATGGATGCCAGCCCAAATCGTGAGAGAGAGAAGAAAGCTTACAACATCAGGAGTCAGGACCCTAAATATATATTGAACTGTTAGATCCCGGCGCACTGTTCTGGAAATTAAGATAGTGAAGAGAAATCTGGAAAAAAAAATTCAGGAAACACTCCGAAGAACACAAATGAAGCTGAGAAGGTTGAAGGTGTTCTTGTGACGGTACAGAGATTCAAGGCAAGATGAAGCAGGTTGCTAGAACACTAGCTAGGAGAAAGAACAGTTCAAAGCCAAGTCCGAGCACTAACCTGGTTTTGGTCCGGCAGAGCCCTCGAGATCTCATTGAGACTCGTAAAAAAGAAAAGTAGGCCGGCTATCCTTAAGGACGTGGTCGGCTGGTTGACCAGAGCAAAGTGGTCTCAATGTCGGCAGCCTCTGTTTTTTTTAAGGGTGATCGTACAAGGACGCAGTTGTCTGCTTGAGCAAAGTTGTCTGCTTAAGCAGTAGTAGCTAAATTAGATCATCTAAATGTTAAAAAATGATTGCTTCTATTTTCTAAGATCTTTTAAATTTACTTAACTTCAATAATAGTCATTAATTCTAACTTACAGTAGAGGGCTTTCTAGAGATCCCCTAGAAATAGAGAGTGAAGGAGGGAATTTGGAGGTCTCCAAAAATAAAAAGAGGCTAGTTGAGAATCAGCTGGAGTACATCTTTTTATATTTAATTCTCTAAATCTAAGATAAATACTGTTTAGAGGATCCTTTGGAATTGCTCTAACAATACTAACGCAACATGCAGTTACGAGCCTCGGCGGAGAAATGTGTGTCGCGCGTCGTAGGCAGCAGCTTTGCCAACTTTGTCACGGCTGATCAATTTCACGTGCTCTCGATTGCGCAAGGGACACTGCTATTGGAAATCTTTTCACTACCGACTCTAATCTTCTCATCATCACCGGTTTAGTCATAGGGGCGAAGCTAGGCAAGAATAGAGCAGGGGCTACTGCTCTGCCACGCGCTCTGTTCTTATGACGTAACAGGTTCAATGTCCAAATGCAGGTATATCGCTTCAGGCCACTTGAGAGATTTGTTTTGCTGTGTTGTGTTGTGCACTTTTGTTTTGCTGGATTGCTACCTTAGTTCCTCACTTCCTATTGGATCAATTAACATAATCCTATCACTTGAATGAATATGACGATAAAAAAAAATCGCCAACACTTTTCCTATTTATATGAGAGCAGGAGCCTCAAATATTAGTGTAGGTACTTCCCTGAATTATAATTATATGCTACTAGCCTATCAACATGTACTTGGGCACCGAATAATTAGAATTAATATAAATAATATTTATAGCTAATAATTATAACATTTTTTTAGAATTGTTGGGGGAAAATGAACGGCTCATGTCACTTGATCCAACGGCTGGAAAAGTAGAGGCACCAAAATGAGAGGTACCCGGTATGCACCCGTGCATACTAAATGGTGGGCCATATGCACCGGGTGCATACCGAATTGGTGCCCCCCCCCAACCAGTGGAGATGATGTGAGATAATTATCTTTCTGATTTTTTATTTGATCAAGGGTACCATGATAAATGAATAATTGTGAGAATAACATTTTGAGTAGTATAGTTTAGAATTAAATGGTTGTTCTGGTAAAGTTTGATTCAATGGTTGATTTAATATAGTTTGTGAGCCCACTAAGGTTGAACCCTACGTCGGCCCTAGGGTTCCTGGCGGACCTAGGGTTTCTGCCAGAGAGGGGGGCGCGGTCCGTCGACGAAGGGAGGGAGGGAGGCTGCGGCCATGGCGTCGTCAAGATGCGCTCGTCACAGTGGTACGCATCGCCGTCGAGAGGAAGAAGAGGTGGGGAGATGGAGAGGTTTAGGGCGCTGGTGCCGTACCGAGAAGGTCCGTATGACTACTCCCGGTGGTGAAGTGCTGCTGCAATAAAAAGGCGTATTGCTGGACATCATGGAGTGACGACAACCCGGGCCGGAGGTACTACAGATGCCCTTCAGGATTGGTAAGCCTTTCTTTAGGTTTTCCCCTTGGATTAGTCTGCTCTGCGATTGATTTTCTGATTTAATGTGCAATTAATTTGAGTGTAGAAACCTGGGGATTGAGGCTATTATGTGTGGATTGATCGTGAGGCCACCCAGTATGAGTGGATTTTGTTGTGTGACCTTTGTGATGCTATTTGGCAGCTGAGGGAGAAAGAAGAGGAGCAGCATCAGGTTCAGAGGGTTCAGGAGGAAAATGGAGAGCTCAGGCATATGATACTGCAACTAGAAAAGGAGATGGATGGATTCAATAAGAAGAAGTGGAAAAGGAGCAACTTTACTTGAAGGAGAAGAGAAACTTCAGTTGTTTTAGTAGGTGCATTGTAGTTTTTGCTTTGTTAGGACTGTTGTCTGTACTGAAGTACTCAACATAGTGACTTGCTCTGTTAGGGCATGAGTTTTTTGTGGCTACTTTTGTTAGTGCGTAATCTTTTGATGTAAATGTTGGCTGAGCTTGCAGCATATTTCAATGCAAAATGAACTAGTTTGCAAAATGAAGTGATAAATGCACATGGATGGCAGTTAACAATATCAGTTCACAGCTCACATCACTAACATGAAATTGAGTTCATATAACTAACATCAGTTCATAGCAATAAATATTTACAGCAAATGGTATCATCATGTAGATGTCATCAAACAATATAAGTAACGTAAGTTCAGAAAAAGGTATCATCTTCCAGCTAGACATTTTCAGTTCTTGTCACCAAACAACAAGTAAGAAAGGCGGTCACTGCTCCTTGGGATGCTCTTGGAATGGTTTGCTAAAATGGTCCTTGAGAAGATGTTACAGCCCTTGGTCTTGGGGCTTGAAAAGTTGATGCATTAGCTAGCCTTGTTGCTTGATCAGGAGCTGCCAATGGTTGTTGAGAAGGACCTGGTCTTGCTTCTTGAGGAGCTGGAGCTGGAGCTTTTGGTGCTTTTCGGTGCCCTTGTCTACATGATGAAGATATGTCTGTCAGGCACTGAAATGATGTAACAGAAGAAGAAGAAAATAGACATTCTATTTTCGTACACTTGATCGTTCACTAGCTGTTGCAGACTACATCAGTGAGACCATTGCAACCACTGCATAGACCCATAGGTTCATCCGGCGATAGATTGTCCGGTGATTATGTCCGATGATCATTGGTCGCATTGGTGCATGGAAAAAAACAGTTTTATAATTGATGTTCTTATAATTGCACCTACAGAATTGATGGTGTCATGCTCATAGATCAAGACACGTTGACGTTGCCCACAATTTATGTTAGAGCTCATGAAAATTGCGTGCAATTTCTGTTCCAGGTGTAGACTAAGTGGATGCATCTCTGGAGGAGAAGCTGTCCTTTCGAGCCGTGTCTTGAAGTTCCATACCTCCCGAGTGACCGGTGACAACTAAGAGATGAAGTCACGGGATGATCCCCAGTGTCCGGTGAACGCAAAGACTAGATCTCCAGTGCTAGTTGTTGTAACCATAGACGTTGAGTTTGCAATGTTAGTGACAATGATTTGGCAAGAGTCAGTTGTAAGTCAGTCCTAATGACTGAATGAAATTATCATCCATCATTTTGTGCTGTTACATTGTGACATTACAAAATACTCAATGGATGTTACATGACTGAATGCCAGGTGATTGGAGGGAGCACCGATCCGTCTAGTGCTGCCACGCGAAGGATCAAGAATGTGCTAGTGTTGAATGAGGTGTTGGCTATATACACGCATAGCCCAACTGGTGGTCCAAGAAGTGGGGCTCATCCTAAAATATTCACTGGAGTATGGAACAGTGATCACTGGTCCAAATGGTGAGAGGAAACCATCAGGAAATCTACCGAGTACATGAAAAAAATGTCTGGTGATGATAGCAACAGTCTGACTCGTGAGTGCAATAATAGAGGAACACGTGAAGCAACCCAAGTAGGCCGCGAGGCAGATGGGCCGGAACATGTGAAGCAACCGAAGCAGTTGGTGAGGTGGATGGGCCGGATGGGGGTGGGCGGTGGTCACAGTCCACGAAGAGTTGGAGGGGAAATTTTGAATCGATAGCCTTGCAATTTCCTAAAATATGGACCAATGATCAAGAATGGTGAACAGTGATCCATATAGTGCATGGAAAGAATGATTCCATCAGGTTATCTGCCGAGTCCTTCAGAAAATATGGCGTGTGTCCATAGGTCCGATCGGTGAGAATATATTTGAGGTGTCCAAATAACAGCCACGATGAGTTGGACAAGTGCAAGGAAGAAAGAGAAGAAATTTAGTAGCACCGAAATATACGGTGGACATCGGAAGTTCCTATGACCCATCATTGGAAGTTCTAACAAACTAGTACCTGGGCAATTCTCTGTGCGTTGCTGAGTCAAGCGAAGAAAAATCAAGTGTACCATCAGAAGTTCTGACGCCTCACCATTGAAAGTTTCGATGCCCATCGAACTAAGCACCGGAGCATTGCTCAAAGAGCGTGTCAAGTGCGTAGAAGCAAAGTATTCAGCACTAGTTGATTCGAAGGCCGTCAGTGCAATGTATCAGTTCAACTGGCGTGGCCACGTCAGCTGTCAGAAGGGTAAACGACTACATCAGGGCACAATCTAATCGGAAGTTCCGACGCCCCATCGGAAGTTCCGATGCCCTATGCAGAAAAGGGAGAATGGCTACAAACGGCTAGTTTGACTTGGTGGCCTATATAAGGACCTCACCCCGACCATTTTGGTGTTGCTAGAGTCTAGAGAAGTCACACCCACACTAGAGAAGTTCTCCAAGCCAACCAAAGAGCCACTTGATTAAATCCTTAGGTTTAGCACAAGTTTTGTGGGTGTTAGTGCTAGTTTAGCTCTTGAGTGAGTGAGTGAGTGAGTGAGTGAGTGACCAAGGTTGTGTACCTTGTGCTTTGGTTCTATGAGAGAACCACCACTTGTACTTGGTGCGCCAGTTCTATGAGAGAACCATGAAAGGACTTTTGATGTTGCCTAGATGAAGGTTGAAAGGTGGTTCCAAAATTTTACACAAAACTTGCAGCGGAATTAGTAACTTTCGGAATCTCCGGAGATTTCTACGGAATCTCCGAAAACTTCGGAGTCTCTGGAAAACAAGAGATTCACAACACGCCTAAGGAAACCTCAACCAAAAGTAGATCGACGAATTACCATACAAGGGTGAGTTGTTTCCAAGCTATTTCACTAGATACTTGCAACTCAAACCTTCTCAAAGTGTAGATCGAGATAAACTTAGAAAGGAGCTAGCACAAGCAACAAGTAGTGAAATAACCAAATCAAGAACAAGTGGCACAAGGATTTGTTTACCGAAGTTCGTCCCACCACGGGTTCCTACGTCTCCGTTGGGTGCTTCCAAAGAAGCTAGGTCGCTCTCAACCCTTTCCCCACTTGACCTCTTGATTTCTTCCCTTGCGGAGGTGAAATCGAAGCCTTCACAAACTTCCCGCGGCACACCACAAGCTTGGGTGCTCACCAGGCGACGCCTAGCCATCTAGGAGGCTTGACCTCCAAGAGTAACAAATGCCACAAAGATTTCTCGCTATGAACTCGGGTGCTCAAGAAAGGATTTTCTCACTTTCACTCAAACTTCGTTCCTAATCTCCCTCTCAACCCTAACTCACTTCTCTTCTCAGATCTCTTGCAAATTAGGAGTGGGGAGAGCTTCTTAGGGCTGAGAATATGTGTTTTCGGGTGGGAGCTCAGCAGCAACAAATGGGAAGGGTTGAGTGTTTTAAATACCCATCCCCCAAAAACTAGCCGTTGGGCTGTTAAGTTCCGGAAACTCCGAAGAATTCTACGAAGACTCCAAACATTCAAACTCCGAACATTCCAGAAAATCTTCCGGATACTCAGAACATTCTGCAGAGAAAGCACTTTAAACTTATCCCATGTGAAGTGCAAGTGCAAAGGTGTCTCTCATAGGTTTGTTAGATGATCTTTGAGCACCGAGTCATACGCAAAGCTATCAACGTTGCATCCCTCTTGATAGTATGACATTACATATACTCAAGATCAAATAATAAACACAGTATCATTCTCTTGAGATTGAATACTTTCATCATGCCGTTTTTCTTCAAAATCACATTTTGAGGGTTTGCAAACATTTTCTTTGCCTCTTCTTGAGCATTATCCTTCTTGAGCTAGTGCCTTGAGGTTTCTCATCATATATGATCAATAATGAACTTGACATCCTCAAGACACCTAAATCCATATGATTCAGCAATGATTGATGCTTAACAACTTGTAACTAGCCTCGATTGGTCCATAAATGCTAGCACTAACTTGCTTCTTCAATCTAGCAAGGGTTCATCGGCGCCAAACCCCTTGTTTGCCCTTCTCCCTCGCTTAGTACCTCATAGCCAAGTTCTTGCTAACCTTAACCATCTTGCCATCTTAAATCACACGTAGCCTTGCACCACAATATGCACTCATTGAATTCCTTTTCTTCAGCAAATTGATCCATATTCCAACTTTGTGATTAAGCAACCAAGAATCTTCACTTCTATTAAAACATTAAGGTCTTGACCATATTTCTTCCTTCTTGATCAATATGCCAATGCATTATCAATCTTCACTCATTCATACAAACAAGCCATCATAGAGACTAAATAATAGCCCTTGCAACTTCCTCTCTTTTGTCTTTTCAATTTGCTTGCCCTTTCTTCAATTTGAGATGTTGTAATTTTGGTACAATCATTTGCAATGAGATCTATATAAAAGTCATCAAATTCATTAGTTCTTCAATTGTGTTGTCATTCAACGACCACCAAAACCCACAAGGGAGCCTAGATGCACTTTCAAACCACCACTTGTACTTGGTGCGGCGGCCCCTTGGAGTCTTGGTGGTTCGCCGGCACGTCTTCGACCCTCTGGCTTAGTGTGGAGTGGCGACGACATCTTTGTGCAGGAGACGTGGAGACTCCCATCCTTCGTGGAGAAGCTCCTTAGTGAAAAGTGGAATCTAGGTGGCCGTGGTGACTTGACATAGCCTTTGTGGCAAGTTAATAAAAGTCCCGGAAGAGACTTAATTACCAATAAGAAATACTCTTTGTGAGTGTTTCAACAACATGGACTAGGGGTGGCTTAGTGCCTATCGATACTATGGAATAAATCTTCGTGTTGAGAGTTTGATTTCCTTCATCCTCTCTCTTTACGTTTCCGTATTTCATACTTGCAACTTGTGTGTCTTTATATTATTAGTGTAGATCAAGCTAGGTTTAGTTATAGATTGCAAAACTTATTTTGGGACGAGGGTTTCACACTAGATAAACTGTAGTTGTACATTTAGATAATATGTTTTTATTTAAATAATATGCAAACTAGTTGAAGTCTTAAATTAAAATTTTAAATTTTCTAATTCACCCTTGCACCTCTTACGCTACGAGCTCGGATTGCAACGGTGGCGGCGGCGCGTGGCATCGCTTGTGGTGTCATCGAGCTGCGGCTGCCGGACGGACACGCCGCGGGAGCCGGAGACCCCCAGAGCGAGGGCGCGTGACGTGAGGGAGCACGGTTGCGATGAAGCAAGCAAAGGCAAGTTAAGCTAGATAAAAGAGAAAATCTTTATTTATTGTACTGTTGCAGACCCTAATCTAATCAGTCTAAGTAGTTAGGAGTAAGGGGGTGTTTTAGAACCAAACTTTTTTCAGAAGTCCCTATCACATCAAAAGGAATCTTACTATTTTATAGTATTAAATAAAATCTGTTTATAAATGTTTTTTGACAGCTGAGTGCTTTTTCGCGAGACGAATCTAATGAGCCTAATTAATGCATAATCTGCTACAGTGGTGCTACAGTAACCATTCGCTAATCATAGATTAATATACCTCATTAGATTCGTCTCGCAGTTTAGCCCCAGGGTTCTACAGTTAGTTTTATAATTAATATTTATTTAATACTTCTAAATACTAAAAAGTCCCAGGAACTTTTTTTAAGTCCCTGGAACCAAACAGGGCCTAAGTAAAGTACAAAATGCAGGAGAGCAAAGCTCTGGCCAGTCAGGTTTGAGTCAGTCCGTAGCTGCTGAAACTAACATAACACCACCACTAACTTTAATTTCTGTTTTTTTTTGAAAGACCACTAACTTTAATTTCACTGTAATAATAGTTGCTTGCATAAAAATTATGCTGACTTTACCAAATGATGCTCAAAATGAAACCCAAACATTTCCCTTATGTACAAATACATCCTTCTAAATTTATAAACAGCAAAACTACATTTGCCACGGTCTTGGGCAAAATGGTCTTTTCAACTGCCACTCGTAACACTGTTGCTCCTCAAAACTGATGGAAGTGCCAAAGTATCAAACAGGGGTGTTTATAAATTTTAAGGGCCGAGAAAGGAATCATTAACTGTACTAGTGTCAAATAGGAAATTTCCTCTTCTGGAATCCGACAGCTTCTCCACCAACATTCATAGTTCCTATGTTGGCTCTCCACTCGCTCAGCTGGCTGCTCTCACAAACCCGAGGTGTAGAACTTTTCAGGCCCTCCTTGTTGACCAGAAGATGCCATTTTGCCCTTCCTTCTTGGCGCAATGTCGGAGGAAGAGTTGGAGTCTTGCTCAATATCTCCAATCTCTTCCTTGTATATGTCCTCAATTATTGGTTCCCAAAGGTGGACACGGGCATTTATGAACCAATTTGAAATCTGAAGAGGAATGAAAGTATATAGTTAAAAGATAGGACTCTTGAATAAACACAAATAACGTCAGAAGGCAAGAATAACAATTATGCTGAACAGCCTGTGGCACTTGGTTTGAGGCGCAGCAATCAGCATAATAATATCAGCTGCTGGAACTCAAGATATGGATCAGGAAAAAATGAATAAGAAACAATTACCTGACTCCTTGTCAAGCCTGTTTGTCTAGCTAGCAATAGCTTGTCAGAATCTGCAGGGTACCTGCAAAACAATGTCATGACGAAGGAAGAACAAGAAAGAAAAGAGAACAACAGGAATATTGGATAAAACACCACAGGAGAAGCAGTTTACGGGTGAAGTAAATGCTCATAGAGCCAAGCACGAAGAATAATGGTCCCTCGAGTTAATTTGCCCTCCTTGCTAGATGAATTTTCCTTCTCTCCAAGCTTCTTTCTGATGACATTGATCTGATCATTGATAGCATCCTTCAGGCACCGGAAGTGTCGTGAGATTGTCTGGAGGGCAAGTGCAGTGTAAGGCTTGGCAGCTCCAGGCCCAGCTACCACATCAAAAGAGGAAACCACACTTTGCATTTGGTGGTAGTATTGCTTGTATTTCCGGTCCACCTGAAATATATACACTCAGCAATAAATAAGCAGTGTCCGAAACCGTATGATTTTCAAATCTCACTTAGTATCTATTAAACACTATGTTATAACTCAACCTAATAGTTTGCATACAGATCTTTGATGCAATTAATAATTGTATGGAAAAAAGAATTGATGCTGGTCGTTGGATTTTTATTTCAGAAGAAAAATGCATGATAGTAGACAGACAGTGTCACCCACCTCGTCCAACATAGCCATCAGCTTTGCCATCTTGTTCTGAAGTTCTAGCTTCTCAGCAGTAGAAAGCTCAGGTGCTGCATTGGCAGCAGACTCCTGTGGATTAGAGGACACGCCCTCACTTTTCGGCCCTCCCTCGGTCTCCTTGCCATATGTCTTTGCAGCTTCGACTTGTTCTTTCTGAGCTTTCTGCTTAATATTCTTACAGACGTTCACAACCTCATCGAGCAGTTCTTGTGCTGCCTTCAGATACCTGGAGTTCCGGATTGCCTCAGACTGCACACTATTCATTCGGATGTCATCAGCTCGAAGACTGTCATGGTAAGAGTGTGGTGACAACATATCTTGTTTGACAGACCAGTGTGGTAAGGAAGGTGCCAACATGTGTGGGTTGATTCTCAGAGATATATCTTGGCTTTGCACTGAGGGAATGTTCATTGAATTACGGTTGTTGAGAACACCAAAATCAAGCTGTGCACCATTGGGGTCATCATCATGGACAAGATCAGCAGTGCTATTTTGGTGGTATAAGTATCAAAATATGGCAGCAAATTTATTTTCCCTTAAAAAGGTTCAAGAAGTTTTTAGTAAATTGTCATGGTTTTGGCCATAAATATTGAAGTGCTAATTTTTAGACATGAACCCATCGATAAGCCAAACTTTATAGGCATGAATACATTTTGGTTAGGTAAAAATTGGAAGCCAACCAAACTGACTATAAGAGCAACTCCAGTGGGGTGTCTAAATGGGCTGCGATCTCCATATTTACTCGATGGGTGCAAAAAATTGATCTCCAACAGACTTTCCAAATGGGCTGTCATTTTGGTAGGTCTTCTAAATTTCTCTCCCCACCCTCTAATTTGGTGGCCTCTATTTGAACTGCCAACTATGGGCCCCACCATTTTTTTTTTCATTTGCTTCCCCGACGGACTACCCGTCTCCTCCGTCCCCTTCACCCTTCTGTTTCTTGCTCTTCTTCTTCTCCTCCGGTAGACAGACGAGGAGGCAGGGCTGCCGGAGAAGTAGCATCTTGCAGTTGCTTCTTCCGCGCTTCCTCTGCGTGACGAGGAGGCAGAGGTGCCGGAGAAGAGGGTGACACAGCGATTGCTCTCTCCTGCAAGGGAGGTTTCATTTGCCCGGGAACAGCAGCTGGCGTCCCATGTGGCAAAGGAGACGGCGGCGTCTCGGGCTCCGTAGGAGACGGCGTCGGGGCCGCGGCGACGATGGGGAGCGTGATGATGAGCTTCTCGCCCTCGAACTTGGCGCGGACGCCGTCGGCGTCGCAGCTGTCGGGGTCCCGCGACCCCGCCACGAGCTCGGACGCGAGGAGAAGGCAGCGCAAGGAGCCGGGAGGTGCGGCGGCACCATGCCCGACGCCACGGCCTACCTGCTGCTCGACCAGCTCGCGCCCGCCGCCGCCGCTGCCGCCGTTGAGAATCGAGATGCTTCGAGAAGAAGAAGGCGGCGGCGGCTGATGAAACGAGGAGGAGGAACGGCACGCGCGCGCACGGGGGGCTTCCGATGGTCACTAAGACTGGCTTCGCCGCCGTCGCGTCAGGGCACGTCCGCATCGCGACGGCGACGGCGGAGCTGGAAGGTTTATCGTCAGCGCAACACGACGACGACCGCGGCACGCGCCGGCCAGGCTGGCAGCTAGCTGAGCCAGCCCCGTTCCGCCTTCCGATCGACAGCGACCCGGCGGGGGCGGGGCGGACGAAACCGCGGGCTCGGCGCGCCTGCCGTTCCGCTGCCGCTGTCGTGGCCGGCCGCGCGCTGCGCCGTCGACATCGACGTCTAGAAGCCTGATCCGTTCGCGCTCGGCTCGGCTGGCGCGCTATATGAGCGCGGGCCGGGGTCCAAGCTACTCGCTCACTCACTCATCAGAGCCAGGCGGGCCAAGTGTTCTCCTCTCCTCCTCGCCGAACCTTTCCCCGCACTCGCCAACTGAATTCGGCTCAGCTCAGCTCGGGTCGATCCTCCGATCGCCATGTCCTCGACGACGGCGTCCAGCCTGGCCGGCGTGTGGCTCGGCGAGCTAGCTGCGGCGGTGCAGGGCGGGTGGCAGGCGCTGGCGGCCAGCCACGGGGGGCAGCAGCAGCAGGAAGCTGAGAGCCGGTCCTGGCGAGCAGAAGCACAAGGCGCCGGCGCCGGCGGGAGCAGCGGCCGCCGGGAGGAAGGCGGCCGAGGACGGGGACGTAAGGAGGTGTGGCGGCGCCATGTCCGACACCACGGTCTACCTGCTGCTCGACCGGTTCGCGCCCAGCTGAGCTCAGCTGCCGTGGCGGCCTCGCCCGCGCTCCGGCGATCTGTACAGGCGGAATAATGGCAGCCGGCGGAATAATGGCAGCCGATCGCCGTGTAAATGCTGTGGATTGTAATGCCACCTTGGCATCTTGCTGCCGGCTGTTCACTTCCCCCGTTTCTTGCGCTCCATGGGCGCAACTGCAATGTCCCACGAACAATGAACATAGAGGGTGCATAACTGCATATGCATCACCCAGCAAAACATCTCAGCAATGGAGGATGCATACTCTTGGGAGGAATGCATCAAATAAAATGCAGGCAACTCATAATACAATTTACAAGAATCAGAATGGGCCGGTCTTTGCGCACCTCATCATTCTACTTGCAAAACAACTAACAGCCATACAAGCAATGATCAGCTACGAACAAAAGGAATGGGGGGAACAACTCTAAGAAACGGCGAAATGCACAGATATTTACACCTCTTCTCTGCACACAACAAAGGTTGTGGGGGGTCAGGTCAGTGGGTGAAGGTGCTCGGCTCCTCGCTGTAAACCGTCTCGCTGGCGCCGAACACGGGCTTCTCTTCCTCCCACTTGATGATCTCCCGGCCGTAGCGGATCGCGGACCGGACCGACTCCTGGTCCAGCGCGTTCACGTACGACACGTAGAGCTTCCGCCCCGTGAGGGAGCCGAACAGCCTCTTGAACTTTGTCGCCATGTAGTGCGCGGCCATCTGGGCCAGCGTCGCACCGGTCTGGCTGCTCCGGGTGCTCCTGCTGCTGTCGTTGAGCAGGTTGCGGCTGATCAGGGAAGTGAAGTCATCGAACCAATCGCACGATGTTAGAGGGTAGCTGTTAATCTTCTGCTCTAGGAGATCAAACTTGGTGAGTAGGAGGAGGAAATCCATTTGCTCAAATGTTGGATGAAGGGCAATGCTCTCGAACAGCTGCCTGCTCTCTATCATCTTGTTGACAATGGTGCCATTTGCATCCTCATAGTACTCATCATAGTCGTTAGCAGCAACACAGAAGATAACAAGCCTCACATCATCAAACATTTGCAGCCATTTGCAGTTTTCATGCAAACCTCTGTTGTTTATCCTGATCAGCTGGTACCTGAAAGCAAATGGAAAAGTTGATTTCGGGAAAGATGGAGAATAACTAGTGCAACCTGAAGCTATTTTAGAGAGGAAAATGAAACAGAATTACACAGCTATCACAATCCCTGACCTAAGTCAAGAATTAAAACATATAAGGTTTAACAAACGTGCATGTGAGTTTCGATCCTAACCTGCTCGCTCTACATGAAAATGCCACAGGCCCATACATTATAAAAAAAGTATTCACATTTAAGAGGTGTCTAGTCTAGATAACACAGTACGGCACACTAACAAAGAAGCTGTAGAGAGAGAAAGTGAGATAGGTAATACATCACTAGCAGACTACTATTGCCTTTAGAGTGAGAACTGACCTTAGCAAGGTGTCTTGTGGATCAGGCTCATCAGCGCCCTGTCCACCCAAAGACATCTGTGGGAAAGAGAATTCTGTTGATGCTAGCCCATCCGAGGATGTAATTCCATCAGCATACAGTATATCGATATCAGAGAGCTCATATTCAGTTCTAGAAATATCAACAGCCTGGCCATTCCAAACAAGGTTGAAGAATGAGCAATCGCAATTATATAATAACCAAAGAAAAAAAGGTTTGCAATGTCCCAATAATACCTTGTCAAGAAAATAATTGGCAGCAGGTGGAAGGAATGGCAGTTCACTTCTTCGTTTATATGTAGCTTGAATAGCATGATCTTTCCATAGTTCCTCAACAAGTGGTGCATATTCACGACTAGCTGCAGGGAAAATGTCTTCAAGGTTACCTAAAGCCATTGCCTTAAGAATCCAATCAGAGAATGCTTTCAAGCGTGGAATAAGGGAGTATTCAGTAACTTCATCAGAGAACCCAGATTCACAGCGGCCTGCAGAAAAAAAATCACTTGTAGCAGGCACAATTGCAAACATAGAAATGTTTTCTTTTATTACTTTGATTCACAACAAGGAAACAATTAGGAGTATTCCTTAAACTCCCAATTGTTTTAAGGGTGGTAAAAAATTGGGCCGTACCAGAGCTAGAAGGGTCATGCTGACTGTTTCTTCTTCTATCAGCTAAAGCTTCATCTTCAAACCGCTCACGGCCTTCAAGTAATATGACAAGGTAGTTGTATATGTTGCTTTGTATGACAAGTTTCAGATCTTCACGCTCATCCACTAAAAATGGTTTGCTCTTGTACAAGAACTTGGCCTGATATATTCAAAAGATTCAACATCATTTGCCACATCAACATTGCAAATTTTTGGGGTGCACAACACTGATCCTTATTTATGTGCAAAGCATATCTTGGATGGTGATATTACTACAGCTGATCAACTTATATGTCTGTGCACATTAATTTAGCAGATGTCCATAAACACTGTACCTGTTTGAGTATGGTGCTTGCCCCTGACCCAACCAACAAAAGCTTCTGGATAGTCCTTTGCTCCAGGTAGTCAGGAATAGCTCGATTTACCATGTGAACAGCTTCTTCACCACATTGATTAGTTGCTTTGTTTGGAGTTGGCAATGACAGGACAGGACTAAGAAGCTTCACTATAGGCTGGTGAGAAAGTTAGAAAAATTCAAAGGGGGTCAGTTTCCCTCCGAAGTATTACAAGGCATCTACATAAGAAGGATCCCAGCATTACCTTATCCCAGATCTTCCCTTTAACAGTTTTTTGGCCTTCCTCTTGGTAAGTCCCATCAGCATTCACCCAAAAATGAGGTTTCCCAGCACATTGGACCCCAGCCAACTAAAATCGAACATTTTTTAGGAAAAACAAGCAAACAGCAGCATATCTCAAGGTGAGGCAGTAGCATTTGATTCCAAACCTTAAGCATTTGCAGTTCAGACTTGGTAATCTCTCGTCCATTAATCAATATTCCGGTGTTTCCGTTGCTTGCCTTTTGAGCTAGTGAACCTCCAACATTGAGATTTGCACTGATTATGCAATGGGGCTTGTGTCCCTCCTAGAAAAATTTCAATGAGAGCAATCTTGTCAGATTTGTCAAGGACAAATTATTACAGGATTTGTACGAAGAAAATAGCAAAATGCAGCAACTAAATTATTAACAAAATTGTGAAATGGCATAAGAATGACCAAAAAAAGTCAACTGTTATATTCAATTTTTCCCAAATTCACAAGCCAAGCCAAACCTGGCACCTGAGACCAAAACCATGTTCTATATATCATGACTAAATTGCTGTCAACTTGTCCAAAAAGATTGTGTCTAATAACTCCACATGTAATATCACAGACATGCCAACCTTGATAGGCAACCTTGTGCAGCTCTGAACTAAAAAAACTAAAAAATATCAGATTCTCCTGATTTAGACAGCACACTACCCACTATCATTCCTAGGACAATGAGACCATTCGGACCATGATACAACACCCAACGAAGCTGATTCATCAGACAGAGCCCCAGCGAAGTCAACTAAATATCCCATACCATGTTCAGCAGCACTAGGCATCCAGATTTCCAGTCCATGCATCATGATTGCAATAAATAACATAAATCTAGTGAACTCTGGCTATACATAAATGCCATAAGTTGTTCTGCAAAGAGTTTACCCAAGATAACACCTAAAGAAGTAATCTTCACTTCATATCTGCACATTGCAGGCGTAGTGTCCCTATTTCTACTATTAAGACTAACAGGAATAAACACGAATCACAATCAATTCAATTATAGTCTGTGCTGCATCAGATAGCTACATGGTTCCGGATGAGCAAAGGAAAATTCAGATCGCCACGAGTCACATACCTTCCCCCAGAAGCCGGACACCTTGTCGTACCAGTAGAAGCCAGGCCTGAGCCTGGAAGGCGGGCACGGGCACCCCTGCAGCTCCACGAGCTCCTCCGGCGACAGCCATGACCCGTTGACGTACACGTCCTCCGCCCGCAGCTGGTTCGCGGCACACTCTCGCTCGCTCCTCATGACCAGTTCCACCTCCGCGGCGCTGAGCAGGCGCCGCAGCACGCGCGACCCTCGCCCCAGCGCATCCCGCCTGGACTCGGCCACGGGCCGGCCGATGCAGTCCAGGCACTTGCGCCCCTCCGGCATGGAGCCCATCGCCCGGAGCACGCAGCCCGCGCAGTGCCGCGCCCCGCAGGCGAGGCACGACTCCTTGTCGCGGCCCCAGAAGCCGCCCCCTTTCCCGCACCTGTAGCAGCCGCGGGACCTGCCGCCCCTCCAGTGCGCGGGGGAGAGGGAGCCGCTCGACTGGCCGGCAGCGGCGCGGGGGCGGGCCTCCTCCGCGGCGGCATTGTCCTCCTCCTCTTCCTCCTCCTCGTACTCGCCCTCATCGTCGGAGGAGTGGAGGAGGGAGCCGCTGGTCTCGGCGAAGGTGACCGCAGCCAGGTGGCGGGGCTTCGGCGGCAGAGCCGGAGCCCCACCGTCGCCGTCGCCCTCGTCGTCGGAGGGGGAGGAGGGTGGGAGCTCAGCGGAATGGTGCGCGGCGGCGTGGTTGGTAAACTTAATTCCCTCCCTCTTGCTGCTGCATTCTGCACCACCCTCTGTGAGCATCTCGATAATTTGTCGTGTTGTTGGCCTTTCCGCCCGATCAATTTTCACGCAGAGTAGACCAATCTCAATGCACCTTCTTATTTGTTGGCAATCAAATTCTCGGGATGTATACCCTTGTACTTTTTCGACCCTAATTTTCCATTTTGTAAGAACCTTGAAGACAGAACACAAACCTATAATGTTAGAAACATTCGAGGAAAAGTTTTCGAGAGAGATTATTTTCGAGGTGGTATGCAGAGGGAAAATTATTAATAGCATATCTTTGGAAAAAGGGACATCCCCTTTTCCAAAAATTGAAACATAGTTTACTTACAAGCCCAATGAATTCCTCGGATGATGTTTCAACATTATCAGGGTAGTGCTTGTCTCCTGTAGTTATCTCTATGATTATTACGCCCAAACTGAATATATCTAACTTCTTTGTGATTATGCCTTTGATTAAGTATTCCGGTGACATGTAACCCCTTTATGGCAACATGAGTGGGTCAACTCTGAAGCCTTATGAGAAATGTAAACAAAAAGGCACTTGGTGATGACAAAAGATTGAATCTGAGAAGCATGCATCTGACTTACAGTGTTCCATACTGATTTTTTGTAATGGTTCGAGTTTGTAGCTCACCGAAGACCCTCGACAAACCAAAGTCAGCAATTTTTGGCACCATATCATCGTCAAGCAATATGTTTGCAGGTTTAAGATCCATATGAATAATAGGGGTGCTAGCTTGCCACTCCTCATGAAGATAATGTAAACCATAGCAAATACCCCTAATAATTTTGTAGCGTGTATCCCAATCAAGTCCAGAAGATGCATCTGCAATTATAATACGCATCTGAAGTTATATCTGAAATAAAATATGGTTGCTTTCAAGATAGTATGTGAATAGGATTCTAACCACATAAATTTAAATTTGACGCTTGAATGACTCAATGAAAGAAAAAAGAACATGATACCCATGATGTTGGATTGCCATACCGGAAAGATGCTTGCAAAGGCTTCCATTAGGCAGGTACTCCAAGCAAAGCAACCTTTCTGACTTCTCAGCATAAACGTATTTCCCGTTGTGCAGTACAAGTTCCTTCTCTGTTTCAGAACAGTATCCTACAAGTTGCACTATGTTTTGATGTTTAAGCCTCATGAGATGACGGGCTTCGTTCTCATATTGCTTATCCTGAAGTCCTGACATTGTCCATGTAAGCTTCTTCACAGCAATGGTATCCCCATTTGCTAGAACTCCCTGTTTAAACTCTGATATTGGTATGGATAGCAGTTTTCTGATCGACAAAGATTGAATATAGCAAAAATAGGATTTAGTCTTACCTTATACACCCTACCAAAACCACCTTGTCCAAGTAGCCGCTCATCAGAGAAATCATTTGTGATCTCTCTCAAATATTTTAATGAAAGACCTTGTAGATTCAAACGTTGATTGTGTAATATGCTCTCCTGCTTATTATGTCTGCCAGGCTCATCGTCCATATTTGCTCTATTTTATGAGCACACCAAACACTTTTCAGATGATAGCAAACATCCTTTTTTTTGTCGCGTTGTTTCCCACGGATTGAATAGTGCCTTCAACAAATCTTGCTGTTATAACTTGTGACTGGATGATTATTCCACCAAACCAGGATAACTGTACAACAGAACACATAACAAATTGTGCTTCAGCTAGGTGGAGAGAGAGAGAAGCAAGCTTACTACATCTGGAGTCAGGACCCTAAACATATTGAACTGTTAGATCCCGGCGCACTGTTCTGGCAATTAAGATAGTGAGGAAAAATCTGAAAAAAAATTCAGGAAACACTCTGAGGAACACAAATGAAGCTGAGAGAAGGTTGAAGGTGTTCTTGTCACGGTACAGAGATTCAAGGCATGATGAATAAGGTTGCTAGAACACTAGCTAGGAGAAAGAACACTTCGAAGACAAGTCTGATCACTAACCAGGTTTTGGTCCGTGGAGATGCTGCTGCTAAAAAAAGACTCCGCCTCCCGGCAGGGGCCCTTGATAGTCTTTGAGACGCGTGAAAAAAAGGAGGCCGGCTATCCTTCAAGGACGCGGTTCTCTCTGCTTTAGGGCGGCTATCCTTCAAGGACGCGGTTCATGGCAAAGACCTTCGGTCGAGGTCTAACTTTAAATGATTGGCCTCCATTTGTCCGATAGGTTCATTTTTTAAGATAAAGAAAAAAAACGATAGGGTCACTGGAACAATACACTACGTACAATTTTTAAGATAAATTCTTGATTGTTCTTGTTAATCTTGCTCCGAGTTCACAATTAAAATCTCTCCTTTTCTTGTGGAAAGATTCACAACTACAGTTTAGAAACTTTGAAACTGACCTGCATCGAATAAATTTTGCAGGTCCTACTACCGGTGCGCATACAATTCAATGCAATGCTTCGCTGGGAATAGGGATGTAAACGAATCGGATACGGACGGATATTACTGATATCGTATTTGTTTTCGTTTTTTGTTCGAATACAGAATCGAATATGGATAGTGCTAGTTTTTGCCGAATAAAATTGCAATGAATATCGACATCATAAAATGTAACTTTTGAGTATTCGGATACGGATCGGTTACAGATATTGAATACTTGAAATCGGATACGGACGGATAAAAACCCTTTCAAACCGGATCGAATTCGAATACAATTGGGAAATATCCGTACCATTTACATTCCTAGCTGGGAAGCAGGTGCAGCGGAAATACAAGGACCCAACGCTGTTCGACCGGGACCTCATTCCGGAAACGTCGTTTCTGGGATGGTACGTGGGAACAATTTTGTTCCCCATAAAATTTCTCAATGAATCTATATATTGTAATTTGTAAATGCCGTGTACCAAATTGTCATTCCTCGATCCCGTCGTTCTGGGAATTCGGTGATTATGAGCCAATCAAGCCTATGGACGAAAGCAGCTTCGCCTGTGCTTGCTGGGTGCCTGGGTGGCTGAGCATAGGAGTTCTGAACTTTGATCATCTTGCCCTAACAACTCTGATCATCTAAATCCAATACCTTGCAATTCATATTTATTTCTTGATGTTTTCATCCAGCTTCTAGAAGTGCTAGTACTTTTTTTGTTTTTGAATCAACAGTGCTAGTACTTTTTAGATGCTGGAATTGTTGTTGGAACTAAACAGAAAGTGAGAAATGTGTAGTGCATTTTGATAGAAAGAACTTTGTGTGCAAGAAGCCAGCGAACTGGTTTCAAACCATTCGAAACTGCAAAGCCAGCCCAGCCCAACCCGCTCAGCCACTCTTGGAGAAATCATGGAACCGGACCAGCCCAGGCAAATTACCGCGCAGCCTTTTCGTCGATCACTTTGGCGCCTCGATCTCTCTTTTCACAGAGCCCTGGCATACTGTCCTATGCACCCAAGGCATGGCAGCTTCAAAGTGCCGGGCTGTCATGAGACACCGGGACTGGGAGCACAACCGGCATTGTGTAGAGTGGCTAGGTGAAAAACAAACAAATAAAAAAGATAAACCAGCAATCGGTTAAATCGTTGATAAGTTGTCTGAAGACGCTCTCTATGAGTATGGAAAGTGGTTCTCAAACATGAAGTCAAAGGAAAAGGATGGTTGCAGAGATTCAATGGAAGTTGTTCAATCGAGAAAAGAATTAACGAATCCTAGGGCAAAAGGTCGAGAACCACTCTTCCTCATGGCTTTCTTTCCTTGCTATTATGAACAATGAAATAATGAGAAAAATTAAATTCAGTTGTCAACATATCCTATCGAAAATAGGATTGGTGATGGATTTGATCCAAAACACATAGTTTTATAAAATCTGTACGATTTTTCCTGATCTAGAGAGAGGAGGAGCAAGCTTACTGGCACATCAGATTCTACTGGGACAAGAACAGGAATACCTATATATGTAAGCTACATTGAAACCTGTTGGTCTGCAGATTCAAGAGGAACAAATCTATGGTAGCAATCCAGCAAAATAAAAATTGTGCAACACGGCACCAAATCCTTCGAGTGGCCTGAAGCTGCATACCTGCATCTGAACTTGTCATGTCAGAAGACCAGAGTGTGGCAGAGTAGCCCTCCACAAGCTTGGCGTCTCTGATGATTCCTCGCCCTACGGTTTTTCTTTCCCTGAACAGAGTCGGCCGGTGTCCTAATCATGTTCCTTGTGTACAATAGGTAAATCTTCTGACAGTTCGTTTACAACTTTAAATATTTGGAAAAAAAATACGACCCCAAGGCAGACTCGCCAAGGATCAATATTCAAGAGTCAATTCCCTACAAGCCATTAAAAAAGTTTTCAATTCCTTTCATACCACTAGAAAAGTTCTCACTCCCAACCAACCATCAACCCAACTTTATTTGGACTCACGTGCCACTTCCGTTAGATTTTGGTGGAACGGCAGCTTAAAATGTCTCTTTTGCCCCTCACATCGGTCTTCTTTCTCAACGGGCTCGGCAACAGAAGGGGTGGTGGCATGCCCATCTGCACTGCAGCAGCGATTGAACTCCACTCCACACTCGGCCCCCACGGGCCCCGCCGGTGTGCCGGTGCCGGTGCCGGTGTGCCGGTGTTCCTCCAGCTCCCGTTCCATGGCGCCGCCGCCCGCTCTGTTCCTCCTCATCGCCGCCCTCGCACTCCTCCAGAGCCCGGCCCTCTAAGATGCCCACGGTGGCGGCGGCTTCTACGACCCAGCGCATGTCACCTAGCTCGGCGAGGATGGTGCACCTGCGGCGAGGCTCCGCCCATGCCAAGGCAGGGAACGGCAGGGGCGAGCTACAGCTCCGGCCGGCAAGGCGGCTCTGGCTGGCGAGGCGGGCGGGAGCGAGCTGCAGCTCCGGCCGACGGCGCTAAGGCGGCGGCCATGGCATGGCCCAGCAGTGCGCAGGAGGCGGGGCCGCGGGCAGTGCGTGCATGGCGGCCTGCAACGCTCGCGCGGCCAGCCGGCATTGCTCGTGCGGGGCCGCGCGTGCTGGGGACCGGCGGCGTGTGCGAGGGAGGCAAGCAGGAGGTGGCGACGGCGCACAGCAGGAAGGAGGGCGGCGGCGCAGGAGGGCCAGGAGGCAGCCAGGGGCGGTGCTGCAGTTGGAGGCGGCGCTCGGGTGGAGTAGCGGCGCACACAGCGGAGGTAAGCAGGGGAGTGGCGCATGGGGAAGGAAAGGGAGGTGGCGGCTGTGAGGTGGGAGAAGGAGGCGGCGGCTGTGGGGTTCGGCAGGGCCAATGCAAGGTGCCGCTCTAGGGTGCTGCTGGGCGGGGCGAGCGACAGCCGGCACGATGGGGGTGTCGGAACCGCTCGTCCTCCTCCCGTGGTCGGGGGAGAATCGGCCGGCGACCTGTGCAGAGCCAAGGCGCACTGGTAGCGCGGCGGGACGCGGTAGCCGACGAGGGCAGGCGGCATGGCACTGGGCGGCCACGGCGAACTTGCGGCGCGACCCCGCCGGTGGTAGCTGCGGGCTAGAGATAGGTGGAAGGGGAATAGAAGGGTAAAATGGTCACTTTGCTTTGTCGTTAGCTTCCATTTCTACTAAACTAGACGGAAGTGGCACCGAGGTGTAACAAAAGTTGAAGTAGTGGCTCTCAAGGCGTCATAAATTTTTTAGTGGTATATAGAGAATTGGAAACTTTTTTAATGGCTCTTAGGGGTATTCAATGGTAGTCATCCATGGACGCGTAAGGATGCCCCTGCCCTGCGCTCCCAACGCTCCAACGCGTGAAGAAGATACGGGGATGTGCCATAAAAATAAAACGAGAGGAAAAGCATTAGAGAAGACGTAGGGAGAATAGCAGGAGACACCAGGGCAAGGAAGTGTGCAATACTGCAGTCGCTGGACCATGGTTACTCACGGGAGGGGAAAAAAAACCTTCTGATTGACAAGACTCTGTTGCTAGCGCGGCGTGGGTCCTCCTTGCCCTTGCGGATGCAAAAACAAGAAGCAGCAAAAGCCAGAGATCTCTGGGCTCTGGCGACCGGGGAGGACGACGACTCCGCACGCGACGCGGACACGCGGTTGAGGAGAAATTTTCACCCGGCCGCGTCCTCCACTTGTCAACCACGCGGCCTTACGCGTGAACGGCCACGCGGAGCCGGGATTTCTTGGGTTAATCTATCGGCCACAAAGATTAATTATTTATTTGCCCCTCCAGGCATCATCCGGATTTTGCATCGGTAGAAATTATGAACATCCTGGGATTGTTATTTGTTGACGCAAATCTCGATCAACACACGAACGCACTAGATCGTGCTGCGCGAGAAAGAGTTCGATGCAGCTCTCCCTGCGTGGAGCGGTCAGACCGGTCGCCGGTGAGAATCGGCGACGGCTGACGAACGCGAGCCCGGGAGAGACCCCGTCAGGGTAGGCGCATGTAGGTTTGTTCTAGGATCGGCAGGCCACCTAGAACGCATTCAAATGTCGCGGAGACGAAGGAAGAACAGCAGATGAAATTGAAAAAGCTAGGGTTTGGAGAAGAGGATAAAAAGTAGAGTTTGTATTGTTTTTTGTTCGATTGGATTCCCTAATCGGCCGTGACCCTTTATATTTATATGGTGGGGTGGACTTATCCCGTAAGAAATCATGTTTACAAATTTAAATCTATAAAAAATCCTAGTTGTACTTGGACTCTACCTGGACCGGTCAGACCGGTCGGTCCCTGCTGGACAGGCCACAGTGCCTCGACCGGTCAGACCGGTTGTTGCCAATTTTGTCTGTCAACATATGCCCCCCCTGTTTTTTGGTAAAGCTTGTTTGCCAAAAAATATTCTTATGAGTCAAAATTGTCTAAGGGCGATGATTAACACTACATCGGCCATTTTTTGTACTAAAGGTGATAAACAATTATCGGCCATGTTTTGCTCAAGTCGATGTTGAAACAACTTGTTTGGGCCGCCACACCTTCTTTATTGTTGCTGACGTCTTTAGCACGGCCTCCACTTGTTGCTCCATTACTTCCTTCTTGTGCATACGTTGCAGCCTTCGCTTCTGAGTATGAGACAAGTCTGAGGGACACCACCTCGACTGTAAATACTTTGAATCTTGCTCCTTACTCTTCTCATTCTCCTTGCTGCAATCAACATCTTGCTTGACCGGATTATTGTTAGCAACACTCGGTCTTTGTAGTAATGCATGATTTGGATACATAGGAGGATATTGAATATAATATGATTGCATATGCATCCTACTATAATCCATATGTGTATAAAAGTAAGGATACCAGCAATACCATGGAGCAATCGGTCCACTAGATGAAGTACAATTACCTTGACTCGATTGCTCTTGATGTTTTGACGATGATCACGTATCCTTGACTTCGCTTGGCCGCACCTTCTGTCTCTGAGCACTCCATTCCTTCTCGTATTTGGCCAAGAGTTCCTTAAAACTCGGTCTTGCCTTGATTTTGGAGGAGTTCCCAGATTTATTGGGCGCACTGGTCAGACCGGTTCCACGACCGGTCAGACCGGTCGAACCGGTCAGACCGCCGCTATGGCCGGTCAGACCGGTCGACTTGTTGTCGGCCTTCTTCTTCTTGTCTTGCCCCCCGAGTGTTTTTGCGCCTTGAGGGATCTTCTGTGTCAGCTTCTTTTCAGGTCTTTCATCACCAATAACTACATTCTTCCCCTTGGTTGATTCGGCTTGACTCGGCCGAACTAGCACTTTAGGATTATTCAATTCCAACACATGCACTGGGAAAGGATTCTGATCAACCTGCATATTAGGAATAACCAATCGTCATTCATTAATGGCCGATTGAATTTATCTATATAACACATTGCAATCATTAGTAGCATGTGAAAAAGTATTATGAAATTTGCAATATGCTCGCTGCTTCAACTCTTCAAGCGGCGGTAGAGTATGTGACATCTTGACATATCCAATCCTATATAACTCATCAAATATCCTCTCGCACTTGGATACTCCAAAAGTAAATCATTCATCTTGCCGATTTTTCTGAATCGGCTTAAGAGCAAAACAAGTAAATGGTTTAGCTTGAGATGGCCAAGCAAACTCAGCAGCATACACATCATTAGACTCATTGTCCGAACAATTTGAATTGCATTCTAAAGTATGCACACTAGAACGATGATGCCTATGAGATTCTTGAGACTCTTTGCTTCGGCTTTCTACAGCCAAAGCTCTTTGATGCACCTGAGTAACAGTAAAGAAATCATAGCCCTCTAATCTTTATTTAATATGAGAGCGCAAGCCATTAAAAGCCAAATCAGCTAAATCCTTTTCTGCAATATTCACACTAAAGCATCGGTTTTTTGTATCGCGGAATCGTCTTATATAATCATTGACAGATTCATCACGCGATTGTCTAACCGATGTCAAGTGAGACAATTTAAGTTCATCATGCCCACAGAAAAAGTGCTCATGGAACTTCTGCTCTAATTGTTCCCATGAGCCAATAGAATTAGGTGTATCTTCCCCACTGAATTTAACAAACTCATGCAACCTAAAACCAGCAGGGTATGCAACCGAATCAAACGAAGTAGGATACGGCTTTTGGTATGTGCGGGTTTTACTTCTAACATCCACTCCAAAACTTTCTCTAAGCGGATTAGCCAAATCATTCTTATAATTAGTAAGCATTTTATCAAAATTACTCGAAGAATTTGGCTGTGTGGATGTAGATACCTCACGCTGGTTTGGAAGAAACTGACCGGATGGACCGGTCGGTACGACCGGTCGGACCAGTTGGGGGGAACCGGTCTAACCGGACCGATATACCGGTCTGACCGGTCTCTGCCGGTTTTGCCAACGCTGCACATATCGGTCGAATATCTCGTCGGAGATAGGACCGGTGTGTGGCACTGAATTCCTGGATATTTCTGGTGGTGTTACTGAACAATCTCGTTTGTTCGGCTAATGTTGGCCGAACCAGGAATACTCATAATAGAATCCCATATTGAGGTTGACTCGTAGGAGATGCTGCCGATGGTTGAGGAACATAAAATTTAGAAGTAGAAACAGATGGAGGTTCATCGGCTGATTCTGGTTTCTTACCAGCCGATTCCCTTTCCTTAGCGCTAAGCCAATTAACCCAATAAACATCACGCTCAGCTAGCAATTTCTGAATTTGTTCCATAGTAACACCAGAAGGTGGAGCAGTTGCAGTAGGTATTACCTCAGTAGATGCATCCGAGGAGATAGAAGCGAAGTCGATCTCCTTGATCTTGGTGACTTTGCCGCGTCGATGGACCTTGATGCTCGCAAGCGCCGCTTGTAGATCTTCTTCATCGCACTTCTTCTTGCGCTCCTCCAGTAGCAGACGAACGTCCTCCGGAAGATGCTCATATGTCGAAGGGATGATGTTCTCCTTGTCGATTTCTGTGTTGGAGCCCATCTTCTTTGGAGTAGATTAGATCGGTTTTATTAACCAAGATCTTTCTTCCCCAGTGGAGTCGCCAAAAAGTATGTTGACGCAAATCTCGGTCAACACATGAACGCACTAGATCGTGCTGCACGAGAAAGAGCTCGATGCAGCTCTCCCTGCGTGGAGCGATCAGACCGGTCGCCGGTGAGAATTGGCGATGGCCGACGAACGCGAACCCGGGAGGGACCCCGTCAGGGTAGGCGCATGTAGGGATGTTCTAGGATCGGCAGGCCACCTAGAATGCCTTCAAATGTCACGGAGACGAAGGAAGAACAGCAGATGGGGTTGGAAAAGCTAGGGTTTGGAGAAGAGGATAAAAAGTGGAGTTTGTATTGATTTTTGTTCGATTGGATTCCCTAATCGGCCGTGACCCTTTATATTTATAGGGTGGGGTGGACTTATCCTGCAAGAAATCCTGTTTATAGATCTAAATCTATGAAAAACCCTAGTTGTACTCGGACTCTACCTAGACCGGTCAGACCGGTCGGACCTACCGGTCAGACCGGTCGGTCCCTGCCGGACAGGTCACAGTGCCTCGGCCGGTCAGACCGCTCGGTCAGACCGGTCAGACCGCTCGGTCAGACCGGTCAGACCGGTTGGTGCCAATTTTTGTTGTCAACACTATTACTGAAATGTGGTAAAAATTATGCAACAACTATCCGACATCAACTTTTTTTTAGGGATCTAACTGTCTGAATTTCGTTTCTCAACTCAACGATATCGAATTCAAAACCTTCTAAATTTCAATTTGCAACTAGACATTTGTCAAATCCAAAACTGTGCAAATTAAGTTTATTTCTCAACTAAAAACCTATCAAATCCAACACAATAGGGGTTTTCCCTCATGTAACTTGTTTCCAAAAGCAGTAAAGAAGTGAGACGGAATGGGTCTAGAAAGAGTTGGGGAGTGGCGGCCAGCCCGACGGAAGCAACTGGCGTCGGGTGGAGGCAGTGGCGACCGAAATGCTGCCGGAGCGGACAATAGGAGATGGCCGGTGGGCGATGGGAGCGGCGGGGGCGAGGAACGAGAGCGATTAATGTACAAGCGGTGGTGGGCAGCGGCGGAGGTGACGAGGTCGCTAGAGACGGGGGCGGCGAAGTTGTAGCGTCAGAGCCCAAGAAAGATGCGGTGGTGGGTCGCGTGTTCTCCTAACCCGCCCCTACCTTAATCCATGTGACTTGAGGTTTTGTATGTCCTCGTTATGCTTTTCTGCTATATTTTTGTGATTGAAGTTGATCTATGTCATTCAAAGGAAGAATCAAAATGAGGCCATCTTTAGTTCCAAAAAAATTCCTCCAGTATACATCACATTAACTCTTCAGACGCATACATAGAGCATTAAATGCAGTTAAAAAATAACTAATTATACAATTTAACTATAAATGATGAGACGAATCTTTAAGCATAATTAGTCTATGATTAGATATTAATTACTAAATAACAATAAAAGTGCTATAGTATCGAAACCCAAAATTTTTCACGAACTAACACCTGAATTTTTTTTGATCTCGTGTTGTCTTCCATCACCGCACAAGATCCTCCACTGTGAGGACGTCGGAGATTCTTTTTTGGAACCTTTTACTGTTTTGCTTCTTCCCATGAAGAGTTTTCTTGTTTGCACCCGCCACACCCCCCCCCCCCCAATCTCTTCGCCACCCCCCCCCAATCTCTTCGCCAGGTTGGTGCAAGCCTAATAATGGGCTCCTGCTTTGCATAATAATGGGCTCCTGCTTTGCAAGTGGACGGTCTAGTTTGCGAAAATTTCTTTCGTTGTTCTTTAGTAATTAATATTTAATTATAAACTAATTAGATTTGAAAAATTCATCTCGTTGTTTACAGTTAAATTATGTAATTAGTTATTTTTAACTATATTATGCTCCATGCATGTGTCCAAAGATTTGATGTGATTAGTACTGTAGAAATTTTTTTTGATACTAAACATGACCTCAATGCGAAAGGATGGTTATTTGAGAAATAAAAATTTTGTACTATTGGAGGAGAGGAGATAAACCGTTGTTATTGTTGTATAGATATATAGCGTTGATATGGGGTTGTTTGATTCTAGAGGCTAAACTTTAGATTATGTCAAAAAGTATCTTGATATTTATTAGTATTAAATAAAGTCTGATTGCAAAACTAAGGTCTTGTTTAGATCCCAAAACGCAAAATGAAATTTTTTTATAAATCGCTTGCATGATGTACTAAATGTAGTCAAAAAATAAATCGCATTACACAAATGGATTGTAAATCGCGAGATGAATCTAATGAGCCTAATTAGGATGTGATTAGACACTAAATTGCTACAGTAATGCTACAATAAACATGCTCTAATGATGAATTAATTAGACTCATTAGATTCGTCTCGTAGTTTACAGACGAGATCTGTAATTAGTTTTGCGATTAGTCTACATTTAATACTTCAAATGTTGAAGATTCCCTTTCAAAATACAAAATGCAAAATGAACTAAACAAGGCCTAACTGCAGAATTCTGAGGTTAAACTGCGAGACAAATCTAACGAGGTATATTAATTCATAATTAGCTGTCGGGTACCATGATTAGGGACACCCTAACCAGGGGACTCAATCACCTTCAAAACACAAAACACGTGTCGAGGGATCGAGCCCACAAAGGCCTACAGTCTCCTTCCGATCCAAAGGAAAGGAAAGGACTCAAAAAGGCCCAATACGCAGCCCACCTCCACAGTACGGCCTATTCGAAACTCCCCTCGAACCCGCGGAGCGATCTCTGGTTCGCTCGAGGCCTCCTCGCCGAGACCCTCGACAGCGCACCGCAGCTCCGCCTCGCTCGAGGGTCGCGGACCTACCCTCGGGACAGCAGGCCAACTCTGCCTCGCTTGAGGCTACCCCTCGGCAGACGGAGTTAGTGATCCGCCGGCTCACCGTCCACCTGACAGAAGCAATAAATGCCAACCACTCCAGCGCGGAGTGGGAGGTCAGGCGGCGTCAGGCCACCACGCCGCACAGCGGCTGTGACCGGAATCCCATCCGCCAATTCCAGTCACTGCTCAGCCATCTCCGGTACTGTGGCACCGCTGTGGGAGCCTGTGACACCCTGTGCGAACGTGCCTAGCACTGTTCCCGCCACTGTGCTGCCAACTCCCCGTACTACCCCGTGTACTTTCCCTGATGCAGAACCCTCGATCGGCATGAGCGCGACCCTCGAACGCAGCCCGGGCCTTGACCAGAGCAAGACCCCCACCCACAGGACCCTCGGTGCCCTGCCACGTCGAGCACGGAGGACGGTACCCTCCACAGCAATCACCACGACGCCCGCTGGAGCCGCAAGGACGCCGGTGCGATCTCCGCAAGGCTAAGGACGACGCCCAGGACAACCGCACGCTCGGTGCCATGATCTCCAGTGCCCCACAGTGTACTTTCTACAGTAGTTGTTCACTGTGCGCCCCCGATTTGGGGAGAGACGGCGACTTCTTCCCCCTCCTGTACATGTACACCGCCCCTCCTTGTGTCTATAAAAGGGGGAGGCGGGCTCTATCTTCTTCATTCTCTCTCTCGCCTCCACACTCTCATACGACCAACTCCTTAGCTTCGCCTGCTCGTTCTCCTGATATTGGCACTTGCCTCAATCATCTAGCAGAGACTTGGGAGCTTCCCTCCCTCTCTCGCCTCGCTTGTACCCCCTACTACAAGCACCCCAGTGCAAGATAGTACAGTGCGCTCGCACAACTTTGCTGGACGTACGGCCCCGCGGCCGGAACCACGATAAACCCGTGTGTTCCTGTGTTACCTCTTGCATCAACCATCCAGGGAGAGGGATCACGCAGCATCTTCACTAGTTGGTGCCGGAAAGCCGGGTCAGGACACCGACAGTTGGCGCGCCAGGTAGGGGCTGCGCTGCATGACTTTTGTCTTTGTTCTCTCTTGTTCTCTAGATGGCGGACGAGCCACGCCCGCTCCCGGCGGGCACGGTGCTTCGGTTCGGGAGCCTCGACTTCGTCGCGACCGGCAACGGATACGACTTGGAGCTTCTCCCGGCCAAGGCCAACCCCGACACTCCGACTCCACCGCCCCAGTGCAGGAGGCGCTCGGGCCAGCGCGTGCGGCATGCGCGCATGGAGCAGTGCCATGCGGCTCGCCTCAGCTCCACCTCGTGGATCGAGGCTGGCGTGTCGCAGCCCGGTGCCGCGGCAAATGGCGTCACCACTTTTTCACCACCACCGAACACGGCCTCTGTGCTTCCCAAGGAGGGCACGATAGCGTCGTCGCCCTTTCCCTTTGGGATGCGCAACGCCGCGACGACCTACGCCTCTTCGATCAGCACCAACATGAGCGCGTACGAGGATCTGCCGGGTCATCACCTCACCTCGATCCGCAACCTCATCGCGTCGTCACCAGACGATTCCTACACCGACACGGCCGACAAAATCAACTTCTTCATGAATAACTTCACGGCCTCGGAGTGGGACTACTCTGGGGTCCAAGACCTCGACGCTTTCCGGTCGTTCCAGCTCGCGGCGAACTACTGCCTCACCTGCTCCGAAGACTCCAGCGAGGGGGATTACGATCCCACTCGGGAGTGCTTCATGGTCGAGATGGCGGATGGGGTGGTCGATGAAGCGCCGAGAGACGACAGAAATAACGAGGAGCCCCCACCAGCAAACCAAGCGGCGGTGCCTGCCGCGAACCCAGCTACATCGGCAGGCTCGGCGGTGCGACAGGCACAACTGGCGCAACTCAAAGAGCTCGAGACCAGGCTCGATGAGGAGCGATGGCAGACCCGACTTCTACGTACCGCGCTCGAGCAAGAGCGCACCACACGCTGTGCGCGCGCCCGAGCGATGTGGCGTGTCGCCCAGGAACGGATCCTGGCCGACGACAACATCGACAAACCGCTGGACCTGAAAAGGGCCAGCCAAAAACTCGTAGCTGCGGCTTACCTAGTCCAAGCAATGCCCGAGCCCTCTATGCCCGAGGGTCGTAACCTGCGCAATGAGGCGCGGGTGCTCATCGAGCAGGCTGCCGTGCAGCAGGCTGAGAGCTCTGCGTCTCGTATGTGTTCGGTGGCCTCGGCTAAGGCCGGAGGCACTGCGCGGCAGGAGCACGAGGCCTCGGTGTACATCCCACCGGGAGGAAAGGGCAAGGCGGCCGCGGACGATGATGCGAAAGCACCCTCGGTGCATGACCGCATCAAGAGGCCTCCTACGAAGGAGCGCCTCCAAGACACGCGCGGACACGTCGACGACGGCGACGCCCGCAACATCATCAACGGGAAGAGATACAACTCTCGACGTGGAGGGCGGATCGACCCCGAGCACGACAGGGGTGTATCACCGGAGCCTCCGGGTACCCGTGTGTTCATCCGGGAGATCAGTACTACTCCCTTTCCCCCACGCTTTAGCCAACCCACCACCCTCGTCAAGTACTCGGGACAGACCAACCCTGCGGTCTGGCTCAACGATTACCGCCTGGTATGCTAGCTAGGCGGTGCGACGGATGACGCCATGATCATCCGCAACCTTCCTCTTCACCTCGCCGACTCCACATGAACATGGCTCGAGCATCTACCCGCTGATCAGATCCATGACTGGGCCGACCTAGTCAAGATCTTCGTGGGCAACTTCCAGGGCAGCTACGTGCGCCCCAGGAACTCCTGGGATCTCCGAGGGTGTCGACTGAAGCCCAACGAATCCCTGCGCGACTACGTGCAATGCTTCTCCAAGCAATGCACTGAGCTCCCTAGCGTCACCAACGTCAAGGTCATCAACGCCTTCCTCGAAGGCACAACGTGCAGGAACCTGGTGCACGAGCTAGCACGGAGCCGTCCCGCCAGCACCAATGAGTTGTTCGATGCTGCCACCAACTTCATTTCTGGCGAGGAGGCAGTCAGTGCCATCTTCGACAACAAGACGAGCAAGCGCAAGAAAGATGCGCCCGCGGAGGGCAGCAACAGCAAGACCAAGACCCCCGCCAAAAAGCAGAAGTGGGGGAAAAAAGGAAAGAAGCCGATCCCACCGAACCAGCACGGACAGGGGTAAGAGGAGGACTCCGACGAGGCCTTCGTCGCTTCCCCAGATGACAAGGGCCCACGAGGCCCCCCTCGAGGAGGTGGCGGCCTGTTCGACGACATGCTCAAGAAGTCGTGCCCTTACCACAAAGGCTCGGTCAATCACACCCTCGAGCAATGTGAGATGCTCCGCAAGTACTACAACCGCGTCGCACATCGCGATGAGGACAAGAAGAAGGATGTGGGCGACAAGGGAGGAGGTGGCAAGTTCCCATCGGTGGAGAACGCCTTCTTCATCTTCGGAGGGCCGACAACGAACATGACCTTTCTGCAGCGCAAGCGCGAGCGCTGGGAAGTCTTCTCCGTCACAAAGGCCACATCATCCTACCTAGACTGGTCAGAGGACACCATCTCCTTCGGCCGCGAGGACCATCCCGACTACGTACCGAACCTAGGACAGTATCCACTCGTTGTGGATCCCATCATTGGCAACACTCGCTTCTCCAAGGTGCTCATGAACGGAGGCAGCAGCCTCAACATCATGAACTCCCACACCTTGGAGCTCATGGGGATCGGCTTGGACAAGCTCCGCCCCAGCAAGTCGCCATTCCACGGCGTTGTGAAGGGGAAGCGAGTCCAACCCCTCGGCCAGACCGACCTGCCCGTCTGATTCAGCACGGCGGCCAACTTCTGCAAGGAGGTGCTTACCTTCGAGGTGGTGGGGTTTCGGGGGGCATACCACGCCATCCTTGGGCGTCCATGCTACACCAAGTTCATGGCGATCCCCAACTACACCTACCTCAAGATGAAGATGACGGGCCCGAAGGGTGTCATCACCATCGGCTCCTCGTTCGAGCACGCCTACGAGTGCGATGTCGAGTGCGTCGAGCACGCCGAGGCTGTGGCGCTCGACGAAGCCCTCGCCGCGCAGCTGCAGGGGATGGCCGAGGAGGCCATGGACTCCAAGAAGCGGCACACGGGCAACTTCGAGCTTGCCGAGGGTACCAAGAACGTTGCTCTCGACCCAAAGACCCCCGACGGCAAAGCGCTGAAGATCAGCGCCACCCTCGACAGCAAATAGGAAGTGGTGCTCGTCGACTTTCTCCGCGCCAACGCCGATATCTTCGTGTGTAGCCCCTCGGACATGCCTGGCATCCCGAGGGAGGTCGCCGAGCACTCCCTTGATATCCTGCCGAACTCCAAGCCAGTTAAGCATCACCTGCGGCGCTTCGACGACCTCAAGCGACGGGCGATCGGAGGGGAGGTGCAAGAGCTTTAGGAGGCCGGATTCATCAAGGAGGTATTTCATCCCGAGTGGCTAGCTAATCCTATACTAGTTAAGAAAAAGAGTGGGAAATGGAGGATGTGTGTAGACTACACTAGTTTAAATAAAGCATGTCCTAAAGTTTTCTTCCCTTTGCCACGTATTGATCAAATCGTTGATTCAACTGCGGGATGTGAGCTTCTATCCTTTCTTGATGCATATTCCGATTATCACCAAATCAAAATGAAAGAGTCCGACCAGCTCGTGACCTCTTTTATTACCCCTTTCGGCATGTACTGCTACGTCACGATGCCCTTTGGCCTTAGAAACGCCGGAGCTACATACCAGCGATATATGCTCCATGTATTTAGAGACCATATCGGGCGGACCGTAGAGGCGTATGTCGACGACATCGTTGTGAAATCCTAGAAGGCGAACAACCTGGTAGCCGATCTCAGGATCACATTCGATTGCCTTGGGGCTAAGGGGGTGAAACTCAACCCCGAGAAGTGCGTGTTCAGAGTCCCTCGAGGCATGCTCTTGGGCTTCATCGTCTCCCAGCGAGGCATCGAACCCAACCCTGAGAAAGTCTCGGCCATCACTCAGATGGGACCGATCCGAGACCTAAAGGGGGTACAGAAGGTCATGGGTTGCCTAGCAGCTCTCAGCCGATTCATCTCGCGCCTCGGTGAGAAAGGCTTGCCTCTGTATCGGCTCCTGAGGAAATCCAAACGCTTCTCGTGGACCCCCGAGGCCCAAGAGGCCCTCGACAAACTCAAGGCGTCGCTCACGAGCGCACCAATCCTAACTTTGCCAATGGACGGCGAGCCCCTCTACCTATACGTGGCAGCCACGACTCAGGTCATTAGCACAGCCATCGTTGTGGAATGACAAGAGGAGGGACACGCCCTGCCCGTCCAGAGGCCGGTGTACTTCATCAGTGAAGTGTTGTCTGAAACCAAGACACGGTATCCACAGATCTAGAAGCTGCTCTACGCAGTAATCTTGGCTCGGTGCAAGCTGCACCACTACTTTGAGGCTCATCCCGTCACCGTGGTCTCGTTTTTCCCCCTCGGGGAGATAGTCCACAACCGGGAGGTCTCGGGTAGGATTGCCAAGTGGTCAGTGGAGCTGATGGAAGAAACTCTCACCTACGCCCCTCGCAAGGCAGTCAAATCCTAGATCTTGGCAGATTTCATTGCTGAGTGGACCGACACTCAGCTGCCCCCACCCCAAATTCAAGCGGAATGCTGGCTCATGTACTTCGACGGTTCGGTAATGAAGACCGGCACAGGCACGGGCCAGTTTTTTGTCTCACCCCTCGGAGAGCACATGCGCTACGTGGTACGCTTGCACTTCCCGGCGTCCAACAATATGGCAGAGTACGAGGCCCTCCTCAGTGGCCTTCGCATCGCCATCAAACTTGGCATCAAGCGCCTCGACGTCCGGGGAGACTCCCAACTCATAATCGATCAGGTGATGAAGGAGGCCAGCTGCCACCACGAGAAGATGAAGGCGTACTGCAACGCGGTGCGTCACCTTGAAGACAAGTTCGACGGGCTCGAGCTCAACCACATCGCGCTCAAGTACAACGAGGATGCGGACGAACTAGCCAGGATCGTGTCTGGGCGGACCACCGTTCCCCCGAACATCTTCGCCCGCGGCCTCACCAAGCCGTCCGTCGACTTCAAGACCCATGCGGAAGCCATCGGAGCGGCACCTGAATCCTCGGGGGCTGCGACCATCGAGCCATCGGCCAAAGAACCCTCGACGAAGGGGCCCGAGGTCATGGACACTGACATCGAGACCTCCTCAGTGGGCGAGGCTGAGGCAATGGAGATCAACGAGGCCCCGTCCCCGCGAGACTAGCGCACCCAGTACCTCGACTGGATGATCCGGGGGGTCCTACCCTCGGACCGCGCTCAGGTGCAGCGCGTCGCCAGGTGGGCCAAGTCCTTCGTCTTGATCGATGACGAATTGTACAAGCACAGTCCCTCGGGCGTTCTGCAACGATGCATCCCCATCCCCGTGGGTAAGGAGCTTATCCGAGACATCCACGCTGGCATCTGCGGTCACCAGACTGCACCACGGACCCTCATGGGCAACGCATTTCGACAGGGCTTTTACTGGCCCACCGCAGTCGCCGACGCCACCGATGTCGTGCGAACCTGCGAGGGCTGCTAGTTCTACGCCCGGAAAACACATCTCTCAGCTCTCACTCTGCAAACCATTCCTATTACATGGCCTTTCGCCGTGTGGGGATTGGACCTCGTCGAGCCCTTGCAGAAAGCACCCGGGGGCTTCACTCACTTGTTGGTAGCAATCGACAAGTTCTCCAAGTGGATTGAGACTCGACCCATCGGCAAAATCAGATCCGAGCAAGCTGTGCTATTCTTCACCGATATAGTTTTCAGATTCGGGGCTCCGAACTCGATCATCACCGACAACGGCACCCAGTTCACGAGCAAGAAGTTCTTGGCGTTCTGCGACAACTACCACATACGCGTGGATTGGTCTGCAGTGGCGCACCCACAGACGAACGGTCAAGTAGAGCGTGCCAATGGCATGATCCTACAAGGCCTCAAGCCAAGAATCTTTAACAAACTAAACAAGTTCGGCCGAAGGTGGCTCACAGAGCTACCCTCGGTAATCTGGAGCCTGCGAACGACCCCAAACAGAGCCACGGGCTTCACCCCGTTCTTCCTCGTCTACGGCACCGAGGCTGTCCTCCCCATGGATTTGGAGTACGGGTCGCCAAGGCTCAAGGACTACCAGGAGCAGCAAAACCAGCAAGTCCGCGAGGACTCGCTCGACCAAGTGGATGAGGCTCGAGACGTGGCGCTCCTACACTCAGCACATTATCAGCAATCCCTGCGAAGATATCAGGCGCAGAGGAACTGACGTCGAGACCTCAACAAAGGGGATATGGTGCTGAGGCTTCGACAGGACAACAGAGGACGCCACAAGCTCTCACCGCCATGTGAAGGCCCGTACATCATCACCGAAGTGCTCAAGCCTGGCACGTACAAGCTAGTTAACGAAATGGCAAAGTCTTCACCAACGCTTGGAACATTCAGAAGCTACGTCGCTTCTATCCTTAGAATTCCAAGCTACTTGTACATAGTTTGTAATTATATTCAAAATTTCCTAAGCAATAAAGAGTATGCTTTACTTATTTATTTTTTGGGAACCTTCTGAACCCTTGGGGGCTCGAATGCACACGAACACTGAGGTAGGCTCGACTTTACCCTAGACAAAGCCAAGCCTCCCTCGGGGGCTACCATGGGGGGGGGGAACTCCCGAACGTCCCCAAAAACGCCAATATTTTTCAAAAAAATTTATGTATCTAAGTTTCTCGTATACTTAGAAAAGTATACGCAAGGCATAAACAACTATGGAACAGGATCAGTCGAGCTACGGGACCGCTTACACCTTCGGGATACAGCATCGCCACTCACCTCCCTACGCCTAAGTTGCTTATGAACGCAAACTTCCTCACTGAGACCTATATAAGGTGCATACGAGAACACGGAAATTAAAGTAAAAAAATGAGGGCTCAAACGCACAAGGCCTCGATCGGCCACACTGTCAATATACATTAACTAGTTTTCTCACTCGGAAATAGTTACGGCAAAATACTGACTTATTTACATGGGCTCGACGGCCCAAGACCTCTACAGGTTGCCTTCTTCCCCCTGCGCATCCTCAGCAACGTCGTCTTCGGCTAAGGGAGGGAGGTCATCCTCAAGTTTCTTGGACAAGGCGGTGGCGAAGCCCTCGACGGCGGCGTCAGCCTCATCCATAGCTGCCGCTGCGGCATCCCCGTCGACACCGGGCGTGACGATGTACCCCGACGACACCGGCTTGAGGTCGATGTCGTAGTACATCGAGGCCACGGCGAGGGTCCATTAAACACCGAGGCGGAAGGCACACTTGATGCGCTCGGCCACCCGACCGCCCAGCGATCGCAGGCGGCTAGCCACCGAGCTACCGGATGAGGCTCCCTCCCCCTCGAGTTCCTAGCACACAGCCACGGCAGTCTGCTCCAGGTCTGCATGTTCAGCCTGCGTCGCTATGAGCACGACCTGGACGGCTTCCTTTGCCACAGTCTTGTCCGCCACCGCCTTCCTTAGCTCTGAACGAGGAAACAAAGATAAGTCTCGGCAAACCAAGAATCAACTTAAGCAAAAATCTCATATATTCACCTTTGATACACCCCTGCGCCTCCTCCAGCTTAGCCTGCGCGGCGTCCGCCCGCTCCTGGGATGCAGACAAGGAGGCCTCCTTCTCCTTGAGGGCGGTCTCTGTTTCACGGACGGCTACCTCCCGCACCTCCAGGGCGATGTCCTTCTCCTTGAGGGTGACGGTGAGTGGGGTGACGGCCGCTTTCTCGCGCTGGAGCTCGGCCTCCATGCCCTGGAGTTCGGTCTCCTTCACCTCGAGCGCTTTATTCTTCTGCTCAAGCACTGCTCCAGCTTGCTGCAGCTCAGCCTCTGCGCCCTGGAGTTCGGTCTCCTTCGCCTCGAGCACTTTATTCTTCTGCTCAAGCGCCGCTCCAGCTCACCACAGCTCGGCCTCATGCGCGCCTCGGCCTCCTGGGCCTTCTAGTCAACCGCGGCTCGCTGTGCGTCGCGCTCGCTGTTGGCTCGGGCCGGCTCGCGTTCCAGCCCGCGGATCCGTGCCTCCAAGGGTGTCACCTGGTCGGCCTGGGTATTGGCCTCGTTCAGTTGCGCGGCAAGGATGTCGTTGTATCGATCAAGCCAGTGCACCCTAGAGTATAGCCACGTCAGCCTGTCAGTCTTGTCCCGCGACATGGACAACAGCTGCTATAGATGAAGAAATGTGAGTGGAAATCATATGCACGAAACCGGAAATAGGAAAATAGGACACTCACACTGTTGACATCGCAATTCGCTCGAGAAAAGAGATTCAGAGCCCGGGAGAGGACCTCCTCGATCTGGGCCCCGATGGCCATATGTGCTCGCCAGGCGTCACCATCTTCCTGCTCGGCGTGGATGAAATCAGGGGGGGCAATATGCGCTCGCCAGGCGCCACCTTCTTCCCGCTCGGTGTGGGTGAAATCGGGGGGACAATATGCGCTCGCCAGGCGCCACCTTCTTCCCGCTCGGCGTGGACAAAATCCGAGGGTACTCTGGACTGAACAATCGCATAGTTGGCCCCATGACCGGGCCCCTCGGATGTCCCCGTGCCGAAGACACCCTCGGAGGCCCGGGCGGCGGCGCTAGCCGCGGCGGTCGGGTTGATATCCTCCGACTCCCCGTACTCCTCGCTCAGCGGCAGCTCCATCCCCGGCACCACGTTTTCCGGTGCCATATGCGCCGTCGCCGCGGCAGCGGCACCCTCGTCCCCGGCCCTCGCGAACTCTGGGACGAGGGTCTCTCCCACCACTCGTGTCGTTAGCGCCATCGCCACTGCCGTGGCACCCTCGACCCCCGCACTTGGGGGCCCGGGGGCGAGGATCCCTCCCTCTTCTTGGCTGGTGGGACGCTCCTGCGCATCCCCACCACTTCCTCCACCTATTGCTTCTGGCTGGGCGGCATCACCTGCACCGCCTTGGCCGGCTTCGTCCCCGGCATCCGGCCGGGCGGCATTATCTGTGTCACTCTGGCCGGGCTCGACTTCGGCATCTGGCCGGGCGGTGTTCTCCGCGCCGCCACGGCCGGCCTCCTCCTCAGTGTCGGCCCGGGTGGCCGCCACTGCGCCACTCTGACCGGCGTCATTCCCACCCTCCTGCGCTCGGGTCTGCTGGGCCGACTGGGCCCCCTGAGCCATCGTCTCTCAGAGTGTTGCAGCCACCACCATAAGGGTCTGGTCCCCTCCGATTGGGGGCTGCGGCGCCGAATGCGACGTTGCACTCGCCCCAATCTTGAGGGCCTTGGTCAGCGCAAGGCAGACCGGATCCTTTGTAGCGGCCCTGTGGCTGGACAAAGGGGGAGAAAAATGCCAAGATCAGCAGGGGCCGCGAAATCAAATGAACATGTATGAAATCGGGATCTCTTACTCTGACAGGGAGTTCGGGCTACGCTTGCCTGTGTCGCTCCTCCGGGCTCGTGGCACGCCGGCGCCTCCTGACGCCTAGCCGGAGGGCGTCACCCTCGGGCCGGCCTGAACCCTCGGGGCCGTCCGCCCAGGCGTTTCCGCGCTGGCCGCGGATGCCCCGCCGCCCGTCAATACCGCGGATGCGGGTGTCCACCCACCCGTCGCCGGCAAGGGCAACCTCTGACCCAACGCAGGCGCGGGCGACCTTTGCCCCGTCGTCGACGTGAGTGAATCCCTGCCCGCTGTGGGCGCGGGCGACCTCTGTCCTGGCGCCGGCTCGGGCGACCTCTGCCCCGCCGCCGGCATGGGCGACCTCTGTTCCGTCCTCGCTGCGGGCGTCACTACAAGTATTGCTGGCGCGAGCCTCCTATCGCCCAGCGTCATCGTCGATGCCTCGTCGCGCCCCCTCGCTGGGCCGGCGGGGGACTCGCACCCGTCACCACCTTGAAATCATCCGACTCCGAGAAATCGACCCTGCCAGTCGAGGAATCCGCCTCCTCAGTGGACTCGGGCGTGGGAGGCGGTGGGATGCCCTCCCTCCGCGCTCTGGCGCATGCCCTATCATGGTTCTCCTTCCTCTCCCTCTTCCTGGCGGCGGTCTCCTTCACCTTGTCCTTCCTCTTCTTCACTGCCTCTGCGTGCAGGCGGTTCGCTTCGAGACATAGCCTTTACGGCTTAGTCCCTGCAAGCACGACCAGATCAAGAACAAGAAGAAGGGGAAGAAACGATGCAAGATCAACGACAATTGAAATCTGGGCTTACCAAACTGATGTACCCTTTCTCGGAGCGCATCTTAATCTTCCAAAGATCCTCGGGGTCGGAGGGGAACCACGCCACCGCGCTCCTCGCCCTCTGGGCAGCAGCGTCAAGGGAGAGCAGCTCGCTCGACATTCTCGAGCCCTCGGCCGCGGCCACGGGGGTAAGGTCAAAGAACGGCAACCTCCTCTCCATGAGGGGAATCACTCTCTGCCGATGGAAATTCACGATGATGGCGGCCGCCGTCAGCCCCTTCTTCACCAAATGCTGTAGCACATCGATGAAAACCTCGAGCCTGGCTTGGCGCTCGTGGACCACCCCCAACCCCACGAGTCCGGCTTCTCCCGGAGCACCTTGTCGGTGAACGTCGGGAGCCGCTCGTTGTCGTTGCGCAGGTAGAACCACCCTCTGGTCCACCCGGCGTTGTTCGTGGTCATCTTGCTGGGGATGTACATATTTGCCCTCTGCCCTCTCACATGGAGCACAAGGCCACTAGAACGGGTGTACCTCCTCGGCTGGCCCTGGACAGAGTCGGTGTAGAGCTCACCGCGGAACAGATGGACCCACAGGTCCTAGTGTGCCTCCACCCCAAGTAGCCCTCGCAGAGGGCAAAGAAGACCGCCGCCTGTGAGATGGCGTTGGGGGCGAAGTTGTGCAGCTCCACCTGGTAGTAGTCGCAGAGAGCCCGCACGAACCTGCCGGCGGGGACGCCAAACCCCCGCTCATGGAGCCGCACGAGGCTCACGATGTAGCCGCTCGGGGGCTTCGGATCCCTCTCCTCCACCCGCGGAGCGATCCATACCGGCCGTGACGGATCGGTGTTCGGCGGCAGGAGTCTATCGCCAACCAATCCCTTCAAGACCACCTCGGTGGCGGAAGACACCCCCCATGGCAGCGGCTCCTCGTACTACACCATCACTCCGAATCGACGGGAAACGCAGGGAACAGGCTTGAACGAATGCAAAGGTATGTTCACTCCTCTCTTCTTCCTCCTCTCGCTTCTTGGCTCTGGGCTCTAGATGAAGAGGAGACCAAGAAGGCAGGGGAGCCGAAGGCAAATGGCCAGGGGAGCCGAAGGCAAATGGCCAGGTGAGCCGAACGGATCCCCCCTCTCTCCCTTTATTCACCGCCCCAGGCGGATTCACCGCGACGACCCCAAATCTACCACATTAAATGCGGGAGATTCCACAGCCATTGACAGCTGGGCCCCACGCCAGCGTAGATGTAAGGATCGATGGACCAAGAGGGGGGGGTGAATTGGGCCTTTTTCAATTTCTAAAACAAAGTAAGGCAACCTTAACCTATGCAAAGCTAGTAGGGCACCAATTCACCAACCGGATAACTAAACTACCTACACAAGCTATGAGAGATAAAAACAAAGTAAAGCCTAGCAAGGTAGAGCTAAGTTATGATCTCTAAGTCAAGCACATGAGTAAATTGCATGAAAGAAAATGCTTGAATAATGGGAATGGACAAGAGACAACCGGATTTTTTTCCCGTGGTATCGATGTGTTGGCACACACCCCTAATCCACGTTGTGACACTCTCAAAGAGTCTTGTCACCTCCCAAGTCACCGAGACGAGGGCGCTCACTAAGAGTCTCCGTTCACCATCCCGGCGTGGTGGAGATCAAGCCACGTACAATCTTCTTCTCCGGGCTCCCACAATCCTTGGCAAGCTCCGCGAGAAACACCCCGATCACCAAGATCGCCTAGGTGATGCCAATCACCAAGAGTAACAAGCTAAGGCCTTCACTTGAGCAAGAACCGATCACCAAGAACGGATGCACACTAGCTTCTCTCTACTCAAGTCCTTAATCTTGCTTCTTGATTGATTGAATGCACAAGTATGTGAATGATGAAGCTCAAGGTGGCTCTTGACTATGGTATGAGTGTTTGAATGTTGCCTGGTGTCAAGAGTGGGCGAAATGACCCATTGGAGGGGTATATATAGGCAGCTCACACAAATAGAGCCGTTGGAGAAAAGCTGCCAGAAAACTGCGTAGCGCCGGTTAATCCGACGTACCCCCCATTGTCATCGTCGGTTTAACCGGTGAATGTAAACTGCCTCTTCTGAAAACTAGCCGTTACAACTGGGGCAGATTAACCGACGTAGCATCGGTTTAACCGGTGAGTGTAGTTGTCCACTGAACCACTGAAAAATCAAGTCTCTGGACAACTGCACCGACGTTAACTCAAACCCATCGTCGGTTTAACCGGTGAGTACAACTTTTAAATTCCTCTGAAAAACCATCTCACTGGTCAATTGCACCGACGTCTTGATTCAAACAGCGTCGGTTAATCCGGTGAATAGAACTTGAATTTCCCTGGAAAAACCAACTCTGGACCAATGCACCGACGTTAAATTCAAACACGTCGGTTTAACCGGTGTATTGAATTTGTCCAGACTCTGCTGACTTCGTTTAACCGACGTATAGAAAATTGAGAGCGTCGGTTAAACCGGTGTATAGACTTTTTCTGATTTTGTCTTTTCTGATTTGAGTCTTGAATGAAATCCAAATATTCTTGAGATATAGTTTGAGAACCACTTATTTGAACTTCTAGAAACCTGAGTGACCATAGTGTGCATCCATTTTCAAATGATCATGTCCATGCTCAAGTTACTTAGCCTTAACCCCTCTTAATAGTGCGATCACTATAAAACTATAAAACCTATACTAACCTAAGTGTCCTTCTCAACCTTGTGACACTTAGGACTAGAAAGATCCTTAGCCTTGACATATATAAGTTGAAAACCGAGATCGCCTTTTAGAATAACCGAAATTGAGGGGCCTCTTTTGACATATGACCAAATGAGCGATAAAGATCTTTTAAGCTGCACAAACTCATTAGTCACAATAATGGTTGTCATTAATCACCGAAACATACCTTGAGGGCCTAGATGCTTACAATCTCCCCCTTTTTGGTGATTGATGACAACACAAACATAAATAACGAGAGAGCGAGAAAGATAAAGCAGGATAAATACAAGCAAACTCGAAAGCAGGACCAAAGAGCTCAACGGCTCAAACGAAATCCATAGATATGTCTCAAAGAACGGCAAACTCAAGCCACAAATGTACATATCCATGAATTAACACCAAATGTGATACAAAGAACCAAAGTCCTGATAACTACGAGCTCTCTCTAGCTCTACCCTCCCCCTAACTCTGGTGCTCCCCCTAACACCTCTCCCCCTTTGGCATCAAAGCACCAAAAGGCGAGCTACGGGTCGTGCTGTCGTGGTACGGCGATGAAGCGGTCCGGGTCGTCGTCGTCGGACGGAGAACTCTCACCCTCGGTGACAGACGGAAGCTGCTGGTCTGGGTCTGAGCTCACTGGGGGAGTAACTGTCGTGGAGGCTCTCGTGCTGGCACTGCCTGGTAGAGGATCCGTAGAAGTCGTAACCGGGTCAGCAGAAGAAGTATCAATATCTGAAGAAGTGACTGCTGAAGCTGCCGGCTGCGTCGACTGTGGAAGCAGGGACTCCTCTACTGCTCCTCCCCCTGAAGGTGCTGCCTGAAGTGAGGAAGGGAGGGCGACCGACTGAACCGCTGACGGTGAGTCCTGAAAGAGTGTGGTCGCTGGCAGTGGAGAGAACAGTGGACGACCAGCAGACCCAAGTAGTGCGGATATCGAGAACGTGGTCTCTGGTGTCGCTGAGGTAGCTGGAGCTGCAGTAGGGGCTGGAGCTGGTGTAACGGCAAGCTGAGGTGCTCCAACACCCTGAAGGCCTGGCTGTCCTGGCTGCTGCGGGGCGAGTCCGGTGTGAGAGTAAAGCTGTGAGATCATCCCGAACATCGCCATCATGCCCTGCTGCATCTGCTGGAACTGAGCGTCTGTCCTCTGTGAAACTCTGTCGATAAGCCCGACAAAACGCTCCTCGGTCGCAGCCCGCTCTCGGGCGGCCTCTCTCTGTATAGCAGCAATCTGGGCCTCATGGGCTCTCCTGGCCTCCTCCTGAGCAAGCCTGTCCTCTCTCTGCTGGGTCACGAGCTGCTGTAGTAGTGAAGTGAGCTCGGACGGCTGAGTCACCTGAGACTCAGAGACTGTAGCAGCTGCTGAAGTCGGAGGTGCTGGCTGTCCTGAACCTCCTGCCTCGTGATCGTGACTGGCTGGGGCAGCTGAAGGAAAGTACTCAACGTCGTCGGAGGAGTCTGACTCAAGCTCAGACCAGTGAATCTCATCATCTCCCCCGGGAAGCTGTGCCTCTGCTGCTAGGAGTGCCTCATCCTCCTCTGCCACTCGTGCCTGAACCTCCGGTGACAGTCGAGCCATCGCTGCTCTATCTGCGTGTCTGCCCCTCCTCCTGTCCTGTGGAGCTGTGGGTCGGTAGACAGGGAACCTGGGAGCCTCGTCGTGACGGTAAGGAGCACTGATGGGTGACTCTGCTGGCACTATCATAGAGCATATGTAACTGATCCAGTGCGCATAGGGAAACTGTCGCACCACACCCATCCCGTCTGTGATCACATCCTCTATCTCAGCCAGAATAAAGTCAACTATGTCAAAGGGCTCGTGAGTGAGGATGTGTAGAAGCAGTAGCTGCTGCAGTCCCGTAAACCCCTCTGGGTAGCCACTCCTCGGTAACAGAGTCCTCCGGAGTGCCATGTGAACAGCGTAAGCCTCTGGGGTCAGCAAACTCGGCACTCTGGCGTAAGAGGCTGGGAACGGCTGGCGGAAGCACTGAGTGATCGCCTCGTGAGAAGGAGCAATCCCGCCAACCATCGCCCTGCGGGGCGGATCTGAGTCCCCGTAAACCCTCTCGTGCAGCGAGACGTCGACCAGGTCAACTCCAAGAATACCAGCAATGGTCGCCCTCGACAAACCAAAGTCCTGCCCTCCAAACATGAAGTGTACAGCTCTGCGCTCGGGGGCTATCCAAGCTGTAGCGTAGAACACTCTGACCCAGTCCTCGATATAACGGTTCTGCTCCATCTCTAGCAGTCTAGGCAGACCTCTGAAGTGAGCAAAGTGTGCTCTCACATCTGCTCCCCCTGCTGCTGTCCTCAGTGAGACCCAGTCAAGAACCCTGTGCTGAAAGATCCGGTGGCCCCGCCTCTGGTAGGTCTCGTAGAAACTGGCCTGTAGCAAAGTCCAGAACCTCCTGTCGACTCTGCTGTCTCGGGTCACCGGGAACCAGACCTCCTCGTCAACACTCCACCTGAGCCTCTTGACCTTGGCCGCATTGGCTCGGGTCAAGTTCTGGAGCAGCACACCTGGCTCCAGACGCACAACAGTGTCCATACGGAACACTGCGCGCTCAGCCTCTAGGGCCTCGGCTCTACGAGCTGCTGCAGCTGCAGCTGTGGACCTGCAAGGCTCCTGTGGCTAGTGACCTCCTCGCGTCCTCGGTCCAGTGCGACGCTCGGTCGCTGGTGAAGTCTCTGCTGCTGGGGATGTCTGCCGAGTGCGGCCAGACCGTCGTAGAGTCGGTGACTCCTGTGTGCTCTGCCCCTGAGACTGCTCGGACTGCTCTGCCTCTGAATCTGAATCTGCAGCTGTATCTGACTGATCTGACTCTGCTGCTGCTGCTGTCGCTGCTCTGGTGGCCCTGGCACCTCTCACTCTGCCCATGCCCCTGCCTCTGCCTCTGCCTCTGGGGTCCTCCCTGATCTGGAACGGACGAGCGCGGCCTGATGCCTGCTCCTCGGCGGCCTTGGCCACCATCTCGGCCTTCTCGGCCTCCTTCTCTGCACGAGTCCGCTTGCGAGCGGGCTTCTCGACCACAACTTCCTTACCCTTCCTCTTCTCGCGACCCATCTCGACTGACGGTGTGCGGAACACGGGTGTGCGGAACACGAACGCGGCGCGAAAGAAGCAGCCCAGGCAAATCGTCGAGCACCTGGTGAGCGCAGATCGGCTGCGGCTGCGGCGTGGAGGTGCGGCTGCGTGGGCGGCAAGGCGTGTGGGAGCGGCGGCGTGGCTGCGAAAGTGGTGGTGGCGGCGTGAGTTCACGGCGGTTGGCGACCGTGGCGGCGAGCAGCGGCGCGGGTTGTGCAGGTGCGCGCGGGCGGCGCTGGGTGAGTGCGAGGGTGCGCGGCGGCGGCTAGGAGTGACGGCGCATGGCGGCGGCAAGGTGGAACGGTGGTGGCAGCGCGGGCGCACGGCGGCGGTGGAGAGACGGCGGCGGCGCGAAGGGAAGGCGGCGGCGGCTCGAAGATGGATGCGGGCGAAACAGAGGAAAGAGAGGCGGCGGCTCGAGCACGACTCATATATGACAGGTGGGACCCGCGATTTTCCTTTACACCGGTCGATCCGACGCCTAGGGTATGAGCGCCGGTTGATTGCGTCGGTGTAGTTCACCCGAGGCTCTACCAGATCTGTTTTTGAACGCCGGTTGAACCGATGCTGTCAAAAATGAACTCGTCGGTTGATTGATCAAAGCACCGGTTGATTGCTAGGTCTGTTTTGCATTTATGATCACCGGTTGATCCGATGATGTGACTTTTGTATACGCCGGTTGAACGCCTGAAACTTGACTGAGCTGAGACAAACTTTAGTAACGCCGGTTGAACCGATGATGATGCTCCATTGAACGTCGGTTTAACCGGTGAAGCCAAAAACCCCACACTCAGCTCACTCTTCTATGCTAAGTCCAATAAACTTATAAAATTCAAATAAACTCAAGTTAATGGACTTGCATAGGCGACTTTACCCCTCAAAATAAATAGGATAGCACACTTGCTTAAATAAATTTCTTTTCAAACACAAGGAAAAGCCGCAAGAGAGACAAAACGCCAAATAAAATGTATGAGCCATGTCATAGGAATATTGAAGATAGAAAGCTTCAAACTCATCATGACATTGCTCACTAGGCAATAACGCACCTAACACTTTGCTCTTTTCACTTTTCATGAATTAAGATCTTGTATATAAAAACAAGTCTCATTTTCATCAAGTGATCTCCTTTGTGACCCTTACGCATGCAATGATGATGCAAACTATAACCACATGCGAAAGTATAGTAAACATGAAGTGCACACCTATATGACAAGAAATGCATAACAAGAAATTAAGATCTACTTGTCAAGTTTGAACCCACGGGAAGCTTCTTCATGATGAGCCTTTCTACAAGCCTAGAGGAAAACAAGTGGACCACCACCTCTAGCTAAACCCTTGCTCATCACTGTCTTACCATGGTTAGACAAGTGTCCTATATGTATGCATTTTTCTATATGACATGGCAACTTACATGACGTTTGCCGCATCTAACACATTGAGCTCATTTCTTAGCCTAACAAAGGTACTCTCGTCTAAAGGTTTTGTGAATATATCCGCCAATTGCTCCTCGGATCTCACACCTTGAAGGGAAATGTCCCCCTTGGCTTCGTGATCACGCAAGAAGTGATGGCGAATATCAATGTGCTTTGTGCGAGAGTGTTGAACTGGATTCTTGGCAATTTTTACGGCACTTTCATTGTCACAAAGGAGTGGGATCCTATCTAGTTTCACACCAAAGTCCAAAAGGGTTTGCTTCATATATAGGATTTGGGCACAACATGCACCGGCCGCTATATATTCCGCTTCCGCGGTGGACAAAGCCACGGAATTTTGCTTCTTACTTGACCAAGAAACTAGAGAACGCCCAAGCAAGTGGCAACCCCCGGAGGTACTCTTGCGATCCACACGGCTTCCGGCAAAATCCGAATCCGAGTATCCCAAGAGATCTAAACTAGCGCCTTTGGGGTACCACAAGCCTATGCTAGGAGTGTGCTTGAGATACCGAAGGATCCTATTCACAGCCGAAAGGTGTGACTCCTTTGGGTTAGCTTGAAAGCGGGCACACAAGCACACACTAAACATTATATCGGGCCTAGATGCGGTAAGGTAAAGCAAAGACCCTATCAAAGAACGATAGAGGGATTGATCAATCGGTTTACCGTCCACATCCAAGTCGAGATGCCCATTTGTTGCCATGGGTGTCTTGATTGGCTTGCACTCATCCATCTTGAACTTCTTCAAGATATCTTTGGTATACTTTTCTTGATGGATGAATGTCCCTTCCTTCATTTGTTTGACTTGAAAACCAAGGAAGAAGGTCAATTCGCCAATCATGGACATCTCGAATTCCCTAGACATCATGGTAGCGAACTCATGGCTTAGCAAATCATTAGTTGAGCCAAAAATAATATCGTCAACATAAATTTGACAAATGAAAAGATCCCCGTTGACGTCTTTTGTGAATAACGTGGTGTCCACCCTCCCGATCTTGAAGCCTTGCATGATTAGGAAGTCACGAAGCCTCTCATACCAAGCCCTTGGAGCTTGTTTGAGCCCATAGAGTGCCTTGTGCAACCTATAAACATGGTTAGGATTCCTCGGATCTTCAAACCCGGGAGGTTGCTCAACATAAACAAGTTCGTTAATAACGCCATTTAAGAATGCACTTTTCACATCCATTTGATACAACTTAATGTTATGATGTGAAGAGTAAGCAAGAAGGATACGGATAGCTTCAAGTCTTGCGACCGGAGCAAAAGTTTCACCAAAATCCAAACCTTCGACTTGAGAGAACCCTTTTGCCACAAGTCTTGCTTTGTTGCGTATCACCACCCCATGTTCATCTTGCTTGTTTCGAAAGACCCACTTGGTGCCGATGATGTTCTTGTCTTTCGGAGGAGCTTCGAGGACCCAAACTTCATTGCGGGTGAAGTTGTTCAACTCATCTTGCATGGCCATCACCCAATCCGAGTCCTCAAGCGCTTCCTCTATGCTAGTGGGTTCAATACAAGAAACAAACGAGTGATATTCGCAAAATGAAGCATGTTTAGAGCGAGTTCTTACTCCTTTTGATGGACTACCAATGATTTGACCAATTGGATGATCCTTGGAGATGCGACCATGCTTCACTAGCGGTACTTGCGTTGATGCTTGTTGGGGTGGATCATGAGTGACTTGTGCTTGTGGTGGAACACTTTGCTCTTCTTGTTCTTGAACTTGGGGTGTTGGCGTTGTCACTCCGGATCTTCACAATTGGGGAGTTGTACTCCCTTTGAGCTCTTCTTGCAAAGGTCTTGAAGATTTCCGGAGTTTCACCCTTATCGCCTAGAAACATAACCCAAGTGTAACGTGAAAAATCATCAACAATTACTAGGCAATAGAGGTTACCACCAATGCTCTTGTATGTAGTTGGACCAAAGAGGTCCATGTGTAGTAGCTCGAGCGGCTTGGAGGTAGACAACATCGTCTTGATGGGATGATGTGTTGCAACTTGCTTCCCGGCTTGACATGCTTTACATAGCTTGTTCTTGTCAAAGGTGACGTCCTTCAAGCCGGTGATCATCCCTCTCTTGTGGGCTTTCTTGAGGTTGCTCATGCCAATATGAGCAATTCTTCTATGCCAAAGCCACCCAAGAGAAGACTTGGTGAAGAGGCATGTCATGGTGCTTGTTTGCTTTGAAGAGAAATCCACCAAGTAAATGTTGCCATGCCTAAACCCCGTGAATACCAATGACTTGTCTTTTTCATGAGTTACTACAACACCATTCTTGTCAAAGGCACACGTTAGTCCAAGATCACACAATTGAGCAATTGAAATAAGATTAAAACTAAGTGCTTCTACAAACAAAACATTAGAAATAGATAAATCTTTAGAGATTGCTATTCTACCCAAACCTAAAACTTTTCCCCTTGAGTTATCACCATAGGTGACATGTTCATGATCGCCGGGGTCTTCAAGGGAGGTGAACATGCTATCATTGCCGGTCATATGTTGAGAGCAACCGCTATCAAGTACCCAATGTTTTCCACCGGCTTTGTAGTTCACCTACACACATGAGAATTCACTTTTGAGTTTTAGGAACCCAAACAAGCTTTGGGCCTTGCACATGTGTGACAAGAGCTTTTGGGACCCAAAGTTGCTTGGGGAGCTTCTTCTTTGACTCCTTAGTGAGTTTGCCAATGAATTTGGCCTTCACCTTACCCTTCACCTTACTCAAGAGAAAATGGTTATTTTGAAATATTGAAGAGTAATTCTTGGGTAATTTAGGAAGAGGACGTGATGGTAAAGTGCACTCCCTAGTGTGGTGCCCGGTGACTTGGCAATGTTGGCAATATGATCCAACTTCCTTGATGAAGCTAATCTTGATCTCCGGAGAAGGAGTAGTGGCTATGTTTGGCTCCGGAAATGAACCAAGACCTCTCTTGCCATAGTCACGGGCATTGTTGAAGAGAATCTCTTTGTGGATGTATTCTCCTCTTGAGAGCTTCTCCACACTACTCTTGAGGCTTGCAACTTGATCCATCAATTCCTTTTCCCTAGAAGGTGCAAGCTCGGACAAAGCATTAGTAGCATTTGCATTAATGAGTAGGTCATCACATGAAGTAGAAGCATTGACCTTCTCAATAGTTTCATGAGCAAAGTTCTCAAGACTTGGGTCAATTGCTTCATAGGCAAATTCAAGTTCTTGATACTTGTGAGCCAACTCCCTATGCTCTTGTTTAAGCTTTTTGTGGCTCTCTTCAACTTGCTTAGCAAGTACAAGTGACTCATTGTGCTTTTTGAGCAAGTCATTGTACTTGCCAAGCAAATCGGAGTGGGCAAGCTCTAACTTGGCACGAGTGCTCTCAAGAACCTTGACTTTGCCCTTTTCCCTCTTGATGACGGATGTATACTCATTAATGAGGTTAGCAAACTCATTAGGGTCAAGCTCATCATCACTATCATCTTCACTCTCACATACCTTAGAGTTACCTTTGGCCATGAGGCACATTGGAGGTGGAGGTAGTGATGGTTCTTCATTTGTGAGGGCGATGGTGACTATGTCTTCTTCATCACTTGAATCTTCGCTTGATGAGACATCGGTCACCCACTCTTGTTTTTCCACCAAGAAGCTTCTCTTGGTGTGCCCTTTCTTCTTTGGGAAGAGCTTGGTCTTCTTGTCATGGCTCTTTTTCTTCCCAAGTCTCTTGTTTTTGTTCTTCCTTTCTTCTTCTTCATCATCGCTTGAATCATGGCGATGCTTGCTCTTGTGATCCTTGTTTCTTTTGTCCGGCTTGGGGCAATTTGGACGGATGTGACCTTTTTCTCCACAATTGTAGCAAATTTTGTTCTTGACATCCATTGGCCGGAACATTCCCTTCTTAGAGTCAAAGTTGAACCCCTTCTTGTTGATCTTGTCATTCAAGCGGGTGAACTTTCTCATCATAAGAGCAAGCTCTCCATCATCTTCAACATCGGATGAGCTTTCATGATGATCATCTTCTTCATTGCTTGAGCTTGAATCTTGCTTGATCATCTTGAGCTTGCGATGCTTGTTGGCCTTGGTTTTGAGAGCAATTGATTTGCTTGTTGTTGGCTCTTCGGTCATACCAAGGATACTCATTTCATGAGCGCGAATTTCGCCCACAAGCTCTCCCACTTCCATTGTATCAAGATTCTCCTTTTGAAGCATAGCATTGATAATGTTGTACTTGGGCTTCGGAAGGAGCATGAGAATCTTGCGGTTGATGGAGCCACTGTCAATTTTGGAAACTTCAAGAGCATTAATGTCCTTGACAATGACATTCAAGCGAGAGTACATATCATTGCAATTTTCATGAGCTAGCATTTTAAAGGAATCATACTTAGCTCTAAACAAGTGATATTTTTGCTCACGAACTTTAGTGGAGCCTTCATGAATTTCAATGAGTTCCTTCCAAATATCACTTGCTAAGTCCATGCCATTAACTCTAGCAAAGACTTCCTCACTTATGGCCTCGAAAATTGCATTTCTAGCCTTGGCATTCCATTTTAATTGCTCGGCGGTGGGAGTTCCGGTGAATCCGGTCTTAGTGGCCAACCACACTTCGGGGGCAATCGCATCAAGGTATGCGGCCATGCGAACTTTCCAATAGGCAAAGTTCTTGCCCTCGAAGTGAGGCGGCGAACCACCCATCTTGGCCATAGCTCTAGGCGGTGAAGCCTAATGATCCAAATGAGCAACGTGGCTCTGATACCAATTGTAAGGATCGATGGACCAAGAGGGGGGGTGAATTGGGCCTTTTTCAATTTCTAAAACAAAGTAAGACAACCTTAACCTATGCAAAGCTAGTAGGGCACCAATTCACCAACCGGATAACTAAACTACCTACACAAGCTATGAGAGATAAAAACAAAGTAAAGCCTAGCAAGGTAGAGCTAAGTTATGATCTCTAAGTCAAGCACATGAGTAAATTGCATGAAAGAAAATGCTTGAATAATGGGAATGGACAAGAGACAACCGGATTTTTTTCCCGTGGTATCGATGTGTTGGCACACACCCCTAATCCACGTTGTGACACTCTCAAAGAGTCTTGTCACCTCCCAAGTCACCGAGACGAGGGCGCTCACTAAGAGTCTCCGTTCACCATCCCGGCGTGGTGGAGATCAAGCCACGTACAATCTTCTTCTCCGGGCTCCCACAATCCTTGGCAAGCTCCGCGAGAAACACCCCGATCACCAAGATCGCCTAGGTGATGCCAATCACCAAGAGTAACAAGCTAAGGCCTTCACTTGAGCAAGAACCGATCACCAAGAACGGATGCACACTAGCTTCTCTCTACTCAAGTCCTTAATCTTGCTTCTTGATTGATTGAATGCACAAGTATGTGAATGATGAAGCTCAAGGTGGCTCTTGACTATGGTATGAGTGTTTGAATGTTGCCTGGTGTCAAGAGTGGGCGAAATGACCCATTGGAGGGGTATATATAGGCAGCTCACACAAATAGAGCCGTTGGAGAAAAGCTGCCAGAAAACTGCGTAGCGCCGGTTAATCCGACGTACCCCCCATTGTCATCGTCGGTTTAACCGGTGAATGTAAACTGCCTCTTCTGAAAACTAGCCGTTACAACTGGGGCAGATTAACCGACGTAGCATCGGTTTAAACCGGTGAGTGTAGTTGTCCACTGAACCACTGAAAAATCAAGTCTCTGGACAACTGCAACCGACGTTAACTCAAACCCATCGTCGGTTTAAACCGGTGAGTACAACTTTTAAATTCCTCTGAAAAACCATCTCACTGGTCAATTGCACCGACGTCTTGATTCAAACAGCGTCGGTTAATCCGGTGAATAGAACTTGAATTTCCCTGGAAAAACCAACTCTGGACCAATGCACCGACGTTAAATTCAAACACGTCGGTTTAAACCGGTGTATTGAATTTGTCCAGACTCTGCTGACTTCGTTTAAACCGACGTATAGAAAATTGAGAGCGTCGGTTAAACCGGTGTATAGACTTTTTCTGATTTTGTCTTTTCTGATTTGAGTCTTGAATGAAATCCAAATATTCTTGAGATATAGTTTGAGAACCACTTATTTGAACTTCTAGAAACCTGAGTGACCATAGTTGCATCATTATGTGCATCCATTTCAAATGATCATGTCCATGCTCAAGTTACTTAGCCTTAACCCCTCTTAATAGTGCGATCACTATAAAACTATAAAACCTATACTAACCTAAGTGTCCTTCTCAACCTTGTGACACTTAGGACTAGAAAGATCCTTAGCCTTGACATATATAAGTTGAAAACCGAGATCGCCTTTTAGAATAACCGAAATTGAGGGGCCTCTTTTGACATATGACCAAATGAGCGATAAAGATCTTTTAAGCTGCACAAACTCATTAGTCACAATAATGGTTGTCATTAATCACCGAAACATACCTTGAGGGCCTAGATGCTTACAGTAGACCCCCACGCGCACGCGCAGCAGTAATCGTGGTGCGATAACTGACGTGGGCGGCGGCACTGTAGTGCCGTCTCGCCAGCCAGCCGCCGCCCACGCCTCTCCACTTGCCTGAGGTGACCGGCTGAAAAGGCGCGCCCGCACCGCACTGCACGCACCAGGCCACGTTGCCCACGACCAGCGGAAGACCAGCGCGCGCGATTGGCAACTCCGTGCTGTTTGCAAACCGTGACGGAATATTCCCTCTGGGGGTTCCTCACCGTCGAAGGAACTTTATCCCGAGGCCTTACTAATAAGGGGTTCGAAGCTTGGCCCGTCGAGGGTTCGACAGGCGCCCTAGATCGCTAGAGTCAGGGACTATACGGATGTGTCGTACAAGCTACCCTCGAACAGAGAGTTCGAGACATCCCACGCAGTGTTCAAGGCCAGTCGAGGGTGCCTAGCAGGGGGATCCCATCGAGGGAGAGCATCAAGCCCTCGGACCCTATCGAATGGGTCCGAGCCCCGCCTAGCGAACCTTTGCGAGTGCTTTATGTGACATGTCCACGGACCACAAGCCGACCCTTATTGAACGGGGCATGGACGTCCACTTGAACCACCCGCTAACAGCTCACCGAAGCAACCATGACTCGCGGCCCGGGCATGGGTAGCATGGCATGCTTCACCCCCTCCTACCTGCGGAAGGGCGACGAGGGTCGTAACAAAAAGTCGAGGGACCCCTGAACACCTTCACGTTGGCCAGGGCTCAGGGGCTCCTCGCACGCCGCGGCTCAGGCCGCACCCTCGGATGAGTCGGCTACCGTCGATTGTGAAATTCCACGTGTCGAACAAACCTCCCGCGCTTACACGCGCCTGTCGGATTGATCAACAGAGTTGAAGACCGCTGTACCAGAACGAAAAACACCGAGGCCGGCTGAAAGGAACGCCGAGGCTGGCTGAAAAAGAAGCTGGGCAATTGCCGCACCTGATCGACCATGCAGAGCGACGTTTATAAGCTCTTGGACGAGAGCAAGCACTCCTCCAAAGCCTCGGGGGCTACACCCGCGGGTGCGCTGACGCGCCCCCACGGAGGAAACTTCACACATTCGAGGATCAAAACCCCAGCCTAGCGTCCGAGCCTTCTCCTCGTTCCCGCTAGTGTTGGGTTCGGGGTCAGACCCGTCTCCACCCGCAGGACCCGGCTCCAAGTAAGGCCGCAAAGCACCCGACTCTTCTCCTCACTTCCATCTGGCTCTGCAACCCAGCTCGATCCTTCCCGTTAGTGCGGCGGTGACACTCCCAGCAGCAACGCCATGGTGCTCGAGGCGACTATGATCTGCATAGACAACTCGGAGTGGCATTACCGCCGTTTCTCTGTCGGCGAACTCCGATCTTGAACTAATCTCATCTAGCCACACCTGCAAGCGCGCCGACACACCCCCACGAGGAAAACCAAATCCACGGTCAGCACCCGTGTCACGCCCTCGAGGGATCAAGCCTCTGCAGAGCTGATGCTCACCCCCGACAAAGACTCGGGGGGCTACTGTCGGGTACCATGATTAGGGGCACCCTAACTAGGGGACTAAATCACCTTCAAAACGCAAAACACGTGTCGAGCGATCGGGCCCACGAAGGCCTACAGTCTCCTTCCGATCCAAAGGAAAGGAAAGGACTCAAAAAGGCCCAATAAGCTGCCCACCTCCACAGTACGGCCTATTCGAAACTCCCCTCGAACCCGCGGAGCGATCTCTGGTTCGCTCGAGGCCTCCCCGCCGAGACCGTCGATAGCGCACCGCAGCTTCGCCTCGCTCGAGGGTCGCGGACCTACCCTCGGGAGAGCATGCCAACTCCGCCTCGCTCGAGGCTACCCCTCGGCAGACGGAGTTAGCGATCCGCCGGCTCACCGTCCGCCTGACGGAAGCACTAAATGCCAACCACTCCACCGCAGAGTGGGAGGTCAGGCGGCGTCAGGCCACCACGCGCGCACAGGGCTGTGACCGGAATCCCATCCACCAACTCCAGTCACTGCTCAGCCATCCCCGGCACTGTGGCGCCGCTATGGGAACCTGCGACGCCCTGTGCGAACGTGCCCAGCACTGCTACTGCCACTGTGCTGCTAACTTCCCGTACTACCCCGCGTACTTTCCCTGCTGCGGAACCCTCGATCGGCATGGGCGCGACCCTCGAACGCAGGCCGGGCCTTGACCAGAGCAAGACCCCCGCCCACAGGACCCTCGGTGCCCCGCCACGTCGAGCACGGAGGACGGTACCCTCCACAGCAATCACCACGACACCCACTGGAGCCGCAAGGACGCCGGCACGATCTCCGCAAGGCTAAGGACGACGCCCAGGACAACCGCACGCCCGACGCCATGATCTCCAGTGCCCTCACAGTGTACTTTCTACATTAGTTGTTCACTGTGCGCCCCCGATTTGGGGAGAGACGGCGACTTCTTCCCCCTCCCGTACATGTACACCGCCCCTCCTTGTGTCTATATAAAGGGAGGCGGGCTCTGTCTTCTCCATTCTCTCTCTCGCCTCCATGCTCTCATACGACCAACTCCTTAGCTTCGCCCGCTCGTTCTCCTGATATTGGCACTTGCCTCAATCATCTAGCAGAGACTTGGGGGTTTCCTCCCTCTCTCGCCTCGCTTGTATCCCATACTACAAGCACCCCGGTGTAAGATAGTACAGTGTGCTCGCATACCCTTGCTGGACGTACGGCCCCGCGGCCGGAATTAGGATAAACTCGTGCGTTTCTGTGTTACCTCTTGCATCAACCATCCAGGGAGAGGGATCACGTAGCATCTTCACTACTAGTTGGTGCCGAACCGCCAAATCAGGACACCGACATTAGCGGATGGTTATTATAACATCACTATAGCAAAATATGAATTAATTAGCCTCGTTAGATTCGTCTCGCAAATTAGCACACATCTATTAAAAAAATTAATAAATAAATTTTATTTGACACTTTAAATACTAAAATTCTTTTAAACGTGACAGAGATAGGAAAAGAATGGAAACAAACAGGATCATAGCTTGTCTTGTAGCCAAGTACTTGAATTTATTAGCGGCAGCAGTAGCCACTGGCCACTAGCGAACTCCGAGCTGGTTGCTGCGCGCCTCGACTTTTCCACCTTCCTCCCCTCCGACGCGGCGGCGACCGGGACCCGAGGAGAGCCGGAGGAACGAGGAGGCCGCTTGCGCCACCGTACGAGAGCAGGCGAGGGAGGGAGGGATCCAATGGCTCCCAAGAGGGAGCTGTTCGTGGCGGCCGGCGACGGCGGGGCGGCGCCGCCTCAGGAGAAGCGCCTGCGAGTGGAAGCGGCTCCCGGCAGCAGCAGCAGCCGCCCCGACCCGCCGTCGTCGCCGAGGCACTTTCTGGCCATCGTGCTCGTCGTCCTCTTCTTGAAACGGCCGTACGTGTCCACTGTCCTCTCTCGCTCGTCTCTTATCTCTTTCTCTGTCTCGTTGACGCCGTGCCGCGCTCGTGCAGGAAGGGTAGGAGCACGGACGCCATCGCAATCTCCGCCTCCAAGTTTGGTCGCATGGTGAGAGCACTTGCCCAAAAAAGCTTTTTTTTTCTAGAAGAAATGGGGGAAAAGCTTCCCTGTTTGCCTCTGCTTTTTTTGCTGTAAAGTAATCCCCGTGAATTGGGCTGACAGTCTCGTTTTGGTGTGCACTATTTTTCTTTTAAATAAATTGGTGTGTACTATACCGTACCAACAGAATCCGAACAAATATGCTCAAAGTACAGAGCGTTTCTTCATGAAATGTTATATTTGTTAAGTCCTCAGCTTAGGCTCTGTAGTTTCATACCATGAGCAAAGATTTTCTGCTTGGCTCCCCGTAGTTGTATGCACTTTAAAGTGTGGTTGCTGTGTTTTTTCCACATATGATTGATCACTATCAATTTCTCTTGTTGTCTTGCCATGGTTGGTTACTTGACTGAGACTTATATGTTCTATTTGTTTGGATAGATGCGGGACCAGATTTGTCGTTTCATTAATCCCTTGTTTAGGTAAACATTTCGTTCCCTTCCCACTTAATCTCAGCTACTACTACTTTCTTTGGTACTCTAACAACAAAAGCCCTGTAATTTAGGTTTAGGGGGTTGACTCCGAGAAAATCTCAAAACATTTCCCTTTGGAATTTTTTGGATGCAGCAAACTGGAAAATATGGATAGCAAACTGGAAACTATGGGTACCAAACTGGGAAGAATGGAGGAGCAGATTCAGGATATCACCGTGAAAGTGGTCAGATCTCATTTGCATATATACTTGCTCACTGTTTTCTTATGAAATTCTTTTTCGGTTGTTGCTTGTCAATTGGAATGCTTGTATGGGTGCAAAATAAGATCTCTGCTTGGTTGTTGCTTCTTCTTTTTGGGAAAAAACACTTGGCTTATTACTGTTGCTTGTTGCACCAAATGCAGGACAATATAGCACGGCCCTCTCCTGACCACCACAATCATGAGCAGTTCAGGTAAGGGATTTCTTTTTGTCCTGGTGGAGCAAAAGTTAGTTTCTTAAAGTAACTAAACCTCATTTTACTATGCTTTCTTGTTTTTATTTCAGGCAAGAGACAAACCAGGAAGTCAAACCTGCTGAAGCTGAAGGATTGGCCAGTACTGAAGGCAAGGGTGAAAACACAAGCATTCGGCTGCGCTTCCTCAATGGAATGAACATGCAAGTTTACCATGACGATGAGATAAAATCTGACCGCAATACAGCCATTAGTATTGGCATATTCAATGGAGAGAAAATGATTGAATCAGGCGAGCTTTCGAATGTGCAAATTGAGATCTTCGCCCTTGAGGGTGACTTTCCTTATGCTTCCCCAAAGAGTTGGACTGCTAAGAAGTTCAATAAACATAGAGCCAATGCTCGGGATGGAAGAGGAAATGTGTTGGCAGGTGAAGGAATAAAGGCCCAGCTGAAGAATGGACAGTGCGATCTTGGCAGCATCAAATTCACAGAAAATTCAAGCAAGGCACACAGAGGGAAGTTCATCATTGGGGCACGAGTTTGTGAGGGTGAGGTATGTGGTTTCCGTGTTCAAGAGGCTGTCATGGACCCTGTGGTTGTGCAGGATCGCAGAAACAAATGTAGGTTTCCTGCTATCTGTATAGCATCTTCATTTCACTTCAATTGAAGGCCAGAGATGATTAAGATATATGATGCTGGTCCAAGATTCGTATTGCAATCTTAAACACTTCAGGTGATGTGTTGACAGGTTATCAATGTTTACATATTTCTCCCTTTTCTTTTTCGCAGTCAATGAAAAGCGACACCTTCCTAAGCTCAATGATCCGGTGCATCGTTTGAAAGAAATTGCCAAAGATGGGATTTACTGCAAGAGGCTTGAGAAGGAGAAGATCCTTACTGTGCAGGACTTCTTGAAGGCTCTGAATAAGGACCCTGAGAATCTTGCCAAAGTAAATCTCTTGAATATTTCTTGCATGCACGTCCCTCCATTGGTGAATTTATGACAGATGGTCTCCATTTCTTGGTGTGCAGGTTCTCCAGATAAAAAAAGAACACAGGAACTGGGAGAAGATGGTCGAGCATGCAAGGAAGTGCCCCCTCCGGCGTGAGCTGACATCATACCATTGCCCGGAAACAAAAAGTGTGCTCTTTTTCAATTGCGTGCATGGTCTTGTTGGAGCTGAATTTGATGGCCATTACACAGCGTGTGGCAAGTTTGACCAGGATCAACAGGTATATGTTGCGAAGTCAGGGTTAAGTAGCCATGTGTCTTGCTCATCAGTTTCTCCATTTGAAGCAAACATGTCTCATGTGCGTTTGGCTGCAGGATCTAGTGGATAAGCTGAAAGGGAGTGCATATGATCAATTGGATGCTCTTCGTCCTGATTATGTAATGACAGAGACAGACAACTTTCCTCGGCCACTTACTGCGTATATAGGTGGCGCTGGTTCTAGTGCTGGAGCTGGACCATCCAACATGCCAAGTGATTCTTCTGGTCCTCTTGCAGCTTATCAAGGTTAGAAAACCGGTCTTGTGTTTCAAACATGCAGCGTGCATACCCTGATGATTGATAATTTTCTTTCAGTTGCAGGTGTTCCTGCTGTCGAAAGCTCGAGCCACACTCAGATTGAGTCATCCATTGCAAACACGAACATGGATCCCAATCCCAGCTCCTCTATTCCTTATCACCACAGTGCACATCAATATCAAGGTTCCTTCTTCAGTCTTGCAGTTGTTCCATTAAAATAAAACTCAATTGCTTACCTTGCAATCTCCCTTGCATGACTTTTAGACATTCCAGCTCAAGGCACCCAGCCTGGTCAGGAGCAGTTCTCTACCTCTCTTAATGGTTCATGTCAGGAACCTGTTGGTCAACCGAACTCTTGTAGTTGGACAACCAAGGTGAGTAATTGTTGTCTCATGACTAATAGTTTGATCTAACCAAAGATAGATGACCCCGTTTCGAATGCTGGATAATTTTTCAGTTCCTATATGAATTGAAATGTTTAATTGCAGTTTCATGTGATCTTGCTGCTGTTTTTTTTCTGGGCCTGCGTGCGCTGTACTTTCCTTTTATAGCAACATAGTTCTGGCTCTGGCTACTCTCCTCTAGATTTTCATAGCCGCTGGTAACCCCAGCTTGCTTAGCTGTTTCATTGTAAAACTTTCTATAAAATCCGGGTGATCCTGTTTCAAAAAAAAGTTTAAGTACAGAGTTCCTGCGAGTTTGATGCAGGAGTACCATAAAGCACAAACAGAATTTCATGGGCTGTTAATTTGGTGCAGGAGTTGTACCATGGAGATGAACACAACGAAGTGGGGCATTTCCTGAACCAAGCAGGTAGAGAAACAACCTCTGACCATTGGTATAAGCTCTTATAGGAAAATCTAGCACAGAGCTGCATGGCATCTGACAATGGGTTTGCTTCCTTCCCATCATCACTAGGGTTTAATCAGGTGGACATCCAGAGTTCGCTCTTATGGCTAGGCAATGACACCTTAGAAGCATCAACTCCCTCTCTGGGCTGTATGATGTTAACACCACAACAACCTGCAGCCGGTGGTATGTGTTATCTTCTTCCATGTAACTCCCTTGCATCAAAACTTACGGTTCAACCACACCTGAAATTTTTCCACTCAAGATCTTCAATGAAAAGTGAACAATACTGCGTATTCAGAAAAAAAACATTAATTTGTGGATGGTGGGCTCATCCCTCAAATCAGACTGGAGGGGCCAGTTTCCTGACTAATATAAATTTCATTGGCAGCTCTAATACCTCCAAACCAACTAATCTTGTTCCGTTACAGGTGCTCTAGCATCAGCTCAAGGTAGCATGCAGAGCCAGATGCAAGCTCCCCTGCTCCAAAGCAATGACACCTCGGTGGCATCAGCTTCTGCTCAACAGGCCCTTCCACCACAGGAATGGTTTTCCTGGAGCGACTTGATCTGAAGACTGACATTTAGTGGCTGTGCATAGATTTGATTCCTTGATCAGGTCACAGCAGCAGCAGCAACAGCAACAGTTGTAAGCTGAAAAAAAGGAAGTAATGTAGTTCTACAAACTCTTATCACTATTTTCTCTTCTTGTATAATGCAGAACCTGTACTGTGGTGTGTGATTCAGCTTGACTGCTTTATAGGGTACTGCCTGTACATACAAGCCTTGTATGTGTAGAACTGTAATGCCTGCCAGGAGTAAAGTCAGAAAGAAAAGCAACCTTTCCTAGTAAATTATGTTCAATTTCAGTGTATCTGCAGGACCCACACGACATAAAAAAGGGGATACCTTTTTTTTCTCGAACACGCAGGAGATCTGTGTATCAATATATTAAGAAGAGAGAGGGGAAAAGAACCCCCCAAAATGTTAAGGGGTAATGGGTCTGTAACACACCCTAACAACAACTAGCTAACTTACACAACAATACACAAACGGACCAGACCAGCACCTGCCTAGAGCCTCTACAAGTTGGGAGCTAGGGCGAGGAGAAAGGAAATTCCTCGAGCCCCGGCTGCAGACCTCATTCCTGAAAACTGAAATGACTTGATCAACATTAGGAGCCCCCCCCCCCCCCCCCCACAATCGAAAACACACACATTGTGGTGTTTCCATACAAGCCAAGCTGCTAAGATGATTATAGAATTGACCCCTTTTGAACTTCCTCAGAGACCCTACTGCTTGCTCCTGCCCACCAGTCCATAAAGCAATGATCCTCTAGCTGAGGAGCAATGGCTTGCAGGCCAAACTGCTGCAGCATGTTAAACCAGAATTGCCTGGTGAAAACACAAGACACCAATAGATGATCTATTGTTTCATCGACCTGATCACATAGAGGGCATTTCGGTGGGTGATTGAGACCTCTCTTAGCAAGCTTGTCAGCTGTCCAGCATCTATTGTGGGCCACCAACCATAGAAAGAACTTGCATTTTCCTAGAGCCCAGCTCTTCCAAATTCTTTCCCATGGATCAAATTGAATAGCCCCAATGAACAAGGCCTCATATGCTGATTTGGTGGAGTAAACGCCCGAATTTGTGAACTTCCAAACATGTACATCCTCCAATTCTGGTTGCAGTTCAACATTGGACAGAAGCTCCCAAAGTTGCAGATATTCAATCAGCACCTGCAAACTAAGGCCCCTTTTATATCTGAAATCCATTGTCCACCAGTGATGGCAGCATATACTATTCGTTTTCTTGCTCTTGTTGCTATTGCCCCAAACAAATGTGGCATTGCCTATTTTAAACTCTGACCAAGCAGCCAGCTATCTGTCCAAAATTGGGTGTTTTTTCCATTCCCAACTGCTGATTCAACAGCCAATGCAAAGAATGCATGAACCTGGGGCTGAGATTGAATGGGGAAAAAAGCCCATGCCTTTCCAGGTTCTGTTTTCTGTAACCGTAGCCACTTTAGTTTCAGGGACCACCCCAATTTTTGGAGGTCAGAAATACCTAGACCTCCCAGGAAAACTGGTCTTGTGACTTTTGGCCAAGCAAGCAGACAGTGCCCTCCTCTAGCATCTTTCCTGCCTTTCCATAGGAAACTCCTTATCTTGTCAATTGCTTTCAGTACACCTGGTGGTAATTCAAGTGCTAACATAATGTAGATCACCATTGATGTGAGCACATATTTCACCAGAATTCCTCTTCCAGCTTTGGTCAGCAGCTCAGCTTTCCAACTGGGGAGTCTGTCTACTATTTTCTCCACAATGGGCTGTGCCTGTGCTTTGGTAAGCTTATGAGGAGACAAAGGAACTCCTAAATACTTACAAGGGAACTCAGCAATCTGGCAGGGTAGGGATTCTTGCAGAGTTGCTATGTCAAAATCATTGCATTGTATTGGAAGAACACTACTTTTTTGGAGGTTTGTTGTGAGGCCAGAGGCATTACCAAAAAGCTGCAGGATATCCAATGTTATTCCAATATCATCAGCTGTGGGCCTCAGGAACAAAACCACATCATCAGCATACAAAGAAATCTTGTGCTGTAGTGCTCTTCTGGCTAGTGGCTGCAATAGTTGCTCTTCTAAAGCCTTCCTAATTAGATGACAAAGCACATCCATAACAAGAATGAAAAGCATGGGAGATAAGGGGTCTCCCTGTCTTAGGCCGCGCTGATGATAGATTTTTTCCCCAGGAGAGCCATTGAGCAATACCTGAGTGGTTGATGAACATAACAGCCCACTAATGATATCACACCATATGGGTCCAAAACCCAGTTGTTGCAAAACTTCCAATAAAAAAGGCCATGAAACCGAGTCAAATGCCTTAGTGATGTCCAGCTTGAGAAGAATACGTGCCTGTTTTTGCTGATGCAAGAACCTTGTGGTGTGATGGACTAGCATGAAGTTGTCTAGGATGAAACGACCTTTGATGAATGCACTCTGGTTGGGGGTAACCAGTTGATCCAGAGAACCAGCAAGTCTGTTGGCAAGGATTTTTGTCACAAGCTTAGCAAAAGAATGCACCAGACTGATAGGCCTGAAATCTTTGATGCCAGTAGCATCTTCTTTCTTTGGGAGCAGGATGACAAAGGCTGAGAGTTCGGGAGCCTCGCTGAGCCAGTGAATAGTTTGCTGTACTCCTCCAAGCTTTGCTGGTCGATGCCGGCAGTTTCCCCGATGATGTTCAGAGCACGCATCACCTTCTTCTTTGTTCTTGACTTTGCTCCGCTCCCAGGTGCAGCCGGCTCCATTCCGGCAATGCGGCGGCTGCGACGTGGAGGTGCGTCAGGAGCCCGTGCGCAAGATCGTAATCTGTTCGCCCTTGGCGTAGGAAGAAGCTTCACCGTCTTCTTTGTTACCGTAGCCATGAACCCCTTCCGTTGGGATCGAGCAGGCGAGTTGGAGTTCTCAGTTGGCGTGGCATCCGACACAAGCTAGCTCGCTGCACGGGACTGCTTATGTCGCCGAGTGTAGACCTGCTCGAAGCTTGGAACCAAGGCAGCCATGGTCGCCGCCTTCCTGGAAATGGTGGACGCTGCCCCCGTGGAAGCCATGGCCTCCATAGTCGTGGCCGCCGTCGGTGTGGCCGTGGGTGCTGAGGGAGAGATGCGCGGCGTAGTCGTCATTGCCGCCGCCGGCGTGGCCGCGAGCATCGGGAGGGTGCCGTCAACGGTGGTCGCGCTCACCGGAGGCGAGTCCTCCGCGACCAGCATCAAGCGGGCCAGCGCATGGGAGGCCGCAACAATCTCACAGGAACCAGGAGCCAGATCGTCCTCCAACAGCGTGTCTTCTAGAGCCGCCCCCGCGGAAATTACAGGGGCAAGCGTAGCAGGTGTAGTGGAACCGAGCGGCAAGGCGTGCTCCCGTGCCGCGACGTCGTTGGCCTCATCTGCTGAAATAGCAGGAGCCGGAGTCGCAGGCAGAGCGTGCACCCGCGCCGCGACGTTGTCGTTGCAAGGCAGCGGGGCGTGCGTGTCAGCCGTGACAGCCTCGGCCCCCGTCACCGTGGGGGACCGGAGACGCACTAGACCCAAGCAGATCATGCGGGTCCACCATAGCAGGGGCCGAGGATGAAGGTGAACCCGGGAACGAGGCACCATCCGTTGTCATCGCCTTCCCACCAGTGATGTGGGGTGTGGAAGCCGAAACCATCAATCCATCGACAACCTCGTCAACAGGGCCGTCGGTCTTCTTGTTAATGCGCTCGGCGTCCAGAGCGACGCCTCGGGAGGGGGCCCCACTCCCTGCGTGCCATGGGCCCAGCCTGGTGTGAACAGAGCCACGCGGGACATCCGTCGGAGAAGAGGAAGGGGCCATCGGAGGCGGACGGCACAGCTCACGCCGGCGGTGAATATCGCCGTCGTCATCAGGTGGTGGTGGCGGGATTGAACCGTCCTCGAAGTCCTGTCCGGCCAGTCTCATCACCTTGATCGATATGGGGTAGAGGAGGCAGCGCCGCTCCCTTGAAGCCCCTCCGATCGCAACGTTCGGCTCCGGCAGCACAAGATCGATCTCAGGCGGAATGCCATCCGGATCAGAACACCAAGCCGCCAAGCGGAAGGTCTCCTGCTGCGTGGCAGACGATGGGTGCACACCGCAGGGAAGACAGCAATCATTGAGGAGCTGCGCCGCCGTGCCGATCTCCCACGTATGCATAGGAATTCCTTTGAGCTCGATCTCCATAGAGGACGGGAGAGTGCTCGCCGTCGAGGATAGGAAATGCGTCCACCGAGAGAAATGCAAACGCCCAGGTGGAAGGTTGAACGGGCGCCCATCCGCGATAATACGCGCAGCCATGGCCATGTCCGGTGAGATCAAAAGGAAGCTTGCTGGCCCCAAGCGGTGGATGGCCAGCAAGCACTCCTCAATCTCAAACCGCCTGGCGATCGCCGGGAGAACAGAGTCAGCAATGTCTTCCGGATTGTCCGCGACCACCGAGACGACGAGAGCCCGAGAGGCAAGCTCTTCCTCCCGTTGATCGATGTCCGTCGAGCGCAGGATCAGACGCCGCGGTCGCCGCGCACCCTCGCCGGCAGCGGACTGGCGGGCCTCCTCACCCACCGAGGGGGAGCCATCGGAAATCTCCGGAGCCGAGGGTGAGGGGGGACGATTGCACCTCCGCTTCTGAACACGACGTCATGGCGTCTCGGGCAGGTGTAGGAACGATGACCGCTGGGAGCATGCGCAGCCATGGCCGCAGCAGCAGGAACGTGGCCCGAAACAGGCCGCCACATCAATCTTCGGGGCGCCGAGGAAGCTGTGGAAGGGCGGCGTCTCGGGCAGGTGTAGGAACGATGACCGACCTTCCGGCAATGGAAGCAGCGCGTGCCCGTCTTGCACGCCGCCGCTCGATGGCCCGGGGAGAAGCAGTTGCAGCACCGCCCACAAAGGTCAGCCGGCACAGGACGGGAAGGACGGCGTTCAGCACGACGGAGAGCCCTGCGCGACCTTCGACTCACAACGGTTTGCCAGCCATCAGCCGAGACCCGAGTGCTGATAGGCCGGGGAACACGCGGGTGAAGAACGATCCGCGGGGGGTCACCGTCGCGTAGAACCGAGGGATGCGGCGAGGACACCTCAGGAAGCGCCGCCGGCTTGATGGCGGCCAAGAGAACCTCCTTGAAGGACGGAGGGGAGACTCCACCGCCGGACTTTCCCGTTGGCGGAGAATCGCGGCACCAACGCTGGGCCTTGCTGCGGCCCACCTGGTTATTCGACGCCGGGGAGGAGAAGCTGGCCGAAGGGGTGGCCGCCGGGCTAGGGGTGAGTGGCGGCAGGGGGCTGGTGGCTAGGCTAGGTGGGGCGTCGGGGAGGGGAGAGGGCGGGGGCGGGGAAGGCGAAGCGAACATTGTGATGCAAAAAAAAAGGATACCTCAAACCAGCACACCAACACCATTGTGGTAAGAGTTAAACATGGTGGTGCGTACGTTCAGGTACAATGAAATAGCTAGATCTATGGTATTGACGCAAACAATCCTGATGTGGATCATGATCTTAACTTCCTAAGATGTGGATCCATCCCAAATTCTAATTCATTTGCCATTTTTAACCCCAAATTTGACCACTTGTCTTATTCAAAAATTTGTGCAATATATAACTTTTTTTTATTGTGGTTTTCTTTATTATTAATAAAAGTTCTTCGAGAATGACTTAAAATTAACTATGTTTGCATAAATTTTTTAAATAAGATTAGTGGTCAAGCTTATTGTGAAAAAAAAATCAAACGGCCCATGCAAACAAAAGTCTGATGGCAGAGCGGCAGTTATTGGGCCTTCCAGTTCATCGCCCTTCCCCTCCTCCTTGCTGTGATGTTGCAATTTAGCCTAAAACATTTAGCAATTTAAAAGTGATTATTGTTCAATCCTCCCTATGTACTTCTTATAAACAATACTCCTCATTAGAAAAAGAATCAGACTCGGAGTCTCTTTCCTTTCCTCGCCAACTCCTTTAGGAGCAGATAAGTTTTCCTCCCCAACTCCTTTAGGAGCAGGTAAGTATACAAGTCCTCATCATCATTAACACCCACATGTTCATTTTGTGGTTCAGGATTTGTTAGATAGTTATCGTCATCATCGCGCTCATTTGTGTTTGGTTCAATGGGTTGGGTTGGTCTTGGTTCAGCGAGCTGGTTTGATCTTGGTTCAGTGCATTGGCTGTGTTCCTTTCTCGTCCGATCTTAGTTCAGTAGGTTGGGAGGGTAAAATCGGGATAACAAAAAATTTCCTTAGGTTACTAGCGCCTGGATGTCCAATGGAAACATCTCCCATCGAATGGTCTATGCAACATCCAAAAATAACATCCACATCATAGAAGCTTAACATATGAAACATCGAAAAACTGTGTTTGCAACATCAAAGAAAGTTGAAAAAAATTATTATCCATCCATAAATGATGAGGAAAAAAACTCACCGCAACATCTGTTTTATGTTACATTGAACATTCTAAATCTTTCGATGAAAATGCAAAATATAGATAAAACATTTGCAACATGCGTGTGAAACACGTGCAACATTGCAATATCTAGATCTACTTTTACAACATCTGCATGAAACACTTTGCAGCATTGTTCTAGAACATTTAAAATATTGGAAACATATGCTTGCAACATGCAACAAACCGTAGCAAAAACCAGAGGAGGATGGCGAGCCTGGGAGCTCGCCGCCGGGGAGGTCACATCGTCGGGGGAGCTTGCATGGTCTGGTGCGCCGCCTCCCCGGAGTTTCGCCGTGGAGCCGCACCGCCGGTAGGGCGAGCTCGAGCTCTGCCACCGTGGGGCCGCTTCGCTGCTGGTCGGGCGAGCTCTCCGCCCGCGCCCATGGCTAGCCACACGAGCTCCCTACGCGCGAGCCCTGAGCTTCACTGCCCCCGCACGTCAACGGTGGGGGCTCGCGGCGGCAGCGGTAGGCGTGGGTGGGCGGCGCGGGAGGCCGGCAGCGGAGGGCAGTGCTGGAGGCCTGTGGCGGGGAGGACAGCGACAAGCGCCAACTTGGGAGGCACGCAGGGTAGCGGGCGCGGGTGGGGCAACGAGCACGGGGTGGGTGGTGTGTGGTGTGTGGTGTGGGTGGGAATGGCGTATGATGGATCAGACGTCTGATTCTTAGCATTACCGATATCTTAATGGTGTGACGGTTTGATCTATGTAAAAAGTAACGGTAGTGGCAAATAAGCGAATGGAAATTAGAATTGATGGCAATGAAGGGAAGCTCAAATTTTGGATAGCAATGTGTTGGCACCGGATTTTGTCAACAGCTATTGCTGATGAAGCCGGAAGCCTGGTAGCTGGGAATTCACGCGTAAAGTCAATTGAAGCAAAAGGTTAACAAGAATTCGCATACGGATAGCAGCATAGGAATTATTTGGCTTAATCTGGCCAAATAATCATGGTGACTAGCATGCAGATCAAAGCCAAGGAAGCTTCATGTACCGGAGAGGCTAGAGGATTAAAGGAAGGAGATTACGTGAACATGTATCGGCAAGAGATATGTGCGTACAAACAAGGGGCAAAAATATGGCTGGTTTCCATAATTAAATGTATGGGGAGATAATTGCCTGCCAAGTGCACGTGGAGGCAAAAGAAAAGAACATGGAAGCCAGCGTGTATACAGCATATGCGAGAGCCCGGGATGGACGGATCGGCAGGAGACTTCGTTAGCAAGGATTCTACAGAAAGGGAAAATAGAGTCCATATATCTTAATATTTCTTTTTAGGTTAGATTTTGCTTGTTAGTCAAGTTAGCTTAGGCTATAAATATGTGCCCTCGTCCATTGTAAAAAGTTTTATCACACGATCAACAAACAGCTTTAACAAGGCACACGACAAAAGTGACGGGCGCCAGACGGTGTCACTGGACGCCATCTTTGCCGTGTGTTGCACGTTAGGCACACGGCAAAGATGTCACGTTTGCCGTGTGCATATACTTCGCCGTGGGCTTTCTCCCGTGGAACACGGTAAATGTAGGCTTTGCCGTGTGTCAGACTTTTGCCGTGTGCTCTATGCCATGGCACACGATGAATGGCCCTTTTGCCGTGTGCCCAATGTTTAGCACACGGCAAAGGATCTAGCACACGGCATACGCCGCGTTTCCGGTAGTGAGTCTTGTTGCAGATGATAATGATCCATCAATGAAGCACGGCGACCTATGTTCTAAATTAAATAGTGGGTTAAAGGTTTAGCGGCTACTCATCTGATAAACATTGTGTCTAGATAAATGACAAAAATTATGCATCTAGATTTGCTCAAACGATCTATAATTTGAAACGGAGGGAGTAGAGTCTAAAACCAGCTATAGCATACGGTTAAATTACACATTAAACTAAATAGCTATGCTCTGCCTCAAGCCCTCAAATAGCAGTACCAAACCACAGTGAAAATTATAACCTACGGGAGGTTGAAAACTTTGACGGCGACTACATATACATGCATCGTTATCGGCGCATCGGGAGGAGTATGAGTTTGCCATCGTTAGGGGGCACAGAGGCATTTGCAGGGGTGCGGCGCGGCTCCAAACGCAAGCCGCCAACCGGGATCGGGATCGGAGCCACGACAGCGGCGTGCACGGCACGGCGGCGTGCATGGCGGCCGGTGCGGAGCAAGCAATGCAATGGGCCGGAGAGACAGAGAGGTGGTACGTACGTGTGGACAAAGGAATACCACTAGCTAGCTCAAACTCTCACTCTCTTGAGCCTAGGCCCACCGGTCAGCAGGTCAGGCTTTACTGCCGCCTCAATCGGAGAGCCCTGCCTCGAAGAAGAAGAACAAGAGGAAGAAAACAACCAACACCTGAAAACCCAAAAGTATTTTCGTGGTCAAAATTTTGTTTTGAAATTATATTATTGGTCTTGTGCCGTTTGGGCCCCCGTCCGGCCGGCCGGGCTCTGTACCATCCAGGCCTCCTTCCAACTGTCTTGTTCCTGGACACGGACAGGGACAGCTTAGTCACGTCGGCCGCATATGCATCTGGCTGGTGGCTGGCGATCCAGATTGGGTGACTTGCGGTAGGCAAGTCACAGCGTGACTGGCGGGCCGATTTGGGATCTCCATGATGTATCCAACGGCTGAGAAAATAGGAAGGCAAGTTTTGATTTTTTTTCACCGCTAAACATTCATCCGAGCTCGTTTTGCCCCAAACGGATTCGAGGAGGACGGCGAGGCGCCGCACCCGGCCGCTGCAACGCGCCGACGCCGCGAGGGAGGTGGCCCGCGTCGAACCCGGGCGCCGCCACGCCGCACTCGGCCGCCGCCGCGCCTTGAGGGAGGCGGCCCCACGCCGCACCCGGCCGCCGCCGCGCTGCACTGGTTCGCCGGCGTGAGGGAGGAGAGCAGCCTCGAGCTGGGAGAAGGGCCGTCACCTCACGGGCTTGCCGCCATGCCGTGCACCGCTGCTCGCTCCGTCGTTCCTCCTCCAGCATTGTCTTTACCCTCCTCCTCTCCTTCCTCGTCGCACCGCCGGCCGCTGCCCAGCTGCCGTGGACGCACTGCGGGGACGGCGGCGCCTTCGAGCAGAACAGCACGTAGTTACGTACCAGTCCAACCTCGAGCTGGCCTCCGCCGTCCTCCCCGGAACGCCTCCACCTCCGCGTCTCTCTTCGCCGCTGCCGAGGTCGGCGCCGCTCCGGATGCGGTCTACGCCCACGTGCTCTGCCGCGGCGACGCGAGCGCCCCCAACTGCGCCGCGTGCCTCGCGGTCGCGTTCCAGGACGCGCAGCAGCTGTGCGCCAACAGCAGGGAGGTGGCCATCTACTACGACCTCTGCTACCTCTGCTTCTCCGGCCGGGACTTCCTCACCGTCGCCGATGATAACGACGAGATGTACCTCCTCAAGACGGAGAACGTGAGCGCGCCAGCTACGGCATTCAACGCCGCCGTGGCCGCGCTCCTCAGCGCGACAGCGGACCCGACCAGGCGATTCGCCACGGGCCAGGAGGCGCCAGGCGGGGGCGTCCCCGCGATTTACGTGCTGGCGCAGTGCACGCCGAACATCACACCGGCGCCCTGCCGGAGCTGCCTCGCGAAGATAACTCGGATGGCGCCCTTCTCCCAGTGCAGCGCGGCGGCGGCCGGGTGCGGCGCGGGGCCGCCTCCCTCAAGGCGCGGCGGCAGCGAGTGCGGCGTGGCGGCGACCGGGTTCGACACGGGGCCGGACTCCCTAGCGGCGTCGGCGCGTCGCGGCGGCCGGGTGCGGCGCCTCGCCATCGTCCTCGAACTCGAGCGTTTGGCCCAAAACGAACTGGGAATGAATGTTTAGCGGTGAAAAAAAAAAATCAAAGTTTGCCTTTCTCTTTCCTCAGCCGTTGGATACATCATAGAGGTCCCAGATCGACCCGCCAGTCACGTTGTGACTTGCCTACCGCAAGTCACCCAATCTGAATCCGGTGGCTGGCCCGTGGGCCGTCTTCAACCTACCGCCGACACGGATGGTGACCAATGAATGACATGGATGCAACAGTGCCGGTTGTGCACTGGTTGCTTGCTTGGTGGCCTGCATCTGGGGTGACGTGACCTTGCAAGGCGCCTGCAGTAAGTTTACGGGCCGGCGGCTTGATTAATTTCGGTCCAATAACACTTCCATTACTCCACGCTGTAGATTATTATGTTCTTTTAGATTATGGAAAAAATTCCAGCCTTGATCACTCACTAGCGAAAGGAATGACTACAGCCAAAAGAGTTACAAAAGTTTTTAGACTCTAAACCTCAAATGAGGAATTTCACACTACAAGAAAAAACTATAAAACAATGAAAGAAACCTAGAATACTAAGCCTCGAACTTCTTTGTCCCGCTTCAACCTTGCAATGTTTCCACGCGTACCAATCCATCCCATCACTCGCTTGCTTAGAAGCTTGACATCGGGATGGTCTGTAGATTGCTCTTTTCACATAAACCTCTGTCTGGTGCAAGAATAGAAGGAAATGTTAATATCACCTTGGGGTGTGCGGGGGGGGGGGGGGGGATGACACCAATCGATGCCACCAATGCCGATACCAGCGCTACGTCGGACAATTTCCTCGAACAGTTCCTGGATCACCCGACAATCACAGACCTGCAAGTAGAATAGCACATCGACAAAACCTCTAGCGAGGAAAGTCCTGCAACATGCAACACCATTGTTGGCTGGCAGAACGCCAGCTGAGATTTCTCCCTGTGGTCATCGAACCCTGTCCGCACGCCAGCACAAAAGGGTTGGTCACTGTCGAAATCGGCACCGAAACCAGCCGGCTTCACCGCTGTCGGGTACCACAATTAGAGGCACCCAAATCCAGGGACTAAATCGCCCTCAAAACACGAACGCAATCAGGCAATTGGGCCCACAATGCCCAAATCCTCTCCAGATCCCAAAGAGGCCCAGTCCTCACTCAGCCTACGGCCCAGCTCTGCGGTACGGCCCATCCGAGGCCCCCTCAAAATCGCGGAGCGATCTCTGCTTTGCTCGAGGCCTCCCCGCCGAGACCCTCGACAGCGCACCGCATCTCGGCCTCGCTCGAGGGCAGTAGACTTACCCTCGGGAGAGCGGACTAACTCCGCCACGCTCGGGGCTAGCCCTCGGCAGACGGAGCTCGCAATCCACTGGCTCACCCGCCCGCCTGACAGAAGCAATAAATGCCAACCACTCCACCGCGAAGTGGGGAGTTAGGCGGCGCCAGGCCACCACGCCGCACAGCAGCTGTGACCGGAGTTCCGTCCGCCAACTCCGGTCACTGCACCACCATCCCCGGCACTATTCCGACCACTGTGGGAACCTACGACGCCCTGTGCGGACGTGCCCGGCACTGCTCCTGCTACTGTGCTGCCTACTCCTTGTAATTTCTCTGCTGCAGAACCCTCGACCGGCATGGGCGCGACCCTCGAACGCGGCCCGGGCCTTGACCGGAGCAAGACCCCCGCCTGCCGAACCCTCGACGCCCTGCCACGTCAACATGGAGGACGATACCCTCAACAGGGAACGCCACGACGCCCACGGGAGCCCTTAGGACACCGGTGCGATATTCGCGGATTCAGGACGCCGCCCAGGACAACTACCACGCCCGGCGCCATGCCCTCCGCTGCACCACAGTGTACTTTCTATAGCAGTCATCCACTGCATACCCCCGATTCGGGGAGGAGACGACGACTTTAGATCTCCCCGTACATGTACTCCGCCCCTCCTTGTGTCTATAAAAGGAGGAGGCGGGCACCATCTTCTCCACGATCTCACACGCCCGGACGCTCAACTCATCCCGTAGAACACTCACTCGCTCACTCTCTCCCGATATTGGCACTTGCCTCAATCTCTTAGCAGAGACTTGGGAGCTTCCCTCCTTCTCTCGCCTCACTTGTACCCCCTACGACAGGCACTCCGGTGCAAGATAATACAGTGCACTCGCACACTCCTGCCGGACTTACGGCCCCGAGGCCGGAACCAGAATAAACCCGTGCATTACTGTGTTACCTCTTGGATTAACCATCTAGGATTGGGACACGCAGCATCATCACTAGTTGGTGCCGGACCTCCTGGTCAGGACACCGACAGTTGGCGCGCCAGGTAGGGGCTGCACTGCATGACTCTTATCTTCGTCCCCTCTTGTTTCCTAGATGGCAGACGGGCCACGCCCGAAGGGCACGGTGCTTCGGTTTGGGAGTCTCGACTTCGTGGCTACCGGCGACGGCCACGACGTGGAGCTCCTCCCGCCCAAAGCCAACCCCAACACCCCGACACAACCACCCCGGCGCAGGAGGCGCTCGGGCCGGTGCGCACGGCAAGCGCGCATGGAGCAGTGCAGAGCGGCTCACCTCAGCTCCCCCATGTGGGTCGAGGCTGGCGTGTCGCAACCTGACGCCGTGGCGGAGGACGTCACCGCTTCGCCACCACTAACAACAGCGACGGTGCCCCCCGAGGTGGGCGCGGCTGAGCCGCCGCCCCTACCCTCTGGGATGCACACTCCCGCTGCGACCGATGCTTCATCCATCAGCACCAACGTGAGTGCGCACAAGGATACGCCGGGTCATCGCTTCATCTCGATCCGCGACCTCGTCGCGCCGCCACCTGACAGCTCGCACCCGGACTCCGCGGATGAGGGGTACGTCTTCGTGCGCGAACGCATCGCCCCGGACTTCTCTGTGGTCCGTGATCGCGAGGCACTCCTGTCATTTCAAGCTACGGCGGATTACTGCCTCTCCTGCTCTGACGACTCCAGCGAGGGGGATTATGATCTCACTCGGGAGTTCTTCATGGTCGAGCTGGCGGGGCCGGGCGATGACGCGATGAAAGACGCGGCAGACCCACCGACGAACTTACCAACTGAGCCACCGGCAAATTCTACTGCGCCCGGAGCAGTCACTCCGACGAGCCGCACCTAGAACTGACGCTAGGAATATTCAGCAGCTACGTAGCTACTATCCTTGAAATTCCAAACTCTTTGTACCTAGCTTGTACTCGTACTTTGTGCTTCCCGAAGTAATAAAAGAGTATCCGTTACTTATTTATTTTTTGGGAATCATACAAACCCTCGGGGCCTCGGATGCGCACGAACACTGAGGTAGGATCGGCTTTACCCTCGGCAAAGCCAAGCCTCCCTCGGGGGCTACTACGGGGGGAACCCCCGTACGTTCCCAATAACGCCAACATTTTTCGAAAAATTTCCGTATCTAAGTTTTTTGTATACTTAGGAGAAACGGACGCAAGGCGTAAGCAACTACGGTACAGGGCTGGTCGAGCCGCGGGACCGCCTACGCCTCCGGAATACAGCATCTCCACTCACCACCCTACGCCTAAGTCGCTTATGAACGCGAAATTCCTCGCAGAAGTTTATCTATGTTACATACGAAAGCACGGAAATAGAGTAAAGAAAACGAGGGCTCGAATGCACAAGGCCTGGAGCGGCCACACTGTCAATACACATCAACCAATTTCCTCGCACAGAAACATAGTTAGAACAAAATATTAACTTATTTACGCGGGCCTCACGGCCCAAGACTTCTACAGGCTGCCTCCTCCTTCATGCGCACCCTCGGCTGTGTTGTCTTCGGCGTCGGGAAGGAGATCGCCCTCGAGCAGCTCGGACAAAGCCCTCGACGGTGGCATCGGCCTGCTCCATAGTAGCCGCCGCGTCATCCCCCTCGACGCCAGGCGCGATGACGTATCCCATCACCACTGCTCGAGGTTCATGTAGTAGTGTGTCGACACCACGGTGAGGGTCCTCTGAACGCCGAGGCGGAAGGTGCTCCTGAGGCGCTCGGCCACCCAACCACCTAGCGATCGCAGGTGACTGGCCACTGAGCTCCCGGACGAGCGAAATCACATATACTTACCCTCGATGCGCTCTTGTGCTTGTGCCAGCTGAACCCGCGTAGCATCCGCCTGCTCCTGGAGTGCGGACAAGGAGGCCTCCTTCTCCCTGAGGGCAGCTTTTGCGTCCCGAGCGGCCACCTCCTGCGTTGCGAGGACGATGTCCTTCTGCACGAGGGTATCAGTGAGCATCATGACGGCCGCCTCCTTGCCTTGGAGCTCAGCCTCCTTGCACTGGAACTCGGCCTTCTTCGTCTCGAGCGCTTTGTCTTTCTGCTCTAGCGCCACTACAGCTTGCCGCAGCTCAGCCGCTTGTGCCTTGGCCTCCTAGGCATTCTGGTCAGCTGCGGCCCGTTGCGAGTCATGCTCATTGTTGGCTCGGGCCAACTCGAGTTCCAGCCCAGGGGTGACACCTGGTCTGCCCGGGCGTTGGCTTCACTCAGCTGTGCGACCAGGCTGGCGTTGTATTGATCAAGCCAGTGCACCAGGGAGTACAGCTGCGTCAGCCTGATGCTCTTGTCGCGTGACATGACCAGCAGCTGCTGTGGACAAAGAAACATGAGTAAACATCATGCGTACGAAATCGGAGGCGAACGAGTAGAAGACTCACATTGTTGACATCGAGATTCGCTTGCGAAAAAAGATCCAGAGCCTGGGAGAGGTTCTCCTCAATCTGGCCCCGATGGCAATATGCGCCCGCCAGGCATTGCCTTCTTCCCGCTCGGCACGGGCAAAGTCCGTGGGGACCCAGACTGAATGATCGTCCGGTCAACCCCGTGATGGGACCCCTCGGACAGACTAGCCTCGAGAACACCGTCGGAGGCCGAGACGAATTCGGCAATCCGACAGCGGCGCCAGCCGCAGCGTCCGAGTCGATTTCCTCCGAGTCCCCAAACTCCTCGCCTGGCGGCGTCTCCACCACCGGCACCACGTCCGCCGGCACCATCTATGCCGTTGCTGCGGCAGCAGCACCCTCGCCCTCGGTCCCCGCGGACTCTGGGATGGGGGTCTCCTCCACCGCTGGCGCCGTCTGTGCCACCGCCGTTGTGGCAGCACCCTCGTCCCCGACCCCCGTTGACTCAGGGATGGGGGTCTCTCCCTCAGTGTGCCTGGCGGGGCGCTCCGAGGCATCCCCGCTAGTCCCTTCTCTTCCGGTTCCCGGCCGAGCGGCGTCATCTGTGCCGCCTCGGCTGGCGTCGTCTTCAGCATCCGGCCGGGTAGCACCCTCCGTTCAGGATGCAAGTGGGTCGGATTTGGTGACACCAGTTTACTACCCACCCTATCCAATAAGTAAAATTTGAGTAATGGGTTGACCCACAAAACAATATCGGGTTACCCAGAAACCCATTGAGCTACCCAAAATTACTAGGCAAAATTCTTCCTCACTTCCAAATCGAGTGCAGCTCCTAGCTTCTCCCACCTCTCTTGCTTGCAGCAGCACATAGCATTCATGCCCCCAGCAGATACAAGTACAGAGGTGCTCTTTCAGTCCTTGTTTTCTATCCACGCCATCCCTGCTCCAAATCGAGCCAAGCAGTAGCACCAGCTCCAACCTATATATCTCCATCACGGTCAACAAAGCCGTGCCCTACAAATCGATCCACAAGATGATCAACAGGAGTTGCTGCCCAATACCATTGGCTTGACGACTCCTAAAATTTTCGAGCTGTCGCTGCTTCGATTGAAGATCACGTCGTTGTTCGATGCCGCGCACGGAGCAGCTATTCGATGTCTTGGCGAGGAGGGGTCATACATGGCCGGCACGGTGTGAATGGCTGGCGTGCTGCTCTTCCTCTGCGCCGGCACCAACCTAGTGTCCCCCGCTGCCGTGCTTTGGGCCTCCGACTTTCTCATGGCTGCCGCACCCGGCAGTCATCAGCATGCGGGAGCCATTGGACTCGACAGCGCCTGGGCGAGGCGCAGTGTGAGGGGAGGAGGGGCAACGCGGGGACGACGGTCGAGGGGCGGCATCGGGAGGAGGGGCAGCACAGGGATGATGGTCGAGGAGCAGTGCGAGGACCAAACCATGGTGGAGGTGCAGCATTGGGAGGATGGGGGAGGGGGCAGCTTGATAGGGAGGGGAGATTGGGTTACCCGAACGACCCAAGCCTCTTAGCACCAGTTAACACCAAATTTTAATGGGTCGGCCCAATGGGTTATTACACTAAATTTTAAATTTTGGGTACTGGGTCATTGGGTCGACCCAATAAAATCTGCATCCTTACCCACCGTGCTGCCTCGGCCGGCCTCCCCCTCGGTGTCCGCCCGAGCGGTCGCTGCTACGCCACTCTGGCCGGCGTCGCTCCTGCCCTCCTGCGCACGGGCCTGCTGGGCCGACTGGGCCCCTCGAGCCATCGCCTCCCGGAGCACCGCGGCAGCCGCCTCCAGTGTCTGGGACCCTCCGGTCGGGGGGCTGCGGCGCCGAATGTGGCGTTGCACTCACCCCGGTCTTGAGGGCCTTGGACGGCGCAAGACGGACCGTCTCCCGGGTAGCGACCTTGCGGCTAGACCAGCAGGGCAGAACGACAAGTCAGTAGGGGCCGGAGAGTCAAACAAACAAACACGAAAGACGGAATCATGATTGCTTACCTCGACAGGGGGCTTAGCCTGCGGTTGCCCGTGCCGCTCCTTTGGGCTTGCGGTACGCTGCCGCTTCCCGACAATTGGCCTGAGGGCGTCGCCCCTCGACCAGCTTGTGCCCTCGGGGCTGTTCGCCCGAGGGTCTCCGCGCTCGCCGTGGACGCCCTGCCGCCCGCAGATGTCGCGAACCCATACGTCCGCCCGCCCGTCGCCGCCGCAGGTGCAGTGTTATCCTGCCCGGTGGCGCAGGTGAATCCCTACCCGCCGCCGGCGTGGGCGACCTCCAATCCACCGTCGCCGCAGGCGCCTTCTCCAGCTCACCCAGCACTGACGCCGAGGCCTCGACGCTGGCCCGTTGCAAGACCGGCGGAGGGCTTCCGGCCGTCACCGCCTCGAAGTCGTCAGACTCCGAGAAATCCACCCCGCCGGACGAGGAGTCTTCCTCATCGGTGGACTCGGGCGTGGTCAGCGAGGAGAAGCCCTCCCTCTCGCGTCTGGTGCACTCCTTCTCGTGGTCCTCCCGCCTCTTCCTCTTCCTGGCGGCGGTCGCCTTCGCCTCGTCCTTCCTCTTCTTCTCCGCCTGCGCACGCAGGCTATTCGCTTCACGAACCTCGGGGAGCGGGGGCTTCGAGACGTAGCCTTTACAGCTCAGTCCCTGCAAGAATGGCCCAGATCAAGAACAAGAAGAAGGAGAAGAAACAGTGCGAAGTCAACAATAATCGAAAGCCAGACTCACCAAACTGATGTACCCCTACTCGGGGCGCATCTTGATCCTCCAGAGGTCCTCAGGGTTAGAGGGGAAGTGCGCCACGGCGCTCTTCGCTCTCTGGGCAGCAGCGTCGAGGGAGAGTAGCCTGTTCGACGTCCTCGAACCCTCGGCCGCGGCCTCGGGAGTCAACTCGAAGATCGCCAACCTCCTCTCCATGAGGGGGAGCACCCTCTGTCGATGGAAGTTCGCAATAACGGTGGCCGTTGTCAGCCCCTTCTTCGCCAAATACTGCAGCGCATCAGTGAACACCTTGAGCCTGGCCTGGTGCTCAGGGGGCGACACCCCCCACTTCCACGTATCCGGCCTCTCCCGCAGAACCCTGTTGGTGAACGCCGGAAGCCGCCCGTCATCATTGCACAGGTAGAACCACCCTCGGCTCTACCCGGCGTTGTTTGTTGTCATCTTGCAGGGGATGTACAGATTCCCCCTATGCTCACGCACTTGGAGCGTGAGGCCACCGGCGTGGGCGACTCTCCTCGGCTGGCCTGGGACGTGCTCGGTGTAGAGCTCGCCGTAGAACAGGTGCAGCCGCGGCTCCTAGTGCTAGGGGACGCTACTCCTAATAATAGTTTGCTTTCATAAAAACTGAAATGAGTGGGAATATGAAACACTAGGTTGTGTTTGGTTCCAGAGGCAATTGAGACGGAGCTGTTCCGTACGTACTGCGTTTGGTTCCGGAACAGATAGAATGGAGCAGCTCCCCGAAGGAATATTCCTCAATATTTCAGGATGAGCTCGTCCCGCAAAAAAGTCGAACGAGCTTGTTCCCTTGCAACAGCGTGAGCTTCGTCTCATGTGAGAGACCCGATCCATCTCGTGCGGCCGCCTGCCGGGCGCTGCTGCTCCTCCTGCCGCCCCGCATCCCAGCCCGGCGAGGACACCATCCCCTCGCGTGTGGCCACCCATCCCGTGCCAACGCTCGCCGAGCGCCGCCGCGTCAAGTCCCGCTGGCCCTTCCACGCCGCCGCTTGCGCTAATGGGGCTGCGACTGCCGCCCATCCCGCCAACCTTCCCACCCCAAAGCTTTGCCTGAGGCGTGTCCCCTCATGCGCGGCCGCACGACAAGCGCGCTGCCCATGCCCCCGTACTTCGCACGATCTCACAGCAGGTGCGTCACCTCCTCCTCACCAGAGCCGTCGCACCTCGTAGGCGACTCAACCTGGTGACGCGGGGAAGGCGGACCTGTGGCGGAGGGCCTCGGCGACGTGGCAGATCGGAGGGCGGCGGAGGTCCCGCGGGTGGTGACGGCATGGCAGATTGAGAGCGCAGGTGGTCTTTCGCTGCACAAGCGGGCAGTGGTGGACCGTAGGAGGTAGGTGTTGCGTAGGTGGCCAAGCGGCGCAGGCGGATGGTGGTGGACCGCAGGCAGGCGGCGCAATTTGGCCAGCGGCTGCCAACAGGAGGGGAGGGAGAAGAGAAAGGGAGGACGAGGAGGAGTGGTGGCTGACTGACGGGTCCCGCCTAACAGAGACTGACAGGGAAGGAGCAGTTCGATTCTCGTCCCTCTAACAAAATAAGAAATGGAACCATTTTATCCCTCCAACCAAACATGAGCTCTATAATCACCTCATTTCTATAAAATCTGGGATGGAGCTAATCTATTCCATTACTAGAAAAACGATTTGTAGGAACACCTCAATTTTTTAGGGACAGACCAAAATTTCACCTGTTGCTACAACTAGAGCATAGTTACTGTAGCATCCGACCCGCCCCTAGAAAAACATTTCTAGGGCAGGTCACCCCCTCACCCTCTCCTAAAAATGAGTGTCATTTTTAGAGATGCTTCATGGCTTCACCCGCCCCCTAAAAAGAGCATTTTAGGGGCGGGTGACGCCATGAACCGCCCCTAAAAATGGTGGCATTTGTAGGGCGGGTCATGGCCTCACCCGTTCCTACAAATCTATTTTTAGGGACGGGTGATGGCATGGCCCGCCCCTACAAATGGTTCCACACAAAAAAAAAAATTCATAACTTTTTCTTATGATCTCGGATGAAGTCAATCTTTATACCAAAATTGTAGAGAATACGAGATCTAAAACTTTGTTGTTGAATTTTTTTTTCATTTAAGGTCATCTAATGGTCCAAAAAAATATTATAAATTCTCTAATAGTTATAACTGTATAGTATCTCGTATAACTCAAGCCATACTTTGAAGTTTTCACAATCTTAACTTTTATATACATTGAAATATATTTGGCATATGTTTTATATTTCTATAGTTCACAATAATCATAGTGTAGAAGTTTCACATATTTTAACCTTGTTTTGCTATATGTAAATAATTAAATAAATTTCCAGATAAAGTAGAAAAAATATTTTTAGGGACGCGTGGTAGCATCACCGGTCCCTATGAATCAATTTCAGTATTAATACAAAACAATAGCATACCCTATGGAGTCACAAGTGACTCTGTAGTGTGATGGTAAGGAAGGTACGTGCCAGGCTTGAGGTAGGCGGTTCGAATCCCGATTTATGCAAGTGTGCATATCTCGTCAAAAAAAAATTGTAACTCGATAGGAGAGGGGCTTGTGACTCCATAAAAATTGATTTATGGTGGTGGCCGGTAGTAGGGATATTTTTATTTTTTATTTTGCAGTTTTTGAGTTTTTTTCTATTTTTCTCATGCTCTGAAAAATAATTTGTGGTTTTCGAGTTTTTTCTATTTCTCTCGTGTTCTGAAAAATAATTTGTAGGGGCGAGTGATCCCATGACCTGTCCCTACAAAATCATTTATTTGTAGAGGCGGTCATATTACCCGTCACTACAAATTAGATTTTTTGCTGCGAAAACTAGAAGTTGGTATCACGTCCGCCCCTAAAAATAGATTTTTACCCGTGTCCAAAAATCGTTTTTGTAGTGATGTTCTACATTACTCTCTAACCAAACGCTACCTAAAAAGCAGACGAACGGAACGAAATATCCAACAACACTGTTCAGCTCAACCCCTGTATACTTTTTTTTTAGTGGAAACCCAACTGAATGCTAGCAGGGATGAATTGAAGTATGTTTTGGGCGCTCACCAAGTCAGGTAAATACAACGTCTTGGTAGTGCATTTTTGGGGAACGACACTACCAAGTCGTTGTATATGTTTTGGGGAATGACCGATGCTTTCTCTCTTATATACCTATCTGATGGGGCAAGAAGAGTGACTCCACTGCGACTCTTTTCTTTTGGGCTGTGTACCTCCTTCGTGGGCCTTTTTTGTAATTGGTTCATCAATTGTTAAATTGTAACCTGGCTTAGCTGGAGTGTCTTCTTTTTTTTTTTGAGATTGCTTAGCTGGAGTGTCGAGGACTCGAGGTTGTAGTAGAGGTTTGGTGTGTCTCGGTAGAGCTTGGCTAGGAGAGTTTGTTTTTCCCTCTGAACTTGGTTTTAGACCTTTCGGCTTTCACTACTGTACGTAGCTGGTAATATAACCCCAGCTGTTTGGTTCTTGGGTGTAAATTTCCAGACATAATCAGAAAAAAAAGCTTTACACACATCGCAACTTTCAAAGATTTAAAACTTTCTACGACCACCTATAGTTTGGTAGCAAATTTGAAACTTTGTACACCCGTGCAATAGCAAAAAAAAAAGTTTGAATCATGTGTCAAGAGCTTTATACATTTGAACTTCCAAATTATAACTCAAAAACCTTTCCAAACCCAACATCAAAAATTGTCTGAAGCTTTGTACACACAAAAAGCCTTTCAAATGTCAAAGGCTTTCTACATCTAAACATTGAAATCATATATATAAAAGCAAAACATTCTAAAACCATACAACTCTCAAGATTCTACCATCCAACTTTCAAATTATAGGACACAAATGTTTTACATATATGGTTTCAGGTTTTCCATAACATCTAAAAAAGGTTTTCTATAACATGCAATTTAATATTATATCTAAACTTTGTTATTGGTGCGCAGAACAACCGAACTTTCATTTCATTTGTTCATAAAGGTGGCAACAACGACAAGCAAAGATCTTTGTGTCCGAAGATTGTTCCGATCCAATTCTCTCATTCCAAACTTCTCAGGAAATGAGCGACAAAAACGATCGCATCATCTTAGGCGACAGTCCAGTCGAAGCACCTCCCACCTAGCACTGAACCAGGAATTAGAGGCAGGAATGTGGTGCGTGTTGACCAGCGCCAATAATAAAGCGACGACAGGCGTACAAGATAGAGCTTGCGGGCGCAAACGGTTGTGGCCGTGCTTTTTTGATGACGCGGAGCAGCTCGTCCGATGCCGGTGAGAGCGGCTTGGTCGCGAAGAAGGCGTGCTCCTGCCCGGCGAACACGACCAGCTCGACGTCCTTCCCCATCGCCTTCAACCGCTGGGCGTACTCGATGGTTTTGTCCCTCACCATGTCGTGCTCGGCGGCGACGACGAGCATGCGCCCGACGTCGACCGGCTGCAGGCACGGGCTGTTCGGCCCGAACGGTTTACTCAGCGGGCCGTCCTTGCTCACTCCGATGGGGAACGCGAGGCGGAAGTACTTGTCCGACATCTTACGGCTCAACAGGGCGGCGTCCGGCGTCTCAAGCTCCGACTGCGTCGGCTGCTCCGAGAGGAACGAAGGCATCAGCAGTATGTAGCCGGCGATCTTGATTCCGTGCCCCGACGTCGTCTCCGAGTCCGACACGGCCGTGCCGAAGCGGAGCAGCAGGTGGTGCGCGAGGGCGGCGCCGGAGGACTGCCCGCACACGAACACCTCCCGCGAGGATGCGCCGGTGGCCAGCCACGGGTCGGAATGCATGAAGCCCGGCAGCCACAGGAGCGCGGCCGTCGCGTCCTCGATGGCCGCCGGGAGGCGGTGCTCCGGCGCGAGGCGGTAGTCGAAGGATAGCACGACGGCCTCGAGCTCGGCGGCGAGGCGAAGGCCGCCGACGTGGATCTTGGGCCAGGAGTAGGAGCCGAAGCAGAAGCCCCCGCCGTGGAAGTAGACGACCATGGGCAGCTTCAAGCTCATCGGGCTCGAGACGCGCGGCTTGTAGATGCGGACGCCGAGGTTGTAGCCGGCGTCGAACACTTGGTCCTTCCACTCGATGCGGCCGTCGTCGTAGTTGTCTCCAGCGTGGTAGGGCGGCGGCTTGCGGCGGACCACCGTGCCGTCGCTGAGCACCTGCAGCACGCCAAGGCAGTCCTCGACCACGTAGGGCTGCGCCTTGGCTTCGGTCTGTGGCAGTGACTGATGTGGTTGATGACGAGATGAGAAAGTAGTACAAGATGCCATGGCTCTGGCAGTCTGGCGATGGAGCTGCACAGTTCACTCCAAGCCTCTTATTGGCTGGCTGTGCCCGTGCCTTCCATAAATGTAGGCACCCATATATATATAGGCATTCGAAGTAGCCATCAATTCCATCATCTGGAGCCTGGAGGCAAATAAAGCTTGGTCAAGGAGATGGTTTCATTGAGACTAAGCTCTGATTGGCAAACACTACTACAGAACAGACCTTTGATCCTGTACATTTGTCCCGGTTATAGTTGGACCAGGGAACAATAAAATCTTTAGTCCCGGGTGTAAAGTCTAGAACCAGTGGAGAGCAAAAAAAAAAAGATCTTTGGTCCCGGTTGAACACTCCAGCCGGGACTAAATAATACCCTTTAGTCCCGGGTGGAGTCACCATCCGGGACTAAATCATTTAGTCCCGGTTGGAGTGTCCAACCGGGACAAAAGTCCCCTTCACGGGCCGACTTCGACCTGGCATCCTTTTATTTATTTTTCACCGCTCCTCTCTCTCCAGCTCTTATCTCTTTCTTCTTCCCTCGACATCTCCTCCCAGTGAACTTTTCTCCCCTCCCACCCTCAACTCCCTTCGATCCACCCCTCCCTGGCACGGGCGGGGGCCGGCCAGCCGCCGCACAGGCGCAGGCAGCCGCGCTTGGCTAGGCGCGGGCCACCGCGTGTGCGGTACGGCGAGCCGCCCGGCGCGTGCGGGACGGCGAGCTGCCGCCGCCGCGCGAAGCAAGGCGCCGGCGGGGATAGGTGCAGGCCGGCGGGCAGCCGTGTGTGGCCAGCCGTAGGCCGCCATGAGCCGACCAGCGGCCGCCGCCCAGACTAGTGCGAGCAGGGGCCCGGCGAGCCGTCGCCGCAGGGCATGGCCAAGCACAGGAGGGCGGGGACTCTTGCCGCCGTGGGCCGGCGAGGGCAAGGACGGCCACGAACGCATGCTTTGTTGTTGATTTTCTTCATTTGTGAATCTTTGTGATGTGAATCAATGAATTTTAGATCTTATGTTTTCTTGTTGGATGAGATAAGCGTATTACTTGTGTGTTGTATGAAGTACTGATGCGTGATGTGTTATGAATTTTAGATCTTGATTTTGAGATTGCAGTTTTGGATAAATTTTTTGATTTGGAGAACTGGCTTGCAAACGCGAAAGCGGGAGCTAGCAATCCAATTTTTTGTTGTTCATGAAAAATTGTATTGGTCCCGGTTGAATAGTTGCCGGGACAAAAAGGTACTCACATTTGTCCCGGATGGACAGTCCCGGTTGAAAAACCGGGACAAAATGTAGTTGGGAATCGGGATAAAATAGCGATTATGTTGTAGTGAAATTGCACTCTTCTCTTTCAAATGAGGCAGATGATAAATATTGCAATCATGTTTAGGAATGGATCGATCAAATTTTGCAATTTGCCAATTTAGGTCATTTTGCCTTTTCTAGATTCATAACTTTTGTTATGCACCTAAATATACTTTTCTAGATTCATAGCTTTTGTTATGTACTTAAGACATATACCTAGATGCATAACAAAGTGTATCCAGGTGTATAACAAAAGCTGTGAACATAGAAAAGACAGAAACGCCTGAACGTAGGATCTACATTTTGGACATATTGAGTATTTTGTAATGATTTTGGAAGCCTGTGATGGGATGTGTCCAAGGTAGCAGGCATATATACCTGCTGGCTGCACCAATACGATCTACAACATATTTTTATCTGCTAATGGTGATTACATTTTTTATTAATGGAATGTGACAGAGGCAGATCAATACAAAAACATGCACATGGAACCGATGCCAAAGGAGAGTGGGTGAATCAGACCAATTTAAAAATCTTCAAAATTTGTAGCAAGAGAAGCATTTAGATCATTGAGAGCATTAAGATTTTTAATTTCTTTTGATTGCTTCTTAATGACTTTTTGGTGCTCATGAACAAGGTCAAGAAGTTCATCAATTGAAGGAGAGTCGGAGTCATCATCACTTACATCACTATCCATACCTTTGGCCATAAAGCAAGTGTTGGATGATGATCCCATGCAGGTGGTGAATTTCTTGTTTGATTCATCACTTGAACTATCCATTGTCACTAAGAGAAGACAAGATTATGCATTTAGCGGTGATATGATATTGCTTCTCTTGTTGACCATTATTTTTTACATCTTCACTCATAACTCTCCAAACGTTTAATCCCGTTGCTTGGAGATGGGCTTGCATCAAAACCTTCCAACGTTGGAAGCCCGTGCTGTCGAACCGTGGAGCGGGTCTAAAAGGATCCATCCTTTCCCCCTAAGAGCTAACTCACTAGGCGGTGAAGCCTACCGATCTAATGAGCCGGTTAACACAAATTTGCCAATGGAATTAGCTTTCTTTGTGAGAGAAGTGAGTCCCGGCTCTGATACCAATTGAAAACGATCGGGTGCTCTAGCCTAAGAGGAGGAGGGGGTGAATTAGTCATTCTTAAAAACTTAATCTATGGCTCCAACTAGTTTGCATAAAACTTAAACTAAAACAAGCTATATAAATGTGCAACTACGATTCACCTTAGTGTGAAACCCTCATCCTAAAAGAGTTTTGCAACATATAGTCAATCCTAGCAAGATACTACACTAAGAAAGTAAAGGCACACAAGTTGCAATATGAAATGCGGAAGCTTAAAGAGAAGGATGAGAGGAAGCGAACTCTCGACATGAGGATTTATCCCGTGGTTCGGATTGCCATAAAGGCGCCCCTACGTCCACGTTGTTGAAGCACTCACGAAGAGTATCGCTTCCCGGCAATCAAGTTTCTTCCGTGAACACAATCACGGTTACCTTGATCCCAATCTTCACTAAGGGAGATTGCCCACAAAGGAGGGGTCTCCGCCCCCCGCACAATGTCGTCGACGCCGCTCCAAGCCAAGCCGGAGGGTCGTAGACTTGCCGGCGAGCCACCAAAGCTCCAAGGAGGCCGGCGCACCGAGATACAAGTTTGGTTCACTCTAGAACCATAGCACAAGGATCTAAACCTTGCTTGATCACTCACTCAAGAGATAACCTAGCACTAACACTCACAAAGCTTGTGCTAAGGACTAAGGATTTGATCTTTATACTCTTGGATGGCTTGGAGGTGTTCTTGGGTGTGAGTGGGATGTTCAGCAACTTCAGCAAACTTCAAATAGCCGGGGGAGCACATATATATAGGCCACCAACTCAAGAAAGCCGTTACTAGCCGTTGGCCAGTTTTCTGCGTAAGCATCAGAACATCCGACCATAGGGCATCGGTTCTTCCGGTCACTCTGCGCTCTGAACTAGCCGTTGGCTTCTCTGACACGGCCGCAGCACCTTCAGAGACCATCGGTTGAACCGATGCTTAGGCGTCGGTTCTTCTGGTGACACTTGATCTGCAGATAGCCATTGCTCTTGCTGACGTCATTGCACCGACGCCTTGCTCCGCCGCACCACCGGTTCAACCGGTGCTGAAAGCTTGGCTACTGCACGCTTGACAACATCTCTGGAACATAGTACGTTGGATGCACCGATGCCTCTCTTGACACCGTCGGTTCATCCGGTGCTTCGCTTCTTTCTTCACTTGATCTCCAAAAGCGCACAGGCTTGTGCCAAAGCCAAGTCGTCGGCCGACAACCATCAGATGCACCGATACTATAGGCATCGGTTCTTCCGGTGCTACTGATTTCAGTAGAACTCGTCCAATTCAGCGTTTCTTTGAGTTCTTTCTTCGTGTTTTGCTTTGTATGGCCTTTTTACTTCATCCCTGGGATCTAAAAATGTTCACTTAACAAAACCATTAGTCCCATTGATTACGTTGTCATTCGATCACTAAAATCACTCGAAATGGCATGAATGGTGCCATGTTCGTTACAACGAACTGCCATTCATGGCTCGTTGCCGGGCCTTGCTAATCAGCGGTCGCTCGCTAGAAGCCACACAAGCAAGCGATGTCGGACAGCAGCAAACTTTTCATTTTTAGTAATTTTTTATTCCAGCAACATTCCAATTTTAGAATACGATAACTTATATATGTAACTTCGATATATAACTCGTTAGTAATATTTTAATATAGATTATAATTAGCATAACTTTCAAGATATATACAATTCATACGCGTAACTTATGTATACAACTTCTAAGCAGCATTTGATTTATACGTATAACTTCTTTCTCCTAACTTGCTACATAATAATTTTGCATAATTTTTATGACGGATATAAATTATACATATAACTTTTGTTATAACTTGGATTAGAATTTTCTTGGACAATTTATGTATATCGATTATGCACGTAAAGGATTCACATGAGTACAAAATACTAAATGTTCCTATGCCAAAAGAAAAAACTAATTGAATGGAAAAATGAAAAATGAAAAAAAGAAAAAAAAAGTACGAACCTGTGCTGCAATGGTGCGGCGGAGTGGGTGCTGCATCACATGGACCCGTCGTCCGTCGCTCGCTAGGATGGCTCAGGACGAGAGACCACGAAATTGGATTTGCGCTCGTTGCCCACATTGTAGGAGTAGTCGTGTGCTTTGACCATGTGTTTAGAGCGGGAACGGTTGTGTCTTTGAGCATTTGAATGACTGGGTGAGATCACCCATTTCATTCTTAACACTTCCCCTTAATCGAATCCGAGTTTTGAGATCAAATGAATTATCATCTTCCAAAAACATCGACAGTACCTAAGACTTATCCATAGGCACCAGTTGCTGGTACCGCCGGTACCTATGGAGAGCCCGGTTGGTGTACTTAAGGCTCATCCATAGGTTCCATCCACCCCAAAAATATTAGTATGAAGATGAACAGGTACCTATGCTACCGGTACTTTTGGTGTGGAACTTCTTTGATGTATTTTCTAGTAGTGATTAGACATAGATGTAGATCAACTCTTTCTCTGCATCTTTTGTTTGGCTAATTTCTTTGTAAGATCTTACATCGCTATCACATGCATTCACAACTTCAATGTGGAGACAAGTTGATGAATTGAGCTTACTGCCCGATGCTCACAACAAAGATAGAAACCAAAGCTCGCTTGCTATGATCCAACTCTAATCTTAAATGTTAAGTTATAGAAAGCATCAAAGCCTACATAGATGCCATCAGGGCATGCACCTGCAATGCTTATTGTAAACTCACATGCATTCCACACCCATATAAAAGTTTAAAGAATGATCGGAATACACGCTAAACAAAGTAAAGACGCACATGATCTATCAGTCCAGAGAAGATGAGCGCCTATTGCTGCAATCAACGCATCTAGCTGTCCCGAGACCAGTGTCACATGCACACTGCAAAGTTTAAGTATCTACAAATTTCTTAGGACTATGCTGCTGAGACAGAGCATGCTTGCATGGATGTCGTGTTATACCGATAAACAAGTTTATCTAGACGTACGGGTAGATCAAAGATCGATCAATAATGCTAGCTTGCCTACGAATCACATGCATGCTGCAAAGTTAATATTGTCTAAGACTGCAAGAGTTTGAATGCGCGTGCTGCAAGCAAAGCATCTATATATATTAGGACTAGACTGTGACAGACTGACAGGACAGACTTAATTAGAAGTTTAAATAATAAAGGGGTCACATGCATGCTGCAAAGATTAAATATCCACCAATTTCTTAAGACTACCAGAGTGTGAATGCATGCTGCAAGTTGAGTATATCTACAAATTTCTTAAGATTAGACTGTCACAGAGCAGACTTGAATGGTGGAAATTCGCAGCTTTGGCATCGACAGTTCGTCAGATTATTCAATATTGATTGAAGTTTGAGCCGAATTAGACCAAGACATATGTGAAAAGAAAAAGGCTAATATAAAGTGAGGCCACCTTATATAAATTTTAAAGAATGATCAAAATTCACTAGTAGAGAAAAGGTCTTTTGTCCCAGTACACAACCCCCTTTAGTCCTGGTTTTTATTCGAACCAGGCAATAATTGTGGAAAGCCAACCCAAACTCTACAATTCGTGGGATTCGAACCTGAGACCTCTCACCTCATGCATAGCTTCTTTATCATCCCACCTACACAGCACATATGACCTTAGTTGGGATGCTTTCCTTATAAACTGATGACCCTTTAGTCCTAGTTGGAGCCTCCAATCGGGACTAAAGAGTCATTTTTTTAGTCCCGATTCACTATGGAAAAACGCGTATTTGCCGTGTGTCCGATAGTTTGCCGTGTGCTTTCTATAACACATGGGGCAAAGAAGCTCTTGGCCATGTCTACACACGGCAAAAATATAACACACGGCAAAGTCATGCTTTGTCGTATGCATTTTTTTGGGACGCCATGTGCTTTTTTTCTAACATATGGCAAAGACATGCTTTGTCGTGCATTTTATTTAGACACATGGCAAAGTAAAAAAAAATTCTCACCTCAAAACTTTTTTTGCTCTTTATATACAACATATAGTACTCCATGTTAAAATTTAGATTTTTTTTGTGTTTGTTTGCTATATTTAACTAATTAATTGCATTTCAAGCAATTTTTTGAATTAAATCAAATTTGAACCATAAGTGATTCAAATAATAGAATAAAATAAGTGAAAAATAATATTCATGTTATTCAACCTAGTTTGTGGCCTTACCCACCAAATAAAAAGAAATTTTGAACATCTTGTCCAGGAAACACGACCATAGATGTGTGTTCGAATGATTTTGAAATTCTGAAAAAAAGCAAACGAAGTCTGAAAATTATGAGATTTGTCAATATCTCATGATATCATACGTGGAGGCTGTGGTAAAAATTTGAGTGGGGTTCACAATTTTTTCACTTACCATGCTTACGAATAGAAACATCAACGAATAAGAATAAGAGAGTTGAGAAGGATGTAGTTAGGTTTCGAGTGACAGTGATGATCGAATTCAGGTTTGACTTCGAAATTTTTTCTATAGCCTATGGACAATATAAATAGTTTCATATAAAATTTTGGTAATTTTTTTGGAACCGATTGATAATTTCAATGTAACAAGAGCAATTACAGAATTAATATATAATTTGAGTTTGAGCTTGACACACATGAAATAATAAATTTTTTCGCATAGAATCATCAAACATGAATTGTTGAGTCACTTTGACAAGGTAAAAATTATGACAAATTATGCGAACATGAAAAAGTGGAACAAATTGAATGGTAAAAAATTGAAGGTAAAAATAATTATTTCAAACAGACTTTCCCGTGTGATAGCTAAAGGACACACGTCAAAGCAAGTCTTTGCCGTGTGCCCTAGATCTGGCACACAATAATGTTAAATTCAAATTTTGTAAAGGACCTCGGATGGGGAAACGCCCAAAATGAAAGTTGTAGATCTCGAAAAGTTATAAAATTTTGTAGTTGACAACCTTTTGACTTGAATTTGTTTAGAGTCTCAAACAAGTAATTTACACTCGGTTTAGTATAATATGTGGGGAAAGAAAATTTAGCATAAACACAAGTGAGTGTGTAGTGCAGTGGTAGAAAAGGTTACAAGTGAGGGGGAGGTCGTGGGTTTGAATCCCGTTGGGTGCATAGTGCGCGAAAAATGCCGCAACTTGTGACTTCGGCGGAGCGGGTGTGTGGCTGGCTGGTGGGGTCCTCCCCGGACTAAATATTTTTTGTTTCCTATTTTTAAAATCAGTTTTCTGAAGAAAAAAAATTGCCGAGTGCATTTTACTCGGCAAACTCTTTACCGTGTGCCCGACAAAGGACCTCTTTGCCGATGCCTGTTTGCTGTGTGCAACACATGGCAAAGGCTTTGACATGTGCAAAAGAGCCTTTGCTGTGTGCTTCTAGCACACGGCAAACAGGCCGACTCTGGTAGTGATTGGTGCCACCAACTGGATCTAAAAGCCTAGACATTTAGTTCCGGTTGGTGGCCCCTCCCCCTCCCTCTTGGCTTCTATCCGTTGGACCTGTGACTAAAAGCTTAATTGGTCCGGGGTCCAACGGTGGTCGGGACCGATGTGCAAGATCAAAAGCTATTTCTGTATCCAAGCTAAGCTAGCTAATAAAGAAAAGAAGAAGCACGTGGTCCATCCAGAGAAGATGAGCGCTCATTGCTGCATTCGACGAATCTAGCTAGCTGGCCTGATGAAAACTGTCACATGAACACTGCATCTTTAAGTATCTACAAATTTCTTAGGACTAGGATGTCTAACAGAGCTAGCTCAAGGCTTGCTGCATGGATGTCTTTATTAGGAAACTGCTAGTTTATGTATAAGGAACGAATAACTCCGATAGATCGAATAATAATAATGCTAGAGCTATAGGACTAGGAGATAGCTGCAGTATTCCACGCGCTAAGTTTGCTGAGGACATGAATTTTTCACATGTTCATGTGACCACATGTGTTATCGTGGCCTTTCATTTCTAAATCAATGGTGAGATTGACCATCAGTAGGTGAAAAATTCATGGGTAGGTGAGAATACATGAACGGTTGGTTGGAGTGAAATCAACGCCTTAGATAGATCTTGTGGGTACATGTACACGCGTGGTTTCACATTTTCCCTCTCTCAGCCATTCACATGTGATCCTCATCGTTGCTATTTCCATGTTACTATTACTAATCACAGTCTCCTTTTGGAGTCTCAACGTTAATCCTCATTAGATGCGCTAGATAAAAAGTTAAATATAAGAAATTACCCACATTTAATTTGTATCTTCATCAGGCAATATTATGTCACGCCGTGCCCCTCACTACTACAAAATAGGCCTTTCTTCCATGCCATTTGTCCCGGTTACCTTTGGGCCCGGGACAAAAGGTGGCTTTTGTCCCGGGTCCAACGGCTAGCCGGACCAACGTGGGGGACAGGGGCTTTTTGTCCCGGGTGGAGCCACCAACCCGGACAAAAGACCCCCCTTTTGTCCCGGTTGGTGGCTCCACCCGGGACAAAAGGTCCAACCCTTTTTATCCCGGGTGGTAACACCAACCGGGACAAAAGGGTGACCCTTTTGTCCCGGTTGGTGTTACCACCCGGGACAAAAGGCCCCTTTTATCCCGGTTGGTGTTACCAACCCGGACAAAAGGCCTCTCCACGTGATAGTTCAAAAAGAAGTTATTCTATACTGAGTCACGTGTACTACTTAGGTGAATTGGCAAGGAAACCATGCGTTGGGCAAGAGGTCCTGGGATCGAATCCCGTGGTGAGCGAAAATTTTTTTAACGTCAGACACCTTTTGTCCCGGTTCTTCCACCCGGGACAAAAGCCTCGAGAGGCTTTTGTCCCGGAAGCCTTGTCCCGGTTCCAAAACCGGGACAAAAGCCAGTTTGGAACCGGGACAAAAGGCCAAATCTGTAGTAGTGCCTCTAAGAAATCTAATAAAATGTTTTTTTAAAAAAAAATTACCCACATTTTTATGCTTGCAGGCAGCAGGCTGTGCGCTGACGGAAGTGACTCCCCTGCTAGCTGTTCCTACGATGATGAAGCGCACATAGGTCTTCCACATCGTCTTTCCAATATAATACGGTGATACGGCAGTTCGTGTGCCCTGCTGCATGGATCGGTGCGAACCAATGTGGCATGAGGACAGGGGCACAGAGTGATCTTCCACTGATTGACAGTTGGAACCTAGCTACAAGTTACTCCCTTTCCGTCTCATATTATTAGTCATTTTGACTTTTTTAAGTGTATAGATTCTGTTATGCACCTAGATATATATTATGTCGCTAGATGCATATAGAGCAAAATCTATGTATCTAGAAAAGTTAAAACGACTAATAATTTGGGACGACGGGAATAAGGTTGCTTGAGATTTCAATTTGATTCCATCTGTCCATCTTCCTTTATGCACGATGCATATCTGATGTTGAGCTATAGGTTATGGGAGAAGAAGTAGCGCTCGGCAAGAATGGTGATGAGCATGCATGGTGCTGTGTGCAGAATGAGCCTGCTTCACTCGACTGGGATGTGCATGTGCTGATGGGAATGGGATGTTGGATATGTTCCAAATTCAGTTGGCCATGATATAGGCCGACTTCTGACGGAGCGGAGCGGAGGCCCGGTACATATACCCTTGATTAGGGTTTCATTGTGATTCATTCTTTTGTAAGTCGCCATACGGCGTTGTAACCCGAACTCTTGAAAATAGTGAGAAGTGTTGCTGGCTGGCACCCGTGGTTTTCTTGCATTGGAGGGGTTTTTCACGTAAAATTGTGTGTCTCCGCTGTGATTGATCTTACTTGTTTCATCGTTTAGTCGCCGTTACTCGTAACATGGGATGAGGTAGTAGCAAATCTATGAGGTTTTGGCATACCATGTGTCCAACGCCCTAATCGTCATGGATCTTCAATTCCGGCGTGCACCGACGCTACATAGCACCTTGCATGCACTTGCAGCAGGTTTCTTGCACCGTCTTGGGAAGATTAGTAAAAAAAATACATTAAAATGCACTACAGAAAATAATGTTGACAACAAATTACACAGCATAGAACATAAAAGATATACCTTTTATATTCGAATAATATGTTGACCATAATATTAGAACTCTTACTCTTTTATAGTGATAGATATATCGATGGAGAGAGAGATGAGAGGGGGAGAATATGCCATACAGTGTCACAGTTAACCGCATGCTAACACATGCACTTATCAACAATAGAGTGTGGTAAAAATAATGCATTTGAAAGTTCATGGCACTAAATAATAATGCAACGGCATTACAAGTTGAAGGATCACTCGTTCATTTTACTCAAAATGCTAGATGGATATATATGAGCTAATAACATTTTTTAGTGTACGTACTTTCGCTAAACACTGCAGTTTTTATCATGATCTTTGTCTAGAAATGAAACGACGACATATAAAATATAAGATATATTTTTTAGAAAACATATATAGGATGTCTCTATATATTTTAGTTTATATTATTCAGACCTAGTGGAGCTTTTATTGTATTTTGAGAGTTCGCCAACATCTTATATTTAGCACGCGTTAGTCATGTTCAAAAAAAAAAAGCTTGTTAGTCTACCTGGAGGAGTACTTGACTTTATCTTCTATATTTAGTAATGTTCCTAAGGTACTATACCAAACATATGTAGCAATGAAAAGTATAATCTACGGATAATTACCATATAACAGAAAAATTCAGAAAATATAAATATCGTGATTATGTGATATATAAATTCAGTTGATACATATAAATCCGAAGAGAACATACATAAATCTTTTATTGTACAATAATACAAATACAAATGATGGAGAAATATATAATATCCCTCGCACGTAGAATAGAAATGACTAGAAAACATAGGGCGCGGCGTTGCCGCGCCAGGTTGGATTACGCACTGAATAACTTGTGAATATATGATTGGAAATACTAATTATCCATCAAATTTAAGAGTTGTCATGGACTATAGCTTCCATTCTCGTACAAGTTATAACAATGTATGGTATATATTTTGGGCTCTCTGTTGTTGTGATACTACTATTTAAGTAGGATATTATTTTTGATATGTAAATAGAAACACAGACAACTAAATAGACAACTTCTCGAACCCATAGACAATACTGTCTATCTGACTCTTTAACACTTTACATGCAATCCATGATCAATTACGAATACCATTTTTATATACCATTATGTTGCTATATTGTTTTCTTATTTGGAGGCTATCATTTACATGCAATCTATGATTAATTATGAATACCATTTCTATATTGCTATATTATTTTCTTAGTTGGATACTATATAATAAATAGCTAGACACTATATTGTAAAATATTACTATATAGCTTTTTGTTTAAAGACTATTTTGTAAATAACCAGGGTCTATATTGCAAAAATGTGAAAATATCTCGTCTCTGCCTCATCTCTCTCGAACTCTCTCTCTGGCTCTCAATCTCTATTGCTCTCTGTCTCTCGCGGCGGCGACGGCCGTCCGCTTGCTTGCCTGCTCCGCCCGCCCGCCTGCTCTGCCCTGCGCCGGCTGCCGGGCTGCTACGCTCGGCGTGGGAGCTGGCGGGTGTTGGTCGCAATCACTTGAGGCCATCCGTTTGGGGGCTAGTTGATTCGGTGGGTGTATTTTACTCAATCCTTATCGGCTTTCGGATTTTATGACTGGAAGCCAATCCGTGTGAATGTGCCAAGATTTGGGTGTAGGCATTCTTAGTGTCGACGAAAACCTGAATCTTTTAGCTTGATTTTGTGCGAAATTGTGAGCTTTGTAATTGTAATGTGATGCTGTTACAATATGAAAGAATCTTGCCTGGCTGTGTGTTTGATTAAATTTTCGATTTGTTCTGAGCTAGTGGCAATCGCCATGAGGAGGCTGGCATCTGGTGATTCACAGGATGTCGGTTGGAGCTGTGCGAGCCACGGCTGCGCGTCCCGGCGCGGCGGCGCGCGGTGGCCTGGCGGCTGCCGCAGCGGCTCGGCGTGGCTTCCTGACGGCGCATGGCGTCGTCCTCCTCCATTCTCATCCTCCGCGGCGGCCCAGCTTGGCGCGGCGCGGCGGCACGGGCGGCCCGGCGTGACCCCGCGGCTCGCACCGGGGAGGGAGGTCGGGCCGGAGGCGGCGCCCGGCCCGGTACCTTGCACGGGATCCTAGCTGTCGGTCGGATCCGCGGTGGCCGGTGCAAGGTACGGCGGCGTTGCTGCTCGGATAGGAGGACGGAGGCGATGCCTGGAGCTCGCGAGCCCGCCCGCTGCCATGGCTGTTCGATGGCCCGATCCAACCGTCGTTGTTTTTTCGGGCGACGTGGCACGCTGTGCATCCAGAGAATGGCCAGGGGGCGGACGCGGTTTCGTGTTTTAGAGATTGAAAAACTCAAGAAAGAGCGAACAGGGCTTAGCTTGCTTCTGGTGGATCAGATCAAATGGATGCGATCGAGAAGCTTATAGACATGCCGATCCCCTTGATTATTTTGGTGTGGAAATAAAGTTAAAAGAAAAATTCCAAACTGATCGAAGCAAATCGGCCGACGAAACGAAACGAGATCGATGAGAGATGAGTGATGATATGATCGGATGAGATGGAAACGACGATGGCTCTTGGAAGATCGGACGACGACAGACACAGCAGCCTAGCAGCACCTCCTTTGGATGGTGAGGTGTCCTGCCATGTGCCATCCCTCTCCCCCGTCAGAGTGCATGTACGGGCACGCCGGCTTGAACTCGCCGCCGGTGTGCACCATGCTCCACTGCTCGTTGGGGTCGACGGTGCCGAGCGTGGTCCACGCCGGCGTGGAGTACTCGTAGCGGCTGTGCGTGATGCGGTGGTACTCCTGGATGTCCTGGTTCTTGGTGATGTCGTCCTTGTCGCGGAGGTTGATGGAGAAGATGTCGCCGTAGGGCCGGACCGAGTGCAGGAAGACGGGCATGGACACGGGCTCGGTGGAGACGGCGGCGAGGTCGGACGCGAAGACGATGCTGCGCATGTCCGGGCTGAACACCGGGTGGTTGACGTGCCCGGCGAAGGTGGCCGAGCTCTGGACCACGCGCACCGGCACGGGCACCTCGCCGGGCTTGATGTCCCTGGCGCTCACCAGGTAGATGGCGAAGCAGCCGGCGTCGAGGGCTGTGAACGCGTCCGGGGCGCTGTTGCGGGAGGAGGAGAAGGCGATCCAGTCGCCGCTGGGGGACCAGCTGCAGTGGGTGTCCACCCACTTGCCGTCGGTGAGCCTCGTCACCGTGCCCTCGCCGAACTCGCCGACGTCGGCGTCGTCCATGATGTAGAGGTTCTTGTCCGTCCTGGCGCCGCCGGACCGGTCGCACGTCGACCGGAACACGAACTTGCTCCCGTCCGGGCTGCTCGACGGGAAGGCGTTGTTGAAACCCCCCGTGGTGAGCCGGTGCTTGTTGGGGCGGCGGCTCGTCGACACGTTCGTGATGGCGTAAATCTCCAGCGCGCTCCGGAGGGTGAAGGCCGGGCCGACGCACACGTACAGGGTGTCCTTGTCTGGGTTCTGGTTCCACGACGTCGAGAAGACGCCATTGGAGCCCCTGGTCTGCAAACATTGTTGAGTTCGTTGTTTAGGAATTTAATGATTAATTTGGTGGTGAGTACACATATCATGGTCGTACTCGTACATCGTCATCTTCGTCCAAGCTAATTCTTTCATCTTAATTCTTTCATCTTAATTGAAAGACAAAGCTCCTCCCATTTTACTTTTAAAAAAAAGTGTCGATCAGTCGATGGATAATATAGGTACGTACTTCAAAGACGACGCGAAGTCCATTGCTGTCGGCGACCCACACGGCCTTGAACTCGTTGTCGACGAAGGCGAGCTTGGAGCCGTCCTTGGAGAAGGACGGGAACACGCCGGACACCCTGAAGAGCCCCACATCCTTGTGCGTCGGCGGGGTCTGCAGCTTGTTGAAGGTCTTGGGGACAACAGTTCCGTTCTGTACATGTACAATAAATGATGATGAGAATAGCAGTTCATATGTATCTAGAAAATCCAAAACGATCTATAAATTGGAAGGGATCTGAGGGGCCGTACATTTTGCAGCAGGTGGTCCATTCGGCAGCGGTGGTAGCCGATGCGGGTGCCGTTGTCGAGCACGAAGGGGTTGTAGTGGTCGGCTTTCGACAGCTGGGTCGTCCGAGTGACCTTCACCGCCTGGTCCGGCGGCGCGGTGACGTCGTAGACCTCGATGTGGCGGTACTGATCCTCCACCCGGGGCTGGGTCACGACGGCGGCGGCGGACGACTGGCGGAGGGTGGCCACCACCACCTTGTTGGCGTCGATGGCCGCGGGCGTCATGGCGTCGAAGGTGTCCGGCGTCACCCGGACGGTCTGCTTGGTGGTCAGGTCGTACCGGAACACGCTCCACCTGGTGTCGGGCCTGTTGGTGGCCGGGTTCGTAAAGTCGGTGCCGCGGTGGAAGTAGAGGACGGTGTCGCTGCCCCACGTCGGCCAGCCGCCGTTCCGGATGATGATCTTGCGCCCCAGGCCGCCCTGCGCAACCTTGTCGACGTTCATGATGACGATGTCGGTCTTGATGTGCATGATCTCGCCGCCCCACTTGTGGAACTGGAAGTTGGCCACCGCCACCATCTTCCCCGACGGCGACACGGCCGGGCTCAAGTCGTACTGATCTGCACCAGTTAATTAATAATCCATGGAATTCATACACCACTAGAAAGATCAATCAATTCGATCAATGCCAATGGAATGGAAGATCGGACTTACCAGGTGGAGTGAGGCGCTCGGTCTTGCCGTCGGCAAGGTTGGTCTTGTACACGATGGTCCACGGCGTGCGCCGGGTGCTCGCCGGCTCCTTGGTGGAGACGTAGAGGAGCGAGTGGCCAACGGTCATTCCGCCGGCCGTGAAGCCGCCGGCGAAGCAGCCGCTGTCCTCCATGCGCGCGCCTCCGAAGGTGTCTTCGCCGTAGATGTCGGCCATGCGCAGGACCTTGGGCGGCTGCTGCTTGTCGCGGTACAGGGCGACGTGGAGCGTCTCGAGGCCGTTGTCCCTCTCGGAGACGAACACCAGGCCGGTGACGACGCCCTTGGCCGCGTCATCCGGGGAGTAGTCCGCCACCGCCTGGGGGTTCTTCTTGCCCAGGAACGTGAGGAGCTCCTTCAGTGCCGCCGGAGGGATGGGGCGGCCGTTGTGGTTGTAGGAGACGCCGTCGATGAGGGGCTGATCATTCTCGGGCGACTGCGGCGGAGTGGCAGGTCGGGCGAAGATGTCCAGCGGCACCGGCGGCCTGTAGGTCCCAAAGAAGGCGATGATTCCGCGGTCCATGGCGGTCAAGAGGAGGAAGAAGGAGCCAATCAAATTCAATGGATCTCTTTTCCTCCGCTCGATCAGCCTACCTCGTTTGTGTTTCTGTGCTCAGACCTAGAGCTCGGATGCCAGATTTATAGAGTATAATCGTCCTGCTTACGTGGCCTCGGCGCTGGCTATTCACTACCTGAAACTGTTAATATGCAGTGTGCCCCATCCTTTACCATGTGCAAGATTTCGGGCACACGGCAAACCCTCCATTTACCGTGTGCTGGAAAAAAACTTTGGTTTAATTGTGCTTGCTGTTGTTGCCCCCTTTTCATAATTTTAGTTTACTTGATGCTAAAACAAATGCCATTCATTCTTCTCGGGAAAATAAGGCAGTTCGATTCTAGCGAACAAGTGATGGGATCGTCTTGAAGTCACCCACTACCGGAAACGGCCTATGTGCCGAGTACTCGCATATCAAGTGATCAAGTGATGGGATCGTCTCGAAGTCACCCTTTGCTGATCAAGTGCTTCATTTTGTATCAAATTAGCCTACGATGTGTTGAAACAATCTAGTGTTGGAAACTTATTAGTATTTCAGTACTACGTGTGTCATCGAATTTTACACTGAATAGTTGAATCATGTTTGATGGATGATAAGTACATAATTATATATTATTGATAATGTATTATAGTGTTTTAAATTATTGACGGTACAAATAAATGAGCGTGGCAATAGCGACAAAAATATGGAAGCAACACCATTCGTGGCAAAAGAGAATTCATTCTATCGCAACCCAGCTTTTTCGGCATCACAAAGGGTCGTGGCAATAGGAAATTCCACATGTAGCAACTGACTACTATGGTGGTTAGAGAGTCATGAACTTTTTCCTACCAAAACATTTTCGAAGCAATAGAGGAGATCACATCTAACAACCAATCACACTGGGTGGCAATAGAGTGCTCCACCTCTAGCCTCTAAATGCTTTTGGTGGTAATAGAATGTGCAACCTATAACAACCAATCCTATTGGGTGGCAATAGAGTTGCCCACCTCAAGCACCCAAACGAACCTGGTGGCAATAGAAGACACTACCTATAGCACCGAAACCAACTTTGTGGTAATAGAGGAAACCACATATAGCACCCAAAACACTTTAGTGGCAATAGAGTGCTACACCTATAGCACCCACAAGCACAAGGTGGCAATAGAGGTGCTTCCCCTATAGCAACCATAAGTGTAGCAATACAATGCTTTCCAATGCCTCATACACATTGCAACATTTTGTGTATGATGCAATTGAAACCTCTGGCAACACCTAATGTGTCACAATAGGATACATTACAACCAACACACGCACGCCCTTAGATGCTAGTTTCAACGCCTCATTGTGTTGTATTCAAAAAAATATTGCAACCAAAAAACGACATTCGTCGTTGAAGGCTAATACCACGGGACCTTTTGCAATATTGTTTTATGAAATTTTTTTGGGTGCAATTGTGGCTGTTGCATCCAAATAGGGCATATTGCAACATATTTTGAGCGTTGCATTAGGGGGAAAATCTAGTAGTCTATCGCCGCAGGGTCAAACATCACCACCACAACCACCACCACCACCACGAGAGCCGTCACCACATGCCCCGCTATCACCGCCGGTTCAAACATCACCACCACCACGAGAGCCATCCCCACAGGCCCCGCTATCACCAACACCATGAGAGCCATCACCACAGGCTCCGCCACCGGCTCGATCACTAGAGCATACTCCACCAACTCCACCACTAGCCCCTGCTCCGCTGCCAGCGCCACAATAACAACATCAGCTGCCTCGCATGTTACGGTCGTTCAAAAACAACAAGGAATGGTTAGAAATTTTGAATAGATGACACACGACAAATAAGAAGTATACTAAAAAGGCTAAGACAAAGGATGATTCAAATCCTAGTGCCAGTAGACGATCGGGCTATTCTTTGCCCCGAACTGACACGGAGCACAAACTATCAGTTGGGGTAGATCAAATTCCAAACTTGGATGATTGCCCTATAGAGTTTGAGAATGATAAAGAGTTCCTACCGCACTGGGCACTCTTAGATGTTCCAAGTGAAATGCAGAGGATGCATACTTGTACAAGAGGACATGCAGACTTGGGCTCAAAACCATATATGCTCCGCACGATCCGGATGTATTCAGACTTAAAGGGAATGACATCCATGATATCATGTCCGATTTTAGAGACATCCCGAACATGTTCTGCCACAAAGAACTAGGTATTGAAATGGTTAGACTCTGGTGCATGTAAGTGCCTCATCAATACTAATATCTTTTATATTATGGAATAAAGTACTATATATGCATAAAATATTTAAGTACATGATGCAAACAAGTGATGCTATTGTTTTAAGGGAAAACACCCAGTACCTTGACCCTATAGCTATTTGCGAGTCCTTGCACGCCGGGCCAAGTTGGTATAAGGACAACGATGACATACTAAAACTGTACAAAACGTGCAAGGAAAAACATGAGGCATGAAATAAAATGCACAGTGAGACCATGAAAGAGGACTGCGGCTTACATATCGCTTATGATGCGACGATGGCAAGACAAGGATGCCATATTAGCGCCATACCACTTCTAGTATGTCTAATTTCAATCATTTGATAATAAACACTTGCTCTAATCGATGCCTAAAAATCGTATACATTATTTTTATAGAAATCACTGGATTGCTTTCCTACTACAGCAAAGCTTGGAAAAGTCCTCATATTGGACTCCTTGGATTGGCCACAGAGTAAATACAAGGAATTCCTATACATCCTTGATATGTGAGCGAATTTCTTATCTTCATATGTATATCATGCTAATTTCTCCACAAAAGTATACATATATAAACTAACTCCCCATTTCTTTCTTTTTAAAACAGAGCTTATTACCAGCTCTACATTTCTAGAGGAGCTCATCTCATCGACATAGCAAAAATAATGAATGTGCGCACAAACTTTCCGTGCCACAAGCAACATTCTCATTCCGTGTATTGTGGGTACTATATGTGAGAGCATATAAGGGTGCAAGGGAGATATACTACTGACCCTGAGCGTATATAGAGCTACTCTTTATTAGGATAGTGCATATATGTATATTGTTCTTAAAGCTTGACTCCAACTAACACTTGCTTAATTATTCTATGGATTCAATAATTGCATATTCACCCAGAAAAGCACACGACCCAACTCTCCATGAGAAAAATCTCTAAATGTAGTCGCGGATTTGTTTCGATTCATAATGCGTGAGGTGGTCAATGTAAGGGGTAAATATTTTTACGATGCACAGGAATTAGCAACGGACCCTAAATACATTCTCTTCATGAGTGGGAGAATCAAGAGCACCGTGCCGGCTCTAGTAGTATTTGTAGGGAATAGGGGGAAAAACATGTATTCAATGCACATTTTAATGATATACCCGAATGATGCTCTATAGTGGTGTTTTATTTTCATATAATTTAATTTTTTGCATCCATAAATTATTTATATTTATGAAACCTGTTCCATACCGATCACTATGACATTTGGTTGCAAACTAGCTTCATACCTCAAAATTGGCGGAAATCCAAATTTTAAAAAATAGCGAGAAATAGATTTGAAAATTTAAATTCAAATCTGGGAATCTTTTGGCGGGATGGGCATTTCCAAGGCCAGATCACCCTCTCACCTACCCCTGGAAATGCATTTACACGGGTGGGTGGGTGTTTCACCCGCCTCTAGAAAATTAATTTGTAGGGGTGCGCACATTACCCGCCCCTGCAAACAGCATTTTTAGCTGCGAAAGGCAAGGGGGGTGAGGTACCCAGCCCTACAAACAGTGGCAGAGCCTGACCAAAGAATCAAGGGGCCAGCCTTTGTTATTAATTGAGCTGCTAAAGCAATGAACAATGTCAAAATTACTGTTTAGCTAGTAGAAATTTTGCATGGCATGGGGGCATGACCCTCTACGGCCAAAACTACCACTGCAGGAAAAACATGCATTTGTACCGGGCCATTGGCGCTGTTAGTACCGGCTGCTCCAGCCGGTACTGGCTGGCCGGTACTAAATGAACGCCCATTTAGTACCGGTCGCAGCGCCAAGTACTAAATGTGCTATTCCACATCCAGATAAATGTGTGTGTGCCGGGGTTCGAACTCGTGACCTGTGGCCTCGCGCATAGTCTCTTCTACCATCCCACCTACACAACACATGTGAGTGCATTGAAGATGCTATGCTTTTAAAGTAACAAAAACGGAACATTTAGTACCGGGCCATAACCATTTAGTACCGGGTACTAAATGACATTTAGTACCGGGTGGTGTTATGGCCCGGTACTAAATGGCTAGGGGGCCCAGAAGCTATTTAGTACCGGGTCATAACACCAACCGGTACTAAATGGCTCCGAAGGGCACTGTGCTGTAGAACCGGTACTAAATTGGTATTAGTACCAGGTTCAAAGCGACCGGTACTACCTGGAGCTGGACGAATGACTTTTTTTCTAGTAGTGTACCCTCCGCCAGTGCTTACAAATATTTTCTATAGTAGTGTAAGTTTGGTCGGAGTTTGTTAAATTTGATTTAAGACAAACCTAATACAACATATAAATAAAAACGGATCCGAGGAAGTACATCAAGAAAAGATGATAATATTAAATAATAGAATTTCTTCTGTGGATGACAGCTACATGCTGGTTGTCTCTTTTTCACTGTTTTACTGTTGAGCGAAGACTGATATATATACCACTATAGCTAGTTTAATTGAAAATCATTTTTCCACCTGCCTAAATACGTCTTTTGATGCGATCTACTCTCTCAGGTACTTTTGTATCCACAAGAAAAATTAAGATACATATATTATCTGATCGATGCCTTTAGAATTTAATATATATTTAGGACTTCCATTATTGTCGTCTCGATCACGTCCTAAATTAAGAGAAGACGTGTTATCATTTGGCATGTCATTTGTCGTCAAGTTATAATGCAAGTTCACTATATTAAATCAATCGCCGAGCCGAGCATATGACCTGTGCGTGTCTATTGAAATGCGCATGCATGTGACTTGATCCAGATCATAATCCTGCTAGCTGGTCCTTTAATTTTTCTATGTAATGTCTTAAACAAACTCTTTGTAAGGTGATTCCGTCTAATCAATTAGATTGCCTCATTTCTATTGTGATGCGATCTAACCATGGACTGACCGACAGGTATTATTAATATCATTAAACAATTGCTCGATCGAGGGCGTGTGTAGCACTAGCTACCGCATGTAATAATTGTGAACTGATTCCATCCATCTCTTTGATGTGGTTGAAGGTGGAACTGTGTTTAGGCTCCGTTTGGGAGGGCTTCTCCCAAAACGGCTACACTTAATAAGAAGCGAATAAAAGTGGCTTCACCTAGCTTCTAGTTCATTTTTACCTCAGGTTATTACAAACAGGCGTGCTTACAAAACGGCATCATGTTATTGTGCCTCGATTTGCACGAAACATGTGAATAAAGCTGACGCCGGTAAAGCCTGCTAAACAGAGCCCCTTATATCTAAGAAATATACCATGCACATGACAGATTGTTTGTCTTTTGATGCGATCTGCCCGTTCAGATTGCTTAATTTTATATATCATGCATGACAGGCACTTCACATGGACGTGAGCTTACAATAACAAAATATATGATGCATACATTGTCTGATCAAAGTCTTATTCTAGGAATCATGCCTTATCGGCATCGAACAAGACACATGTGGCCAGCTTGATGGTCGGCATGGATGTCTCTATTCAAGTTGCACATGACGAAGTATCATGTGTATGATGTACACGAAGTCCTATTTTTCATATCTCTCCTTTGTTATGTAGGGTCTTAAACAAACTGTTTTTATGGTTACGCCATCTGGTCATCGAGATTGGTTCATTTGTATTGTGATGGGATTTAATTTATTAATCACTAACTTAACTGGCAGGTACGTACTTCACATGGGTGCGGCATGTGAGCTTAATTACAATAACCATTTGAGGTGCGTTGTCTCTGGTCAGATATCATCATGTGTGTAGGGTTTGATGCTTTCTGTAACTTAAGACTAATAGCTGGGTTATCGATTAATTGCAAGTATCTAGGCTTTGTTTTCTATCTTTAATTTGCTGTCAGCATAGCTCTATTCATCTACTTTCTCTCTTTTATGTACATGCATGTGAAGTATCACGCTCCTGATACTCCAGTGGAGCAAGAGGTGGAGGTGGAGGGGAGAGGAGAGGAGAAGGGAGGAGGAAGAAGAAGAGAGAAAAATGAGGTTAAGATGGAGGTGGTGGAAGGGGAAGGGAGCCCCCCTACCAGCTTGTGCTATCTCCGCCACTACGTGATATATATGCTACAATACAATGAGTTGGGAAATAGCCTTATTAGTTCATGATGCCGGTTCAGTTTCGATTATTCATCCGTTTAACACAAGGCAGGGCACCTTGATCTCGGTCAGCCTATTCCTGTTTCTTAACTACCACCTAAAGGCAAGTCTTATTCGTTCATGTTAATACAGTCATCAGCATGTGACAACACGAACATGTGTAGTAGTTAGCTCTACGCACTTCTATATACATATTCATAGATCCACTTGATGCAATAATAGAATCCAAAGGTAATAAGTATTCGCACAGTGCATCAGATCTACTACTGACTAATAATTTAATTTACAATTCATGCTCGACTTTTAAAGGAACCCTTGCTGCCAACCCTCTAATTTTAGAGGTGTTGGATGGTGAATCAGTAATGATGTATCATCTACCAACAAGAGAATAATATCGTTAGTTACTAATTAACAATATATCATCTACCAGTCCAGGCATATCCCCAGAAAACCTCTTACAAGCACCCTTAGCGGGGCTAAGGGATATATAGTACATAACACTACAAAGGGAGGATGGATTAGCAGAAACAAAAGCTTTTTGCACAAGTCTTCAGCCAACTCGGTCAGCGAGCAATCTCCATGCTTTTTACTGGAGAAGAACCTTTAATTTCCCGCATCATCTTGGCCTGCTTCCTGGGGCTGCAATTGCAGCGCCATGTTCTTCATCAGAGCTTCAGCACCATCTTGCAACGTCTTTCCTGTTATACTCTTTCTATACAGACCTGATGCCAGTATGAAACGAAGAGACAAGACGAAATAAATAATCTTAGTAGGAGACTAGTCATCTTTGGCTCAAAGCACATGTTGTTCCTAGCTCTCCAAAGGGCCAAACATACAGCTGTGCTAATAAACCAATGCAACCATATAGTATTGTTTCTCCAAAGTCATCTTTCTAGAGATTGATGCATTATACGGGAATCCGTGATTTAATTAGTGTATATTATCTAAGATAGATGTGGCTAACTTAATGGTCCACATATTTGTCTATTGAAGATGGGATACATGTGTCTATTGAGCTGTACTAGATCAGGATTCCTTTTAGATTTGAAATCTTGGTTTTAATTCTCCTTCAAACCGTAAGTGGATTTTGAATTCCATTTGAACCAATGCCTTATTTAAAATTTATATATGCAACAAAATAAGATCCAACATGAATATACTTTAAATGTTTTGATTATTTTTTAAAAATCAATATTGGAAATGTAGTGCTTCAACACTCTGAAAATATATGTTCAATAATTTGGATGCACTCCTTCAATATTTTTGTATAAAATATTTGACTAATTTGTTACAATTGTTCAACTAAGTCTGGGAAAGTGTTGAATCTAGTAATTTAAAATGTTGAACTGTATTGGGTCGATATATTTTTTAAAATATATTAGAATATTGTTATATAGACTAGGTAAAAAAAGAAACCCACAGGTTGGTCGTCCGATCCATGGTGTCGTGTCGTGGTCTCCTGTTTTGCTTTCTGCTGTACATATGCAGATGTGCTGCCGGACAACCCAGGCCGCCCAGCTCTGACTTTTGAGAGTTAACGTTAACATGTTGCATGTAATCGGAAACAGATACAAACGCCAGACCTCTTTTGTGGAGTTTATCAGCACTACACTGGCGTACATGGACTCATCATCCATTCGTGCGTCCTTTTATGTAGTACTTTTAGATGATTGCCAAATGCCAATGGTAAACATAGTAAGAAACGTATCTTCTCCCTAGAACACAGAGGGCGGCAAAATTGAGGGGTAGTGTCGTGGTGTGCAAACCACAGCCGGGTGGCGTAATGCACCCGCCTAAGCCCATAGGGTGAGTACTCGGGGGTTAGCTAGGACTAGTTCTATCTCACTGGAAGAACACGATGAACACAGCTGGTTTTGAGTGGTTCGGGCCGCCGGAGCGTAATACCCTACGTCCACTGTGTGTTGTATTGCTTGTGTTCCCTTCGTCCCGAGAGAGTCCGAGAGAGTTTGTGAGGGCTTGTAGTGTGCAGCGAGCGCCTCCCTTTTATATCTCAAGGGAGGCGCGTACATGGCCGTTGAGTCCCCGACAGGTGGGCCAAACGATGTGGTATATAATAACATACTGTTCATACATTATGGCGTCGCAGGCGAAGGAGATCTCATTCCTGGATTTCCTTGCTCTGCCCGCGGGAATCCTCTGTCCAGCATATACATGCCCTGTCTTGTCGAAACGGCGCCAGGGTATAGTTTGCAGCGTTGCCTGCAGCGTAGCTGAACGGGCCGTGTAGCTTGCTGCGTAGGCGGTATGATGGAAAAGTGACGTACCGTCGTATCCATTTAATGCGGCAGGCGGGCTCTGCGCGGATGCGGCGCATGTGGCTGCACTGTGTATCTCGGTAATATGCGGTCTACAGTGAGGCCTGACAAAGGCTGCCCCGCATGCCGCGGCGGCAGAGCACGCCTCAACCACCCGCATTGAATGCGGTGGGTGGGCGAGTCTTCCAAAGGAAGACTCGCGCCCGCGCTTTCGCCAGCGGGACACGTGGCGCCCCCGGACCCCGCCCCGGCGGTATGTTGGTTCTACGCGCGTGGGGGGGGGGGGTTCGGACGGACACGGGGAAGTCCCGGACCCCTATGGGGGTCCGAGCCCTCGGCTGTTGGCTCGGAGCTTCCCCTCCTCACGGACACGTAGCGTCTCCGAACCCGTCCCAGAGCGGGGAGCGGGTCCAGGGCCATTGGCCCGGTGAGGTGAGAGCCTGACCCGTGGGGCCCGGCTTCTCCGCCTCTTATGGCGTAGTTACGGATGACTACGCGAGTCCTGCCTTGCTGGAGTAGGAGTGGGTATCCCTACTACAGGGTACCGACAGGTAGCATAATCTCTCAAAGGTTATATCACTCAATTCTACAAAGAATTATTTGGACCTCCTTAGGACAATCATTTTACCCTAGATAATAGGATGGATGACATTCCTCAAGTCAATCAGTTCGAAAACGAATTCCTCACGACTCCATTCACTGAAAAGGAGATTCGTGATGCAATATTTGATATGGATCATAACAAAGCGCCAGGCCTTAAAGGCTTCATAGCTGAATTTTATCAGCAATTTTGTGATGTCAACAAAGAGGACCTGATGCGAATGTTTCATGATTTGCACAAAGGTGACCTGCCCTTTGAAAAAGACTTAATTTTGGTGCCATAACATCTATTATCTTATTATTTGGCCAACAAATGGAGCCTCCACGTTCGCTCTCAAGGTCTAGAAATTCCTAAGTTAATCGGAGAAAAAAGGAAAATTAATATTACCTACCACTGCCATTACGAAAAAATTAGCCTAAAATACCCATATACATGTTTATAAGTTACCCACCAGTCTATTATTTTTATTTATAAATATAAATCTATCCATCATTTTGTATATCAAGCTACATATCGTGCATAACTATAGGATACTATAGATACACAAATAATTAACATGTTTTAATTCACGGTTGTGCGCTTGCCATGCGACCACATCACTGACAAAGAAAGATGCAGGAAAAAGAAGGCACCACTGCACTAGCAGCACGGAAGAACTCTTGATTACTGAAACCAGTAGCATGTGATGAGAAAAATTTAAGTTTATGAATAATAATATTTGTCCAACAAACCTGTATGTTCGCTCTCAAGGTCTAGAAATTTCCACGTTAATCGGAGAAAATAAGAGAAATTAAAATTACCCACCACTGCCATTATGAAAAAATTAGCCTAAATACCCCATATAATGTTTATAAATTACCCACTAGTGTCATTAAAATATATTTTTATTTATAAATATAAATATATTCATTATTTTGCATATCAAGCTACGTATAGTGCATACTTATAGGATACTAGTTACACAAACAATTAACATATTTTAATTTATGGTTGTGCGCTTGCCATGTGGCCACATGACCACATCACTAACAAAGAAAGATGCAGAAAAAAGAAGGCACCACTGCACTAGCAGAGAGAAGCCCTCTTGATTACTGAAGTAGCATGTGATGAGAAAGATTTAAATTTATGAATAATAATTAGATAAAAAATACAAAATATATTTAAAATATCAATACTAACCGCGCAAATGCATGGGTCACCTCACTAGTTATTACAAAAAACACAAGATGCCAGCAAAATCCAACAATATATACCAATTTGTCTACTTAGTGTGAGCTTCAAGATTTTCATGAAAGTGGTGACAATTCATATCAACTCGGTCACAGGTCACCTAATTAGCCCTACACAAACAACATTTATGTGAGGTCGAAACATTCTAGAAGGGTTTGTGATCTTACATGAAACAGTATATGTATTACACCAAAAAAACTAGAGTGGGGTAATCTTTAAAATAGATTTCCAAAAGGCATATGACAAAGTGAGGTGGAATTTTCTAGTGTAGACGTTTTGGTTGAAAGGCTTTTCACACAAGTGGGTTGAGTGGATTAAGTCTTTCATCTCAGGTGAAAGCGTAGAAGTTAATGTCAATGATGGGGTAGGTCTTTATTTTCAAACTAAGAAAGCACTTAGGCAAGAAGACCCACTTTCACCCATCCTGTTTAATACAGTAGCCGATATGCTAGCACTGTTTATCAACAGAGGAAAAGCAGTGGATCAGTTGAGTGGTGTAGTGCCCCATCTCATAGATGGCGATCTCTCCATACTACAATATGCTGATGATACGATCCTCTTTATGGACCATAACTTGGAGCATGCTCATAACATGAAGACTATTCTTTGTGCGTTTGAGCAGTTATTGGGTCTGAAAATCAACTTCCATAAGAGCGAAATCTTCTTCTTTGGTGAAGTAAAGAATTATGAAAGTCAGTACATGGAACTATTTGGGTGCAATCCAGGCACTTTTCCAATTCTTCTGTACATCTTTGCCCCTCCCTCGGCGGACGTCTGTCTGTGTCCTCACGGGGGCATTAACGTCTTTTTCCATCGTCGCCGCCAGTTCAACTTCCTTTTATCATTCTTTATTCTGTACTAAGATCGAGCTACCCCAAGATCTCGTCTCCTACACAGATATTACAGACCTACCCACGCGAAGGTCATGCAGCGAACTTGCAAAGCAATGGTCCGAAGGGTGGCGCTTCGGGTGGCATTGCACGCACCAAGTTGTCGAGGCCGTGGGCTTCCAAGGAAGGACCACAGCTTCAAGGGGCTACTGTTAGGGATGCCACCTTCGAACCCCCAGACCAAAGACGGTATAACCGAAGACAAGGCATACAATGACTAAAGCCCCTTTGGCGCTGAGTTCAGGACTGCTAATTCAGCCGGAGGGGCTTCGGAGGAGGTGAATATAGTTGTCGGAGGGTATAAAGGTGTAATAGGCAACAGGTCGGGTAACGACCCCCTATAAATACTAGTAACTGCTACTGATGGGACATTGAATATAGAGTTATTGTATTCCATACTTAGCTCCGCAGGTATTCTCGCGACCCTTGGGGCTCCGTTACTCTTTGCTCGAGACTGCTGTGGTATTTGTCCACCCCGAAAAGTACCCTCCACCAACAGACGCCATTTAGGTGAACACTGATTACCCTATATATGCAGTATATATAGATATAGGTATAAAGATATGTATAGATATATGAAAAGAGCTGTCTCTCGTCGAGGAATTTTTCTACAAATAAAAGAAAGAGAACAAACAATGACACATGGATGACAGTACGTAGAGTGAAAACAGGACCTTTATTCAACAATTCAATATGGTTGAAGAAAAGTGGTAATAAGAAACATAAGAAGATGCCGAAATGACGTACAGATACAATATATATGGTAGATTGCTTAAGTTACGAGGACGATAATTCCAAAAGGCGGGCTTATTTGAAAATTCAACGATGGAAATAAAGGATGCTCCAGCGCGTTCTGCGCGTCCACGAGCGTGTACCGCGCCTCGTCGAGGTCGCCTTTGTCCGCCAGGAGCCTCGCCTGCTTGATCGTGGCGGCCACCGCGCGCCGGGCCAGCTCGGCCTGGAGCTGCCGCGACTTGTCGCTGGCGCCGGGGAGCTGGCTCGGCGTCGGGGTGCGCCTGATCTGGATGTCCTCGGGTCTCTGGTTCCTGTGCGCTTTCCCCTGGGCGCTGAAGTTGGGCGTGGCCTCGGCCAGGGCCGCGTCGTACTCGTAGTCGAGGGTGCTCTTCACGAGGTCGAGGGTGATGATCACCTTGCGGCTCTCCTCGGCGAAGAGGTTGCCGAACTTGATGGTGATCACGCCGGCGGCGTCGGTGGTCTGCGAGTAGTCGGTCCCGGCAGCCACCACCATGGTCTTCAGGTCGCCGCCATCGGGGTCCTGGTCCGTCTTGGGCCTGAGCACGAGCTGCACGTCCTGCGCGACCACCGTGAGGAGGCCTCCCAGCTGCTGCGCGAAGGGCGCCGTCAGGTTGGCCCCGTCCGGCACCGTGCTGAACATGCCGTCGGGGGACTTGGCGGCGAGCTCGCTGAGCAGGTCGTGGTCGGCGTCGCTGCCGAAGCCGAACGTGTAGACGCCCACCTGGCCAGGATCGACCTTCCTGGCGTCGTCCACGTCGCTCTGCTTCCCGTCGGTCATGAGGAAGATGTTCGGGGTGCGAGCGTCGGTGTAGGCGCGGCCGGCGATGACGGCCAGCCCGGTCTCCATGCCAGCCCTGATGTTGGTGCCGCCGCCGGCGGACAGGCCGTCGACGAGGGCGATGAGCTCCTTCTGGGCATCCGGGGTCATGGAGCGCAGCTTGTTGCGCCTGGTGGCGCTGTCGGAGAAGGTGACGATGGAGAGGCGGTCCACGGGGGTGAGCTTCATGATCACGAACTTGATGGCGTTCTTGATGCTGTCGATCTTGCCGTTCGCTATGCGGCTGCTCACGTCGAGCACGGCCACCAGGTCCAGCCCCTCCCTCACGGCGGTGGACTTGGTGGCTTTGATCTCCACCTCCACCGTCACGGTGTCCTCTTCAAGCGACGCATCGCTCTTTAAGTACTTGGTCTGTTCGATGGTCACCAGGTTCTTGGTGCTCCCTGCCGTGTATATATGCATCAAATTACAAATTAAATGCACTCTGATCAAATGCAAACACCTATATATAAATATATGAATGAGATTTATTTGATACAGTACATCTATCCGTGCAAATTACACACCTGAATTCGAAGTGGGAGGCTTGTCATCGTCGTTGTTCATGGGGACGTTCGATGGCTGCGGAGGACCATGACCATTGAGTCAGTGACCACCCATCCTTCTTCCGAGGCGAGAGAGGGAGCAGACTGCTGGGGCAAGCTGTGAACTGGGAGAGGAAAGTGATTGGCCGGAATAGCTAGCTAGCTCCTGCGCATCACAAAGAACAGGGGTCACCCCTATATATACACACACGTCAAAAGCAATAGGCTGCCCTGGATCGATCCATGGACTACTTCACTGTCTTGCGCGCGCTTGCCTTCAGGGTAATAAGGTTAAGAACACGTACTGTACCAATGCGAGAAATGAATCTCTCTCTCTCTCTCTCTCTCTCTCTCTCTCTCTCTCTCTCTCTCTCTCTCTCATCCACACACACATGTAGCATGTGACGGGATTGGATCTCATCACAAAAAGAACAATTTGTTAATCACCGTGAAGAAATTAAAGGACCAATCGTGGCCTGTGCTGACAACAAAGGGAAAACTAACAAAGCCCGCTTGCAATGACTTACGTACAATTAGCAGTTCACAAGAAAATAAAAAAAACTTCTAAAAATCACTGTGAACTGTGAAGGTTTAGTAATTAATTCTAGATCTATATATAGTGTGTCGAGAAAATTTGGTCCCAAAGACCAGAGACCTCTGTCAAACTATCACTACGGGAAACACACGATTTGATAAAAACCCCTGGCAAAAGCTTTGCCGAGTACCACCCTCAGTATAGTTCACTCATCCTCGATTTTAATAGCAAACAGCTATTTGCCAAGTATTTTTTTTATCGGTCACTTGGCAAAGACATTGCCAAGTTTTGAATCAACTCTTGGCAAAAACTCCAGTATTTGTTGTTCTTTGATTGGGGTGACTCTACTCGTGGCTTGTTGTGTGAAAGCAATATACATTCACATCATAACAGGTAAATGAGCTGACCCTTATCGGCAACCTGTCTCAACTCGGCACTCATGGATGTATTGGTTTGGCCATGCACGTTCAAGCAGGATAGTTCATTGTATGATTTGCACGTGCGAGCAACTTGTAATGGTCAAACTAAGTATGAGCTAAATTGGACAGCACCTTCCATTTGAACCAAGAAATGAAATCGGGCATTCTATTTCCCACATCCTATCTAAGAAGGGTCTCAGCTTCCTATAGGGTAGGTCCCCTTGATTCACGCCTTCTTGTACCAACGAAAAACAAGGGGGTTGGATGCAGAAGAGTGACTACTCGTAAACAATTATGTTGAGAACTTATCGTATATATGGCTCCACCTCGGAAAGGTTGGTCAATTCCTATAGCATGATAGTGCGCCACTCTCCATGTTTCAAGATCTTGTGGGTCGCATCACTTGCACTTCCGAGTTGCCCTCGGAAAATGTTGAGGTTCGATTCATGTTCGCCAGCATTGTAACAAGGGGGTGGATTATTCACGCTATGAAGGTTGTCAGAATAGTATTTTGTTGTGAAGTTTTACACCTCCTCCAGAGTGTATGCCTTTGTAATGGAAGCTTCAATTTTGCATTTATTTTTACAGTATGTTCGAAGAATCTTTTGACATCTCTCAATTGAATAGCACTAATGGCCCTGCACAGGTCCCCCATTCGTGCCTCACAAGGTAGGTACAAAATCAAATGCTGCATCGGATTTAAGAAGCCGGGTGGAAAGATCTTTTCCAACTTACAGAGCAACATAGACGCCATTCTTTCCATATCTACAATCACGGTCCGAGATATCTCCTTAGCAGAAAGTTTCCAGAATAAATTACTCAACTTTGCCAGCACTAGCCATACAAGCTCAGGACATAGCCTCGAACCATCACCGGAAGAAGCCGCTCAAGCCAAATGTGGTAGTCATGATTCTTGAGCCCTTTTGATTCACATAGTAGATAAGTTCACTCCCCTCCTCAGATTCGATGCATACCGATCAGGGAACATTAACGTTTAGAACCATTCTAGTACTTCCCTTCTTTGGGACCTTGTCAGGATGAATTCGGCCTTAGACTTTCTCCATGACATACCGCCTCTGGGTGTTGGGGATTGGACCTTCGGGTCAAGCCCTCGCCCTCGGAAATGCTCCCTAACCTGTTTGCAGGGCCCCAACGAGAGGAAGCCAAGCATACCCGAAGGTATCGGATGAACACTAAGAAGCGCAAGCACAAAGACCAGGACCTTCGGTACGAAGGATAACACCTTCTGTAGGCCGAAGGTGACGGATGGCTACCTAGAAGCGCAAGCGCAAAGACCAATACCTTCGGCGACGAAGGATATCGCCTTCGTCCGGCCGAAGGTGACGAACGGTTGCTCAGAAGCACAAGTTCGAAGACCAGGACCTTCAGGTAAAGGAATCAACTTCGGGAACGAAGATGACGGCTAATTGCTTGTTGACGGAACCTTCATGGCTGTGACTCCCGGAGGTCCCCGAAGGTAGTGAAAACCTTCGTCAGTTGTAGATATGTGTGTGAAACGTGAATATGTAAGAAGGTCGGATTTGTGAACCTCTCACCTTGTAATTTTACCCCGAATCCGGCTAAAAGTGAGCTGTAAATGAGTTGGAAGGGGGCAATTTAGGAAAACCTAGCCGAGGGTTAGGGGTATAAATAGCCCCCCTCTCTCCACAGTGTAAAGGGTTGAATTTTCCGGTCATTATTGGAGAATTGAGCACCTACTTTCATTGCCATCTTCATACTGTTCATGCTCCCTGTCTGGGCGTCTAAGAAGCTAAGATCCCAACAGCGGCGCCCACCGTTCTAGCTCGAAAGACAACCCACGATGGCCCCAGCGAAGAAGAAAGCCACCGCCGGCACCACAAGCACCTCCACTGAGCCTGGCCGTATCCTCGATGGCCATCAACCGCAGCACGAAGGAGCAAACCCACGATTGAAGACATCACCAACGAAGCTGCTCTTCATGAAGACCCGATTGATAACACTGAAAACACCGAAGCTCATCAACTCATAGAAGCAGCACTCAAGCTCAAAGCCCTTGAAATGAAGAAAAAGAACATCGAAGCTCAGCTTTCCACCAAAAAGAGGGCACTGGACTAGGCAAACAAGCTAGCCGAGGCCAGGCGCAGGCTACCAGAGATGGAGGCAGAAGTTGAGAGCTTGCAGAGGGCATACCAAGAAATGCCCGAAGGTTCCTCCCAGCAAGAAAACCGCATCATCCTCCAGACAGCCTTCGCTCAAAATGAAAACCAAAGGCCACCGCCGGTCAACCTCCCATTTGACCCGACCTCGCCACTCTCAGTCGCTCTGCAGCGAACTTCATGGCCGCTCGGCTACAAGCCTACACAACTCCCCAAGTACAACGCTACAACAGATCCAACTCAGTTTCTCATGACCTATGAAGCAACCATTGCTTCGGCCGGAGGTGACGACTCCACCATGGCCAAGTCCTTCGTCATGGACTGCGAAGGTTCTGTGGCTAATTGGTATTCGTACTTGCCTCCGCAATCAATCAACAACTGGTATCAGCTGAAAGGAAGGCTCCTCCAAGACTTCCAGGGCTTCAGAAGGCTCACTACCAACACTGTCAAAGACTTCAAATGCCCCCAGCATGACCGTGAGCCTCTCTATGACTACTTCCGGAGGTTCGTCCAAAAGAAGGCTCAAATTCCAAACTTCCCAGAGAAAGATGCGATAGAGAAATGCATCGAGGGTCTCCTGCCTGGTCAGCTTGCTTCCCACCTCATAAGAGAGCCTCCGAGGACTCTAGAGGAGCTTTATTCAGAAGCAGAAAAGTACGCGAAGTCAGACGCCGACCACCACAGAAGGGTTGAGCAAAGAAGAATCATGCGTTAGGCAGAAAAATACAACCAGCAAACATGGCAGCAAGAGAAGCAGCCAGCTCATCTTACCTCTGGAACCTTCACATGAAGATGAGGATCAGATAACCTTCGATCCCTTCATAACACCGCCAGAGTCGGAACCCCAACGCTCAAGCGACAAGCAACCTTCGTCCGGGGCACGAGGCAGAGGTCGCGGCAGAGGAAGGGGCCGAGGTTGTGGACCTTCGCGTGATCCCAAAAAATTCTTCTGTCACTTCCATGGGTCTGACTCCGACCACAGAACAAACCAGTGCCTGGAGAAGAAGAAAACCCTTGACAGAATGGAGTCCGAGAAAAAAGCCAAGCTAGTTGGGCAAACTACATGGCCTCAGACTCCACAAGCTCATCAACAAATACAGTACACACAACCTTCGTTTGTTCCACCCCCAACATTTACACAAGCATACCACCCACCCATGTTCAACTACAACTACCACAACTGGCAGCCGCAGCCAAACCCTCAGACGTAAACCAGTCAACCCACCACCCAAGCTCAACAAACCCTAGAGCAACTACCACCACACCCAGCCAACCCACCGAAACAAGAAAACCAAACCACAAACAGCCAACCCGGGGCACTACCCTCCTTCGGGATGATCATGCCCATCTCTGGAGGTTCCACCCTGGACTTCGAAAACAAGAGACAACGCAGAGACTACTTCAGGCAGGTCCATTGCATCGTCTCCGAAGGTCCAACCAAGAGAACCCAGTGGTCACACTCTACGATCAACTTCTCCAAAGAAGATGTCAACCTCATTAGCTACCCACACACAGATGCTCTTGTCATCGAGGCAAACATTCAGGGCTGGAGGATCGGCAAGATACTAGTTGACACTAGCAGTTCTGCAGACATCATCTTTTCCGACACCTTCGATAAGATGGGTATCGACCGAAGCCTGCTTCAGCCTTCGGATATCCCTTTAATGGGATTCGGAGGAAAGAGAGTGTATGCAATCGGCAAACTGTCACTCCCCATGTCCTTCGGAGACACGGCCAACGCAAGAACAGAGCACATCACCTTCGATGTGGTAGAAATGCCCTACCCATACCGCGCAATCTTAGGAAGGGGGACAATCAACAAGTTTGAAGCTATTGTCCATCAACTATACTTGTGCATGAAGATGCCAGCTCCCGCAGGGATCTTCACCGTCCGCGGGGACCAGCAACTTGCGCGGGACATTGAGCGGGGATACACCCCAGGACAGAAAAATGTCCATAATCTTCGGACTGAATCCAAGCCCGTTACCTTCAAAGAGCAGCAAAGGGACAGCGAGAAAGCAACCTTCGAAGAAGACTGTGAAGTCAAGAAGGTCCCCCTCGATGTACATCTCCCCGACAAAATGGTGACTATCAATGCAACCCTCGAGCCAGAAGAGGAGAAAGAACTTCTCGAGTTCCTCCGCAAGAATCAAGATGTTTTTGCATGGTCCACCAGCGACCTTCGGGGAGTCAGCAGAGACATCATTGAGCATCGCCTGGACATCAACCCAAACATCAAGCCGAAGAAGCAGAAGCTTCGCAAAATGGCAGATGAAAAAGTCGCAGCAGTCAAGGAAGAAGTTCAGAGACTGCTAGATGCAAATGTCATTAGAGAAGTCAAGTACCCAACATGGCTGGCAAACACCGTGCCAGTCAAAAAGAAGAATGTTAAATGGCGCATGTGCATCGATTTCATTGACCTCAATAAAGCCTGCCCGAAGGATGACTTCCCGCTACCAAGAATCGACAGAGTCGTTGACGACGCAGCAAACAGTCAACTCATGTCTCTGCTGGATTGCTTCTCCGGATACCACCAGATATGGATGAGAAAGGAAGATGAAGAGAAAACAAGCTTCATAACACCATTCGGCACCTACTGCTTTGTGAGGATGCCCGAAGGATTAAAGAATGCAGGACAGTCTTTTTCAATAATGTCCTCCGTGGTCTTAGAACACCAACTTAGAAGGAATGTCCTGGCTTATGTTGATGACATTGTTGTAACCAGTTCAATAAGAAGCAACCATGTGGCAGATCTGGCTGAAACATTCGCAAGCTTAAGAAAAGCAGGACTGTCCTTGAACCCCAATAAGTGCATCTTCGGAGTTCACAAAGGAAAGGTGCTAGGATGCCTAGTGTCCACCAATGGCATCGAAGCAAACCCCGACAAGGTAAAAGCTCTTTGGAACATGGAGGAGCTAAAGTCCATCAGGGACGTACAGAAACTCACAGGGCAGATAGCAGCCCTAAATAGATTCATCCCCCACTCTGCAGACCGAAGCTTACCATTCTTCAAGGTCCTTTGCAACGCAAACAAATTTGAGTGGGGCCACGAACAAAGCAAAGCCCTTCAGGAACTCAAAAACTATCTCCAGAACATGGTCAAAATGACATCACCTGACCCGAAGGACGTGTTGCTACTGTACATCGCGGCATCCTACTCTGCTGTCAGTGCAGCACTCGTCCTCGAGAGAGAAGTTGGAGGAAAGAAGCAGCAACTACCCGTCTACTTCGTATTCGAAGCTCTTGCAGGCTCGAAGCTCCTATACTCAGAGCTAGAAAAAATTGCATACGCAGTGGTCATGTCTGCCAAGAAGCTACGACTCTATTTCGAAGCTCACAAGATAATTGTGGTCACAGATCAACCCTTGCATGACTTGTTCAGCATCAGAGAGGCCTCAGTCAGAATTGCCAAATGGGCTTCAGAACTCTCGGAGTTCTACATAGACTTCGAAAGAAGAACAGCCATCAAATCACAAGTACTAGCAGATTTCATTGCCGATTGGACATCCCCAACCTTCAAGGAGGAACCTTCGACTGAAACCTGGATCGCGCACTGCGATGGGGCCCGGTGCAACGACGGAGCGGGCATTGCTGCAATCATAGAGTATCCTTCGGGAGCAAAAACAAGATACGCAGCACGACTAACCTTCGGCAACCTCGAATCATCTACCAACAACACCACCGAGTACGAAGCCTTGCTCCTGGGCCTTCGCAAAATGAAAGCCCTTGGCCATCAAAACTTCATAGTTAAAACAGACTCGAAGGTCATCAGAGACCACATCGAAAAGGACTCGGAGGCAAGAAAACAAGAGCTTATCGAGTACCTTGATGCCGTCAGATCCATGGAGAAGTATTTCAAGGGCTTCGACATAGTTCATATCCCGAGGCACATGAACAACGAAGCCGACAAACTGGCAAAGGCAGCATCAAGAAAGGAGCAGTTACCATCGGATGTATTTTTCGAAGAAATCACAGAACCTTCGGTCAAGCCGAAGAAAGAAAAACAAGTCTCAGTCATCTCAGCCGAAGATTGGAGAACACCTATAATGAAGTACCTTCGGGGAAACATCGAGCTGCCAAATGAGAAAGAGGAGAAGAAAATGTTCCAAAGAGCGAGGGGCTATGTTATCTCCGAGGGAGAGTTGTTCAAGTCAGGTGTAACCAGCCCATGGTTAAAGTGCATCTCGGCAAATGAAGGAATCGAGCTCCTCAAGGAAATTCACTCCGGGTTTTGCGGATCCCACATTAGCTTCAGACAACTTGTCTCCAAAGCCTTCAGGCAAGGATTCTTCTGGCCAACAGCACTGAAGGACGCTCAGCACATACTGAAAACATGCCAAGCATGCCAAATGATGGGCCCGAAGTCCTCAAAACCTTCGGAGCCAACTCAACTGATACCCCTGACCTAGCCTCTTCAAAGATGGGGAATTGATCTAGTGGGACCCCTACCCACAGCTCAAGGCAATTACAAGTACACAGCAGTTGCTGTTGAGTACTTTACAAAGTGGATCGAAGCCAAGCCACTCATCAACATCACATCAGAAACAATCAGAAAATTCTTTTGGCAGAACATCGTCTGCAGGTTCAGGGTCCCAAGGGAGATCACCGTCGATAACGGAAAACAATTTGATTCACAGCTCTTCAGAGAATTCTGTTACAGTTTGGGCACGAAGGTAATCTTTGCCTCGGTATACCACCCACAATCCAACGGGGCCGTCGAAAGGGCCAATGGCATCATCTTCGGCAGCATCAAGAAGTGCCTGTTTAATCAAAAAAGGGCAAATGGGCAGATGAACTTTCGAAGGTCATCTGGTCCCACAACACCACAGAATCAAGAACCACCAAGTTCACCCCATTCAGACTACTATATGGTGCCGAAGCAATGACACCAGAGGAGCTTAAAAATCGAAGCCTAAGGGTGACCCACCAAGTTGAGGGCACACCCTCGGATGACAAAGACCTCATAGAGCTAGACATCCTTCAAGCTTCAGAAAATCTAGACAAGTATCAACAAGAAACCATGAAGTGGAGAGACAAGAAAATCATGAAAAAGGGTATCGCAGTCGGAGACTGGGTCCTAAAAAGGAAGCCAAATGCTGAAACCTCCGGCAAACTTTAACCAAAGTGGGAAGGGCCATTCCTAGTAATCAAGAGCAACAGGCCAGGGTCATATCACCTGTCCGACGCCGAAGGCAATGAGCTGCAGCATCCTTGGAACGCGGACAACCTCAAAAAGTACTACATATAAACTTGTAAAAAGGATGCATCGCGAAGCTATAAGCGATTGCGGACCTTCGCATTTATTTTCAGTTCTTTTTTACATTGCAAACGGGCCGTACTCTTTTCCTCACAAGGGGAAACTCTACACAGGAGGTGAGATTTTTGACGAGGCGGACCCATTGTAAACAATTTCAATGCAATGAATTTCCCCAAACAAAGTGTCACATTCGCCTAAGCAGCCCAAGTGGCAAACTTCGGCAAGCACCTACATGCTGCACAAAACAGTAAGTTAGCAAAGTATGCAGAATCTGCAAACTTTGCATACTTATCCAAACGCCAAGGGGCTTCGACCTTTCAAAAGGTCCGAACCAAAAAACCTTCGGCAAAAAAGGCACAATAAGTGGAAACCGAACGCCAAGGGGCTTCGACCTTTCAAAAGGTCCAAACCAAAAAACCTTCGGCAAAAAAGATAAAATAAGTGCAAACAAAACGCCAAGGGGCTTCGACCTTTTCAAGGTCCGAACCAAAAAACCTTCGGCACAAAAGGCACAACAAGTGCAAACCAAACGCCAAGGGGCTTCGACCTTTCAAAAGGTCCGAACCAAAAAACCTTCGGCACAATAGGCAAAATAAGTGCAAAAAGAATGCCAAGGGGCTTCGACCGTTTAAAGGTCCGAACCAAAAAACCTTCAGCAAAAAACGCAAAAAAAGTGCAAAAACGCCAAGAGGCTTCGACCCTTCAAAAGGTCCGAACAAAAAAACCTTCGGCAAAAAACGCACAAAAAGTGCAAAAACGCCAAGGGGCTTCGACCTTTTAAAGGCCCGAACCAAAAAAACCTTCGGCAAAAAACGAAAACAATCACAAAAACGCCAAGGGGCTTCGACCTTTCCAAAAGGTCTGAACCAAAAATAACTAAGGAAGCATCGAAGGATGGATGCCAGAAAGGGGGGAGACGTTTTTTCCATCCTAACCCAAGGCACACATCACTTAACTTACCCAGCAACGAAAAGAACAAAACCATTCGAAGACAACAGCGCACAAGAAAGGGGGGAGACATTTTTTCAAAAAAATACAAAGTTTCCGCACGTTGCTTCGTTAGCAAACAAATCATCTATCAGGACACCAAACACTTCTTCTTCATAAAATGCCCCCGGGCAACGACTCGTTAGGAAGGGGGGAGACGTTTTTTCAAGAAACACCCCAACGAGCGTCGCCTCGGACAATAGCAAATTACCTAACGAAGGAAAGGTCTGACAAACAACCAAAGATCCTTCGGGAAGAAAAAAAGAAGGCTGGGGGGGAGATGTTTTTGTCCAAGAGCCCCCCGAGTCCTACTCTGCAAACCATATGTGCAAATATGCCTAACACAGCACCTCGAAGGATGCACATAACAAAGCACCTCGAAGGATGCACAAAACACAGCACCTCGAAGGATGCACATAACAAAGCACCTCGAAGGATGCACAAAGCATGGCACCTCGAAGGATGCACACAGAAAGGAAACCTAAAGGGTACGCAATAAGAAGCCACTACAAAGACAATCGCGAAGGTCACATTCAGACGAAAGAGCAAAACATATTACAATGAATTTCTACCGGACCAGCTTAAATATTCCACAACGCTGCATCCAGGACGAGCAAGGCTTATCAATACCATAGCGTTGTTCACATCCTGCACCATAGGAATATTTACAGACCAAAGTGCTAGAAAACTACCAAAGTAAACTACAAACTCATCTCTAGACCTGAGCCCCTAACGAACCACCGGCGTCATTCCCTGAAGGAGATCTCCGATCCTCAGACATTCGATTGTCCTCCGAAGGCTGATCGGGAGTCACCCCCTGCACCAAATAGACGAAACCAATCAAAAACAAACAGAAGAAAAACGAAAGGTTGCTGAAACCAATCCTGCCTCAGCAGCTGCGGCTGCCAGAGTCTGAACGGCGACCTTGCCAGAAGGTTCCCAGAACTGCTCAAAAAACACAGCCTCCACCTCTTGAATTCTTGCCACCTCCACTGCCAAGCCTTCGTAGGGTACATATTGAAAACCATCTAGTCGGGCAAGATCAACTGCGCCGGCGCGAAGAAGATTTCCAACAAACCCCTCGAAGGAAACAGAGGCCGCGTTGTCATTTGCAACACTCATCAGCTCCCCGAGGCCCTCGAACTTCGGCCGGCTTAGGCAAGGGCAAAGGCTCCGCTCCAAGGGTAGCAAGAGCCTTCTTGTACTCTTGGTACACTCCATCGGCTCATCTGGCGACCTCGGTGAAGACCTGCTCGAGTTCAATCATTTTAGCCTAAACCCTCTCCAGCTCGGTGATCCTCCCCTTGAGGGCAGCCTTCTCATTTGCATCCCCCTCAACAGTCCTCCGAAGGCTCTCTAGAACCTTCTCGTTATCCGAAGCAGCAGACTCCAGCCTCGAACACTTGGCCTTCAAATGCTGGTTCTCGTCCTTCAGAACGAGAATTTCCGCCTCAGCCCGCCGTAGTTTGTCAGCTAGACCCAATCTCTCGGTGGCACTCGCCACCCGAAGGTCCGCGTCCGCCTTGGCCTTCTGCATCAAAGTACGGCTGGCGTGGGCAATCTTCTTGCTCAACTCAGCAACAATGAAGGCAACGTCGGAGGTAGACGCCACTGCCACGGCTGCATTAAACTCTGAATCAAAAACAAAATCACCTTCGGGGAAAACAAAAAGTGAAGGAAGGCTAAACGTAATCAGACGCCACCCTACCCCTCTCAGGAGGAAGAATCCCAGTCGTTCCAGGCCCATGCATCAGAGCCAAAAGTTGCCTCATCGACGTAGAGATAGCTGCGAAGGAAATAAAAGAGGAATTTTATAAGGTCTCAAAACAAAGGGTTCACAAAAAACAAAGAAGCGAAGCTTACCGGCTTCGTCGAGATTCAATCCCTCCAACGCCTCCACCTCTTTGTCCAAAGGTGGAGCAGAAGAACCACTGGGAACCTCTCCACCTCTGAGCGCCATCAACGTCTCACCAACCAAGATTTCCCCCTCTTCGATGTTCACCGCAAGAACAGGCTGTGCAGCGGTCGACGCCAGAGCCGGACCTTTCGGGGCGTCAGCCGTCGAGTCGGTCACCCTCGGCACGGGAGGCTTCGGGATGTCCGCAGGCTTGGCCCCAGTCTTGACGAGGCTTTGAATCCTCTGGCGTTTCGTCATACCTTCGGATGAACCATGAAGGTTAATCAACGCTTTTGCAACCTCAACCCGACGGCCAGAACCGGAAAGCATGGTCCCGTACTCATCGCTAAGATCATAACGGGATCTAAAAGGCCTCCCTTCGGGAACTACAATCTCCCCGCCCACCATCCCCATGAGCTCTTCCATGAATGAGGGCGTACCGCTGTCGCCCGAAGAAACATACTCATCTTGCGCCTTCCTCTTGGCGCTCTCAGCCCTCGCAACAGAAACCTTAGTGCTCGAAGGTTTCCGACCGCCCCCGCGACCTCGCGTGCTAGCAGCCCCGGAGATCCCCGCTTCCTCCACCTTAGCCTTACCTCTGGACTTCGACCCAGGAACCTCCGAACCAATGTTCCCCGGCGGAGTCATTCTTGGAACGTCGTTCGCCGGCATCGGCCGAGCCTCGAAGGCCACGCCCATCTCAGCCAAACACCGGTTCAACATAAGGTTACCCCCGCACACCTCCACCAAAGAATGATACTCCTTTTTGTTCCATGGACCCTGTATCTCCACAGCCTGCCGCTCCAGCTCACCAACAATAACTTCGTCACTGGAACCTTCGGGCCTCCGAAGCCCAAAAACCGGAGAAGTCACATCATACTTCAAACCAGCAAAGCGCTTGCGCTCGAACCTCGATGGAGACCAGCCAACAGCCAAAGGCCAAACCTTCGCAGCTAGAAATTCCTCGACAGCATCCCTGCCACCACAAACTTGGCAAGCCGTCATGAAGGCTTCCAGACACGATTTGAAACCCGGCCCACGCTTGCTGAAGGCAGGCTGATAGACGTGATCAAACATCTCAATGTCCGAAGCCAGCAGATACTTCTCCTCAACAGAACCTTCGGGATCAGGGAAGCCAATCTTCGCGTAAAACCAGTATCCCAACCAGTTCCCTTCCCACTTGTTCTTGTAAGCCGTCGAGAGCAGAACCTTCTCTAGGCCGGTCCTTTTGTTCGGCTTGCGAGGAACGAAGGTGCAGCAGCCGTTCTGAACCTCACTAAGCTCGGCATCATCATCTACATAGACCTTACGAGGCTGGCAGTGCAGCTGAAAAAGCCTACAAAAGGCATCCACGGACACTTCCCCTCCGAAGGTCCGCACCACCCACAGAAACTTGGCCAATGCAACAATACCGTTCGGGGTAAAGTGGTGGACCTTCACGTTAAATGGCTCCAAAAGCTTCGCCACAATTGGATCCATCAGAAGCCTAAGCCCCACTATAAAAAAATCCTTAAAGACCACAACCTCGCCGGTCTCCGGTATAGGAATCAATTCTGCCCCTGGAGGGCGACAAACCCCCTCGGCGAAATAGCCCTTCGAAACATAGAAGTATATCGTGCTCTGAGAAACGACAGATGGCTCAAAAAGCAGTCTTATGTTTCTCCAGAGCCATTAATTCTGACACGTCCGCGGACACCGCCGAAAGGCTCTCGCTGGACTGCTGCTACTGAGAAGGCTGCGAACCACCCGCCTCTCCTTTGGGAGCTGGACCAGAGTCTACACGAAGAACCGCCCTCTTAATGAATGCCATATCTACACAAAAACAAAGAAAGGAAAATTAGGAAAAAGGGTTCAAACGAACCTTCGATCAACCTCGCTGTTTGCTTAGTACGAGCCATAAACCACAAATCCACTTACACCGAGGAAAACGACCAACTTGACCACGCACGAAAACGGAACCTTCGAAAGAAACACTTTATAGTGGAAAGCGCCGAAGGTAAGCAAAGCTCGAGAGGGCACAAAATTTACCCCCCGCCTCCGCTTATATAGGTGAGGGAAAGCAACAGTACCAAAGGTAAAATCGAGGAGTCGGCCTCCCAAGCGGCGCAATAGGAGCCCGACACGTAAACCACCAAAAATGACCGTTGCAGCCGACGGTTCGGGAGACGTTTTTCCTCGGGAGCTTCCCGAAGGTTACTTGCAATCTTTTTCTTCAACGCGGGTTCGGACCGTCGGCTTCGGACCTCACCCTCGAGGGGCTACTGTTGGGGATTGGACCTTCGGGTCAAGCCCTCACCCTCGGAAATGCTCCCTAACCTGTTTGCAGGGCCCCAACGAGAGGAAGCCAAGCATACCCGAAGGTATCGGATGAATACTAAGAAGCGCAAGCACAAAGACCATGACCTTTGGTACGAAGGATAACACCTTCTGTAGGACGAAGGTCACGGATGGCTACCCAGAAGCGCAAGCGCAAAGACCAATACCTTCGGCGACGAAGGATATCGCCTTCGTCCGGCCGAAGGTGACGAACGGTTGCTCAGAAGCACAAGTTCGAAGACCAGGACCTTCAGGTAAAGGAATCAACTTCGGGAACGAAGGTGACAGCTAATTGCTTGTTGATGGAACCTTCATGGCTGTGACTCCCGGAGGTCCCCGAAGGCAGTGAAAACCTTCGTCGGTTGTAGATATGTGTGTGAAACGTGAATATGTAAGAAGGTCGGTTTTGTACACCTCTCAAATACGTGAGAATGTCGGATTTGTAAACCTCTCACCTTGTAATTTTACCCCGAAGCCGGCTAAAAGTGAGCTGTAAATGAGTTGGAAGGGGGTAATTTAGGAAAAACCTGGCCGAGGGTTAGGGGTATAAATAGCCCCCCCTCTCCACAGTGTAAAGAGTTGAATTTTCCGGTCATTATTGGAGAATTGAGCACCTACTTTCATTGCCATCTTCATACTGTTCAAGGTCCCTGTCTGGGCATCTAAGAAGCTAAGATCCTAACACTGGGGATGCTGACTACTACAAAAATCATTTATAGGGGCGGGTAAAAACATTTTTTAGGGGCGGACTTCGCACCCGCCCCAAGTTTTGGCTACTAAAAATGTTATTTTTGGGGCGGGTAATGCACCTACCACTAAAAATGATTTTTACATGGCCCGCCCTTACAATTCCATGTACAGAAAACAAAAAAAATCAAGAAAATCCAGGTAACCAGACTCATGGCCCGCCCCTACAAATCCATGTACAGAAAACAAAAAAAATCCAAGTAACCAGCCACCACCATAAGACCTATTGTGTCCAGGTACCATTTTTTTTACAAAATATGCACACTTGCATCATCTGGGATTCGAACCGCCTACCTCATGCCTTGCACGCTCCTTCCTTACCACCACACCACACAATCACTTGTAACTCCATATGATATGGTATTATTTTATATTAACTCTGAAATTGTTTTGTAGGGTCGGGTGACGCCGTCACCTGCCCCTAATAATCATTTTTAGAGGCGGGTGAGGCTCCCATCCACCCCTGCAAATAATTTTCCAATTTATTCAGAAAATTCATTTAATTCATTAGAAAAACACTTCAAAAAAATATGAAATTTTAGCCATAAGCCTGTTATGATATGTAGAATTTAAAAAAAAATATCAAAATTATACTTTGGGGTATATAATGGTTATGAGTGTGAAACCATAATATATGACTCGCTCACTCTACTCTCTAATACAACTCAAGACTTTCTTTATGATTTCCACACAAATAATCACTATGTATAGTGAAATATACTTTTAAAGTTTCTCTAGTTCTAAATCATAATAGGCTTATGGTAAAAATTTCACATTTTTATGTGTTTTGCTATTTTTTGAATTAAACGGATTTCTGAAATAAATTTGAAAATTATTTGTAGGGGCGGGTGAGGAAAATGCATTTTTAGGGACAAGTCTGTTGCTACAGTAATTCTGCTACATTTGTAGCAATGGGTCAAATTTTGGTCCACCCCTAAAAAATTTGAGGCGTTGCTAGAAATCGTTTTTGTAGTAGTGGCCATGTTTAGTTTTGGTCTTTTGCATAATGTTGATTGATCCACTCTAGCTTTAACATTATCCTTTGTCTTATCAGAAATGTCCATGATTGTTCCCCAAAGTTGCCATGATTTTCCCCAAAGTGCCTCGTTAAGGTTCTTTTCAGTGTGCATTACATCAATGTTATATGGAAGAAAATGGTCATCCACATTGGGGAGTCTCCACAAGCCCGACTTCTGAGTCGAGGCATCTTGCTCACTATAGCCCACAAAACCACCTTCTTTTTCATTAACCTCGAGATTGTCTAACTGAGCATGAACCACGGCACCTATCATCATCTATGGTGTAGGGTCTTTTACAGCGATACCTTTCATAATGTTCTTGATGTTTCGTCTGAATGGATGGTCGAGAGGGTGGAATTGTCGATGTTTGTGGAATGAAGAATACTTGCCACCCTTCCCCAACCAAATGAACTTCAGAGCTGCCTTGCATATTGGGCACGGGAACTTCCTGTGAACACATCAGCTACAGAATATCCCATACACCAGCAAGTCATGCAGGGAGTAGTGGTACCAAACATGCATTTCGAAGTTTATCTTTGTAGCTCGATCGTATGTCCATATCCCTTCCTCCCAAGCACGAACCTACTCATCAATCAGAATCTCTTTGTACGCATTTATATTATTCCCTAAGTGTTCCGGAATTATCAACGAGCCTCTAGTGCTCATTCCATAAGGATTGAACCCATCAGTTGCTAGTGCCACACTTACATTACAAGCCTCTAGAGCTTTCTCATGATGAATCCCAACAAAATAGGTCCATGCTTCAACATCGGATGGATGTACAAGCTTCTCGGCATTGTATCGATGTCCCTTATTATGCTATGTCATCTGTTTCGCAGATTTCTCGATCATGTAAAGCCATTGGATCCTCCGTATGAACGGAAGGTACTGTAGGATTTTCACGGGGATCACGAGCTGCCTCTAATGACCATCACTAGAGTCTACCTTAAGGAATCTAGAGGATCCACACTTTGCACATTACTTTGCTTACGCATGTTCTTTCTTAAATAAGATGCATCCCTTCGGACAAGTATGTATCTTATCATATGGCATCTTAAGTGCATGAAGGAGTTTCTGTGCGTCATACATGAGATCCATTTGAGAAACCTCGGTATCATCATGAAGGGGCCGTTGTGCCGTAGACAACATGTGGTACTACACTTTTGCGGTTGCCTCTAGCTCCTCCTTCCTACGTCCTTCATCGAAGTGTGCCTCATGATAGTCATTTAACATGTCTCCTACCCCGACATCGACATCATAATCCTAGATGTGTTGTCTCATGACCTCGTTTCTCATACGATCGGCTTCACCATGGTAGATCCACCAGGTATAGTCTGTCGTAAATCTATTCTTGCGAAGATGTTTACCGATGACCACCTTTGTTTGTTGACGCATGTTTGCACAACTGCTGCAGGGACACCAAGTGGCATGCTCTCCTTTAACCTTGGCAAATTCTAGTTCCAAGAAAGCATCGGTCTTCTCAGTCCATTCATAGGTCAACAAGCCCTGACTAGAGCGGCCCGTGTGCATCCACTCACGGTCATCCATCCTTTAACATATCATCGAGTAATATTAAATCAATTGCATCTACACGATGTTTATACTATCTAATAGGTGAAGATAGATCCTAATCCCACCCAAGGATACATAGATGAGGTTAGTTTCCATGCTCTACTCCTATTCGAGATAGAATTTCGGCAGCATTCAAACGAAAGGAAACGCATGTATCACTACCTCCCCACTGTTCTCCAAATACACGTCCTATCAGGGAGATTGTATATCCAAAGAACAATAGGGAAATAATGCCAAACTCAGTCTCGGATCAGAGTAGACCATGAAAACTAGCCCCATCTATACATCCTCGGGATGTCCAAAAAACATGGACAATTCAAAATAGATACAGTTATATATATGCAAAGATCTGCATATTTCCAATTGTATCTCTTTCGAATGGGAGATGCCTAACTTGGTTACGTGATTACAAACATGATACGAAAAGTGGGTCTACGTGGCAAGGCAATAATCTCTCTATCTCATCATCTTTGCCATGTGTCCCACGTTAGCCACACGGCAAAGATTTCCTTTTTGCCGTGTGCCTAGGTTTCGCCGTGGGTTTTATTTCTAGGCACACGGCAAACAGTGCCTTTTGTCGTGTGCCAGGATTTCGCCGTGTGTTTTATTTCAGGGCACACGGCAAACAACGCTTTTTTGCCGTGTGCCGAACTTTCGCCATATGCTTCATGGCGTGGCACACGGCGAATGCACCCTTTGTCATGTGCCTGAAAAGATGCACACGGCAAAGGCTCTAGCACACGGAAAACACCATGCTTCCGGTAGTGATACATGCGTTTCCTTTCGTGGATAGGTTGAGCTCTTGTCCTCCTGGGTGTTTTCATAGTGTGCTGAAGTTGGTTGCTTCTACTGTCACTAGCTGACAAACCGTGCTAATCTATTGGCCATGCTGGACGGTCACATCATAAATATATGGCATCTATCCGAGGGTCAATAAATTGAACAAAAGAAACCCTATCACAGATCGAGAGGCCCATCGAGTGAAGAACCAAGTTTCCTTCCTCCTTGCTTGCTTCCCATCGTCGCAATGGGCGAAAGCCGCGGCAGCATCGGTTTCTTCACGACCTACAGGCCGTCCATACCGCTGGACATCTTCTCGTGCCCCGTTCCTCCGCTGCCATTGACGGCTAACAGCGAGGAGCTCCTCACCGATGGCGTCTACTACAACCAGAACTGCCGCCCCGTCCCGCCGGCGGCGCTCAAGGAGCTGCTCGTGTTCTTGGGCAAGAAGAACCCCGAGCTGGCTGCCAGGTGCGGCGCCACGCCGGAGGACGCGGTCGCGGGCCGCGTCACCGGCCTGGTCTTCGTCTCCGAGATGGACGACGGCCTCGAGACGCTGTGCGTGGCTCTGCGCTCCAACTCCAAGGGCGGCGGCGGCGACGCGTCAGCGAACGTGGCGGTGCTAAGCCTGGCCAAAATCTATGGCCACGGAACCTTCGGCAGCGCGCGCATGGAGGACAGCGGCTGCATCGCCGGCGGCTTCACGGCGGGCGGCCGAGCCGTCGGCCACTCGCTCGTCTACGTCTCCACAAAGGAGCCGGCCAGGACGCGGCGCACCCCGTGGACTGTCGTGTACAAGACCAACCTAGCAGACGGCAAGACCGAGCGCCTCACTCCACCAGGTAATTGAGCCGATCGCCATGGATTACGGCCGGTCCTGTTTGATGCGATCATAAATTCATCGATCGTAATCACGAGTCTGCTCCCTACCTGTCCTGCAGATCATGAGATCAGTATGATTTGAGCCCGGCGGTGTCGCCGTCCGGGGAGATGGTGGCGGTGGCCAACTTCCGGTGGCACCAGTGGACCGGCGAGATCGAGCACCTCAAGACGGACATCGTCGTCATGAACGTGGACAGGGAGGCGCAGGGTGGTCTGCGCCGGAGGATCCTCATCAGGGACGGTGGCTGGCCGACGTGGGGCAGCGACCACTGTTGGAGAAACGCACATTGGTACCAGCACGTTAGTGCCGGTCAAAACGGAGCCGGCACTAACGTGCATGAACCGTACAAAGCGGGTACGTTAGTGCCGGCTAGAAACTCCAGCCGGCACTAACGTGCCATCCCCCAACGGTCAGCCCGTCTGCCACAACGGTCAAAAGACACGTTAGTGCCGGCTGGTGATTCTAGCCGGCACTAACTTGGTCAATTGCATGTTAGTGCCGGCTGGTAAATCTAGCCGGCACTAAAAGTCCACACTTAGTGCCGGCTAAATCCACTAGCCGGCACTAACTTGCCCCGTATAAGCCAGGCACTCCTTCCCCAGCCCGACCATTTCATTTGGCCGAGCTCCTCCTCTCTCTCATGGCGTGTTAGAGGGGAGGTGCTGTCCATTTTCCCCCAAATTTGTGAGGATTTCACCCATCCAAGTGCACCAAAGGTTAGTAGCTTCTTCCACTCTTCTTTCACGGTATTTATTCTTTGTTTCATGCTTTCTAGATAAAGAAAATAGTGATATTAAGGTTGAGGAAAAATGAGCATAATTTTCCAATTTATTCATTAATTTGAGTAAAATAGAATCGATTTGTTACTTTTTAGAGAAGGTTTTCTAGATAGTTTGACTATGACACATTTAGAGTAATTTTTTTGAATTATTTCACGGGGACATGTGTATATGTTATTATGCAAAATTTTAAGGATTTTAAGGATGAGGAAAAATGAGCATGATTTATTAATTTGTTCATTAATTTGAGCAAGGTAGAATTGATTTGTTGCTTTTTAGAGAATGATTACTATATAGTTTGACTATCACACATTTAGAATGAGTTTTTTTGAATTATTTCATGGTGACATGTCTATATGTTATTGTGCCAAGTTATTTTGTTATTTAGTTTAAATTTACTAGATAGGTGGTCTATGACACATTTACATTTTTTTTAATTACTTCATAGTAACCTGTTTTTAGGGATAATGAGCATGATTTTTTTTAATTTGTACAGATGGACCGGCAATGGATGCACGGAAGCCGGAGCACCTCGGCGTGGATTCAGGGTTTAGATTCTTTTCTCAAAGCGGCAATGGCAAATAGGTCGCCAAAGGGTTTAATGTGTTGTCCATGCAGTGTTTGCGAAAATAAAAAGGAATTCCGAAAAAGAGATACTCTATGGAATCACCTGGCCTTGAATGGTTTCATGAGTAACTATAGTCTTTGGACTAAGCACGGCGAAGTTGGAGTTATGATGGAAGATAATGAAGAAGATGACGATGGTGATAACAATCTTCCAGATTGGGCATGGGTTCATGAAGCAGGTGGCTTTCAAGATGAACCAATGGACGAGGGTGAAGCAAATGTTGCACAAGAGGAGCCACCTGACGAGCTAGGTCAGGCGTTACTTGATGCACAGAAAGACAGTGAGACTGTGAAGGAGGCATTAAAGTTCGAGAAGATGTTGGAGGATCACAAAAGGCCGTTGTTCCCTAATTGCAAACCGGAGCAAAAGAAGTTGGGTACCACGCTGGAGATGCTGAAATGGAAGGCAACTAATGGTGTAACCGATAAGGGATTTGGTGAGCTATTAAAGATTGTAAAGAACATACTTCCTGAGGGTAATGAACTGCCGTCAACAACATACGAAGCTAAAAAGATGGTTTGCCCTCTTGGATTGGACGTGCAGAAGATTCACGCATGTCCTAACGACTGCATCCTGTATCGCGGTGAATACGAGAACTTGGAAGCTTGTCCTGTTTGCAACGCATTGCGGTATAAGATTAGGCGAGATGATCCAGGTGATGTTGATGGGCAGCCGGTAAAGAAGAGAGTTCCCGCAAAGTTGGTGTGGTACTTCCCTATAATACCACGTCTGAAGCGCTTTTTCAAAAACAAGGATAACGCTAAGTTGATGCGGTGGCACAAAGAAGACCGTAAGGAGGATCACATGATCAGACACCCAGCAGATGGGTCCCAGTGGAGAAATCTTAACCGAGAGTATCCTCAATTTGACAACGACCCAAGAAATATAAGATTTGCTCTAAGTACTGATGGAATGAATCCGTACGGTGAGTTTGGCAGCGCTCATAGTACATGGCCTGTGACCCTATGTATGTTCAACCTTCCTCCTTGGTTGTGCCTGAAGCGTAAGTTCATCATGATGCCGGTGCTTATAGAAGGGCCAAAAGAACCTGGCAACGACATTGATGTGTTCCTACAACCCTTGATGGATGATCTATTACTACTCTGGAAAGAAGAAGGTGTACGTGTGTGGGATGAGTATAAACAGGAGTCCTTCAACCTCCGAGCTTTGCTTTTTGTATGCATCAATGATTGGCCTGCACTTGCAAAACTTTCGGGACAGTCGAACATGGGATACATGGCCTGCACCCACTGTTATGATGAGACCGATAGCATTTATTTGAAACACTGTAAGAAGTGCGTATACATGGGCCATCGTCGATTTCTTCCAACCGATCACCCCCTAAGAACCGAAGGGAAGCATTTCAAAGGAGAGCCCGAAACTCGTCCTAAGCCTCTATTTCGTAATGGAAAGCGTGTGTTCTCGATGATCAAGGATGTGAAGGTAGTATTTGGAAAGGGTCCCGGTAGGCAACCTGTTCCCAAGGATGACCAGGGACATGTTCCAATGTGGAAGAAGAAGTCTATATTGTGGAACCTACCTTATTGGCAAGTCTTACAGGTTCGCAACGCAATTGATGTGATGCATCTGTCGAAGAATCTTTGCGTAAACCTACTAGGATTCCTGGGAGTGTATGGTAAGTCAAAAGACACATTGGAAGCAAGGCGCGACATGCAACAGCTAGCTGGACGAAAAGGCTTGCAACCCGAAAAGAGAGACAAAGGATGCCACTATTTAAAACCTGCCAGCTATAATCTGAGCAAAGAGGAGAAGGAAAGTATGTTCGATTGCTTGAACAGTATCAAGGTCCCGTCTGGGTACTCCTCAAATATACAGGGCATAATAAATGTGAAAGAGAAGAAAATCCAAAACTTGAAGTCACATGACTGCCACGTCCTGATGACACAACTACTTCCGGTTATACTGAGGGGTGTTCTACCGGAAAATGTGAGATTGGCAGTTGTAAAGCTTTGTGCGTTCATGAATGAAATTTCGCAAAAAGCAATTAATCCAAATAATCTAATAAAGCTGCAGAAAGACATTGTCGAATGTCTTGTCAGCTTCGAGATGGTCTTCCCACCTTCTTTCTTCAATATTATGACACACCTTCTAGTTCATATTGTGACAGAAATAACTATCCTGGGTCCTGTTTTTCTACACAATATGTTCCCTTTCGAGAGGTTCATGGCCGTATTGAAGAAGTACGTGCGCAAACGTTCTCGCCCAGAAGGATGCATTGCTAAGGGCTATGGAACAGAGGAGGTCATTAAGTTTTGCGTTGACTATCTTCCTGATCTCAATCCGATTGGGCTCCCCGTGTCACACCATGAGGGGCGACTAAAGGGAAAAGGCACACTAGGAAAGAAATGTAATATGAACATCTCTTGTAGTGAATTCAGCCAAGCAAACTTCACGGTTCTTCAGAATTCATCCAAGGTGGCTCCCTATATTGATGAGCACATGAATATTATACGGTCCGAAAATCCACAGAAGAATTTTGCTTGGATTACACGCCAACATATAAAAACTTTTGACGGCTGGTTCAGACGAAAATTATTGGGCAACAACACAGTTGATCAAGAACTTCAATGGCTGGCCAGGGGACCATCAATAACCGTCCAGCAATACCAAGGGTACGAAATCAATGGGTATACATTTTACACGAGAGCTCAAGATAAAAAAAGCACCAACCAAAACAGTGGTGTCCGTATGTGTATAGTAAACAGTAATGGAGAAAAAAACAACTACTATGGTGTCATAGAGGAGATATGGGAACTTGAATATGGACCCATAGTTGTCCCTCTGTTTCGTTGCGAATGGGTGGCTGGAGGAGGCGTAACGAAGGACCAGTATGGGATGACCATAGTCGATTTTAAAAAGATTGGATATAAAGATGAGCCATTCGTTCTAGCCAAGGATGTGACACAAGTGTTCTATGTGAAGGACATGTCGAGCAAACCGAAGAAAAAGTCGGATAAGACGTCTCAAGCAGACAAGGCTGGAAATGAGCCGAAACGGCACATAGTTCTTCCAGGTAAAAGAAAAGTTGTTGGAGTCGAGAATATTTCGGACAATTCGGAAGATTATGACCAGATTGATGACCTTCCTCCATTCTCAGTTGACGTTGACCCCAGCATCCTCTTATCCAAAGAGGACACGCCTTACTTACGCCGTGATCACGTCCAAGGCACTTTCATCAAAAGGAAGATTATCAATGTTCCAGTAGATAATGATGATGAGTAGTACTTTTATATAAATTATATATTATATTTTCTCATTTAGTGATGTAATGTAACGCACCGCGCCGTATTTGTCTCAATTCTCGATACTATTCATCCAATTAGGACACAATATCATCTTCAAATAATATTATATTTTTGCATGGTATAACTATTATTTACTTTCACTAATTTTGCATTACTAGGAGTGTTGAAACATTAAATTACAAACAAATAATCAAGTAATTTGCGAATTGATTACATCATTGTATTGGCTATTACTGAAAAGACTTTTGAATATTTTTGCATGGATCAATCTGAAATTTTTTCGATTTATTACAAATAATAGAAGTATACTAACATATAAACCCTATAAGCTACACATAATTGATAATAGTAGCATATTTGTTAATTTACTTCAATTGCTATTGTTATTTTGTAGATATAATTACTATAATTATTGTGTAGCTAAAAAACTTAAGATATAAATTTTTGTTTTATTATTTTAATTATTAAGCCTATTATGAATAAATTTATGAATATTAAAAATTTATTGTAAATGGTAACCGGCGTGGCGAATTTACAATTCCCGCCAGATGGGACACGTTAGTGCCGGCTAGTAGTTCTAGCCGGCACTAATGTGAGAACGTTAGTGCCGGCTAGACCTACCAGCCGGCACTAATGTGTCCCATCTGACGTCACGGGGGCACGTTAGTGCCGGCTGGTAATACCAGCCGGCACTAACAGAGCCACGTTAGTGCCGGCTGGTAATACCAGCCGGCACTAACCGAGCCCCCGTGACGTCACTAACCTACCAGCCGGCACTAATGTGTCCCATCTGACGTCACGGGGGCACGTTAGTGCCGGCTGGTAATACCAGCCGGCACTAACCGAGCCACCCCCAACAAATTACTCCCTTCGCCGCCCAATTCCGATCGACGTTGCCCGCCGCCCCGACTTCTTCTTGCCGCCCCTGGCTCGCTCGCCCGCGTGCGCCGCCGCGTTCTTCCCCGGCCGTGCGTGGGTCCCCGGCCGGCGCTCGACCGTGGCCGCCCTCGAGGTCCTCCCCAGCCCGCCGTCCCTCCTCGTCGTCCCTAGGCCGGCCGCCCCCACGCCTCGTCGTCTCGTCCTCGCCGGCCCGGCCCGCGCCGCCGCGTACCTCGGCGTCCTCGCCCGGCCCGCGCCGCCGCGCACCTCGGCGTCCTCGCCCGGTCCGTGGAGCCGCCCGTCGACTCATCAGCGCCATCGCGGCCGCCCGGCTGCCCCCACGCCGCCCCGGCCCCGACCACGCCGCCCCTACTTCCACCGAGGTAATGTGTTCTATCTCCTTTTCTGTGAAAGATCATTATAAGCAATTTCTTGCATGAGGTCGCTAGCTGGGGCAAATACATTATGCACAAGTATGATCAGAAGCTAGAAAAGCACCATGTCTTTCTTCAGGGCAAGGCATATAAGCAATTTCTTGCATGAGGTCGCTAGCTGGATTCCTATGTTAATATTTTGGCTAACACATCTGAGATAAACTAGGCTATTAAAGTTTTCTAGCTACCATAGTACTGCTATATGACGTTTCGGCTTAACGAGCGGCCTGTCTATTGCTATTAGCTGCATCGACAATTCGAAGTCCTACAATATTGGCAAAGTTCATACACGCTGTTGGACAAGTTGAACTGATTGACTAAGTATCCTACTGGTGATCCATGTCAATAACTTACACAAGTAATTGTTTACTTGCTCTTTAACCGGCTAGTCATGTTGTAATCTCCCTTCTTTATAAATGAAATAGGTCCAATCTCATGCCCCTTCGTGAAAAAAAAACTTACACAAGGAGAAATCCCCTAAGGTCCTGTTTTTTTTTTTGACATTTTGGATACTTTTTAAGCAATAGCTTCGTGATGTTCAAAAGTTAAATGCCTCGAGTGTGCAAATTGTGCAACTGCAAAGTATATTGCGAATTGCATATATGAATGCTGACTGAATCTTTGAATGAATTACCCCTTACCTTGATTATTAGATCATACAAGCCTTATATTTGATAGTACCAATACAATGGTTTTCTATTCTATGTTTCTTCTGTAAAAATATCAGATGGTTTTGTAGTCGTTAAGTATGAGTACTTAAGTACGAGTACTGTGCCAAGTCTCTGGAGCATAATTTTGAAGCAGGAACAGGTTATGCTAGCATAAGTGTATATCTATGACCTTCATAATGAAACATGATTGCTACTATATATGACAGTCTCAAATAATTAGATTTTGTCACTTATGATGATGTTCCTTTTTTCTAGAAAGATCTTGTTATACTTAACAGTCGCTAAATCCAAATGAATTTTTCAGTATTTTTAAAAAAATATGCTGCTATATTTCAATCACATTGTAGATTTAAGAAATGTGAAGTTACTGATAACTGGATTCAGTGCTTTAGTTTTTTAACCTGATAGAGAATGTTGTGAGGCAAACAGGGGAACCACCCCTAATGTTTCTTCAGTTCGATGTACAGATCAGAAGAACATATGCATTTTGTCTCTCGGAATAATTTATTAGCAAGAAGAACATATGCATTTTGTCTCTCGGAATAGAAATAGCAATGTTAGGATACCCATGCTATGCAACCTATCTACTGCCAATTTCTCCCATGCTGCTTGGTCATGCACTCCAATGGAGCTTTTCTTTATCTTGCGGCATTATCACAGTATATATGCTTATCTCATTTAGTATTTCACAATCTGGATGTTGCTATTGCATACAAAATAATCTAAAGGCCTTAGCAACTGGGCTCATGCACTCTCTTTGTTTTTTATTGTTTCAGGTAGTGGAAATGGATCCTACGGACAACCAAGACGAGTTAATGCACGAGCTCATTCGTGGTAGTTCTGGGCACATAGCTCCAGAGTTTGATGAGGACGAGAACGATGGCAGCCAATTTTTAAACTTGCATTATCATGGCGACGAGGAGCAAGATATTAGTGGGGAGGAAGAAGGAAATGTCGAGGAAGCCGAGGTATAAAAGTTTAGTGATTCTTTCAGGCATCAGGATAAATGTTTTGTCAATATATATGTTAGGAGCAAGATATTGTTTGTGACACATGCGGCCCAGCTGCGAACTATTTGTGTTATGTTGCTAGCTTTGTTGATGATTTCAGTCCTTGTGTAAGGAGTCGTGCTCCAGCTAAAAATTCTTATGAATGTTTCAGTCAATAAGTTACCTAATATCATGATAATTTTCGATCTGGAACCCTTGCTTGCGGGTTATGAAGGTTACGCATACCTGCCGCGACGTCCACTAGTTGCTAGCAACCCGCTTGATAAATTTGCGATTCTTTCAGGCATCAGGATCGACGAAGCCTAAACGGAAACGTGGCTCCAAGAGGAAGATGGTAGGATGTACAACCATCACGGAGATCAACGAAGCAACCGGCGAGCCACTAGCTCCTGGTCAAATTAAGACAACATTTGTAAATCAATTGGGATATCTTGTTAGGGAATCCGTCCCCATAAAGTATAAGCTTTGGAAGAGAAATAAAGTCTCTGATCGACCTGAAGATATCGTGCCAGATTCAGAGAAAGATTTGTTATGGAAAGAGGTGTCGTTGCACTTCAACTTTCCCCCAGGCAAAGCTGACAAAATAAAGGGATGGGCATTTAAGAAGATGGCAATTCAGTTCGCCTCATTCAAGAAAAAATTGGTGGCAAACTTTGTCAACAAGGGCCTCACTCCAGATTTTGATAAAGTCTGGAAGAAGCAACGAGAGTGGTGGAATGAATTCGTGAATTACAAGCACAGTGCTGACAGCATGGCAGCCTCGATTCAAGGCAAAATGAATGCTAGCAAAAAGAAAAACTTCCATAGACTTGGGCCCGGAGGTTATAAGGTTGCCATTCCGAAATGGGAAAAGATGGAAAATAATTTAATTGTAAAAGGAATCGTACCGCAAACCTTGAGTTGGCCCAAACGAGCAAGGTATTACTTCTATGCTCATGGAGGCACACTAGACCCCGACACTGGAATATTTGTGACTAGCGACGTACTAAGAGAGGCTGCCCAAAGACTCGAGGACGCAATGAGGCGTACCGAAGAAGGAACCTTCCAGCCCAACAGAGAGAATGACGAGCTGACTTACGCTCTTGGGAATGCGGAACACACTGGACGGACCCGAGGTGTGGGCGTAGTTCCATGGAAATATGGCTTTTCCGGAGATCTCGAAACCTACCGAAGCCGATGCAGAAGCAAGGCAGTAGTGGCTGAGAAGATTCATAGCCTAGAAAACCGGATAATGTCACTTGAGGCAGCAGTTGGGCAACGCTCGGACCAACCAGCTGCCAATGTGGAGATCAGCCCCTCTTCTCAGCGTCGTAGCAGTGTTGCTTCCACGGAGCACCCTAATTTGGGTGCCGACAGGCCGAGGGACCCCATTGACGACATCACCGTTAGGACCCAATGTGAGCTTCTGGTTCTTTATGGGAAAAAGCTTAAAGTTTGTGCTGAGGGTTATGCGGAAGTCCAAAAACAGGGCGGGACAATACATTGCCAGCCGATTCCTGAAGGATTCGCCAGAGTCTTTGTTGACCGAATTACTGAAGAACGCTGGGAAGACATGGACCTCCCGATCCCTATAAGTCCTGAAGAAACAGAACTACAACATGCCGTACACACATGGATCGCGTGGCCAAAGCGCGACATAAGATTGGTGCAAGCAGACACAGATTCCGCTCGGTGCTCAAGGCAAAGATCACCAACGCCAGCTGATAGGAATCCTAGTGTTGGCCCACCTTCTCCACCGCCTGCACGGGACCCCAGCATGGATCCGCCATCACCAGCCGCACAAAGCGAGCCAATTCTGGCATCATCACCAGCCGCACAACAGAATCAGAGTCAGCGACAGAAGTCATACACGTCCCCTTCGGTCCAGCCATCTCATAAGCAGCAAAGAAAGAAGAAAAAGAAGGCGCCAGAAGAGGAAGAGGCAGAAGAATCGTTTCAAACCTTCTTGCTGAAGCGCAAGCTACTAAGGGAGGCTGCGAACAAGAAGCCAGAAATAGATCCGGTTGCAAAGGCACACTTTGTGAAACACTTCATTAAAGATCCCACCAAGGAGAAAGAAAGAGAGTCGGATTATGATCGGCAGATCAGAAAGTGCTACAGCAACCCCAAGAATCGCCTGATTAATGCAAAGACCGTTCCCCAGCTCGGAGAGCAGTCCAAACAATCGATCCCTCCGTTGATAGTGTCGCATGAAGACTGTCCCGATGAATCAAGAGATCCGTTGACCATGGCTGGGATGATATTGCAAACTGATCTAACAAGGGCTCAATTGCTTGGGGAGGCCCTACAGAATGCCCGCGGCAGGAAAAAGTTTGTACTTGGTGAACCTTTGATATGGCCAGAGTTGCTACCATTCCTACCAACGAGAATGGCCGAGTTACACAAATGGTATGCCGTGCAATCTAAAGCTAGTAAATTAGAGATGTTCCCAGCTCGGATTAAAGATGAGCATTTCTGGCGGGGGGCAGATGATGTATATATCGAGTTTGCATCACTCTACGATTTATACCATCAAGATGCCCTTCACAAGTCACTCGTCAGTGTATGGTGCATGTAAGTATTGTCTCTCATTTCATTATTTTAGCCTTGAGTGTTGATTGATCCCCGTTTTTCTTGTGTCCCGTAGGTCAAAAATTCAAATTTGCCGAAAGAAGAACTTTCATAACGTCGGGTTCTTCGACCCCGATATTATACACGAGAAATCGCTAGCGCTAAATCCTGGAGACATAGTCAATGTTATATACAGGGGGTTGCGTAAAAATAGCATGTGTCCCTTCATTCTCTTGCCATACAACCATCAGTGAGTCGTTCTTTGTTAGACTTTTTTTTCAATCCCTTCGTATTAATAATACCATTTAATAACTATTATAATCAACATTAATTGGTTATGCGTATGTATATGCACAGCTTTCATTGGATATTGCTTTGTATTCGGATTGAGGAGCACAAGGTCTTGGTGTACGACTCGTTAAGGCAAGATAAATCAAAGTACCAAGATATCATCGAGGTGGTAAATACTGCATGGAGTCGCTACCTCCACAAACACATAGGCTTGCCCATAGGTGAAATCGAGCCTCTTCATTGGGTGACTGATTTTCCGGTATGAATATACTCTCGCTACTAATGTCATTCGCAATAAACATCAAAAAAAATTCTATATCGTAACCCACATTTGTCCATAGTGTTGGAGACAGGGCCAAGGAAACAACTTATGTGGATACTACGTATGCGAGTGGATCAACTCTTTTGCAAGTGAAAAAGGGCAAATGACAGTGGATGCATTCAATGTACGTGAGCACAATCACATCTGCTCATTATTTTATTTCATTATTTTTTATTCTCATGTTTTTATCGAAAAATGTGACAGCGTTGGCGGATGAAAGAAGAACTCATTGAAATCGCTCGGATCAGGGCAATTCAAGAAGCTATATGCGGATTTCTACTCGATGAAGTCATAAATCCTAAGGGCGAATTTCATGGCGATCTCCGTCTAAGCGTCGCCCAAGAAGATCCGACGACGAGGAAGCTGATACGTTATTATAGTTGATGTAATATCTCATGTACTTTTGAACTCCTAAGTGTTCCATACATGACATATAATATATATATATAAATATATAATGTTAGTGTAATATGCTGTTCTAATAATACTGTGCAATGCAAAGAGTACGACTATGTAGTCACATACGCTAGAAATACGCATAGCCATACGTATAAAAACGAAAAGAAAAGAAACATAAAGAAGAAAAAACATTTAGTGCCGGCTAGTTATATCAGCCGGCACTAACCTTGCTGTCAGAACTCGGGCGGGGGCGGGCACGTTAGTGCCGGCTGGTATTACGGACCGGCACTAACATACGGACGTTAGTGCCGGTCAGAGTAGCCGGCACTAACGTCTGTCACGTTAGTGCCGGCCATTTAGTGCCGGCCACAGGGACCGGCACTAAGCCGTCCTGTGACCGGCACTAATGTGCCTTTCTCCAACAGTGGACAACGTCATCTTCTTCCACCGCGGCGTCGACACCAAGCTCCCCAGCGGCGCCGTGCAGACGAACTGGGGCGTGTTCCGGTACGACATCGCCACCAGGCAGACCACCCGGGTGACGCCGGAGGCCTTCGACGCCGTGACGCCGGCAGCCATCAGCGCCACCAGAGTCGCCGTGGCCACCATCCGCCAGAAGACCGGGCCGACGAACGACCACCGCGGGGAGGCGCAGTGCTGCCACATCGAGATCTTCGATGTCAACGACGGCCCTGACCGGCCGGTGAAGATCACCCAGAACATCAGCCCAGAGGTCGACCACTACAACCCCTTCATCCTGGATGGCGGCAGGCACGTTGGGTACCATCGCTGCACAACAACCAACAGTGGCGGAGGACGCCGAAAATTTTAGGTGTGGCGGTGGATTACTAGATTATGTTCAAATATTATACGAAAATAAAGGTTCACAACAAAAATATGGTTTAGAAGTACCTCAAATAAAGAAAAACACGTAAAGTACACATCAAATCAACAATTGGACCAAAAAAGCTATCAAACAAAGAGAAAACATAAATTAGTAACGAAATATTAGAGTTAAAATATTAAATGTAATACAAGATACACAATTAGAGTATAGAGTTATACCGGATATTTATTATTAGTTGCGTCTAGGAGACTTTGGCAATTGCATATTTCTATCTTTTTTCTTCTGAAAAGCCTTCTTGATAGATTCAAGATCAATTCCTTTAAATATCTCCCGCTCAACATACACCACCATCAAGTCATTAAGCCAACCATCGGACATCTTGTTCCGCAACTCAGTTTTAATAATCTTCATGGCTGAAAATGCTCTTTCAACTGATGCAGTTGCTACTGGTAGCAGCAATGCCAGCTCAATTAGGCGATAAACCAAGGGAAATATTTCATGCCTCTTAAGTTCAACCATTTTCATTGCTAGGCTTGCAAGGTTATAACAAGCTCTGAATGCCTCAACTCTTCTAACATGAATAATGAAGGTTTGTAACTGGTCTCTTATTCTTTTCCGGTCATCAAAAGAAAAATCATCCAAATATATATCTGTGAGGCGAGCAAGTTTATTCACATCAAAGTTAGAGAATGAATCTCTAGGATCAAGGCAAGCAAAGCAAGTAAGTAATTCCGATGATACCTCACTGAATCGATGATCAAACTCTGTTGTGATAGCATCTATGGTAGCAAAGAAGGTATCAAAACGAAAGTAATGATCTTGAGTGATGTTGTTTCTTCCTCCTTTCCTTGATCTACCAAATCTTGGTACACTATCTTCCATATTTGGTATTGGGATATCATTTTCTTGGCAAAATGTTTTGACTTCTTCAAGTAGTGGCTCATAACCTTCGCTTCTCAAATTGTTCAAACGTGTTTTCACGTCAATAACCAAAGACATGGCCTCAACAATATTTTGATCCTTCTTCTGCAACAGATGAGATAGCTCGTTTGTTATGCGAAGGATCTGTAACATCATCTTCATGATAAACACAAAGCTGAAAGACTCCATAGTAGGCACCAACCCCCCTGCCCTTGATGGATTACGTTCCTCATCATGCACCACTTGCAGAACTTCTATTATTGAGTCCCACATTGTTTCAATACGAAGCAATGTCCTGTAGTGAGATCTCCATCTTGTATCTCCAGGCCTAGGCAATGATGTTTCTTGATGTTGTCCTCTACCTGATGAAATATCTCCACTCTCCAACTTATTCAAAACAATTGTATGATGACTATCAATCAATAAATCCTTCCTCTTACAAGATGCACCAGTGCTGCTCACAATCATGTTCACATAGTCAAAGAAATCCTCTATAGATGAACAACACTTTGAAACCGAAACAACTACCAACTGCAATTGGTGAGCAAAACAATGGATATAGAAAGCATATGGGTTCTCATCACGAATTAGTTTTTGAACACCATTGAATTCACCTCTCATATTAGAAGCTCCATCATACCCTTGGCCTCGTATTTTTGCAATAGTTAAACCATGGGTACTAAGAACCTCCACTATTGCTCTCTTTAATGCTTCTGATGTAGTTAGCTTGACATGCTTGATACCCAAAAATCTTTCAACTACTTGCCCTTTTTTATTCACATACCTATATGAGGAAACTCACAATATTTAGAAATATTATAACAAGATTCATCAACATTCAACAAGAATACAAGATATAAAAGTGGATGTTTACCTGACTATTATGGCCATTTGCTCTTTGACTGATATATCACGAGATTCATCAACAAGAATAGAGAATAAACAACCACTCATCTCTTCTTTTATGACTTTGGTAACCGCTTGAACACAACACTCGGCAAGTTCTTTCTAAATTGTTCCAGAAGTCATTTTAGCATTTTTAGGACAAGCAAATTCAAATGCCTGCCTCACTTCCTCATTTCTTAGTTTGTACCAATCAAGAAATTCTAGAAAGTTGCCTTTGTTCAATGAAGTTTCTGATTCATCATGTCCACGGAACGGTTCACCTTGCAAGGCAATATAACTTACAATAGCCAAAGATGTATCTACACGGGTTTCATACTTCTTTTCTGTCTCTTTGGTATGAACTACAGTTTTCTCCTTTACACTTGCCCTTTGATTATCAAAATCATCAAATGCCGATCTTGATCTATTATGAGCACTATTAGGGCCACCAACATGTTTAGGGAGTGCTAAGTAGGCATTCTTCCATTGCCTAAAGCCTTCTTTTGTAAAGGCCTCATAACCAAATTTGTCATCATCTACACCAACTCTTCTAAAAAGATAACAACAAAAGCAATAAGCCTTACCATTCACCAAGCTATATTCCAGCCAATTATATTTCTCAAACCATTCTTTTCGAAAACGCCTTTTATCTTCTCCTCTAGGAAAAACATGACTACTAGGTTGAGTTGGACCTCGTTCCATGAAAGCCCTCCTAATTTCATCTCTAATATTAGGACTAAATTGCTCAATTGGAATCCGAAGCCCCGGATCAGAAATGATATAATCCGGATTGAACTCAGTTATTGTACCTTGATCATTTTCATTGCTACCTGGCTGTTGGCCTATGGTATTGGTGTCCTCCAAATGAGTTTCCACCACCTCTTCCTCCTCTATTATGGCATTACCAACTTCACTTCCATGAGTGCTTGGGTTTGTGCTACTGGATCCGAATGGACTAAAATAGCTCTTTAGATCTGAAATAAATAGTCAAATTCACATTAAAGTAAATTAGCTTAAGTTCCCAATCCTATACAACACCCAAAAATACTACGTCTCTCACCTCTTTCTTGTGCCTTTCTTTTCCCTTTTCTGCTAGAGCTTGGTTGTTGCTCCATGGAGCTTGAGCCGGCGGCTGCCTTCCCTGTATTTGAGATTCCTTCGGAGAACGAGCTTGAAAAATGTGGTTGGCAGCTCGTAGTGCTGGGCTTTAGCTTTGTCCGTCTCAATCGCAATGGGCATCTCTTGGAGAGCTGCATTATTTCACAAAGGAATCAATTAAAAGTTGCTTGCGCCAAATTAATAAACCGAGCTAGCAACTGATCGATGCACGCACTCACAGTGGACGAAGTGGAGGAGGCTCTTCTCCAACCCCTAAAATCGCAGAATATCACGAAATTACAGAAGCAATCTACTTAGTAAGCTCTCAATTTGAGAATCCTCGTGAATGTGTGTTCGAGATACCTGTGGAGATGGAGGCTCTGAGGGCACCAAGCCCGTCGCGGACGCCACGAAGGGCCAAACCAGCGGCCTCGCGGCAAGACGAGTACGCTGCAGCAGCTTCTGAGCTTCGTATATGCGTACGGACAGGTCGGATACTAAGGCTTCAAGCTCCGCGCAGCGCCCGCGGATCTCGGCCTCGACGTCGGCGGCCGTGGCGAGGTCCGCCGCCGAGCGGAATCGGGCGTCGACTAAGGAGCTGCTCCAGCTGCCGCCGCGCGAGCAGCAGCCGCGTGAGGCGCCGGGCGGAATTGTGTCCATGAGGTTGCGCTCCAGCGCCGCCAGTGCCGACCGCGCCGCCGCCCCGTAGGCCCGCTCCTCCGCGGACGCCAGCCTGTAGTAGGATGCCGGGGAGGCAGCGAGGTGCCCAGGCGCGTCGGGGACTCGGGGAGCCGGGGACCGGGGCCGGAGGGGCGGAGGGCGAGGGCGCCGCTGCAGGGAGCCGGGATTTGGGCGAGGGCGTCGGGCGTGCGGCGCCTCGGTGCGCAGCCAGTGGGGACGACTCGGACCGTCGGACGAACTGACGAAGTTGCGGCTGCTAGGGTTGTTTCTTCATGGGCCGAGGTATATCCACTATGGGCCGGGCCGAGGTATGGCGAGCGCCACACCTCGCCACACTGGACCCTCCGCCACTGACTCAACCAAGGAGCTTCTCATGGTAATAACGGCTGAAGGAGAATTTATTTGCCTCCTTGCTGATTCGGAGTATACTCCGCGTCGTACTCTCTACATTCTAAATTATTAACCATATCTAGATACATAACAAAGTCTATAAATCTAGAAAAGATAAAACAACTAATAATTTGGGATGGAGAAAATAGCTCTAAAATATCATGGGTCATGCATGCAGAGTGGATATAGCAACATCACCCAAAAGGTTCACAAGATACAATCTCCAGAGTCGCACAAGGATGTGGGGCTATTCAGGGTATCCGGTGTCTTCCCAACCGTCTCCAAGGACGGCTCTAAGCTCGCCTTCGTTGACAATGACTTCAGAACCGTCTATCTTGTCGACAGCCAGGGGATGCACAAAGTCCATGAGGTACCTCATCATCCAAGCACAAAAAAAACCTAATAACTACATACACAAGACGTACAAATTAAAAGAAATAAAATTACAAGAGATCAACGTTTCTGTAGATGTGACAAAAGAAAGAGAACTAATGTGATCGAGATGATTTGTGCAGAGAAGAAGCTCGAACAGTATCTTCTCAATAGTGTGGAACCAGAACCCTGACAAGGACACCCTCTACATCTGTATAGGGCCATCCTTCAGTGCCTCCCAGCCCCTAGAGATCTATGCCATCTCCAAAGTGTCCGGGCGACACACCGCCCAGAGGGTGTCGCGCCTCACCGATGGCGGTTTCAACAACGCCTTCCCTTCCAGCAACCCGGAAGGGACCAAGTTCGTGTTCCGGTCGACGAGGGGTGGAGGGGATAAGAAGCATAAGAACTTGTACATCATGGAGGACTCGGATGAGGGGGAGTTCGGTGAAGGCACGGTCACACGGCTGACCAACGGGCCATGGACCGACACGCACTGCAGCTGGTCACCAAGAGGAGACTGGATTGTCTTCTCCTCCTCCCGCGACAAGCCGGCCGGCGCGCTGGAGATGGACCTCCTCGACCCGGGCTTCTTCGCTATCTACCTTGTGAATGCCACAGACCCCACGGTGATTGTGCGGGTGATGAAGAGCTCGGATACCATCGCCGGGCACGTGACCCACCCGGTGTTCAGCCCGGACATGCGGAGCATTGTCGTCGCCTCCGACATCGCCGCGGTCTCTGCTGACCCCATCTCGATGCCACATTTCCTGCACTCCGTCAGGCCCTATGGCGACATCTTCACCGTCAACCTCCGTGACATGGAGGACATCAAGAAGAACCAGGACATCCAAGAGTACCACCGCATCACGCATAGCCGCTATGAGTACTCCACTCCGACATGGTCCAAGTTCGCCACCGACGATCCCAACACCCAATGGAGCAAGCTCATAACCAAGAGCATCGCAGCATTTGGGGCGGCATGCCCGCGGTAAGAGGGCTGGACTAGGCTGGTCCAGGCCAGGCCGGGCCGGGTTGGATGCGAGTATGTGACCGGATATGCATCTATTAGTTATGAAACTATTGCACGCTTTTAAGGAGATGCTGCTGTGCGCTGCTATGTAGGGCTAACAGCTTGTTTGGGGTCTTGTATTTTCTTTGATCTACTTTGTACTAGAATGCAATAAAGTTTTGCTTGTAATGCATCGTATTTCTTTTTTTTTGGAAATTTTGGATTTGAATAACAACCTGATTTTTGGAAGAGGGTGCACCCGATTCCTATATTGTACTAATCAAGATCAACAAAAACAATATTTATGTTTATCTTAAACTCTGGAGTTCTTGATAACTAGCATGTGAAAGTAGAAAAGACTGTTATTTCCTCCGACAATTCTACAACAACTATTGTTAAATTATCATTGCTCCAATTGTGGTACATTAATTGATATTGCATGAGCCACTGCTGAGGGACTCGTCCACTGGCGTGTGGGCTAGATCATTTACGGTCCCACCGCACTAGTGAGACAAGTCCAATCTACACCGCATGGACTATTAGAAAAGAGTCCATCATCATCACTGGTTGCTAAGGGTTTTAGGTACATGTTCTTGAAACCAGTACTACAAAACCGGGACTAAAATTATCGGCCTTCGTCACCGGGTAAAACAACCGGCTAAGGCTCTCTTTAGTACCGGCGGGTGAAGTTTCCACTCGATACCAAAGTATTTTCGGTCAAAAAATATATTAAACCCGAGAAGAGGCCCGCACATGCGCATGTTCAAAGTCAGAAGTCGCATGATTTTTTCACGCAAAATACGCGCACGTGCAGTGGCCAAGATTCGAAACCGCGACTTCTTGTCTCACATGTAGCTCAATTACCATCTCACCTACATAGTTGGTGTGATTGAGAGGGAGATATTTCCATTTTGATGTAACCCGTGGAGCACCTTTAAGTACCGGATGGTGTTACCACCCGGTACTAAAGGATCTTCTTAGGCACCCATCCACCCCAAAATTACCAACATAAAGAAGGCCCGGTACCAATGTTAGCATTGGTACCGGGTCTTCTTCATGCTGATACCTTTTGGGGTGGACCTTTGGCTTGTTTTCTACTAGTGAGGGGAACTTGATATTGACCTGCACTCCTGCAGCAACGATGGAGCATTTGAGGTTGATTGTGTCCATAAAATTAGGCATTTATGTCGACCGCATACATAAGAGGGGATGTGAATTAGAAATAGCTCTGCTGCCCCTGTATGACTTGCCTATTGGATAAATCAATCTCCACTGTCACTAAGAAGATGGAATTCTCAAATAAGTCTAGCTTTAGTTCCTTCTCTACTAAAACACGCAGAGGCTGTGTAGATCAAGAAGAGTGTGCTTGGATTTCTTATTGAAAGATGATTAAAAAAAAGATGGGTCACACACACACACACATGCGCGCCTGCTTTTTTATCAAAATAAAGCATGATGGGTCGTGCCAGTCAGTTTTGGTCGCCCGGCTGCAAGATCCCGTTGATATTGACCTTTTGGTGTATTGGCACGTATTATTTTCGACAAGACTAGCCTTTTATTTCCAGAAATCACTAGAAATCGGTTTCAAATACTGTAGTGTATTGCTAGCGACCAAGCGTAGGTAATAGTAAAATTTAAATGGTAGCTGCGAGGAAGATGCATGGATATAAAGTAAGTAACATTAATATATTCATCAGACTTGATATCCACCTCCATTCAAGCTGCTTTGTCACAGTATAGTCCTAAGAAATTTTTAGATACTTAAACTAGCAGCATGCATGTGACCCCTTTCTTTAAACTTGAAAGTCTGTGTTGTCAGTCTGTCAGAGTCTAGTCCTAATAAATCTATGGATGCTTTATTTGTAGCGTGCATATTCATCACACTCTTGCAGTCTTATACATTATAACTTGTAGCATTATGCATGTCATTTGTACGCAAGCCAGCATTATTGATCGATCAATCAGACTTGATTATTGATCCATGCATCCTTATAACACGACATCCATGCAAGCATGCTCTGTCTAAGCAGCATAGTCCTAAGAAATTTGTAGATACTTAAACTTGCAGTGTGCATGTGACACTGGTCTTGGGACAGCTAGATGCGTTGATTGCAGCAATAGGCACCCATCTTCTCTGGACTGATAGATCATGTGCGTCTTTAATTTTTAAAGCCAGCTTGCAATGATCCAACTATTGTCCTAAGTTATAGAAAGCATCGAACCATACATGACGACATCAGACAATGCACCTGCATGCCGCACCCATGTGAAGCATACTGGTCTGTCAGTTGGTGATTAGATGGCATCACAAAATACAAATGAACCAATCTAAATGCCTAGATGGCATAACCGTACAAACAGTTTGTTTAAGACCCTACATAAAAAAATGGAGTTATGGAAAATAAGACTTGGTAGGCATCATGTATACTCAGTTGGTGTTTCTTACAACTCTCAAGTCACATGCATGTGCATCTTGATAGAGACATGCTGACCATTAATAATAAGCTGCCACATGTACTCAGTAGAATAATAAGGCATTGTTCCATAGAATATGACTTTATTTAGACAATTATACATCATCATGGGCAGTCAGTTGTAATCTCTGCTGACGCATCCACGGGAACAACCATGTAGGTCACTAATTAGATACTTTGCAGCATGCTATGTGACACTAATGCAATTGCAAGGAACACAAAGCATTAGATAGGTTCGGACCGCGAGATGTGTAATACCCTATGTCATGTTGGTGGTTTGTACTGCTTAAATATAGGTTATGCTTTGGAGGGCCGGGGTCCCTGCCCGCCCTTATATAGGGGGATATGGTTACATGGAAATCCTAGCCGAATATTACGTAAGGAGTCCTTCCCAATATCTATTTGGTGTTGACATTTCTTAGCGTCATCACTAGAAACGGGATTGTTAGGCCCATATCTAGCAACGGCGCCAGAAATGCTTATTGACATTTCTTAGCGTCATCAATAGAAACGGGGTTGTTAGGCCCATCCCTAGCAACGGCGCCAGAAATGCTTGTGTCAGTATAACTTAACAATTACAGAAAGATCAGCAAACACATGGATATATAGCATTGTAGCATTTCACGCGGAGAGTATTCAGGTATCATTATTTATATTTTCTCAAAGGATGGCAGTGGCAATACTTGGCAATAATCGTGACATTGTGCATTAAGGTATAGACATAGCCTAAACAGGGGTAAGCCATGATAAAAAGAATAATGACACACACACACGCCAACTCTCAAGGATAAAAGATAAATAAAGAATAAACATATAACTAACGTTAGCTGGAGCTTAGGCAAGATCAGGCGTCCTAGTGCATCTATCCATTAGCAAAGGTTATGCTACTCACATGGTTAGAACTGTAGGTGCAAAGAAAATGGGAATGTCAAGGAGAATGTCCCGACCTAGGTACTGTTAGGGTCGTTACATATTTGCATGAACTCCTACACCCACTACTAAAAAACTGATTAACAGTGACCATTTTTTTGGAGCTCTGAGGTAGTCAAAAAAATAACCGCCTCTGTTAATGCCCAGTTTTAACAAAGGCGGTCATTTCTTATTAACTGAGGCGTTTACAGTAACCGTCTCACAAAATCGATTAACACAGGCGGTCACCTTTAACGTGACCGCCTCTGTTAATACCCCTATTTTCATAGGCGGACACGTTATAGAAAATTGCCTCAGTTAATGGGCCGAGCCCAATAAATTCCATATGAGCCCGGTTGCCCATAAAATATATAAATAAAGTAAACCCTAACCCACCCCGATCTGTCTCTCCCTCCCTCCCTCCTCTCACACGCGGTGGATCTAGATCTCGCGGTGCTCTCTCTCCCTCCCTCCCTCCCTCCTTCCCCCATGGAGCAGAAGCGGCGGCCGTGGCGGACCAGAGGCGGCGGCGGTGTGAGGCGACCGCGGCGGAGCAGACGCGGAGGCCCCAGCCGGCGGTTGCGTGGCGTAGCCCATCCGTGGACCAGAGGTGGAGGCCCCGACTGGCGGCGGTGCGGCCCGAGCGACCGCGGCCCTGAGAAGCGGCGCGGCGCGGCGTGGCCCGAGCGGCCGCGGCCTAGAGCGCACAGCGAGTGGCCGGCGGCGGAGTGGCAGCGAGCGGCGCCTAGATGGGCTTGGCGAGCCCGTGATGGGCTCAGCGGGCTCGTCACGGGTTTTCTTTTTTTATTATTTTTTTATTTGATTAACTGAAGCTAGCACCAAACCGCCTCAGAAAATACTTCATTTCATGTGACCTTTAGTATGAGGCGTTTCTTGTGCCCACCTCAGAAAATGAAATTTGTCCGTCTCAGTTTAGACTAATGTAGTAGTGACTGTACTCCCACGTCGGGGAATACACTAACCGTAACACAGCTGTTACAGTGGACGGACAGGGTTATTACTACCTGGTGTCTACCCCAGTCAAACTGTAGAGCACCATCATATCCATAGGATCACACATACTCGAGCTCCACCCTCGCGTATGACGTCACTACCCTAGCTCCCCTGGGACTCCTACCCTTTGGATGGACAAGCATAGAGCTAGAGCAAGGCTGAAAGTACAATGAACCAACATCCATACCCAGATCATCTGGCCTAACCATATACTTCACACAACACATGAATAAAACTAAGCATGGATTGATAAACTATCGAGATAGCATAGCAACCATGACTAAACTTTTTATTATGAATAGATTGCTGACAGAAATAATACAAAGCCATACCAAAGGAACCGCAAGCAAAGAGCAATGGTCGTCGTCAGTAAGTTAGGATGCCATGCCGTTCGTAAACGCTAGCTACACACACGTCTGCAATAAAAATAATGCAGTTGATGGGTCTTGCCAGTCAGTTTTGGTCGCCCGGCTGCAAGATCTCGTTGATATTGACCTTTTTTGGTGTATTGACACAAATTATTTTGGACAAGACTACCCTTTTATTTCCAGAAATCACTAGAAATCGGTTTCAAGTACCGTAATGTATTGCAAGCGGCCAAGCGTAGGTAATAGTAAAATTTAAATGGTAGCTGCGAGGAAGATGCATGGATATAAGGTAAGTACAATAATAATCTATCCATCAGACTTGATGACCACCTCCATTCAAAAGTTGCTCTGTCACAGTATAGTCCTAAGAAATTTTTAGATACTCAAACTAGCATGTGACCCCTTTATTTAAAAATGCAAATCTGTTGTCAGCGTGTCACAGTCTAGTCCTAATAAATCTATAGATGCTTTACTTGCAGCGTGCATTCATCACAGTCTTGCAGCCTTATACATTATTAACTTGCAGCATGCATGTGATTTGTAGGCAAGCTAGCATTATTGATCGATATATCAGACTTGATTCCATCCTTGTAACACCACATCCATGCAGGCGTGCTCTGTCTCAGCAGCATAGTCCTAAGAAATTTGTAGATACTTAAACTTTGCAGTGTGCATGTGACACTGGTCTCGGGACAGCTAGATGCGTTGATTGCAGCAATAGGCGCCCATCTTCTCGATCTGGACTGATAGATCATGTGCGTATTTACTTTGGCTAGCTTGGATTTTGATCATTCTTTAAGTTTTTAATTAAAGCCAGCTTTCAATGATCCAACTATAGTCCTAAGTTATAGAAAGCATCGAACACGACGACATCAGACAATGCACCTGCATGCCGCACCCATGTGAAGTACATATACTGGCCTGTCAGTTGGTGATTAGATGGCACCACAAAATACAAATGAAACAATCTAAAGGACTAGATGGCATAACGACCATGCAAACAGTTTGTTTAAGGCCCTACATAAAAAATGAGAGTTATGGAAAATAGGATTTGATAGGCATCTTATGTACTTAGTGGGTGTTTCTTACAACTTTCAAGTCACGTCTTGATAGAGACATGCCGACAATTGATAATAAGCTGCCATAGTCTGTTTCGCTCTGTCACAGTCTAGTCTAATAAATCTGTAGATGCTTTACTTGCAGCATATGCATTCACACTCATGCAGTCTTAACAAATTGGTAGATACATAATTAAACTTGTAGCATGCAAGTGATTTGTAGGCAAGCTAGCATTATTGATCGATCTATAAGAGTTGATTGATCCAACCGTTTAATTAATAAACTTGTTTATTCTTACAACACGACATCCATGCAAGCATGCTCTGTCTCAGCAGCGTAGTCCTAAGAAATTTGTAGATACTTAAACTTGCAGTGTGCAAGTGACACTGGTCGGGACAGCTAGATTCATTTGCAGCAATGAGCGCCCATCTTCTCTGTAATGTTTCATTTTTTATGGGTTTGGCATGTGAGCGTACAATAAGCATTGCAGGTGCATTGTCTGGTGGCGTCCTGTAGGGTTCGATGCTTTCTGTTTGATCATATATTGCGAGCGAGCTTTTTGTTTTCTATCTTTGTTGTCAGCATCGGGCAGTCAGCTCAATTCACCTGTTGGTAATGTAATTATTGGTAATGTAGAGAGAATATGTTTTGGATATGGGATATGAGTAATCTATTGGAGATGCTTTTATATCACAATAGCAGCTGGTACCTTTGGCCTTGGACCAACCTAGTGGAGGACAATTGGCATCGGGTGGTGGTTCCAACCGGTTCCAATGCGTCAGCATAAGCACCGATTTGAACCACCACCCGGTACCAAATGAAGGCGGCGCTATAGGCACCGGTTGATAGTAATAACCGGTTCCTATAGTGATGAAACGTGGCAGCTGCCAGGAGCTCGGGCCTAAGGCACCGGTTGGTGCCTTGACCCGGTGCTATTGAACAAAATTTAGCACCGGATCATTGAAACCAACCGGTGCCTTTGGCCCGAGCCTATAAATACCCCAGCCCCTCCCCCCCTCAAGCTGCCATGAGTAGCTGAATGAGGTGAGGGGAGGCGAATTTTTGCTTTTTTTTGAAAAAAAGGTTATTTATTTTTCTTTATAACTTAGCAATTAATTTTTAGAAACAGTTATTACTTGATTTAGTTTATACATGTGATAATTATTTTTATTTGGAGCATCTTATTGTAGTTATATGCGTTATCAATTTATTTGTCAAATTATTGTATTTATATGTTTTATCAATTTATTTGATAAGTGAATAGTATCTATTTATTATAGTTATATGCATTATCAATTATATAAATATATTGTTATAAATTGGTAGTATGAATGAACTATTTGTTAGTTTGCTAGGATTTTAGCATGTCAAATTTTGTTTGAAAACATGATCAGAGAGTGCCTAAGTGACGGAGTTACCCAAAATTATTGCATTCTCTCTAAATGTATTAATATGATCTAGTTAATTAGTTAGACACAGATGTAGATAAAGTCCTTTTTTTCATACAGATCAAGTCTTTCTTGGCATCTTACACTACTAATAATAAATTGGATGTCATCACATGCATGCGCACGTTCAGGAGAGACAAGTCGATGAGTAGAGCTGAATGCCGGCCCCAGCCCGAAGCTGACAGCAAAGATAGAAAACAAAGCCACAGCTTGCAATGATCCAAGCAACTGTATAATCCTAAGTTATACAAAAGCATGCCGCGCCCATGTTACATTTATCTACTATCTATCATCGTATGAGCTTGATGTGATCCCTTTATTAGTTAAACAAACTAGCTAGTTTCCTAATGAAAACAAAGCCAACTTGCAATAACGATCCAACTATAGTCCTAATTTACACAAGCTTGATGTGATACCTTTAGTTAAATAAACTAGTTTCCTACGATAACATCCACATGCAAGTCTGTCTGTCACAGTCTACAGTCCTAAATAAATTCGTAGATACTTTATTTGCTGAATGCATTCACACTCTAGCAGTCCACATGCAAGTGACACTGGTCGGGCTAGCTGGATTTGTTGATTGCAGCAATGAGCGCATATCAATCATGTTCTTTTCTTTGGCTAGCTTGGATTTTGATTATTCTTTAAAAAATTTATTACAACAAATCATTTAACATGTGACATACAAGTTTTACCATAGATCACTAGAAAAATATATATGTTTGTGATGATTTCAAATTTTGTTATGTACCAAGCGTTATAGATTAATATGTATAATGTGGTTTGTTCGATATCGTCACGGATCGACACAATCCGTGATGTCCCTTAGAACACCTTTAGGTTCGCATAGCCTGACTTAGAGCTAGAGTTAGTGACAAAAACAAACGTTTTATCACAAATCGTCGCCATTTGGGATAGATATCCGTCATGGATATATAGAAAAGCCACATCACCATGGGCACGGGATGCCGGTGCATTGCATGATGTCGTCATTTACGGTTCCATGCTTTCTATAACTTAGGACTATAGTTGGATCATTGCAAGCTGACTTTGTTTTCTATCTTTATTCTCGGCGGTCATGTAAATGATAGATATCCGTCACGGATAGAAAAGCCACATCACCACTATAGGCAGATCAACATGACATGGCTGCCAGCGTGGAGATTGCATCAGCCAACAAGTGGATTGTTGTGGGCTTTGGAGTAACCAGCCCATGCATTTTAGGTTTGACAAACCAACCTCTCCCCATTTTTGGTTTGGCCCACCAACATCAGCTCCTTGGATGGTGTTACGGTCCGGCCTTGATCCTCAGGCTCAAAACCAATCAGTGATCTGATCTCAATTAATAAAACAAAGTTCCACTTGCAGCATCAGCGTCATGGGATGACTTGGCTTGTAGTGAACCATATGGCGAGTCGTTCAGCTGGGCTGGGATATCTAGTGCAGTATATCATCGGAAGATGGCGCAAGAGACTACTCTGACTCACTAACATGGCGGCAAAGGTTTTGTGTGCAGGTGAAGCAAGGAGGTGAGGTCGACCTGTGGCAGCGGCTCAGCTGTTTGATGGAGTTCTGGGGAAGCAGGGCAACATTATATTGTTCACCATCCTGATGGTAACTTTTGAAATGGATCCGTGATATGAAGTGCTGAGCCGGGCATGGTGACGCCCCCGCATGCACTGATTCTTCGAGGCTACAAGAGGTGAGCCCAATGGTGGATGTGCCCCCCCCCAGGTGCGCGTTGTGTTCTCGTGGTGGGGACTACAAGGCAGCCTATGAGAGATCTAGAATTTATGGTCTCACTTTGTCAAGTGGAGTGTGGTGTTACAATGGCACTACCACTACAAAAACCATTTAATCTATCACAGAACAATTTCATCATAGATCACTTAAAAATCAATCATAAGATAGTGTCTGTGACGGTTTTAGAACAACATCATGGATTGAGTGTCACAAATTTAAAGCAATCTCTATGATATTTCTTAACTGTACATAGATTAGCTTTGAGCCCACGCAGCCCAGCCCAGGCCCAGTGTTTGTGACGAAAATAAACATCACAAACATCATCACAAATTGAATAGTCAGGTGATGTGGTTGCTGACGTGGATGGTGATGTATGTGGATGCTGACGTGGCAACTATATATTGCTGACATGGATGCCAATGTGGCTGATGACATGGCACTCATGATAACGTGTCTGCTAACGAGGACAATGATGTGTCTAATGACATGGACATTGACTCTTCATTCATGGCCCATTTATTAATTGGCCCAGCTTAGAAGTGGGCCACTTTTTGGCCTAAACTTTCAGACCATAAATGTAAAACAGCCCATGTACACAGCTCATATATCCGTATACGGCGGAGGATCCCGCATGGCGGTTGCCTTCTCGATATGGTGAAGTATGCTTCTGTCGGTTTCCTATCGACACAAGGTCACACTGCAGGTTTCGACGATTAGGTGAGTGTGTTTGTTGGTGGGTGCCGTGTCCGATTGGACGGAGTTGCTGTTGAGGTCTGTGTCGACATTCTAAACAGATTGGGCAGAGTTCTCTCGTCGAGTTGCATCATGTGGATTGCGTCGATGTTCCAATCTGACCAGCCTGGTGGTTTGAGTTAAGTCCTTTTCGGCGCACGTTGATGTCCCAATCTAACTCGCCGGTGTTTATTTTTTATGTTTCTTTTTTTTCTCTTTTTTTTGCCTAGTTATGTCCTCCCATGGATATAACCTTGTATTTTTTTTGCTATATCAACAGAAACGCACCCATCGAGTGTTGTTCATTCAAAAAAAATTAAGAAGCTTGCTGCGGCTTCTTTTGTGTGTTCATAGAAGAAGTATTGACCCTCTCCATATGTATTGACCTATTACTCAATAGCAAATACCTCTCTTCCTAATTTCTTAGACTAAATAAAAAAAATTTCAAATTAATGTGTGTTGCTGCAAGGATCCAACATTGTTTCCGTAAATAAGTCAACACTAACTGAATTTCGCCTTATTATTGCCATGCATAGAATTGGATGTTCCTTTGTGAGGCTTAATTTATGGCTATAGATATATGCACAAGTGAGGACTGCACCATTCTGTGCCAAACCATCCCAACAATGCAATCTTGTCTGCACGGCGTTGGGTAGTGTACTCCTCCCACATTAAATAGAATTGCCTAACGGGCTGTAGACATTCATCCCTGAATGTTTGAAGGCCTAAACTTTTACTCAATCTAAAAAAACTAAATATAATTGTCTGACAATCTTGTCATATATTTTTATTCCCTCCACTAAATGAAAATATTCAATTGTAGCTAGCAATGGTCATTGCATAATACATGATGCATTCTCTGATCCCTAGGAGATCTGAGCAGCAGACTCCAACATGTTCTCTTGACTCATCTTCTTGAGCTGGATTAAATCTAAACCTTTGGTGCAAAGGTTTAAGTACAGCCTAATTTCCATAGGATTTCAAATATAATTCTACGGATACAAAATTTCCGGAGGACATCTGCACTTTTCCTAGGGAATGGATAAAAAGGGTAGGGAAACCGTTGGATTATCCCATTAGTGTTCAACTAACCAATCAACCCGTGCTCCCGCACGGGCTAATTAGAATTAATATAAAAATGAGATTTATAGTTAATAATTATAATTATCTATCTCACACCCTTTTCATCTATTAAATATTCTAACACATACTCTAAAATATATATTTATCATTAGTACCTAGTTATAATAGATTTCATTTTGCATCACAGCTCAATACGTATTCGATAAATATTTAGTTGAATTATTTGTTTATGAATTGGTATTCTTATCTCTTTCATCAGACATGAATGCATGATGACACATATCGTGGATAGTATTTTTATATAAAAATAATATTAATAATATATTAATAATGATAGAAATAGTAATTTAGAATTTTATATTCGTGCACTTAAATATTTTATTATACTTATATAATTTAGATTTAGATCTATGGGTAATTTAACTTCTAATAATGACATAATTGGATAATTTATATGCAAGTTTAGGGGGTTATTTGTATTATTTTTATAATGGCATGGTTCGGTAATTTACACGAAGATTAGGGGGATACTTTAGATTTTTTATAATAGTTTAGCTACATTTAAAGTGAGTTACTTTATTTAATTTTCATAATGGCAGAGGTGGGTAATTTATTATGATAGCTAGATGTTTCTGATTTTTGTGAGAATTTATCCAAATTGGAGTTGATGTGAGCACTTCCCCAGAGACAGAAGCTGAGTCTACAAAAGTATTTCGTATTGTAACAATATTCAATCGGCATCCAAACAAAGGTGCATGTACGGTTCCTAAGGGATACAATTTTGTCCTAATCAACCAACTTCATCGAGAAAGATTAAATAAGTTGATAGCGCGATATCGTACTAACACATACTCTCTAAATATTGAAGAACTTGCATGCGGCCTTCAAGCCACAACTGCAGTATGAGTTCTGATCTCAGACTTTGGGGGCTGCTTGCCCCTTCGCGTCGACAAGGAAACTGTGGACGACAATAGGTTTAGAATTAGAATAGAACGAGGACCCTATCGAAGGATTTCTCTATTTTTTAGAGTGTCCACCTAAGATCCTAGATGCCGCATGAGCATCGCTTCTGCATGTGCAGTCCTAATAGTTCTCTAGTAAGGCCCTGTTTAGTTCCTAAAATTTTTCCTACAATACCTGTCACATCGAATCTTCGAACACATGCATGGAGCATTAAATGCAGTTGAAAAAATAATTAATTACACAGTTCAACTGTAAATGACGAGATGATTTTTTTAAGTCTAATTAGTCTATGATTAGACATTAATTGCCAAATAACAACGAAAATGCTACAGTTCCCAAATCCAAAAAAATTCACGAACTAAACACAGCCTAGAAAATATAAGTTATGGAATAATTATATACGCACTTAGTCCTACTAACTCGACAATCGTCTATGGTTAAATTGAATATAAAACTTTATTTTCTGCGAAAGTACTAAGTACAAAAAATGGGTGTGGGTGCGATCTGAAATATCAGACTAATGAATTCACCCTGTTCATCTATATATATATATATATATATATATATATATATATATATATATATATATATATATATATATATATATATATTCGACGTAGATCTGTAGACGTCTGCTTTTACGCACGCTAGCTAGGTCTATCTATCATGTGACGTCCCGGTTTATATATTGTGCATACGACGAAGCCTTCCGATCGATGTCCTTTTGTTTGAGTCTTAAAGAACTGCTCATAATGCTGCGTGAACGTAACCATCCAGTCGGTAGCATGTGATGTGATGAGCTAGCAATTTGCATTATACCATGTGAGGTGAGACCGCGAGAGAGGAGGGTACATTGTATAATCTCGGCCCTGTTTGGTTCCTCAGCGCTAAACTTTAGTGCGGAGGAATTTTTCATGCATGAAGAACTAAATAAAGTTTATTTGCAAAACTTTTTCACATATGGGTGCAATTTTTCGAGACGAATCTAATGAGCCAAGTTCCACAGTGATTGGCAACAGTAATACTACAATTTTCATCCTCTGTTCATACGATTAAAGAACTCATTGGATTCATCTTGCGAATTAGCGTAGGGGTTGTAAAGTTAGTTTTGTAAACTATCTTTATTGAATATTTCTATTTAGCAGTCAAAGTTATAAACAGTAACCCGTGCTAGCTAGAGAGAGAGAGTGAGAGATGATGCAAGCATATCTCTAGGTCGATCGATATAGGCATCCTACAGCACCCACCACGTGTATATATAGGCAAGAGCAATACATGAACATCTACCACCAGTCAGTAGTGTGCTATCTGCTTGGCAAACCAGCTAGCACTACTACTCTATCTTGGATTGGTCCAAGCAGCAGCTTGGTAGCATTCTCGCCGTAGCACGGTCAGGATGGTTTACAACGATGACGAGCCGACTCCTACCACGAATGCAGGTACGTACGTACTGTCATTAGCTAGTAGGTTAATTAGATACACACATACCCTGCAATTGTATGAATGAATGAATCATGCATGGATGTATGCAGGGAACACCAAGGGTCTGGTGACGGTGAAAGATCCGATAGACTACAACAGGGACGATGTGGCGCTGGACAAGGCGGAGAGTGTGACCGCGGTGGTGGAGCTGGACGCCACACGCTCCACCGCCGTGCGGGAGGGTGTGGACCTGGTGACCGTGCTCGACGTGAGCGGCAGCATGGGCGGGGAGAAGATTGACAACATGAAGAAGGCGATGCAGTTCGTGCTCATGAAGCTCACTCCCGTCGACCGCCTCTCCATCGTCACCTTCTCCAACGGCGCCACCAGGGAGTGCAAGCTGCGCTCCGTCACCGCCGCCGCGCAGGCCGACATCAAGGCCATCATCGACCGCCTGGCGGCCGGCGGCGGCACCAACATCAAGGCCGGCCTCGACACCGGGCTGGCGGTCCTGACCGACCGCGTCAACACCAAAGCCCGCACCGCCAACATCTTCCTCATGTCCGACGGCCAGCAGACCGCCAACAACGCCCGGGACGTCGACCCCGGCAGGGTGGCCGTCTACACCTTCGGCTTCGGCAAGGACACGGACCACCAGCTGCTCACCGACATCGCCAGGAAATCCCACGGCGGCACCTTCAGCACCGTGCCGGACGGGTCCACCCTGAGTCCCTGACCAAGCCCTTCTCGCAGCTGCTGGCCGGGCTCCTCACCGTGGTCGCGCAGGACGTGACGCTCACCCTCAGGCCCAAGACCGTCCAGGACGACCCCAGCGCCGGCGACCTCGACACCATGGTCGTGGCTCCCGGCACCGACTACAAGCAGACCACCGACCCCGCCACCAAGGTGATCACCATCGACTTCGGCTACGTCTTCGCCGGAGAAGTGCGCAAGGTCACCGTCGACTTCACGCTCCTGAAAAGCCAGTCTGACACGGAGTTCACCGCGGCACTGGCCGAGGCCCAGCTCAGCTACTCCGCCCAGACGGCCAGCTCGGCTCTGGTCACCAACACCAAGCCCCGGCCCCAATCCACGGTGGACCTCGAGATCTTCCGCACCCAGACCCCGTCCGTCTACGCCAGCAGCAAGGTGCGCTCGGTGCAGGCCGAGATCGCCCGCCGGCAACACGCCAACGCCATCGGCGTGGCGAGAGCGCAGGCCGACGGCAAGAACCTCGACGACGCGCGGCGCACGCTGGCGGACGCGCAGAAGGTGCTGGACGGCACGAGGGTCGACGACGCCCAGTCCCAGAAGCAGGTCGCCATGCTCCGCGCCGAGCTCCAGCAGCTGCTCGCGCTCATGGGCTCCCAGGATGTCTACGACGCCAAGGGCCGCGCCTACGCCCTCGCCGCCGAGACCTCCCACGGCCGCCAGCGCTTCGGAGACAGGGGCGACGACACCGACGCCGTCCGCCTCTTCGCCACGCCACGCATGGACACCTACCTCCAGCAGGCCAAGCAGTTCGACAAGGACCCCACCGCGCCGCTGCCCTCCGCCGCCGACGACGTCAAGCAGGAGATCGCCGACAACCCCGTCTCCGCCGTCTCCACCCAGCTCGCCTTTTACATCCAGAACGCCATCACGGCGCTGCAGGCCATCGAGAAGATCCTCAGCCGCTCCACCTAGGCCTGGTTGCCGTGATTATTATATTACTACCATCACTCTTGTTTGCTTAATTTCTTCGCCATCAGCGCATGCATTACTCCATCCCATCCACTACTTTGTTTTTCCTTGTTATTATCCTTTAATTTGGTAATGTATCCAATAAGCGCGGCACACTCTCATACGCTACTACTATCCATCTGTTCATTTGTATGAACTTGTAATCTCTTTTCTTCATTTGATTTGAATAAAATTTGATTATTACTGAAAATTCACTCTAGTTATTGTTTATGGATGGCTACATTTTACGACTTTCAGATGTTTGTGAAACCAACTATCATGTCACTACAAGACTTAAAGCTTTTACATACTACTGAGAGTGGTCCAATGAACCTCTAAAACATATTAAGTGGTCCATCCGAGGTCCCATATGTGCCACACGAGCTCCAAGCGCCTACGTGGCATGACAGGTGACATCTCATTGGTGAACATATGCGAAGAAACACTCATGTTGTCTTATATCTTCTCCCATTTACTCCTCTCCACCCCCCCCCCCCCCTCTAATCTCCCATTGCTCCTCTGTCTCCCTCTCCAATCTCCCATTCCTCCTCTCTCTCCCTCTCCAATCTCTCATGTGGAGCTTTTAAGAATGATTATATTGTACAGGTATATATCATGTAGATGGACCTAAAAATGCTCGAATGAAAAGGAAACAATATATGTCCAAATTAACACATCAAAATTAAATGTCACACCTTTTTTAGAGTAAATTGCACTCCACGTCGTCAAACTTGTCCAACGGTTCCACCTAGGTCCCTTAAACTTTCAAATCATTCTTTTGAACCTCTAAAACATGTTAAGCGGTCCATCCGAGGTCCCAAACACGCCACGCGAGCTCCCAATGCCGACGTGGCATAACAGGTGACATCTCGTTGGTGTCCATATGTGAAGAAGCCCTCATGTTGCGTTATATCTTCTCGCTCATCATCATCACTTGTTTGCATTGCATCCCTAATTTCTTCGCCATCACCGCATGCATTACTCCATCCCTATCCCTACTTTGTTTTTCCTTGTTATCCTTTAATTTGGTTATGTATCCAATAAGCGGGGCACACTCTAATACGCTACTACTATCCATCTCATTTGTTTGAACTTGTAATCTCTTTTCATCATTTGATTTGAATAAAATTTGATTATTACTACCATGGTCGACTGGGTTTTTATTTTACAGTTATTTTTTCTTTGAAAATTCACTCTAGTTATTGTTTATGGATGGTTACATTTTGCGTCTTTCAGATGTCTGTGAAACCAGTTAAACTATCATGTCACTACAAGACTTAAAGCTTTTACATACTAGTGAGAGTGGTCCAATGAGTGGATGAAAGGATACAAGTCTTTTCAATTTTCATATACTGTCCCGGCATTGTTAGTCGGCAATTACTAGTCAGAGATTCAACTTTACTCTGAAAGATCTAATTTTATTTATCACATCTTCTCCTTCCGCATCAGTAATTTGGTTGATGTTTCTATTGACTTTTAAGTTTCCCAATTTGTTGGATAATTCACTAATCAATTCTTCAGATACAGAGGACCCATGGCTTTTTGTTTTCCAAGTTTGATATTAGAGGAAACCATTTGAGGAATGAATGGTGGAACTATTATTTGAGTATGGATGGAAAGTTTACCTTTACTTCACATTTGTTTGACTTTGTTCCGTCTATGAGAATGGCTTCTATACGATCCGTCTGTTGTCCAATGGCATGTAGAGATATATTTGAAGAAAAAAAATTCTTCCACAAGGTGGCCAATACTTTTGAACATAGCAGTGTATCTTGATGGATTATTAGGTCACTACCAAGAATCCAATCAATCACTTCCTTCTTTTTACTATGTTTCCGCTACGCCTAGCTAGCTAGCTTGTCAAAATTAACACATCAAAATTAAATACCACACTTTTCTTAGAGTAAATTGCACTCCAATTTCCCAAACTTATCCAACGGTTTCACCTAGTTCCCTTAAACTTTCAATCATTCATTTCAACCTCTAAAACATGTTATGTGGTCTATCTGAGGTCCCAAACGCGCCACGCAAGCTCTCACCGCCGACGTGGCATGACATGTAACAATATGACATCTCGTTAGTAAACATATGCAAAGAATCCCTCTTGTTGTCTTATCTTTTCCTATTTGCTCCGATCCTCTCTCTCTCCCTCTCCAATCTCGTGTTGGAGCTTTTAAGAATGATTGTACAGCTGTCATACAGATGGGCCTAAAAATGCTCGAATGAAAAGTAAGCAATATGTGGCCCCAGCTGTTGGGGATTGAACCGTCGGGAATGCGCCCGGAGGATAATCCCAACCTCGAAAACATCTCCTAATCTGTCTGCAGGGCTCCGGTGTCGAGTAACAAGCGCGCACGAAGGGTGCTCTGTGCCAACAGAGACATCGGGGACCGAGAAGCTCACCTTCGGGGGCCGAACACTCAGGAGCACAAGCCTGAGGCCCTCAACCTGTGGAGCTTTGAAGGAGTCACCTTCGGGAGACCGAAGGAGACAGTCGATCGCACCGTCGGCAGGCCGAAGGTGACAAGTGGCTACTCAGAGGCACAAGCTTAAAGATCAAGACCTTCGCCGCCGACAAACGAAGGATCCCATCTTCATGAGGCCGAAGGTGACGGCTGATCGCTTGAAGACGGAGCATTCGGGGGTGCGACCTCCGAAGTACCCCGAAGGACTCGAAGCCCTTCGGCGGGTGTAGGCGTGCGTGTAAAACGTGAATATGTGAGAAGGTCGGATTTGTACACCTCTCACCCTGTAATTTTACCCTGAAACCGGCTGTAAGTGAGCTGTAAATGAGTTGGAAGGGGGCAATTTGGGGAAACCTGGCCGAGGGCTAGGGGTATAAATAGCCCCCTCTCTCCACAGTGTAAAGGGTTGAATTTTCTAGTTATTGCTGGAGATTTAAGTACCTACCTACATTGCCGCTTTCATACTGTTCATGCTCCCTGTTTGGGTGTCTAAGAAGCTGAGATCCCAACAGCGACGCCCACCGTTCCATCTCGAGAAACAACCTTCGATGGCCCCAGCGAAGAAGAAAGCCTCCGCCGGCACCACAAGCAACACCGCTGAGCAGCACGAGCAGCACGAAGAAGCCAATACACGAATTCAAGACATCAACAACGAAGCTGTTCTTCATGGAGATCCGGTTGATGACACCGAAAACACCGAAGCTCATCAAAACCAGTCCAAGGAGCTCACAGAAACAGCACTCAAGCTCAAGGCCCTTGAAATGAAGAAAAGGAACATCGAAGCTCAGCTCGCCACCAAAAAGAGGGCACTGGACCAGGCAAACAAGCTAGCTGAGGCCAGGCGAAAACTAGCAGAAATGGAGGCGGAAGTTGAGAATTTGCAGAGGGCATACCAAGAAATGCCCAAAGGTTCCCTCCAACAAGAAAACCGCATCATCCACCAGACAACCTTCGCTCACAATGAAGACCGAAGGCCACCACCGGTCAACCTACCATATGACCCGACCTCGCCACTCTCAGTCGCTCTGTAGCGAACTTCATGGCCGCTCGGCTACAAGCCTACACAGCTCCCCAAGTACAATGCAACAACTGATCCAACCCAGTTCCTCATGGCCTACGAAGCAACCATCGCTTCGGCCGGAGGTGACGACTCAACCATGGCCAAGTCCTTCGTCATGGCATGCGAAGGTTCTGTGGCCAACTGGTACTCATACCTTCCCCCGCAATCAATCAACAACTGGTACCAGCTGAAAGGCATGCTCCTCCAGGACTTTCAGGGATTCAGAAGGCTTGGTACCAGCTGGTACCAGCTGAAAACCAACACTGTGAAAGACTTCAAGTGCCCACAGCACGACCGTGAGCCTCTCTGATTATTTTCGGAGGTTCATTCAGAAGAAGGCTCAAATCCCAAACTTCCCAGAGAAGGATGCGATCGAGAAATGCATCGAAGGTCTCCTGCCTGGCAAGCTTGTTTCTCATCTCACAAGAGAGCCCCCGAGGACCCTGGAGGAGCTCTATACAGAAGTAGAGAAGTACGCGAAGTCAGACGCCGACCATCGCAGAAGGGTCGAGCAAAGAAAAATCATGCGTCAGGCAGAAAAATACAATCAGCAAACATGGCAGCAAGAGCAACCAGCTCAGCAGCTCATCCTACCTCTGGAACCTTCGGATGATGATGAGGATTAGATAACCTTCGATCCCTTCATGATACCGCCAGAGTCAGAACCTAAGCACTCAAACGACAAGCAACCTTCGTCCGGAGCACGGGGCAGAGGTCGTAGCAGAGGAAGGGGCCGAGGTCGTGGACCTTCACGCGAGCCCAAAAAATTCTTCTGTCACTTCCACGGGTCTGACTCCGACCACAGAACAAACCAGTACCCGGAGAAGAAAAAGGCCCTTGATAGAATGGAGTCCGAGAAAAAAGCCAAGCTAGTTGGGAACACTACATGGCCTCAGACTCCACAAGCTCCTCAACAAATACAGTACACACAACCTTTGTTTGTTCCACCCCCCCCCCATTTACCTAAGCATACTGCCCAAACATGTTCAACTACAACTACAACCACAACTGGCAGCCGCAGCCAAACCCGCAAACACAACCCAGTCAACCCACCACCCAAGCTCAACCAACACAAGAGCAGCTACCACCACCCCCAGCCCACCCACCAAAACAAGAAAACCAAACCACAAATGGCCAACCCGCGGCACTAGCAACCTTCGGAATGATCATGCCCATCTCCGGAGGATCCACCCTGGACTTCGAGAACAAGAGACAGCGCAGAGACTACTTCAGGCAAGTCCATTGCATCGTCTCCAAAGGTCCAACCAAGAGAACCCAGTGGTCACACTCTCCGATCACCTTCTCCGAAGAAGATGTCAACCTCATCAGCTACCCACACACATATGCTCTTGTCATCGAGGCAAACATTCAGGGCTGGAGGATTGGCAAGATACTGGTTAACACTAGCAGCTCTGCAGACATCATTTTTTCTGACACCTTCGACAAGATGGGCATCGACCGAAGCCTGCTTCAGCCTTCGGATATCCCTTTAATGGGTTTCGGAGGAAAGAGAGTGAACGCAATCAGCAAACTGTCGCTCGCTGTGTCCTTCGGAGACACGGCCAACGCAAGAACAGAGCACATCACCTTCGATGTGGTAGAAATGCCCTACCCATACCGCGCAATCCTAGGAAGGGGGACAATCAACAAGTTCGAAGCTATCATTCATCAATTGTACTTGTGCATGAAGATTCCAGCTCCTGCGGGGGTCATCACCATCCGCGGGGACCAGCAGCTTGCGCGGGACATAGAGCGGGGATACACCCCAGGCCAGAAAAATGTCCACAACCTTCGGACTGAATCCAAGTCTGCTACCTTCAAAGAGCAGCTGAGAGATCATGAGAAAGCAACCTTCGAGGAAGACTGCGAAGTCAAGAAGGTTCCCCTTGACGTACATCTACCCGATAAAATGGTAACCATCAATGCAACCCTCCAGCACGAGGAAGAAAAAGAGCTTCTTGAGTTCCTCCGCAAGAATCAAGATGTTTTTGCATGGTCCGCCAGTGACCTATGGGGCGTCAGCAGAGATATCATTGAGCATCGCTTGGACATCAACCCAAACACCAAACCAAAGAAGCAGAAGCTTCACAAAATGGCAGAGGAAAAAGTCGCAGCAGTCAAGGCCGAAGTCTAGAGACTGCTAGATGCAAATGTTATTCGAGAAGTCAAATACCCAACATGGCTGGCAAACACCGTGCCGGTCAAAAAGAAGAATGGCAAGTGGCACATGTGCATCGATTTCACTGACCTCAATAAAGCCTGCCCGAAGGATGACTTCCCGCTGCCAAGAATCGACAGAGTCGTCGATGATGCGGCAAACAGTCAACTGATGTCTCTGCTGGAGTGTTTCTCCGGATACCATCAGATTTGGATGAGGAAAGAAGACGAAGGAAAAACAAGTTTCATAAACCCTTCGGCACCTACTGCTTCGTGAGGATGCCCGAAGGATTGATAAATGCAGGACAGTCTTTTTCAAGAATGTCTTCGGTGGTCCTGGAGCACCAACTCAGAAGAAATGTTCTGGCATACATTGATGATATTGTAGTAACCAGTTCAATAAGAAGTAACCATGTGGCAGACCTGGCTGAAACCTTCGCAAGCCTAAGAAAAGCAGGGCTGTCCTGGAACCCCAACAAGTGCATCTTTGGAGTTCACAAAAGAAAGGTGCTTGGATGCCTCGTGTCCAGCAAAGGCATCGAAGCAAATCCTGACAAAGTAAAAGCTCTCCGGAACATGGAGGAGCCCAAGTCCATCAGGGACGTACAGAAGCTCACAGGGCGGATAGCAGCCCTAAATAGATTTATCCCTCACTCTACTGACCGAAGCCTACCATTCTTCAAGGTCCTTCACAATGCAAACAAATTCGAGTGGGGCCTCGAGCAAAGCGAAGCCCCTCAGGCACTCAAAAACCATCTCCAGAACATGGTCACAATGACCTCACCTGACCCAAAGGATGTGTTGCTCTTGTACATCGCGGCATCCTACTCTACTATCAGTGCAACGCTCGTACTCGAGAGAGAAATCGAGGGAAAGAAGAAGCAGCTACCTGTTTACTTCGTATCCGAAGCTCTTGCATGCTCGAAGCTCCTGTACTAAGAGCTAGAGAAAATTGCATATGCTGTAGTCATGTCTGCACGGAAGCTTCGACACTATTTCAAAGCTCACAAGATAATCGTAGTTCCAGATCAACCTCTGTATAACTTGTTCAACAACAAAGAGGCCTCAGTCAGGATTATTAAATGGGCTTCGGAACTATCTGAGTTCCACATAGACTTCGAGAGAAGAACAGCCATCAAGTCACAAGTATTGGCAGACTTCATTGCCGAATGGAAATCCCCAATCTTCAAGGAGGAACCTTCGGCTGAAACCTGGATCGTGCACTGCGACGAAGCCTGGTGCAACGAAGGAGCGGGTATTACTGCAATCATAGAATCTCCTTCGGGTGCAAAAAACAAGATATGCGGCGCGCCTAAGATTCGGCAACCTCGAATCATCAACCAACAACACCACCGAGTATGAAGCTTTGCTCCTGGGCCTTCGAAAAATGAAAGCCCTCGGCCATCAAAACTTCATAGTTAGAACAGATTCGAAGGTTGTCAGAGACCACATTGAAAAAGACGCAGAGGCAAGAAAACCAGAACTCATCGAGTACCTCGATGTCGTCAGAGCCATGGAGAAGAATTTCAAGGGCTTTGACATCGTCCATATCCCGAGGCATTTGAACGACGAAGCTGACAAGCTAGCAAAAGCAGCATCCAGAAGGGAACAATTACCCTCGGATGTATTTTTTGAAGAAATCATAGAACCTTTGGTCAAGCCGAAAAAAAGAAAAACAGGTTTCAGTAATCTCAGCCGAAGACTGGAGAACACCTATAATGGAGTACCTTCGAGGAAACATCGAGCTGCAAAATGAAAAAGAGGAGAAAAAAATGTTCCAGAGAGCGAGGGGTTATGTTATATCCAAGGGAGAGTTGTTCAAGTCAGGTGTAACCAACCCATGGTTAAAGTGCATCTCGACAACCGAAGGAATCGAGCTCCTCAAGCAAATTCACTCCGGATTTTGTGGATCCCACATTGACTTCAGACAACTTGTCTCTAAAGCCTTCAGACAAGGATTCTTCTGGCCAACGACGCTGAAGGACGCTCAGCACATAGTGAAAACATACCAAGCATGTCAAATGATGGGCCTGAAGTCCTCCAAACCTTCGAAGTCAACTCAGCTGATACCTCCGACCTGGCCCCTTCAAAGATGGGGAATAGACCTAGTGGGATCTCTACCCACAGCCCAGGGCAATTACAAGTACGCAGCAGTTGCTGTTGAGTACTTCACAAAGTGGATCGAAGCTAAGCCACTCATCAACATCACTTCAGAAACAATTAGAAAATTCTTCTGGCAGAACATCATCTGCAGGTTTGGGGTACCAAGGGAGATCACTGTCGATAACGGCAAACAATTTGACTCACATCTATTCAGAGAATTCTGTTACAGTGTGGGCACGAAGGTAATCTTTGCCTCAGTATACCACCCGCAATCCAACGGGGCCGTCGAAAGAGCCAATGGTATCATCTTCGGAAGCATCAAAAAATGCATGTTTGATCAGAAAAAGGGCAAATGGGCCGATGAACTCCCGAAGGTCATCTGGTCCCACAACACATTAGAATCAAGAACCACTAAGTTCACCCCATTCAGGCTACTCTACGGTGCTGAAGCAATGACACCAGAGGAGCTTAAAAACTAAAGCCTAAGGGTGACCCACCAAGTGGAGGCCATCCCCTCGGATGACAGAGACCTCATGGAACTAGACATCCTACAAGCTTCGGAAAACCTAGAGAAGTATCAACAGGAAACCACGAAGTGGAGAGACAAGAAGATCGTCAAAAAGAGCATCGAAGTCGGAGACTGGGTCCTAAAAAGGAAGCCAAATGTCAAAACCTCCGGCAAACTTCAACCCAAGTGGGAAGGGCCATTCCTAGTAATCAAGAGCAACAGGCCAGGGTCATATCACATGTCCGATGCCGAAGGCAATGAGCTGCTGCATCCTTGGAATGCGGACAACCTTAAAAAGTACTACATATAAGCTTGTAAAAAGGCCGCATCGCGAAACTATAAGCGATCGCGGACCTTCGCAGTTATTTTCAGTTCCTTTTACATTGCAAAAGGGCCGTACTCTTTTCCTCACAAGGGGAAACACCACACCGGAGGTGAGGTTTTTGACGAGGCAGACCCATTGTAAACTATTTGAATGCAATGAACTTCCCCCAAACAAAGTGTCACCTTCGCCTAAGCAGCCCAAATGGCAAGCTTCGGCAAGCATCTACATGCTGCACAAAACAGTAAGTTAGCAAAGTATACAGAATCCGTAAACTTTGCGTACTTATCAAAACCAACGCCAAGGGGCTTCGACCTTCAAAAAGGTCCGAACCAAAAAACCTTCGGCACAAAAGGCACAATAAGTACAAAACAAACACCAAGGGGCTTCGACCTTTTAAAGGTCCGAACCAAAAAATCTTCGGCACCAAGGGCACAAAATGTGCAAAACGAACGCCAAGGGGCTTCGACCTTATAAAAGGTCCGAAACAAAAAACATTCGGCACAAAAGGCACAATAAGTGCAATACGAACGCCAAGGGGCTTCGACCTTTTAAAGGTCCGAACCAAAAAACCTTCGGCACCAAAGTCACAAAAAGTGCAAAACGAACGCCAAGGGGCTTCGACCTTATAAAAGGTCCGAACCAAAAAACCTTCGGTACAAAAGGTACAATAAGCGCAAAACGAACGCCAAAGGGGCTTCGACCTTATAAAAGGTCCGATCCAAAAAACCTTCAGCACAAAAGGCACAACAAGTGCAAAACGAATGCCAAAGGGCTTCGACCTTTCAAAAGGTCCGAAACAAATAACCTTCGGCAAAAAAGGCACAAAAAGAGCAAAAAATGAACGCCAAGGGGCTTCAACCTTCTAAAAGGTCCGAACCAAAAAACCTTCGGCACCAAGGGCACAAAATGTGCAAAAAGAACGTCAAGGGGCTTCGACCTTTCAAAAGGTCCGAAACAAAAAACCTTCGGCACAAAAGGGGGCTTCGACTTTTAAAACGAACCGAACCAAAAGACCTTCGGCACAAAACAAAAATAAAAATACCCTCGGAACGATTGAAACATTGATGCCAGAAAGGGGGGAGATGTTTTTACATCCAACCCCTCGGCATCAATCACTCGATCCACACGAAACAAAAAGAACAAAACCCCCCGAAGACAACAGCGTGCAAGAAAGGGGGGAGACGTTTTTCCAAAAATATGAAATTTGAGCGCGTTGCATCGGTGGTAAGCAAATAATCTATCAAGGTTCCACAAAAGAAAACTCCCCTTTCTACATAAACTGCCTTCAGGCAACAACTCGTTAGGAAGGGGGAGACATTTTTTCAAAAAAACAAAACCCTAACGAGCGTCTGTAACGAACATGGCACCATTTATGCCATTTCGAGTGATTTTGGTGATCAAATGACAACACAACACTTGGACTAATATGATTGTTAAGATGATCACTCTCAGGCTTTTAGGTTCAAGTGATGACAAAGAGAAAGAGAAGATAGGCGTAGCAAGGCCCGAAGAACCGACGCCATGGGCATCGGAGCATCCAATGGTAGTCGGAAGAACCGACGCCATGGTACTTTGGTGCAGAAGGGAGTCGAAGCTAAGTCTGCCTATAGGCACCGGTTGAACCGACGGTCCAAGAAAGGGCATCGGTGCATTGTGCGTTCTATGTTCCAGAGACGATGCAAGTCGCGCAAGAGCCAAGTCTTCAGCACCGGTTGAACCGGTGAAGCATCGGTGCATACCATCGGTGTAATGACGTCAGCTGTCAGGAGAAGATCCTTAAGCACCAGATGAACCGGTGATGCATCGGAACAAAGCATCGGTTCAACTGGTGGTCATTGTAGCAGCAGTCAGAAGTTCAACGGCTACTTCGTGGCTTACAGTGACCGGATGAACCGACGCTACCCCTGCCAGAGGCATCGGTTCTTCCGGTGATACGCAGATTTTCAGCTGACCGTTGGAGCAACGGTTACAAGACTTGGTGGCCTATATATACGCCTCACCCCGGCCATTTGAAGATTGCTGGAGTTGCTGGACATCCCACACACTCCCAAGAACATCTCCAAGCCATACAAAAGCATCAAGATCATATCCTTAGCCCTAAGCACACTTTGAGAGTGTTGTATAAAGGATTAGCTCTTAGTGAGTGAGATTGCAAGGCTTCAAGCCTTTGTGCAGTGGTTCATTAGCGAACCAAAACAAGAGCTTGGTGCGCCGGCACCTTGGAGCGTGAAGCTCGCCGGCAACGTCATCGACCCTCCGACTTGGTGTGGAGCGGCGACGACATCTTTGTGCGGGGGACGTGGAGACCCCCATCCTTTGTGGAGAAGCTCCTTAGTGGAACACGGGGCCAAGGTGACCGTGATTGTGTTCACGGAAGAGACTTGGTGGCCGAGTAGCAATACTCTTAGTGAGTGCTACAACAACGTGGATATAGGTGTGCCTTTGTGGCTAACCGAACCACGGGATAAACACCCGCATCAAGAGTTTGCTATATCCTATCCCGCTCTTTAAGCTTCCGCATTTCATACTAGCAATTTGTGTGCCTTTACTTTCATAGAATAGTTTCTTGATAGGAAAGGCTATAGGTTGCTAAACTCTTTTGGGGTAGGGGTTTTACACTAGAACAACCTAGTTGCACATCTAGATAGCATGTTTTAGTTTATGTTTTGTGCAAACTAGTTGGAGCCATAGGTCTAAGTTTTTAGAGTGCCTAATTCACCCCCTCCCCCCTCTTAGGCTAGAGCACCCGATCACTTTCAGCGTCGCCTTGAAGGATGCACAAAACAAAGCACCTCGAAGGATGCACATAGCAAGGCACCTCGAAGGATGCACAAAACCCAGCACCCCGAAGGATGCACATAACAAGGCATCTCGAAGGATGCACAAAACACAGCAACTCGAAGGATGCACATAACAAGGCACCTCGAAGGATGCACAGAAGCAACACCTCGAAGGATGCACATAACAATGCATCTCGTCGGATGCACAAATCAAAACACCCGAAGGACATCTCAGGCATCTCGAAGGATGCACATAGAAAGGAAACCTGAAGGATACGCAATAAGAAACCACGATAAAGGCAATTGCGAAGGTCACATTCAGACGAAAGAGCAAAACAGATTACAATGAATTTCGACCGGACCAGAATAAATATTCCGCCACGCTGCATCCAGGACGAGCAAGGCTGAAAGCCTCCCAGCTCATCAATACCATAGCGTTGTTCATATCCTGCACCATGGGAATATTTACAGACCAAGTGCTAGAAACTACCAAAGTAAACTACAAACTAATCTCTAGACCTGAGCCCCCAACGAACCACCGGCGTCATTCCCCGAAGGAGACTTGCGAGCCTCGGACATTCGATTGTCCTCCAAAGGCTGATCAGGAGTCGACCCCTGCACAAAATAGACGAACCCAACCAAAAACAAGCAGAAGAAAAATGAACGGTTGCTGGAACCAACCCTACCTCAGTAGCAGCGGCTGTCAGAGTTCGAACGGCGACCTTGCCCGAAGGTTCCCAGAACTGTTCAAAAATCACAACCTTCACCTCCTGAATCTTTGCCACCTCCTCAGCCAAACCTTCGTAGGGGACATACTGAAAACCCTCCAGTCAGGCAAGATCAACTGCCCCGGTGCGAAGAAGGTTTCCAACAAGCCCCACGAAGGAAACAGAGGCCGCGCTGTCATTTGCAACGCTCATCACCTCACCGAGGCCCTCAAACTCAGACATCATCCAATCCAAGAGCTGAAGGATGACCTGGGAACCTTTGGCCGGCTCAGGCAAGGGTAAAGGCTCCGCGCCAAGAGCGGCAAGAGCCTTCTTGTACTCTTGGTACACTCCATCGGCTCGTGAGGCGACCTCGGTGAAGACCTGTTCGAGTTCACCCATTTTAGCGTGAACACCCTCCAGCTCGGTGATCCTCCCCTTGAGGGCAGCCTTCTCATTTGCGTCCCCCTCAACAGTCCTCCGAAGGCTCTATAGAACCTTCTCATTATCCGAAGCAATTGACTCCAGTTTCGAACACTTGACCTTCAGTTGCTGGTTCTCGTCCTTCAGAGCGAGAACCTCCGCCTCAGCCTGCCGTAGTTTGTCAGCTAGACCCAACCTCTCGGTGGCGCTAGTCACCCGAAGGTCCGCATCCGCCTTGGCCTTCTGCATCAAAATACGGCTGGCGTGGGCAAGCTTCTTGCTCAACTCAGCAACGATAAAGGCAGCATCAGAGGTAGACGTCTCTGCCACGGCTGCATTAAACTCTGAATCAAACACAAAATCACCTTCGGGGACACCAAAAAGTGAAGAAAGGCTAAACGTAATCAGACTCCACCCTACCCCTTTCAGGAGGAAGAATCTCAGTCGTTCCAGGCCCGTGCATCAGAGCCAAAAGTTGCTTCATCGACGCAGAGACAGCTGCGAAGGAAATAAAAAGAGGGATATTATAAGGTCACAAACAAAGGGTTCACAAAAACAGGGAAGCGAAGCTTACCGGCTTCGTCGAGATTCAATCCCTCCAACATCTCCACCTCTTTATCCGAAGGTAGAGCCGACGACCCACCGGGGAAATCCCCGCCCCTGAGAGAGAGCAGCGTCTGACCAATCACAATCTCCCCCTCCTCGACACCCACCGCAAGGGTAGGCATGGCGACCGCCGTCATCGGGGCCGGATCCTTCGGGGCACCGGCCGCAGCCCTAGTGGGCTTAGGCTCCGGCGGCTTCGGAATGTCCGAAGGCTTGGAGCCAGTCTTAACGAGACTCTGAATCCTCCGGCATTTTGTTATACCTTTGGGGGAACAATAAAGATTAATCAGCGCCCTCGCCACCTCAACCCGACGGCCGGAACCAAAAAGCATGGTCCCGTACTCATCGCTAAGATCATAACGGGAACTAAAAAGCCTCCCTTCGGGAACTACAATCTCCCCGCCCACCGTCCCCATGAGCTCTTCCATAAATGAGGGCGTACCGCTATCGCCTGAAGAAACCTCCTCATCTTGTGCCTTCCTCTTGGCGCTCTCAGCACTCGCAACAGAAACCTTCGTGCTCGAAGGTTTCCGGCCACGTCCGCGCCTCCGCGTGCCAACAGCCCCGGAACTCCCCACTTCCTCCACCTTAACCTTACCTTTAGACTTCGACCCGGGAACCTCCGAACCAACGTTCCCGGGCGGCGTCATTCTCGGAATGGCGTTCACCGGCACCGGCCGAGGCTCATAAGCCACGCCCATCTCAGCCAAACACCGGTTCAACCGAAGGTTCTCCCCACACACCTCCACCAAAGAGCCATACTCCTTCCTGTTCCAGGGACCCAATATCTCCGCAGCCTGCCGCTCCAGCTCAGCCACTATAACTTCGTCGCTGCAACCTTCGGGTCTCCGAAGCCCAAAAACAGGAGACGTCACGTCATACATCAAGCCAGCAAAATGCTTATGCTCGAACCTCAACAGAGACCAACCAGCAGACAAAGGCCAAACCTTCGCAGCCAAAAACTCCTCCACCACATCCCTACCGCCACAAATTTGGCAAGCCGTCATGAAGGCCTCCAGGCATGATTTGTAACCCGGCCCACGCTTGCTGAAGGTAGGCTGATAGACGTGTTAGAACATCTCGATGTCCAAAGCCAACAGATACTTCTCCTCGTCAGAACCTTCGGGATCAGGAAAGCCAATCTTCGCGTAAAACCAGTATCCCAACCAGTTCCCCTCTCACTTGTTCTTATAAGCTGTCGAAAGCATAACCTTCTCTAGGCCAATTCTCTTGTTCGGCTTACGAGGAACGAAGGTGCAACAACCGTTCTGAACCTCGCTAATCTCAGCGTCCTCATCCACATACACCTTGCGAGGCTGGCAATGCAGCTGAAAAAGCCTACAAAAGGCATCCACGGACACTTCTCCTCCGAAGGTCCGCACCACCCACAAAAACTTGGCCAAAGCAACAATCCCGTTCGGGGTGAAGTGGTTTAGCTTCACGTTGAATGGCTCCAAAAGCTTCGGCACAAGTGGATCCATCGGAAGTCTAAGCCCCGCAGTAAAAAAATCCTTAAAAACCACAACCTCGCCGGTCTCCGGTACAGGAATCACTTCCGCCCCTGGAGGACAACAAACACCTTCAGTGAAATAGCCTTTCGAAATGTAGAAGTCTATCATGCTCTGAGAAACGACAGATGGCTTGAAAAGCAGAGTCTTACGTTTCTCCGGAGCCATCAGTTCCGAAACGTCCGCGGACACCGCCGAAAGGCTCTCGCTGGACTGCTGCTGCTGAGGCGGCTATGAAGCACTCGTCTCTCCTTCGGGAGCAGGACCAGAGTCTGCACGAAGAACCGCCCTCTTAATGAATACCATATCTACACCAAAACGAAGAAAGGCAAATTAGGAAAAAGGGTTCAAACGAACCTTCGATCAACCTCGCTATTTGCTTAGTGCGAGCCATGAACCACTAATCCTCTTACACCGAGAAAAACAAGCGGCTTGATCACGCACGAAAGCGGAACCTTCGGAAGAAGCGCTTTATAATGAAGCGTCGAAGGTATAAAAAAAAGCTCGAGAGGGCACAGGATTTACCCCCCCCCCCCCCCTCCGCTTATATAGGCGAGGGAAAAAAAACAGTACCAATGGTAAAATCGAGGAGACGGCCACCCAAGTGGCGCAATCGGAGCCTGACACGTACACCACCAAAACCGACAGTTACAGCCGACGGTTCGGGAGACGTTTTTCATCGGGAGCTTCCCGAAGGTTACGCGCAATCTTCTTCATTAACGCGGGTTCGGACCGTCGGCTTCGGATCTCGCCCTCGAGGGGCTACTGTTGGGGATTGAACCGTCGGGAATGCGCCTGGAGGATAATCCCAACCTCGAAAACATCTCCTAACCTGTCAGCAAGGCTCCGGTATCGAGTAACAAGCGCGCACGAAGGGTGCTCTGTGCCAACAGAGACACCGGGGACCGAGAAGCTCACCTTCGGGACCGAAGGTGAGGGCCGAACACTCAGGAGCACAAGCCTGAGGCCCGCAACCTATGGAGCTTTGAAGGAGTCACCTTCGGGAGACCGAAGGAGACAGTCGATCGCACCGTCGGCAGGCCGAAGGTGACAAGTGGCTACTCAGAGGCAGAAGCTTAAAGATCAAGACCTTCGCCGCCGACAAACGAAGGATCCCATCTTCGTGAGGCCGAAGGTGACGGCTGATCGCTTGAAGACAGAGCATTCGGGGGTGCGACCTCAGAAGTACCCCGAAGGACTTGAAGCCCTTCGGCTGGTGTAGGCGTGCGTGTAAAACGTGAATGCGTGAGGTCGGATTTGTACACCTCTCACCCTGTAATTTTACCTTGAAACCGGCTGTAAGTGAGCTGTAAATGAGTTGGAAGGGGGCAATTTGGGGAAACCTGGCCGAGGGCTAGGGGTATAAATAGCCCCCTCTCTCCATAGTGTAAAGGGTTGAATTGTTTGGTTATTGCTGGAGAATTAAGTACCTACCTACATCGCTGCTTTCATACTGTTCATGCTCCCTGTTTGGGTGTCTAAAAAGCTGAGATCCCAACACCAGCAGGACACAAAAACGCGTTTGGCGGGCACATGCGCCGTCTTTGCCATGTGCGGGTCCTTATGCACTCGACAAAGAGAGTGCATGCCGAGTGCCTCGCCTTTGCTGAGTGCCAGCACTCGGCAAGAGGTGATATGCCGTGTGCCGTGGTTTTGCCGAGTGCTTTTGGATTGGCACCCGACCAAAGGCTTCTTTATCGAGTGCCCGATATTTGGCACTCAGCAAACACCAAGGTACACGGCATAGCCTCGGATTCTGGTAGTGACCACATGTTGTTGCTTTTAAGAATAATTGTAGAGACATGGACCTAAAATGCTCGAATGCGAAGGAAACAATATATGGCTCAGGAGGAGAAATATATAATTAACAAGATTTTATTGAGTAACTTTGGTGAACCGAGGAATAGGGAAAAGTTACAGACTTCATGTAGAGAGAAAACGGCGCAATGATCTCGTGTAGTATAAGGAAAAGCTACAGACATGAAGAAAAAAATGTGCTCATCTGCCCAATACTACTCGATTCTAGGCCTGGCAGGACATGGCGCTGAGCTCCTTGATGAAGCCGACGAGCCTCTCTATGTCGGACGACGACGAGCCACTCTCAGCAACGTCCAGCCTCAGCTGCTGCGCCATGGCTTCCGCCCTGCCCTTCAGTTCGCCGGACTCCATGGCCACCCTCACCGTCCTCTCCACCGTAGCCCTGTCGCACACGTCCTTCATGTCCAGGCCCGTCCTCCACACGGCGCCCACGAAGCGGCTGTTGATCTGCTGGTCGGCGAAGAACGGCCAGCACACCATGGGCACGCCCTCGACGGCGGCCTCCAGCGTGGAGTTCCACCCGGCGTGCGTCAGGAAACACCCCACCGCGCGGTGCCGCAGCACGGCGCCCTGCGGCGCCCACTCCACGACGCGCGCCCGCCCGCGCCTGTCGCCTCCGGCGGCCGCCTCGACGGCCTCCTGGAGCGCGGCAGCGCTTGTCGCCTGCACCATGTCCGGCCGGAGCACCCAGAGGAAGGCGTACCTGCTGGCGACGAGGCCGGACAGGAACTCGGCGAACTGCTCGTGCGAGATGACGGCGAGGCTCCCCAGGCTGACGTACACGACGGAGCGGTCCCCGTGGCCATCGAGCCACGCCAGGCAGCCGTCGTCCTCGCGCCACAGGCTACCGACCCCGGCGGACCTGGTGGTGTGGAGGGGGCCGATGGCGAAGACGTCGCGCATGCGCGGCGCGATGCGCGAGAGCGCCGGACCCTCCATGGACGCGGCGGTGTTGAGGATGAGCGCCCGCGCCTTGCCGGCCTGGGCGATGCCCTCGGCGTGGGTCAGCAGCATGGGGTCGAAGACGCCGTCCTCGGCGCGGGCGACTGCGCGAGGAAGATCCCGCCGCCGCAGGAAGCCCTCCATCCCGGGGACGCCGCGCACGGGGTCGTCGGCGGGGAAGGGGACCTCGTGGAGCTCGACAAGCCTTGGCACGGACAGGTACGCCAGGAAGCTGCACGCGCTGGCCGTGCGGAAGGAGAGCGCCGGGATGCCGAGCTCCTCGGCGATGTCGACGGCGAACGGCATGATGCCGTCGGCGACAACGCATGTCAGCGGCGCGGCGCCGGACCGCAGCGACAGGAGCAGGGCGCGGTACGCGGCACTGGCCGTTGTGAACATGGACTCCGAGAGCTCCCTGAGGCTGCGCACCGAGCGGGGGTGGTCGTCGGGGAGACCGTCGGGGACGGACAGCAGGGCGAGGCGCGGCGGCAGAGACGCCGCGGCGACGCGGCGGAGGTTGTGCTAGGTGTGGAGGAAGGTTACGCGGACGCCGGTGTCGAGGAGGGCGGTGGCGAGGTGGAGCATGCAGTTGATGTGGCCCTGCAGCGGCCACGGGAACACGAGGACGTGTGCCACCGCGTCCATTGCTCGGCGAGCGATTTTTCTAGCTAGTAGTATTTTTCACGGTGTGACTGCGAGTGCGTCGTGGATCCCCTTCAAACAACTTCAATTCTGATTAAGAGCCGAGCGAGGAAACAGTATTGACAGGGGGATTAACATGGCATGGAAATGATTATAAGCTAGCTGCAGATTTTGCACAGGGAAAAGTGAAGGCATGCATGATGGAATACATGCTGGTTTTGCACATGAACAAGTTTCAGTTCTCTATTGCCACAACTACTGTAAGAGCATCTCCAGCCGTGGATCCTATTTGAAGCCTCTATTTTTACATTTAGGAGCTGATTTCTATTTTTTGAGAGTCAAATTTTGTTTCCAACTCCAGTGGTACATCCCATACCAGAGTCCCTACTTTTCTCCTATCAAATGGAGCCCACTCGTCAGTGCCAAAATGGACTCGGCGGCGTGCGCGCGAGCAGTGAAGCAGAGGAGGTCGGAGGTCGCCACCGAGGACCGCTACAGGCCGAGGACCAACGCCTCGGCGGCATCCATCGCCGACGGCAGTGCGACGGGACGGCGGCAGAGCTAGGTGATGCTCGAGATCCCGCGCGACCACGTGCTTGGCCGGTGGAACTGAACCATAGGAACAGCTGACGCCACGGTCGAGGGGGCCGAGCGGCGTATCTCTGCCGGAGGAGCGGCCGGCGGTGGAGATCCGGGCTGTCGGGCGGTAGGGAGCCGCCGCCGCGTGCCCGCCCGATGTCGTCGCCCTCCACGCCCGCCCTCCGCTGTCCAGCCTGTGGTCGCCCCCGGCCGGAGCTCGCGCCAGCCGGAGCTCGTGCCTGGCCGGAGCCTGCGCCGGCCGGAGTCCGCCGGGCCGGAGCCCGACCCTGGCCGGAGGCTGCCACGCCAGATCCCGCGGCCACCGCGCTCGCCTGGCCGCCGTCAGGCCACTGCGCCCGCCTAGCTGCCACCGCGCCACGGCCGCCCGACCACCACCTACCTCGCAGATCTCCGCGCAGTGCTCCTTGGCGGACCGTGACGCCGACTCGCCGAGGAAGTCCACGAGCCGGGTCACCAGCTCCGAGCTCGCCACGAAGGCGTCCAGGACGAGGTCGTCGTCTACGGCGGCGGTGGCTGGGGAGCCCAGCAGCAGGCCCGCGAGCGCGGCCATGGCGCCGGCCGACACCGCCCTGCCCTGCGCGGTCATCAGCTCCAGAGTGGATCTGGACAAGGAGGGAGGTGTGGTGGCGGCCGCCGCGGAGCCACGTCGCCGGGGCATGGCCGAGGGGCAGATACGGCCGAGGCGGGCTGCGCGTGGCCGAGAGGGCCAGCGACCGGGCGGCACGCGGGCGACGGGGCCGCGGGGCCGGCATGCGGCGGAGGCGGGGAGCAGGCGGCGCACGGTCGAGGAGGGCGGCGGAGCTCAGGCGGCCGTGCAGCGCGCGAGCGAGGCGGGAGGAGGGGCGGTGGGCGGCGGGGCCAGCACGCGGCCAAGGAGGGTGGCGGGGCAGCTTTCGGCGAGCTGCAAAACTTGGTCGGCGGACCGGTCTGACCATTGGCTCTGTTCTGGAGGCAACCGGTCTGACCAGAACAGATGCAATTGCTTCATGTGTTGATTCTATCGATTCTTAACTAAACCCAATTCTTTTCTTGTGTCCTTATACATCTGTTGCCAATTTTTTTTTTGACCTAGGATCAGGAGCAAAATGTCTGGCCACCGTGAGAAAAGGAGCAAGCGTCAACATGATCCATCAGATGTTCACATGGCTGATGATGTTGAGGGTGGCTCAAGCCAGCTAAATGTGGTCAGTGGTAGACAATTGAGGTCAAGAAAAAGGTCAGCAGTTGATGATATAATTGAGGAAAGTGATGGGAGTTCCTCTAGTGATGATGAAGTGGAAGATGAGACCTATAGGGTGGAGCACAGGGCAGGGAAAGGCCCAGTACAGCAGGAGAGCAGTGATGATGTTGAGGAAGAGGAGGAAGAAAGTGATGATGATGATGATGAGGCAGGTGGTGATGCACCTATCATTACCAAGCCAAGATATCCCTTTGGTCGTGCACCGACAAACTACTTTGGGGATGGTTTGACTGAGATAGTCAAGAGGCTGAGGAGTGAGAATCCTTATGCTGAGGCTAGGAGTGCCAGAGATCACAGATTCTGGAGCACATTTCAGCAGGACTTCTATACCACTATCATTCTAAAGAAGTCCAAAATCACTCATGAGGCACAATATGTGGATTGGGAGTATATGGCCAGGAAGAACAATGCCATATTCAATGAAGTGATGGCCGAGTGTGCAAACAAGAGGATAAAGACACTCATAGGTTTCAAGCACAGCCGGAACAAAGAAATCATTGCTCAGTTCTATGCCACAGTCTTCTTTGGATATCATGATGGTGAGAGGACTATGTTCTGGATGACTGAGAAAGAGAGATATCAGATATCCTTTCCAGACTTTGTTAGTCTTTTTCGCTTGGGGAATGCAGATGCAGAACTTCCAAAGCTTCATGATGTTGGTGTTCTAGAGACAAAGGAGATGCATTTCATGTATCCTAGGAACATGAGAGGTAGTTGGGGCAAGTTGTCTGGTCTGTACACATATTATGCAGTGCTGAACAGGTTGTTTAGAAAGACTGACACCTAGAGATGGCAACACGTCAGATGTGACACTCTTTCAGAGGAATTTGATGGTAGCCATGAGGCCTGGGGCACCACAGTTCAGTGTGGGTGACTTTATTTGGCAAGAGATCAATAACCTTTCTGAAAATCCTCAGAAGATCTGCAACTATAGCCCCTATATAATGTACATGATCAAGAAGGTGACGGGAACTAGATTCCCAAATGATGTGAAACACAAACCATTGAGGCCTTCCGTGAGCAAGAACCCCAGAACACCATCTCCAGAACCACCAGAACAAGAAGAGCATGAGATTGAGGAAGAGGGAGAAGAACAGCAGTAGCCACATCAGCATGGTGCTGCTCAGGGGGCGACCGGTCTGACCGGTCACCAGGACCGGTCTGACCGATCTAGGCCTGAACAGCACAGTCACAGGCGCAGTTCATCCGCTCCCATTAAGAAGCTTATAAATTTGTTGGTTGGAATGTGTAAGAGCCAGAGATACATAGAGGTTGAGCAACAGAGGTAGTGGAAAGCTAGCAAGAAAGAAAGAGATTCCATCAAGATGATGCACAATGCTATGAACCTTCAGCCTCCTCGCTCACCCATCTCTCCTTCACCTCCAGAGGCTGAGATTCACTCAGTAGATGCAAGGATGCAGGGCTATATGAACGCTGGATATTTTGAGGAGTATGGACACTACTTTTATCCATATGTTGGGGCTACATCTTCTACTCCTGCACCTGGAGAAGGGGTCTTTGGGTCATTCACGTCTTATGGAGCAGCAGGACCCTCCGAATCAGCTCCATTCCCACCTCCTCCTCCAATTTATGGATTTGATACTTTTGGAGCTCCAGGGACTTTCACCATGGCACCTCTGCACACATCTCAATCAGAAGCCTCTCGTCCCTCAGCAGCAGAGATCATTGCTCAATCCACAGCTGCCGCCATTTTTGGATCTCATCCTGGTATGTCAAGCATTGTGACTTCCTTAAATCCTTCGCTAGACACTGCTATCACTTCACTTGAGGCCACAACTCTACCTAAAAATTCTTATCTGACCTCAAACCTCTGGATAGGTATGCATGATTGGGGTGATCGGACCCCCTCAGATGCCACTGGCAATGGGGGAAATGGACAGTGATTGGCGCCAAGCTACTTCTCCCAGGGCCTTTATGGTGATAGATGACAAAGGGGGAGAAGAACATGGATTAAAGCTTTAGCTTGGCACAGGAGAGAAGGATAAGAGTGGAAGAAAATCTCAGTTCAGAGTGTGTCTGTTTTAGCAGGACTGGTCTGACCGGTCAGTTGGACCGGTCTGACCGGTCACCATTTCTGTACTCTAAAACTGTAATAATTGGTACTTTAATTTCATTTGTGGACTTGGGGCTTGTAATGAGTGCTACTATGTGTTATGAACCTTTTAAAATTATCTAAGTGAACTTGTGATAGTGTGATGTCATTTGAATGTTGAAGTGATGTTTTTGACTGGCTGTCTGAGGCAGACCGGTCTGACCGGTCGGCACCAGACAGAGTCATGTTTCTCTTCTTTATGCTGAAATGTTTTATCTTGTCATATGCATCACGTGTAATATATTTTCAGACACACATACACTGTTGCACCCCATGAATTCTAAGATATAGGAGGAGCTCCTATTTGTTTAAATATGTGCAATTGGCATTTGAGACCTTAATTGTTGAATTCAATTCAAAGCACATATTTAGGGGGAGCTCATGATATATCTGAGAATTTAAAAAGCTTTTAATGGATTCATTTGTAAGTTTTAATCAGGGTTGTCATTAATCACCAAAAAGAGGGAGATTGTAAGTGCATCTAGGCCCTAATGGGTTTTGGTGAGTTGAATGACAACATGATTAAAGGACTAACGATATTATTGAAGTTGTCATGAGCAGGGAATTATTTGCAAATCAGTTATTGTTATTAGCTAATGTGATATAGAATCAAACAAAAAGCAAATACTAGTGAATGTCAAGCATGTTGTGAAGAGAAATAAGAAATAAGTGTTCATGCAATGACAACAAGTGGTTTCTATATATATGGCTTGGCACATTTGAGGTACAAATGGTTGAAAACATTATTACAAGACTTCATGGGTTATGAAAAATAAAAAGAGACATATACTTGTGAGCTAGATTTATTGGTCTTATTTATGGAAGCTTACAATGCGTGAAATATGGTTATCATTCATAATTACAACGCAAAACAAAGAAATGAAGATATGAGAATGGAATATAGAATTCATTATTGGTGTGAAAAGCTTAACTCAACATGGCAAGGGTAAGTGATGAAGAAACCAACCGAGATGACTAGTGCGAGGGACTAAGCAAGCTTTGGTGGAGCGACGGATCACCATGTGTGCGAATTGCTAAGGTGAAGTGCTAGTATCTGTGGGGTGTTCGAAGAATCATATCCAAGTCTTGTTGTGAGAAGCGATGCAATGCATCAAACATCATATTGGAGTGACTTGAGGATCCAAGGATAGACTTGCAAAGTTATTGGGACTCTAAATCACTAGCTCAAGTATGGATTTGCTCAAAAGTGAAGATTATGCAATGTTGGAATCCCAAGTTCGAGGAATTAAAGTATGGTAAATATAAAGTGATTCAAGACTCAAGTGGATGAAATGTGTTTCAAATTTAATCTTGAGTATAGGTATGCCGTACTATCAAGAGGGATACAGCATTGATTATTTGACTCGGTCAAAAGTGCTCATAGATGACCCATGAGAGGATCCTGAGAGAAAACCTCTGAGAACTAACATAGAAATACTTGAATGATCAAGTCTTGACTTGATGGATCAGGTAGGATCTTATAAACAGGGGTTTGGAGTTCTCTGCCCCTAACCGGTCTGACCGGTCCAGGGTCCAACAGCTAGTTTATTTGAACAGACCGGTTTGACCGGTCTGGGGGATCGGTCTGACTGGTCTGCACTGACAGAGCAATGGCTAGTTTTCTGGAGTGGGGTATTTATACCCCTCAGCCCTATTCTTTGAGGCTGCTGGTTCTTGGCATTCTCCTGAGCTTCTTGAGCTATTTTCTTGACCAGCTAGCTCTCCCCAACACTCTTTGTGAGTTGTGCTAACTAGATTACATATCCTTGGATTGGGTTGAGAGATTGAGTGTGTGTGAGCAAAGTGACAATTGTGAGAGCTGCATTTCGAGCAGCTAAGAGCATCCATAGCTTGAGCACTCTTGATTCCGTCAAAGATTCATCTTTGCATTTGTTACTTTAGGAGGTGAGCCTCCTATACGGATAGGTATCGCCGGCTAGTTCCCGACGGTGTGGTGAGCAGCGGCAAGTTTGTGCGGGCGTGATCTTACCCCCTTGGTGGGGTGGAAAGGATCAAGATAGTGGAAAGGAGAAGTGGTTGAAAAAGACCCAACTCAAGGGAACGAGTTGCAAGAGACTCAAGCCCAACGGGTTCCTCAACGGAGACGTAGGATTCATGTTGGTGAATTTGAACTTCGAGAAACAAATCCTTGTGTCTCCTTTATGGTTTGCCTCACTACTCATTTCTCTAGCTATTACTTTGTGCTTCTGCTTCGATCTACTTGGTGGTGTTGTTTTTGTGTGTGCAGGGACTAGAAATATAATTGATATCATCTACAAAGACACCACACCAAGTTATATTTGTGCTAGAGTTAAAGAGGGGCGAAACTCTGATTGTGGGCAGGTTCTGCATAGGACCGGTCTGACCGGTGTACACAACCGGTTTGACCGGTTGCCTTTTTTATTTCTGCGGTTAAGTCTTTGACCGGTCTAACCGGTTTGACCGGTCTGTGTGCTAACAGTGCTTTTAAATGTTGAATTTTGCAGAAATTTCAGAATGCCTATTCACCCCCCCCCCCCCCCCCGCCCCCTCTAGGCGACATCCAAGATCCTTTCAGCTAGAGCGGTTTTTTTGGTAGAGTTGAAACTGTTTCTTGTATATTTTGCAAAAACGGATGTAAGAGGTGAAATGTCTTATATACCCTTGACTCTTTTTTCTACTCCTCTCTTTTTCTTCCATCCTTTCTCTTCCTTATCCGTTGCTCTACTTGACACATATCCTGTTGGAATTATGGGCTGGGCCCATTTATTCTCTTCAATACAATTAAAAGAATTCAAAACTCACTATTAAATGCTAGGGAATCAATTGCTTAATTCCGTATCGGGATTTGAGGAGAATCTCAACCGACTTAAAGGGTGGACCCAGTGTACACCACTTGTGAAGTCGGTAAGAGGAGGTCGGTGAACCACACACGCGCGCGCCGAGCCATGGGGTCTGGGGGATGCAATGCAACCAAGCTAGAATGCCATATTCGTCCCCGCCGCCCAACGCTGCGCTACCGACTTTTGTGAGAGAACACAAAAGTCGACACCTCCATCCCTCGCTTCGCTCCCAACACAGCGCGGTCGGCACCTCAGCCACTCGCCTCACTCCCGCAGCAGCAGCGCCGTTGGCACCTCCGTCCCTCACCTTGCTCCCGCGCCCCTCGCTCTCGTCCGCAGCCCCCTCGGATAGAACCGGTAGCAGCAGAGCGTGCGGGGGGGGGGGGGGGGGGCTCAGATTGGCAGCTTTGTTGGGGCGTGGACGCCAAGGAGATAATGGTGCTGGTGTTGCGCACGGACGACGGGACTGCGTACGCTAAGTGGATTCACATGTCGGTGTCTATCGACGGACCAAAAGTCAACGTACCGCAAAAAGTTGGTTTGCCGTTATTTCGGCATATGTCAATTTCTGTAGGAAACAATGTAACAGGGCCTTGATGACATGGAGACACACAAAACTATTGCCTTCTCTCTACAATTATATTATGCCCTATTTAGTTAGCAATTAAGGCTTAGATGTAGTCATGTAGATCAAGTCCTTCGCATCTTGCACACTAATAATAACTTGAATGTCACATGCATGTATACGCTCAATAGAGACAAGTTGGCGAATAAAGCTGGCTGCCTCATGCTGACAACAAAGAAAAAAAACCCACTTGCAATAATGATCCAAGTAAAGTCTTTCCTTAAGTTATAAAAAGCATCAAACCCTACATGACTTGATCAGACAATGCACCTCAATGTACATGGTAAGCTCACATGCTGCACCCATGTGAACTAGCTACATACCTGTCAGTCGGTGATTTATTATTAGATGGCATCACCATACAAACTGTTTTTTTAAGTCGCTACATAAAAAACAAAAGAGCTATGGAGGAGAGTCCCCAAACACGTAGTAGATATATATACACCATGATCTACTTCACTTCAATAGATAGACACATGCATGCCCATCTTCAATAGACAAATATGTGGACATTAGGGTGCTGCTCAGGGTCACGCGTGTGACCTCGAGTGGATCTGTCACAACAGCCTACCTTCTCCAGGATTTCATGTTTTGGGCCTAAAATCGGCTCAACAAACAGATCCACTCGTATTTTGTTGTTGGAACAATTTTTTTATTGTTGGAACAATTTTTTTGTTGCGAAACAATTTTTCAATTGTTCTAGCAACAAAAAAAATTGTTCGGCAACAAAAAAATTATTCCGCCTTGTGTAATGATTTGACTGCCAGTGACACGTGCGACTCCTAACATTTGCTAACCATTAAGCTCGTCACATATCTACTATTTCTAAAGCAATCAATATTTCCTTGGTCCGTCAATCGGAATCCTAGTCGGAACCCGAACAAATCAATCGGAATTCTAATCCAAACCCCAGCAAATCAATCAGATCTCAATCGTAACCCAAAGAATTAATATATCACGCGGTCACGGCACGAGAGAAAGAGTAAAAAATTACTCATGTACATGTAGATCTGGGTAAAATTTATATTAGTTGTCACAACGCATGGCGGGCACTATACTAGTCTTAGATAATGTATAGTAAGTCACGGACGATCCCCCTATAATTGAATCAATCTCTAGAAATATAACTTTGGAGAAACAATACTATATGGTTGGTTTGGTAGCTGCATGTTTGGCACTTTGGAGAGCTAACATGATGTGCTTTGAATTGAGCGAAAGATGACTAGTCTCCTACTGAAATTGTTTATTATTCGTATATATTGTTTCTTCATTTCATACACGGGAAATCGTGGGAAGAGATGGTGGTGCTGAAGCTCTCAATGCAAGAACATGGCACCGCAATGCAACCCCCAGGAAGCAGCCATGCACCAAGATGATGCGGGAACGGTTCCTCTCCAGTAAACGCAAGGAGATAGCTCACTGAGGGGAGTTGATTGAAGACTCGTGAAAAAGCTTTTGATTCTGTTAATTTTTTCCTCTCTTTGTCGTGGGCATGGTGCTTGCAAGCGTTTTTCAAGGAATATGTTTGACTAGTTTGTTGGCCTTTAGCATATGGATGCTAGCATTTTTCTGGATGTAATAATTTAGTAACTACGCTGGCAACTGGATTGTCACACATGGATGTTCATATTCAATAGAGACAAGCGGATGAAAGGAGCTGACTGCCCGATGCATGCTTACAACAAAGATACAAAACAAAGCCCATCTATTAGTCCTAAGTTACAGAAAGCATCACACCCAACATGTATTACGACATCAGACAAGAGACAACGCACCAGCTGAAATGCACGGTTATTGTAAACTCACTTGCATGCCGCACCCACCATGTGAAGTATGTTAGAGCATCTCCAGCCCAGCATGCATATTGGATCTCTATTTTTTTTCATTTGCTTGCTGGCCTGCGCCCTGGAGCGCACCTCCGCCACCGGCGACCTCCTGCCCGTCGCTCAAACTTCGCGGCCCCCGCATCCCGATCCGGCGACCTCCCGCCCTGGAGCATCAGAATCTTGCTATTGCTCGAACTTCCGGTGCCGCGTCCCCATCCCGCGCCATCGAGGTGAGCGACCCCAAGCCCTTGAAACCCAGGGGCGGAGCCAGGAATTTGTTTTTTCATTATTAGGGGGGGCCAACCATGCTAATTTATATAAAAATTTAATCAAAATTCAAATGTTCAATGTAAATTTGGGAATCATAGCGGGGCCAGACCCCTGCCCGCCCCCCTGTCTCCGCCCCTGTTGAAACAGTTTGTCCCTGTTCGTCCTTGAATATACTTTGTCCCTGTTTGCGATTGTCCACCGACGGGCCCGGTGATTTAGTTCGGAAGTGCTGGCGATGCTTGCGGTTGCTGCCATTTTGATCTGATTTGGTCTGGTTTCGGAGTCGCCATGGCAGCTTGAGGTGGGTGTTCTTTGCCTTCTCCGGTTTGTGCTTCCGGAGCAGGAAAGCTGCTGCTGCGGTCTCTAAAACACGGATACGTCAGGGGGCATGCGTATCCCGTATCGGATATGTATCCGATACGGATATGCGCGGGATACGGCCAGGATACGTATCCACGCCGTGTCCACGTATCCCAGTTTAATTGGGCCTGAAACTCACGATTGGAAACGTCTCAGACAATTATTGGATACGGCCCAGCCAAACTAACCACCATCCCATTCCTTTTGACCTACTGCCGAGTGCCGACCCCTCCCAGCTCCCAGTCGCCTCCCTCACACAGCCGCCACCCGCACGCGGTGTCCAGACTCGCCGCCCGCCGGCGACCGGCCTCCACCCTCGCCGGCGACCATCCTCCGACCTGGCCGGCGACGAGGAGCCCCCGCGACGGCGACGAGGAGCCCCCGCGACGGCGACGAGAAGCCCCGCATCCGGCCTCCAGGCTCCAGCAACAAGTCCCGCGACGGCCCCGAGCCCCCGCATCCCTCGCCGGTGACCAGCCTCCGCCCTCGCCAGCGATGAGGAGCCCCGCATCCGGCCTCCAGCAACAAGTCCCGCGACGGCGATGAAGAGCTACACCGAGCCAGCTGCTACGCCATGTCCATGACCCCCTGCGACGGCGAATCGTTGACTGCAACCTTGCTCTGCTCGTGCCCCCTGCTTATGTGAGTTCCTCGCCCTCCTCAATCCAATTTAGATCTGAGCTAGTGCGCCCTGCCTTAGTGATTTTGTCCAATGTTCATCGTCCAGTATGGCATCTCCAAATTTAGAACCTGTTGCTATCATGTTATTTTGAGTGTAATAGACCTTTCATGTCTCTATGTTGAACTAGAATATCTATTTTGTAATTTATTATGCACTATTATTATTTATTAAAAAATAGTTAAAACGTATCCACGTATCGGGTTGTTTGGGAAATTGCCGTATCCGCGTATCCGTATCCTTCCGATACCGATACACGTATCCGTATCCGTGCTGCTTAGGCTGCGGTTGCTCTTCTTCTCTTCGTTTGCCTCTTGCTTCCCTGCTTGTTCTTCAAGAGTCGGTGAGCTCAGATCAATTCCAAGAGTCGGTGAAAAAACAAAGGAAAATTTTGTTCATCGATCAATCAATCACAGGGACACGAGGAGGGAGAAGCTTCAACATCATCAGGAGGCAAGAGCGGCGACCCTGGCCCTGCGTCCGGCGGCACGTCCAGTCCCGGGGGCGGCACAATTCCTGCTCCTTGGGAACACAGCAGCGGAGGCGAAGTCACATGGCCCGTCCTCATCGATCCGCGCCATGGCCACGGCGGCAACGCAGTGGCTGCGCGGCACGGTGGCCGGGTTCCGCTGCCGTTCCTGCTTGTGGTGGAGCTCAGCCCCGCTTGACGGGGTCGAAGTTGGACGACGACGACGGCGCCAAGGATGGCGACGAGCACGACCCCGCCGGAGACGATGCTGAGGAGGAAGTTTTTGAGAGAGGGCGAGATCCCCGGCTGCGCGGCCTCCGCGACCTCCGGCAGCACCAGCGCCGCCGCGACGGCCGCCGCGGTCGCCCACTCCTTGGCCGGCTCTGCGCGGACGACGCCCGGACGATGGCCACCCTGCTGGCCGGCCTGCCGCGGGGCGAGTGAAACGAACATGGCACCATTTATGCCATTTCGAGTGATTTTGGTGATCGAATGACAACATAATCAATGGGACTAATATGATTGTTAAGATTACCATTCTCAGGATTTTAGGTTCAAGTGATGACAAAGAGAAGCGTAGCAAGGCCCGAAGGGCCGCCCCTACGGTGATTCCGCCCCTCGCAGGTCTCAGGGCAGCGCCCTGAAAGCTCTTCGGTCGGTAGCACCGGAAGAACCGACGCATGAGCATCGGTGCATCCGATGGTTGTCGGAAGAACCAACGCCATGGTATTTTGGTGCAGAAGGGAATCGAAGCCAAGTCAACTTATAGGCACCGGATGAACCGATTGTTCAAAAAGGGGCATCGGTGCATTGGGCGTACTATGTTCCAGAGAAAATGCAAGTCGCGCAAGAGCCAAGTCTTCAGCACCGGTTGAACCGGTGAAGCACCGGTGCATACCATCGGTGTAATGACATCAGCAGAAGAGTTGAGTGCTGTGAGTGATCGGATGAACCGACGGCTAAGCATCGGTTGAACCGGTGGTCACTGTGTCAGCTGTCAGGAGATCAACGGCTACTTCGGGTTATGAGTGACCGGATGAACCGATGCTATCCCAGCCAGAGGCATCGGTTCATCCGATGATACACAGATTTCTGCTGAACGTTGGAGCAATGGCTACAAGACTTGGTGGCCTATATATATATGGCATCCCCCGGCCATTTGAAGATTGATGGAGTCCCAAGACACCTCATACACATCCAAGAACACCTCCAAGTCATACAAGAGCTCATTGATCATATCCTTAGCTTTTAGCACTAGCTTTGTAAAGTGTGAGTGCTAGATTAGCTCTTAGTGAGTGTGATTGCAAGGCCTTGAGCCTTTGTGCTGTGGTTCTCTAGTGAACCAAAACAAGAGCTTGGTGCGCTGGCACCTTGGAGCTTTGAAGCTCGCCGGCAACGTCATCGACCCTCCGACTTGGTGTGGAGCGGTGACGAAACTTTGTGCGGGGGACGTGGAGACCCCCATCCTTTGTGGAGAAGCTCCTTAGTGGAACCCGGGGCCAAGGTGACCGTGATTATGTTCACAGAAGAGACTTAGTGGCCGAGTAGCAATACTCTTAGTGAGTGCTACAACAACGTGGATGTAGGTGTGCCTTTGTGGCTAACCGAACCACGGGATAAACACCCGCGTCAAGAGTTTGCTTTCTCATATCCCGCTCATTAAGCTTCCGCATTTCATACTAGCATTTTGTATGCCTTTACTTTCATAGAGTAGATTCTTGATAGAAAAGGTCATAGGTTGCTAAACTCTTTTGGGATAGGGGTTTCACACTAGAACAACCATAGTTGCACATCTAGATAGCTTGTTTTAGTTTAAGTTTTGTGCAAACTAGTTAGAGCCATAGGTCTAAGTTTTTATAGTGCCTAATTCACTCCCTCCCCCTCTTAGGCTAGAGCACCCGATCACTTTCAGCGAGACGCGGAGCGACGACGCGCTGCTACTGCCGCCGGCGCGGAGGGGCTTCCCGAGCAGCCACGGACAGAGACGCCGCGACACGGAGGCCGCGGACGCCACGAGGAAGCGCGGCCGGGCGCGGTAGGGAGGTGCGGCCGAGGACGCCCGAGGAGGCGCTGGGCGGAGGTGGAGGTGCAGGCGACGTGGAGGCGTGGGCTGGCGCGTGGGGTGTAGAGATGGGAGGCTCCTATTCCTAGAGGTTTGGGGTGCTAATTTGAGAGCCCATTTAAAATGAGAGTCCATTTAAGGGACCTACTGGAGTTTGTTTTCTCCCTAAACTCTCAAAATTTAGAGTAGAGGCTCAAGTAGGAGCTTGGGCTGGAGTTGCTCTTACCTGCCTCCTGTTATTGATTATAGATCTCATCACAACACAAATGAACCAATCTAGATGACTAGATGGCATAACCATACAAACAGTACTGTGTTTAAGACCGTACCCTACATAAAATAAGTACATATGAAAAATAGGACCAGCAGGAGTATGATCTGTATCAACTCACACTCATGTATGATATTTTTTTCGATAATGCATGATATTTTTTCGATAATGCAAAGAACATTCCTGCTTCATCAACTACCCCGGCCCAAAGAGTTTGTTTAAGACATTGCATAGAAAAAGGACCAGCACAGCAGGAGTATGATCTGTATCAACTCACACTCATGTGCATTTCAATAGACACGACACAGGTCAAGCTCGGCTTGGCGATTTAATTTGGACTTGATTATAACTTGACGACAAATAATGGCATGGCAAAAGATGACACAAGAAGATAGAAACAAATCCAGCTTGCAATGATCCAGTACGTACGTCTATTCTCTTAATTTAGGACTTGAGACGACAATAATGGAAGGCCTAATATATAGTAAACAGTAAACGGTGAAAAAAAGACAACCATATAGCTGTCATCCAGAGAAGAAATTCTATTATTTAATATTATATATCATCTTTTCTTGATGTATCTAATTATTTTTTTTATTTTTTATTGTGATTTGCCGGATCGGTTTTTTAATCCATTGATGCCTAGCTACTGAGGCATTGAAAGCTCAGATTGGGTGTTCTAGCCTAAGAGGGGGAGGGGTGAATTAGGCAAGTTAAAACCTTAACCTATGGCTCCAACTAAATTGCACAATATTAAACTAAAACATGCTATCTATATGTGCAACTACGATTCTTCTAGTGTGAAACCCCTATCCCAAAAGAGTTTAGCAACCTATAGTCTTTCCTATCAAGAAACTACTCTACGAAAGTAAAGGCACACAAGAATTGCTAGTATGAAATGCGAAAACATAAAGAGCGAGATAGGAGGAAGCAAACTCTCGACGCGGGTATTTATCCCGTGGTTCGGTTAGCCACAAAGGCACACCTACATCCACGTTGTTGAAGCACTCACTAAGAGTATTGCTTCTCGGCAATCAAGTCTCTTCCGGAGACACCGAGTCACCACAGTCATCTTGATCACGGGTTTCACTAAGGAGCTGCTCCACTAAGGAAGGGGGTCTCCACGTCCCCCGCACAAGATCGTCCACGCCGCTCCACACCAAGTCGGAGGGTCGTTGACATTGCCGGCGAGCCACAAAGCTCCAAGGGGCCGGCGCTCCAAGATATCTTGTTGGTTCACAAAAGAACCACAGCACAAGGGCACAAAGCCTTGCTCTCTCACTCTCTAAGGAGCTAACCTAGCACTAACACTCTCAAAGATGTGCTAAGGACTAAAGATATGATCACTAAGCTCTTAAATGGCTTGGAGATCTTCTTGGGTGTTGTTGTGATATTCCTGAACTCCAGCAATCTTGAAATGCCCGGGGGATGGCATATATATAGCCCACCAAGTCCATCTAGCCGTTTGTAGCCGTTGGGCTTTTTCTGCGCAGTGCACCGGTTAGACCGGTGAGGGGGCACCAGTGTAACCGGTCACTCACGGCACTGACTAGCCGTTGGGCCTTCTGCCATGGACCATCGGTTAGACTGGTCCAAAGCACCAGTGGTACACCGGTTCAACCGGTCCTGAACCTTTTCTCCTCAGCTTCCATGGTATTACACCGGTGCATTGCTCCGGTGGTTCACCGGTGTAACCGGTGTTGAACAATCTTCACTTGTACGCCAAACATGCTCCCTGAGTGATTGCATGGTGATTGCACCGAAGCCTCAATCTTGGCACCACCGGTTCAACCAATGCAACACTTGGCTTTGTCTCTGCACAGACCTAATGCATCGGTGCCTCAGCATCGGTGTATCCGAAGCTCACCGGTTAGACCGGTTCATGGTCACCGGTTCAACCGGTGCCACTGTTTCTGCAGAACTCGTCCAATTCAGCATTTCTTTGAGTTCTTTCTTCGTGTTTTGCTTTGCTTAGGCTTTTTACTACATCCTTGGGACTTGATGTGGTGTACTTGACAAACTTGTTAGTGTCATTGATTGCGGTGTCACTCAATCACCAAAATCACAAATAATGGTCAAATGGGGCCATGTTCCTTACAGTCATAATGTAGGTAGAAATTGCTTACCAACAGCCAGTAGAAATGATTTAAAATGGTCGAAGTAATATTAGGTAGATACTAGACAGTCGCTATAATATGGAGATATAATGGATGACTAGGCTACTAGATGGGTGAGCTACAGCCCACAGAAGGATCTGGGAGGAGCATTCTGTGTTGCTTCACTTCGTGACTGACCAAAACATGGTACATCAACGTACGGTGGTACACTATATGCCATAACATATTATTACAGGCGTGTCACAAAGCTCACCACAGTACAGACACAGAAAACACGAGTTTGCATCTGAGGGGATCCACCCAATCCCCACGTGGGTTCAGTCCCACTTGGTTTGTGCTCCACGATTGCCAAACGAAGCCTTAGCAATGTTTGGATCTTCTATAGTTTGGATCGGCACGGGCGCCACCCGCCTCCATCTCTCCCCCATCTCACCCTCTTCCTGTTGTTGGCTCAGGATAAATCCCTTCGATCACTGGACTACCACTGACCTTGGTGAGCGTCTGCCACCGCTAGAGCCTTTGTTGATACCATAGCAGAAGCCCCCCCCCCCCCCCCCAAGAAAAGGTCCTCGACTCAACATGTGGAGGGTAAGTTCATTGTTCTTCAAAACCATTTAACAACTCAATCTCCCACTTAACAATGAATTTATCCTGATGGTGTTCCTGTAGCAATGAATTTATCCTGCTTGTGCTCCTTGAGATATGAATTAATCCTAATGTTGTTCCTGTAGCAATGAATTTATCCTGCTTGTGCTACCCTAGCAATGAATTATGGTAGTCTTGCTGGTGTTCCTGTTGCAGTGCATTTAACCTTCTGTGCCCTGTAGCAATGAATTAGGGTAGTCTTGTTGGTGTTCCTGTTGCAATGCATTTATCATGTTGTGCCCTATAGCAATGAAATGGGGTAGTCTTGCTGGTGTTCCTGTTGCAGTGCATTTATCCTGCTTTGCCGTGTAGCAATGAATTTATCCTGCTTGTGCTATTGTAGCAATGAATTAGTCTTTGATGGTGTCCCTGTAGCAGTGAATGAGTATGTAACCCTACCACAAGCACCTAGGTGCAAGATAGTACAAGCTCCTCCCCCCGCTAGACGTAGGGTCCTCTTTTGCCCGAACCAGGATAAATCTTGTGTTCATCTTTGCATCACCATCTGGAACTAAGGACACGCAGCACAAATTTACTAGTCGGTCAGGATCCCCGAGATTAAAACACCGACACATATTGAATATATTTTGATTTGTTAATGTTTGCAGTACAATTATCCTCTGGAATTCAATCTTTGTGCGAATCAGTGTGTCCGTGGACTTAATGCTTAGTTGCTACGGCTATACAGATTAATAGTTGAGTCAATAGATAATCTTAGACAGCAGGAGGAGATCTATGCTCATGAGGGCCAAGATGATGATTACATCGCTCGGTGTAACAGTATTAGAGTTGCATGTAAGTTTCTTTTAGCCTTGTTTGGTTTCTTTTAGCCTCTTTTATTTGTTTGGTTTAACAGATCAGTTTTGATTAATGTTTGTTTAACTCAAATTTTTGCAGGTGCCAAGGAAACACTGGATGATTTTCTTGCTGATATTGAGCCTTTGCTAGCAGAAGTTTCTGCGATTGGTGGAGATTTCTACATCCCACCTAAGTTGCAGGGCACAACTGAGTTGCAGGGCAAGATACTAATCAAGAACTATGTTGATGCTGGATCGCTGGAGTACCTCACTGGTGCTGATCACTTTTTTTAGGAAGAACTGGTAATGATGCTAACTCTCCCTAATGTCAATTTAACTCTCTCTAATGACCATGTAATTGTGCTTTTAACATATCAGTTTTGTTTAGGACGATGTTGTTGATGAGAATCACGAGAGGTCGCTTGGATATCTTAGACTTGTGAGCATTAAAGTTAACAGATTGACTTTTCTTGAGCACTGTGGAGTAGAATATACTAGAACTCGACATTACAGAGGTGATTTTTGCTTCATGTACAGTTTTTACTTGCTATTGTAAACAGTGTTTAAAACAGCGGGCTAAGACATTTAGTGTTTGGTGTTTGTAGAGGCTAAGAAAGGTTATAGTGAGCTATAGCCTAGCTAGCCCATTTAGCAGTTCTGTAAATACCATATGTTGAGAAATCAGTATCCCTAATCTTGACAGCGACTTCTGAGAAGTTGTACCTAAGTAGTTTGATACTACTTCTTTCGTGGACCCTATACCCACACTACACCAAGAAGACCATCTAAACACTAATACGAGAGATCAACTCTATATAAGAACTCAACTCTTTATTCACCATAACTTAGTACAACACATGACTATTGCACTCATGGCTCATATAGTACAACACATAACACAGCAACCTTGCCATCTCCTACTTGAGACCTCTTATGCCATGGTAGGGGAGGGGAGTACCACTATTTATAGGACTTCATGGCTCATATAGTTTTTTCTTGTGTCCATCTTCTGTACACTTCTTTACAAAAATCTAACTCTAGAATTTTCTTCATACTTATCTAACCATACAAATATCTAATTTCTAGGGTATTCCATATTTCACCAAGAACCATGGTGACCATGGTTCATACATACTCTCTAATCTTTTAGGAGTTTCTCACAATTATGAATTTCTACTTCAACATCATGCATAAATCTCTGAGTAATTTTACATATAAATATAAAATCAATAAAATTTCATGTATCGAAGACGTTTTGGGCTTCATTTCCTCGTTACATCGTTGACAAAATACCAAAGTTTGTAAATAACAAAGTTCAATACTAAACTAAAAATAAATAAAGACTAATTATATAATTTAGCTGGCTAAATAACTCTTAATTTAGCGGCTATAGCGGGATATAGCCCGCTATTAGCGGATTTAGCCTTATAGAGCTAAGAGACGAATGTCCTAGCTTTCTCCTCTCCCAAAGGCTATAGCAGGCTATAGCGGTGGCTATAGCCGGCTATTTAGAACCTTGATTGTAACGCTAGTACTGCTGTATATATTGTTGTTATTACTCCTATCTCATTGTTTTTTCATATTGCTATTATTACTCTTATTAGGTTCTTACCGTTTTTTTGTGTAGACTTGCTTGAACGGGCGAGAGAAGATATTGATCAATTGGTTCGTCATGAGTTTCCAATTGAATCCATGCCCGCTTTTTTCAACTGGGTTGGACAATTTCTTGGCCTTCCCCTTGCAGTGGAGCCTGATGTGGAGGATGTTGGTCACAGTGAGGACCCTAATGTGGAGGTCGGGGTTGTTTCGGACCCTACCGTGGAGGTGATGAGGAGGATGGGCCGAGTGAGGATGAGGGGTCGTGCAGGGTGAGGAGGATGGGCAGGGTTGATGTGCAGAGTGAGGATGAGGTCGTGCAGCATGAGGAGGATGGGCAGGGTGGTGAGGTTGATGTGCAGGATGAGGATGAGGTCGTGCAGGGTAATGATTTGGTTGGGCAGGATGACTGGGAGCATGCTCAGCACATCAACCAACATATGTACTTCCAGTCCTCAGATGAGGAGGATGACATGGTCGAGGAGCAGGGTCTGCAAATAATGCACCATATCATCTTCCTATCCTCAGATGAAGAGGACGAGGTGGAACAAGACAATGATCTGGGGTTGGATGCTTTTGAGGAGGGACAAGACAATGATCTGGGGCTAGATGCTTTTGAGGAGGATCAGGTTGACCAGAACCATGGTCAGGTGCTTTTGACTTTTTGAGGAGGAAGGGACTCGCCACTCTTTTTCTTTCATCAGATGATGATGACGGGCATGCTGAAGAGGATGGACAGGATGATGACTTTTTTGGGCAGGATGATGGCTATGGCTGGTTTGGGCAGATGATGTGTTGGTCGGCTAGGATGATGACTGGGTAGCTCAGGAGAATGTTCAGCACATCAATCATCATCTGATCTTCCTTTCTTCAGACGAGGATGAGGAGCAGCCTCATCAGCAGATAATGCATCATCTTACCTTCCTGTCCTCAGATGAGGAGGAACTGGACAATGCTCAGGTGCTGGATTCTGAGGATGATCACGTGGACCAGGACCATGATCAGGTGTTTCTGGTTGATGCTGAGGAAGGGCCTCGACACACTCTCATTCTGTCATCTGATGACGAGTAGCTGTAGAATCCACTAGGACCATCATTTGTTTTGAGGTTCCCCAGAGGAGACGGGCCTCGCTTATTAGAATAGCTTCGACGGAAATCAGTTTTGCGTAATACTCTGAGAAGACTTTAGTTTTGTGTACGACCATAAATCCTATATTAACTTTTTTTTGAAAAATAGCACTTTTTGCATACGGCCTATCCATTTGAACGTTTTTTTTTCTTCTGGATTTACCATTCTTTTGATCTCCTGACCGTTGAATCAAATTTTGAGGGAATAAATATTTTTGAATTTAGCCAAAAGGAATCCTTGTGGACAAGAGTAGTACCTACTCATGGGAGACGAAAAACCTTCTTACGAAGAACAGAGCAAGAAGATTAGAAATTGCTGATGGCACAATATGCAGAAAGTTGGGATGAGCCTGCTGGTTCGCTGATTAGGAACTGTGCTTAGAGAAAGCTACTTGAGTAGAAACGTCGATCCCTCGAATCTTGAGATCCAAATTTACGGAAACTTACACTCCACACTCCTTAGAGCATAAGGCTGTTCTGCTTGCTGTGCCACGCAATTTTGTTACATCACCTACTGAAAGAATGCTAATTTGCCTATATTTTCACCAAAGCACTAGTCATCCATGATGAAAATCCTAATTTGCCTGAAACATATTTACTCTTTTTGTACCAAAAAGGCAATGCAAATCCTCTAGAAATTGTACAAATTCCAAAAATATTCGAACGACTTGATCTTGTATTAATACTTCTGGCTCTGGTTCCACCGGCTGTTACACCCATTATTCATACTGTCTATGGGACTCTAGATATCATATAACACTTACTATTCATTATATACTAGTGTAATGCCCGTGCTAAAGTCACGGCTTTATTTTAGAGATGTACATGAAAATAACAACACAATTGTATGATAATATATAATCCAAGAAACACTTATGCATCATAAGGCATTATAAAATATAGTGCCCGTGCTAAAACAACGGAGCACGTCAAGGTCGAAGATAATTCTATTAAATTTGAAGTACTTAGCTGATTGTGCTTTGTTAAAGCTGTTTCCATAGTGCTGAACTAACCGCACCGACTACACGCAGACCACCGACGCCAAAGGAGTGATCACCATCAAGTTCGGCAACCTCTTCACCGGTGAAGCGCGCAAGGTCATCATCACCCTCAATATCAAGAAGAGCACCCTCGACTACGAGTAGGATGCGGCCTTGGCCGAGGCCCTGCCCAACTTCACCGCCCAGGGGAAAGCGCACAAAAACCAAAGACCGGAGGACATCCAGATCCTGGAGCGAGGGACAAGTCGCGGGAGCTTCAGGCCGAGCTGGCCCGGCGCACGGTGGCCGACGCCGGCGACCTCGACGAGGCGCGGTACAAGCTTTTGGATGCGCAGAACGTGCTGGAGGATGTCATGCTCAACGACGGCCAGAAGCTGGTGAACGCGCTCCGCGCCGAGCTCGTGACGCTCATCAGGCTCATGGACTCCAAGGACATCTACAACACCAAGGGCCGCGCCTACGCCCTCGCCTCCGAGGTCTCCCACGGCCTCCAGCGCTACGCCGTCAGGGGCCACGACGACGACGACGTCCGCCTCTTCTCCACGCCGCCAACCCGCTCGCCGCCATCTCCAACGATCTCATCGTCAGCCTCCGGAACGCTATCCAGGCGCTGCAGGCTATGCAGAAGATCGTCGTCACCAAAGCCTAGCTACAAAGCGCACACATCCTTTCCACCATTTGATTTGCCGCACGTATTCCAAATAAACCCGCCTTAAGGAATTATATCTTCCTCGTTATTTCATCAGTCTGCCACTGTACGCCATTTCTCCATATTCTTGTGTTCCTTACCACTTTGCTTCAACCCAGTTCAACTGTTGAATAAATCGATCATTATCCTATTTTCACTTTATTTCATTTTTGGATAAGTCTGGTTTATACCTGATTTCCAACTTTTAACTATAAAACAAATAACATAGGTATTCAACTATCGAAACCTGGCAATGGTCCTTTGGATGGTTTCAAAGGTGGTTTTTCAAATTGTGGAAATTAAAAAATATTTAAATTTAAACTAAAAAAATTATAATAAACTCATTTTAAATAAAAAATATAAAATGGGTATCAAAAATTTTCTAAAGATGTAACCAATCTATTGGCGCTCTACTTGTCAATTATTTGGATCTAATTTTTTATGTTTATAGTATTTGGTTGCTTGTAGTTATACCTATTATTTTTAAATAAATAAGATACAAATAGAGCAATAATAGATAGATTATTTTAGAAAAAAATTGATACTAATTTTATATTTTTCTAATTTAAAATAAATTACTTTTGATTTTTTAGATCTAATTAGATATTTTTAATTTTATAAAAAAAATACAAAACCACCTTTGAAACCACCCAAAGGACCAAATTTTTCTGGTTTCGATAATTGGATGGCCTATGTTACCCAGTTTTGTAGTTTAAGATTGAAAATCGGATTTTTACGATAGTTATCGAGAAACCAAACTTATCCCTTTTATTTACTGTCATCCTAGTATTACGGTAATTCGACTCAGTAATATAATTTGGTAAACGTAAGGAGTATTAATACCACGGCTCTGGACTCCAGGCAGGGCATGTTCAAACAGAAATATTGTGACTATAAAGTAGGAGGTCATTACAAAGCATCGCATAGCAACTTATTACAAGGCCGGTTAAGATCCATCATCAAGCGGATCAAACACATGCAAAATCCATCAGCCGGTCATCGATAATGCATGCCAGCAGTAACTTTGCAAGGAGGAAGCAGAAATCAGTATCTGCCAGAAGATCCAACTTGTATACAAACTCATAACATGACTTCAAAGACAGCCAGAAGATCCAATAATCTGTCGTTCAGTTTTCCTGTCGTTCCAATCTGTTGTGTTCAGTTTTCCTCTTCTCCGTACGGTGGAAGGGGAAGAAGAAGTTGCTTCTGCACTGAAGCCTGGAACGCAGCCCAACAACAAATGACCCACTTGCCTTAGCTTAGTTGGGCCAGCCCATGAGAATCAAATTTTTTTTGAAAACAAACGGCTCACTTGCCTCGGTTTAGCTGGGCCAGCCCATGAGAATCGATTTTTTAGAAAGAAAAAAAAAAAGAAGAAATGTTTAGCTGCTCGCTCAGTACCGTCGAACCTTTTCAGTGCACGTCGACACAATCGATTTTCAGTACACGTGCTCGCCTGCTCGGTAACAAAAGATCACACCAAGTTTGCTCATGTCAGCTGATCCTCCGGCCTCTAGGTAACACTCACCGTCTTGCTGCCTGAACTCTGAATTGCTCTTCAGTTTTGGTGAACACATACATACATGCACGAATGGATCATGTAGGTGTATACAGGAAAACTGAACGACAGATTTGATGAACGCCGCTGACAACCACCATCTACATAACCTATGTTCAGACTACAGCCAAGAACCTACTGTTTCTATATAAGTACCAAGTTACCAAGTACCAACAGACAAAATCTGTGGTTGCTCAACGGAAAACAACATGTGTGAGTCAACATTCTTCCACTTGGTGCATCGATGCATCCAGACCAAGATACCTTCATGTTAATTTGCATGGTGTTCATGAGATCCTGAGGTTTGGTTTCTGCAACTACAAGATCCAGAGGTCGGACAGACGTACATATCAGGTTCAGAATGGACAGTGTTCCAAAAGCAAGCCCAACATACGCAAGATCAAACATGATTTCAGACAGATAGAGCCATGCCTCACACGTGCGACTTTTGGATCGTTTCAGGGAACATGTAACCGCACAAAACTAAAGCTGATACAGCCACAGAAATGCAGTGAAAAGGACCGTCTCCTCTGTATCTTTTCATGGATCATCAGCTTCTTGTCAGCAAATCGCCATCCCTAGCCAGCTCGATAAACTGTACTCTTCTGAGTGTCTTGCCTTTTTTTCGCGACCGTGTCTGAGCACATTTTTCATTAAGAGGATAAGAAGTTGTACAAAAGCAGTTTGGTCTCAGAGAGGGAAACCAAACCGTCAGGGCATAAGGGAAATGTTACATCGTAATTAATACGCGACCCGGAAGCCTGCCCAAAGCCCTGGCTAATGGCTCAAGCCGTCTAAAGCCTGCCTGAAACCAAGAGGCAATTTCATCAGCTACCCAAGCTACAATTTCAGGTAATGTTTTAACACTTCGATCAAAAGTTCTATTGTTCCTTTCTTTCCATAGGATCCAGCGTGTGAGGACGACCAAGTGTTAGACCTTTTAGATCGACTAGGTAGTAGATCGGCGGGTTACTCACTGATTCTTGAAGAACATACCATCAATGGTCGAAGACGAACCCGACGGCGATGTCCAAAACGCCGGCGGCGGAGTCGTGGACGAGCCGGAGAGGTTCGAAGTCGCGGGCGTTGGCGGCGTGGCGCAGGGGCGGTGACGTCCTTGCTGTGGCGAGGACGGTGGCTTCGGTGGACTTACCACTGCAGCAGCGCCCCCTCTCTAGATCGGGTTAGGGTTTGGATGGTGGGAACTGTAGCGGCGGCGAACCTCGTAACTAGTGCCACAGTCCCTACCTCCTCTATATATGGCACTGTGCGACGGGGGCCCACCAGCCGTCTATTGGGCTGGGCGTCCCCGATCAGGACGCGAGTCATCAAGGGCCCAGTTTGCCGTTGGGCCAACGGGTGGAGATCAATACTAACATTCTCCCCCTTGATCTCACCTTATACTTTTAAACTATTCAACTTGAACTTAACTCTTTACTATTTATTTACTTGCTTTGCTCTTTGTCCTCATCTCATTGCAGATTGGTATGTAGGGCGTGCCTCGTCATGACAGTTATCACTTACTGTCAGATTAACAGCCACAATACACCTTTCTGTATTGAAACAAGACCTTAACCTTTATTTGGGCCCTTTAGTAATCCAGAAATCATAGGCCTCCCGTAAAACCCATGTCGACTTGGGCGGTAGGCCTTTGGTAAGCGGATCTGCAAGCACTTGCTTGATACTTTGGTGCTCAATGATTTCATATGATTCTGGATTTTCTCCTTTGCAACATATAACTCACCGTCAATGTGTTTGGCGGCACACTTGACATATTGCCATAGGAGTGAAAACATTCGAATGGTATATTGCTGTTGCCTACCATTATCAATTCCGGGTAAAGGTTTCCTCAACCATTTTGCCTGTCATATAGCCTCATATTAGGCTAAAATTTGGGTATACATAACCCATGATATCACAACTACTTTGCTTTGGAGCTTTTCCACAATAAAACTCCAAGCGCGAGTGTTAGCTACTACTGTGGGCTCCACTAAACATCTCGCCAGAACTTAATTATTTCTACTCACAACCTTTTGAGAGTACATGTTCCTTTCTTACTTAACATGAGGCTGACAATACTTTGCAAAATTGCAAAACATTCTATAACTCCATTCCAGTGATCTATTGCTGGACTGGACTTCTGCCAAAATATCCCGGATACTTGAGCTATGTCAGAGTAAATTCTTTTGAGCACTAATTTTACTTCCGACAGCTGAAGCACATGGAACCCTTTTTCTTTCGATCGATCTCACATTGGTTCCTGGAATACTGAAAATTCCAAAAACTATTACCCTTGACAATAGGACAGGCGTAGTCTTCCTCGCATGCATACTATATTTCTTTAGAATTCTTTTCTAAGTATGCTCTTTGCGATATTCCTAATACCCATTTTTCTTTGTCCCAGTGAGTTTCCATTTCTAGAGTGAATGGGTCTTCACTGAGATTTTTCTTATCAAAACTAAAGGTCATAATAACCTTCTTCTTTGAACCTTGCAGGAAAGATATTTCCCATCTTTGCATATTTGCAATTTATCATCTTGCATTTATCTTTACTTAAAACCCAAAACTTTTTCTTTGTTCTCACAAAACTTACCACTGTTTTGTGATCTGATTTCATCAGGTGCTATCCTAATATTCTTTTCTTTCCATAACAAAAACTATTTGGTTATGCCATGTGTATACTTTCTTGTACAAATCTCCGTTGGGAGATATTGCTCCAACATCCATCTGATACAATTCTAAAAGTGGTATACTACGAGTGTCATTATGATTCTAAAAGAATACTTTCATGAGACTACAAGAATGTCTCATCATAACTTATCTTTTTTCTTTGCATAAAGCCTTTTGCTACAAATCACGCTTAGCAACTTTTCAATTCCATCTGGAGTCACATTCTAATCTTGTAGACCCAATATAGCCTACTGTATTGTCTCCGTTAGGAACTTATTCTATGTTCCAAAATAATATTGGAACTTGCCTCATGACATCTTCCATGGCTTCTTGCCACTTCGATGAATGAGCGCCTCTCATGACTTCTCCAAATGAGGTGGAATCACCTTCATTTGTACTTCTTCACTTACGTACATTTCTTATCCTTTAACAATAGATGACTAGACATATTGCTTTCTGTCTGGGGCTATTGCCGCTCTTTAATGATAAAAGACAATTGTCACCTCAACTTCTATCATATTATAATGCTTGAAACATTGGAGTGAACGTACGGTTCCACTTCTCTTCAAGCCTTAGTTCTCGACATACTTTGCTCCCCCAGATTATCCCATCTATTATAAAGATGAAATATCTTCTAGCTTTTGTTTGGGTTTGGTCTTTCCAAGCCTCATAGGGTGTTTTAAGCACCATCTTTTCTTTTCGGTTGCTTTGAGGCTCAACTATCTTTTCTTTCTGTTGAACCTGAAAACCTTCAGAAATCTCTTCTTATTACTATGGTAGGGGTATTAATGGTATGACCGTTGTACTCCCTTTATGGTCAAATTCTTCTTTAATAGATCACTCTTGCTTTAAAATGCATCGTATTCATCCTTGAGGGGGATTTAAATTTTAATCTTTCTTGTCTTTCTAATCTTCCCCCCCCCCCGAAATATGGCACAAACTTTGCTGCCATAATTTCAAAACTATTTTTAACACTTGTGAACGAGGAGCCTTTCATTACTTGTTTATTCGCATGATCAAGTCATGCAAAACAATGGGAGTATGATTTTCACGTTTCTTTTCAAGAGCTCCTCAGAGATCTTCATTTGTTGCACTTTCAAGAACTCATAAGTTCTTCATGTTGCTTTTTTTTATTAAATCATCCCGTTGGTTCCAATTTAATCAGAAAATCTAACAACCGTAAAAACTTTAGTTAGAGAAACCAAAAACTTCTCGAAAACAGTTGCATCTCTTTTCCATATCAACTAAAGTCAGAATGGAACAAGCACTTTTCTTTCTTAATCTCAACTATACAGCTGAGTTACTTCAAAACTTTATCTGTGGCGTTGATCGGAATCAACTTTTGTCTGTTAATTTCTCTCTACTTGGGAAGAATTGTATGTCTTAATTTAACGTTGGTCAAAATTAAAATATACAACTTTCCTTTACTTCCAATTCTATATCACCGTTAGGCAGAAATAGAATACATGACTAGAATAAAAAATTATAATATTGCCATCATCGACTTTGGTCAGAAAATGACATCATAATAAACTTTAAATTTCTTTTCTTTTAAGAGCAAACTAATGCTCAACTTAACACTTACAATGGCAAAATTGTGCCAAAACATCTTTTCTTTGACATACAACAGCGGAAGCTTTTCTTAACCATAAACTTAAAGGCTTCTTTTTCCCACAGGAAAAAACTCGTCTGAGCCTATCTTTCTTTATTGCAGCGGAGAACTTTTCTTTCTTTCATAAGCTTTTCTTTGTCTTTCTTTATTCTCTGAAAAATTGATCACTTTGATGCAGAAATGTCAGAGAATTAACATTGAACTTAAAATCACAATGAAATTATAATATTATTATCATCAACATTGGTCAGAAAATAACAATATCATAATTAACTTTAAACCAATATCTTTCTTCTCCTCTATTTAAATTGTCCCGTTGGTTCAAATTTAAATAGAGGTTGGAACTTTTACTTTGCAGCGGAAACTTGACAAAAACGCTTATTCAGAAGCATCTTTATACTCATCTATTCTCTAAGTAATTTATCTCGTTGGTTCAAAATTGAATAGAGATAAAACTGTACAGAATTCAACAAAGAAAGGCTTTTGAAAATAGCAGACTTATTTCAATTTCTATACTGTTCATGCGGCCCGTGCGCAAAATAGGCCCGCTAGTGGCTCGGCCGCCTGGGCCCGCTCAGCACCCGCCTGGGCTGGCGGCCCAGCTGCAGCGCATCGCACGCGCCCAGCGCCGCCAGCCCTCCTCCGCCTGAAAATCCGGACCAAGGCCCTTTCTTCGCACGCGGGCCAGACGCGCGCTAGCGCAGCCCACGGCCCAATTAGGCGCGGCCCGCTCAACTGGGTGCTCTAACTCCTGACCGCCGCTGGCCGTCCGATGCCGATCGACGGCCGCTCGTCATCCTCGCAGGAACAAAAAACCCGCCGGTCGGCTTCTTCCCCCAGAACCCTAATTCCATTCTTACCTCCCTCCTTCTCAGGCCCGACCCGCGGCGCCGCCGCTGGGCTCAGCTCGGCGCCATGGCGCCGCCGTATGCCGGCGATTTTTCCTTCTCTCCTCCCCCTTTCCGTCCACAGCGCACAGAGGCTCGGCCGCGCATGGCGACCTGTGGAGGATGGCGGCACCGCCGTGGTGCCCCTCGCTGGTGCACGCGTGCGGCCGGAGCCGCGCGCGGCGCCGTCGAGCGGCACCTCGGTGGTGCCCTTTGGGATCCGCACGAGCGCGCCTCCGGCATCCCTGTGACAAGCGGCGGCCCGAGCTTGCTTTTCCGCGCGGAGCCGGTTGAGCGCCGGCTTGCCGTTGCCTCGCGATGCTGTGCCGCGCGGCTATGGCTGGCGGTGGAGCTCAGGTAAGCCCCGCCGCCACTTTTCTCTAGGGTTAGGGTTAGTCTTTCCGATCCGAGATCGAATCGATTCTTTGTTTCTTCTCGATCCAAGATCGAGACTCTATTTTCTTTGGGTTCGTGGTTCAATCCAACCCATCTCGATCTACTCACTGGAGTAATCTCTTGATACCATTGTTAGACCTTTTAGATCGACTAGGTAGTAGATCGGCGGGTTACTCACTGATTCTTGAAGAACATACCATCAATGGTCGAAGACGAACCCGACGGCGATGTCCAGAACACCGGCGGCGGAGTCGTGGACGAGCCGGATAGGTTCGAAGTCGCGGGCGTTGGCGGCGTGGCGCAGGGCCGGTGACATCCTCGCTGTGGTGAGGACGGTGGCTTCGGTGGACTTACCGCTGCAGCAGCGCCCCCTCTCTAGATCGGGTTAGGGTTTGGATGGTGGGAACTGTAGCGGCGGCGAACCTCGTAACCAGTGCCGTAGTCCCTACCTTCTCTATATATGGCGCTGCGCGACGGGGGCCCACCAGCCGTCTATTGGGCTGGGCGTCCCCGATCAGGACGCGAGTCAAGGGCCCAGTTTGCCGTTGGGCTAACGGGTGGAGATCAATACTAACACAAAGGTGTCAAAACATTGACGATCTTCTTTCTGAATTCTCTTCCTTGCCGCAGTCCACCATTCCACCAATCTCTGGTTCTGCACAGTTGGTGAAAGCTGCTCCCGTTGTAACTTTCTGAGTGTCTTGCCTTCTTGATGAGCTTCTAGAATCCCTCCCAGCTAATAGTATTTGCCTTATCAGTGGTGCATCTGCCATGGTCAGCAACAAAATGGCATTATATCAGTACTGGAAAGCGATATAATACTGGATAGGTTCTGCGAAAAAAATATAATATTGGAGAATTGGTAACACAAGAACAAGAAAAAGAGGGATTGTAGTAAAGATGCTAAGACATATATTGTACCAGAAACTACAGCGTACATTTTCAGAGGAAAAAAATGTGTGGGTGGGTGTTCTTTCATAAAAGAAAGTGTGTGCACGAGAGAAGCAGAGAAATGTGAAACATCTTACCTGGCCATGCTTGCTTGCCTTAGACTAGCGTCAAATACGGAATATGGGATACAAGGTGCCAATCCTCCCCAACTCTTTCCTTGCAACGCTTAACCAGCTCGGGGCAGTTGGATATCCTTAATTCCTCTAGAGCAGTAATGTGTTTTATGCAGCAGGGCAAGGAAGCAAGACCAGGGCAACCCTGGATCCAAAATGTTTGAAGTGCAGGGAGTTCACCAAATGACTCCGAAAGCTGTGTCAATGCGTGACAAGCAGAAAAGTTGAGAAATTGAAGTGAGGTGAGGCGCTGCATGCTCTCGGGAAGGGATGTCAGAGCAGGCAAGTTACATAATTCAAGGCGATGCAGAGAGCAGAGTTCCCCGAGTTGCTCAGGCAGCCGGTGGAGGGCATGGCAATAATATATAGAGAGGTCTTGGAGGGATGTGAGGCTTTGTATTGATTGAGGGAGGCTGGACATTAGTGGGAGACCTATTATTCTCAACCTCTGTAGAGATTGCAATTCTCCAAGCCACTCCGGCAGCACAAGACTATCACACCAATTAATATCCAGTTTTTGTAGTGAGGAATGAGCAGTACTCACTCCTGGCTGTGATGAGTTAATTGTCAACCGTGCGGTGTGATCGTGTGCTTGGTCTTTGGTTGTAGGTATACGGGCGTCAAGTGTCGACGGAGAGCTGCCGAGGAGGTGCTGTGGCCGATGGACCGTGCGATGGACGGCGGTGAAGGGCAGCCAGGACCGGAGCTCGGGCTGGGCGGCAGCTGTGGCGTCCACTCCTGGATCGAGGGCGCAAGCACCGGTGGATGGCGGGTTTCTTGGTTTGCGCCACAAAACCAAGCTGGCGGACGGCGGTTGAAGACGCCAAGTCGTGGAGGCACGAGCGTCGGTCTCGGGACTGGTGGAGGTGACGGGCGTCGACGGCGTCTAGGGCCTCGCTGCGGGCGAGGAGCTGACGGGCGTCGGGCGGCGTCTAGGGCCGTCAGAAGGCTGAGGCGGGAACGGCGTCCAGGTCCACGGCGTGGAGGCGGGAATCTTCCCACGAGTGGAGTTTTGGCGGTTTTCTCAAAACCGGCCACCTCACCGGGTTTCGCGGACCCCTCAAAACCGCGAATCAGATCTGCATCGACGTGGCGGCATCGCGGAGAAGGCTTCGAGTCGAAGAAAGAAACTCCGCCGTCGGATGAGATCTTGTACCCTTTCCGGTTTTGCCCCTACGGGTGTTTTAGTGTTCGAGTCAGGGTAGAAGACATTTTTGGGAAGGGACCGGTCGGACCGGTCGGCCCCGAGATGGTATAAATACCTCTCACCTGTCCCCTTGGACAGGTGAGCCTCCAAGCCACGAGTCTTTTCTATTTTTCCTTGCTCCTCTCTCTGTTCTAGGGTTAGGCCGAGGTCTCCATGGCAAAGTGGTCTAGATTATAGCTAGGTCCACAAATTTGAGAGGGTGGATGAATGGGTGGAGGTCTAGCTCTTGTATAGGTGAATTTCTCTGTAAATCACGATGGATTTGAATGAAATCGAGGACTCTTTTGAGCAGCTCTCTTGTGTTCCCGTTCATCTTTTGTTCTTGGATTGATTTCCTCTCTTTTGGTGGATTTTGGTATCAAAGCTTTCTCTTGGTGGGTTTAGGGACTCCGTGATTTGCATCTCGACCATCTAGCCTAGAGCTAAACCCCTGAGAATCACGAGTGCCTCGGATTGAGGTTTTTGGAGATTTTGGAAAACCCTCTTTTACCTCTTCCCCCCACGAAATTCTTGTGATCCCTTACGTTTTGGGTTGATTCTTTTTGTGGAGAGGTTCGTCTCTATCCCAGGAACCTCCCTGCAAATTTTGAGACGGTTTGGTGATGATTTGAACAAGTAATCTTGAAATCACCTCAAGTTCGCGGGCTGGAATTCTGTTCTGAGCAGAAGCGGTCTGACCGGTCGCAGCAACTGGTCTGACCGGTCGGTGCAACCGGTCTGACCGGTCCGGAATTTCAAATCCAGCCCGACCGGTCTGACCGCCTAGAGCAAGCGGTCTGACCGGTCCCTGACTGCTAGATCTGCAGTTTTTCTCGATCGCTTCCGTGCTTACTCTCGCTAGTTCCTAGGGGTGATTTGTGTTGGTTTAGCTCTTCTATAGCTACTCCACACCTCATCTAGGTTTTGAGAGTTTGTGGTGAATTTCAGGATATAGGCCGACTGATCGATTTCGAAAGAAATTTTGATCGGCTCACATTCACCCCCATCTGGTCGCCAGTTTAGGTCGCTCATGTAGGCAGGTGAGGCTCCTCATGCTCTCAGGTAACTCTCTCAGTTCTTTGCACATGGAGATTTCCAATTCACGAAGCCCATTGAGGTGCTGCAACAACTCCCAACCAGATGGTGATCCGATCAATCCTCCAAGTTTTAGTTGAGTGATGTGAGGAGGCTTCACATCCACAATACAGGAGAAAGGCAAAGACACGTCGCAATGAGCAGGACGTGGACACAAGAAGCTATCCGAGGACAACAACTGCTCATTGTTTCCTTCCATTGTTAATTCTCTTAAAGACAGTGGAAAGTATGGCTTGACCTTCAGTTTCGGACAGTCACTTATGACTAGAGTGGAAAGGTGAGGGAAACAATATTGCACTTCATCTTCATTATCCCCCTTTGCTAAACCAGTTGCAGTAGTAAGAAACTCCACCAGCTTAGGCATTGCTCTCAGCTTAAGAATTTTTATCCCAGGCAAATCTTTAAGCCCCTGCAGGTGCACCAAGTTTGGTATGTTCTCCAACACTAGTTTACTCAGAGAGGAGAATTGAGGTAGATAGCTTTGCTTTAGCTTCTGTATATCAGACAGATCATTAGAACTACTTTGCTTTATCATCCAATGTGGCAATTGTAAACCCCGAAAACCACTAATTCTCAGCTTCTCAATATCTGACGGTGGTTCAAGATAGTTGAGCAAATCCAGGTCCTTTGCCATATCTAATAACGACACTTCTTCTGTTCTTATCACAAAACAAGCCCCATTCTTCTCCCTTGAATACCAATCCAATGATAATTTCCGTATGCCATTCTTTTTCTTCAAATGAACCTTTTCAGCATCATCTGGATCCTTGACATAGTTAATATTCTTTATTCGTAATTTACCACTAAGCTTATCAAGATTTCCAAGCTCTGAGATCCTTGCATGCTCAGTTTTATCTCCCACAACAAACAATCCTAACTTCTGTAAACGAGTTAGTTCCCCACAACCTACTGGCAGGCCACACAATTTTTGGCATCCCTGTACAAAACTTGGAGCATTTTTAAGTTCCCTATACCTTCTGGCTGTTGGCACTCCCTCACACACACAACACCCACTTGCTTGCAGGTGGAGGAAGAAGATGAGAGGAAGAATAAGGACTCAGGAAGAGCACACGAAATGGAGCTGCTTAAGACTCTGAGTTGCAGCTGCTCTCCTCTTTATAGGCACACCGGTCAAGATGAGAATTTACAAGGTAAGGTGCTATAGTGTTCTGCAGTCCCTACCACTACTAGCTACTGCAGCCATGCTGCCAACTGCACCTACTACTATTTGCTACAGCCATCTGCCGCCCAAGTCAAGGACCAGGCATGGCACAACAGGAGCAGGAGCTCCCTCTACTGTACAAACATTGATGATAAGCAAGAGCAAGGGTAATTATCTAACAATCCTTCCCCTAATTGCACTGCTCTTGCTTGATTTCCTCAACTCCAATCTTGGTCCTCAACTCAGCGAGTCGAACGTGCCCAAGTGGCTTGGTGAGGATGTCCCCGAGCTGTCGAGCTGTCTCGACATACTCGAGCTTGATCTGTCCACCGTCGACGCAATCACAGATGAAGTGATACTTGGTGTCGATGTGCTTGCTCCGGTCGTGGTGGACAGGGTTCTTTGCTAAGGCGATGGCGGACTGGTTGTCCACCATCAGGACGGGTGCCCGAGCTTCTTCTCCGGTGAGCTCTGCCAGCAGCCGCCCCAGCCAAACTAACTGGCAACATGCCGTCGCCGCCGCAATGTACTCTGCCTCGCAAGTACTCAGCGCAACGACCATTTGTTTCATCGATTGCCAGGAGATCGGGCACGCTCCAAGGAAGAAGAGCACACTAGTCGTGCTCCTTCGTCCATCAACGTCGCCCGCCATGTCGCTATCGCTGAACCCAATCAGCTCCAGCTCTCCTCTGCTCCTCCTTGGGTAGACAATCCTGTAGTCGTGCGTCCCTGCCACATAGCGGAGTAGATGCTTGACCGCGGCGAGGTGATCCTCCCGCGGCTCCGCCATGAACCGGCTTACGTACCCCACGGCGAACCCAATGTCCGGCCGCGTGTGCGTGAGGTAATGCAGTGTGCCGACGATGCTCCGGTAGATCGTGGCGTCCACCAAGGGGGCAGTGCTGTCCTTTGACAGCTTCACCTTCTCTTCCATGGGCGTCTAGCACGCCCTGCACTCGCCCAATCCGCTCCGCTCCAGCAGCTTCCTTGCGTAGTCGCTCTGGCGGAGCGTGATGGCATTCCTGGTCTGCTCCACCTCAATGTCGAGGTAGTAGGTGAGCAGAACGAGGTCTGACATGCAGAACATCGACTTCATCTTCTCCTTGAACGCGTCGATGTCCCGTTGCTCAGCTCCGGTGACAATGAGGCCGTCGACGTACACGCCGACGATCACCAGGCCTCCCTTCGACCGTCGTGTGTAGAGGGCGTGCTCGGTGGCGCACTTGGGGAAGCCGAGCGATGCGAGGCTGGCGTCGAGCTTGATGTTCCACGCGCGCGGTGCCTGACGCAGCCCGTACAGGGCCTTGCACAGGCGGAGCACCCTGTGCTCCTCGCCGGCGATGACAAATCCCGATGGCTGCTGTACGTACACCTCCTCGGCGAGCTCTCCGTTGAGGAATGCCGATTTCACATCCAGGTGATGGACCTTCCAGTACCTCACCGCCGCCAGCGCCAACAGCAAGCGCACGGACTCCATGCGCGCCACCGGCGCAAAGACTTCCTCGAAGTCGATGCCCTCGCACTGCACGAATCCCTTGGCGACGAGCCGTGCCTTGTGCCGCACCATCTCGCCATGCTCGTTCCGCTTTACCTTGAACACCCACTTGAGCCCAATTGGCCGGCAACCGGCCGGCGGATCCACCAGCTCCCACGTGCGGTTCTCCTCCACCGCCACCATCTCCTCCAGCATCGCCGCCCGCCAGCGTGCCTCCTGTTCTGCTACGGCGAAGTTTGGCGGCTCCTCTGCGCTGCCTAGATGCAGCTCGAGGTCGTCCAGCACATGGGCTGCCTACCCGGGCGGACTCCCTATGCCAACGATGTCATCCACCAGACGGAATCGGAGTGGCTCGCCGGAGTAATCGGCGTCGATGTTCGGGGAGGCGCTTGGCGGAGGCATGATGAAACGAATCAACGAAACGGTGCTCGTTGCGGCGGAGACCGGAGTCCCCTGCCCCGGGTCGAGGGTGCCCCTTGCGCCTTGCTCGAGGGTGCCCCCTGCGCCTTGCTCGAGGGTGTCCCTTCGGCTTCGCTCGAGGGCGTCCCTTCCGCTTCGCTCGAGGGTGTCCCTTCCGCCTCGCTCGAGGGTGTCCCTTCTGCCTCGCTCGAGGGTGTCACCTGTGCCGCTCTCGAGGGTGCCCCCTACGACTCGCTCGAGGGTGCTCCCTATGTCGCACTCGAGGGTGTCCCCTGCGACTCGCTCGAGGGTGCACCCTGTGTCGCACTCGAGGGTGTCCCCTGCAACTCGCTCGAGGGTGCCCCCTGTGTCGCACTCGAGGGTATCCCCTGCGACTCGCTCGAGGGTGTTGCTTCCCCTTCGTCGTGAGTCAGCTCCCCCGCACCGGAGTACACCATGTACTCGACGATGAAAGAGCTGCTTAGTTCGCCTAGCGTCGCTTCCCCATCGCCGGACTCCCAGTCCCAGCACGCCGCCTCGTCGAAGATGATGTCGCGGGACACGACCACCTTGCTGCTGGCCGGGTCGTAGAGCCAATAAGCCTTGCTCCCGTACTCGTACCCTAGGAACACCATGGGAGTGCTCCTGTCTTCCAGTTTGGCGAGGTTGGGCATCGTCTTCTTCACGTGCCCGACGCAGCCGAATGTCCTGAGGAAGGACAAGTCCGGCTTCCTCCCATGCCAAGCCTCGAATGGCGCCGTGCCCTTCAGGCTCTTGGTGGGTGCGCGGTTCAGGATGAACACCGTCGTGCTCACCGCCTCGCCCCAGAACGCCGCCGGCATCTTCTTGGCCTTTAGCATGCTCCTAGCCATGCCGACCACCGTCTGATTCCTCCTCTCCACGACACCATTCTGCTGCGGCGAGTACGGCGCCGTGAGGTGGCGTTCAATGCCCTATCCTGCGCAGTAGAGGCCGAACTCGACTGAGGTGAACTCGCCGCCGCGATCCGTCCGCAGCACGCGTAGCTTCTTCCCCGTCTCCGTCTCCACCTGCGCCTGGAACTCCTTGATCGCCGCCGGCGCCTCATCCTTGCTCGACAGGAGGTGCAACCACATGAAGCGGCTGCAATCGTCCACCAGGAGCAGGAAGTAGCGCCGCCCGCCGTGCGTTGCCGGCGTGATTGGCCCGCAGAGGTCGCAGTGGACGAGCTCGAGGGTGTCGCCAGTGCGGTAGCTCTCCTTCTTGGAGAACGGCAGCCTCCTCTGCTTCCCGGCAAGGTAGCTGTCGCACAGCTCGCCGGCATGCTCGATCAGTGGCAGCCCTCGCACCATGCCTTGCCGCGCCATCCTAGCCAGAGCATCGAAGCTCAAATGGCTGAAGCGCACGTGCCAGCGCCACGCCGCATCGTCGCCCCTTACCGCCAAGCACACCGGGCGCGTAATGCGCAGCGCCAAGGTGTAGTGGCGATTCCTGCCACGCTCGACCTTGGCGAGCAGCTTCCGCTCACGGTCCCTAATCCGGAGCACGCCGCCGTCGATCAGCACCTGGCAGCCTCACTCGTCGAGCTGGCCAATGCTGACGATGTTGCTCCGGAGCTTAGGGATGTAGTACACATCCGTTAGCGCCTTGTGCTCGCCTTTCTTGCACTGGAACACGACCGTGCCGCGCCCCTGGATGTCGACGCCGGAGTTGTCCCCGAACTTCACGGTGCCGACGACTCCGGTGTCAAGCTCGGAGAAGGCCGCGCGGTTTCCGGTCATGTGGTTGCTCGTGCCGGTGTCGAGGTACCACTACTCCTCTGCCTCCTCCTCTGCTCGCCCGAGGTTGACCCGCGAGCGCGGCTCGTCGAGCTCGACGCGCCCGCCGCGGTCCTCTGCCTCGGTGTTAATGGCGCAGACCTGTGCCATGAGCAGCGCAGGCTCTCCTTGTCATCCTGGGCGAGGTGCGCCCGCTCCTGGCGCCGCGGCTCCTTGCAGTCGCGGGCCAGTGCCCGATCTTGCTGCAATTGCGGCAACGATCCTTGTCGGCGGCACGATCTCCGCCGTCCTTGCCGGCGCCCTCCGCCTTCCACCGTGGCTTGCAGCGCCGCCTGCCACGTGCGCAGGTGGGCTGCCCACTGCTCCTCCGTGAGCAGTAGCTGGCCGCCGCCAGTCGTGCGGGCGGGGGCCTCCGCACGGTCCTATACCGCCTTGAGCCGCCCGGTGACTTCCTCGATCGAGAGCGTGCTCATGTTGAGCAGCGTCTCGATCGAGAGCGCAATCTACGCAAATCGCGGCTGCACGACACGGAGATACTACGCCACCGCTTCCTCTTCGCCGATGTCGACGCCGACCTGCGCTAGCTGGCTCACCAGAGATGTGAGCCGCAGCGCGAAGTCCTCGATGGCCTCGCCATCGCGGAATGCGATAGCCTCGTACTCCCGCCGGAGCTGCTGCGCCTTCGCCTTGCGCACGCGGTCGCCGCCGAGCCACATCGTCTCCAGGCTCTCCCACACCTCCTTGGCGAAGTCCTTGGCGTCGAGCGGGACGATGTACTCGTTCGGCACCGACTTGAGAATGGCCTCCATGGCCGACTGGTCGTCTTCTTCGTCAGCGGTGCCCACGGTCACTGCCGCCCACAGGCGCCTCGCCTTGAGCATCACCTTCATCAGCACCACCCACTCGGCGTAGTTCGTGCGAGTGAGCATGGGGTACTGCGCGCCGCTGACGTCCCGCACCATCTTCTTCACGACGTACGTCGTCTGGCACCCACGGCCACGCTCCTGAGAACGCCCGCGCCCATGCTCACGATCCAGGGAAGCCATGGCCACCAAACTCGAACACTCAAGCTCTGAATACCACTTGTTGGCACTCCCTCACATACACACAACACCCTCTTGCTTGCAGGTGGAGGAAGAAGATGAGAGGAAGAAGAAGGACTCAGGAAGAGCACACAAAATGGAGCTGCTTAAGACTCGGAGCTGCAGCTGCTCTCCTCTTTATAGGCACACCGGTCAAGATTAGAATTTACAAGGTAAGGTGCTATAGTGTTCTGCAGTCCCTACCACTACTAGCTACTGCAGTCATGCTGCCAACTGCACCTACTACTATTTGCTACAGCCATCTGCCGCCCAAGTCAAGGACCAGGCATGGCACAACAGGAGCAGGAGCTCCCTCTACTGTACAAACAATGATGACAAGCAAGAGCAAGGGTAATTATCTAACACTGGCAACTCTTCCAGCAAACAACAATTTTTAAGGTCTATATATTCCAGATGACTCAGCAAAGTGATGCATTGAGGCAGGTGTTGGAGAGGGCACCAAGAAGGTAGTGCTCTTCGGAGATAAATGGGAAACACTATACTAATTACCCTTAGTTTTCCAATGTTTGCAACAGAATCAGGGATACCGTTCAGTCTACAATCATGTATGTATAAGGTTTGAAGATTATCACATCCTCCAATAGATTGAGGTAAAGTCATGACATTCGATGTAACCAGTTCTAGAGTTCTCAGCTTCTTAAGCTTGGCTAAAGATTCTGGTACAATTGCAAATCTTTTACAACTTATTACATGAATGGCCTGCAAGTTCCAACAGTGGGAGATAGCTTCTGGGAGTTCCTCACAGTTAACCTTGTAGATTTCAAGATACCCCAGGAGTTCAAATTTGGATATAAGGAGAGGCAATGAAGCAGCACGTATATAGTCCAATATAATAGTGCGGACACAATACTGATGGTTTGTTGTCTTGTCAAATGCAATGTTACTCCTAGAAATGTAGAGAGCACGAACCTTGTCAAATAGTGTGCTATCAACCTCACCAGTGCATGAAATCAAAGATAAATATCTGCACCTCTTTATTTGATCAGTAGCTGCTATCCCAGACAAAAATTCATCCTGTAGAATTTGTCTGGTGAGATCATGAACCAGGTCGTGCATTTTGCAAGTCGTTACTTCACCACTGCTAGACTGATACTCTTCTGCATCTTGAAGGAAACCTACTTTCAGAAGAGAATCAAAGTAGGCAAGTCCAACATCTTCTGGTTGTTGAACTTGATTTGCCGGTTTGACAAAGCCATGGGCTATCCATTGGGAAATCAAACGACGCCTGTTGATTACATAGCCTCTTGGAAATATAGAACAATGTGTAAAGCAATACTTCAGATGATGTGGCAAATGATAATAGCTCAACAACAAGCATGCAGATACTCTATGTTCGCCATGCTCTACATCTAACAAATTGCTCTCTCTTATCAATTGCCATTCATTTATCCATTTCATTCCACGGAGGACACCTGCAAGAACTTTAATAGCAAGCGGCACACCACCACATTTTTTTCAAAATCTCTGTCCCGACTTGTAGGAATTCAGGGTCTAAATGTTTAATTGACATTCCCAAACTTTGCTGGAACACTTTCCAGCTGTCCACCTCAGACAAAAATGGCAGGTCACATGTATATGTGGAATCCACTGCTTCGGCAACTTGTCTACTACGAGTTGTGAGTAAAATGCTACTTCCAGTTGCTCCACTCTTCAGATGTACAATGAATTGCTCCCAGTGGATACGGTCCTCAGTCCAAACATCATCCAAGACAAGTAGGAACCTCTTTCCGGCCAACTTCTCTGAGATTGTTGTGCTCACACGCTGCAATGGAAGGTGGTCAGGCTTCTCATGAGCAATAGCTTCAAACAACTTCTCTACAAGCTTTTCAACACAAAATTCTCTTGACACATGAACCCACAGTATGACTTCGAAAAACTCCTTTATAATGTTACCATCATTAAAGACTAGTTTCGCGAGTGTAGTTTTCCCTGAGCCACCTAACCCAATGACTGAAACTATCTTGACACTCTGTTGGGCATCAGTATCTATCAGCTTAGATATAATCTGACTTTTCACTTGGTCCCTCCCAAATATTGATCTCACGTCCACATTAGTCCATAGTGGAACCTCCCCAGTTGTCTTGTTTATGTGTAGAATAGGATGATCTACAGGCATGCTATTTGCTATTGTGCTATAGTCACTTCTTTCCTTCACAATTGCTTCAAATCTCTTCTTTATTGCCTTGATCTTGTGAGCTGTCTTGTATTCCAACACAACAGATTTTGGTTTTTTCCACAAGTATTTGACCACAACATTCTTCTTGCCACCAACGTTTAAGTCTTGTTTCTCAGCCTCGATATGGAATTCATGGACCAAATCTTCAGCATCATAAGCTGCATCTTTTAATCTTTTAAGCCAATTAGCTGACTGGTCATTTCTCATTGCGCGATCACCTACTGTGTGCAGCCAAAGATTGATCTCCTCTACTTGATTTTGGAGTTCCATAAGATCTTTAGCCACAGCTGCAGTAGAGCTGAGCTCTTTGATTACCAGAGGAGCTAATTTCGTCCCCACAGTCTTCAATATCTCAGATACTAAACAACTTCCATGCCACCTATATTATTAAAGAGTCTCTTTTGCTCCTACCCTGCATATTAAATTTGTAATTAGCTGCTACCTCAAAACAAAATTGCAAAATAAGCTTCAGTAATCTTTGTGTTTGAGTTTATATCTTACATTTGTGCATGAGTATTTCTTAAATTTATCCTTCTATCGCGTTAACCCAGTATCATGTATGATTCGTTTAGACAATGATCTAATAGCACAAAAAAATGATATGCGCGAATTGGTGGGTTGAAATGGTGATGGCATCTGACCTGGAAAAATAGCCTTTCGGCCTTTGCGCCCTTCGGGTGCTTCTTTTCAAGTAAGGTCTTAGATTATTCTTGCTTCTACAATCACCATGAAACAACATGCATGAGAGGAAATACAGGCTATGAATCTATGAATATACATGAGAATGAGCTATTCAAAGGTAGGGAGATTAATATACCAAGGCCTCTAGCATAAAACAAATCGAACCAGTGTGATCAAGGGTAACCGGTAAATGTGATCCTCCAAACTTTTCCTGTCTAGCGAGCAATATAAATATTCTAAGCAGGGCTAAGCATCTAGTCAAGTTAAGTAATTAACTGACTAACAAGTGACAAGGACATGGATAACAATTCAAGGAAGGATAATGCATGAAAGCAGGTGCAAGAATGCAATACATACATACTATATATAACCCAACATTACCCGGTGAGATAACTAATTAAATCAGGTTAAATAGGACCAAAGATTCATGCTTAGCTACTTGCCTTGGTTAACTTCGGGCTCGACCGCGAACGGGACTCCGGGTTCGGGCTCAACGGATTCGGCGGGCTCCACGGGTTCGACCTCCGACGGTTCAGTCACTGTAATGCATGAAGTGATGCGTATGCATTAGTATGATACGGTGACATGAAAATGGCATACTATGATTGAAATATGAATGCAACACTATGCAAAAGCACATGGATGCAATGCATGCGATGATGCACAAACATAACACACGCGACGACAAACGATCACTATTGTAAACGCGAACGAGAAAGCTAGAGCAAGAATTAAGAAATAAACTTACACATCAATCATAAATCACAAATTAAATTGAGAAAGCAGAGGACAATACAAAGAACCCATGAAAATTGGTTTTACAGAAAAACCATTTTCCTATAATTAATCATAAATATATTAAGTTATAGCTCTTCTAAACAAGATAAATCAGAAAAGACATGCAAACTTAACCAAACAAATCCAATAAAATTATCATAGAAACTAGGCATGAATACAAAGCTAACAAAATTGGTTTCACCCTTTTATCACTTTCCAGCAAAAAGTTCTACATTAAACTATTTTCCAAAAGAGCATACAAAAACACGCTAAAACCTTAACAAACAGCAGAGAAACATATGAGCAAGTTGCACCACTAGAAACTTCACTTCACAAGGAATATAGCAAAATTTGTTTGACATTTTTAGAGCAGTATTCAAATAACTAGGCATTAAACTCACTTTTGAAAGATAAAACTATAGATAAATCTACAGCAAAGTAACATGCAAAACTATATTTTTCATGAGTACATCTAAGCAAGTTGAAACTAACAAAACAAGTTTCACTATTTTTGGATCTATATATATTTTTCTATGATTTTTGCAAACTCAAACACACACAAATACAACAAGGATTGTTATTAGCTTCTACCACTGTTCATCTTCTTCATGTCCACGAACAGACCCACGACGCATGCACAGAGCTGCCGTGCTTCAGCGTTGACGCCCAAGGAGAGGAGCACTAGAATCACACGCACGCGCACAAGGGAGGGAAGGGAGCGCCCAGAACACGCGTGGGCGCCCACGGCGCGCACGACACGACGCGCGCGACGCGGCGGCGGCGGCGGACGGCGGCGCGGCGAAGCAGGGCCGGAGAGGGGCCAGGGACGCGCGCAAGGCGTGTTCCAAGCGACGGCAAAGCTCACCGACAATGGCACGGGCGGAGAGGAGCGACGACGGGGCGGCGCGACGACGAACGGCGGCGGCGGGCGGAGGGCTGCGCCGACGGCCCTGCAGGGAGGGCTAGGAGGCCTGATGAGGAGGGAAATCACTGAAACGAACCGGGTTGTCGAACGGACAACCCGACTCCCTGTATCGTCGTGATAGTCCCTGGATCAGTAGCTATCACATACAGAACTCATTTCAATTACATATCACAGTCATACTTCACGATAAAACACAACAAAGGTTTAATTATTACATAATCCAACGGATTGTGGTACGAAATCATCTGGTACATGCCCATTGGGCTAAAAGGGAACAACCAGAAAACGGAAGCGGTAGCTAGACTTCTGGGGCATCCTTCATCTTGACATCTTCTTTCATCCACAGGCAAACTTGAGCGAAGCACGAGTCGTCCTTAGTCCTTCCTTCAAAGTCATCGTCGATCTTCGAGTCGGATCCTGCATCTACCAAACTATCCCCAAGGACGGGATATGTTCATGTCACCATCCGTATGCAAGCTTTAAGTGGATGCATTATGGTATAAGAAATAATCAACGGATAAGACTAGGGTTTCCTATGCGTAGCATCAACAAAGTATAGCATCTGCCAAGTCACCTGACGCGGGCCATTCCGGCATCCTGGACTCCATTCCGGCATCCCGGACTCCCGGTCAACTCACACCTCCGAGACTCACCCTAAGTCCCTGATAACCAAGTCGGTGCGAGAACTCCCTCTCCTCGCACCTCAGCTGCTATCCAAGCAGGAAAGTAGGCTAGAGGGAGGTAGAAAAGTATCAAGTCACACTAACTAATAGAAGTAACAGAAGAGTAGGAATGTACATGACCGAGTACGCGGCTATACGTATAGTTTTCACCCTGCAGGGGTTGTACACCTGTACCCACTAGAATCGCTGCCAACCGGAGGCCAGCCGACTGACATCGAGACACCGGTCTACTGAGAACAAGAACTAGCAGCCATGACGCCATCTTGCTTTCCCGGGTTTGGGCGCGTTCTCTCGCAAGAGGTCGCCCCGGGGCTCCCGCGAATCGGGGAACGTCAGGTCCACACCTGCTCCCCCTGCACCGATACTACATCCGCCTACAGGCTTGGCACCACGCTTACTAGCCTCGGACCGGATCCACCCGCATAGTGGATAAGTGGTGTGCACGCTCACAAAGTCCCACTAATCATAGTTACACCAACCGGTTCCTTATATGCCGGGGCGAGCATCTCCGTCCTCATGTGTATCCGCCACAGCGGTCCGCGAATGGCACCCATTACAGGTAAGGCCCCCAAAACACCTCCAGAGTCTAATCGTGTCCAACGACACAAACATGCACCCGCAACAGGTGCTCGCAGGGTGTGCCCAACACACACCCCCAGCAAAGTCAACTTGCTCGCCCCCTGCTAAAAGCCCTAATCACCAACTCCTGATATGGTGGATCTCCACTCACGCCAAGACTATCATATCACGAGGAAATCCCACACATACACATGCAAGCATATCAACCATTAAAACATGGTTTATATTAGGAGTTCAAAGAATAAGGGCACACAGTTGGCTATGCAGGTTCATCTCATAACAGTAATAAAGCGATAGCAGTTCTAGCAAGCAATGCCTAATAGGTAATCAAATCATAGATGGGCGTGAACCTGAGACTTCTCGTAGTCGTCCTAGGTCTTCGGAGTCATCTCGTAGTCTGGTACGTCCTTCTGGGTCCTCTGCGCGTCCGGGGCGTCGATCAGCTCCTCCTCACTAAGGGCCTATTCGTAATTATGAATTACTAAGGGGGCCAAAGTGCAAAAGTGCACAAAAGTATCCAAATAAGATCCAAATCACACCAAAACCTACTCTAACGGGTATATCATGATTTTAGAAAAATTATGAAACTGGTTTCATAATTTTTGAAACTCCGGTTAATTTATTATCAATTTTTTAAGCCTAAATCTATTTCTGAAATTATTAACTGATTTTTGGAAAAAGAAAAACACACAGTCAACGGTCAACGTCCAAGTCAGTGGGTCCACGAGTCAGTGGCCCCACCTGTCAGTCTCACGCAAGAGGCTGACGTGTGGGACCCAAGGGTTAAAAGGGTTAAAAGAAAGAGAAAAAGAAAAAGGGAACCATGGTTATTGGGCTGAAAGGAAAAGGGATCGGCTCAGGTTAGGAACGGGCTGGCTCGAGTAAACAGCTCGCAGGCCGGCTCAGACACGGCTCGGCTCGTCGGGCCGAAAGCAAGGCCGACGGCCCAAACGGCTCCTTCTCACTCTCTCTCTCTCTCTTACAGACTGGGCCCGCGGGGCGGTTCAGCGCCTTCCACTGACAGGCGGAGCCCGCCCGTCAGTGAGGCGGCGGATCCAGTGTGGCAGGACCAGATCCGGTGCGGCTGCAGGGCTGTGTGGCCGTGTGTGTGTTCGAGGCCGGCTGAGGGAGGCTGGGGTGCGTCGCGCACGCGACGTCGCAGTGTTGGCCGCGGTGTCCGCGCGCGGCGAGGGCTTGGCGAGGTGGCGGCGAGGCAAGGCCGGGTACAGGCTCACGGAGGCGAGGCTAGGCTGCGGCCTTTCAGCCTCGACGGCGAGCGGCGGAGGTTACAAGACGGCGAGCGGCGACACGCGCGCGGGCGCTTGGCTTGCCGAGACCGCAGCGTGGCAGGGCCTGGTGCACGGCAAGGTGGTGGCTTCGGGCAAGGCCAGGCTGGTCAGGGTAGAGGCATCGTGGTGTGCACGGCCACGGCCACTGTGAGGTTTGGGTTCAATGCAGGAAAGGTTCAAGACACGGCCTTGTGTCTTGTGCAGCGCCCGTGCACGTCGAGGCATGCCCACGGTGCGGCGGAGCACCATGCCCCGGCGTGGTCCAAAGGAGCGGGGGCGAAGCGAGCTCGGGGTTTCGACGGCGGTGCTTGGCTCCTGCAGAAGAAGGTGAGACGGGGCACCTGGGCTACTACGGAGGCTCATCGGCGGCGTACGGCGGCCGGACAGCAGTACAGAGACGGAGAAAGGGCAGCGCGACGATGGCTCACCGGCGGCTCGTGGAGGAAGGGCTCGGTGCTGTGGCGAGCCGATGCAGGCGGGGTTGACACCGTGCAGTGCCGCACGGGTGCGTCATTGTCGTCGTTCAGGGTGCAGGCGCGGTGAAGCTCCTCGCTGGTGGCGTCCTCTGGCGGTAGCAGGGGCGTCCTCCTCCTTGGCCCCTTCCTGGGCGCGACGGTGGCGCTGAAGTCCTGCTCCTTCCCACGGCGCCTTCCTTTCCTCTCCTCTCCTCTTCTTCCTTGGCTCGGAGCGCCTCCTCTATTTCACGATCGTGGCGGTGGCGGCGCTCGATTGGGGACAGGGAAAGGCGGCTAGGGTTTGGAGAGGACGATTGGGGGTTATATAGAGCTGGTGCTAGGGTTTGCAGGTCTGGGCACGGATGCCAAGGGTGCTGATTGGATGCGTCGCGGAGGCGGGACACGCGGCGGGATCAGGCGGTCCGGCGTCGGGGTTCACGGCGCGGAGCGCGGGGAAAAGGAGCGCAGGCGGTCAAGGTGCACGGCCGGGTGGTCTCCGTGCCTTGTCGCGGAGCGGTGGCGGTCGCGCGGGAGCAGGTGGAGACGCGGGCGTGGGCAGGCGGAGCAGCTTTGGCGCGGCGGCGGCAAAAAAGCAGAGGCGGGCGAGGCGTCGCGAAGGGGAAAGGCACACAGCGCCTTGAGTGGCTGACGAGGCGGGCCCGCACGTCAGCGGCTCATGGCGAAAGGGAAAGCGACGTGCGGCGTGCGCTAGGTGAGGCTGGGCCGGACTGGGCCGTGTGGGCTGTGCTGCTCGTGGGAAAAGCAGGCTGGGTTAGGCTAGCGAGGCAGGCCGCACATGAGGGGAGAGCGGGCTGGCTTTGTGGGCCGTGCAGGGCGTGCGGATGGGGCTGAAAGGCTGGTGGGGGGTTGATTAGGTTAGGTTGGGTTTGATCCCTGGGTTGGTCCGGTTAGCAGGTTTTGGCCCAAGACTAGTTAGAAGGCTGGTTAGTATTTGAACTTAATTTGATTGGTTCATATCAAATTAAGTTCCACACAATTCAAACAAAAATAAATCAAACCAAATTTAAACACGGTAGATTCAAATAAGCTCCAACTCCAAATATAGCACACTAGCATTTATATCCTTATATTTGTTTTGCTTTTAATTTTCTAGGAATCCGAGATGGAAAGGGAGATCAGCCTTACATTATTTCTACCTAATTACACATGCACACAAAAAGTTTTTGAAATCTCACATTTTGGCACTATATAACATTCCGTAAAAATACGGGATGTTACAGAAATCGAGCGAGGGAAGGGAGGAGATGCTCCCCGTGCAAGGAATCGAGAAGTAGCTCACCAGAGACGACGAATCGACGGCGGGGGTAGAGCTTCGACGTGCTCCAATGGTGGCCGGCCGGTGCGGGATCGATTCCGGTCAGGGAAACGCGGGGCTGAGCTCGGGAAAGCTTGGAGTAGGTGCAAGGGAAGACGAGGAGGCCCTGGGTGCGCGGAATCGGAGGACAACGGCCGGAGTTGGTCGGGGCGCCGGCGACGGGGGCGGCTCTGCTCGGCTCAAGCGCAAGGAAGAAGAAGAGAATGGAAACACGGCAGCTCAGGGATAAGGTCGGGGAGCTTTGTCGGGGATAAGGACGTGCGTGGAACGAGGATGGCCGGCGCGTGGCACGAGGATGGTCGGCGGCGGTGGCGACGTGCGGCGCGCTGTGATTCGTGCAACGCACGCCGAAGCAGAGCGCCGGGCGGTCCGTCCGGGCGGGAAATTTGGGGCCGTGACACGGTGGACCCGGGACCAGACCTTGCGATGATGCTGGTGTCCTCGGACGCCATTCCGGAGGTGCTGCATGCAGTTGGTGGTATCATATTGGGGTGCCCCGTCAGCAGATTATCAAGATTATACTGTATATCAATAAGGGCTTTCAGGAAATGCTTGAGCTATGAGAAATTTAATTTAATAATACATCCAGCTAGGAGGTTAGGTTAATACCCTAATCTGATAGAACCTCCCAACCGTCACGTGCACGATTGTTCATCACAATGCAAGCTTAAAAATACTGTCTTCACTCTGGTGCCTGAACAGAGTTGCTCTACTGTGAATACTTTGGCATTGATTTCAGCGGGGGAAAAAACGAGATGACGGTAGAGGAGGGTGTGATTTGCTGCTTATACTTGATTGCGCATGCGCCATTAATTTTTTGCTTGATATCTCTGGTACTTTGGAGATACTAATGATTTATTAGGTGGTGAAGAATCATTATTTGACCGGTGAAAACTAGAGTGCACACCAATGCATTTGTCCGATCCAGAGGGAGGGCAAGTCAATTTGCTCCTTCTGCTGGTCTGCTTCTGCTGGTCTGGTCAGGTAGATGTGACGACCGATTCGCAGGGATAGGATAGATAGGACACAGCATTCTTAGCATTGTGGAACCTGCCTGCTTGCTTGGACCTATATTTTGATTCGTCTATTTTTGGAATTCGACAGCTAAATTCAAGTCAAAACCGGCACTTGGCCGGCAGCAGGTAGAAAGAATACTAGGTATATTTTGATTAATGATACGCGGTTATAAAATTGGACAAGCAAATCTACAAAAATAGCATGCAGATATGTAAAAAGGCTTGAGAAACCCCGAAAAGAAGCGGCAAGGATTATTAATTTATCCCCGAAAAGAAGCTTGCTTTGCTGCTTCCAGGGAAGCAGGGGAAAAATCAAAAAAAGGAAGAGCCTGAACCTGGGAGCAAGGTACAAGGATCCTGGTTGGGGACGGAGGAGCAGATCCCTTGCAGATCGATCAGCTCGATCGGTTTGCTCGGCGTCCGAGACGATGTCCGTAGGAGTTTTGGAGGTGTGGTGGACGGGGGAATGCTGGAATGGAATGGGACCTTGGACTTTTGTTGCCAGTTGGTGGAGGGGAGGGGCTTCGGTTGGTGCGGGTACGTGACGTGGACGACTGCAGCGGCCATGGCGGCGATGTGGCCCAGTAAAGGAATGCATGCTGTTGACGAACAGGGAAGGACGGTTGGGCCAGGCCCGGGGCCGAGCTCGACACACGTCTCAAGGTTTACTGGATACTTGCTCAAGGTTTAGTAGTAGAGATATACAATTTGTAGGAAGAAGCTGACACACGTCAGATATCCAGTCAGTGACCAACTGAGCGACCCGCGCGGCTTGCTAGGGCCTGTGCTGTTGCTGGGTTTCCGCGTTCCATGTTCTTTTCTATTTCAGATTTCACCTATTCAAAATGTTATAATTCCCCTCTGAATTATGCAGCACTATATTCGCTACGATAAATTCTACAAAACTAGATCCCATTTGCATATATTTTATGCATTCATCCCATTTACAATTGATGGCTTGCTCTCTTTCTATAGCAACTTATGTATATATTCGACTTACTACGGTGACAACTTGTGTATATAGCAAATTTTGTTTCAACTTATATGCATGAGTGTATGATAGATTTTGCTTGTACTAACTTATATTCTATACGTATAACAACTCATGTGTATAATAGATTTTGTTTTGTGACAACTTTTGTTTTACATGTGTGACAACTTTTAATTTTATGACAATTTGTATATAAACTTACCTGTATGACAACTTACTCATTTTTTTTCTACTACTTATGTGTGTGATATCTTGTCCTTGTAACAATTTATGTATACGACAGACAACTTATGTTTATAACAAATTATGTTTTGTGGTGAGTTTGTTTCTGTGACAACTTATAAATATATATTTGTGGCAACATTTATCTTATATGTGTGTGAACTTATATTTTATATGCATATATTCTGTTTTATGGTAATTTTTTTTGTTATACACATATGGCAATTTTTTTACGAACAATTGGCTTTTATATAAACTTGTCAGATTACTCTATTTTTACTACTTATGTGTATGGTATCTTGTTTTTGTGACAACTTAATTATGTTTATAAGAGATTATGCATATTGTGGCAACTTTATTTTTATGACAACAAATAAAATATTTTTTGTTGTAACTTTTATCTTAAATGTGTAGCAACACGTGTGTACGAAAACTTTCGTCTTTTTGGCAAGTTATGTACATAACAAATAATAACTTGCTACCAGTGAAAAATATTTTCAAAATATATGTATGTGGGATCTAGTTTCGCTCATCTCATTAAGTAAAACACAATGGTACAATCGATATTTAAAACAAAAAGATAAATATTTTTATAAAGAATAATGCTGAGAAAAACATGCTTACATGAGAGTACGAAGCAAAGTGGAAAGCATGGAGGAGGGAGGTCGCGTGCTCTGCTTTTGCGCGACTGGTCAATGAATATCCCGGTCCAATTAGTAGATGGTAGTCTCTTCTCTAACAAATGAAATTTGCACCATACGTCACTAGCTATTCTCATCTATTGAATTTTGATCGACTGTCCACAACTAATGGTAGTTGAGCTATCGTTTCTTTAGACTAGAATATTCCGCGTGTAATGCGCGTCTTACTGTTTGAATAATCAACAATAAAATTGACAATCAAAGTATATGCATGGTAAAACGAAAGCACCATATCTAGCAGCAAGTATATCATTAACATGTTAATATAGATGTCTATCCAGCATTTGAATCGTAAATATGTCACCATATCCGAGCATCAAGCTATCCTAGCCATCAGGAGTCTGTCCGACATCTGAATAATAAACATTGCAAGACATACGAGCACCTGGCTCTTCTACGCATCAGGTGTTTGTCCGCCATCTCAATCATGAACATCACAATACATCTAGAAAGCAAGCTTACATTTATATGGCCCTCATAAGTATAATCAAATTTCAGAAATTAGGATGGCAGTGAAGATCCAAGAAAAAGAATATTGGAAGATATCTACAGTAAGTATATAGTTTCTCAAACTAATTTAGCATGCTACAGATGCTTTTCTCAATGGATTATAAATACCATCTTATTGGAAATTTACATTGCAGCATACCAGCAATGATGCCAATGCTCAACCTCAGCACAAGAAACCAAAGAAATATGTAATCAATGTCAGACCCGGGGTAGCGGGACGGGTCACAAGCATGAAATGTTCTAGAATAAGGGATAGCGCATGGCATGTGTCTTATCCTATTGTAACTACCCGATTAGACGTAGAACTAGTCAGAGTACAAGGAAACTACCCAACCTGGTTGGAGTAGGACTCTATCAGTACTCGATTAGGACTTTTCATGTAACCATGTCCCCCCATACTATGTAAGGGCGGGCAGGGACCCTTCCAAAACACACAACATCATACATTATCTAATGCAATACAGACAACCACACAGAACGTAGGGTATTATTCATCTTGCGACCCGAACCTGTCTAAATCTTTGTGTTCCTTGTACCATCGGTTTCAGAACTAGTCGATCACTTGCCTACAATACTACTGCCGGGGTTGAATATGGCTTGGTAGCGGCCTATGAGTGTTGCGTGCACATGTTTAGTACCACCTTGCTAGTTGATCAAGGGTAGAGCTAACTTATAAGTCTTTGTCCCTCTAAGCATTGCACCTTCAGATTGACTCTTTTACATGAAGCGAGGACGTTCTATGTGTATGCGAGCCCACCCCTCATATCAACATTAAGCTATTAGAACAATAGTAGATCCTGATTAAACGTGCGTCTCGTTAACATTGGTACTGTCACACCTTTTCTTTTAAAAAAAATACTGTCATACTTTTTTAGCCATCCAAAACTCTTGACAGGGCTTCAATTATGTCTGCAAGCAGTGCATCATGATCAAGTAGATTTGTTTGCTTCCGAAGTTGTGACAGTAGCCAAAACACTTGAATATATACTTTTCACACTCTGACACTAGATCGCATGACAAGTTAGGGGGTACAAGTACAACCCCATATTTTGTGGACTGGTGCAGTGGTGCCTCTCTGCACTCCTGCTGATTAAGCAGCTGCGCCATTTTCTTCAGTTCAGTGGAATACGGGCACCATGAGAACGGATGGACGAATGTTAACTCCAGCGTGCTGACATTACATTCCTAAACCTTAAAGCATAAACCAGACTGCGTGCTATACATTGGGGGGGGGGGGGGGGGGGGGGGGATGGCATTGCCATGTATCAACATGCATGAACACAGTAGTGGATCTGAAGGATGCACTGTACCAACCGACGACGCCTGCGTCCACATCAACAAGAATCTTCTCTTTTTTAAAAAAAAAAAAGCAACAAGAATCTTCTGCTCTTGGCCTTTACTTCATTTACCTTTCTATATACTTCCATACAATCCGTCGTTGACTTTACTTCACACGAAACCTACAAGTCAGAACACAGATCTAGTACTACATCACACACACACACAGGCTCATAGATCACTGACAGTGATCCACAGTGTTAAACCTGCATCCATCCAATCCAAAATCCTCTAAAAGGTGATCTTAAAACATGCTGCTCTTCTTATGGCTGCTGGTCAAAACAACTCCTGACCTGGGATTCGCAGGACCCAAACACTGCCACCCAGCTCTTATTTTTAACCCCCGAATCACCACACTGGTCAGACAGCCGAGGCCACTTCTTCATCGATCGGGGGATTAAAAATCAAAACTGGTTCAGTGTCAGTACAAAATTAACAAACAAACAAGCAGGTGCAGGTCTCGTTTCAACCCCGGCATCGTCGTCGCTTGCTGTTCGATCTCCCAGCTCAGCTTCTTCAACGCCTGCAACCAGACGCTCACGCCATCTCCAGACCTCGAGGCCGAAGAATCTCCTCCGGCCGGGAGCGGCCATTCCGAGACGACAGGCAACGAGAGGAAGCATTAGAGAAAGCAGAGCTAAGAGCTTGCATGGCGGACACGGACTTGTGAGCGAGCGCAAGCCAACAACGAGAGTTGGGACACCGAGAGCCGACCGGCCTCGCTGCTGCTCTACGCAATGCCCGTATAGCTAGCAGCTAGGTCAAAGCCCACACAGATCTACAAGACTACAAAGTAGTGCTGCTGCGAGTGTACGTACTAGGCTGCGGTTACTGGTGTTTTTTTAGACAAATTGATGGTTGTGATTAGTAGTGGTTACAAGAGAGATCACGATGTACTATAGTGGAGCAGATTCCATGCCTCGGTCAAATAATCATGCAGAGTAGAGATCTTTCATTTGTGGGCTTCTACTTGACACCGCGACGTGGGGTCCTCGCGTGCTCGATTGCATATTAACAATGTTTTAAATAGCAGGTTATTGTGATTTCACGGAGCTGCCTCTATGAACACTGCAGTAGAAAATAGAGCGCTATAGCGGCGCTAATAGCGTTTTGAAGATCTTGCCGCTAAATCTTATAGCTCACTATTTAAAACATTGCATATTAACCAAAGTTCATTTTTTTTCTTTACCAGGGCGTCATGGTATTTCATGATAAAATGAAAAAAAAAACCCTAAAAGAATGATGTCTTGATAAACAAGAAAACACGGTGTATAAACTATATAATTGTTGAATTAGAGCCCATGGTGCTGCACCTGTGGCAACAAAGGCCTCTCTTGCTTGCATTGATACGATATAAAAACTAAAAAGTGATGCAATAATGCGAGAGAAGATTTAGGCTAAAATAATAAAAAATGAAGTTTTGTGTGATTTAACGTGAGAGGATGCCTCAGAACATGGTACATAGTGCAATAATATCAATTCCAAAACTTATGCTTAGACTTTTGAAGCTGCCACTTCAAATTGTCGCCTTTGTCCTGACAAAACTGTCGTTGGTGCCAATTTTGAAAATTTGGAAACCCAATGAGTCCATAGCATTGAAGAGCTACCAGCACAGAGCAGAAGAAAACAACCTAAAAATTCCCAGCCTCTTCTCCAAACATGCCCTCAAGTCTCAACTCAAACTCCAAGCCCATTGCCTTGGCGTTTGGAGAGGAGACCGACCTTGTGAGCCGAGCCTGTGACATGCTACAGGCGACAACCAAGTAGTCGCCAAAAGCCAGGGGCTCCTCCTTTGCTCTGGTAGAGGGTGGACTGGATTCCCCTTTGACGGGCTCCTTTTCGGTTCGCTGATTTCGTCAGCGGATGTGGATTCTCTCTTCCAGGATCTCGACAGCGACGGCCGATGGACGCCAGAGGGGAGATGGTTTGCGGCTACAAGCTGGAGGTCCCTGTCGACGTCTTGGTTGAGCTCTTCGCCTAGGCGACGTGCTCCTTCTCCGACTCTAGCGGATCCATGGGGAGCATCTTGTCTAGGAGTTCTGCGTCTTGACCCAAGGACCTTAGTTTCAAATTTGAATTCTCGTTGGGTCTTGTATGCAACTTTACACCTCTGGAGGATGTGTGTTGTGGACTTCTTTGTAATTTACTTTTCCTCCAGGGTGTTGTCTGTAAGAGCCTGGCTCTTTTAATATACGGTTTCCAGTCCCTTCGCAAAAAAAAAAGTCAGGGGCTCACCCTTGTTTCGACATGTTCTGCCTGCGACCTTGCCCATGTCCTCACCCAAGTGCCCATGCACAGCCAAACCCCAGTACTCCTAACGCTGGCTCGCCTCCATAGCTCCATTAAAAATGGAGTAGGTTTTCCTTGGACCTGCACTCCAGCCTTTACAAACCTTCCTGATTCTGCAGACGTTTTGTTTTGCGGCGTGCACGCTGATACAGTCATGCTCGGCTTGCTCAGTCAGGCTTCAGAGTTCAGAGTTCAGATCCTGTGTGTGTGTGTGATCATTATTGGTGTGTGATTTCAGATCGCTCTGTCAATGATTAGGTCAGTGAGCTAGTTGCGGCAAGTGGCAGTGCAATTTGCAGCTAATTCTAGGGACTGGATGGGATCTTAATCTGAATTTGTAGCTAGGTGGCAGCACTAAGGATTTTTTTAGTGCTTGGGAATCTGACTGGAAATGAGGTCTACTGTGCCCATGCAGGCACTGCATGGGCTGACCTAGGAAGTCAGTAGTCTTGTCTGCTCACCACCGGTTGATCAGATTGCTAGTACCATTTTTTTCTTTTGGAATAATTTTTTTGAATATTTGTTTTGAAAAAAATAGCTGAAAACAGGTTGGTGTGATCTATCCTGAAACCTGAATTCCTAGTCTGTAGCGTTTACTCCGTGTTCCAGTATGCTGTGTTCGGTTGGCTTGTCGGCCAGCTAACTAGTAGTGTTTTTCTCTCACATCATATAATTATTTGTCACCAGTCACTAGCCAGCCAGCAATATTTTTCTCTTACAACAAATTAGCATCAGTTAGCGGCCACAGTCAGCCGAACAGAACGGAGACATGAATAATTGGAAGGTACCGCGACATGTCCTACGGTTTATTTATCTCACCCCGTCTGCCCGTGCCCCCATCTTTGCATAATGTGGTCCTGTATTTATCGTTAGACAGAAAAATCGGTAAGCAGTTTGGGCTTCAATGCGGGACCAAAAACAGTTGGGATCTTATGGGAATGGACTAGGAAGAAGAAGAAAGAACAGTATCTTGGGCATGGGCGCATGGCAAGATTCCAACTGTGAAGGCTTCAACATTCAAGTGGATCGAGTTCCCGAATTGTTAGAAGCTCCAGTCAACTTGTACTTTGCTAGTTTCTAATCTCTCTATGTTTTATTTTGTTTTGTTTTAAGGTTTATTTTATTTCGTTTGTACAATCCCTTGATCAATAATTAATTATTTATACTTCAAATATAATTATTTTAAATTTGGTGTCATTATATCCGTGTTCAATTTTTTTCTTATATGCATGTGGTTTTGTATCACAAAAATGAAATAGGTGGTAAAAGTCATGTCCTAACAATATGAAATAAGCCTAAGGGGGAGAATGCTTCTCAGTTCAAATTATTTCACCTATTATTATGACAAACTACATGAACAAATCCATATTATGAAATTCTTGTGGTACTTTTATCATACTCTAAAATAAATTGCAGCATTTGATATTCAGATGAGGTCGAGCAGAAACTGTTGCCATCATGGATGGATTGGATGGGGCGACGAAAAAGTTCCTCGAGCCTTTTCGGCGACAGCTCACTGCTTCACAAGGCCTATGTGGCCATTTGACTTTGTCCTTTCCACTGACATGCTGGATTCTCTGTGCAGCGGCAAGATTAACCCCCCCCCCCCCCCCCCCTCCTGACCTGATCCCTCCATCCACATCACGGGTGTCATGACAAGTTTTTTTTTTTTTGAGCAGGTGTCATGACAAGTTGACAAAGCTAAGGAGAATGGAGATAGTAATCATATGGACAAAGATAGGTCCCTGGCCTGACACGACGCAAATCATGCTATAGCTCATCTGCAATTCATGTTGGATATGATTTTTTTTTTCAACGAACAGGCAGAATACTACTGCTCAAATGGAAACATTATTGAATAAACACTCAACATCAAAAACACTGTTGAAATGTCAATGCTAGTATATGGATTTTCAATGATGGAAGTCAATGTCAGTTTGGGTACGATTTTTTTTTTTTTGCAAAGGGGCTGGACTAGAACCCATATATTCAGAACAAGTCTCATCATTAAAATTCCAACAAATGGAAAGAACTCATTTGCTTTAGCCCTATCTAAACTTCTTGTGTGGGACCCATTTAAAAGATAAGAGCTACTCGTAGTAGACAGATACAAAGGCCATTTTTAGATCTAAAATTCCAAAATCCAAAATTTTTGTAAATCGCCTGCATGGTGTAACACCCGTATTTTTTCAAATTAGGAACCAAAATAAATTTAATTAGGTTTGTTATAGGCTCGATAAGGTTTTATTTAATTTCTTCTTGAATTTAGAGCATTTGCCGAAAATTAAATAAAATACCTAGCCATAAAATAAATGTAAGGAAAATAGGTTTGCGCATCTCATGCTGCTTTGCATTTTTATTTGCTTGTTTTTCATCTTAAATTCAAATCTTTGAGTTTGAATTTAATTTGAAAGTGTTTGAATCGTTTTGGAAAATGAAAAATCTTTTCTCTTTCTCCCATTCTTTCAGGCCAGCCCATCTCTGCCTTTTTCTTTTTTCATCCCGCAGCCCAGCAATTTTTTTTCCCGCCAGCCCACCCCCCCCGCTCCTGGCCCAACCCAGCCCAGCGCCCCTTCCCCCTCCCTGTTTCACCGCCAGGCGGGTCCCGCACGTCGGGACCGTCTTCCTCTCGGGTCCGAGCCGGACTCCAGCTCGTATCCGCCCGAGATCCCCGCGCGCGCGCCGCCGAGTCCCTCTTGGGCCCGCACGCCAAGGTCCGTGCTCCGCCCCTATAAAAGGAACCCTAGACCCCTGGAAGCCCCAAACCGAAGCCGCAGCCGCCGCCTTCGCAAAAACCTAGCCGCGCCGCCGCCATTGTTGAAGCTTCTCGGAGCTTTGCCGCGCCGCCGTTCCGCTTCGTCTTCTCGACGACACCGCTGCTCCGGAGCTCCGCCGTGGTGAGAGGAACCTCGCCGACCTTTTATCTCCCTCCATCTCGCTCTGTTTCGGCCGCATTCGCTCGCCGGAGTTTTCGCTCCACCATGCGCCGCCGCTAGCCCGCCCCGCTGTCCTAGCGCCCTCCCAAACCCCCTAATCGAGTTCGCGTGCTCGCGCGCGCGTTTCCAGTCCAAGACCCGAGCCAAACGAGCCCCGGACGGCTGTTTTGGCCTACGCCGGCCGTCCCGCCGCTGCGCGCCGCCGCCTCAGTCTCGCCGCCGGCGCTATGCGCCGCCGCCAGCGCCGCTGCTCAGCCTCGACCCGTTTGCGGCCGTCAGATCTAGATCGGACGGTCCAAATTAGATCGGATCCCAGTCAACTAATCAGATACCGGTCAACCATGGTCCTTTTGCACTTAAGCCCCTCTGTTTTTCCAAAATTAACCCGCCGTCCACTGCTGTTGAAAAATATTTACAAAACAGCCCCTGTTTTTATGATCTAGCCCCTGCGTATAAGGTTTAATTACGTTTCAGCCCTTAGATCTTGTTTTAGCCATAACTTTCTCGTTTTAGATCCGTTTTCGATGATCTTTACGCTCACGCGATCGTTGCAACGAGTAGAATAGTTTAGTAACCTCTTTTTGTACTGTTTTTATTGTCTGGTGTACTGTTTCTTATTGTTTGTACTTGTTTGCTTGCATGTGCTTGTGTGGTGCGATAGACGATCCGCAGTTCGAGGAGCAGCAGCAAGATCAAGGCTTCGGAGGACCGGACCAGCAGCAGTTTGAGGAAGGCAAGTGGACCCTTGATCATGTTTTTGACCCATGAAATCACCAAAACTATCACATTTACTTTTATGTTCATGCATGTGTCTATAATATGATGGGAACCGAGTTAAGGACATGCCTAGTATTGTTTACCTTATTCCTTGATCAACTTGGGTTTAATTTCATGTTGGGTAGCTATGCTAGTTGCTATACCTTGGGGTTATGGTTGGTTAATGATGATACAAATATTATACATGTTTTATTCCATGTTCATGATGATTAATGTTGTTAATCAAGAGTATATGATTTAATTGGAACATGGAGAACCACCCAAGAAAACAGTGCAACCACAATACTATATGGCTCTGGTCTTGGCTAAGTAACTAGATGATCTATATGTCGTGCTGGGGCGTTTGATTGGTGGATATTTTTTTTTGGGTTACCGTGCTTTGAGGAGCGGGTGAAGGAAGCTTCGTCTTCTGAGGTACCGCAGAAAAAGGGACCAGTGCGTACATATAGTGATTCTTTGGAAAAGCCTCGTAGTGAATCCCTAGCCACTCACCAAAGGAAGTGTTTAAGGGCTTTGCAAACCCGGGCGACATGGGAAACACGAATTGTGGTGAAAGTGTACAACCTCTGCAGAGTGTAAAACTAACCGGTTAGCCGTGCTCACGGTCAAGAGCGGCTTGGACCCTCACATGATAATTTAACTTGAAGTTGATCTAAATCGATGCTCTAATTTATGGTTAATTGTTGTTTACCTCTATATATATATATGCTTATCTTGTGGGTTTAATGGTATATACTTATATCTAGCTAATGCTTGCTAATAAAATATGATCAACTAAAATTGCTGAGTGCAGTTAAACAGTGTCAGCTATTCCTTGAATTAGCCATGCATATATATTATAGTTGTTTCCCTGCCACTTGTTGAGTACCAACCATAAGTGTACTCACCCTTGCATACTTGCTGCTCAGACCGTAATAACAACTGTCCGGAGTTTCCAGAAGACTTCGAGGATTTCTAGGCGTATGTCTCCCAGTCATCTGCCTGTGCTGAAGAAGATTCCGCTGCTACTCTATAGACGTTTATTATTCGCTTAAGACTTTCGGTTTTGTAATAAAGTCTTTAATATTCTCTTTACGTTTGCACTAGTTGTGATATTCACTTTATGTTTAATCATATGTGTGTAAACTGATCCTGGCGCACATATGAGATGCATTCGGGTTGCCTTCATAAACCGGGTGTGACACATGGTGTACTAAATATAGTCGAAAAATAAATCGCATTACACAAATAGATTGTAAATCGTGAGACGAATCTAATGAGCCTAATTAGAACATGATTAGACACTAGATTGCTACAGTAAAGATGCAGTAAATATATGCTAATGATGAATTAATTAGGCTCATTAGATTTGTTTCGTAGTTTACAGATGAGATCTATAATTAGTTTTGTGATTAGTCTACATTTAATACTACAAATGTTGAAAGATTCCTTTCCAAAATCCCAAAATCCAAAATCCAAAGTGAACTAAACACACCCAAACTTAATTATCATGAAGAGCAAGAAAAGCAGCATAAAACTAGGCGAAAAGGCCAGAGACAGCTCCACAAACCAGTCAAGAAACGATCATTGTAGCAAAGCTTTTGCTTTAACCCCCTCAGAAGAAAATCATAACTAATAACACTATTGCATTTCAATGTAAAAAAAAGTTTTCTTAAAAAACTGAGGCAAAGTCAATGCCCAAGCTCTTGTTTGGATGCAGCTGCTGCTTTACAGCTCGACCACTGTACTCTGGGATGCGGATCTCAGGGAAAAATATTGCCAACAAAGTTTGTTTTTACTTGGTGTAGATAGTACACTAAAAAAAAGCACTCACAAGCAGCTGGCCCCTAAATTGTAACTGTCAGTACTTTATCACTCCAGTCCAGAGCAAGAGGTAGGAGGAACAAAGAACAAATAAAAAAAAGTTGGTGGTGTACTGGTGCTGCTGCTGCAGCTGCTAGTAGCTCTTGCAAGGCAATGAATGCAACCTCCCCCTCATCATGATGCACTGCATTTAGTGGCTCTTGAAACACTTGCAAGGGGTTTGGTGAGAGGAGCTAGGGTGTGAGTGGTCTCTGCATCTGAGTTTCTTCCCCCCATCTGGAAATCGAGCTAGGCTCGTTCTCCTGTTTGTGGCTGTAGATTTCGAGAGCTATTCCAGCACATCCCGTCCCATTTCGTTTCACCAGTTGGTTCGAGCATTGTTCTTGCTGTTCGACAGCTCAAGAGGGAGAAAAAGTGGGGTCAAATCTTTTGTATTCCGCTGCTTTCTTTCTTTGCGTTATTTGATGCTGTGCTCTTTTCTTTAATTTGAGTTCTTGATCCTGCCAAAAGTGAAAGCCCTCACCTTTGCAACAAAGTTGTGGGGGTGTCCTCGCATTTCAACCCCTCACCAATCCCTCCCACTCCAGAGCTCCAATCTCTACCTGCAATTTCCCCACCTCCAAATCCGTTTCCCTCCCAAAAACCTCGAATTTCCACACCCCTCCACCGCAGCAGTTCTTTATTCATTCACCCAGACCCAGTTATCCAATGACCCAGTTTTCCCTCCCGAAACTACAGTTTTCCTGCATTTGTCGGTCCAAGAACACAACGAAATCTCCCCATCTCCCACGGAAATCTCGGGGTTTTCGCCGCTCAATGCCTCAGACTGCTCGTTGATTCAGATCGCCGTCGGAAAGCTGTGATTTTTCCGCCCAGGAGCGGCGGTTTCTCGATCAGAGGCCCATGCATCTATCGCTATGGAAGCCGCTCTCCCACTGCGCTGCCGTTCTCCTCGCCAAGAACCACCGGCGTCGCGGCGGCGGGGGCGGCGGGCACGGTGGCCCTGGTAGCAACGGCCACCGTGACGACCCGTCCTCATTCCTCCGGCAGCTGCGGGACACACTGGACGCGGCATCGGAGGACGGCTCCCTCTACCCGCTGCCGGACGCCGCCGGAGCCGATGCGGACGCCGCTGTGTCCCGCTCCCGCTCCCTGGCGCGCCTGCGCGCGCAGCGGGACTTCCTGCGCGCCACCGCCCTCGCCGCCGCCGCTGGGCCGTTCCGGTCGCTCTCCGACCTCCCGTTGCTCTCCCACGCCATCGCCACCTTCCTCGCCATGTACCCGGACTATGCTTCAACCGCCGATGTCGACCGTCTTCGAGTCGACCATTACTCCCACCTCGACGCACCTGGTGCCGGCAGGGTCTGCCTAGATTACTGCGGCTTCGGCCTCTTCGACTCTAGCTGGGATTCTTCTTCATCGTCCTTTACATTGCACGGGCTCAATGCCAATTTGAGCAACCATGCGCTCTATGGCGGTGCAGAGCCCGGCACCGTGGAGAATGATATCAAAGAGCGCATCTTGGAGTACCTCAATGTGCCAGCCAGTGAGTATGCGCTGGTTTTCACAGTGAGCCGAGGGTCAGCATTTCGGTTGCTTGCTGAATGCTACCCCTTTGAGACCAACCGCAGGCTGCTGACCATGTTCGACCATGAGAGCCAGTCAGTCAACTGGATGGCGCAAAGTGCACGGGCAAAGGGTGCCAAGACGCGCACTGCGTGGTTCCGTTGGCCAACACTGAAGCTCTGCTCGACGGAGCTGCGGAAGGAGATTGTGGGCAAGAAGAAGGGGCGGCGACGGGATGCTGCAGTTGGGTTGTTTGTTTTCCCTGCGCAGTCTCGGGTGACTGGTGCCAAGTACTCCTACCAGTGGATGGCACTGGCACAACAGAATGGGTGGCATGTGATGCTTGATGCCGGTGCACTTGGTCCCAAGGACATGGATTCGCTGGGGCTCTCGCTGTTTCGGCCAGACTTCATTATAACTTCATTCTACAGGGTGTTTGGTGCAGACCCGACTGGGTTTGGTTGCCTTCTAATCAAGAAGTCGGTGATTGGGAGCTTACAGGGGAGAAATGGGTGTAATGCGTCAGGGATGGTGAGGATTGTTCCTGTGTTTCCACAGTATCTCAGTGACTCAGTTGATGGATTTGATGCATTTGATGAGCTTGAAGATGACTCGGGCATTAACAAAGATGAAAAGACAGCTTCTAATGCTCAAAATGGGTCGCATCTGCCAGCATTTTCAGGTGTCTACACGTCTGCTCAGGTTAGAGAGACTTTTGAGAATGATCCTGGTCATGACAGCAGCTCGGATAGGGATGGGGCAAGCACCATCTTTGAGGAAACTGAGAGCATCTCGATGGGTGAGGTCATGAGGAGTCCAGCATTCAGTGAGGACTGTTCATCAGAAAACTCTTTCTGGGTTGATGTTGGCCAGAGCCCGTTGGGGTCAGAGAAATCTGGCCAATTCAAGAAAGGGAAGCTGGGATCACCATTACCGTCTTCTTGGTTTAGCGGAAGAAAGTGTAACAAGCGGATGTCACCAAACTTAACCTCCAGAATATCGAGAAGCCCACTTTATGATGGTAATGTGATTTCTTTTGATGCAGTTGTGCTATCAGTATCTCAAGATGCAGACTGCCTCAAGGAAGACCCTGAAGAAGAATTTTTTGAGAATAGTCGGAGAACTCATTTCAGGCAGGTTAGTGAGATCCAAGAGGAGCCCGATGTCGAAGATGTAGCATGCCAACATGGTATGAATGGGGGTGCAGAGCACAAAGAAAGTGCTATAAGGAGGGAGACTGAAGGGGAGTTCCGGCTGCTGGGAGGGAGGGATGGCAACAACAGATTTACTGGGGGGCGACTCTTTGGTGTTGAAAACATCGGTGGAGATTTAAGCATGGGGCGCAGAGTTTCATTCAGCACAGAGGCTAATATTATTGCTGACAGGATGAACCGGGCTTTGGATGCTGCTGAAGCTTCTGGATATACATTCCGTGATGATGATGGTTATGCAACTGATGGATGTGATGATGCTCAGGATTGGGGCAGGAGGGAGCCAGAGATAATTTGCAGGCACATTGATCATGTTGATATGATGGGGCTCAACAGAATTACTCTTAGATTAAGATACTTGATCAATTGGCTAGTAACTTCACTTTTGCAGCTAAAGTTGCCAGACTCTAAAGGTGGTGACGGACTCCCTCTTGTACACATCTATGGTCCCAAGATTAAGTATGAAAGGGGAGCAGCTGTTGCTTTTAATGTGAAGCAAAGTGATGGAGCATTTGTTAATGCTGAAGTTGTTCAAAAGATTGCTGAGAGAAATGGTATATCTGTTGGCATTGGTTTTCTCAGTCATATAAAATTAGATATGAACCAAAAACAGTTAAATGGCGTGCTCGATATACCTGAGGCTTCCTTTTATAAGAATGGACGCAGAGACAATAAAAAGGTGACTGTAAGAGTTGAAGTCGTGACTGCTTCACTTGGCTTCCTTACTAACTTTGAAGATGTTTACAAGATGTGGGCTTTTGTTGCCAAGTTCTTAGATCCTTCATTTCTTGAAAGTGAGCTCCTTACCATTTCTGCTGACCACTCGGAAGGACAAACTTGAGCATGACATGTAACATAGCAACCACCACCAAACAAATGAGAGGAAGGTGATTTCTCCTTATGTTGAAGCATATGTTGACTTTTATGCTTTGGAGGGGTAATCAATAGTGGTTTTAGCAGATTTGTTTATTCGTTGCCTAGTTCCTCTATATATGAGCCATATTTGTTTTTGTTCATGTAGAATTTGCTCAAATATGTACCAGCAGCTCATCAGTGGAGCTCTTTCCCACGGAGCAATGTTTGTAATGCAGCTCACTGGAAATGAAAATAGTTTGAGTGGCTTTGTGCAAGTTCTATTCGATCAGATGTGTGTTCATAATGCAGTTTTACATCTTCAGCTAACATTTCATTTTGGTGTACTCATGTGTTCTTTGTTAAAATTGGCAAATTAAAAATTCTGGGAGTCCTTGTAACACCTGGATGTTGCTGAATACTCCTACATTTTCTTTTTTGTAGGGCGTATAGGAATTCAGAAAAGTCAAACTTCACAAGATTGACTGACAGTTAGTAAAATTGTAAAAGACTTCTCCAATTCCAAGTACTCCTTATCCAAAAAAAGATCGCATGAAGTGAACCCAAAAACTTAAAATGCTTTTCAATTTTCTTCCAATCAGCATCTTATGCTTCTTAATCCGAAGAGTACATGTTTGTTTCTTAATAGTAAAACTATCCGGCTGGGTTTGAAGTTCATGCGCAGTACACTGTTATCACATATTACCTGTGTTCTATTGTGCCATTTAAATTTTCTGTTATCTCAAAGAGAAGGTTGTTTTTTAATGTTAATTTTTTGTTGCTGTGAAAATGAAATGCCTTGCTAACTATATTTTAAGAAGTGTTAGAAATCAAATGCTGCTGTTTCTGCTGCCTGGGACCATCTTTGTTCAATGTTGTCCTATCGGTCTATGGCATACACATTTAGGATCCTGTCTGAAATTGCTATGATCTCATAATAAATGGAGAAGGTCCTATACAACCATAGCAATATAATGAGATCGAAAAACAGCAAGACCATTATTCTTACCTGACCAGGTCTTGCTGTTTCTGACCTGATTTTTGACCTGTCATCGTCATGCTATGCCTTACATTGTTTGCTCATTTTGACAGCCTGAGATGCTGGAATCTCCTTGAGGATATCTTCAAATTTAATACATCAAATCTCCTATAATTGTTCAATTTTTTGAAAGCAGAGAGGTTATTCTATTTTCAAGATCTGGTAGAAAGCCCTGGTGATTTTTATCAGGATCTGATTAGACCTGGTGCATGACGGGCCATGCCCTTTGTTCAGTCAATTTTAGTCAGTACAAAGTGAACTGGTCCTTCAGTCTGGATGGCAGCAATTTGCCAGCGCTTATGATCTTGAAGAGGGGGATTTCTTAGTGTTCACTTATAGTGGGCACTCCCACTCAAAGTTCGAATCCTCGATCTAAGCTCTTTCTCAAAAGAGCTTAGATCGAGGTAACCAGTTTTCCTTATGTGCAAAAAAGAGCTTTCCTGTGATGTGATGGACAACACTCCTTATGTGCAAAAAAGGAGTAGTCTCATCATAATTACATGGAATCACCGATGAAAGAACGGAAGTTTGGCAAAATATTGCGGTGATTATCTCTATCTACAGGAGGAAAACCCCAAAGATGAACCCAACAGGCTCCCCTTGGCATAAATCAGGTAACCAGTTTTGAACATACAGCTCTGTGTTTTGGTACATTTTAGTTACAATGTTCATGGTTAGAACTTGAGATTATGCAGCTGAAAATGATGCAACATCTTCTGATGACAGTCAAGAGCCCATGAGTTCAGGTGGACGTTGGACACCCACCCGCTATCACTATGTCCCAGCAACAGGATGCAGTTGGACTACACAATAGAAGGGAGTGTTGTCATGCTTGAGCAAAAACTTAGAGCAGCTGAAAATGATGCAACATCTTCCAAAGGCATTCAAGGGCCCATGAGTTCTGGCGAACATTGGGCACCCACCCAATCTCACTGTGTCTTAGCCACAGGGTGCAATCTGATTACAGTGTAAAAGGCCAGAGTTTTCATGCTTGAGCAGAAACTTAGGCACCGCATTCGATTGTATGTCACAAACTTGAACAAGACAAGTCAAGTCTGTCTGATAGATTTCTGGTATGTTCAATTGCATATTGCAATTGACTCAGACTGTACCTTTAGTTGCATGATAATTTTTTTTAACAGGAAATATTAATTTTTCAGATTCGAAGTATACCATTGACAAAACATTACTCTTCTTTCTACTTGTTTAACGGCTAGAAGCTACAGTTTCCTGAGATGTTAATGGAAGCCAGTGATATTATTTTAACATCCATGTCTTCGTTATAGGTAACTGATAATTGACAAGGATTATGCTGTCAAGCATCTTTCACATGAATATCAGATCATCACACTTTGCCATCGTAGCAACATCAGGAAATGGCATGCCAGTTTCAAGTTCAACACAGATGGTACACGCATTCTTCTATTGGCTTATCAGACTTTTTTCATGATAATGGGTTGCAAGAAGGTGATATTTATATATCTGAAGCATCTAAGAGGCCAGACAAGGACCACAATGACCGTTAATCTTCTTAAAAGATACCGTCCATCAGGTGATATTTGTATACTAGCAGCATGTTGTACCAGATATGAGCTTTAGGTGTAGACCTATGCAGTGCAGTTCGCACTTATTCCTTCTATGATAAACTTTAGACATGAAACAAATTATGCAGAAGGAATTACATCTTCTGAAAGTTCTGTATATGAAGATACCGAACCTTGGTATGCGGTCTGAGTGTCTGATAAAGAACCTGTCTAGACTCTAGATAATCAGCAGAAGAGGAAATAGTAAAAAAGGTCGAAGCTATTCAGTCTGAAACCCCAATTTTTGTGTTTGTCAAGGGGTGTAGTGGGGATTACAAGGTGGTGAGTCACATAACTTGTTTTTCCACAGTTTCTGAAGAGTGCTGCTACACTAACAACACATTTGTACAACTGTGTTACACCAGAAGATCAAATGGTCTGAATTATAATTCCAAGGGCTTGGATTTCCTAGCTGTATCACCGTTTGACAAATGGATTGTTTGTGAAGCGTGAGTGTGGTATGTTCAACAACTTATTAATTTTTACCATTTTGCAAGGGAAAAAAATTGCTATTAGATCTCGGTTGTGTAGTTGAATGTTTCGATTCCTATATAACATTTTCCATGCACATTGCAACCAGGGCTTGAAAAAATACTGGCTGTAAAGTATCTCCCACACGAAGAGCAACCGCTGATGCTCCGAAGGCGTAAGAAGGGCGCTGCTCATACTAAAGAGTGGGAAGCTAAACTCTTGATCAGAGCGATGGGTTGTATCATCTTGGTGGATGCTGGAATCAGTTCATCAAAGACAAACACGCTGCGATAGTGCCTGTTTGAACTGCTGAAGGAGAAGAGGCTCACCATGTATGTCCATATTATCCATGATCCTGCAAAAAAAATGAAGCGCAGTTGATCGGGGTAGGCATGAACCCTGTAGTAATGCTTTTGTGATGCAACTTGTCATCCTTGTGGTTCTTCTCTCTTGCAAGCTTTGGCAAGGAACTTGTGTCCCTGACCCTATTATTTTGAACTTTCTAATCACTCCCGGTCCATGCTGCCACCACAAAGATTTCTGGAATATTTTCCCCAAATGGTCAACGGTTATTAATATTCTTTATAGTTTTCATTAAAATCCAAGGGTTTTCTAGTCTTTACTAGACATTTTCTCAGAGTTATCTACTAAGTGGACATTTTTTTTTGAATTGCTGTTTCTTTGCTTTCGCCCTCGGGGATGTGCAAATCGGACTACACATCCATTGGTCACTTGAGGAAAGCTGTGAAGAATACAACCATTGGCCATTTATAGATAAAAACACTTGTGAATTCTTAAGTATTTTATGTGCCCGCAATTGATTTGGTAATTGAGGAGAAATACCATGCTTTCTTCCATATCTAGATCCCATAACTATAGGGGGTCCTTTTATGGTGCTTGCGAAGTTACCATGGGTTATAGATGAAGGAATGGGATTGGCTCCAAATGCATTTTTACTCAATGCTTAGATGAGGATTTTATTAGTTCTGTTGAAAGTGAAAACAGGTCATCATATATTCATGTGTTTGAAGTCTATGGCAGAAGCCCTGGATGATTCTTATCTGATGAGAGTTGTCATGCCTTGCTTCTAACTCAATTGGCAGCCAGAGGTGCTGAAGAATCTCGATCTCCCCAATGATAACTTTAAAACTCTAGAATTGTTCCAATTTTTTTATCCAAGTTCCATGGAAGAAAACTACCTGCCTGATTAGGCCTGGCTGATTTGACCCTATGAGTGACTGGTCATGCCTCCATTCAATCAAGTACTGTCAGAGATGCTGTAAAAATCCCCCAAATGATACTGAAGTAGTGCACAACGCCATCGTCAGGTATATTCCTCTCCTCTTCCCTGTCATCGGTGACTCTTTTGTCCCTGGTTTGAAACTTTTAATTCACAGACAGTTCAGGTATTTTTTTAGTGTTAAGTGTGATTACTTGTGATTTTTGGGCTTCCCCTTACTATTTCCGAAATCTTTGCACTTCCGCTCTTAAAAATAATTGCTTTGGATTTTTGAGTTGTGCCATTGATGTCTTTTAGAAAATATCCTGTTAATTCCCCTTCTTTTTTTGGATCAGTTGTTGGCTGAAGAAAAAAAATCTACAACACTATTTGGGATGATGTTCTCCGTTTCTCCTTGAACAGTTGAACTTACTAAAAGACGGAACTGGAACTAGCATATGTCAGTAGATTCCTTGCAGCTTTTGGTTCTCAGTAAGTCTAGGAACTCTAGATTCTCAGTATAAGTAATCATGGTAATGCTTTTTTCTGCACCTAGTTTCAGTGAAGTTATGATTACCAACGTTGAATAATATGCTAGAGTTTTTTTTAGATAAAGGATTGTCCCAGCCTTGAACACTCTCAAGAGAGTGTCTACAGCCTACAGCAAACGCAGCACGTAGACTGCAAGAGCTACAGCTCAAACACTATAAGTCCCAACCAGAATAAGCAAAGAAATGAAAAAACTTCACTCAACAGCCAGCCGACTAGATTAGCCCTTTAGTTTTTGCCTAAAGTTCCAAACACCTCTTGCCCCAAAGTCCATCATTACTCCTTCCAGGTTCCTGCAACACTTCAACATAAATTCTCTCGCTTGTTGGAGTGAAAACACAGGAACGCAGGTAAAGTATCCACACTTGTAGGCATTAGGCAGCGTGTTTCTTGGCTCATTTCAAGTGCTGCCTTGCCCTGTATCTAGGCCCGGCGTTTCTTGGCCATCTTGTGTTGAGGCTGCTTCTCTGCAGGACGATCGACTTGTAGAGCTTGTTTCCAAGGTTAGTGGCATCTTCATCTTTTCTAGATCTTGATCACACACAATCAGAAATGTCCTGCGCCTTATGGGTTAACTGTTTTGAAGTTATTTAGCCTGAAAAACATACACGGAGTTGAGTGTTGTGTAAGAGCTCGCAAGTCGGGCTCTAAAGGATTTGATTTTTCTTTTGGGGACAAGGCTTACATTGCCCTACGGACTTTTTTTTTATTTCTTGTTGACTCATGGTGTTTGTTTATCTTTGGCTTTTGGGGACAAAACGGCAGCACCGGCCCCAGTATTACTAGACCCTAAAAATGGCTGGTGTTCCACATACATGTGAATCATACCAAATTTGCAACATACTTGCTTGCCTATCATAAGGGTTATTTTTCTGTTTGCCTAGATTTAAAGTTCCCCTAACATCTCCATTACATGGTAGGATCGTAGGAGAGGTGATAGGATGAACAAATCTCGCACTGTGTGCAAGGAGTGTATTGCAAACCATTATTGGCACCACATGGATGACCCGAAGCGTTTCTTCAAGGTTTTGATGGGTGATTTCAAAAATGGAGTGGTAAGACATATATTCTATTTTGATGGGAAACCAAAATCTTCCATTTCTGAATCCAAATGGTAACACTTTACACTCTAATCATGTGTGCTCCTAGTTCCCTGGTAATTAATGATGCAGAGAAGGGGATCAGACTTTCGAAACAGTTGTAGAGAAGAGAACATTTATGCTCATGGTTTCATGTAAAAATTTTAAGCATAGACCTGGCTGTTAGAAAATTGTAGGTATGATACAAATATGCTTGTGTTAACTATTCATTACTGAGTTGTACCTGTGGTAATTCCTGGCCCTCCTTTTTCACTTGACTGCAGTTTTCACCATTATGGGCAAGACTATTATCTTGTTATGTAAAAGACCTAATTTGCTAACTCATGCAGACCATACCGAGAAAGTTTGTGGCCAACATCAGAGAGCATTTATCTGAAGAAGTCAAACTAGAGGCACCAGATGGCGAAACATATACTGTTCAGGTTGCCAGGGAACAGAATGAGTCGGTCCTTCGGTCTGGATGGTCAGATTTTGCCTGTGCTTATGAACTTCAATTAGGCGACTTATTGGTGTTCAGAAACAGTGAGAAATCCCACTTCAAAGTCCGAATCTTTGATCCAAGTGGTTGTGAGAAAGAGCTGTCCTGTGTTCCGATGGACGGCACTCCTTGTGTGAAAGAAAGGAAAGTTTCTCATGGTAATCATATGCAGTCATCAACAGGCAAAAGGATGGCAATTGGTAACCCAAGCGTCAGTAGAAAAACTTTGAAGACGAACCCAACAGACTCCCCTTCACAGAAAAAAGGCTAGAATTTGACGTGTTTAACTTACATTTGCGGCACTTCTTGCAGTCTTTATGTACTAATCTTTTCCTGGTTGACATATGTAGATGAACATGTCCCATCTTCTGAAGGCATTCAGAAGCCCATGAATTCAGGTGGTGGCGTCCAGAAGCGCACCAAGTCTTGCATTGTCTTGCCAACCGGATACGATATGACAAGTGAGCAAAGAGCTCAAATTACCACCCTTAAGCAGAAAATTCAACCCGAACTTCCTTTTTACATCACAGCCATGCACAGGAGAAGTGTGGCTTCTGGAATTCTGGTCAGTAAGTTCATTTACGATATTCTTGACTTGTGCCCTCATGTTTGAATCTTGAGCCTTCGCCTACACGTGTCAAAGATTATAAGATAAATTTGTAATAGGCCATCTCCAAGAATTATGCCATGGAATACCTCGCAAACAAAAGTGGGATCATCCAGCTTTCTCGGCTTGATGGTAGCAAGATATGGGCCATAAATTTGGACATAACCACTAAAGAGCAATATGCTGTGTCTACTGGCTGGATTGACTTCATTCGCGACAATAAGTTGCGAGAAGGTGATATCTGCGTTTTTCAACCATCAAAGAGCAAGGATGGAGTGACACTGATATTTCATCCTCTTGAAGAAAACCATCGCCTGCAGCCACCAGGTTATAGATATGTGTGCACAGTTTGGTTCCTTAAGATTTAGTTCTATTGATATACTCTGACTTCGATGACCATGATTATGATTGGGGCTTCTCTGCAGGACATATCCCTTCAACTGATACCATCAGTCCTAGGCATGGAGTCCCTAAGCCCCCATACATGTTACCGTGTCGCAAAACTCTGAGTGATCAGCAGATGAGTGAATTAAACAAGAAAGTTGAAGCTATTCAGTCCAAGATCCCCATTTATGTGGCTGTTATGCATAATTCCAATACTGCCCACAACAAGATGTGCCTTTTGGTGAGTCATCATTTATCTGTGCAGTGTTAGAAGTAGAAGGAAATTAACTGAAATTTCATTTTTCAAAAGTTTATTCCCCGTTGACTTAGCACTAATCGGAACATATTAATTTTCCTGTCATCGAAATTACAGAGCAGCAGAGGTCTTTGATCTGATCAACTCACTGCAACCTGTTGCTTTGCTTGTATAATCACCAAAAATTCATTTTCATTTTCTCCATATGCAATCAGGAATTCGGTAGAGACTATGCAACAAAGTATCTTCCTTGTGAGAACCAGACTATGAGGCTTCGACGCCCGGGTGCCAACAAGGACAATACATGGGAGGCTGTATTCCGGGTCCAGAACAGGAGGTACACCCTTGGTCGAGGCTGGAGGCAGTTTGTGGATGACAACAAGTTGAAACCTGGCGACCTCTGCCTCTTCAACCTGATGACAAACACGAAGCAGCTGACGATGAACGTCCACATTATCCGAAAGAGGTCGACTTAGCTGATCGGCACCAGAGCTGTTCGTGCTGATGCGTCCGAGAAAATGGCAACACTTTTGTGTCAGAAATGCTCATTTTGCCTGCTTGCTGTGGCTACCTAGCTTTGTTTCAAAACTTGTCCAACCTGCAGCATGAAACTCTGAATGTGATGAACTCTGAATTGTCTATTTTACCCCAGTAATAGTATGTTGCTTATGTTGTGGCAAGTTTATATGGGAGAATTACCGCGAATAGTACCAAAAAAAAAGATAGCTTAGAACTAGGGATGAAAACGGTCGGAAACGGTAATTATTCGGTAATTAATTTTTTGGTCGTTTTTCTTTGATTGCGAATAAATAGGATATAGAATTTTGTATACAAATTTGTATTCTTGTTTTGAGCATTGAGTTTGTAAAGATTCATAAAAGGTAAACCTTAAATTCATCCTATATTTTCTCAAATGATAGATATAAAATTCGGTATGGATTCGGAAACAAATTCGGTATTGTTTTTCACTTTTTTTTTGTTGTAGGGAGCAAATAATGCATAAAATAATTTATGCAAAAATTTATTCTTATTTGTAATAATATGCTTGATAATATAAGAAATGATCACCATCAAATTTTATACATATCTATTTTAAAATATTAAATTTATTCTAACAGTTCAGATTACCACTTTCATCCCTACTTAGAACTAGTAGTATATTAACTTTGGCCCTCAAGAAATGGCCAGAGTCCAGTCCTGTGTTGTGGCATTCGACCAGACCAATAATGAGACGTGGTAGCGGACATGGGCCGGCCCAATCGCTTAGCTCGTTGCTCGTCTCGTGCTGTGAAGGCCCAGCTGGCCTGCAGCATCGTCGTCTCCCTCGTGCGCGGAGACCAAGGCGCCGGCGCCGCCGGCGCATGGCGGCCGGCGAGGTGGCCACGCCCACGCGCCACCCGCGCCGAGTCCCTCCCCAAGCCTGCTGCCGTGCCGGCCATGCCGAGCCGCTGACCGCCGCCCGCCCGCCCGCCCGCGCTGTCCCGCCTGTGCCCGAGGCCCAGGGCGCCGCCGGCTATAGCTGCTCGGTTGAGGGGATGGATGGCGCCGTCCCCGCCTCGGCGCGACGGCCGCGAACATGCACCGAGTCCGGCGCCTCCGCGTCGAGGCGCGCTTGGCCGGTGTGAGCCGGACGGCAATGGCGAGTTGTGCTGGCCGCGCGCGCCATCGCGGTCCAAGGTAGGACGCCCAGCTCACATGCCACCCAGGTTCCACATCGACGTGGCTGCCTCTCCTACCCCTGGCCCACATGTCATCAATAAACCTACTACTCCGTCTCACGAAGACTATTAGTTTAGAAAATTACTATAGTGAAAAATAGCCATATTACCCTAGTTATTGTGAAAAATGTTCATATTACCCTAATTAACTATAGTAATTGTTATTGAGACCGCGCTATTTATTTGGATTCCTAGATTCTTAATAAATGCAAATGCAATGGAAGCATTGGAAATAGAAAAATAACATCTGCTTAACATTTGATTGGCTCCATGCTCTTCTCAATGTAATTATTTCTTAGCACTTGATATTGTTTTAATTAGATGAATTTTACCACAATCTAAACAAATAGTCTTTGTGGGACAAAATTTGAAGGATCACCTACTATTCCACTTGTTTAACCAATGCAATAGGTGATCATGAGATATTAAGGGTCTGTTTAGTTCCCAAAAATTTTTCTGCGCTACATTTTCAAAAAATTTCTTGCGCTACAGTAACTTCGAACATTTAACCACTAATTAGAAGTATTAAATGTGGATAATGGACAAAACTCATTCCATAACCCCCGGCAAAATCGCGAGACAAATTTAATAAACCTAATTATGAAATGATTAGACAATATAGTACTACAGTAAACAATCTTTAATGATGGATTAATTAGGCTTAATAGATTCGTCTCGCGATTTCCCATCCATCCGTATAATTAGTTTTAGAATTAATCTATATTTAATACTCCTAATTAATGTTAAACGCTCCCAAAAAGATTTGCCAAATTTTTTGGGACTAAACGCGCCCTAATTGAATGTGTAGTTTACTCCTTGCCGGATTGGACGACAGTTATTATCACTTTTTTTTTCTAACTATTCAACCTAGCAGAGAAAATGGGACCTGGGATTTGAAAATAAGGAGAACTTATTGTTCACTATTTTTTGAAGTTTTTTCTTCAGGTCTGCGGATTTCTGATAGTTCTTTACATTTGCCATTTTTTTATTAGAGAGTAAATTTGAACAATGATCACAAACTCAGCCGAGGATAAGAAAAAAAGTGACGTCTTGGGAACATATATTCAGCCAATATTAAGTTGCTTCTAGTGTTCTGTGCTTTACCAATTTTGTTTCAGTTTCCTGTGCTGTATTCTGTGTTTTCCTTTATTTTTTGTTGTGGTTTCTTTTGTTTGGTGGTGTTTGGACCATTTCCATCTTAATACAATAACATGCAGCTCTCCTGCGTGTTTTTGAGGAAAAATACGTATATATATATTCATGATAATAGTATTTGGTTTTCTCTGTATATTTTCATAATAAATAAATAAATTGTCAAAGTTGTGACTTGCGGGCCGGCCATGTCCATCCACGAGACATCACATATTGACAGGTGGGAGTACTAAATGTACCTTGAACTTGTATTTGAAAGCCCATAACTACGCATGATCACGTGAAATCTTTTGAATGAATCCATTACAGAAACCCATAAACACGGAGGATATTTTTGGTCACGTCGTCTGTTGGACTCTGTTTATTCTCATTAACGGCTGCATGCATTCTGCATCCTTTCAGCCGCCCTTTTGGTCTCCTTTGATCCTATAATTGATGGCCCAGTAAACCTCTGGCTGCCAGTCTCGAATGCGTTTGGCCTGATGGCGTCTCGAGATCCTGAGGTCCATGGCATGAGTGCCCACGAGATGAGCGGCAACTCCAGCAAGAGATGCAGCCACTGCGACTCGCATTACTACTGGCATCATCTGGATGATCGGCAGAAGCATTTCTTCAAGCTCATGCTCGGCGATTTCCAGCAGCAGATGGTACGAATTCCTTCACCAATTCCCCTTTATCCCCTTCTCAAAGGAAGGTGTTCTTATTGTTGGGAGAGAGAGAGAGAGAGAAGAAAAACAAGAATCTCTGTTTTACATCATGTGTTCCTGCAGATCGTACCGGAGAAATTTGCTAAGAATTTCAGAGGCCAGATCTCTGGAGTGGTCAAGCTGGAAGCTCCTGATGGAAACTTGTACAGCGTCAATGTTTCACAAGATCTGAACAAGTTAGTTTTCAGGTATGGATGGGGGACATTCTGCAGCGCTTATGAACTGGAGCAGGGTGACATGCTGGTGTTCAGATACAGGGGGGACTCCCACTTCAAGGTCCTCATCTTTGATCCAAGTGGATGCGAGAAAGAATTCTTCCGCGTTGTCATGAATCCCAGTTGTGGTGTCCGACAACGGGGCATTCCTCATGAACAATCTCCATCCGGGGAAGGGTTTGCGCGGCATCGAACCGGTGAACTGAGCCACAGCAGAAAAGCTTCAAAGATGACTCCAGTAGACACACCTTCACAGAGATCAAGTACTATTCAATTTGAAACATTTCATTTACATTTGTATTTCGTTTTTATTTACTTTTCCAAATCTTCTGACTTGATGATTGGTATTGCGTGAGCTGAAGAAATGACATGTCCAGAGGATACTCTAAACCCCATGGATTCAGGTGTCTTCCAAACATTCTCGGAATCGCGCACTATCTTAGCAAAGGGATGCATCCTGACTAATGCGCAGAAGGCGAAACTCGGTGCATTTGAGAAGAAAATTAGGCCTGGGATTCCATTGTATGTCACAAACCTGAACAAGACCAATCTGTGTAATGGATATATGGTATGTTTTTCTTACAACCAATGGCTCAACCTGCAGCTTCTGTTACTCAATGTTCATTGTTCAGATTGTTTTGTTACAAAATCTGTTCGAAACTGTTGAAACACCAGCACTCTGAATTGTTCAGATAATTTGGTTTAACCACCGGGTCATTGGACAGGTCATTTGCAAGGACTACTCTGACAAGTACCTCCCACATGAAGACCAAACCATCACGCTGTGTCACCCTCCTGGTAGCAGGAAACGGGATGCAAATCTGAAGATCTCCGCTGACGGCGCCTACATCTTCTCCACTGGCTGGCGGAGCTTGGCTCGCGGCAACGAGCTGCAGGATGGCGATGCCTGCGCATTCGAAGCATCGATGAGCGAGGGGCGAGTGACAGTGTCAGTCCATCCTCTCCACGGAAGCTACAGTCCACCAGGTGATGCAACGCTAACTCTGCACATTCCATTGTATCAGTTGTAACTCTGAATGTCTGATGGCGGTTCACAATGCTTTGGGGCTGAAACTTCCCTTGCAGAATTGGGCGCGTCACCGTCCCTGCAATTAGACATGCACCCAGGTTACATGGTGAGCAGGCACACAAATCTGACGCCGGAGCAGAAGAAGAGAGTCCTTGAGAAACTCCGGGAAATTCAGGCTAAAACCTTCGTCTTTGTGACGGCCAAGAAGCGTGGAAACGACAGCTTGGTAAGTCCAGTCCAGTCCAGTACCATTTCTTTAGCCCACAAATACAGTTCTTTCAGACTTCCAGTGCCTGAATCAAAGGTATATGAAAATCCTTCAGCAATGATCTGATTCGTGTCACCTGGGCAAAAAAAAAAAATGCAGTGCTTCAACAAGGACTTCGCCATGGAGCACCTCCCTCGGGTGCGGCAGACGGTGCGGCTGCGGCGGCCCGGCGTGAGCTGCAGCTGGGAGGCTGAGTTGCAAGTCAGGAACGAGGGCAAGGTGCACCAGCTCCGCCGCGGGTGGAAGCAGTTTGTCGACGACAACGCGCTGCGGCAGGGCGACCTGTGCCTGTTCCAGCCGCTCGGCGGCGGCGGCGAGGACGACGGCAAGCTCGCCATGAACGTCCACATCCTTGGCGGACGCTGATCCAGCGGCTGCGGCCCCAAGAAGTTGAGCCATGACGTACGATTTAGCAGTGTGTTGGAGCTGCAGCAAGACATGAAGCTTGACAAACTCCCATTTGAGAGATCAAAAACCATTTTACTTGTGCCTGTTTGACAATTCAATAATTGTTCGCGCCAAAAACAATTCAATAATGATGAATGGTGCTCATCCCCTGACACTGACAGCATTTGGCCAAGTTCAATAATTCTTGAAGCTTAGGCCGTGTTAGATCATTTTGCCAAAAAATTTTGAAAGGAAATTTTGCAAATTTGAAGTATTAAATAAAATCTATTTACAATTTTTTTTTTGTATAGATGGATTGTAAATCGCAATACAAATCTAATGAGCTTAATTAATCCATAATTAGCAAATTATTACTGTAGCAACACTGTTGTAAATCATGAATTAAATAGGCTCATTAGATTCATCTTGCGATTTACCATCCATTCGTGCAAAAAGTTTTATAAATATATTTTATTTAATACTCTATGTATGTGTCAAAAAAATTTGATGTGGCATTTTATGAATATAACGTTTTTTTGTAAAGTTTTGAGATCTAAACACACTCTTACCACTCCTCGAGTACAGAGAGATGAAGTTTGTTCACTGGTTCACTCCATTTCCATCAGCTTTAATTTTTACCACTCCTCGAGGTGGGAAAAAAAGACCTACCGTCCTTGGAAATTACCATATTGGCCCCACGTCTCAGTGACGGTAGGGTACCAAATTTGGTTCACCAGTACCTACTGAGGTACTTTGGTGAACTCTCAATAAAAGCTCTGTAACCACACGTCAGTCGTCACACTCTCTCATCGTCATCGTTAACATCAAGACGAGACTCGCTTCACCTTGGAAGCTCAGAATCCTTCAAAGAATGCAGCAAAGATCATGGTCAAGATCTCTCTCTCGCTCCCTGCGCATATGCTCCTGTGAACTATTTGTTCTGTGACAGTGTTGTGTGATTGTTTGGCAGATGGTTGAGAAGGAGTGTGAGAGCTGCAGGAAGTGGCAAGAGCACTACTACTGGGAGCACCTGGATGTGACCAAGATCCGCTTCTTCAAGCTCATGACCGGAGATTTCGCCCAGGGCATTGTAAGTGTCGGCATCCAATCACCCCTGTTCCCTGTTCAAAGATACAAGTCGCTTTAGAAAACTAGCTGTTAAACACTTACAGATCCAGCCGCCTATTTCATCATATTTTTATATCTTTAACTGTTACTACTCCGGTCAATGTCCCTTGACGTTCAGACAAACAGAACAAGTGGAAAGCAAGTAGGTTTTGTATGAGTAGCAAGCTGGTTTTGCTGTATGTGTAACAAGAATGAGGGCAACTTTTCTGGAGTCACTGGAATGACTTAATTAAGATGCCCTCATTCTTGTTTTTTTTTTTTGCTATTTGCAAATTTTTCCTTAATTATACATAAGTGACTTGTTTTTTCCTGTCAGAGCATACCAGAAAAGTTTGCAAAGAATTTCGATGGGACCAGAAGTATTGACCTGAAAGCGCCCAGCGGTGAAACATGGAACATCGGCGTGGACAAGCATGTCGATGAGCTGTGCCTCGTGTCTAGATGGGAGGATTTCGTCAAGGCTCATAGACTGCGGGAGAATGACCTCCTTGTCTTCACATGCAGTGGCAACTCTTCCTCTGATGTCCTGATCTTTGAAGCAAGCGGCTACGAGAAGGTTTCTTCTCTGTTTGGTAACAGTACTGGTCCTGATATGCGCAAACATTTTGATGATATGGCAGATAGGGGTAAACCAGGTAAACAAGCTGAGCATTACGCTCGGACTGATTCTGAGGACACTACTACCACACCGTCTCACCTGGCTGGATTCCCTCATCATGCCTCTACTTCAAAGAAACCTGGTAGCAGGAAGCCAAGTAAGTAGAGTGACTACAAGTTTACACCATCTGAAATAATTTGTCAGCAATGTTGTGTCTCCATTGATCATTTTCATATACATAAGCTGATAGACATACTGATACTGCACATTATCTTCACAGGGCAAATACTTGAATCTCCAAAAAGTAGCAGTGTTAAGCATGATGCTATTGGCGAAGAGGAAAGTGGTGAAGAGCATACCAACTCCAACTACTACTACTACTCAAGGATCGCCAACCGGCTAAGCGATGAGGAAAAGGAGAAAATAATCAGCTTGGCTTCAATCCGACCAGACAATCCAGCATTTGTGACTGTTCTGCAGAAGAGCCATGTTCGACGCAAGAGCAACTTTCTGGTTAGTCTGTTTTGGTGCATGTACATACATCATGGACAATGGCATCGCTATCTACACCATAAAAATTTGAATTTTGTAGATTATTACCCTGTATCTGGGAGGAACACTGACACAATTGACGTTTTCGTGTAGGTCTTCCCCAGCCGATTTGTTGCTGATCACCTTGCCAGTAGACTGCACGAGATCACACTTGTCAGGCCAAATAGGAAAGACAAGTGGTGCGTCAAGTACTCCTACGCACTCGGAGCCCAAGGCATCCGGAACTACACCTTCTCCATGTTTGTGCAGGAAAACAGGCTTTGTGAAGGCGATATCTGCGCCTTCGAGCTGATGAAAGGGGCAAGGAGGGTGACCATGACCGTCCATGCAATCAGGAAGGTTGACGGGCGGTTTGTTCGCCTGGGCTAAAAAGTTGTTGTTTGTTGAACTCTAACCTCCTGAGAGGTGCTCATCTACAGGTGTGGTTTTGTGCAGTATGGCGTAGTATGTAGGAGTAGCACTGGGAACTGAAACTGGGAGTGTCCTAGTAATGCCTTGCATCCAATGCAAGTGCACATTTTGTGTCCTGTAAAAAGGGAGCTGCTGGATGCAGCCATGAGCAATGTGGCTGGCTACTAGAACAAACTGTGACCTGTGTGATGGAATGTCTGCAAAGCAAATGGTGGCTTTGTGGTTTCTACAATGTTCAGATAGAACAATTAGCCTGGAGCAGGAAATACTGAAATAGAATCAAGGGGTGCAGTTGGCATCTGGGCAGCAGCTCCACAAATTCAAATTCTCCATGAAGATTTTTGTAGGAACTGATTTTACCTCATCTGAACAAGGTCATTCCATTTTGGCGTCATGTCCAAGACCGACGGGCTAGGTTGCCGGCGGCCGACGAACCGCACCCGCTGGCAGCGCCCAGCGCGCACCGCTCCATGTACCCCGCCCCGCGCCTCGGCCGGCGGGGGGCGGCGGCGGCCTCGAACTGCTCCGGCTCCTCGCCGCCGGTCAGCTGCATCGCGCCGCCCCCTTCGTCGCCGCTTCGTTTCCTCCATCTCCGATCCCCTCGTGAGAAACGCGATGGATGGGACGCGGCGATGCGGGTCGGCCGCGCCGCGCCTCATCTGTCCGCGCGCTCGCCCTCTCCGGCGGGGACCCGAGGACGGCGGCGGCAGCTGCTGCGGGCGCGGCGCCGATGGAGCAGCGGGAAACCAGGGGCCTATATGAAATTTTCAGAGGGCATTTTGCAAATATCGAGGGGGTGTTTGCAAAAGTTCCTGATGATAGACTAATCGTCCACTCGTCCGCCGCCGCTCGCCGGAGGGAGCGCCGCCTCACGGCGGGCTTCTCTTACGTACCTCTTCTTCCTTCTTCCGGTCTGCAAGCATCCATAGCTTCCTAATCATGGCTACGCTCGTGTAGTGTGCGGTGGTACTCAGATGTTCAGCTGTCGATTTCTCAGGCCTCAGCTCTGAACTTCTGAAGTCGGAACCAATCGAAGGGTTGAAATGGCGACGCCCCTGATCTTGAAGAAGACTGCCCTCGACGTGGCCGCAGGCGGCGCAGCGGCCGGACTTGGTGCGGGGTGGGTTCGAGTCGGACGAAGAGCGAGCACCTGCGTGGAATCGCCGCCGGCGTGGTCCACCGTGTCACGGAGCACGCAGATGCAGGGTGCCGTTCCAGGCAGGCACTTGCAAGCCAGAGCAAGAAACTGAAAAAATGGTAGAATAGAGTAGCTGCTGACTGCTCTATAATTCAGAGCTCTTGAGCTGAAAGCAAAATCATTGGTCCTTGCATGATTCAAAAGTTTCCAATCTAGTAGTTCCAGATGTTGGGCAAGTAGCAGAAATAAGTGAAGGTAAATTCCCAATAAATCAGGATCCAATAGCCTCTCCATCTTGCGCGGCTCAGTATCCCGCTCGGCATCCCCCGATTCTCGCTCGCAAGCTATACCGAGCAGGCGGACTCGCCATCTCGCTCGGCACGCACCTCTCCTGCCCTCCCGTGCTCTTGTTCTACCTTTCTTTTTTTTTTTCGAAAGACCCGGACAGCTTCCGGCATGTATTAATAAGGAGCTCTTGTTCTACCTTTCACAGCCCGCAGCCAAGCTCCTCCCCGGCTGAATCAGTCGAAATCGGCCTATCCACCACCGGCCACCTTTGATGCCGGTCAAGCTTTTTCCCCGCACATCGATCCGCCTCTCCAGCCCTCTTCCGCCCGAATCAACCGCATAATGGATTCGTGGTGAGCAAGGCCGCCGGCGCTATGTTTGTCGCTGGTCGCATCGTGCAACCCTGCGTCGCGCCGCCGTGCTCGCCGGCTTCGCCTGGCCACGCCACCCCGCACAACCGTCGGCCGGCCTCACCGTCGGAGGGAGCTGCGCGCCGCCGCACGCTATGGTCCTGGCTCGGCCATGACGAGAGTTTGTTGGAGTGCATGTTAGAGTATACCCCTCCGTTCCAAATTATAAGTTATTCAAAAAATCTTGAAGAGTCAAATTTTTTTAAGTTTGATCAAATTTATACAACAAGATAATAACATTTACGATACTAATTAAATATCATTAGATTCTTTGTTAGTTATATTTTCATAGTATATCTATTTGATGTCATAAATCTTTGTGTTTTTCTCTATAATTTTGGTCAAACATTGAGATGTTTGACTCTCCAAGATTCTTAAAATGACTTATAATTTGGAACGGAAGGAGTATTAGGAATATCTCTATATTAGGTAGATTAGGATTGTATTTGTATCCTACTAGATCTGTAGGAGAGGCTCCTTACCCTCCAAGTCATATATTCCTATATATTCAGTCTCAAGACTCAGGCTAATACAATCATCAATTACACCAAATCTATTCGACTACCGTGCACTTAAATATAGGAAGGGAGTATTGACTAAATAGATAGCTAAATAAAAATATGAAAAGTGAAATTTGGCTAGGCTTCTAGAGATCTCCAGAAAAACATCAAAATTCTGCTCACCTTGAGCTCTATTCGGCTTGCTGTGGTTGGTAGCTGGTACTGATTTATCGTAAGAGAAAAGTACTACTGGTTGGCTACTGGCTGGTATTGATTTGGTGTGCGAGAAAAATATTGCTGGCTGACTAACTGATAAGCTTGGTGAACAGAGCGAATATCAACCAAACCACATTGACTCATTTAACTCGGAGATTCCTATACAAGGTAAAAAAGGCTTAGGGATTACCGATGAGCCACTAAAATAAAAACAAAATCCAAGGAAAACTTCATGGTTCTATTGAGAGATCTAGAATGACTTGGCAAGCTTTAGGGCAAGTTGACTCAGGAAATATGAACCATCACTTGTAATTTGAATGGCAGAGTGTAGCTAGCAATTTCCAATTTAGTTGAAAAATGCAATTCGTAAAGAGAACAATAATTTTTTTCACATTAATACTGCATATCCATTTATACTGCAATAAAGTTTTTTTTTGAAATATTATATATACACTATACAATCAAGTGAGAAATAAATTCAAGCAGGAACCATGTCTCTATATATATTACAAGCCTCCAGCAAGTCTCCGAGGAACTCGACGAAAGCCACGTCGGACGGGCCCCCTTCCGCGATCGCCTCGGCCGCTCGGCCCCTCGCCGCCGCCGCGCGCTCCCGGAGCGCCCGCGCGCCGTCGGAGTCCCCCATCACCCACCTCACCTTCGCCTCCACCTCCTCGGCGCTCACCGCGCCCCCGCCGTCGCCCGCCGCCGCTATCTCCACCCCGAGCCTCATGTCCTCCACGATCCGCACCTTGTTCATTTTCTGCTCAGCGTACAGCGGCCAGCACAGCAGCGGCAGCCCCGCCGCGACGCCCTCCAGCGTCGAGTTCCACCCGCAGTGCGTCACGAACGCGCCGGCCGCGCGGTGGCGCAGCACGTCCACCTGCGGCGCCCACGACCCGACGGCGAGCCCCCTGTCCCTGGTGCGCTCCAGGAACCCGGCCGGCAGGAGCGCGTCGAGGTCGCCGTCGCCGTCGGATGGCTCGCCGGCGGCGCTGGGAGAGCTCCGCACAACCCAGAGGAACCGCTGCCCGGATTTCTCCAGGCCGGCGGCGATCTCGGCGAGCTGGCTCTGGGGGAATGCGCCCATGCTCCCGAAGCACAGGAACACGACGCTGCGGTCGGGCTGCGCGTCCATCCACCGAAGGCACTCGTGCTCCTCGCCGTCGCCGCCGCCGGGCGAGACGAGTGGCCCGACGCAGTAGACCGGCGGCGTGGCGCGGCCCGGCACGCACAGCCCGTCCCTGAGCGCGCGCACCGCGCGCGGCTCCAGCGACTCGAAGGAGTTGATGAGGATCCCGCGGGCGTCCGGCATCCGGGCGGCGACGCGGAGGATGGCCTGGCACGCCTCGCCGTCGTCGGAGATCCCCTCGGCCATCTCGGAGACCTTGAACGGGGGAGCGCCAGGGAACGACAGGACGGCGGAGGCGCCGAGCCCCGCGAAGCTCGTGCTCATGCTGGCCCGCCTGGCGGGCAGGGCGAGGAAGACGGCGAGGCCGGCCGCGCCCGAGGGGAAGAAGAAGTAGGCGGGCACGCCGAGCTCCGCCGCGATGTCGAGCGCGTCGGCGCAGAACATGTCGAGCACGAGCGCCCCGACGGACGGCAGCGAGCGGAGAAGGTCGCGGAGCGGCGCGTTGGTGGCGCGGAGGAAGCGGAGCATCCGTGCCAGGATGTCCTGCTGCTCGGCCTCGGGCTCGCCGTCGCCACCGGTTGCCGCCGGGGGCGGGGGCAGGAAGTGGAAGGCGACGGAGGCGTTGGCGGCCTCGGTGCGCGCGACGGTGGCGGCGAAGCCGTTCGCCAGGACGGGCGGCTCGATGACCGCGACGGCGACGTCGACCGCGCCCCCGCCGTGGTGGAGGAAGGCCTTGGCGAGCTCGAGCATCGGCGCGAGGTGGCCGACGCCGACGCCCGGGAACAGCACCACCGTCTTCCTCGCCATCGACGACGCCGTCGAGATGACGGCTGCGATTGCAAGTCGTAGCTAAGCTAGCTGCGCACCACCCGAACCCGAACGCGTGTGAGCTGCCGGGCTTCTGGCTTGTGTTCTACCGCTAGTCCTCTGGCGATCAGTCTGGTCCTGACGTCGTCGTGGACACTGGCTGTGCTAGCTAGTATGCTAGCAGCGTGTGTCCAAACGTGTCGTGATCAGGGATTTTTTTACCGACCGCCGGGACCGAACCGCCGGCCACCGGTTCCGGTTTACCGGACCGGTTGGACCGGTTACCGGTAAAAACCGGCCAAACTCAAATTTGAATTTAAAACCCACAGTTATACCGGTTTCGAACATCTAACCGGCCGGTTAGACCGGTTTACCGGTCCGGTTTGACCGGTTACCGGTCGGTTTGACCGGTAACCGGTCGGTTTAGGTTAAATTCAAATTTTTTTTCTTTTTTAGTTTAAATTCAAATGCCCGCAAAGTATACTAAATGAATGTTTGTATAATATATTTTAGCCTAAATGAACCCTCCAACTCTCTTTTGTACTACTTTTACATTGTATTTGTATACTTTTGTATGCATGTTTTTTTTGTTTAACTTCAAATGCTCGCAAAGTATACTAAATGAACGAATATTTGAAAAAATTTGACACCATTAGATTCGTCGCAACTTGAAGTATTTTTAAGAATTTTTTGGGATTTTTCCATATTTTGAAATTCAAATTTAAAATTTGAATTTGGGCCGGTTTGAAACCGGCCGGAACCGGAACCGGTCCGGGCCGGTTAGACCGGTAACCGCGGTTACCGGACCGGTTCCGGCCGGTTTTTTTAACCCTGGTCGTGATCTCATATGGATGCGCTTGACCGCCGTGGTGGTGGAGAAGAGTGGCTAGCTGACGCCAATCAGGTTTGCTTCCTTCAATTCTTCTGCTTGTTCCTTTAGACAGAAAAACCTTGTCAGTTGTCAAGTAATCGGAACAAGCTAAAAAACAAGAATAAAAGAACCCGTCCCGAACAGACAATAGTATTTTACAATTACTAATTGGAGGCTCCTTTGAAGATTCCACATGAAACCACTTAGGATCCTATGTGTACACTCTAAAAAAATAAAAAATTCTATAAATTCTAATAAAAATCATAAACATCTAGCCATCAATCTAACAACTCTAATTATAATAGCTATTATATCTGTTATCTTTCCTTATAAATTATCCACCTCTGCCATTATAAAAATAAATTAAAATAACCCCAAAATATGTATCTAAATTACCCACCTATGTCATTAAAAAAATCTAAAGTAACCCCCTAATCTTCGTATAAATTACCCACTTATGCCATTATAATACAAATTGCCCCCTAAATTTGCATATAAATAATCCAATTATATCATTATTAGAAGTTAAATTACTCCTAAATCTGAATTTAAATTATATAATTATAAAAAATAGTAAAGTATCAATATAAAAACTAAATTATAATTTCTATCATTACTAATATTATTGTTTATATAAAAATACTACCCACGATGTGTCACCATGTACTTATGTATGATGAAGAGATAAGACTACCAATTCACAAATAAATAGTTCAACTAAATATATATATCGAATACATGTGGAGGTGAGTTGCAAAATGAAATCTATTGTAACTAAATAATGATAAATATATATATATATATATTGTAGAGTATGTGTTAGAATATTTAATTGATGAAAAAGAGCATGAGATACGTAATTATAATTATTGACATCATTCTTATATTAATTTTAATTAGCTCGTGCGGGAGCACGGGTTGATAGGCTAGTATGCATAATTGCATATGCAAGAGGATAGCTATTTTTAACTCTTATTTTGACTCTGTAAATAGACTCATCTCCATATTGAGTGAGAGACTCCAACAGACACTTTATTTATCACTCTCCAAATCCTGACGGCTCATTCAACTCTCCCCCCTACACACACTGATGTGTGAATCCCACATGTCATCCTCTTCCTCTCCACTTTTTTATTCTCCCTGCCGGTCTCACACTCTCCTCGGTCTTCCTGCTGCTGGTCTTGCGGCGGCGGCGGCACAAGCTCGCCGAGCTCCGCACGTCGCTGCTCTCCTTGGATGTGGCCGCTCCCGGACGTCCGACATTGCTTTGAATTACGGGGGGGTGTGGGAAGGCAAGCTCTGCGGTGCCTGAGGTGCGCTCTCGCTCTTGGATGCGGCCGCTGACTTGCAAGGATGCCTCTTGCTTGCCACCTCCTCCTTCTAACGTAGCTGCCTTGGTGGCCGGGGTGCGTGGGAGGCTTCAGATCCCGCCACGACCGCCCGGGCTTCAACCCTGAGAGCCGGTCGTCGTTGTTTGCCTCGTTCGGCTTCGCCTCGCCGGAGACGGACCGCTCCCACTCCTCCCTAAGTCATTTCACTTTCGACAACAGCGGCCCGTCACGCTCTCCGAGGATGACAGCAGCACCGAGCAGGAGAAGCAGAAGGTTGCCTTCCCCTTTGATGCCGACCTCCGCACCCGCCGCTCGCCTTCCTCGCCAACTCGCCGTCCCCACCACCGCTCGCCTTCCCCGCCTGCTCACCGTCCCCACCGCCGCCTGCAGCACCAAATCCAGCAGGCGGCGGCGAGCCGGCGCGGGCGCGAAGGCGGCAGGGTGGATAGAGGCGGCGACAAGGGAGGGAGGTCGCGAGGGAGGATGGAAGAGGAGTAGTGCCGAGGCGGCGAGGGAGGGAGGTCAAGCTGGAGGGCGTGCGAGGGCGGCAGGGCGCGCGGGAACAGGGATGGTGAGTCGCGCCGGCTCGGAAAAGAAGGTTAGCAAAGGGGGAGGCTTTTGCAAGAAAGATAGCGAGGGGATGAAAAGAGTTTGTTAGATCCGATTTTAACTTCACTTTTGCTATTTTTAACTAACCAACTCATTTTATATGATGCTTCACTCAGTGTAACGAACATGGCCCCATTTAGGCCATTTCGAGTGATTTTGGTGATCATATGACAACGCAATCAATGAGATTAACGAGTTTGCGAGATCATACTTGTAGGATTTCTTAGGTCCCTTGGATGACGTCCAAACCATATCCGAGACGTCCAATGCACCGTCGAGACGAGATGTTCAATGCACCGTCGAGACAAGACATCCAATGCACCGTCGAGACGAAGCGTCCAATCCACCGCAGAGATATCAAGTCACAGTGAATATATTTGGAGTGTCCAAATGACCGCTGCAACGAGTTGGACAAGTGGAACAAGAAACAGAAAATTCCAGTGGGGTCGGATAATCCGAATGTGCCAGGTCGGATAAACACTTCAAAGCAGCCGGATTATCCGACGCGTTGAAAACACAGGTCGGATTTTGAGTAGTAGCATTACTCAGAGAGCATGTTTTCAGGGACTGAAAATATCCTATAGGGTCGGATTATCCGATGCTATGGAAATGAAGGTCGGATAAAGGCTCGGGTGATTCTGCAGAGAGCCTGTCTGTCGAGATGGAAAATTGCCTTCAGGGTCGGATGATCCGACATGGCATTATCTGAGCGTCGGACTAATGGGCAGTAGCAATGATCAGCGACCGTTGTTTGGAATTCAAATTTGGCAGTTGCACCGAATGATCCGACCTGTGAGTCAGAACACGTCGGACTAACAGGTCGGATAAATGACGTCAGCAAAAGTTGCAAAGGGCAACAGCTACAGGGGAATCTCAGTGGGGTCGGATGATCCAACGCCCTAGGGTCAGATTATCCGACGCCTACGCAGAAAAAGCAGTAACGGCTCAAAACGGCTAGTTCAAGTTGGAGGGCTATATATATGGGTTTCCCCGGTCATTTTCGAGTTGCTGGAGTTCAGAGAGACCCTAGACACATTGAAGAACATCTCCAAGCCAACCAAAAAGAGAATTGATCACATCTTTAGGTTTAGCACTAGTTTAGCTCTTGAGTGAGTGAGTGAGTGTTGGCGCCTACCAACGTCACCTGGCGATGACGCCCGCAGACGCCAAGTTTGGAGTGGCAGTATTTCATGAACCACGAATAAATCCGCAAGCGCACGAAATACCGCTGTAGCATTTTACCCGGGAGTATACCGGGGTGTCATTTATATTTCCGCAGGGAAGGCGATGAGTGAGAGAATATATAGATTAGTGGGTGAACTCTATCTAGATTGGATATTCTCATACATAAACAGGAGTAAGATAATAACATGGTAGGAGGTAGTGTGACACACACACAAACTATCCTCTCGGATAAATAAATAAAAGAAAGATAAAAGATGCTTTAGGCCGGGAGCAAGGTAAAAGTCAGAGCTCGAGTCAGCTGTACTAGGCTAGCTATATCTACACTTTCTCATTGGTTAGCTCGTTAGAGATTAAACTACACAACAGGGAGATTGCTATCGAAGCGACGGGAGGAGCCCGTACACCCCGGCGACTTTATGTACCTCCTACCCCCCATACCGAACGTGGAGGATTACTAAAAGGCTCGGACAGGGCTGTCACCACCTGCCAACTATCTCTACAAACTGTGGGTATAGTTGACATCCAGCAGCTCTTAGCTAATCTAGACGCCATGTCTACACTAGTAAGGGATACTCTAGTGTCCCGCGCGGAGCCCCCACCCTCCGGATGGACAGACATCACAATAGAGCAATCATATGAATACTGGAACAGTTGATAGAGTTCTAGGAACAAAAGACTAACTATCTCCAGCACAAGGCAATTATGCAATGAGATCATTAAATAATAATGCAACCATGACAAGAAGCATATACTCGATAACTCAGAATATGCTTCAAGTAGATATCGGTAACCATAGTCTAATTCTATTACAAATGACCAAATATTACAAGAGAGAGCTAGAGATGAACCCATACCAGACTCTCGAGCAACTCCGGTGACTCGATGACTCCTAGACTTCTCCCAAACTCCACTAAGCCTAAAGACTGTGCAAGAAGGAACTTGAGAGGTGAGTGAAGTGAGGTGTGTGTGTCCTATTCTCTACCCCCTTGTATTTATAGGAGGGAGCCACCGGCCCCAGCACCCCAAACCGACCTAAAGGAGCAACAGGGAGGCGCCACGTGGCAAAGTTGAGGCGGTAGGGCCCATGGGCCTGGTCGGGCGACCTATAGGTCGGCCGGCCTGCCCTGGCCGCCAACCGCCCCCAACTGTTGGGGGTTGGGCTTGTCTGGGCCTCCTTGTCTGATCAACACTGGGGTTGGCCTGTCTTGACTTGTTTTGCTTCGGTTCTTGGGCTACACTTGGTCCATTTGAGCCTGAATCGGTACTCTGATATTTTCTATGATTTTCTGCTGGGCCAAAGTGTGCTTGCAACCTGCATATTAGCTCAAAAACACAACTTGCATATTCTAAAAGGTAAAGTGTTGTTTAGGGAATTTATTGAATATAAGTACGTGTAAGAAATACAAACTCTCATGATTTTCTGATCAAGTTGACGCCTGGAAATGGTCGTTAGTGAGCGTCAACAGTGAGCAAGGTTGTGTGCCTTGTGCCCTGGTTCTTGAGTGAACAAAAGTGTATCTCGGTGAGCCGGCCATCCTTGGAGTCTTGGTGACTCGCCGGCACGTCTTCGACCCTCCGGCTTGGTGTGGAGCGGCGATGACAAGCTTTGTGCGGGGGACGTGGAGACCCCCTTCCTTAGTGGAGAAGTTTCTTAGTGGAACCCGGGATCGAGGTGACTGTGGGCTTGGTGTCCTCGGAAGAGACTTGATTGCCGAGAAGCAATACTCTTTATGAGTGCTTCAACAATATGGATGTAGATGTGTCTTTGTGGCTAACCGAACAACGGAATAAATCCTCGTGTCACAAAAATTTGCGTTCTCTCATCCCTCTTTAAGCTTCCGCATTTACTTATTGCAATTTTTGTGTGCCTTTACTTTCTAAATAGAATCTTGATAGGATTGGCTACAGGTTGTATAACTCTTTTGGGATGAAGGTTTCCACACTAGAAGAACACTAGTTACATATCTAGATAGTATGCTTTAGTTTAATTTATGTGCAAATAGTTGGAGCTTGAGGTTGAGGTTTTTAGTTTGCCTAATGTTGGTGTCATGACCCGGCGGTCCGACACCAACTAGTAAAATGTTGCGTGATCTCTCATTCTGTATGGTTGATGCGAAAGGTAACACAGGAACGCACGGGTTTATCCTAGTTCTGGCCGCGGGGCCGTACGTCCAGCAAGGGTGTGCGAGTGCGCTGTACTATTTCGCACGGGGGGTTCCTGTAGTAGGGGATACAAGCGAGGCGAGAGAGGGAGAGAAACTCCCAAATCTCTACTAGGTGATTGAGGCAAGTGCCAATATCGGGGCTCAGGAGAGCGCGTGTGTGTGTGCTGCGAGTTGCGTTGAGTGTTGGAGATAATCCCAGATGAGCTGAGTCCGCCTCCCCCTTTTATAGACACAAGGAGGGGCGGTGTACATGCACGGGGGGGGGGTGAGAAGTCGTCGTTCCTCCCCGAATCGGGGGATGTGCAGTGGCCGACTACTGTAGAAAGTACACTATGGGGTACTGGAGGTCATGGCACTGGGCGTGACGGTCGTCCTGGACGCCGTCCTTGGTCTTGCGGAGATCGCGCCGGCATCCTTGTGGCCCCAGCGGGCGTCGTGGTGGTTGCTGTAGAGGGTACCGTCCTCCAGTCCTGTCGTGGCGGCGTTCCGAGAGTCCTGCAGGCGGGAGTCTTGCTCCGGTCAAGGCCCAGGCCGCGTTCGAGGGTTGCGCCTATACTGTTCGAGGGTTCCCCGGTGGGGAAAGTACAAGGGAAGTACGGAGAGTTGGCAGTATAGTGGTGAGAGCAGTGCCAGGCACGTCTTGCATAGGGCGCCACAGATTCCCACAGTGCCGGGGATGGCGGAGCAGTGATCGGGGTTGGCGGACGGGACTTCGGTCACAACCGCTGTGTGGCGTGGAGGCCTGACGCCGCCTGACTCCTCACTCCGCGGTGGAGTGGTTGGCATTTATTGCTTTTGTCGGGCGAGCAGGTGAGCCGATGGATGTTAACTCCGTCGGGCGAGAGGTAGCCTCGAGCGAAGCGGAGTTGGTCCTCCCTCCCGAAGGTAGGTTCGCTACCCTCGAGCGAAGCGGAGGTGCGGAGTGTCGTCGAGGGCCTCGGCAGGGAGGCCTCGAGCGAGGCAGAGATTGTTGCGCGGGTTCGAGGGGGTTCGGACGGGCCGCACTGTTTGAGCTAGGCTGTGGGCCGAGTGCGAAGTGGGCCTCTTTGGGTCCTTTCCTTTTTTTCGGATTGGAAGAAGACTGTTGGCCTTCGTGGACCCGCTTACCTAATATGTGTTTTGCATTTTAAAGGCGATTGGGTCCCCTGGTTAGGGTGCCCCTAATCACGGTACCCGACACCTAATTCACTTTCTCCTTTTAGACTACGAGTACCCAATTCCTTCCAGAGAGAAAGCGGATCTTTGCCACTAAGGCCGAGATGGGACTACGAGACGAATGCCGTCCTGGTGGACCTGCTACCGTGGACCCCATCTCTCAGTGACTAAGGTCCATGAACGTTTGGCCCAGCAGTTTGTACTGAACCTGTAGGTGACATAGTGACATCTCATCAAAGCTTTGCAACCACCCCTGCATTCTCATGAGAACACATCGACACACGCTCTCGTTAACATCCAGGAGAAGTGAGCTGCTTCACCTCGGAAGCTCAGACGCTCTCAAAGAATGCAGCATTGTCAGGAAAATTCTCTCTCGGCGCATACGAATGGCTGTGAAATGTGGTGACAGTGTTTTGCGATTGGATTTTGCAGATGGTTGAGAAGGGGTGTGAGAGCTGCAGGGAGTGGCAGGAGCGCTGCTACTGGGAGCACATGGATGTGACCAAGATCCGCTTCTTCAAGCTCATGACCGGAGATTTCGCCCGGGGCATAGTAAGTGTGAATGCCTGCTTTGTGTTCTTGTATATGTTGGTTCAGAAAGGAGATCGTAAAAGTTTTCCAGATTTCACGAAAATATTTTGCTCTATCATTTGAAAACTGTAACAGTACATTTTTGACAAGTACTTATATTTCACTTCTTTTTCCCAAAGATTTGACCTACATATAGTAACAGAGAAGGTACTACTATAACATCGTGAATAAATCAAGTGGTGTTGTGTTACTGAAAGGAGTCAGCATTCAACAAAAGGAGTAAAGGACATACTACGGGTTCTAGTACCTTGTATGAATATCTTTTGCGTACAGTGAGTAAAAAAAAGATGGACTTAAATAAATTTATATTCACTTGCATAATCGCGGGCTGTTAGTTCCGAGAATTCTAACAGTTATCGCCTTTTCGATCGATTAATGATTATCGAGCAACGAGTTGTTACTTATATTATTAGCTATTACAGCATTATCCTCTGAGAATTGTTAGCCATGTGAGTAATTGGTCCTCAATTTTTTTCCCCATTCTAGAGCATACCAGCGAAGTTTGTAAAGAACTTCAATAGGCAGATCACCAAAGGGCTTGACCTGAAAGTGGCCAGTGGTGAAATATGGTACTTCAGTGTGGAGAAGCGTGACGATGAGCTGCTCCTCACGTCAGGATGGGAGGATTTTGTCAAGGCTCATGCACTAAAGGAGAAGGACCTCCTTATCTTCACATGGAGAGGAAACTCTTCCTTTGAGATCTTGATTTTTGAAGCGAATGGATGCGAGAAACTGTCTTCCCTCTTTGCCAACAGAATTGGTCCTAATTTGCGCAAACATTTGAATGATACAGCGGGGCAACACGCTGAACCATACACTCTAACTGATTACGAAGAGGCTAGCATGGCGCTACAGCTGGTTGGCTCCACACACATGGCTTCTAATTCAAAGAAATATCACTGCAAGGCTAAACCAAGTAAGTAGAATCATTACAAGCTTCCAGTTTAACATTGGCAGTGATGTTTTTGCTTGGTCAACTAGCTAATTATAAGCTGATATGATATACACTATGCATTTTCATTGCAGGAAAAGAGCCTCAATCCCCAAACAGCAGCAGTTATCATGTGAAACATGAAGCGATTGAGGAAGAGGAGAGTGATGACATGTATGCCAACTCCAAGTTCTACTACTCAAGGATGGCCAATCAGCTTACAGAGGAGGAAAAGGAGAACATTCTCAGTTTGGCTTCCATCCAACAAGAAAATCCTGCATTTGTGGCTGTTCTGAAGAAGAGCCATCGTCAGCGCAGGAACAACTTTCTGGTAACTTATTCATAAATGAGATTATATACCCACATAAACTTTCTGTTAACTTCTTGATCACTTCATTGGAATTAGAGAGAATTTTTTTCTCCGCCAAAAATAGTAGCTGCTATTTGTCTTCATGGACTGATGTCTTCATCTATACATAATTTGTAGATATCTCATCACATTACTATATCATTGTACGCAATTCAATGATACATTGATACTGACATGATCACGACGTTCATGTGCAGACCATCCCCAGTAGATTTGCTGCTGATCATCTACAGGAAAGAACACAAGATATCATACTTTGTAGGCCAAGCAGAAAGGACGAGTGGTCTGTCAGATACTATCACATGACCTACAACCGGGGCTTCCAAGGCCTGCGGTTTTTCAGGTTTGTGCATGAAAATAAGCTTCGCGAGGGAGATTCCTGCGTCTTCGAGCTGATGAAAGGGGCAAAGAGGGTGACAATGAGGGTCCATGTCATCAGGAAGGTTGGCGACCGGCTTGTTCTGGTAGGCTGAAGTTCTTGTTCTTTCTACTGTACTATATGTCTATATACCCCCCTAGGAGTTGGCATGTAGGTGGGACTTGTACAGGTCTGGTTTCTGAAGCATGTACTACGTAGGAGTAGCACCTGGAAACTGAAACTGGCAGTGCCTAGAGTGACTCCTTGCATGAAATTCAGGTGCACTTTTGTTTCTTGTAAGGTAAGCAGTTTGGCCGTGTGGGTACTAGAACAAGGCTTGACCTATGAATGTGAATGTTTATCTAAGGAAAATGGCACCCGAAGATGGTGCCCTGTGCTTTCATTTGCGCAGTGGCAGTGCTATTGTTCATACTCTCTAGTTCCATTGTTCAGAGGAAGCTTTGTTTGGCCAGTAGACTTGGTGAAATTAGTTGCTTTTTTTGTGACTCGTGAAATTAGTTGCTTGTGACGCAGTGGTTAGTGGTTACTGCCTGCGGTCTCTGTTTTCGTCGGCATGTGCAATACTCTGAAAGTTCTGAAATGGTGACTTGGTATGTGTTGGCGTGCTGCCGCTAGGAAGTTACATATATCAAATTATTTCGATAGTAGGATCGTTTCAAGTGAAAAAAAAGAGCTGATGAACTAGATATTGAGCATTACAAATGTTATTTAAATTTTATCTAACCTCTCATATAAGTTACTGAATTTTCAAGGTCAGCTCGTAGGCAAATGTGCGGCTCTGGTGAGGTTCAGACTTCAGACCCTGGACCTCTGATTTTTATTTTTATTTTTATTTTTATTGTTATGCGAGACTCGAAAGTTTCTCCAAAGCTGGTAGTATCTGTAGCAGCGAAACGTGCTACTGCCACAGATCATAGTAACACTTCACTCGTCTCGGCTTCACTGATACAGCAATCCTTTTTTTTAAAAAAAAAAGCAGGAGCACTACTAAATTATATAAAAAGGAAGCAGAAGAAGTCTTACAGCAGATAGTGTAATCTTTTTACTGATACAGTAATCTTTTGACACTGTTGTCCCATAATAACTGAACAAAGGAATCAGTATACGAGCAACCGAACATAATGGTGTGATCACAGATCACTAATCAGCTCGCAACACGACAGAGGAGACAAATCTTGTTCACTTCTTCACTCCACCTGCTGTCTGCTTTTACCGCTGTCCAAGATGAGGTAAACGCTCTGCCCTTGTGAACCTACCGTGGTGACCCTCCTCACAGTGACCTAGGTCTAGGAACGCCTGGTCCACGAGAAATTGCTGTATTCGACTCGATTTAGTGGTGTACTCTCAGAAAAACTTTCTGCTGTATACGTAGTCACTCCGGTCACCCTCGTCAGACACACACACACTACTCTCGTTAACATCGAGAAGAGGGGGGCCAGCTTCACCTCGGAAGCTCAGCCTCGCAGGATGCAACAAGAACATGGCCAAGCTTCAGTAAAACTCTATTTCTCTCTCCCTCTGCATCTGATCCTCTAAAATATTTGTGTTGTGACAGTGTTGTGTGATTGCATTTCGGCAGATGGTTGAGAAGGGGTGTGACAGCTGCAGGAAGTGGCAAGAGCACTACTACTGGGAGCACATGGATGTGAGCAAGATCCGCTTCTTCAAGCTCATGACCGGAGATTTTGCCAAGGGCACTGTAAGTGTCCACAGCCTGCTCTACTACTCTGTTTTGAGGCAAATCTTCCACTGCTATGTGAACTGAACAACTGGACATTACTTGTTTTCTAAAATAGATGTTCTAGAAAACATGTTTAAAATATGACAAATTTTGGCAACAAATAAGTAAGGTGTGTACATCTGCCATGTCAAAATGGTAATTAGTAGCAGACTTGTCATTGCAAGTATTCACTAATTCAATTTTCTCAGTAACTTTTAATAACAAATAACAGGGAGAACATGAAACAGTCCAACAAGACCATTTGTCAATGTTTTTTTTTGATACTGACCATTCGTCAATGTTTGAAACCACAATGTAAAGTAGAGTGAGATTATACATTTCTTATACAAGGTTACACGCTGTGCTTCTATTAGATCTTAATTGCGATTGTGGTGAGGACAAGTGAACTATCCATGTAAATTGAGATATGTTACTGAAAGGAGCTTAAACAGTATTATCTTACATAGGAGGCTAGAAGCACCTATAGATGGAAAATATTTTGTAAATAATATAATTTGTGATATTAATCTTATATCCACTTGCCAGGTTTCAGTTAGAATTTTTTTTTCAAAAGATACGGCACTGCCGTTCATTATAAGGCAAGCTTGTTTCACTGATTTTCAAGATATTTGTTGCTTTTTTGGATGTCAAGATTACTATTGTAGGTGATTATGAAGCAAATATTGCCCTAATTACTATATTATCAACATCTGAAAGTTAACTATATGATCAATGAGTGGTCACTTCTTATGTTTTCATCTTTAGAGCATACCAGAGAAGTTTGCACAGAATTTCAAGGGGCAGATTACTGGAGGGTTTGAACTGAAAGCGCCGAGTGGCAAAACATGGCACATCAGTGTAGATAAGCGTGGAGATGAACTGTTCCTCATGTCAGGATGGGAGGATTTTGTTAAGGCTCATGAACTACAGGAGAATGATCTCCTGCTCTTCACATGCTGTGGCAACTCTTCCTTTCAGGTGCTAGTCTTCGAAGCAAGTGGTTGTGAGAGAGTGTCTTCTATGTTTGGCGACCGAATTTGTCCTGATATGTGCAAACATGTCAAGAATATCGCGGGTCAACATGGTAAGCATTGCTCTGTGAATGATTCTGAGGACACTACGATACCGTCACAGCTGGTTAGATCCCCTCACAACGCCTCTTCTTCGAAGAAATTAAGTGGGAAGACTAAACCAAGTGAGTAGAGAAGTACTACGAGTTTGCAGTGCACCAATAGGCATGTTTTGTTTGTTTTGAATAATTTGCACATGGCATGTATTAGATCTTAATATATGTAGGTGTTGATCATTTTTCAATATATGTGAGCTGATATACATAATGTACATCTTTCTTTTCAGGTGAATATGAAGCTCCAACCACAAGCAACTTCATGGTCAAGCATTCTGCAAACAGTGATGATAGTAGTGATGATGAATTTGCCAACTCTAACTGCTACTACTCCATGTCTGCCAATCGACTAAGAGATGAGGAGAAGGAGGAGATAATAGGTTTGGCTTCCATCCAACGGAACAATCCTGCTTTTGTGACTGTTCTGAAGAAAAAGCATGTTCAACGCAACAACTCTCTGGTGAGTCATCCATTCAAGTAGAGTAAGTGAAATGATTGAATACAATACCTACATGAAAGTCCTGATTTCTTTGTTTTTTTAGAATGAAATCCTGATGTCTTTGTAGGTCGTTAAGGTTTTGATTTGTTAATAGCAACTACAAAGAAGCTTTCCTCTTTCAAATGGTAGATAGTATGGTGAAAAATTTGCTGACAGCCACAACTTTTCTGAAACTACCAAATGGCAGCTCTCTTGGTAATCTGTGTTGTCCTGTCAATCTGACAATGTCCAATACTGAAAATCCTCAGCTACCTAAATGCAGTTAACTGTATATCCCAAGAATTGAGTATTTTCAACCCTAACATACTGCTTATAAGGAAATCTTAATCTCACAGTAAATATGTGTCTATTTTACTTTTATGGATAGTGATATCTTCATCTACGCTTTAATTTGGTAAAATTTTGTTGATATCATATTATCAGATCATGCTCTGTCCGTACAATGCTGATATAGCCAATTTAATGTGCAGATTATCCCCTGTAGATTTGCTGCTGATCATCTAGAGGAAAGATCACACGATATCATACTTCGTAGGCCAAACAGGAAAGATAAGTGGCTCATACGCTACTACTACTCGGGCTACGTACGATGCTTCCAAAACTTGGCGTTTTTCAAGTTTGTGCGCGACAACAAGCTCCGGGAGGGTGACATCTGCGTCTTCGAGCTGATGAAAGGCAAAATGAGGGCGACAATGACCGTCCATGTCATTAGAAAGGCCAGTGGCCAGTTTATTCTGGTGGGATAAGTTGCCTTGAATCCTCCCAAGAGTTGACATGTAGGATGTGCACTTGTACTGGTCAAGTTTCTGCAGTATGTACTATCCCAAGAGTAGCACTGGAAACTTAAACCGGAAGTGCCTAGCAATATGCCTTGCTTTGTAGCCAGTGCACTTCTGTATCCTGTAAGTTAACTTCTTGCTGCAGCAGTATGGCTGCTAGAAGCCTAGAACAAGGTGTGACCTGTGTAATGTAAATGTTTCTAAGCAAATGGTGCCCTAGGTGTTGGCTTGTGCTTTTGTGCCTCGTTCAGTTCTCCCTTCTGCTGAAAGTTATTGTACTCTGTGTTAGATATCTAGGCAATTTTCGGTATATTTTAATTCCAAAATTAAATGTATAAACTAACAATATTTCTATGACTTTAAGGAGTAAAATAAAACATGTGAACATGTTTATACTTATCACACATATAAGCATAAACAATATAAATAACCAAAGTTTCAGGGAGTACCCTGAAGCGGGGCCGTTGCCGGAGGCATTGGCTGCGCTATTACCAACTGGAGTAGACATCTACTCGGTTGGCCTCAGTCGAAGTAGTCGAACTAAATCGGTGCAGGAAGAAGTTCGCAGTGCAGTCCCGCGAACGGTCACCAAGATGTAGTCGACGTAGTCGTTCGGCCACCAGAATGTAGTCGACGTAGTCGTTCGGCTCGTCCACCAGGAAGTAGTCGTACAATCGGGTAAAGCCTTAGTATTTTTGAGCAGTCACGCTAAAGCGTTACCCAAAAACCTGATTGCCCGCCTATCCCGTGCAGGATCTCAAGGCGAGCAAGGTTTCGGAGGCCTGCTCACGCTAATTCTGTGCGCGCAGAAATTAGCGTTGGGGAACTCAGTTGTTGCAACTGGAGAGGGAGAAGAGAGGAGCCGAGTTGCCTCAGTGCTCTGGTGCAGAATGGATGAGGGGAATGGCACTCCTTATATAGTGACTCAGGTGCTCAGGATCGTTGAACCTGGACACCATCAGAGTCATTTAGGTGATGCGGTTATGGCCATTAATTACAGATTTAATTGCACGTTTAATCGCACGATTAATTGCTGTCAACGGCAAAATAGCCATCACATCACATCGCACCGCGCCACGCCGCACCTGCACGTCACGTCCGGCCGCGCACGCACACCGCCCGCCCGCCCGGCCGCGCCGCGCCGCGCCTCGTCTCGGCCACGGCCACGGCCCGGCCCGGCTCGGCGAGGCGAGCGAGCGCGCGCGTGTGGTTCACCGTCCTCCTCTTACCGGCTTCACAAGTGGTGTACACGAAGTCCACCTTTTAAGTTGGTTGAGATCCTCCTCAATTCCCGGTACGGAATTAAGCATTGATTCCCTAGCATTAATAGTGGGCTTTAAATTCTTTTAATGCTTTAGAATAAATGGGCCAAGCCCATTACTCCAACAATCCCCACCAAGAAATTCAAGCCACACTAGAAATACTCTCATTCCCTCATTGATATACCAGTATTCGACAGAGACTGTTAAGTTGAACTTCCATCTAGGACAAAGGCTACACTTATTCACAACTGTGCAATGGACTATGCCTTGAATTGCCAGTTTTGTGCAAACAAGTTTGACCAGAGCCCTACACTGGTACTAGGCTGCAAAAGCATCCCCGCGGTTTGGAGCTTATAAGTCATACTCCAGGCCCTTCATGAGTTTCTAGAGAATACCCAATTCTCATAGACCATGACCAGTGGTCAAACTCATATAGGTGTGTTCCTTTCAGATGTTCAGTAGGACAACATCTTTGTTTCAAGAAAACAACTCATTTGTTTAAAAGAAACCACCTGGCACACATTAAGGTATAGACCAACCTGCCATACAGATTAGAAGAGAAATGCACCTTATACACGGAATGAGCCCTTTTTACAAAGGTTCTCTTCTCACTGTCAGACTTTAGTTTGTTTCACCATCCTAATTCACGGGATCTCCGATCACATAGGACAGGTTTCCACTATAGAATGACTCACGTGGGTCTCAAGCCCAATTCCATAGATGCATTGTCTATCACATTTCGTGAAAGACCCTTTGTAAACTGATTTGCCAGATTTTTAGCCGTCTCAACATAGTCCAGGGCTATAACTCCGGAGTTTCTCAATTTTCTGACAGATTTCAACCGCCTTTTCACATGTCTAGATGACTTCATGTTATCCTTAGAACTATTCACCTTGACAATTACCGTTTGATTGTCACAGTTCATTAGGATTGCCGGTAACGGTTTTTCAACTATCGGCAAGTCCATAAGGAGCTCACGAAGCCACTCAGCCTCAACAGTGGCGGTATCTAATGCTGTGAGTTCTGCTTCCATAGTTGACCTCGTTAAGATGGTCTGCTTGCAAGACTTCCAGGAAACAGCTCCACCACCAAGTGTAAACACATATCCACTTGTGGCCTTTATCTCATCAGCATCAGAAATCCAATTTGAATCACTATACCCTTCTAGTACCCTTGGGTACCCGGTGTAGTGAATTTCATAGTTCATTGTCCCCTTCAGATAGCGCATTACTCTTTCAAGAGCCTTCCAATGATCATCTCCCGGGTTTGAAACAAACCGGCTCAGTTTGCTTACAGCAAACGAGATGTCAGGTCTTGTAGCGCTCGCTAAATACATTAATGAACCAATGATCTGAGAATATCTCAGCTGATCTCGCATTATCCTTTTGTTCTTTCTAAGAATTAAACTGGCATCATATGGTGTTGAGACAGGTTTATAGTCGCTATAACCAAAGCGACTTAACACCTTCTCCACATAGTGAGACTGTGTAAGAATCACCCCACCATTGATCTCTTTTACCAGTTTTATATTAAGGATAACATCAGCTTCTCCCAGATCCTTCATCTCAAAATTTTGAGATAAAAACTCTTTGACTTCCTTAATCACATTAAGGCTAGTGCCAAAGATCAGTATGTCATCCACATACAAGCACAAAATCACTCCTTCAGCCCCACCATAGCGATAGTACACACATCTGTCAGCTTCGTTCACAACAAAGCCGGCAGAGGTCAAAGTTCTATCAAACTTTTCATGCCACTGCTTAGGCGCTTGCTTGAGACCATATAAAGATTTTAACAACTTACAAACCATTCCTTCTTGACCCTTTGATACAAACCCATCCGGCTGATCCATATAGATCTCCTCTTCTAACTCTCCATTGAGGAAAGCCGTCTTAACGTCCATCTGATGAACGAGAAGACCATAAGAGGCTGCCAGGGAAAGTAACACCCGAATTGTGGTCAATCGGACAACTGATGAATAAGTGTCAAAGAAATCTTCTCCTTCTTTTTGGGTATAACCCTTGGCCACAAGCCTAGCCTTGTACTTTTCAATAGTACCATCTGGCCTAAGCTTTTTCTTGAACACCCACTTGCATCCAACCGGTTTACATCCATAAGGACGTTCAACGACCTCCCAGGTTCCATTAGACATAATAGAATTCATCTCACTCCTTACTGCTTCCTTCCAATAGTCAGCATCAGGAGATGAATATGCCTCTTCAATGGTTCTGGGTGTATCATCTATGACGTATACAATGAAATCATCACCAAAAGACTTTACAGTCCTTTGTCTCTTGCTCTTTCTCGGAGCATCATTGTTATTCTCCTCAGGATTTTCTACAAGTGTATGTTCATTGTGTTCTATCGGCTCAGTAGAGCCATCATCCTCGATGAACTCTTGTCTATAAGAACTTGTTTCATCTCTCATGGGAAAAATGTTTTCAAAAAATGTAGCATCTCTGGACTCCATTATAGTACCAACATGCATGTCAGGTACTCCAGATTTCACTATTAAAAATCTATATCCAACGCTGTGAATAGCATAACTTAGAAAGATACAATCCACAGTTTTAGGTCCAAGCTTACGTTTCTTGGTTATTGGCACACTCACTTTTGCCAAACAACCCCATGTACGTAAGTATGACAGTGTTGGTCTTTTCTTCTCCCATTCCTCGAATGGAGTTATCTCTTTATTCTTTGTAGGAACACGATTTAGGACATGACATGCAGTCAATATAGCCTCACCCCACCATTCCTTGGAAAGCCCCGATGTATCTAACATGGCGTTAACCAAATCCGTTAGAGTGCGGTTCTTTCTTTCGGCAACCCCATTTGACTGAGGTGAATAGGGAGGCGTCCTCTCATGAATAATACCATGTTCCTCGCAGAATAAAGTAAATAAATTTGAGAAATACTCGCCACCACGATCTGACCTAACTCTTTTGATATTTCTCTCAAGTTGGTTTTCTACTTCAGCTTTATAGATTTTAAAGTAGTATAAAGCTTCATCTTTTCACTTCAACAAATAGATGTAACAAAATCTAGTACTATCATCAATCAAAGTCATGAAATATTTTTTACCACCTTTTGTCAACACTCCATTCGTTTCGCACAAATCGGAATGAATTAATTCTAAGGGTGCCAAGCTCCTTGCCTCCGCGGTCTTATGAGGCTTACGAGTTTGTTTTGATTCAACACATACATGACACTTAGAATTTTTGACAAAAGTGAACTTTGGAATTAAGCTCAAATTAGCTAATCGCATCATACAACCAAAATTAACGTGACAAAGCCTCGAATGCCAAACATTTGTTTCATCAACGTTAATAACATTGTATGCAATTTTATTACAAACATCTGACAAAGAAAGACGGAACAAGCCTCCGCTTTCATAACCTTTTCCAACAAAAGTACCAAACTTAGAAAAGATACATTTATTGGACTCAAAGACTAATTTGAAACCATCTCTACACAGTAGAGAGCCGCTGACTAAATTCTTCTTGATGGTGGGGACATGCTGTACGTTCTTCAGCTGCACGGTCTTCCCCGAAGTAAACTTCAGATTTACCGTACCAACACCAAGAACACGCGCATGTGATCCGTTCCCCATCAGCAAGGAGGAAGTCCCGCCGGTCTGGTAAGAAGAGAACAAAGAAGCATCAGCACAAACATGAATATTAGCACCAGTGTCAACCCACCACTCGGGTGAACCAAAGACTGAAAGAACAGTAGGTAATAAATTACCGTACCCCGATGTTCCTCCAGGCTCGCTAATAACCATGTTGGCGGAGTCGTTGCCTTTGCGGTTCGGACACTTTGCAGCAAAGTGATCCGTACTAGCGCACACATAGCAAGCTCCCGTCTTCTTTTTCTTCTTAAAAGTGGTTGTCTTCTTAGTCTTTGGTTGGTTCTGCGGTGGCTTTTTCTTGTTCTTGTGGGAGTTGTTCTTCTGAACAAGATTGGCACTTGAAGCACCAACAACTCCTTTCCCACGTATGTCCTTTGCTCTCGCCTTCTCCTCAACATCAAGAGTCCCTATGAGTCCATCTATTGTGAACTCCTATCTCTTGTGTTTTAGAGAAGTAGCAAAGTCCCTCCAAGAAGGTGGCAGCTTAGAGATTATACCTCCAGCCACAAACTTATTGGGTAACACACATGTGGACTCTTTGCTGCAATTTTTGAGATCTTTTGCCAGAGTATGTATTTCATGAGCCTATTCCACTACAGAACGGTCTTCGACCATCCTGTACTCAAGGAACTGCTCCATGATATACAACTCACTCCCGGCGTCAGATACTCCATATTGAGCCTCAAGAGCATCCCACAATGCTTTGCCAGTTGGCAGCCGGATATAAGAATCCACCAGGTTATCACTGAGAACACTAATGATCAAGCCTCGAAAGAGGATATCAGCCTCATCGAACGCACTCCCTTCCTCTGGAGAGAATTGTTCAGGCTTACCCTCTTTCACATGGATCACTCTCGATAGTGTTAACCACAGTATAAGCCGCTCTTGCCAACGTTTGTAATTTGAACCATCAAAAGGTGATGGTTTGATTGATGCAGCAAAGCTAGATACCGAAAGTCTATTAACACATTCAGGTTTTTGGATTGTTAGATATCTAGGCAATTTTCGGTATATTTTAATTCCAAAATTAAATGTATAAACTAACAATATTTCTATGACTTTAAGGAGTAAAATAAAACATGTGAACATGTTTATACTTATCACACATATAAGCATAAACAATATAAATAACCAAAGTGGCGAGGCGAGCGAGCGCGCGCGCGTGTGGTTCACCGTCCTCCTCTTACCGGCTTCACAAGTGGTGTACACGAAGTCCACCTTTTAAGTCGGTTGAGATCCTCCTCAATTCCCGGTACGGAATTAAACATTGATTCCCTAGCATTAATAGTGGGTTTTAAATTCTTTTAATGCTTTAGAATAAATGGGCCAAGCCCATTACTCCAACACTCTGTTCAGAAATGTCTGTTCTATAATCTATAGGTAGTTTCTAAGTTCAGTGGAAGCTTTGATTGTGTGGTAGTGGGAGCCATGTTGGAATTCGTTGCAGTGATATGCTTCTGCATTGCTGTGAACTCCATTTCATTTCTATATGGTGATATGATGTGTGCAGATTTTTTTTAGATTAAGGAAATGGTGACATGGCATGTGCTGGCACCTTGAAGTTTCAGCTGAGCGGGTAGGTTTCAGCTTGGTTTTTGGTTAAAGGAGCCTGATCTCTTCAGTGCCGCGCTGTAAATAAACTAAATATAAGTCTGAATATTGAACAGCTCTGGTCAGGCAATTATTTAAAATTACTCTGATTTTGCTTAGTTTTTGTACGAAACAATCATATCGGGACAACCGCTCTTGAAATAGTTGTGTGCTGATAGCTGCTAAACCAAATGTCTTATTTTCCTCCCTGAAGTGGAAGCAAGGGAAAATAAATTTGTGTTCACTGTTCACCGCACTTACTGCCAACTTTATCTTCCCCCAAAGATGAGGCAAAACAACATCTAGTGCTCATCGCCCAAAACAATGAAAAGAAGGGAATCCAAGTGCATCAGCTACCCTGACCCGCTTGTCAGTGACCAACGGCAAGGGACATGAACAGTTGGTCACCAGCCTCCAACCAAAGCATAGGTCCAATCTCACAGTAACCAGTAACAACTCCTCTCACCTATATCACACTCCCTCGTTAACATCAAGGTGAACAGAGAGCATCTATGCCTTCCGCTTCCAGAGAATGCAGGATGAGCAAGGTAAGTACTCTTTCTACCTTCATCTCCTCCCAATCCATCCATCAAATGTGAATGATTCGCGACAAATATATTTCCAGAGAAACTTTGCAAGATTTGTGCTGTGGCAATGCTCTGTTTTTGCATTGCAGATGATTCACCAGGGGTGTGAGAGCTGCAGGAAGTGGCAAGAGCACTACTACCTGGAACACATGGGTGCAAGCAAGGTCCGTTTCTTCAAGCTCATGACCGGAGATTTTGCACAGGGCATTGTAAGTATCCATTGTACTCCGAAGTTGGTAGCTGTTCATGTTGTGCATTATTTAACTGTGCTTGTGCAAATTTGGAGAATATTTTCTAGTTTTGTTGCTGGATGTGTTACAAAAGAATCACACTTGTGGTTTATGTTATACCCTCAAGGATGAATCTATGGACACTTCTTTTTTATACGAACAGTTATCAATAGTTTACATTAGTCACTGATTTTCTAACTGGACATGGATTTCTTTATATTAGACATATAATCAAGTTATTGACACCATATTCCCCTAAAGGCAACCTAATTGTATTCTCTGCCTCCTGTTTTTTGTCTTAGAGCATACCAAGGAAGTTTGTGAGCAATCTAAATGAGCAGATCACCAAAGGGTTAAAACTGAAAGCACCCAGCGGCAAAACATGGCTCATCGAGGTTGCCAAGAATGCTGATGAGCTGTTGTTCATGTCGGGATGGGATAACTTTGCCAAAGCAAATGAGCTGCAAGAGAATGACCTCCTCATCTTCACACGCAGTGTCAACTGCTCCTTTGATGTCCAGATCTTTGATGCCAGTGGCTGCGAGAAAGTGCCTTGTTTCTTCACCAGTAAAAAGGGTCCTTGTATGCACAAGCACTTCGATGGCATAGTGGATCAACACGTTGAGCACTGCACTTTAAGTGATTCAGATGATTTAAGAATGCCGTTGCGCCTCATTGGATCCCCACACAAAGCATCTACTTCAAAGAAGATGAGTGGCAAGACTAAACCAAGTAAGTAGTAGTACAAATCTGTGGTATCCTCAGACATCTGTTTTGAAGTTTGGAAGCACTGGGTTAAAGCTGTGTGCATTCAGTTATCAAGTTTATATACAGCTTTCATCATGTGCAATCAATAATGTGTTTTACTCTGTCACATTTTTTACAGGGAAAGAACCTGAATCTCCAGGCAGTGGCAGCTACCATATCAAGCCAGAGCCCATCAGCGATGAAGAGCGGAGCGACGACAGGCTTTTCGAATCCAACTACTACTACTACTCAAGGTCTGCCGGCAACCTAACTGGTGATGAACGGGATCAGATATTTAGTTTGGCCTCGATTCAACCAGGCAATCCAGCATTTGTGGCTGTCCTGCAGAAGACCCATGTTGGGCACAGGAACAACTTGCTGGTCAGTTCATATATTCAACTATTAGGATCACAATTGTGTATAATTTGTCTCATCTTTACTGATTTGTACCTAATTGGTTACATCAATTTGCAGTTTTTTTAGGTTCACATAATCAGTAGTTAATATTGTGAACTTTGTAGCTGATGGCACTCTGACTGCAATGTCCTCTTGCATTTCTATTGTTAACTATGCAGTCAGTGCTGAATCTGTTATGCCTTTGCAATGCAGACCATCCACCATGAATTTGCTGCAAATCACCTTGAGGGAAGATCCCATGACATCCTGCTCCTCAGACCAAGGAGGAAAGACAAGTGGTATGTCAGGTACTACCATGCGAGCCACACAAGAGGCTTCAACTGCCACCGCTGGGTCAAGTTCGTCCGCGACAACAGGCTGCAGAAGGATCACATCTGCATCTTCGAGCTGATGAAAAGCACGAGGATGACAACAATGGTAGTCCATGTCCTCAGAAAGGTTGATGGAAGGTTTGTGATGGTGGCCTAAGTTCATGTACCCTCGTTTGCTATGTTGTATCATGTGTAGTGTTGTGCTGTATTTTGTGTACGTATGTGCCACTGAAAAACTTTAACTCAAAGTAGGCACTGGTGCCTGCCATGATCTCATCATCTCATGAACTCGAGTCATATGGGTGAATGTTTCTCCTAAGCAAATTGTTTCGTCATCCATGAGAAATTCTGAAGACAACTTTCAAGAGAACTGACTGTAAGCAATATGGGGCAGTAAAACATCTCATCAACGAATGATAAGGAACTCCAGATGATAATGCAAATTGCGCTAACACCTCATGCAAAGGTACAAAGGCAGTACCGCGGTAGTAACACTATAATTTAACAGGTCAACTGAAATTTGACACCAAAGAATCTCAGCAGATGTATGAGATCACAAACCGTAGAAAGAAAATGCAAGTCCACGGGCAATGCCATGTAGCATAAAATTTATTTCAGTCTAATCTAGAAACCTAAGGAGGAAACTGGCTATTGCTGGGTAAAGTCATCTAACTTTGCAGTGGATGAAATGCCAGAATAGCTTTCCAAAAGATATATCTTTTTATCCTTTCAAAAGGATGGAATCTACACAACAGCTTCAAGTACCTGTAAAATTGCAGCATCACATGATAAGCAAAGGCTTGGAATATTTCAACCTTACTGTAATAATATGAGATAACGAACTGCAAATGGAGAAAATTATGTGACATCAAGAACTGCAAACAGAGAAATTTGAAAATCCTTCTGAGCTTGGAAATACAAAAAATGAAACATCAAGGCACAAATAGGAACCAATCAAGGCACACAGTAAGCATACGAACAGGAGAGGAGATTCTTGTTGCTGTACATTTGAGCAATAAAAACAAAGTACTACACTGAAAGAAACAGTACAAACCTCAAATAATGAAATAAACTAAGTCAAAGAAAATAAATTTCAAGACAGTTGAAACAATGGAACTATATTAGACACCAGCAAAGGAGGACAACCTTCAAGTACATCAAGGAGCAACAGAAATGACTGAATACACTCATTACTCGAGAACTCTGGAAACATAGGAACAATTGTTTTTTTAAGGAGAAAACCCTAGGCAGCTATAGAAGCTGCTGGCTGATTGGAAAAGCTAGCACCTGATCTGGAGTCATGGCTATTTAGTGCATGGCACATCTGTTTTTTCCTTAACATGTGATGTTTTGAACTGGATCCTATTGACCTGTGAGTATTCCTTTTTCTATAACAAGCTTAAACACAGCTCTCCCACACTTTCAATGAGGATAGCGTGGGTGGGTGGGGGGTCCTTTCTGGCAGAAAATGAACACAGAAAAAAGAAATAGATATCCAACAAAAAATAGGATATATTAGACATAGGTTGCATGACTTATGGCGTTGGTACTACAGAATGATTCTGATTTGTCATTTATCATTTAATTAATCTGAAATGTTTTGCAGTGAATTACTAATTGCTTGAGTTCTGTCAAAAGTCCGGCTTAGGATGAATGAGAAAATCAGGATTACCAAAGGAGTACATGCTTCAAATCAGCACCTTTGGCAGGCTCTACAACGGCCTCTCTTGCATCACCCATCTTTTCCAGTTCCTAACAAATCCCAACCATACCCTCAATCAACTAAAGTTTCAATATTGCGCAAAGATTTATCTTATTCAAGTACAAAGGAACAGTGGTGCAATGGAGCAAATTTAATTTGAATTAGCATAAAACCAAACTTTAAATGTCAGATGTAGATAAATCTACATCAGTGTAGGGTTCTTATGCTTCAGAATTATGGTAAAAGGAATGCAACACACAAAGGCTAATGAAGAATCATAACACGAAAAAGGCATCCAAGCAATAGTGTTCTAACAGCCAACGAAGCACTCAATGTTCTTCCTACATTCAGAATAACTCCCAACCAACTAGTCAAATATACTTGTGTAATTGAGGATTCAAAGGGAAAATGGGGAAAAGAATTGGGAAAAGGGGGACCTACATCATTCTAGGACGCAAAGTCCCCATCAAGTTGTGCAGCCTCCAGCATCAACCATCTTTCCCACTCCCTATAAAATCCCAATTTTAACCTCCTTAAATCAGTTCCACTTGACTTTGTTATAAGAGTAGAAAATGAAGCACGCATTACAATAACCCCTAGTGCACCCCTGCATTGCTCGAAGTTCACCTTTAAAAATGGTAGCTAAGAATCTCTATTAGACGCTGTCGTTTTATGATCCTAAGTTCCTATTATTCAAATACCATGCAATCAACAACATAACTAGATTCACGTTAACTACCACCACTTTCTATTTGTAAGCCACGCTTGCTTCAAACCATGAAACAATTCAGTGGCTAAATGCATCTACAACAGACATCCATTTAGTAGTCCAATTGAATTTCCTAGGCTATCAACAGAAAGAAGCACAGATCAACGCTACAACACAAAAATTCAGCGCGGCATCTATCTAGGTGGTACTAAAGGTGCGGTCTTTAAAGTCAGATTATGCAATGCAAGTGATAATACACGATGCAACAGCATGGCTACTAACTTAGATGGCATCAGCGATCTTAACAAGTGTGGCGGAAGAAGGTTACCCTGTGAGAGCTCGCAGCACGCCCGCGCGCTGGCACCCGGGTGCGCCGTGAGGCGCGTCATCACCGACGCCGCCGTCACCGGGGACCCCATCAACGCCGCCAGAGCCCTGCGCACACAAAACCGCGACGAGCCCATCTGACTGGTCAGATCACCGCCGTAGTGCCCCATGGATCTGTGGTGGAGGAGGAATGCCCCCATTGCTTACCGCGCGGACGGGACGCGGCGGCGAGGGGCCGCGAACGGGGGCGGGGCGCCGAGGCGAGCGGCCGCGGCCGCGGGCGCGGTGGCCGGGCGGCGCACGGCGGCGAGGACGGTCCGGGTGGCGTGGCCACGCCACGCCATGGCTAGGGTTTCGGAGGAGGGGGGATGGGAAGAGGAGGTGAGGTCGTGAGGAACGGGGGAGACGGCGGCGGCGGTGAGGGTATAGGGTTTTATTTAGGAAAAAGTCTATATCACCCCCTCAACTATGGCGTTGGACTACATAACCCCCAAAACTATGAAATGGTCTATATCACCCTCTGAACTTTCCAAAACCGGTCAAATTACCCCTAAATCAGTTTTGAAAAATCATAGTAAATCACAGAAAAATCATAAAATAGAAAATCGAATTGTGTTAGACTTCAAATGAGTAGATCTACACAATGAATATATAATATGGTATGCTTTAGTACAATTTTTTACAGCTATAAAGAAAAACATAGATCTAAAGCTACAGCAAAAAAAATATACTAAAGCATACCATATTATATGTTCATTGTGTAGATCTACTCATTTGGAGTCTAACACAATTCGATTTTCTATTTTATGATTTTTCTGTGATTTACTATGATTTTTCAAAACTGATTTAGGGGGTAATTTGACCGGTTTTGAAAAGTTCAGGGGGTGATATAGACCATTTCATAGTTTGGGGGGTTATGTAGTCCAACCCCATAGTTGAGGGGGTGATATAGACTTTTTCCTTTTATTTATCAGGCTTGGTACAGTACCGGAGAGATGTAGTGGGCCGGATTCTTCAGAAGTTGGGCCCCCATTAAGTAACTAACTATTGGGCTTTAATTAGATTGCTGGGCCTTGACGGTCTCAGGAGGAGTTTGTATTTATCTTCTCGTTTGTATCTCAAAAAAAAAAAAATCTTCTCGTTTGCGTGATCGATTCTTGCGCTTCAGGGAAACAAGAGATAAACACCTAGATTTCGATGGTAAATAATCTCATGTTGTTGCTAACCATAGGGATCTAGTTTACTCCGTTAATCTTGCTCTCCTTTCCTAATTTCTAGGTCTGTTGCAACAAAAGGGAGTGGATCGGATGAGGTATTTACCCCAAGAAAATCATATTCAAAGGAATCTTCTGGAGGTTGCTGCAACTTTCATCACACTTTTAGGGTGGTTTTCAAATTTGAAATGAAAGGGTTTAGTTTTCTAGTTCATATAAGCAGTGGCGGCTCTAGAAATCAATTAATGGGGGGCTTATTTCGTCTCCTTTTTCTCTTTCTCCACAAAAATGGAGGGGGGCTCAAGGAGGGCTCCATAGTTTGTAGGGTCTAGGGGGGCTCAACGAGGGCTGGAGCCCCCCTAGACCCACCGTTGCCTCCGCCACTGCATATAAGAGTCTTATGATATTTTTATGGACTAGTTAGTTGGAGGCTTTCAAATTTTATTCTATAGGTAGTTAGTTTAACACACCAACTAACTTTTCTATAGGAAAAAGTTCGATTTACTCCTTCCAAGTATAGCCAAAGTATGAATAACCCTCTAGACCATAATTTGGTTCAATTTACCCATAAACAATACCATTTAGTTCATTTTACCCCCATGATACAATTTATCTTTTTTGTTTCTCTATATACAATTGAATTTTAATTTCAAATTTTGTAGGGTTGTAGTGGACATCACAGTATATATTAAGAAATTTATAATTTTTTCATCGTTATTTTTATAAAATTTTGAACTTAAATGATTAATTTATTATTAAATATCATAACCTATCAAAACAATGATAAAAATATGATGTGTTTTTCTAACATGGGGTTATGATGTGTACTATCATATTGTAAAATTTCAACTTAAAACTCTATCCATACATGGAGAAATGAAAAAGACAAATTGTATTAGAGGGTAATTTATTTGAACCAAAGAGCATACTCTGAGGAGTAAGATGAACCAAAGGATAGTTTAGGAGGTTATCTGGACTTTGGTTATAGTTGAGGGGAGTAATTTAGAATTTTTCGTTTCCTATAAGCATGACTGCAATACTAATTACCCAAAAAAAGTAACACTGAGTATATGCTGGAAAGGGAGAGCCATAAGCCTCCAATTGTGCAGTTGTGAGGCAATCCACATCCATCCACGACACCAAAAAGTGACAATTCATCACAACCAACAAGGGTCCAAAAGCATGCTTCCAAGCAAGATGGAGCATCCTGTCTGGTGACATTGCATGCTCCCAAGGGGGGTGCACTAGTCTTGTGTGTGCATGGAGTTGAGCTGGGAGGTGCATATATGGTGAAAAATTAGACCTAATCATTGTTTTTGCAAAATTTCGTGGGTGCATGGGCACCCCCTAATCACTACCTACCTTCGCCCCTGCCTAGAGTACATCCATCTCCACAAGACTGCTGCATTGCTTGAGGCCTAAGTGGTCATTGGGGCAATCATCGGCGGTGGCCCGGATGAGCAAATTGAGCGGTTGCGGAAGTATGCAAGATCAATAGGGCTTCTGTTCCAGATGGTCGATGATATAATTGATGTGACCAAGTCGGAGGAGGAGCTAGGGAAGATAGCGTGGAAGGGTAAAATAATCAGAGTTAACTTGGAGTTAACGGAAATGGTAGGCTGCCAAGAAGTGTCTTCTTTTAATGGTATATATATCTATAGATGAATATTCTTATGGTATATATTCAAAGTTTGGTTCTTTTAATGGTATGGATCCCATTTCGCCCCTTGTTTTTTTAGGAGCAAACCCTAGTTTGTGTTGGGGTGGGTTTGGGAGGGGGATGAGATCAGTGGAGGGAGCCCATGGACAAGGCTATGTCTATCTGGGTCTAGGGGGGCTCTTGTAACGTCCCGCCTCCCCGAGGTCGGGCCCGCTTATATCTGGCTGCTTTCTATGACATAGACTGTCCTCATAGACCAACACCAGTCTTTTCTGCACACCTTGTCCTCACTCGTGCGCACCCGGGAAGAACTTCCCGGTCAGTCACCCATCCCCAAATTTCTCCGGGCCAAGCACGCTTAACCTCGGAGTTCTTTGGAGACCGGCATCCGGAAAAGAAGTTGCAACTTGTTGACATGAGTATTCTATCAATCCTATTAAGCCCTGGGACGGGATGTCACATCCTCACCCCCTTAAGAGACCGACGTCCTCGTCGGTCAATCCCAAGCCAGGAACGCCCTCTCTTGGCCACGTCCCGTACGTCCAGTGCCAACAGCCCATGTGCGATGTCCGTGCGTCTAGTGCCAACGGTCCCTGTGCGACGTCCCCCACGCGCCCGTCCACATGCCCGTGCACTTACGCCCGTACGTGCCCGTGAAACCGCGAGAGTCGGCTCTGATACCATTCTGTAACGTCCCGCCTTCCCGAGGCCGGGCCCGCTTACATCTGGCTGCTTTCTAGGACATAGACTGTCCTCACAGATCAACACCAGTCTTTTCTGCACACCTTGTCCTCACTCGTGCGCACCCGGGAAGAACTTCCCGGTCGGTCACCCATCCCCAAATTTCTCCGGGCCAAGCACGTTTAACCTCGGAGTTCTTTGGAGACCGGCTTCCGGAAAAGAAGTTGCAACTTGTTGACATGAGTATTCTATCAATCCTATTAAGCCCTGGGACGGGATGTCACAGCTCTCATAGACCCCTAAAAATAATGGAGCCCCTCCTTGAGCCTCTCTCTATTTTTTAGAAGAAAGGAGGAGGAGGAAAGAGAGGAAGAAGAAAGGAAGGGAGAGAAAGAAGAAATCATTCCCCCTTTAATCATTACTGGATCCGCCATTGCCTCTTCGGCCGCTTGCTCCTCCATTTCCTCCTCGGCTTCGGGCCAATACGCCTGTATCTCCTCCCTCCACCACCACCTCCTCCTCGTATACCACCTGCTTACACCTCCTCCAGCTCCACCTCCACACCGTCGCGGCCTCCAAGCCCTCGTCTGCCGCTCCGCCACGCGCTGCTCCGCCTCCCTACGACGACGGCCGCGGCGGCACCAACACCGGCACCAGCACCAGCACAATGCGAGTGCTACAACTCCTCCTATGCCAATGTACAACAGGACCCTAGGGCAAGAAGGACTAACGGAGGGCTCGTACTGCTAACTGGTGTAAGCAGTGGCGGATCCTGGAATGATTAAAGGGGGGGCTGATTTCTTCTTCCTCTCCCTTCCTTTCTTCTTCCTCTCATTCTTCTTCCTCCTTTCTTCTCAAAAAATGGAGGGGGCTCCATCCCCCCTAGACCTAGTGCTGCATCGGCCACTAGGTGCAAGGGACACCATTTCTATCACAAGTAGCTAGAGCAGCCGAGCAGGGGAGAGGGTTCCGAGTGCGCGGGATGAGTGAAGTGGGAAAGGGCTAGAGGGGATGCTTGTATTTAAGGTGGGTGCGTGAGGTACCCACACTATGTAAGAAATGCTCTAAGGTGACGCGTACAAAGGTGAAGCGTTGTTGTTGCGCATCACCTTGCGATATAGGTGACACACGAAGATGATACACGTCACCTTTGACACCTTGGGGGCCTCCCTAAAATATTGCCCGTCACCTTTCTTATGACATATGTGACGTGCAATATCAAAGCACGTCACCTTTGTTATAGGTGACGGGCCACATTTATGGTCCATCACCTATAAGTTTCATATAGGCGACGATCAACATTAAAGCACGTCACCTATAAGGTTAGTATAGGTGACGGGCTTTGACAAGTCAAAGGTGACGGCATCATCAAAGCGTGTCACCTTTATGACTTTTTATAATATTTGAACACGCGTTTTTTTGAAAAATTCAAATTATCTTAGATTAAAAAATGGTCTATACAAAAGTTGTAGGTCTCAACCCGATCTACAACTTTGTAGTTGAAAATTTTTTCAGTTGAGGTTGTTTTGGCACCCAAATACATAGTTTAAAATTTGAACTTTAAATTTTCAAAATTTTCAAATGGCCCCATATGGGAAAAAAGTATATATGAAAGTTGTTGGTCGCGATCAGATCTACAGATTTGTAGTTGATGAGATCGTTATAGATGTGAAATAGGTTATATAAGACATTTGAAAATGACGATAAAAGGAAAATATCTCATTGTTGGTCACATGTGATGGTGTAGCCCAGTGGCAGGGAAGGGCACGCGCGAGGCTGAGATTGTGTGTTTGAATCTTGGTAATGGTGGAAAAAATCGCATGTGCGCATATTCGCGCAAAAATATCACGCGGCTAAACCAAGTAAGTAGTAGTACAAACCTGTGGAAGTTTGACAGCACTTTGTTAAAGCTGTGTGCATTCAGTTGTTAAGTTTATATACAGCTTTCATCATGTGCAATCAATAATGTGTTTTACTCGATCACATTTTTTTTACATGGAAAGAAGCTGAATCTCCAGGCAGTGGCAGCTACCATATCAAGCCAGAGCCCATCAGCGATGAAGAGCGGAGCGACGACAGGCTTTTCGAATCCAACTACTACTACTACTCAAGGTCTGCCGGCAACCTAACTGGTGATGAACGGGATCAGATATTTAGTTTGGCCTCGATTCAACCAGGCAATCCAGCATTTGTGGCTGTCCTGCACAAGACCCATGTTGGGCACAGGAACAACTTGCTGGTCAGTTCATATATTCAACTATTAGGATCACAATTGTGTATAATGTCTCATCTTTACTGATTTGTACCTAATTGGTTACATCAATTTGCAGCCCTTTTTTAGAGGTTTACATAATCAGTAGTTAGTATTGTGAACTTTGTAGCTTATGTCCGATATTCTGACCGCAATATCCTCCTACATTTGTTCTATCGTTAAATATGCATTTAGTGCTGAATCAGTTATGCCTTTGCAATGCAGACCATCCACCATGAATTTGTGGGGGTCTAGAGGGGCTGGAGCCCCCCTATACCCACCGTTGCCTCCGCCACTGCATATAAGAGTTTTATGATATTTTTATGGACTAGTTAGTTGGAGGCTTTCAATTTTTATTATATAGGTAGTTAGTTTAACACACCAACTAACTTTTCTATAGGAAAAAGTTTGATTTACTCCTTCCAAGTATAGCCAAAGTATGAATAACCCTCTAGACCATAATTTGGTTCTATTTACGCATAAACTATACCATTTAGTTTATTTTACCCCCCATGATACAATTTGTCTTTTTTGTTTCTCTATATACAATTGAAATTTAATTTCAAATTTTGCAGGGTAGTAATCACAGTACATATTAATAAATTTATAATTTTTTCATTGTTATTTTCATAAAATTTTAAACTTAAATGATTAATTTATTATTAAATATCCTAACCTATCAAAACAATGAGTAGTAATTTAGGATTTTAGGGGGTTATCTGGACTTTGGTTATAGTTGAGGGGAGTAATTTAGACTTTTTCGTTTCCTATAAACATGTCTGCAATATTAATTACCAAAAAAAAAGTAACACAGGGAGAGTCGTAAGCCTCCAATTGTGCAGCTGTGAGGCAATCCACATCCATCCACAAAACCAAAAAGTGACAATTCATCACAACCAACAAGGGTCCAAAAGCATGCTTCCAAGCAAGATGGAGCATCCTGTCTGGTGACATTGCATGGTCCCAAGGATTAACTTGTTCATGGCTAGCAGCTTCGTTCACTAGCTACTAGAGCAGTACTGCCTCCATTTGCTATTCTGTGGTGAAGCCTCCAATCTCTGTCATTCTCATTTCTCTCTCCCTGTAATAGTATTCCAACCTGCTGCATGTCCCGCCTGGGGGTTGGCACATCTCTTTCTTCTTTTTATTCCTTGTATATATGCAAGAGACCAAAAGCCCCAGCTAGCTCTAGGATAGAGTGCCCTTTTCAATCAAATCAACATTATTATTCACCAAAATGCATTCTGCATCTCAGAACTTGTCCCCTAGCTACTCCCCATGCCCAACTCCGAATTGTTGGATTTGTTTGTTTCTTCCTCCCAAATTTTACAAAAGCAACAAAGAAATTTTAAACAAACTTGTCCCCTTTTAATATTTTAGAACTTCAGCAACTGCTATTTTGCCTTGTAATATTTATAAACGATACATATTTTAAAAAGAGTAACTCCAAACAACTTGCAAATATGGGTGCAATTTTGTCCAAGAACATGTCAATGGCCCATCGGCAGACCGTTCCACATGCCCTAGAGCTTAACTAGCTAGAAGAAGACCTGGCAATATCTACATCCATATCGCTGAACCAAATCGTGGCCTGCGCAGCCATGTGTTACTGTTACCACGTGGGCCCGTGGCATGTGCTGGCTGTCATCACACGTCGTCCTTCCAACGAACGTGTCGCCTCCGTGTTCTGCCGAGCAGAGGTTGCGTCCATCCTAAGCGGAAGCCTGCGCGGCGTTCTTCACTGCCCAGAAAAATCGATCACGCCAGGTTATCTAGCCGGACGTCCTCACCTCGCGGTCGACGACGCTGTCGTAGCTGCAGTCCCCCTTCCGCTCCGACAGGTTGCAAGTTGCAACTGCAACACTCTACATGTTCTGATCGGTGATTTAAGCCATCTCCAGCAAGCGAGCCATCAGCAGCAACCCCGGCATTGCTGATTCACGTTGCTATCGTCTCCTCTGCCAGAGGCGATTCGCTCGCAACCTCCTGCGGCAGCTACTCTCCACACGCCTCGCCGTCGCCGGAGATGGTCCGTCTCAATTCTGCTAATCAGGTCTGAACCACCTGACCATATTTGTTCCTCACGCGTGAGTGCCAATTCTGGGTACAGCAAGCTCCCCTCTCTCCTTAAATGGTGTAGTAGTGGATTGAAACCATTCATGTACCCTCTTTTCTTTCCCAAATTCATCGGCGACTACTACCTGTAGCCTTTTGTGTGCTCATGACTACAGGTGTTGAGCAACCAGCACGCAGCCAATCCCAGTGAGACATCACGGGTGATGAATTGACCTGCAAAACAACAGAAATGTAGTCAAGTGAAAGAGCATGTTACAACATATTACAGGTAGGCTATCTATGCACTATAAAACAACTAAATTCTTTCGATTCAAAGATATTGGTCTTCCAATTGTCTTATTATCATCATGGTATAAATGTGTCATTTTCATATTCCTAAGGTTCTAAAATCAGTGTCTTTTTTCTTAATAACTGAGGATGTATATGGTACGTTGTTTTACTCTGAAACCTACCATAAATGTGGCACCTCAATTCTTATACTTTGCATATCAACTCATATAAAATCATTTTTGACTTTGCTGTCAATATTGGGAAATCATCTGAATAATTTAGCCAACATTTGCATGCTAAACAGGCTATATAGTTTAGCTATGAAAGCTATTTACTTCATTGTTGTTAATTTTCTTTCCCGTCAAGTTGTTTTGATTCCTGTAATCTCATTTTCCTCTGCTTACCCAGATGGAACAGGGACCACCAACATCGACATAAGAGAAAGTTACATGTATCAATTTTTTCCATAGTTGAGTAGATCGTGCTTTGACTTGTATATCATATAGAGCCAAGCATATCTATGCAAGGTTCTAAACATATATAAATTAAATCCCCCCATTATTCAATTATGTGGAATATTCCTTGCTCTCCACATCACTGCATGCTCCTGTCCCACAAATTGCAATCTCAGTTAGCGAGCTAATAAACTACATGCCAAATGGCATCACTGTCGTACTTAGAAGAATGAGATCTAGAAAGATATTATGGGTAAATTTATTCTTTGAAATGTACTGCTTCCTTGTCACTGCCAGCAAATTATATCTGAACCTATTAACTTTAATTATATTTCAACTAGCATAGTGTCCATGCGTTGCTACAGATAATATAATAAACTTACATAATGCAATCAATTTGTGTTCATTCGCTTCATGCACAGGTCGTGCCGTGATTGTGCGAGGCATTGATTGTATGTGTTCCGACTGGGATTCCAATTGATTTGTTCGGATTCCGATTGATTTGTCCGGACTCCGATTAGGATTTTGATTGACGAACCAATAAAACATTGCTTGCTTTAGAAATAGTAGAGATAAAGATGGAGATAGAGATAGAGATTAAGCGAAAGGAAGGTGAATAATAATCGTGGAGAAACAGCAGTATTATAATGATGAGTTCATTTCAATGAGCACCTCATCTGATGTTCTCCTACACCTAAAATGGAAAAAATGTGAGTGGAGTACTAGTAGTGGCTTTCACTCAAGGTCGTAGTCAGACGATGCTGAAACATTCAGCTGAGCTAGCTAGCTGATCGGGAGGGGAATGAGTGAGAGGGAGAAAGTTGTGCGGTTTCAGAAGAAAAACGTTTCAGTGAGTTAGAGAGAGAAGTGATGAACAACTTTTGCCATGATGACATGCAGGACGACTATGTCCGGAGAAAGTTGAACTCCCATGCTCGTTTGCAGGGCTACACCGGCAATGATATCATTTAAATTAGGTACGGTGTATCAAGGTTTTTCCATTGTTAAGGCCTGTTTTTTGATAGACAGGCACTAGATCTTTCTCGCACTATGTATATACAGTTTGCTGCAAAATGCTTTCTTGCAGCATTTGTCGAAATGAATGGTAGAGTTGATGCATGCTGCTTACTAAGTGAGCTGCTGATACTTGCTTGAACTCAAGTACAGGAAAGGTAGAGTTGTGAACAAGCTATAAGTTCAGGTAGGAGTCCTATGCTACGCCATGTCAGGTAGTTATCCATGGACAGACGTGAGCCGTCACCGATCTCCAACGCCAACGTTTAATGTTTCTTCTCGTTGTTTGCTGTGCCCTTCGTGCTCGTTCGTTGGATCTTCTCGGTTCCTCCACCCCTTTTCCAGTTCAATAATTTACCCCTCACGTCAAAGCCCACTTTCCTAGCTCTCCTACCATCTCCCACTGTGTGCAGTAGGTTGAGACACGCCCCAATGCAAGTCCCATCTCTGAATCCAACTGGTCTGCAGTTCTAACCCTGGCATGCATGCAGCTCGTCATCAATTCCACTGTACTAGCAGTAGTCTAGTGGACTGTCCTTGCTGATGCCTGTCATGAATGTGTGCGTGTATGCCTATTACAGTTTGATTTAGGACACAAATGATGCAGCTGTGTGTTGTATGGTTGTTGGGTAGATCGCTGGACCGGAGGATGACAGGATAAATGTATAGAGTGGTAGCATTTCACTTCTTTCCCTTTCTCGTTTTCGCATGTATGCCGGCCTTTTGAACCATGCATCACAATCAGCTGATTGCAACACAACATACTCATGTAGTCATGTTTCAAGTGTCATTTGCTTGATGAAGAAGAATAATGCACTGTTGGAGAACGGCTTATTAGTGCCGGTCACAGGACGTGTTAGTGCCGGTCCCTGTGGCCGGCACTAAATGGCCGGCACTAACGTGACAGACGTTAGTGCCGGCTACTCTGACCGGCACTAACGTGCGTATGTTAGTGCCGGTCCATAATACTAGCCGGCACTAACGTGCCCGAACCCACCTGAGTCCTGACAGCAAGGTTAGTGCCGGCTGGTATAACTAGCCGGCACTAAATGTTTTTTCTTCTTTATGTTTCTTTTCTTTTCGTTTTTATACGTATGGCTATGCGTATTTCTACCGTATGTGACTACATAGTCGTACTATTTGCATTGCACAGTATTATTAGAACAACATATTACACTAATATTATATATATATATATTTGTCATGTATTGAACACTTAGGAGTTCAAAAGTACATGAGATATTACAAATTATTGCGCACATCAACTATAATAACGTATCAGCTTCCTCGTCGTCGGATCTTCTTGGGCGACGCTTAGACGGAGATCGCCATGAAATTCGCCCTTAGGATTTATGACTTCATCGAGTAGAAATCCGCATATAGCTTCTTGAATTGCCCTGATCCGAGCGATTTCAATGAGTTCTTCTTTCATCCGCCAACGCTGTCACATTTTTCGATAAAAACATGAGAATAAAAAATAATGAATTAAAATAATGAGCAGATGTGATTGTGCTCACGTACATTGAATGCCTCCACTGTCATTTGCCCTTTTTCACTTGCAAAAGAGTTGATCCACTCGCATACGTAGTATCCACATAAGTTGTTTCCTTGGCCCTGTCTCCAACACTATGGACAAATGTGAGTTACGATATAGAATTTCTCTGATGTTTATTGCGAATGACATTAGTAGCGAGAGTATATTCATACCGGAAAATCAGTCACCCAATGAAGAGGTTCGATTTCACCTATGGGCAAGCCTATGTGTTTGTGGAGGTAACGACTCCATGCAGTATTTACCACCTCGATGATATCTTGGTACTTTGATTTATCTTGCCTTAACGAGTCATACACCAAGACCTTGTGCTCCTCAATCCGAATACAAAGCAATATCCAATGAAAGCTGTGCATATACATACGCATAACCAATTAATGTTGATTATAATAGTTATTAAACAGTATTATTAATACGAAGGGATTGAAAAAAAAGGCTAACAAAGAACGACTCACTGATGGTTGTATGGCAAGAGAATGAAGGGACACATGCTATTCTTACGCAACCCCCTGTATATAACATTGACTATGTCTCCAGGATTTAGCGCTAGCGATTTCTCGTGTATAATATCGGGGTCGAAGAACCCGACGTTATGGAAGTTCTTCTTTCGGCAAATTTGAATTTTTGACCTACGGGACACAAGAAAAACGGGGATCAGTCAACACACAAGGCTAAAATAATGAAACGAGAGACAATACTTACATGCACCATACACTGACGAGGGACTTGTGAAGGGCATCTTGATGGTATAAATCGTAGAGTGATGCAAACTCGATATATACATCATCTGCCCCCCGCCAGAAATGCTCATCTTTAATCCGAGCCGGGAACATCTCTAATTTACTAGCTTTAGATTGCACGGCATACCATTTGTGTAACTCGGCCATTCTCGTTGGTAGGAATGGTAGCAACTCTGGCCATATCAAAGGTTCACCAAGTACAAACTTTTTCCTGCCGCGGGCATTCTGTAGGGCCTCCCCAAGCAATTGAGCCCTTGTTAGATCAGTTTGCAATATCATCCCAGCCATGGTCAACGGATCTCTTGATTCATCGGGACAGTCTTCATGTGGCACTATCAACGGAGGGATCGATTGTTTGGACTGCTCTCCGAGCTGGGGAACGGTCTTTGCATTAATCAGCCGATTCTTGGGGTTGCTGTAGCACTTTCTGATCTGCCGATCATAATCCGACTCTCTTTCTTTCTCCTTGGTGGGATCTTTAATGAAGTGTTTAACAAAGTGTGCCTTTGCAACCGGATCTATTTCTGGCTTCTTGTTCGCAGCCTCCCTCAGTAGCTTGCGCTTCAACAAGAAGGTTTGAAACGATTCTTCTGCCTCTTCCTCTTCTGGAGCCTTCTTTTTCTTCTTTCTTTGCTGCTTTTGAGATGGCTGGACCGAAGGTACCGTGTAAGCCTTCTGTCGCTGACTCTGATTCTGTTGTGCGGCTGGTGATGATGCCGGAATTGGCTCGCTGTCTTTCTGTGCATCAAGCAACGCCTGACCTAGCTCGTCAGGTGGCTCCTCTTGTGCAACATTTGCTTCACCCTCGTCAATTGGTTCATCTTGAAAGCCACCTGCTTCATGAACCCATGCCCAATCTGGAAGGTTGTTATCATCATCGCCATTTTCTTCATTATCTTCCATCATAACTCCAACTTCGCCGTGCTTGGTCCAAAGGGTATAGTTACTCATGAATCCATTCAAGGCCAGGTGATTCCATAGAGTATCTCTTTTCCGGAATTCCTTTTTATTTTCGCAAATACTGCATGGACAACACATTAAACCCTTTGGCGACCTATTTGCCATTGCCGCTTTGAGAAAAGAATCTAAACCCTGAATCCACGCCGAGGTGCTCCGGCTGCCGTGCATCCATTGCCGGTCCATCTGTAATTAATTACCGTATAAAAACAAAAATCAATTCTACATATATCAAAACAAGTTACTATGAAGTATTTCGAAAACAAATTGTAAATGTGTCATAGGCCACCTATCTAGTAAACCTAAAGTAAATAGCAAAATAAATTGACACAATAACATATACACATGTCACCATGAAATAATTCGAAAAAATCATTCTAAATATGTGATAGTCAAACTATATAGTTAACTTTCTCTAAAAAACAACAAATAATTCTACCTTGCTCAAATTAATGAATAAATTGATAAATCATGTTCATTTTCCCTCATCCTTAAAATTTTGCATAATAACATATAGACATGTCCCCATGAAATAATTCAAAAAAAAATCTAAATGTGTCATACTCAAACTATATAGTAATCCTTCTCTAAAACACAATAAATCAATTCTATTTTGTTCAAATTAATGAACAAATTGAAAAATTATGCTCATTGTTCCTCAATCTTAAAATCACTATTTTCTTTACCTAGAAAGCATGAAACAAAAGAATAAACACTGTGAAAGAAGAGTGGAAGAAGCTGCTAACCTTTAATGCACTTGGATGGACGAAATCCTCATAAATTTTGGAGAAAATGGGCAGCACCTCCCCTCTAACACGCCATGGTTGAGAGGAGAAGCTCGGCCAAATGGATGGGTCGGGCTGGGGAAGAAAGGAGGGGTCAGTATATACGGGGCAACTTAGTGCCGGCCAGTGAATTCAGCCGGCACAAACTATAGACAGTTAGTGCCGGCTGGACCCTTCAGCCGGCACTAACCTGCACCGTGCCAAGTTAGTGCCGGCTGGAGGCTCCAGCCGGCACTAAATTGGCTCTGACCGTTAGGGCGCAGGCTGCTGACCGTTGGGGGTGACACTTTAGTGCCGGCTGTAGAGAATAGCCGGTACTAAAGTGACTGTGGTGTACTGTAGATACACGTTAGTGCCGGCTCCCATGTGACCGGCACTAACGTGCTGGTACCGATAAGCGTTTCTCCAACAGTGATGCAGCTCGGTGGCTTTAGAAGCTAGCTGAAAAACATCCACGTCTAAAAAGTAAGTCGAGAGGTTTTACTCCACAAGGAAAACAATCTCGGCAAGAACCATTTTTTCTACCACCTGATTTTCTTTTAGAATCTGCCAAGACCCTTTAGCCGATGAAGAGCAAGCGAAACGTCTTGTGTTTTCACAAGACAGGGGTTTGGATGACCATCCTGGGAAAGGGTCGGACTGCAACATTTGGCCCCTTCATTGGACTTCGACACTTTCAAGGATCCCTAGTGATCCTCACGGCTTGGTCGGTCAGGAAGATGCGCAATCCTTTTACGGCTGCCACCAGGACACACTCGTCTCATGCTACAGGAGATAAACGAGCAGACAACGTTGCGGAGGATGGCTGGGGCCAAGGTGCTGGGGGAGCTGCTGCCATATACTTAGTGTGCTGCAGCGATGTGTGTGTGGTTGTTTATCTCTCTTTAGTCGCGAATGCAAAAAAAAAAACTAACTCAGGCTGTGGATTTGGCTTTAGTTTTTGAACAGTTCTTTCAATCTATTAATACAACGACATGTAGTTTTCCTGTGTGTTCGAGATAAAAGAGCAACCGAAACTAATCCCAACTCCAATGGACCCATAGTGAAACATATTGACGATTCACGTATACTTCAACAAAATATGAAACTTTTTAAATGCATTCGTAATGTTTCGACGCGAATCAAAACATAGCTGGACCTTGTTAAACTGTTAGGACCACTAGAACATAGATCAATGGAGGTTTCTTTCTCTTTTCTTTGATCTGAGTACAAGAAGTATCTAGATCTACACGAGTACACAGAGAGAGAGGTAGAGGACCTTCAGTGCCTGCAGAGGAGCTTGAGCCGGCCATCTCGGGTTTGTTGATGGAGATCTGCGCTAGGGCAGCGGCGAGTGATGCAGCAGCTTCGCGGTCGTGGCGACGTTGTCGTGGACGACGGCGCCAACGGTGACGAGTCGAGGACGAAGGCGGCGGCGGCGATGGTGGTGCTTCCCACTGCTCCAGCGCCCCCTTCAGATCGGCTTAGAGTTTTGGGAATGTTGGTGAGGGCGTTGGCGGCACGGTCAACCTCGTACCGAGCGCCCCGGCCCCTCACCCTTTTTTATTTGGCGCTGTACAGTGGGGGCCCACCAACCATTAATGGGTTGGGCACTCCCGATCAGGGCGCGGGATTAAGGGGCCTAATAAGCCATTGGGCTTATTAGGAAAGATATCAATCCAACATTCTCCCCCTTGATCTCACTTTGTACTTTAACTTTATACTTTAATTTGAAATTTTTTTCTTTAATTGTTCCATCACAGATTAATGAATAGAGCATGTTTTATCGTCACGGTCCAAGACCGATAAACTCAACAGCTACCACACATATCACTGTTTTGAAATAAATTCTTTAACTTTTGGGCCCTTCTATTCTCCAGAAATCACAGGTTTTCCCTTGAACCCATGCCGGCTACGTGTTCACTAAACACGTTGGGTGGTAAGCCTTTTGTGAGCGGATCCGCAAGCATTTTCTTTGTGCTAATATGCTCAAGAGTAATTGAGTGATCCTGGATTTTCTCTTTCACAACATAAAACTTTATGTCAATGTGTTTGGCAGCACCACTTGACTTATTGTTGTGAGCATAGAACACTGCGGGTTCATTATCGCAGTACATTCTGAGTGGTCTTTGAATACTGTCTACCACTCTTAAATCGGGTATGAATTTCTTTAACCATTCAACCTGTCCCGAGGCCTCATAACATGCTACGAATTCCGCGTACATCGTCGATGACGCAGTGACACTTTGTTTGGAGCTTTTCCATGATATAGCTCCCCCTGCGAGTGTGAACACATAACCAGACGTGGACTTTCGGTCATCGATGTCCCCCCGCAAAATCCGCATTTGAGTACCCTTCTATCTCCATAGAATCGGATTTTCTGTAGGTTAGCATGAGGCATTTTGTGTCTTGCACATAACGCAAAGTTTTCTTTACCATAATCTAGTGTGTTTGTCCTGGATTACTTTGATATCTGCCAAGTATTCCGGTAACAAATGCCAAGTCAGGGCGTGTACACACTTGAGCATACTGTAGGCTTCCGACAGCTGAAGCATATGGAACCGCTTTCATTTGATCGATCTCATACTGGTTCCTGGGACATTGAAATTTCTCAAATCTATCGCCCTTGATTATAGGCGCAGGTGAAGGCTTACAAGCATGCATACTGTATTTCTTTAGAACTTTTTCCAAGTAAGCCTTCTGTGACAATCCTAATACCCTCTTTCTTCTATCCCGATGAATTTCAATTCCCAAAATGAATGAAGCTTCACCGAGATCTTTCATATCGAAATTTGAGGACAGAAATTTCTTTGTCTCCAGTAGCAGACCGACATCACTGCTAGCAAGTAAAATGTCGTCCACGTACAGGATAAGGAAAATGAATTTTCCACTTTTAAACTTTGCATAAATACAATTGTCCTCTTCATTCTCTTTAAACCCAAATTTCCTTATGGTCTCATCAAACTTTAAATATCACTGCCTAGAGGCTTGCTTTAATCCATAAATGAATTTTCTTAGGCGACATCCCATATGCTCTTTTCCTTTCATGACAAAATCTTTCAGTTGTGCCATGTAAACACTTTCATATAGATCTCCGTTAAGGAATGCCGTCTTTACATCCATCTGATGTAACTCTAAGTCATAATGTGACACTAGTGCCATTATAATTCTGAAGGAATCTTTACATGAGACTGGAGAGAATGTCTCATTGTAATCAATCCCTTCTCTTTGCGTAAAGCCCTTTGCCACGAGTCATGCTTTAAACCTTTCTACATTCCCTCTGGAGTCACGTTTAATCTTATAGACCCATTTACAGCCTACTGTTTTGGCCCCTCTAGGAATATCCTCTAAATTCCAAACACCATTGGAACTCATCGACTTCATCTCATCTTCCATAGCCTCCAGCCATTTGGATGAGTGAACACTTCTCATGACTTCTTCATATGAAGTGGGATCGCCCTCCATATGAACCTCTTCTGTATTATAAACTTTATAGTCACTAGAAATAGCTGACTTCCTGACTCTTTGGGACCTTCTAGGGGCCTCAACTTCTGGTACATTATGTACCTCAACCTGTGGCACATTATCCTCTTGGGGCTGTTATGGCTCTCCCTCATCTGTGGCAATTGGTTCTGTCGGATCCTGAAGATTAGGTTCCCGATCAACATTTGTTTCCACAGCTGGAGAACTCACAATAGGTGTTGGCATCACAATATCAGGTATTGTCGGTGCAGCAGCAGCAATAGGTAGTGAGAAAAACGGCTCTTCAATCATCGGAGTAGGCACACATACCCGCTTCTCCTCAAGATCAATTTCTTGAGCTACCATGCTCCCCCTTACCATTTCTTCCTCTAGAAAAATAGCGTGTCTCGTTTCTACAAATTTTGTGTGTCTGTCTGGGCAGTAGAAACGAAAACTTTTTGACTTTTCTAGATAGCCAATGAAATGGCAGCTCACTGTCTTGGGATCCAGTTTCCCAATATTTGGGTTAAACACTTTAGCCTCAGCTGGGCTCCCCCACACACGCAGGTGGTTTAGTGAGGGTACTCTTCCTATCCACAGCTCGTACGGTGTTTTGGGCACCGACTTACTTGGCACTCTGTTGAGAATATGGATGGCGGTTTTTAACACCTCCATCCACAAACTCAATGGCAAGGTGGAGTAACTCATCATACTGCGCATCATATCTATCAGTGTACGGTTACACCTTTCAGCTACTCCATTCTGCTGAGGCTCGCCTGGTGTTGAATACTGGGTGACTATTCCATTTTCCTGTAGAAACCTCGCAAAAGGTCCAGGAACTTGTCCATATGGGGTATGCCGACCGTAGTACCCCCCCATCAGATATTACTATTTTAATTCTTTTATCATGCTGATTTTCAACTTCAGCTTTGAATATCTTAAATTTATCCAAAGCCTTTGATCTTTCTTTAATTGGATAAATGTATCCAAAACGGGAGTAATCATCTGTGAATGTTATGAACGAGTCACAACCATCCACACTTTGCACAGGAAAAGGACCACAAATGTCTGTGTGAATTATCTCTAAAATTCCTGCGCTTCGGTTGGCACCCTTTTAATTTACTTTACAAACTTTCCTTTAATGCATTCTATGCATTGTTCAAGATAGAACTCTAGTGGAGGAAGAATTTCATTCTTTACTAATCTTTCAATTCTCCCCCTCGAAATATGGACTAAACGACAGTGCCATAATTTCGACGATTCAACTTGAGTTCTCTTTCTTTTCCTGTTCGCATTCACTGACAAGGACGCTATCACATTTACATTCGCATCATACACGTAATGTACTTTATCACGCATAGATAATAAATAAAGCTCATCGTGAAGGAAAGCATCACCAAAACAATTATTATCAAACCATAGTTCACATTTGCCATTCTCAAAATGACAACCATAACCATCTTTGTCTAGACGTGACACACTAATCAAGTTTCTATGAAGCGAAGGAACAAATAAAACATCTCTCAATACAAGCATGAAGCCATCAACTAGCTCGAGGGAGACATCGCCAACAGCTTCAACTTCTGCTTGTACTCCGTTTGCAACTTTAATTTGTCTTTCGCTTCTTAGCGTAGTCCTTGTCGAACGGAATCCCTGTAAAGAATTTGCAACATGAACAGTTCCACCAGAATCAATCCACCAAGTAGATTTAGAAAACTGTATATACAGGGATTCATTTACAAATGAAATTACATTCTCACCATTGGAGCCGGGACAATCTGCTTTACGATGCCCCTTGTCATGGCAGTGGAAACACTCATCTTGAGCTGGAGGGCGCTGTTGCTGATACTTCTGTGGCATAGGGGCATTGTCTTTGGACTGTGAGGAAGAGCCAGCTTGGAAAGATCTTTTCTTTTTATTGTGGACAAAATTAATTGAGCCACCATTCTGGCGCTTCAATCTTTCTTCTTCTTGCACACACATGCTTGTTGCCTTTTCCATGTTCCACTTCTCTGGCTGTGAGTTGTAGTTTACAACGAACGTTGCAAACTCTTTTGGCAGAGAGGCAAACACCAGGTGCACCATAAACTCTTCCTTGAGATCCAAGTCCATTGGTTTGAGCTTGGAGTTTAAGGCGCACATCCCCATGATATGATCTCTTATAGTACCGGCATTGCCATAGTACCTCTTTGTGACCAACTGCTCTATGATCTGTGTGACATAAGTCTTTGAAGAACCAGTAAACAGATTCTTTATCTTTCCAAGGTACTCTGCAGCAGAATCACACTCTCCAATTGAACCCACTTTGCCTTTTTGAGATCATAAGCCATCTTTAAGGGTGCATAGTCCATTTCCTTTTTCTGCCACTCAGCATCAGTGTCAGATTCCCCTCTCACTGGAGCCGATGGCTCAGTGGGCTTTGGAGTGGTGATTATCTCATCCACCTCTCCACAGACGAAAGCAAGATCAACCTTCTTGATCCATTCGCCATAGTTGTCTCCTTTTAGTGTCGGGATGTGATTGATGAATCCCATCAAGTTCGTCCCCGCTGAAAATTTCAAAAAATAGTGAGAACATAATAGCAACAATTGCATGTAATAATTCCAACATTGATCAAAAATAGAACATACAACTGTTTATGCAATTAAATCTATATCACCGTTGGGCAGAGATAGAAATAAAAGCACAAGAACTATGAAATTATAGTATTATAATTAACAACGTTGGTCAGAAAAATAATAATACCATAATCCTCAAAAATACTTTAAACATGCTCTCAAATTTAATTGTCTCATTGGTTCGAATTAAATTAGAGAGCAATAACTTTAAACTTTGCAGTGGAAACATGTTAAATTTCTATTTTCAGAAGCAATACTATGGACTTTTATCTCTAAACAATGTACACGTTGGTGCAAAATTGAATAGCGATCAAACTATAAACAAATTCATACAAAATACTATTGAAAAGGCTTCTGAAAAAAATAGAAAAATGAATTAAATCTTGCACTGTTGAAGCGGCCTGGGCGAGAAATCAGCCCGGTCCAATCAGCGCGCACGGCGCTCGGGCCTTCGGCCCAACAGCTGACGGCCAGGCCGCCAAACCGGCCTGGCGCCGCGCCCCTCTTGGGCCAAATCTGGCCCTCTCACCGCCGCGTCGCCCCCTCGCCGTCGGATCTGAATCCGACGGCCGCCCGCGCGCGTCGCGCGAACAAAACCGGCGACGGCCGGCGCTCCCCGAACCCTAGGGTTCATTCTCTGCCTCCCCCTTTCCTCTCGCGCACGGCAGCGGCCATGGGTGGCCGGGGAAGGTGGCGGCGCCGCCGCGGCTTCCTCGCCGGCGAGCGCACTCGTCGGAGTGAGTGCACCGCCGTCGAGTGAGCCGTGGACGGTGCCCTCTTGAGCCCACGCGCATGCGCCTCCGGCGTCCCGGCGGCGAGCTGAGGCTCCTCGGTGTGCTCCGCCCCGACGAGCGGCGGCGGGTTTCTTTGCCGCACATCGGCGGTGGTGCCGGCGGCAAGACCCAGGTAAGTCCGCCGCCCCTCTTTCCTCTTTTTGCTAGGGTTAGGGTTTGAAAATCTTTTCGATTCGAGATCGATTTGCTTTTCCTTTCTCTGAGTCTTTCGATTCGAGTTCGAATCCGTCTTTTCCCCTACTGGATCTATACGCTAGCAAGGCGACTGATACCATTGTTAAACTGTTAGGACCACTAGAACATAGATCAGTGGAGGTTTCTTTCTCTTTTCTTTGATCTGAGTACAAGAAGTATCTAGATCTACACGAGTACACACATAGAGAGAGGTAGAGAACCTTCAGCGCCTGCAGAGGAGCTTGAGCCGGCCATCTCGGGTTCATTGATGGAGATCTGCGCTAGGGCAGCGGCGAGTGATGCAGCGGCTTCGCGGTCGTGGCGACGTTGTCGTGGACGACGGCGCCAACGGCGACGAGTCGAGGACGAAGGCGGTGGCGGCGATGGTGGTGCTTCCCACTACTCCAACGCCCCCTTCAGATCGGCTTAGAGTTTTGGGAATATGGATGAGGGCGTCGGCGGCACGGTCAACCTCATACCGAGCGCCCCGGCCCCTCACCCCTATTTATTTGACGCTGTACAGTAGGGGCCCACCAACCATTAATGGATTGGGCGGCCCCGATCAGAGCGCGGGATTAAAGGGGCGCGAGATTAAGAGGTCTAATAAGCCGTTAGGAAAGAGATCAATCCAACAGACCTCTATCAAAAGATCAAGACTGTGGACTGCAATTGCTGACTGTGTGCGAGCCCCCCTGGTCAATTCAATGGAAAATGGGTATTAAATTCTGCACAGTGGGACGCTTGGTGCTCACAGTCAGATCCGTTAGAGCATGTCACACTCCAACCGCTCTCTGTCTCCCCTTTCCCATTTCATGCAACCTGAGCCCCCCCATCCTACCTCTTCCCTTCTCTCTCTAGGCATTATTCCTCTGATTTCTTTAACTGCGCCTCTCTCTCACACACACTTTTTATTCTCCTACCTGGGAGGTTTGGACACTGCCAATCCCATCTTTCTCTCCATCATCACCATCCCTGTCTTTATAGTACTACACTAATAGTAGGGTAGCATCATCTTCTCTCTCTAGCTCCTATACATGTAACCTCTCCCTCTTCACACACGCTCAAACGCAAACCCCCGTACAAGAATGATACGCCACTCATGACCAAATCACTCAGATCAATTCCAGTACCTCTTCTTCCTCCTTAGCTTGCAACACCCAAGAAGTTTGCAACAAGATTCCTTCCACAGCATCAGGAGGACTAGCAGGGCGACGACGATGGCAACTCCTGATCTCTCCCTCCACATCAGGCCTCCGTCGCCAGCGGCAACAGCCGGCGAGATGCAGGCCGTGGAGCCGAGGCTGCTGCTGGGGCTAGAGCTCGACACGGCTGCAGCGCCGCCGCCGGCGGTGATGAAGGCCGACGACGCGGCTGCGCAGCGGCACGGCGGCCTCCAGCAGGTGCAGCGGCGGCGGCGGCCGCTGCACCAGCCGAGCCAGACGGCCCACGGGTTCAAGAAGAGCTCGGGCGGCACCGGCGGCGGCGGCGGCGGAGGGAGGAGGAGCGCCAGGGCTCCGCGGATGCGGTGGACCACCGCGCTGCACGCGCACTTCGTGCACGCCGTCGAGCTCCTTGGCGGCCATGAGAGTATGTTCAGAGTGCACACAATTAGCACGGCACATGCATGTACCTGAATTCTTTGATCGATGGGGTTTCCGATCTTGCCCTTGCTGCTAATTTTCTTGGAGTTGTTCTTAATTTGTCGGTGCTTCAAGTAATCTGTTTGATTTATTGCTAAAATATAGTTTGCTACTTCGAGATTTTGAGTTTCTACTAGGATAATGATTGAATTGAGAACACTGAAGATAATTTAAGTATCACGCGTGTTATTTTCCTTGAACATTACCAATGTTTAAGGATTTAAAGGGCAAATTTTAGCATAAATAAGCTCTTCTAGTAATTTGTTTGTTCTTACTTTCCTGTTGCAAGAAGATTTTAACCTTAATTATTATGTATATATCTTCTATTCATTCGTAATAAAAATATGAAATATACTACTTTAATCTACACATGGTTTCGTGCAAACTGAGAGTTTATTCTATTATGTGATTCTTCCTCCATGCATGCATGTGCATATATATTCTTGGTTCTGAAACTTCTTTCGCTTTGATTTTTGTTTGCAACTTCTAGGAGCAACACCAAAGTCAGTATTGGAACTGATGAACGTGAAGGATCTTACACTAGCCCATGTCAAGAGCCACCTGCAGGCAACGCTTTAATTTTCTCCTCTTTTACCAGCATGTATAACATGTCTATCCACACAAACACTTTCACTGCCACTAGTCTCTCATCACCCAACTAAGTAAAATTAGAAAAAAGACGTGTTCACATACCCTGTTTCATACCTTAGCTAGATTCTTGTTGCTAGCTGATACCATGTACCTTTTGTCCTTTTTGTCCTCCAACTCACTTAAATATACACGCATCACACGGCTAATTATCTGTATGACACATGCTCCAAGACTAAACCATATGGCACACACACACAAGGAATAAGCATGCCATGCCAGTCTTGACACATCCATGTATCTTTCTTTTCCTGCAGATGTACAGGACAGTGAAGGGCACAGACAGATCATGCTTTGCAGGTAAAAAATAACACACACACATATTGCCTAGATCCTTAATGTCCTGGCACTGCCCATGTCGTCCGAGTAGTTGTCGATCGATCAAGATCATGTCACAAACAGTGCTGAATTATTGGGATGCATAGGATGTTCACCAACTGAAAGTCCCACAAAACACAGCCATAGATCTCATCAGCTTAATTGTACCGTAGCACTGTATGTAATCCATATATGTGTGTGTGTTTAGTTTGCAATTTGATGAGACATATGCATGTATCATGTGTTGCAGGCCATGGGCAGGCCAGAGACATGGCCTTTCTGAGAAGAGGTGCTGCTGGTGAAGTGGATGGCTTTGATGTTTTCAACAGCAACAGCTCGGTCAACACCACCACTACCTTCAACAACGATACTGCTAGGTTAGCACATTACATTTATTTCCTTTCTGCCAAATAATGAATTCTAATACCACATTAATTTTGACAAAGTACTTACAAATCTGTATATATATTGTACAAATATGACGCATGTTTTGTTCCTTCTCTCGGTCTTTGTGTCTGCACAAGTCTGAATGTGTACAGTGATCTTCATTATGACTTTGTGGCCCACAAAACAAAGGGAACACAATTAACAAAAAGAGACATTCCTCATCCTTAAAGCCTCATTTTTTTGGATATTAGAACCATTATTTTGTCCAATGAAAACTCTACCTTAAACTCTCGACAAATATAATCCCTGTGTTCCAAAAAGGTTCCCCTGAAAATGTGTGAGAATATGTAAAGAATAGCATTAGCATACTCTTATGAAGTGAAAAAAATATCCATATATTATTATCTTACAGACAGTTCCTATAAGAATGAAATTGACCAGGAACTGAAAGTTTTTTGGTCCATCTCTGACACGTGCTAATTAGTTGAAACTGAAGCAGCAGCCAAAGCCATGATAGTTTGCCGTGCGTGCATGTTTCTCTGATCCCTATGCGCTTGCTCGCAGCACTGCATGCAGCCTTTGGCCTGCCATTGAATCGATCATGTGCTCCTTTTTCATCTCGAAATGAAAATTTCCATCACATTTTGTCATCGATCACACTCATCAGTCATCAGCATCTTCATCTCTCTCTCTCTCTCTCTCTCTCTCTCTCTCTCTCTCTCTCTCTCTTCCTTTTATTTTGGTACTAGTAACATCTGATCTCTGAGAAAGAGCAAGCATGCCTAGACTAGCAAGCCTAGGTATCCAGGTGTTGTGACGTTTTCTCCATGCCTGCCGTACTGCAGCTCTGAAACCACCACGCCCTCCTCCGATCCTGCACTTCGCCATTTTTTCAGCATGCTCCTCATTTCAAACTCTCATGCACGCTTGAAGCTTGTACTGATCCTCTGGTGCAGTGCAGAACAGACTACGTACTACTGCAGATAGATAGATTAGAGAGAGAGAGAGAGGTAAGCACTATACCGGTACCCCCAGGTCTGGTGTGAACAAAATTGAGCATGGATGCATCAAGCTTTGTACAAAGGAGCAGGAGAGGGGACACACGAGATGAAAGAAGAGCAGCAAGAGGCCGGCTGCTTGTAGCATGGATGCATACGAACATTGCACTGCATTTCAGGAAGGGTCATGATGCACAGGAAGACTCTACTCCCTCCCGGTCCCGGGACTCCAGCATGCCCTCCTCCTCCTCCCAAACCTTCTCTGCACGCGTCCATGCTTGATGCTTCCCTCTCAGGGCCGTCAGATCAGTGTTGGTAGCAGCTAGCTCCTCCTCTAGTGTTGTTGTTGGCTTGTTGCTGTGGCTGCTGGGGTAGCCAATGATCAGGTAGTAGATGGTTGGATCGACATGTTCAGATCGATCAGATCCATGCATATCGATCAATTGTCCCTCTGCTGGCGGTGGCCGGCCCGGCCCTACCGGCGTCGCGCCGGTGCCGGTGCCGGTGGGAATCTCGCGTTGCGACGGGCGCTACGAGACAAGCGGCGGCTCCATCGGCCTTGACCGCGGGGAAAGCCTGCCTGCCTGCGGCGGCGGCCCGGCTTGAACAGTTGTAGTGGCGAGCATGGACAAGCGACTTGGCAGCGTTACCGCAGCTACCTGACCGATCCATCGATGGATGGCATGGATGTGTTCCCAGCAGGCGTACCTCCTCAGGATTCAGATGCGTGTCCCCGGCCCCATCACCTAGCTAGATGGCCTTGTTCCTTAATCTCACTTAGGGTTTTAGTAGGTTCTAAGCATCCAAGTTTTCTTACATATGGATGGTGAAAAAGATTGGAACTTTTTTTCTTTTTCTAAAAGCAAAGAAGTTTTCCTAGTAGCATGCACATTATTAGTTAATAACATCGATCGTATGAGTTGAAGTGATGGTGAGGATGGAAATTACTGATGGCCTACTGCTTCTACTGGCACCATTGATGGTTTATTTGCTGCGAGTAACTCCTACTGATGCAGGAGGTCACGGTCTCCATCAGGAGAGCTGGAGCAGCAGCGGCTGGATCATCAAGAAGCAGCAGCGGCCGCTTGTGCTTGGATCCACGCCCACCAGCGGCTCCAGAGCTGCGATGAACTGACGCTGCAGCCACCGCCATGCCGCCTGCGGCCTGCAGCTGACCGCCTCTTGACGACGACGACCACGGAGCAGCAATGCCAGCAGCAGGTAGTTACTACTCTTATACTCCACTTGCATTGGCTGCCTCACACATCTTTAAAACAAACAAGGAATTTATACGGATCACGCGACCGCATGCACAATATTCAATTTCCGGTTTAATTCAGATCAGGTGCTGCAATGCAAGTGCAAGCAATTCAATACCGGTACTGCATTTATCTTCTTCGTCCTTATTGGAGGCAAAGAGGATATATATATCTTGAATGTTGCTACTATACATTCACTTTGTTTATGTCATGCCATAGTACAAACATTAACCTAGAAGATTTTGATGGACTAGTAGGCCAAGCATTTTTAGCTTTGACCTTCAATAACCAAAATAACCACTGCTACAAAAACGATTTGTAGCAACGCCTTGTTTTTTTAGGGGTGGGTTGGTCGAAAAGTTATTCATTTCTACAAATGAATGTGGTCACTATAGCTTTTGACCCGCCCCTTGAAATGTATTTTCAGTGACATAAGATATGACGCCATCACTCACCTCTACAAATGAGCCCCTAGTATTTTTTAGCTGCAAAAACTAGGGATAGGTAAAATCTTTTTGTGTAGTACTGAACTGAACAAATTTTAAGCTTAAGTTTGATGGTATGCATAATTCAAACCAGAATCATCATGAGAAAATATTTTCATAGAAATTGGTATTGGAATTGGTTTCATCATGTACAATATACATGCAGGGATCAAAGGGAGGAGAGCAAGATCATCTCGGAGAAGGTGCCGTCGTTGTTCATCATCTCGCGGACGAGACTCCGGAGAAATTACCATCCCCGGCGCCACCCCATGACCACCACGCAGGAAGCGGCTTCTTCCAGCTGCCGTCGCCGACGAACAACACGAGCAGCAGCGGCGACACGGCCTCGAGCTCCGAGTGGCTCCAGCAGCGGCGCCACTACTGCAGCGGCGGGGGCGGCATGAGCGTCAGGCTTCCGGCCGCCGGACTGTCGGCCCCGCCGCCGCCGCCGAGCCTGGAGATGAGCCTGGGAAGGCAGGGGTGGCAGATGGAGCAGCACGTCGGCGCCGAGTTCGAGTTCGAGTCGTCGTCGCCGGCGGCGGCGGCGCCCAACGAGCTAGCCATGCTCAAGTGCTTGTGAAATTGTTTAGTTATTTCTTGCTAATTAATTAACTGCTTAAAGCTAGCCTAATTTGCAGTCAAGACTGTTAGCCATGCCGTTGAAATCCATGTCCGATGAGCTAATCTTATCTTCGCCGTCTTTTGTTTGTTTGTTTCTTCCCTTTCCCGTTGCCCCACTGGAAGATCGTCGTTATCTGTCACGTTCCAAACCATATGTAACCACAATAACGAACATGGCCGGCCAGTATATAATCTCAAATATGGCCTAGAGATCTTTTTTTCTTTAATAAAGAAATGAAGATTTGTAGCTCTTTCTGAATCAAAGATACTAAGTTCGATTTCTGGGATCGGACCAGATGCTTCACCGGGGATTTTCTCTAGTGTACAGTCTCCACTTGGATGCTTTCAAGCGTTGCCTCTTACGCGTGAAGCTACAATGGGATTGTGACGTGTCCGTCACCTTCGGAGGTTTCCGGTGATCTCGAGAAGGACGTGGTCTAAGAATCCGAGTGTAGTTGTAGATTTGTTTGTACATGTGTGGTGTGAGGTGTGTGTGGAGTGGGTGTGAGTGTTACGTATGAACAGATTCTACAGCTGTATCCAGATGGGAGGCTTAAAAAAAGATTTGATAATATCGTTAGCATCAATCACCCAATCAAAACAGGACACGTGGCACCAGCATGTTCCCATCGTGACGGCAACGGTGGAGCTGAGGGGGTTGCCGGGTTGGTGCGCACGCGCCGTGCCGCCCGGTTCTCCCTCGGAGCGGTCGCCGGCCGCCGGCCCGGAGGAAGTTACCGTGCGGTGACACCGCCCCGTCGTCTGCGCACGCAGACGCGATAGGAACAACGAGGCCGACGACTAGGCACGCGCCTGGCACTGGCAGGTAGCCGAGCCGATCCTGTGTTCCGACAGGGCGACAGCGACCCGGCGAGGCGAAACCGCGTGCTCGGCGGGCGCGCCTGCCGTTTCGCGGCCGCTGTCGTCGCCGCGCCGCGCCGGCGACGTCTAGAAGCCTGATCCGTTCGGCGCCGGCGCGGTATATAAGCAGAGGCCGAGGGGCTCCCGAGCTGAGCAACCATCCAACTCATCCAGGCTTTGTTTCTCTCTTCAGCACACACGCACACGACACCAACTGAAATCTAGTTAGCTCGGGTGACTCTGCATCGTCTCAAGCATCTCCATGGCTTCCACGGCGGCGGCGGCGTCCAACTTGTGGCTCGGTGGGTTCGCCGCGGCGGTGCGGGGGACGTGGCAGGCGGTGGCGGCCGGCCACGGCGACACGCGGCCGAGCCCCCAGCAGCAGCAGCAGCAGAAGAAGAAGACAGCGGCGGTGCAAGCAGGAGCCGCCGCGGCCGGTGGGAAGGCGGCGGAGGTGGTGGATGTCGGGAGGTGCGGCGGCGCCATGTCCGACACCACAGTTTACCTGCTGCTCGACCGGTTCACGCCCAGCTGATTCGTCGCCGTCGCCGTCGCCGCGACAGCCGGAAGCTATATGTGTAAATAAATGCTGTAACTACTAGAATTGAAATGCCATCTTGCATTTTCGCTGGCCGTGAAGGTGGACGCCTGGAAGGCTGATCCGTTCGCGTTCGGCTCGGCTCGGCCGGCGGCGCGGCGCGCGATATAAGAAACACCAGGCCAGGCCCCATGTGTGCTCGTCACAGAACCTTCTCCCGCGCGCACCGAGTTCAGCTCGGGCTTCACCTGACACCTCCATGCGACGACGGCGACCAACCTGGCCGACCTGTGGTTTGGCGAGCTCGCCGCGGTGGTGCAGCAGGGGACGTGGCAGGCGACGCCGGCCGGCCGGCCACGGCGACCCGCGGCCCCGCCACGAGCTCGGACGCGAGGAGAAGGCAGCGCAAGGAGCCGGGAGGTGCGGCGGCACCATGCCCGACGCCACGGCCTACCTGCTGCTCGACCAGCTCGCGCCCGCCGCCGCCGCTGCCGCCGTTGAGAATCGAGATGCTTCGAGAAGAAGAAGAAGGCGGCGGCGGCGGCGGCGGCTGATGAAACGAGGAGGAGGAACGGCACGCGCGCGCACGGGGGGCTTCCGATGGTCACTAAGACTGGCTTCGCCGCCGTCGCGTCAGGGCACGTCCGCATCGCGACGGCGACGGCGGAGCTGGAAGGTTTATCGTCAGCGCAACACGACGACGACCGCGGCACGCGCCGGCCAGGCTGGCAGCTAGCTGAGCCGGCCCCGTTCCGCCTTCCGATCGACAGCGACCCGGCGGGGGCGGGGCGGACGAAACCGCGGGCTCGGCGCGCCTGCCGTTCCGCTGCCGCTGTCGTGGCCGGCCGCGCGCTGCGCCGTCGACATCGACGTCTAGAAGCCTGATCCGTTCGCGCTCGGCTCGGCTGGCGCGCTATATGAGCGCGGGCCGGGGTCCAAGCTACTCGCTCACTCACTCATCAGAGCCAGGCGGGCCAAGTGTTCTCCTCTCCTCCTCGCCGAACCTTTCCCCGCACTCGCCAACTGAATTCGGCTCAGCTCAGCTCGGGTCGATCCTCCGATCGCCATGTCCTCGACGACGGCGTCCAGCCTGGCCGGCGTGTGGCTCGGCGAGCTAGCCGCGGCGGTGCAGGGCGGGTGGCAGGCGCTGGCGGCCAGCCACGGGGGGCAGCAGCACCAGCAGAGGAAGCTGAGAGCCGGTCCTGGCGAGCAGAAGCACAAGGCGCCGGCGCCGGCGGGAGCAGCGGCCGCCCAGCTGAGCTCAGCTGCGGTGGCGGCCTCGCCCGCGCTCCGGCGATCTGTACAGGCAGAATAATGGCAGCCGATCGCCGTGTAAATGCTGTGGATTGTAATGCCATCTTGGCATCTTGCTGCCGGCTGTTCACTTCCCCCATTTCTTGCGCTCCATGGGCGCAACTGCAATGTCCCACGAACAATGAACATAGAGGGTGACTAACTGCATATGCAAAGTTCGGCAAGGCGCTAGGCGTTTTCTAGGCGTTGACCCACCGCCTAGAGCCTAGGCGTTAGCAAGGCATTTTCTAGGCGTTAGTATATACACATAAATATGTTTAAAAAAGAAAAAGAAAACAGCAGATAACTGGACTTCAGGGAAGAGAAAGGCCCATAAAACAGTAAACGGCCCAAAGCCCAAGTCCCAAACACCTTATCAGCTTATCCCTTTCTCCTCTGCTCGGTCTCCCGCAATACATACACATACAGCCGCCGCCGCCGCTGGTTCCCTCCCGCATCTCTCTCTCCCCGTCTCCTCTGGTCAGCACGCCGCCCGCCGCTCCTTGCCCCCCACCGAAGACCTCCGCTCGTCGTCCGCTCATCCTCTTCCACCAGCGACACGAGCCCGCTCATCCTCTTCCACCAGCGACCTCCGCCCGCCGGCCGCTGGTCTTCCTCTCCCCCACTGGTGACCTCCGCTCGCCTATCCCTCCGCCTACCCCTTAGGCGAGGCGGCACCCCTCCGCCCAGCGCGTAAGCGCGCCTAGGCGCGCCTAAGGCGTCGCCTTGCCGAACTCTGTGCATATGCATCACCCAGCAAAACATCTCAGCAATGGAGGATGCATACTCTTGGGAGGAATGCATCAAATAAAATGCAGGCAACTCATAATACAATTTACAAGAATCAGAATGGGCCGGTCTTTGCGCACCTCATCATTCTACTTGCAAAACAACTAACAGCCATACAAGCAATGATCAGCTACGAACAAAAGGAATGGGGGGCAACAACTCTAAGAAATGGCGAAATGCACAGATATTTACACCTCTTCTCTGCACACAGCAAAGGTTATGGGGGGTCAGGTCAGTGGGTGAAGGTGCTCAGCTCCTCGCTGTAAACAGTCTCGCTGGCGCCGAACACGGGCTTCTCTTCCTCCCACTTGATGATCTCCCGGCCGTAGCGGATCGCGGACCGGACCGACTCCTGGTCCAGCGCGTTCACGTACGACACGTAGAGCTTCCGCCCCGTGAGGGAGCCGAACAGCCTCTTGAACTTTGTCGCCATGTAGTGCGCGGCCATCTGGGCCAGCGTCGCGCCGGTCTGGCTGCTCCGGGTGCTCCTGCTGCTGCCGTTGAGCAGGTTGCGGCTGATCAGGGGAGTGAAGTCATCGAACCAATCGCACGATGTTAGAGGGGAGCTGTTAATCTTCTGCTCTAGGAGATCAAACTTGGTGAGTAGGAGGAGGAAATCCATTTGCTCAAATGTTGGATGAAGGGCAATGCTCTCGAACAGCTGCCTGCTCTCTATCATCTTGTTGACAATGGTGCCATTTGCATCCTCATAGTACTCATCATAGTCGTTAGCAGCAACACAGAAGATAACAAGCCTCACATCATCAAACATTTGCAGCCATTTGCAGTTCTCATGCAAACCTCTGTTGTTTATCCTGATCAGCTGGTACCTGAAAGCAAATGGAAAAGTTGATTTCGGGAAAGATGGAGAATAACTAGTGCAACCTGAAGCTATTTTAGAGAGGAAAATGAAACAGAATTACACAGCTATCACAATCCCTGACCTAAGTCAATAATTAAAACCTATAATATAATGTTTAACAAACGTGCATGTGAGTTTCGATCCTAACCTGCTCGCTCTACATGAAAATGCCACAGGCCCATACATTATAAAAAAAGTATTCACATTTAAGAGGTGTCTAGTCTAGATAACACAGTACGGCACACTAACAAAGAAGCTGTAGAGAGAGAAAGTGAGATAGGTAATACATCACTAGCAGACTACTATTGCCTTTAGAGTGAGAACTGACCTTAGCAAGGTGTCTTGTGGATCAGGCTCATCAGCGCCCTGTCCACCCAAAGACATCTGTGGGAAAGAGAATTCTGTTGATGCTAGCCCATCCGAGGATGTAATTCCATCAGCATACAGTATATCGATATCAGAGAGCTCATATTCAGTTCTAGAAATATCAACAGCCTGGCCATTCCAAACAAGGTTGAAGAATGAGCAATCACAATTATATAATAACCAAAGAAAAAAAGGTTTGCAATGTCCCAATAATACCTTGTCAAGAAAATAATTGGCAGCAGGTGGAAGGAATGGCAGTTCACTTCTTCGTTTATATGTAGCTTGAATAGCATGATCTTTCCATAGTTCCTCAACAAGTGGTGCATATTCACGACTAGCTGCAGGGAAAATGTCTTCAAGGTTACCTAAAGCCATTGCCTTAAGAATCCAATCAGAGAATGCTTTCAAGCGTGGAATAAGGGAGTATTCAGTAACTTCATCAGAGAACCCAGATTCACAGCGGCCTGCAGAAAAAAAAATCACTTGTAGCAGGCACAATTGCAAACATAGAAATGTTTTCTTTTATTACTTTGATTCACAACAAGGAAACAATTAGGAGTATTCCTTAAACTCCCAATTGTTTTAAGGGTGGTAAAAAATTGGGCCGTACCAGAGCTAGAAGGGTCATGCTGACTGTTTCTTCTTCTATCAGCTAAAGCTTCATCTTCAAACCGCTCACGGCCTTCAAGTAATATACCAAGGTAGTTGTATATGTTGCTTTGTATGACAAGTTTCAGATCTTCACGCTCATCCACTGAAAATGGTTTGCTCTTGTACAAGAACTTGGCCTGATATATTCAAAAGATTCAACATCATTTGCCACATCAACATTGCAAATTTGTGGGGTGCACAACACTGATCCTTATTTATGTGCAAAGCATATCTTGGATGGTGATATTACTACAGCTGATCAACTTATATGTCCGTGCACATTAATTTAGCAGATGTCCATAAACACTGTACCTGTTTGAGTATGCTGCTTGCCCCTGACCCAACCAACAAAAGCTTCTGGATAGTCCTTTGCTCCAGGTAGTCAGGAATAGCTCGATTTACCATGTGAGCAGCTTCTTCACCACATTGATTAGTTGCTTTGTTTGGAGTTGGCAATGACAGGACAGGACTAAGAAGCTTCACTATAGGCTGGTGAGAAAGTTAGAAAAATTCAAAGGGGGTCAGTTTCCCTCCGAAGTATTACAAGGCATCTACATAAGAAGGATCCCAGCGTTACCTTATCCCAGATCTTCCCTTTAACAGTTTTTTGGCCTTCCTCTTGGTAAGTCCCATCAGCATTCACCCAAAAATGAGGTTTCCCAGCACATTGGACCCCAGCCAACTAAAATCGAACATTTTTTAGGAAAAACAAGCAAACAGCAGCATATCTTAAGGTGAGGCAGTAGCATTTGATTCCAAACCTTAAGCATTTGCAGTTCAGACTTGGTAATCTCTCGTCCATTAATCAATATTCCGGTGTTTCCGTTGCTTGCCTTTTGAGCTAGTGAACCTCCAACATTGAGATTTGCACTGATTATGCAATGGGGCTTGTGTCCCTCCTAGAAAAATTTCAATGAGAGCAATCTTGTCAGATTTGTCAAGGACAAATTATTACAGGATTTGTACGAAGAAAATAGCAAAATGCAGCAACTAAATTATTAACAAAATTGTGAAATGGCATAAGAATGACCAAAAAAAGTCAACTGTTATATTCAATTTTTCCCAAATTCACAAGCCAAGTCAAACCTGGCACCTGAGACCAAAACCATGTTCTATATATCATGACTAAATTGCTGTCAACTTGTCCAAAAAGATTGTGTCTAATAACTCCACATGTAATATCACAGACATGCCAACCTTGATAGGCAACCTTGTGCAGCTCTGAACTAAAAAAACTAAAAAATATCAGATTCTCCTGATTTAGACAGCACACTACCCACTATCATTCCTAGGACAATGAGACCATTCGGACCATGATACAACACCCAACGAAGCTGATTCATCAGACAGAGCCCCAGCGAAGTCAACTAAATATCCCATACCATGTTCAGCAGCACTAGGCATCCAGATTTCCAGTCCATGCATCATGATTGCAATAAATAACATAAATCTAGTGAACTCTGGCTATACATAAATGCCATAAGTTGTTCTGCAAAGAGTTTACCCAAGATAACACCTAAAGAAGTAATCTTCACTTCATATCTGCACATTGCAGGCGTAGTGTCCCTATTTCTACTATTAAGACTAACAGGAATAAACACGAATCACAATCAATTCAATTATAGTCTGTGTTGCATCAGATAGCTACATGGTTCCGGATGAGCAAAGGAAAATTCAGATCGCCACGAGTCACATACCTTCCCCCAGAAGCCGGACACCTTGTCGTACCAGTAGAAGCCCGGCCTGAGCCTGGAAGGCGGGCACGGGCACCCCTGCAGCACCACGAGCTCCTCCGGCGACAGCCTTGACCCGTTGACGTACACGTCCTCCGCCCGCAGCTGGTTCGCGGCACACTCTCGCTCGCTCCTCATGACCAGTTCCACCTCCGCGGCGCTGAGCAGGCGCCGCAGCACGCGCGACCCTCGCCCCAGCGCATCCCGCCTGGACTCGGCCACGGGCCGGCCGATGCAGTCCAGGCACTTGCGCCCCTCCGGCATGGAGCCCATCGCCCGGAGCACGCAGCCCGCGCAGTACCGCGCCCCGCAGGCGAGGCACGACTCCTTGTCGCGGCCCCAGAAGCCGCCCCCTTTCCCGCACCTGTAGCAGCCGCGGGACCTGCCGCCCCTCCAGTGCGCGGGCGAGAGGGAGCCGCTCGACTGGCCGGCAGCGGCGCGGGGGAGGGCCGCCCCCGCGGCGGCATCGTCCTCCTCCTCCTCTTCCTCCTCCTCGTACTCGCCCTCATCGTCGGAGGAGTGGAGGAGGGAGCCGCTGGTCTCGGCGAAGGTAACCGCAGCCAGGTGGCGGGGCTTCGGCGGCAGAGCCGGGGCCCCACCGTCGCCGTCGCCCTCGTCGTCGGAGGGGGAGGAGGGTGGGAGCTCAGCGGAATGGTGCGCGGCGGCGTGGTGGTTCTCGATGACGGAGGTGGGGGAGTCCACCACGGCTCCCCCCGCGGCGGGGGCGGGCGCGGCGGAGCGGGGCGCGGGGTGGGCGCGGGGGTGGATGGCGGAGCAGAGGGAGGACGGGGTGAGCGGGCGGACTACGGGTAGCGTGGAAGAGGACGCGGAGGGGGAGCCCGGGGGCGAGGAGGAGAGCGCGGCGATCGGGATGCGGGAGAGGTCGAGCGGGATGGCGCGCGGGAGCGAGTAAGGGAGCGGCGGGCCGTCGTACTCCGCCGCGAAGGAGTAGTCGGTGGCCCCGGCGCCGGCGGCAGCGGCCATGGCCGGAGGCGGCTGCAGCGGCGAGGACGGCGGGCAGGAGGAGGATGCTAGGGTTCCGGGAGAGGCATGGGGGTTGGAAACCCTAGGCGAGGGGGGGAAAGCCGAGCGGAGCAGGGGAGGGGAGGAGTAGCTTTTTGGAGCATGCGCGAGAGAGGAGACGAGACGAGAGGAAAGCGAGGGGGAGAGAGACAGAGGTGGTGGTAGAGAAGGCAACGGCTTTTGCCCCTGAGCCGGGTCCATGAACCGGTAGACCAACTGCTGCGGCTAGAGATGGCGTCTTTTGTATTTCTTCTTCAGCAAGATCAGCTTTCCATTGGTGACTGGAAAATTTTGTTATCATGAAACAATGAGTTATTCAGCCATGTGTCTTAACGAGTCAACAAGAATAAGTAACCAAGTAATGCTCGAAGAAAACGACAACTGAACCAGCTATAAACCGTGCCACTGAGTTGGTGATAATTTGATATATTTCTACGAACTTATCGCGATGTACTTTCTTACCTCAGCTATATAAACCGCTAGTAGTTGGTGAGCTATTAAAGTATGGCTGACTATAATTAGTGATAGAGGATGAGATTTCGGTTATGATAAGTATTTAAGGATAGATAGTGTTAGAAAAGCCAGCAGCTAAACTACAACCGTCGTTGACTGTTCGGCTGCACTAGCTACAACTCAGCATCTGTGGTTGTGCTGCTCCACAGCTGCTGCTGCCGACGGGCACTGCTAATTCGGCCAATCAGGTGAGCGCACGGCTGAATCGATGTAGGGCAGCCAAACAGTTGCAGGCAGCATGAATTAGCCCAACGGGATGCAAGTAGTGTAGCCGAACGAAATTGCATAAGAATGGATGAAGCACTAAGATATAAATTGTTAAGATGTTACGAGAAGGCTAATATTAACTGGCCACTATACCATAAAAAGCTATGACTGAATTCTAACCTAAGGATTAGGTTTGAAATTGGTGTCGGACTAGTAATGCTGCATTCTCGGAAGCATACGATTTGGAGATATTTGGCATTTAGGCACATGTAGAAATAATGAGAAAGATTGATTGTCTTACTTTTATAGTGGTGGGAAGATAGAAGCAATAGTAAGACTGCGTACCGTTGATGTGCTGGACGGTGATCGCTAGATAGGTTCTCACTCTAGTGTTGAAGTCTACTTTTATATATCCGTGGAGATGAGAGGTTTGCAAATATAGCTAATAATAAAAAAAAGATAAAGTTTATTTTTTCAACCCTCAACCATCACGACTTATACCCACTTTCAATAGGGAAAGAACATAAATTTCGATTACATACGTAGCATGTTATCTCAAAGGGAGTGTCTATCTCTCACTTGAGTGAAATATCACATCTTCTCACTCAATTATTTGAACCACTGGATTAAGATCCAAGGGCTCTCCTTCATCTTCTACCTCCAACTTCTCTCCTTCCACGCCGATACACCACCCGCCGCCACCCGGCCGCCGCGCAGGCCTCTCCCTCCGCCGCCTCCCGCAGCCATCGCCCTCGCCCCGGCCCCGCCCAACCGCCGTCCTCCGCCGCCGGCCTCGCCGCCCCCGCGCCCACCACCACCGCCGCCGGGCCGGCCTGCCGCCGCCGGCCCTCCTTCTATGGCTGGTGGTGAGCAGCGCCCCCCAGCAACCGGGAACCCTAGCCTGAACCCTAATCTCGTCGGAGTTGGAGAAGAAGGTGTAGATAGGGGAAAAAATCGAGTGAAGAGAGTCTCCAAATCACTCGAGTGAGATTTAGCTTTCTCCTTTATGAAACCAAGGCGAAGGTAATTGTATTGTTTGTCATAGCTAGCACTCCAAATCACTCGAGTGAGATGTTACGTAAGACTTCTACATTACAACATCTGAGTTAGTTTTTTACCCCATACATACTTACAAGTTGCAAACTAATAATATTTATAGAATCACTTGAATCGTGCAGCTGGTTCCTATTAAAAAAAGGAATTTTCACACAAGATGAAAAAGTTCCATCATCGGTGCATCCTCGATCGCTGCCCGGTCCAGCAGCCGCCTCCGCCGGTGACGGTTTGAACACGCTGAAACTCACCTCGCCGGCGAGCTAATTTAAAAATCCATGCTCGCATCCCTCCGGTGAGCTTTTCGGTTGAGCCTGCCAGCAACCCCGGCGGCGCTTTTCCGCTTTCCCGCCTCGAAATGGAGCCCCGGCGTTTTTTTGTTTTTAAAAACCCGCGCTTTTCTCTGCTGCACTGCGGCGCACGATCTCGTGATCCGCCCCCCACCGTGGACCGCGTCCACCCAGCCAGGCCTGCCGCGGAGCTCACCCCCCGACCCCGTCCGGGTACGCGAACGGGGACCGGTACGGAAGGAATTGACCGGCGGGGCCCACACCAAGCCCACGAGTCCAGGCGCCCAGCCCCAGCCCGACATGGACGCGCGACCGACAGGTGGGCCAGCCTGGCGGCGCGAGGCGGCAGCGGGCACGAGATTTTTTTTTTCGATTCGTTTTTATTATCCTTTTCCTTCTTTTCTTTTCGAGCGCGCGTGCTGCCAGCTGGCCGGTCGGGTGTCGCGGGGCGTGGGGCCCGGACGGGCGGACGGACACGGATGCGAGTTGGCAGGAGGCTGGGCCGTGGGCCCGCGCCGCGCCGTGCCGCTGCTGCTGCCGCCCTTCTAGACGTGCGCGACTGCACGGTTCGGTGAGGAGGGGGCCAGTGGGACCCGCAGACCGCGTGGCGACCAGGGTTAAAATATCCGACCGGTTAGCGGTAACCGCCGGCCTCCTGTTCCTGTTTACGGACTGGTTTAACCGGTTACCGGTAGAAATCGGTCAAATTCAAATTTGAATTCAAATGGCGCAGTTCAACCGGTTCGTACCGGTATACCGGCCGGTTAGACCGGTTTATCGGCCGGTTTGACCGGTTTACCGGTCGGTTTGACTGGTAACTTGTCAAATTCAATTTTTTTTCTTTTTTGGTTTAAATTCAAATGCCCGCAAAGTATACTAAATAAATATTTGTATAACATATTTTAGTCTAAATGAACCCTCCAACCCTCTTTTGTACTACTTTATATTGTATTTGTATACTTTTGTATGCACGTTTTTTTTATTTAACTTCAAATCCCCGCAAACTATACTAAATGAATGAATTTTGAAGAAAATTTGACACCATTAGATTCGTCGCACCTTAAAGTATTTTTAGGAATTTTTTGAGAATTTTTCATTTTTTTAAATTCAAATTTAAATTTTGAATTTGGAACGGTTTCCTCCCGCACCAAACCGGAACCGGTCCGGACCGGTTTGACCGCGGACCGGTTACTGACGGTTTGGTTTGGTGAACCCTGTCCCCACCCCGCCACAGGGTTAAAAAAACCGGTCGGAACCGGTCCGGTTACCGCGGTTACCGGTCTTACCGGCCCGGACCGGTTCCGGTTCCGGCCGGTTAGAAACCGGCCCAAATTCAAATTTTAAATTTGAATTCCAAAAAATGGAAAAATCTCAAAAACTTTCTAAAAATACTTCAAGGTGCAACGAATTTAATGGTGTCAAATTTTCTCAAAAATTCGTTCATTTAGTATAGTTTGCGGGGAGTTGAAGTTAAATCAAAAAAGAAAAAGAAAAAAATGGGCCGGCCCATTAAGGCCCACCAGGCAAACCGGTAAAACCGGTCGGTAAACCGGTAAAACCGGCCGGTAAACCGGTTGCACGGGAGCTTTTGAATTTGGATTCGAATTCAAACCGGTCAAACCGACCAGTAAACCGGTAAAACCGGCCGGTAAACCGGTCGGAACCGATTGCACGGGAGTTTTTGAATTTATTTGAATTTAGATTTGAATTCAACCGGTTTCCACCGGTTACCGGTCCAACCGGTCCGGTAAACCAGAACCGGTCGCCGGCGGTTTGGGTTAACCGGTCGGGATAAAAAACCCTGCCCCGCCACCGCCACCGCCGCCCCCAAGCAAGTCTCGCAGCCCCAGCCCGAACCCCGGGGGCCGAGCCTTCCTCCCATGGCCCCGCCCCACTCCATGGCGGCGGCCTCCGATCGCGCCGGCCCCGGGCCCGACGCCGGCGCAGGCGAGCCCTCGCTCCGCCTCCGCCGACGCCGGCGATTCCTCCGGCGGCCGGCGCGAGAATGGCGGCCCGCTCCCGCCGCCGAATCCGCAGCAGCAGCCCGAGATGCTGTACTTCCGCGCGTCGGCGCCCGCGCACCGCCGCGTCAAGGAGAGCCCCCTCAGCTCCGACGCCATCTTCCGGCAGGTGAGGATGCGCCAATGCTTAGAATCTCCGCCTCCCTGCCGATTCCCGCGATTCCATGACCCGTGCGCCCGCTCCGATCCTTGCGGGCCGCGAAACCGTGTTGCTTCCAGTCAACTCCGCCTCTGGCCTCTGCCTTTTGTGTTCAAATCGCGCTTTGTGCTGTCGTTAGCTTAATTCGCGTCGGTTACCGTCTCCCGTGCCGGGATGCCTATCCGTGGGCTCCCGAATCGCCGATAGATTCTGCGCGTGTACCGGGACGGGTACAATTCGTTTCGTGGGGGCATATGCTACTGCGGATTGAGGTCGGTGTTTGCTTGGTTTGGGGATCAGGGGGGCCAGTGCGCGGCTGGGCGCCGGACGCGTGCCATGCAGAATTTGGCATCGGGCGGCTGAAGCAGCAAACAACGAACGTAACTGTTGCCACTAGGAGAGCTCTGCGTGTTGAAACGGAAGGACAAACGTGTCGTTTGCGGTCGTTGTTGGTAGCAGTACTGTACAGATAGCCAGGTACAGAGAGTTGTTGTGACTTAGGTCAGATGGTTCTGATCTGAGTTAATACTAACTTTTCAGCAGCTGCAGGGCTGACTGGGCAGCTTCAGAGTTAATACTGACTTTTCAAACTACAGTTCGTGTTACATTGTTTCGACTTCAGTCAGGTGCTTCAGATTTGGAGCTGCAGGCTGCAATTGCAGGGCTAATGAAGCAGTGTCATGACTCATCATCCCAGTATCAAATGTTGACTTTTCAAACTACATTCCGTGTTACATTGTTCACATAGTGCATTATGTTGCATGCTGATTGATGTACTTGCCTTTCTGTTTGGGGCATTGCTTCTGCTTGAGGACCATATAAAGCTTATTCTGGTATGGGACCACATACTGGTTCGCCCTCCATTTTTGACTAGGCATATTATTGGATGGTTTTTTTTTTCTTTTTCAATGGACTTGTTTTACATGTTACTCTAGAAAGCCATACCAGTGTAGCACTAACTGGGCCCAGACAAGTTGATGTCAAATTGTTGAATGAGACTTAAACTGTACACTAGTGAGGCTGGGAAATGATTTGAGCCTCCTACAACTCACACCCAAATTGGTGCCTTGTCCATACCAAATTTGATCTGTTTCTATCTGAAATTTATACTCGTAATAGATCTGAACGATAACCTAATTTACTTTTGAAGGTAGAGGTTTAGTTCAATGCTTAATTGGATGATAATCTAATCCTCTGTGAGTTATCCGTACGTATATACATCGCATTCTTCCTACACATGTTCCTGGGATGCCACCAGAGGACAGATGTCCTTGTGAGAGTTTTACTATAATATTAGTACATCAAATGTCATTTGTATCTTCTTCTTGAACTAAGAGTGAATCCTCAGTTTGTAAGCCATGTGAGAACTTAATTACAATATGAGTTTATTAAATTTCATTTATCTTATTCTTATTTAACTGATCCAAGTCATATTTCGTGGTTGCTGCATAAAATTGAGGTCCTGAAACTAATCAGTCCTCTTGATTCCAGAGCCATGCGGGTCTCTTGAATCTATGCATTGTTGTGTTGATTGCAGTGAACAGCAGACTCATTATTGAGAATTTAATGAAGGTTTGTCACTTTACCTTTCATTTCCCTTGACTTCATTCAGAGCTCCCAATCCATCTCCAGATGTAGCATTTGGTTCCTGTGCTTTCTGCACACTTTTCTAGTATGCATCTATCACATTTTCATGTTCTCAATTTACTGTTGCAGTATGGCCTATTGATAAGAGCTGGATTTTGGTTCAGTGCAAGATCGCTGGGAGACTGGCCCTTTCTTATGTGCTGGTGGATATACTAGCTCATTTGATTCTACTGGGTTTCAACTAACAGCAGTAAGCTTCACAGGATTAATCATTCTGTTTATTGCAGCCTCACATTACCGATTTTCCCACTTGTTGCACTCGTGGCTGAGAAGCTGATTAGAAGGAAGCTCATTGGTGAACATGTAAGTTTCCTTCACAGCACTGTGTAGTCTTTAGAAAAGTTGCTTCTAAATAAGTAAATAATCATGTCATTTTCACCAAACATGCTCTTTATTGTTTACTATGTATATCTTGGAGCAATAGATGTAATATTTGAGGGTTGAATTCTATAAAGGATTCGTCCTTTTTTCTATTCTGTATGCTTTTTTTCCATTGTGCTATTTATGACTTGTATACACCTCTTGCAGGTGGTTATTCTTCTTCATATCATTATTACAACATCTGTCATCGTCTATCCAGCTGTTGTGATTCTTAAGTAAGAATATTTCTTTTTGACTTTGCAGTTTGTTTGGATGCATCTTCTTTTGACATTCGTTGACCTCTTATATTTAATGGTATGGGATATACTCAATTCGTTTATTATTCATGATTTGCAGTACTTTGTGGTATGGTGGTGAACTACGTTGTTGTGTCTCACAATTAACCTTTCTTTTAGTTACATGACATAAACTTCAAATTGGACGATTTAAAAGGAGGCTTATATGACACTAGTATTTAATTTTATCCGGTGATAAAGTTTCTTATGTAACCTTTGAACATTTACCTCTTGAGTCTATATTGCCTTGCTCTGTCTTGATCCATCCATGGAGAGACCAAATTGGAAAGATTTATATGTAGCCCAGAGATGTCAATTCACATAATGCTGTGGCTATTTTGTTTTCTATCGTTGTAGCTTAGAATCCTTTTCTGAAGTGCCCTGAACACCGACTGTATTAAAAAAATTGAAAGTAGAAATGTAAAGTAAGCAGCTGCAGTGTTTGGAATTTCTTATGCTGCTTTGCAAGTAGCATTGGAATATATTGTAATTTGGTTGAGTCAATGTTATCTCTCCAAAAGAGGCACCAGGTGCTGAAAGTTACTTTTTTGTTGATTATATTGTCAATGAGATTCCAGAACTCTGTATGCTTCATGCAATATGTTACTTAGTTTCATTTAATTTTGTTAGTTTATTTTAATTTTCTGATTGCCAAGAAATGATACTTCAAAAGATAGTTTCCCATACATGAATTCTGGATTATCAGCTCAGTTACATAAAAAATTTCAGGTGCGACTCAGCAGTACTATCTGGATTTGTGCTAATGTTTCTTGCAAGCATCATGTGGATGAAGCTTGTCTCTTATGCACATACAAATTATGATATAAGGGTGTTGTCCAAAAGTACTGAAAAGGTAATGTGTTGAAATGTTCATCTGAATTAGTTTAGATATTTGGCTAACAAGTTGCATGTTTCTCAACGTTGATCTACTCCACTTTAAACTTCTTTTCCAGTTTATTGTATATAGTTCCTTTTGAACACAATGAAATATAGTTCGAATTAATTATGTTTCCATTAGGAGATTCAAACATTTTTTAATAGCTTCTCATATTGTGTTCTTTTTTGCATATCCCTAACCAGATATACTCTTAGGCAAGGATGGGTAAGTTTTGTCTACATGCGTGTGCTACTCCCATCATCAGTATACCTCTGTGCATATCTCTACATAGTATGTTCATATACTAATTCTAATGTACTTTAAAGGAAATTGTATGAAATATATCAAAAGCATCTCTGTATTTCAAATATATAGTGATTAACTGATTATGCCTTGATACTAGTATATGAAAATATGTGCACATACCCTATGCATGGTCAAATACCCAATAGTATAGACCAACCAAGATGGTCTAGTATGATCATATACTCCTCGTTACTCTTCGTTGGTCTAGTATGATCATGAGGTACATGTAGGAGTAGCTACACGTGCTTGTAGAATGGATTTTTCCTATGATTATATCATTCATTCTCATTTTTTCATGCCAGTGAACCATTGTTATTCTTATATAATAGGGTGCTGCATATGGCAATTATGTCGATCCTGAGAATATGAAAGATCCAACCATTAAAAGTCTACTGTACTTTATGTTGGCCCCAACACTTTGTTACCAGGTACTATTCTTCTACAAGGCTTCTATTTGATTTTTTGAAGTTATGCTATCGATTCCTTCATACTTGTATCTAGTTACACTAGAGACAAAACATGAATGTCCTAATTTCACTTTGGTGCATTATGCAGCCAACTTATCCTCGAACTACATGTATTAGGAAGGGCTGGGTGATCCGACAACTTGTAAAGTGTCTTATTTTTACAGGCCTGATGGGCTTCATAATTGAGCAGGTAAGCCTTCTATGTTCCTCAAGTAACATTTATTTATATGGGGTCTTGAATTAAATTCCAAATCTCTTTTGTTTTCAGTACATAAATCCGATTGTGAAGAATTCCAAGCATCCACTGAAGGGGAATTTTTTGAATGCTATAGAGAGAGTCTTGAAACTCTCAGTGCCAACACTATATGTATGGCTTTGCATGTTCTATTGCTTTTTCCATTTATGGTTAGTAACTTACTTCAGTTGGGTACCACGTGTATCAGGAGTACCTTTAATTTCGTAGATAGTGGTGGTTATCTACAATAGGGCAAGTGACTTTTGACCTGACATTGATGTTTCCTCTACACGGCATTCATCCTTTTTTTTTAATTCTAGGCTGAACATTCTAGCTGAACTCCTTCGTTTTGGTGATCGTGAATTCTACAAGGACTGGTGGAATGCCAAAACTGTTGAAGAGGTGAGAGGCCTGTTAAAATCTAAGTTCATTTCTTTTCCAGGTGAAACTTTAAATAGGACGGACATTATTTCCATGCATTTTAATGCGATAATATTTTGGGGCTTACTTCAGTACTGGAGAATGTGGAACATGGTAATCTTCTTGCTACATCCATCTTCATATTTCTTTACTCTTGTTCAGATAGCACTTGATTACTTAACTAATAACATTGTTATGGTAGTGACTGATAAGCATATCCTTCAAGTAACTGACAATTGGTCTACCTTTTTGTCAGCCTGTTCATAAGTGGATCATTCGACATATATATTTTCCATGCATAAGGAAAGGCTGTCCAGGGTAATTGCTTCTATATGTCTACAAGAAGTGCACACTTGTTCTTCTTTGCTTTCCAATTTTCTGTATGCAGTTAGTCCACCTAGCTAAATAGTACCAAAATAATATGTTATTTTTGGCTTTCCACATGATGCTCATACATAACAGTAAAAAATTCACCATATACAAATCTTGATAAATGGGGAAACAGGCTGGCCAGAGTATTAGCACTCAATCATCATAGTTCTAATGAAGACAACCAAACAATTGACAATACTGTTGTGAGAATGTCAGAATATGACAGATCAAGAATTTAGTTTCGTTGTTAAATGATATACCATGCAGATAGTACTGTTCGGAAACAAATTTGGAATAAATTTAAGAAATATACATGGATTAGGTGTATATAAAACAATTGAGGATAGAGTACAGAAGGATATCTGATATTGAGTTGGAAAAAATATCTTAATTCTGTCTTCTGTTGAATGTCATATGTAAATACATGAAGAAAGATAATTCTGTTAGTCTTATGATATTCTTTACTTTTCGGAAGTGACATGATTTTTCTCAGTTAATTCTCAAATTCATATTGTATATACACTGCAGGGTGTAGCTATTCTAATCTCGTTTCTGGTTTCAGCTGTATTTCATGAGGTACTATAGTTCTTCTGAAACCTTTATTGCTTATACGTCATTTCTGACTCATTTTCTAGACACCAGCTAAAGCAGGAAACAACAGGTTTCTATGCTGTTATTGAGAAATGCTCTCGCTTGAATTCTAGTCAGCATGTTACCAATATAATCCATCTTGAACATTGGCTTCTTTCTTTCATTTTGCATGTTTCCATTTTACTTAAAAGAATGTAATATGACCATTTGCATGTATTTGTCAGTTTATCATAATCTCATTTCCTTCTCATTGTGAATTTGCAGATATGTGTTGCTGTGCCATGCCACATTTTCAAATTCTGGGCATTTTTCAGGATCATGTTTCAGGTATAGAAGTAACACTTACACGTACCAGTTTACACATATCCTCACATTTCAGATTTCCATCGCTGCATTCCATAAAGAACTACATTACACCATCCTGGATACAATATACTTTCCACTGTGTTTCACATAGGCTGAGTGGCTGACACCACTAATGTCTTTCTTCCCCAGATACCATTGGTGTTCTTGACGAGATATCTTCAAGATAAGTTCCAGAACATAATGGTATGCTGCCCTTAAACACAATCTCCGTTTCTTCCCTTGCTTCATTCCACATGAATAACCTTACATAAACTGTACCGATCTGAGCAGGTGGGCAACATGATATTCTGGTTCTTCTTCAGCATAGTTGGACAGCCGATGTGTGTCCTTTTATATTATCATGATGTCATGAACAGGCAAGCCCAGGCAAGTAGATAGTTCTGCTGAAATACAAACCATGATACAGATCATCAGATGGAAACCGAATCGAATAGGCTGGAAGAAGTAGCAGCCCCCTTGGCGTGTTTATCACCAGCTAGTCAGCTTGCAAATGCTCCCATTCCGTGCGGCCGTGCCAGGGATGCAGCGTGTACATTACCTGTGATGCAACATCAAGATCTGACAGAGCAACCGACATGTCAAAACTTTTTCGGTCTACATGCCAGCAGTGCTGTGTGTAACATCCCGTAAAAATTACGGAATGTTATATACTCTAAAAATGCGAGTTTTCAAAAACTTTTTGTGTGAATGTGTTAATAGCTAGAATAATTTAAGAATGTCTTCTCTTCTATCTCAAATTCCTAGAATTTAAAACCAAATTAAGATAAGGACTATATCGCTAGTGTGAAATAATTGGAGTTATTTGGCTCTTCTCAAATCTACCTTGTTTAAAATTGTTTGTTGGATTTTATCGAAATTATTTTGAGCTTGTCTGATTGAATTGAGTGGAGTTCAAATTAATTTGAGCCAATTAATTTGAACTCAAATGCTAACAGGCCTAAAGCCTCTAACCCAGCTAACACCTAGCTAACCAGCCCAGCTATCTAATCCTAACAAGCCCATCTAACTTCCTTAACCCAGCCTGCTAACTTCCTGCCCAACCCGTTAACCCGCACCAGCCCAAACCGAGCGCCCCAGCCCAGCACCACGCGTCGGCCCGATAGCACCATCGCAGCCCGACCTGCCAGCCTGTGCAGCCCGATCACCCGGCCTGCTAACCTTGCCTGGCTCGTTAAACAACACCCCGGCCTGCCTTCTAGCTTCGGCCCAAACCGCGAACCCGCCGGCCGATCTGCGGCCCACACCCCGGCCTGCCTTCTAGCTTCGGCCCAAACCGCGAACCCGCCGGCCGATCTGCGGCCCAGACCCGCGCACGCGCGCGCCCACGCGCGCGGACGCGCCGAGAAGCCCGCTCCGCCCCACCGGCCTGCTTTGCCACGGCCCAGCTCCGCGCACAGTCCAGCACCAGCCGCCTCACCCCTTACCTTCTGACGCCGACGCCCTGGCCCCGCTTGTCGGCCGCACGCGGATGCTCCCCTGTTCTTCTCCGCGCGGACGACGCCGCCTTCCGCTCGACCTCGCCTTTTTCCGCATCGCGACAGTGGAGGCTAACCACCCGCATTCCACGCCGGCCTCACCTGCCCGCGCTGACGCCCGCGCCTGCCCTCCCTGTCGGCCGCGACCCCGAGCCTAGATCGGAGATGCCCTTGATGCTTGCCACGTAGCCCCGTCCGCGAACCGCCACCCGCGGGGCGATCCTCGGTGTCCGTGCCGCCGTGAGGACCAAGCCAAGCCCGAGTGCCCGCCTATAAAACCCCAATCGGCCTCCCACGAACCCTAGAGCCCTTGGGTGCTTTTCCTTTCCGCCGCCGGCACAGCAAGAAAGGGGAGATGAGCCAAGAACAGAGGAGAGAGGGAAGGAGAAGAAGGAGAGGAGGGGCGCCAAGAGGGTCTCGCCGCCGAGAGGAGGAGCGTCACCGCCGGAGCAAGACGCCGCCACCGCACCCGGAGGGAAGGACCTGCGACGCTGCCGTCAAGCCAGCGCCCCGTTCGACTCCAACGTCGCTGCTGCTCTGCCTGCACGGCTTCGACTCGCCACGGCCGCACCTTGACACCGCTTCAAATCTGTCGCCCTCGAGCCCTTCGGTAGGTGTCGCCGCCTATCCTCGTCACCCTCGTGCTGCCCGGCGTGAGCCTTGTACCGCCGATGAGCCTCCCGTAGATGTGCCGTAGGCCCCGTCCCTTGTTTGTTGCAGGAGCCCGTCGTGCGGCGCCGCCGTCTACCCGCAGACCGCCGTCGCGTTATCCCTGCGCCGCCGTGCCGAGCTCGCTCGGCAGGGCCATGTCGCGGCCCTGGGAACCAGGTGCCCGCGCATGCGCGCGCGGCCCAATCCCGAGCAAGCCTGGGGCATTGCCTTTGGCACGCCACGGCGAGCTCCGCCACCGTTGTACCTCTAGCCCGCCGCCGTGGCCTTGGCTTTCCAAGTATCCACGCGCGTGCGTTGCTATGCCGTTGTGCCGCGGTCTCGGCCAGAGCCGAGAGCCCACGCGCGCACGCCAACCTCCGCCTTGCTTTGACCCAGGTAGACGCGTCCACGGTCGCGATGTCGCGGTCGCGATGTCGCGTTCGCGACGTGACCACCCCTACGGGCTTTCCGTCGAACGCCCTAGGGGCACACACACCCCGACCACGCCGCGAGCGCACGGACCGCCATGGACTTCGCTTTGGGTGCACCCCACATCGCGCTCGCGCGCACAGGCCCGAGGCCGAGCCTTCGCCTCGCCTCGGCGCCAAGCTTCTGCCTCGCCCCGCGACACCCTTGGCTTCGTCATCGGACCCGCCGCCGCGCCTCACGGCCTTGCTCTGCTCTGTTCTGCCTTGGTCCAACTTTGCAGCGCCGTCGCCCTTGATCCCGCCGTGGCCGCACGACCTCGCCACGGACTCACCCTGACTGAACCGATGGAGAAGGGAGCTTGTACCGCCGCCGCCGCAGCCTGGAGATCGAGCCGCCGCCGCTAGTAACGCCGTTGTCCCGCCGCCTTTCCGCCACACGGACCCAAGCCCCGGTGCCGCAAGCACCAGAACCAAGCTAGGCCCTGCACCATGCCTCTGTCGGCCGCCGCCTTGACCTGCCCGGGCTCGCCGTCGTTCCCGTGCTTAGACGCTACCCTGCGCACGCGCCGTTGTGGCCGCCGCCGCGACCCTAGCTCCGCCATGGCCGCGCCTCGCCTTCACCTCGCCACCGCACAGTCCCCGTCCTTGACCGCGCGCCCCTGCCAAGCCCGTCGGAGGAGGCGAGAGAAGCAAGAAGAGGAGAAAGACGCACTGCTATGCGGGCCCGGCTCGCCAGTGAAAAGAAGAAGAGAGGGGAGGAGAAATGGGCCGCCTGTGCCCCGTCGGCCCGAAAAACCGCCCGCGAAGAAAAGAAGAGGAGGAGAAGAGGTGATGGGCCGCCCGTGCCCCGTCGGCCCAGTCCGCGAGCCGTCCTTCCGAGCTGCAGCCCGAGCCAGCCCGCTAAGCCGAGTCCCGATCCGGCCGTTCTCCTGAGCCACCAAGCCAAACCTGATGGGCCACCTAGCCGGCCCAATCTCTTTGAGCCCGTTTACAACCCCTTGCCCTTTTTATTTTTCTTTTAACCAGACCTGACACGCGGAACCCACTGGTCAGTGACTTGGTGCCGCTGACATGTGGGCCCTACCTGGACATCGACCCAGTTGACCGTTGACTTGGTCAACATTGACCGCGTCAACGCTGACGTCATCAAAGGCCATGATGATGTCAGCATTTGGCGAACCCCGTGATGACGTCATGCTGACGTCAGCAGGACACGTGGCACTCCCCGGTGCTGCCACGTGTCAGCCTGTGTGTTTTTCTTTTTCCGAAAACCTTTATTTAATTCTAGAAATTGTTTTAAGCATAAAAAATTGATAATAAATCAACCGGAGCTCCGAAAATTATGAAACCAGTTTCATAATTCTTCTAAAATCATGATCTACACGTTAGAGTAGGTTTTGTTATGAGTTGGATCTTATTTGAGTAGTTTTGTGCATTCTTGCACTTTGGCCCCTATAGTAATTCGTAATTACGAATAGGTCCTGCTGTTCAAAGAAGATCGACGCCCCGGACGCCCAGAAGACCCAGGAGGACATCCCGGACTACGAGAAGACCCCGAGGACCTCGGAAGACTACGAAGAGCTACCAGGTTCACGCCCATCTATGACTTGAATTCCTATTAGGCATTGCTTGCTAGAATTGCTATTGCTATACTTGTGTGTGAGAGATAAGCCTGCATGGCCTACTTATACTGTATTCCTTGCATCCCTATACCTTGATTGATTCTTGAATGCTTTGGCTACTATGAGAGTGATTGGGTATGAGATTCCATGATATGATAGTCTTGGCATGCATGAGATCCATTTTGTGAGGAGCCAGAGATAGGGCTTTTAGCGGGGGCAAGTGAATGTCCGGGGATGTGTGGTGGGTACATCCTAAGAAGCACCTGTGGCGGGTGCGGGATGAGGAGGGGTGTACCTGTGTGGTTGCCCAAGGAGAGGTGATACCTGTGATGGGTGCCTTTGGCGGACCTTTGCGGAGGACTGCGCGCTTGCCCCGGCAATATAGTTCGAGATAGTGCCCCTGGTGACGGAACTATGTCAAACGTGCACACCACTTACCCCCGTATGGGCAGGGGTTCCAGCCATTTCTAGCTGTGCAGTACCAGACTGTGGCTGTGTTTAACGAGAGGGTAGGCCGAGCACGCCCATAGGAATTCGGGGTGCGTCAGGCCCGGTCGGGTGTTCCGACCCTAGTCTCCAGGAGAGGGTAGACCGCGCACGCCCAAGTCGGGGTGCGTGGGCCCGGTCGGGTTCTCCGACCCCAGTCTCCGAGATTCTCGAAGCCATGGCCAGGCTAGAGATCCACAGCCCCGGAACATTCGTTGCGGCGAATGTATCCCACCCCGGGAATGCAGGATGGTACTGTCATGGTTAGGGAGTCATGGTTGTGGGCTGTCTCAGCCGGTTAGCTCCCGGCTTGCAGCCCGAGTGGGTACAGGTGTACAACCCCTGCAGTGTGAAAACTATACGTATAGCCGCGTACTCGGTCATGTACAACTCTTGATCCGGCCACACTTTCATAGAGTAGTGAGCCCCAGTATTCTACCTCCCTCTAGTCCACTTCCCCCTGTGGAGTCAGATGAGGTGCAGGGAGAGGGAGTTTCCTGCACCGACCTGGGATGGGTGAGAGACATAATTATGGATATATATATGTATATGCTTGCATAGGAAACCCTAGCCTATCCTTTGGCTACTTTTTATACCTTTGCATCTACTTAAAGCTTGCATACGGATACGGATGGTGACGTGAACCTATCCCGTCCTTGGAGATAATTTGGCAAGATGCAGGGTCCGATCAGGAGTTTGACGCCAACAACAACAGATGGTACGATTGAAGCTTAGAAGCCCGTGCTACGCTCAAGTGCCGCCTGTGGAGATGAAGTTCGAGTTGAAGGATGGCCTGAAGACCAGCTACCGCTACCGTTTTCTGTTTGTTCCAGTTTAGCCCAATGGGCTTGTAATAAAAGTTTCGTACTGCAAATGCTCTGGATATTGTAATAATTAAATCTATATTTGAAGCTATTTTAAGTGAGTATGAACTGATTTACTGCCTGAAATGAGTTCTGTATGTGATAGCTACTGATCCAGAGACTATCACAACGATACAGGGATTCGGGTTCTTCGTTCGAATGCCTGAAATGAGTTCTGTATGTGATAGCTACTGATCCAGAGACTATCACAACGATACAGGGATTCGGGTTCTTCGTTCGAAAACCCGGGTCGTTTCACTGTGTGCATAATGTCTTGTAACATGTATGTCTGTACCATGAATCCGTGATGTGTCACGCCTCGAGGATCCAAAATGAGCCCAAAAGGGGAAGAAAAAAAGGCTCGCTTAAGGTGGAGAGATACAGGGTAAACAGGTTCGCAGTGCAGATATATCAAAACCTGAAAATGAACTTGGTCTGAATCTATGGTACGGTGATACAAGTTTGTGTACTAATATCGCTGGAAAAGAATAATGAATGAGTATGTTCATGAATCCTCTTCTCCTGTGATGTGATGTCCGAGTAAGGGCAACCAAACAGGCTGTGCCCAGCTCGAGCTGGAGGCCCGCCTATGTTTTCGTTCATTCGATGGCTTTGCATTCGGACATGGCCTAAATTTGCTTCGTCTTTCAGCTTGGGTGCGTTTGCACCCCACCACAAGGTCTTACGCTTGATTGCCTCGCACATGAAAACAAGTTCCACCGGTGCGGCCCTCCTGTTACGAATACTGAGAACTTTAACCGCATTCTTGTCAACAACACTTAGCTTTAACCTCAGTCTAGTCACGAATACTTAAAACTTAACTAATGTACCCGATATTTAAAATATTGAGTATAGTGTAAGTATTTATGACCGATGATGGGTCTTTACGAATACAGCACGTCCCACTTGGGCTTATTGTTGCCTACAAAAAACTGCTCCATGCTAAAATGGCACTGGCATTGCAATTTGGCCCTTATTCAATCCTCAGCTGAAATTACAGCCTACTTTCCTACTAGTACCAGGTCTCCATTGTCCCTAGCGTCCACTAAGAGCATTGCCGAGCATTTGTATGTGGCTCGACAAAAATGTCTTTCAACTCAACAATCCAGACCTGAATAGCTAGAGCACAAGGTGGAAGGCACATGCTTCACCCTAACAAAGGAAAGGATACTTCTACTTTGAAGAAAAAATTTGTATACTTCTACTTTGAAGAAAAAATTTGTAATTTCACCAAATTTGTAACTTGATTTGGTAGGGGTGCACCAGGCCAAGGCTGTAGTGCAAAGCCAAGGCGACACACGAGGGCCCTAGTGGCAAGCCACTATGATGGACCCTCCCCCAATAAAAAATAAATTTAATATCAAAGTGGACACATGGTCCACATATCAGATATTAAACTGATAAGAACAGATACTACACTTGATCTTAGCCAAAAGGCCGAGAAAGGTATGAGTTATCCGGGTGTGCTGCACTTTCTTTTATAGTGCTCTCTCCCAACGCTGCTGTTTAGCTATTCGATGTGGTACTAAAACAATAGGTCGGTTCTTTCTAATACCGCTGCATCCCGTGTCCGATCATGCTTAGTTTCCTGGGCCCAATTCGGCGGCCCAACAGGCCAGTAGGCCCGTTGAATGCTGGCCATAGGTTTGCTCTGAAAGACATGAGCTGAATACTGGCCATTAGCCACCCAATTACAGCTTCAATGTAAACTTCGATGCTTGTGCTAGGACACAATGCGTTTGCGCAGGAGGGTAGACTTGGATGCGTGTTCGAGCAAATCGAATTCAGAGACTGTGTTTGTTCAGTTTGATTTATGTGCAAAGGGCTCAGTTTTTTACTCGTATTTTGGTGAAGCTAAGTTGCTTGGATGCCAGTCAGCTCCACATACAGCAACGCAAAGACAAGGGTTAAAAACTGATCTAAGTTTGTGCTGTAACTAGCTGCAAACTGCTGAAGTCAGATCAGATAGAAAAATGTATGAACTTGTAGTGAGAGCTACTGGAAGTCTGGAACCAACCTGACAGTTTAATCGATTTCATGCTTTACACACAAATGTCAGAACATGCTTCGACCAACCTGACACTGTTCGCTGGGGACAAAATTCACTTACAGAAACGAATAAATGAGTTTTGTACATGAAAATTAATGTTTCTGAAATCATCCTTTATAGAGTAGTCTCGTACAAAAATGTACAGCAAGCATACCTAGGGTTGCAGCCTATCGAGCAACGGACGGCATCCAAAATTGCAAATCCTCAGAAAATTTACCAGTTTACCACCACTTCTGACAAATTTGACCAACCATTTTATTCACTTGCTAGAATGTAATTTGTGTACAAATCATACGTTGATATCGTGTCCCGTAAAATACATGAATTCACATGGGTCCACAGTATAGAGCTATGATGCTACCACAGTCCAGAGCGCCTCTAACAAATCATGTATTGTTGGTAAAAAAATTGCTATATCCGCTGTATACTAATCACACAACCTTGGGGTTGCAACCATAAATCCCAAAAACATCCCTGTCAATAACAAAAAGAATATGTATAGACTAAGAAAATTACAGTGTTACCGGCTTAGTCTCCCTTGTGTCCCACCGAGGGCATTCCAAGCATTTGTGTATGCTGTATGCATCTAGATAAAAATGTTTCAAAGGTCATACTGCCAGGAAGGATCAAGTTTCAGATCCACTAACTTGATCTTAATGGCAGAATCCATCGCATCCTATTACTCAGCACTTTGGTCAGATTGTGCTGGAGTATCCGATTTGTTTTGTTCACCTTGTGTTGCATTGTTGCCATCATTGACAGGGAAAACTTCTGACTGCAGCACTGGCGAAATATTGTTAACTTGAAGCCATGTTGCTTCCCACAAACTGTTTTCACCAGTTTTTGTCTTTGACAGGATGCAACTTGCTTTCATCACCATCAGTACGTTCTTGATTAGCTCTGGGATAGCCTCCTGTAGCTTCTCTAACCTCCTCCCTCTCAATTTGACTTTCATAAACTTCTCTACCATTGCAAGGACTTCCAGCCAAAGCTTACCAAAACCGCTCTGTGCTGCAAGGTCTTTAAGAGACTGCAAGAACACCTTGCATAACAGTTTTACAGCATGCAAGAGGGACATCTCCATGTTTCTAAAATCTTTTGGTGAGTGATTCTGCGCAATCTCCAACAATTCATCAAGCAACTGGAAGATAATGTCAAATGTCATCAACCATGCTGAAGATGGAATTGATATTCCATCAACTACTAAGCATCTATGCAACGACAACAGTGCATGGTTTGTCACTTCTTCCCTCTGATCTGTGCACACCTTCCGTAGAGCCTGCACAAGACGAAGCCACATCTCAGCAATTCCTTCCAATATCCTGTCCACCTCTCCACCAGCTCCTTTAACCTCACGTGTCCACCGTGTTAGGCAATTCACTGAATCTGCCATTAGGATCAAAGCATGAATAGATCTTTCTGTAGACCCAAGCCGAGACTCTGCAAACTGCCTTGACGCCTCCACTGAAAGGGCAAAGTTGGCAGGTGAGAGGTGTGATCCCTCTGACATGATAAAAACTAGGGCTTCAAAACCCACGTCAGAAGCATCAGGATGGCGCGCAGTGATGCAGATCAAGGAAATGACAGTTCGCCAACCCATCTGGGATTTGATGTGGATTGCATTGGCTTTGACAAGCCGCGTGACCTCCAAGGTAATGTTCTCACAGTAAGCATCAGCTACACGAGCATCAAGTTTCAAAATTAGCTGAAGTGACCTCAGTAGGTCATCTACTAGGTTCTCCTTGTAAGGGAGCAACCTCTGACAGATGTGCAGGAGGCCAAAGACAGCCTTTTCCACCAGATTGCAGGGCATCACTGTGGACTGAATGATATGGGCTATATGTTCATAAACACCCTGCCACAAAAGAACAATCCTGACTCTGTTATTCAATGTGATAGTAATAAGAAGCTCTAGACAGAAGACGGCTGTTCCTTCATCATCAAGGAGCTGGTGATCTTCTGAGGTCGTCCAGCTGCCTGAATGAGGGCTTTTGCTAGATTTGAGAGTGAATCAGCTTGTAAGAATTTACTCTCAGTGAAGATAGCACCTATCTGGCACTTCCTTGCAGTCTCTGAAGCATTCCTCTGAGCAACAAGTTGCTCCTCGGTTGGTTGGGACCTAGGCTCTTCAGGATCGTAATACAGTAGTTGGCTGAACCTGCCCATCAGTCCATAAGATTTTTTCGGGGCGCTAACAGGGAATACTGGAGGTGCTGCTGCAGATGAGGAGGCAAGCTTGCTGGGCAACAAATCTGAGGAGTCCTGATCATCAAATGTATTGCCAGTGAGGCGAGAAGGAAGAATGCCAATCTTCTGCAATTTTAAAATGCATTCTACTATACTCGTCCATCCACTGCGTATATGATCACCATAAGTAGTTGCTATAGTGAAAACAGCCTCTGTTGCCATTCTAGCCTTCGTATCCTCCCCAAAAGCTGTTACAGGATCATCACTGTCGGTACTGTTCAACAAAGTTGTGAACTTACATAGTGCCACAACAAGATCCTTCAGCACATCATCAAGTTGATAGAATGCAGCCAGTTTCGCCACCGACAGTAAACCATCCATGCATCCTGTAAGGACCTCTTCATGCTCAACATTGTCAAAAACCACAGATATTGCAGCGATAGTTGGCCCAGCCATGATAGAAAACAAGTCATGATCAAGGAAAGGGCAGGAGTTGCAAGCAATGTACGCTGATGTTCTCTTTGACTTCCACATCAGGTCAACCCAACGGTTGAAAGACATCTCAGAACAACCAGCTCCTTGCTCTGGAATGGTTCTGATTTCATTCCGGCAAATAGAATAATAAATCTCTGACAAGAACTCCCTTGGAAGATCATTGCCTCCATTTTATACGACGATTGTTACTAATAAAGTCTTCTTCAGTCATCTTCTTCTTAACCCTTACATTGTGTTGATCGGTGTTAAGCAGGATTACTGAATATGATAACACCAATGCAGCATCAATATTGACAAATATTTGTGGTGATTGTTCATAGTATCGCTCAGAAAAAGCCTCAAGAATTCTATGTATCTTCTGTGACTCACCAGGCAGCCGGAAAGTTTCCAAGAAGAGCCTTAAAGCAGCATCCAAATTCATGTCCTTGAAGTCAAAGGTTCTAGCAAATTCATGAAGGACCTGAATAGAGAACTCGTCATGATTACCCAGGTAGTCCCCAAGAAGATTCTTGTCTAACCCAGGTGTGTACCGGAAGAAAAGAGCAACATTGTGTGGATCAAGTTTTTCAGGCAAGAGATGAGCACCTTGCAGGAACTCAAAACCCTTCTTTTTGTCCCTATTGAAGATTTCAACGCCAACCATTAGCTTGCTCTTGATGCCCTTTTGCTGGTTAACAAATTTAACCCATTGATCAGGATCTTTATTGTTCTCACACTTCAACTGCCAAAATGGAAAATATTCACTTATTTTCTAGCACTGTTTGATCATGATGCCGAGGTCCACTATTGGTCCGCTCTGCCATGGCCTGAATGACAGCTACCAAACCATCCGAAGCAAGCACATTTAAGGCCGACAAAGGGCTGTTCTGAGGAACGAGAGTACTCTATCCTGCTTGTGATGAGTGAATTGTCAACCGTGCGGTGTGATCGTGCGCTTGGTCTTTGGATTGCAGGTACACGGGCGTCGAGTGTCGACGGGGAGCTGCCGTGGACGTGCTGTGGCCGATGGACTGTGCGGTGGACGGCGGTGAAGGGCAGTCGGGACCGGAGCTCGGACCGGGCGGCAGCTGTGGCGTCCACTCCTGGATCGAGGGCGCAAGCGGCGACGGAAGGCGGGTTTCTTGGTTTGCGCCACAAAACCAAGGAGGCGGACGGCGGTTGAAGACGCCAAGTCGTGGAAGCACGGGCGTCGGTCTCGGGACTGACGGAGGCGACGGGCGTTGACGGCGTCTAGGGCCTCGCTGCGGGCGAGGAGGTGACGGGCGTCGGACGGCGTCTAGGGCCGTCAGAAGGCTGAGGCGGGAATGGCGTCTAGGGCCACGGCGCGGAGGCGGGAATCTTCCCGTGCGTGAGGTTTTGGCGGTTTTCTCAAAACCGGCCACCTACCCGGGTTTCGCGGACCCTCCAAAACCGCGGACTGGATCTTCATCAAGACGGCGGCATCGCGGAGAAGACTTCGTTTCGAAGAAAGAACCTCGGCCGTCGGATGAGATCGTGTACAGGGGGTGCTGCAGCCAACCGGTCTGACCGGTCCCTGGCACCGGTCTGACCGGTCTAACCAACCGGTCTGACCGGTCCAGCGTACCGGTCTGACCGGTCCCGCGGGTATAAATACCCCTTCACTTGTGTTAGGTTAGGAGCGGCTTTTGTATTGTGTCCGTGAATTCTCTGTTTCCCCAGGCCGCCGCCCTTGTGTTTCTCTTTCCCTGTTCATCTCTTTAGGGTAGATTTGAATGTTTTTTTGTGTGAGAACTCTTGTGGATTTGATTGGGAAAGGAGGCCCTAACCTCCTCGTGCCCTCTGGGCGGTTTGAATCAATTCATCTCCTCGTTTTGTGCCTTGTTTGATGAAATTTCGATTTCGTTTTTGGGGCACTTGATTGCGAGGAGTCCATGAGTTCTTTGCTGTGATTCCCATCCTTCTAATCCTGTCCTAAAACCTCTGGAATCACTGGCGTGTTCGAATTCGATTTCTTGAGTTCTTGAGAAAACCCCGATCCCTTTTGATCTCCCCCATAATTCTCTCGATTCGTTGATCTTTAGGACGAGATCTTTTGGGTATATGTTCACGGGGTAGGGGCGAAGCAATCCCCCAAGTTTCATCGGTTTTCGTGGTCGTTTGGTCGAGATTGACCGTTTGAATCTAAGTTTTCGGGGGTTTTCTAGGTGCCACCGGTCAGACCGGTAGGCAAGACCGGTCAGACCGGTCCAGCGCACCGGTCAGACCGGTCCAGGCAGATCAGTTCTGCAGTTTTCCCGAGTCGCTTCCGATTTGCTTCGTGGTTTCGCTCGCTCGTTCGAGGCCCTTTGTGTTGGTTTAGCTTTTCCATAGCTATTCCAAACTTTGGCCAGAACGCTTGAGGGGTTGGGTGATTTTCGGGATATAGGCCGACGGTTTGAATTTCGGAAGAAATTTTGATCGGCTCCCATTCACCCCCTCTGGTCGCCGGCTTCGGTCCTTCATGTTCACAGGGAATGCACTTTTAGACAGAAGGTTAGCTAGCTCTTCAAAAATATTTGAGCATTGCAAATCACAATCCATGTTCGCATACATCTCAGCCATAAACTAAAATCCACTAGCGCCTCCAGGGCGACTTCTTGCTGCTGATAACTAGCTCCATATCTACTCTGGGCTAATCTCAATATCACACATGAGAAGAAAGCCTCTATTTGCAGCTTAAGTTCATGACGCAAATGGTAAAAGAGAGTAAAAACAATGCTGCACACTGTCGATAGGATCAAGGGGCTCATTGACAAGCCAAAATGCATCAGATTGCGGAACAATTCATCCTATACAAAAGCCAAAAGTTTTGGGTGTCTGTGTATTGATGAAGCGGACAATTCAATAGCTGAATTAATCAACCCCAGAGCAAAGAGCGGCACATCCTCATCAAAGTCAATCGGATTCATCCTTGGCTTCACCTCAATGTCTTCTGCTACGTTCAAGAGGGAGCACAAGAATTGCAATATCTCTACCAAGCAAGGAACCCCAAACAGCTCCATCATGGTTTTGTCATGCGCAACACTAGATCCACCCCCCACCTCATCACCAGAGCTGTTCAAACACACATAGTCATTCCTTCCATTGTCCAACTCCCCAGCACCCAAACCATGGCCCTTCCAACTGGCAATCTGCAGAACAAATGCTATCAGCACATTCATAGAGTTAGCTCAGGATTGTATCAACCTTCCCAGTAACAAAAAGCTAGAGTGACAGCATTTACTTGGAACTAAGATTCCAAAATAAACCGTGAACCTAAAATGACAGTCATCCGTCATTTGTTTAGGCTGCAGACTGGCACGTCTCAGCATAGTAAGTCAAATTATTGAGTTCTGGGAGAGTGGAAAAGCAAAACATTTCATGCTCGTATGGTCGTATGGACAGCGCAAGTAATGACTAACTTGAATTTCCACAATAATCAGTCGCACCTGCTCGTCGGCAACCACGGTGGCATCAAGGTCCGGAAGGCGGGCAAAGACACAGCGGATAACCTCCTGCATGGTCTGGCGGGAGACGCGCTGCAGCAGCTCCCCCTTGGTCCCAGCCTGCTGCACGACGCGGAAGCAGGTGCTGACGATCGCGCAGACGTGGCGGTTGGACAGCGCGGGCGCGAACGCAGGCGAGCAGCACCTGCAGGACCCGCGCCAGGACGGCCTCCTCGGACGCCGGGTCGTTGACCTCGAAGCGGCAGCCGGTGACGGCGTCCACGACGGCGCCCATGGCCTCGGCAACGTTGGGCGCGGCGGGGCCGACGACGTCGAGCGAGAGCATCTTGTGCAGCGACGAGAGCGCGGCGCCTGTGATGGGCGCGCCGGTCTCGTCGGAGCGCACGACGTCGAGAAAGGGGCGGAGGTAGATGAGCGGGCCGACGTCGTCGCGCCACCGGCACGCGCGGCGGCGGAGGGACTTGAGCCCCGCGACGAGCGGGTGATCGAGGTGCCCGTCGGCGCCGCCGCCGCTGCCGTCGTGGAGGACGCCAGCCCAGCGGACGTTGCGGCGCATGACGGCGAGGACCGTGGCGACCTCGGACGCCACCACGCACGCCATCGCCACGCGCGCCGGCTGCGGAGGGTCCGGTCCCGCGCCCATCGGCGGCGGCGACGGCGCCCTGAGCCCGCCCATGGATATGAGCGCGCGGGGCGGGGCAAGCAGCTAGCCTACAAGAGGCATTCGGTAATTGGGATATGAGGGGAAGGGGATGGTGAGATCTGTTCGTGGTCTGGTGGCGACTGGCGAGTCACGGGAGGAACACAGGAGGTGGACAGGAGTGGGACGGAACGCGCGCCAGAGACACCGTGAGGGGCGAGAGGGAGGGATGTCTGCCTTGTGGGCCCGGTCGCAGGGGTTGGGTGGTGTCTAGGTGGGCCCACGCCAGTCTGGCCCCCACGGTCCAGGTCGTTTATGTGTGGGCTTTCTTTTTTTTTTTTTTTGGCCTTGGGCTAAGCTAAGGATCGAAGCTCATTTTGGAGGCCATCAGCTTGATACATACGGACGATCCCGTGTGCCGGCCCGGTCGTTGAAGTTTACCTTTCTACCAGTAAGTAGTTTTTTCTACCGTGGAAACCCCGGCCGGCCCTTTCGTTTAATTTCCAATGCCAGCACGAGTGTAGTGTAGCAATCCATGCCACTTGGAACGAGCTGCCGCTGTGTGAATCGGGCCTGTAATTGAGCCTGTGTGCGTTCGTTCTAGACCTTCAAAACACAAACGGCTTTCTATTCTACCAGAGACGATTTCATCAGCAGATAAAAAGCATCACTGATGCTCCTGATGTGTAGTAGCAACTCACTGTCAGCACGAGCATCTTCCTTGATCCATTGCTTCATTCGATGTGTTTGCTTGATTGTGGCTGGTGGCTGGTAACGATATGTTATGAGAGAACAGTACTGCTGACTGGTTGGTAGTCGGTGACTGGTACTGATTTAATCTGAAGTATACGCACGAACGAGTGTAAAAAGATAGTAGCAAAATTGGATGCCTGGGCTGATATGTATTGGGCCGTTTTCTTCTTTCCATACGGCCCCTCACTGCGCGTCGCTCCTGGCCTCCTGCGGCCTGCCCCAATCCCCCCTCTCCTAGCCCCCACCCCAATACGAGCACGGCCGCGGCGACCACCGGCGGCGACCGGAGCTCCATCCCATTTCCTCCCGTAAAAAGTCTACTTAACCCCTGAAGTATAAGTGGTAGTCTACTTCATCCCTCTAATTTTAAAACCGTCTATTTTACCCCCAAACTATCCAAAACCGGTCAAATAACCCCCTCAGTCAGTTTCGGGCGGCGATTTTGCTACAGTAACATAATTTTATTTTTTTCCTTTTTTATTTATTTCCACTAAATCTTTAAAAAAACATAGTAAATCACAGAAAAATCATAAAATGAAAAATCTAATTTTGTTGGACTCCACATGAGTAGATCTACACAATGAGCATATAATATGGTATAGTTTTGTACAAATTTTTTGATGTAGCTTTAGATCTATACTTTTCTGTAATTAATTGGAATAATTCATATGTGCAGCTTCTATGGTCCAATTGGGGTGAAATTTTTATGATAGAAAAATTATTGTATGCTTGAACTATAATAAAATTTTCATACTCATTGGATCAAGTATAAATTAGTTATAGATTTAATAGATTTCGAGCATAGATTTAACGAGCATAAAACTAAATAAATCTATAACTAGATTATACATGGTCCAATGAGTATGAAATTTTTATTACAGTTCAAGCATACAATAATTTTCTTACCATAAAAATTTCACCCCAATTGGACTATAGAAGCTGTACATATGAATTATTCTAATTAATTATAGAAAAGTATATATCTAAAGCTACATAAAAAAATTATACAAAACTATACTATATTATATGCTCACTGTGTAGATCTACTCATGTAGAGTCCAACAAACTTAACTTTTTTATTTTATAATTTTTTAGTATTTAGAAGTATTAAATAAAAGTTAATTATAAAACTACCTGCAGAACCCTGGGGCTAAATTGCGAGACAAATCTAATGAGGTATATTAATATATGATTAACGGATGGTTACTGTAGCATCACTGTAGCGAATTATGAATTAATTAGGCTCATTAGATTCGTCTCGCGAAAAAACACTCAGCTGTCAAAAAAACATTTATAAACAGATTTTATTTAATACTATAAAATAATAAAAAAATATTTAATGTGACAGGGACTTCTGAAAAAAAAATGATTCCGACCAGGGCTACTTTTTACATTTCCTCTCCGCGACTCCGCGTGCCCTTCCCGTCCCGGATCTTCACCTCCCGCTCCCTTGTCGGTACCTTCCCCCCTCCGTGAACCGTGCGGTGCTGCCCCAGGTCCCGGATCCCCCCCTCCCACACCTTCCGCCTCGCAGATCCGGCGGCGGCGAGAGGTGAGCTCATCCTGCGCTTCCCCCCGTTTATTTATTTCCCCTCCCGTGAGCTGCGTGCCGATGCTCAGGTAACGGGATCCTGATGGCACGGGTGCGCGTACGGGGAGAGGAGGGGATGAGGTGTTCATGTTCCACAGCCTTTCTCGCGCCTCCGCGCTGGGCATTTGTCCTGCCACTCGGGATCGTTGAGATGAAGCTCACGAAAAAAAACTGTTATCGTTTTCTTTAAGCATTTGCGGTGGCAATATGCTCCGATGCATCATGAATGAATGTCTTGAAGCAAGTGGATCAGCTAGCCATTCCCTTCGTGCTTGGCTCGCTGAGAGTTTTGTTTCTGCAATATCAAATGCCTCTGACTTAGTTTCTGCGTTTAATATTTCAAGACAACCAATCTGTTAACATGAACCTGCGTATATTGGTCTGTCCACTGGCCAAGTCTTGCTATAGTGGAGTTGCCATTAAAATCCATAGCGAAGTGATACTTTTCTGTCTCTTCTGGTGCATAATCTGATGCCAGTCTGGTAAGAAAGTAATGTTATCTGATCCACACCCAACAGTAAACACTTTACACCTAATAATTATTCTGAGAGGTTGTCAAAGAGAACGATTCTTTTCAAACCCACTCTGACTAGGTGGGTTTCTCAATATAATTTGCTTGGTTCATTTGGCCACTGGAAGTCCTACTGACCCAGCACGACAAAGTTTTCATGTGACTAATGAAGATATAGCTAACGGATATCATACATGTTTAGGAGCAGTTTAGATAAAAATGCAGTATCTTTTGTAATGGTAAACACTTAATGTTTATTGTTGTCTGATGATCTGCCTATAACTTTCTGTCAACAACATGACCTGACCCTAAGAAATATAGCTCGTTGGGAATTGTCAGGGATGAGATTGTTGTTTGATATCAAGCATGATTTCGGTCCCTATTCTACTGCGGTGCTATTCAGTCGATCAAACATTGCCCTTCTATTAATCGTCTGTTGAAGGAAGTTTAGTATTGGGAATGTTGAATGCATTCTCATAACCGAGTTTTGGTTGATGGGAGATCAATGTTAATGGCGTACAGAGTTATCATGAGCCCCCTTATTTAGTTGATTCGGTGATCTCCTGATATGCCATAAAGGAAAATTAATTATCTATATTTCGTATGTGAAAATATGAGTGCTTATTGGTATTCCGGAATTGTTTGCCTCACATCTGCGCATATTTTAGCTAATGCACATTGTTTTAATCAAATTAGCTAGTGTGTATCATAAATCATCCCGATCTTTATCATGATTCATGAGTACGAACTAACCATGAAGTTCATATATTAGCTAGTGTACACTTTTTAAAATCAATTTAGTTAGTGTATATCGTAAATTATCCTGATCGCTATCATGAATCATAAGTATGAACTCATCATGAAGTTGAATTCTTATCTGGTAGCTCAAGTTTGTAATGTCTGGGATGGCATCTGATGATGCAACTGCTCAAGAGAGGGTTGAAGGAGATGTTGCAGATAAAAAAGTAGAAGAAGTTCAGGACCAGAATGAAGTTGGTGGGATGCCCTCACGACAGGAGGAGGTACTGTCTTTTCCAAGCACTGTTTTCCTTTTATCTCTGTGCATGGTATTGACATAGCCTTTGTTTCATGCACTTGTATGCTTTTCCTTCTAATGGATCATTGCTACTTATGCATATCTGCAGGAGGCAGTAATTAAGAAAAAGTATGGAGGAATATTACCCAGAAAGACTCCTCTTATATCTAAGGTCAATATCATCGCATTACGTCATTGTTTTTTCCTGTTTATTTGAGCTGTGTAATATTTTTTCATATATAAATGTTGCAAATTTGTGTCTTTTTACTATATCGATATGATCTAAAATTGAAACATCTTATCAGGACCATGAACGTGCTTACTTTGATTCTGCTGATTGGGCTCTAGGAAAGGTAATAGTTTTTTCCCCTAAAGGTTTGATTGAATTTGATATTAACTATTCAAAGAAATGTGAAACATGTTATCTTCTTTTGCTCTTTCAGCAAGGTGGTGTTCCCAACAAGCCTAAAGGCCCTCTTGAAGCACTTCGACCAAAGCTTCAGGTAGCAATTTCCACCGCATCAGATGCATAATAGTTTATTCAGTTCAATTATGAGGTGTATGGTTGAAAAGTTCCCAGGCTTTTTTATTGTGAATAGGTACAGATCCATATAGTTGTCTTTTAGCATACTAATTTTATCAAAGTTGGTATGCGAGTCATCTTGATAAATTTTAGAATACTATTTGATACATTATAAGGTTGACACCACATCTTACATTTATCAAGCATATAGTAATTGTTTTTCCCTGTCTATTCTACTTCCAGCCTACTCAACAGAATGCGCGTGCCCGTCGAACTTCTTATGCATCTGCGGACAGTGATGGTACTCATCTCCTACTAGCAAATGCGTAATATTTTGATATTTACATTCCATTCCTATCACGGATCATTGTTTTTCCCTTGCAGAGACTTTGAACTTGTCTGCTGAGGATCTGGGCCAGCAAGGAGAACCTGTTGAGGACAAGAACAAGGAATAAGTACGCCTGGTGGCTCTAAGCCTTTTATACGGAAGATGCCATTTGCTGTGCTCATGCTAAGACCCTTGCCTTGATAATAAGTAACGCGGATTTGTATACTAAACACTGGTGAGTTTGACATGTGCAGTTCGAGCTGGATGTGAGGTGTGGTACATGTAATATCCGCGGCTACCCTCAGCTGTTCAGCCTTTCGGATGCCTGTAACAGCTAGGAATGAGTCAGCGAGGATGGTGACAATGTTTACAGTGCTGGATATGCACGCAAACACATGCAAATCCAATGGTTGAAACTCCCTTTGAATTGTAGTTACTACCTATAATAAAGAAGATTGTTCTGATGATGTCACTGAGATATATTGCAATGCTTCATTTGAAAAAAAAAACTGAAGTCACTACTAAGTTATCTAGATTTATTGCAATGCTTCCTCTCAGTCGTTATGTTGCAACTGGGGTTTATAGTTTGTGTGCGTGCGTGTGAGCGTCTGAGTTTAAAAAAAAATGCTTGCAATGTTAAACTCCTTATGCTCCTACATGGCACCTAATAACATTGACTTGAAGACGTGAAAGTTCGTTGCAAAAGATACCTAGGGGTATCGTATATGATGGTGTGGTCAAAACCATTGTCCTGGATAATGATCATTCGCACGAGTAATTTGCTACATCACATGGATGGTCCTGTGGGCCGGGTTGGCGAGGCTAACTTAGTCTCCTTTTGGTTTCTTCCGGTGGAAAGTGTGGGCGTTTCGTTTTCATGCCAGCGCACAAGCTAGAAGAAATCAAGAAGTCCATGGCAGAGGCAGCTCCTTCAAACTCTGCAAGAGTGAAGGAGAAGGACGGGTGAAGTGTTTGCTTTGTGGGAACGGGGCTTTGTGAGCGCTAGATTCAGAACACCGTTTGCTCACGGATTTGGAAAGTTTTGAGATGGGTAGGTAGGAAGCAAATGCCACCAAAAACGCCAGCGCTGCAAACATGGCGCAAGTTGGATTCAGGTTTCAGATCCTATCCTGCTCCAAGTTCAGACTTCAGACTGAGGCACAATAACAAGTTTGCAGCTCTAAACGATCAGCCTTCACCAGTTGACCCGAAATGCAATCTTTAGACAAGCTAGTTGATTACTAGTATTACTTTCTCCATTCGGAAATATAAGCCCGTTATCGGAACTCGACACGGTCTCCAATATGACACTTGACTAGTGATAAGTTTTAAAATATATCAAGAAACTATTTTTCATAATGATTCTAGTAATACCAATTTTATGTGTCGCCAGTTTATATAACTTTTTTGTGTGTGTATTGATAGTCAAGGGTAAATGCTTGAATTAGGATAAACCTGGACTGACTTATACTTTCGATAGAAGGAAGTAGATAAAGATAATGTGGATGGATAACTTGTGGCGAAATCAACCATTTCGTCTGCCGGCTGATTCAGCACCCGATCTACTGTATGGAAAACGACTCGATATATCCGTTGGTGATGAACCGATCGAGGGCGTCGAAAACGATGTGATCCGCGGCCGTTGACGCTGGCGTGCCGAGGCCAAGAAGATCAGCGTTTGCTGCTGCAGGCCGGCCTCTGATGATAGTTCATCAACTGCAGCATTAACTTCCAGGATCTCATTTTCTCACTGAGCTAGCAGTAGCAATCTAGGTGATGAGCTCGGTATCCTGCAGACAGATGGCGAGTTCCATCCAATCAAACGATTTGGGTGCCTGCACTCAACAAGAAATCTGGTGAGTGCTGATCAGGTTGCAATAATTCAAGATCACAATTCAGACAAGCACCTAGGTAGATTAATCTCCAATAATATGGACATGAGAACTACTAGTCTAATACTACTACTGGCTGATCAACTGCAGCTACTAATAATAGTCTAACAAGGCCTGTGTGGATATCTGAATCTCAAATTTCCTGAGGCTCGTGACTTGTCAGAGAAATCAAGGATCCAAAGATTAAGGACGAACACGGACGGATGGATCATAATAAGTAGCTACATATATCTTTGGTGAGGAACATGCTAAACACATGCTATAGTATCAGATTGGTTAGGTTGTTTCTTTCAGGTTGCTGCTGAAGGAAAACGCCACAAATTGATGCCTGGCTGCTGCAAGTCCGCAACCGCCGCAGTTAGTTAAGACGAGACATCTGCGGAGAAGGAAGTAGGAAGGGATTGATGCAGTGATATGCATGTAAGGCAACCGCTATTGCTGCTCCAAGATAATCACTTGACAAGGATCTTGGGGGGCGGTCATTTGTCTTGAGTTCGTGATTGGCGACGCTGACATGCATGGATCGTGATGTATCTGTGTCGATCTTTGTTTTCAGTATTAGCTGCACAAAGATACAGGTCACTCGTAATATTGGTAGCTGCTCCTAATAGTCAGCAAGAACGGCAGCCTGCACGTTGGTGTCAGTTTCAGTTTGTCCTGTCAATGGATAGTACGTGTTCAGACTTCAGACGCAATAGCGTAGCGAGTTTGTTGTTGTTGCTCCAAACAGTGGCGGATGCAGGATTGGAGGCAAGGGGGGCTGAAACAATAGAGATGTTGATTTGTGTGAAGATTTAATGGTGATTTAGATGTCTTGCTACAGTGTTTTACGTGTAATTAGGGGACCTTAAGGGGGCTTGAGCCCCCCTAGCCCCCCTCCTGTATCCGCCCCTGACTCCAAACTCCATCCGTCCAGTTTTTTTTTCCTTAAGAAAAACTCAGTCCAGTTTTAACCAGCAAATTGAACCTGGACAGCAAATCTTTAGACACATAACATGAGTTGATTATTTCTACTCCTAGTCTAGTCTAGATAAGGTAATGCGGACAGATAGCTTGTGTACTTCCAGCTTAGGTGACGAAGTGCTCTCCCAAGCTGGGCCTCAGCACCCGGGGGGGGGGGGGGGGGGGGGGGAGGAAAACACTGACAGAAATCAAGGGTATGGTGTCGTCTGGCGGCAGATTCAGCGATCCGTTGGCGAGCGATCGACCAACCCCAGCAGAGCGGCGTCGATCCAAGGCCAACGTACGAGTGGTTGCTGCTGGATGAAGCGCCAAGAAGGTCAGCGTTTGCTGCTGCAGCCTGCTGCAATATATATGCAGATTATTAATCTCCAATATTGACAGGAGAGCTGCTGCATGCTGATTGCTGTTGAACTAAGTTAGGATCTGCTTGGAGGAGCTAAAGTCGACTGCTAAACTTTAGCACTCATGTTTGGATACACTATTAATGCTAAAGTTTAATTTAGATGATCAAGTATAGCTAGCGTGCTTGCTTCTGAAACTTTTGATGATCAAGGCCGTTAAGTAACGATGACGATGTGCATCTGGTCTATCATTGTACTTGTCGAATATCTGGTACTGCTTATTATCAGCATTGCCGTACGATGCCCGAGCGTGCGCCGCGTGTGCGTGTTTTGATAAACTGTACGTTTGTGTATATACACGTACCATGACGAGCACACATTATATTACTTGAGAACCGCTCATCCATCCATCATATCCGACCTAAAAATACTGGTAGAAATCAAACCTAATACTAATACTAGCATTAATTATGAGTACTTTTTATGGTGGATGGAAGGCTTGTGGGAGACTAAACCCACAATTTAGTCATTTGGTCCAAAAATCAATCTCCAGTAGGGTGTGACTACTTGGGTGACTAAAATGAAATTGTGACTAAATTTCCTCCCCTACCTCCTCAATTTGGTCACTCACTATTTGGGCTACCAAACTGTGGGACCCACCATTTTTCTTTGTTTCTCTCCTCTCTCTCTCTCCTTTTTCTTCTCTTCTCTCTCCACTTTCCTCTGCCGAATATGCCGCGACGGATGCCCGACGCCGCACAAGCCCACTCCCTCGGCCGCCCCTCGCCGCCACGCGCCGGCTGAGACTGCCGCCGAGCCGCCGGCCGAGACCGCCGCCGCCCCGCCGACTGAGACTCGTCGGGTCATCTTTTCCCCCGACCTTTCTTTCTCTTTTCTCCATTGCCGACGTCAAGCAAGCTCCGTCCAAAATCTCCACTACCGGTGAGTCCCTGGTTAATTGCTCGGACCCGGATCCTACCTATTCTAGTTGCGCACCTCTAGAACCCCACCTTTCCTACCCTCCCCGGCCGTGGCCGCTGGAATCGACATTTCCGTCACTGCCGGTCGCCGTGTCCCCGCCCCCACAACCGTTGAACCTCCTTCCAGCACCTCCCCCCACCCGACCGACACATCGCAGAGCATCGCCTTGGTCAAGATGAGCTCGTGTGCGCCATAGCTCTCCCTCTCCGCCATTTTCCTCGCTGGAACACCGCCGGCAACGCCGTGCCCCTCCGTGGCTGCACCCCCTCGCCTACCGAGTTGCTCAATGACAAGTGGGGTCTACAAAAAATAGAAGTTTATTTAATCACCACTGTTGGATTGGACACCAAAATTTGAGTGACTAAATTTGAAAAGTGAGTGACTAAAATCAAATTTAGTCACTCAATTTAGTCAGTCTTGCTGGAGATGCTCTTAGGCCCTCCACGATGTGGAGTGAAACCACAAAAATACCAGGTCCCGCAACAAGAAAACCAAGCATCACTTAACTGTGCTGCAGTGTGTAAATGTTTGGGCACTGCTGCTATCTAAACTGGGGCTCACAACAAATAAAATAACCAGCTTTCACTGGCCATCTATTCTCTACTGTTCGCGTTTCCTTGGTGTAAGAATAATTTTTAATTAATTGGGCAGCGATGCCTGAACTTGCTCCGCTCCCATTTTTTCCGGCATCACTTGCAATTGGCATCGCATGCTGCAGTGGTAGAAATGATGCTTCAATTCTATCTCTCCTCTTTAGGCATCACTTTGGAGACACATTGTGGAGGGCCCGTTCAATCAGAATGCAATGAGGCAGGAGATAGGCGGTTCAGACAGAATGAAACAGAAGAAAAGGAAGTCCTCCAGGAGAAGCATTCCATTCGGGTCTGTCCTAAAGTTTTCACTAGAAAGTATCTACTCCGTATTTCCTCCAAACTGGGGTTAATAATGGAGTTTCATTCCTCACAACTTCGCGTCCCTGCTGTTCTTATGTTTATCCTCTCCTGTGCTAACTAGCCTGGCTAACTTTCTAGCCTGTAAAATCTATATTTATCATCAACAAATTACTATACAACTATTGAAATAAATATCTACCCGGGATTAAAAGTATCACTCACGGGTGAATTAAGACATACTAATAAGCAGATTCGGTGTGTCAATGAGTGAGATGATACTAATAGTAGAGTTCGTCAACCGTTTTTTTTCCACAAAATGACGTCACCTACAGTTAGGAGATGAGATGGGTAGGCCCGTGGGGACTGGGGAGACCCTTTCCCCAACTTAATTAACCTGGCGAGTTTTGCCACACGCCAAAAAAAAAAAAGGCGAACAACGTGTGTTGGAAGGAGGGAGACAGACGGCGGGTGGACGTGGCACTTTGGTGACGCGAGTGAGCTGATGATCTGTCGCGTTCTGGTGTACTCCAGACCAGGGTTTATCTTTTCGTTTTTTTTCCGAATCCCGCCGTTTGCCGGAAACGAAATTTCGGCCGAAATTTCGCCGAAATTCGCTAATTCCGAACGGAAAGGGACCTCAAATTCAAAAAACGAAATTTCGATGAATTCCGACCGAAATTTCGGTGATTTCGACCGAAATTCGGTGATTTTCGACCGGAAAATTATGTAATTTGTGTTTTTCCTACTGTTCCCGAGGTCAAATGAAAAACTTTTGAATACCAACTTTGTTCAGTTTTTCGAGATCTACAACTTTTGTTTTACGAACTTTTTCATTTGAGCAATGGTTTGAAAGTTATTTAATTATTTCAAAAACTACCAATTAAAAGTCTTTCATTTCATGTGACAACTTCCATTTTCTCTCTTAGGCCTCAACTCGACTTTTATTATTCTTGTTATTGCGGATATGCCTATAAATTATTACAACATAATACATCCAAAGTATATTAGAATTATTACAATCCAAAGATACAACAGAGGCAAAGGCATAGTCCATACTAAGTCCATGTAGCATATTCTCTGCATTTAAATACAACATAGTACACCAATTGTTATATATATTCATCATCTGACAAGGAAGCTTAATTTGTGTGAGTTCGGTCATGAAAAACATATTAATAGCTGGTTAAAATTTTCAAGTTCTCAAATACTCCAATCTATTTTACTCCTACTACTTGCCATCCTAAAATAATTACGGTCTCTCACAAATTTTGTCGCTAACTTTAAGGAAAAGCATGCATATAGATATTATTACAGGAAAAAAACAATTCACATGCATGATACGTACGGATTCATCGTCAGAGTTAATTCTACATTACTACAACTTCTCATGGTTTCTGCGTATAGCTAGCAGAAGCGACATAATTAAAGAGTAAACGTGCGTGTGTATTGCACACCTGCCCATGTCATGTCCAAACCACAAGCAAATTCCTGACAAATAAAGAAGAAGCGTTTATGTGCGTATGAAATTGAATAGGTACCTCACCAACATCATGATAAACCAAAGTCTAGTTGAAGTCGAGGGGAGAAAACAAATTTTTGCACATGAAATGACGAGTCATTCAAATTACGGTTTCAAATGTTAATTTTAGCCTAGCAAATGATCTTAGATTTGAGTGTGTTCTAGTCCTATTTGCTCAGAAGAACACCTAGTTTTTTATCATATTTTTTTTGAATTTTTTATAAATATTTTTGAATTTTTAAATTTGAAAACGAAAAATAGCGAAAAATACCGAAATTTCTCTTCCCGGTAACTAGCGAAAACGAAAAAAACACCGAAATTTCGGCGAAATTCGACCGGAAAGTTGAACCCTGCTCCAGACAGTAGGATTGTTAGAATACTCTAATAATTAATACTAGTACTCATCAATCAATCAATAAATGTATAAATATAGTTTGCCCCATGTCCTGGCGCCAAGCAAAACTATCGGCTCTCCTAATTGTTGAATTAGGAAGAAAAAAAACTTTGTAGAGTTTTTTTTTTGGGCAGCAGGGCTGGGTAGCTGCATCCTCGTCAACGGCTACATTAATCGCACTCGCAGCCAAGTTGAGCAAGCGTGCATGGGGACGGAGAGAGACGACGGAGGGGGGGGGGGGGGGGGGGGGACGTGTATACGGAGCTCAGCGTACGTGGCACTTTGGTGACGTACGTGCACACATCAATCTCTCAGCGCCAGGGCTAATTAGAAAAATTAAGAATACCGCTGCATGCTCCCCAGGCTTGGCGCCAAGATGGCAACGGGTAAAATCCCGCGGATAGTAATTTTATAAACCCGTACCCACATGCTAAAATCCGTATCTGCGCCTGTGCCCGCAATCCGCGACGGGTAGAAAACGACACCCGTATCCGCTACCCGCGGATACCCGTATGCCCGCGGATTACCCATATGCCCGCGCGCAGGAGCAAGACTTGCAGGGCGAAGACACCGGCGCTGGCTGCGAGCGCCGCCGGACTGCCGGAGAGTGGCCTGGGCGCGGGCGTCACGCAGCCCTCGAGCGCCGCCGTCGTGGGGCCTGGGTGCGGCCGTCGGTCGCCACAGGCGTGGGGGCCGGGACACCGCCGACGCGAGGCCTGGGCACGGCCGTCAGCTGCCGCCGGTGCGGGTGCCTGGGGGAGGAGGAGCGGTGGCCCATGGGAGGGGACTCGGGGTCTCACGAAGGGGCCGAGGGGGACTGGGCGACGGCCGACTGGGGGTGGCGGCCGAGAGGGGTAGGAGTGGAGAGGTCGGGAGGAAATGAGTGAACCCTAGAGATCTGTTATATATACAAGAGTATTAGGGTCCACATGTCAGCGGGTTTGCGGTTTTTCGGGTTCGGATATCAAATTTCTAAACCCATTATAGAATACCCGTCGGGTTTAAAGTCGTACCCGTGCCCGTACCCGCGGGCACAAAACACGACCCGAATCCGCGCCCAGCGGGTCGGATATCCGCGGATTTGTGGGTATTTTGTACCCGTTGCCATCTTTACTCCGCAACGCACGCGTCACGGATCAATAATGCAGATACGCACGTCGATCGTCGTAAAAAACGCGCTGGTCTTGTCTCAACGGTTTAATTAATACTAATTAATTAGCTGGCGGTTGATTAAACGCGCGCCCTCCCTAACCGAGCCTGCCACCGCGTCGCCGTCGCGCCATCCCGTCGCCCCCGCCCCCGCCCCCGCCCCCGGCCACCGCCCACCGATTGTCCGGCCTCGCCCGACTGGCGGCGCTCCCGCGCCGCCGCGCCCTCCGCCAGACAACCCGCCTCCACCGTCGGGTCGCCGCCACCCCCGGACCCTCCTCTATGGTCGGCGGACATGGAGCCACCCCACTCCCAACAATCCAGACTCTAAGACCGTTCGCCGGCGGCCGCTCCGCCCACCTTGCACCCTCCCTGCCCCCCCCCCCCCCCCACCCCCAATCCGAGCTCACGGCCGGGGCCGGAGGTTGAAGAGGACGGTCCGTGCGCAGCGCCCTAGGGCCCAATAAGAAATTCGGGTCCCCCGTCCATCGCCCAGGTCGTTTCCGATTATTGGCCTGCCTGGCCTGGCCTGGTCCGGCGCACCCGACACCGGGGGCTACTCCGATTTACCGCCTGGGGCTGCTACGGCCTACGAGTAGCTAGCTATGCCTAGCCGTTAGGAGTAGGTCCGGCAGCGAGCGGCGCATGCAGCAGTGACGGACGGTTGCGCCTCCGCCACGTGGCGCCGAGCTGCCGGAGTGCGTGCCTGCATGCACATGCACGCCCTGCCTGCCGCTCCCCAAGCCACAAAGTCCAAGGCCTTGCTGCACCGCCACTTTTGGCGCCCATCCCTTCCCTTCACCTGGTGGATCTGTATGTACGTGTCGGGTGCCACCACTCACCAGTGCCCGGTGAAAGGTGCCAAGTGGTACGAGGCCACCACGGGTTGGTTGCCTGCCGGCGGCCAAAAGCTACCGGCGGTTGGCACTTGTCAGCCTTGGCAATGGACGACGGATCATATAGCGATCAGCTGGGAGCCTGGGGTTTTTTTTTAACGAACAACACAACACTCGACGAGTGCGTTTATATTGATATAGCAGAAAAAATACAATGATATAGTCCTGAGAGGCCATAACTAAGAAAAAAACACTTGATAACAAAACCGGCGGATTGGATTGGGACATCAACACGCGCCGAACACAACTCCACATGCTGGTCGGATTGGGACGTCGACACAAACCACACAAATGTTTCCAAGAAATAAACACTGTCCAGTCGAATTAGAATGTCGACACGAACGAGACCACTCTACTACCAGAGGATTCGCACAAGCCGCCGTAGACGTACCGATCGGGCGTGCCGGCCGGCGATCGCTCACCGCCCAACTCGAACCACTTTCTGAATGAAACCTGCGATCCGGGGAGACGACCTGGGCTCCAGGGCACCTCTCTCTCACCCACGCCGCAGGCACACTGCCGATCGACTAGCAGCTGCAGCTCCGATCCGCGCGGCTGCCGGGCCGCCGGAACCAGAGGTTGCCGCTGGCGGCATCTCGCCAGCGGCGCGGCGCGCGCCAGGTGCACGTCGTACGTGTCCGCCGGACCTTCGCGTATAGGAGTACGTTTACTTCTTAACGTACTCGGTAGAAAATGCATGGCAGCCGGCCAGCTAGAACAGGTATGAGCAGGAAGCGCGCAAACGCTACTAAGTTCGTCGAAAAATAGTACGGATTGTAATACAAACTAACATATAGTAGATTCACCAGTGAGACAAGAACCCGTGAAGAAGAAAAAACACTGTATCTTCTTCCAGCTTCTACCAATTTTTAGCTCGGCGTCTCCAGTCGAGTACTCTAGTCCGCGGCGCCCCGCCGCCATGGCGCCCTCCCGGGATCCAAACATTTGTTCCAGAATAGGTCTTTGTTTTAGGTTATTTGTTCCGGTTACTTTTGGACCCGGGATAAAAGGTGGTTTTTGTCCCGGGTCCAAAGGAGCGAGGGGGATAGGGGCCTTTTGTCCCGGGTGGAGCCACCAACCGGGACAAAAGGCCCCCCTTTTGTCTCGGTTGGTGGCTCCACCCGGGACAAAAAGGTCCAACCTTTTTATCCCGGTTGTAACACCAACCCGGACAAAAGGGTGACCCTTTTATCCCGGTTGGTGGTACCAATCGGGACAAAATGCCCTTTTTGTCCCGGTTGGTGTTACCAACCCGGACAAAAGGCCCCTCCACGTGATAGTTTAAAAGGGAGTTATTCTTTACTGAGTCACATGTACTACTTAGGTGAGTTGGTAAGCAGACCATGCGTTAGGCAATAGGTCTTGGGTTCCAATCCCGCAGGGCGCAAAGATTTTTTAGCGCGAAGGACATTTTGTCCCGGTTCTACCACCCGGGACAAAAGCCTCCTGGCGGCCGAATCCCGGTTCCAAAATCAGGACAAATAGCCCTTTAGAACCGGGACAAATGACCCTTTCTGTATCTGTAGTAGTATACCCAGCGGTGGGTCGTGCTCGATCGTGCAGGCAGCGGTGATGGTCCATGGCACTGCACTGTGCACATGAGGGATTCGATCGGACAGGTGGCGCGGAGCTAGTAGCTACCGGCGTGCATGCTGCTAGTCGTACCATACCAACACGCCCTGTCAGTCATCACCAATCACCAGTGCGCGCGCACGATGCCACTGCCCCGCCACAACATCATCAGCCCCTAGGCTAGGCTAGTTTGTCCGATCCTTTTTCTCCGTGAGAGCCTGAGAGGCCAGAACATGTCGCGCATGTGAAATTTGAGCGCTCGCATTCATAGCATATTTTAAAATTATTGAATCGATCCAAAATATTAATAAATACATATATTGTAAGATTATTGAATCGATCAAAAATATTGATAAAATGAATTAGAATAACATTCGCGTAAATAACTTAGGCCATATTTAGTTCACGAATTTTTTTTGGGTTTTGGCAATTCATATCAAATTATGGACTAATTAGGATTAACAGATTTGTATCGTTATTTATAGTTAAACTATGTAATTAACTATTTTTTTCAATTGCATTTAATGCTCCATGCATGTGTCCGAAGATTCGATGTGATGGGCATCTTAAAAAAATTTTGGGAACTAACCAAGGCCTTAGTTGATCTAAAAATATTATAGGTAATTTCCAGTGAAGTTCCATAAGAGTTTTATGCACATTAAATAGCATGTCATGTCACCATTTTATGTGATGTGGCACTGATTAAATCGGTTACATCTGGATGAAACTGTGTATGCACGGTTACCGGCTCTAATAGTGTATGAAACACGCATTGTGGAGCGAGTTTCATCTATAGTTTGATTTTGTGTTTTGCTGATGTGGCATTCTTAGAAACAACAACAAAATAAAACCACCAATTAGGATTGACCTTGGTACCCATCTGCGTCCCTGCGAGCAGCACCGCAACATCAATGTCTTCCAAAAGAGAAAATAGGCAGGGGGTGGTCCTCCACCGTCCCGTTCACAATATGCCGAAATAATGAACCAACAAGAGGCGTGTGTAACAGTCTGGGACGCGAGATCGGGGTCGCCGCATCTGCATGCCCCGTGACGAAGGCCGCAGGCATCACATGTCCCCCGTTCCCTGCCTGATACTACGTAGTAGTGCGGCTAGTGCCGATTATTAGCGTATCTCAGGGCAGGATGCATGCGCCCCTGTCCGCTGCTTCCAGCAGGTCCGAACGTGACGTGCCGCCGCCGTGGTCACGGAACACACTATAGGCCGTGTTTGGTTAAGGCTGTAAAAAATTTCGCGAAATTTTTTTGGCCTTTGACCACTAATTTAGAGTAGTAAACGAAGTCTAATTACAAAACCACATCCACAACCCTCCGTGTAAATCGCGAGACGAATCTAATGAGGCATTTGACCGCGTGGTTAGAGGATGGTTACGGTAGTATCGCTGTAGCAAATCATCAATTAATTACCGTCATTAGATTCATCTCAAAAAGTTACATCTGTCTCTGAAAAGATTTTGCAAATAGATTACATTTAGTACTCCATGCGAAAGTTTCTCTGTTTGTGAAATCTTGACGTGACCCTTCACCAAACACGGCCATAAACGAGTTTCAAATGCTCACCCGCCCAGAAGATTCAAGTAAATGCTCGCGCTGGACCAGCACCGATCCAGATTTTACAGCTATGCATGATGCATCCACTTATAAACGTGGTAAAAATCCGAACGGCAGTGCTCTAATCTGCACATGATCCAATAAATCCGGTCAACCGCAAGCAGCTGCGCTGCGCATACGTGGCCGACCCGGCCGGCGTTGCATTTTGCAGCCGCCCAGGTCAAACCCGCCTGGTGGTGCATGCGCCGCCACCTGCCACCGGCACGGCCTCCCTCCTTCGGCGGCCGGCGTGGTCGTCGATCCCGTGCGCAGCAGCCGCTGCTCGTACGTTCTCCCCTCGTGTGTGGCCTCCGCCTAATTAGCGTAACCTTATCGCGCTAGCTGCAATTAAGCCCGCGTTGACATGGCGCGCGTGGGGGTGGGGCCCGCAGACGCTTCACGTGATCGATCGAGCTCCCGGCCAGCGGAATCGGTAATAATATTAATTTAATTTAATAAAGCCAGACGACGGACGGAGAAACGGTGAATCCGTGACGGGTTTCCCAGTATGGTAGCGTGACATGTGGCCGTGTACGGCGTATGTTAGAGCATCTCCAATAATTTGGCAAATCGAGTTGCCATCTTTGATTTTTTGGCAAAAACGTTAAAAATACTCCTCCAACAGTTTGGCAAAAGACTTGACAATTTTTGGCAACTTGGGAAAAACCAGCCTCCAGCGCGTAAATATACGCGCGCGGCGCGCGGTTGGCATCGTGGTTTCTAGTCAGGTGGGAGGGTAAAAAAAGAAATAAATAACAGAGAAGGGTTCCTGATTTAAGTTTTCAAAAGGTGGAAGGGCATAAATATAATTTTATTTCTCTATCAGGGTTCCTGATGTAAGTTAGATCTGGATTTGGCAAGTGAATTATGCCAAATTGTTGGAGATAAGCTCTTTTTTTATTTGACATATTTTTTTAGAAGTTGGCAAAACACAAGATATGTCATGTAAAATTTTACAAACTTTTGGAGATGCTGTTAGCGTGCCACCGGCCGGTGGAGTCGAGTCGAGTCGAGTGCACCGCGCACCACCAGCCCGCCACTCGGCAATCATTTGTACTGACCGTCTCCACATGCCGCCACGCGTCCTACTAGCCCCCTCCCGACCGCGCACGCCTTCCCGCCAAGGCGGCGGCAGCGGCAGCAGGCCCAGCGCGCGAGCGGCCGCAGCCGTCCACCTGTCACAACGGCCTCCGCTGCGACCGTACAACCGCCCCGGGGGAGGCCTCTATATATACACTAATACACCCCCCCAGCTGCCTCGTCTCGCTCTCAGCTCAACTATTTCCCAATCCCAAAATCACAGGACAGATCGACGCTTCGTCGACCTCCGGCAAGCTGCAACCCGGACGGACTACAGGCGATTCTTCTCGCTTCGATTCCTGCGACCAGGGGGCTACGGCCATGGGGAACCACAAGAAGCTGCTCCAGTTCCTGCACCCGGACCCGGCGGCTGCGGCGGCGGCCAAGCAGCAGTCGTCGTCGTCGGACGACGAGGACGACGGCTACGCGTCCTCCTCAGCGCCGACCACCCCGACCACCGGCGCCACCACGCCGACGACCGCCACCACCTCCGCGGCGGCCTCGCCCTTCGCCATGTCCCCCTGGACGCAGCTCCCGGGGCTCGGCTTCGGCGCCGGCGCCGGGTACGGCGGCGGCGCGGACGCGAACCGGACGGGGCTCCTCGGCTCGCTCGTCAAGGCGGACGGGCACGTCTACTCGCTCGCGGCGGCGGGGGACCTGCTGTACACGGGCACGGACTCGCGCACCGTGCGGGTGTGGCGGGACCGGCGCGACCTCGGCGGGCTCCGCTCCGGCAGCGGCCTCGTCAAGGCCATCGTGGTGGCCGCCGACGGCCGCATCTACACGGGCCACCAGGACGGCAAGGTCCGCGTGTGGCGCGCCTCCGCCGCCGACCCCGCCGCGCACCGCCGGGTCGGCTCGCTCCCGGGGCTCCGCGACGTGCTCGCCAGCGCGCTCCGCCCCTCGCGGTACGTGCCGACGCGCCGCCGCCGCAGCGCCCTCTGGATGCGCCACTTCGACGCCGTCTCCGCGCTCTGCCTCGACGCCGCGGCGGGGCTCATCTACTCGGCCTCCTGGGACCGCACCTTCAAGGTGTGGCGCGCCTCCGACTCCCGCTGCCTCGAGTCCGTGCACGCCCACAATGACGCCGTCAACGCGGTGGCCGCCGCGGGGTTCGACGCGCTCGTGCTCACCGGCTCCGCCGACGGCACCGTCAAGGTGTGGCGGCGCGGGGCGAGGGGCCGGAGGGGCCGCGACACGTGGCACACCATGGAGCGCGTGCTGCGGGAGGGGGACAGCGCGGTGACGGCCATCGCCGTCGCCGCCGAGGCCCGGGTCGTGTACGTGGCCTCCTCCGACGGCGCCGTCGCGCACTGGCAGTGGCGCCGCTTTGCGCCGCCGGGCGCCGCGCCCAGGAACGGCGGCGCGCTGCGGGGCCACAAGATGGCCGTGCTGTGCCTCGCGGTGGCCGGGCGCGTCGTCGTCTGCGGCTCCGCGGACCGGACCATCTCCGTGTGGCGCCGCGAGGAGGGCGCCGACCACGCGCGCCTCGCCGTGCTCACGGGACACACGGGCCCCGTCAAGTGCGTCGCCATGGACGAGGAGGAGCAGGAGGAGGGCGCCGACGGCGCGCGGCGCCGGTGGGTTGTGTACAGCGGCAGCCTCGACGGGTCCGTCAAGGTGTGGCGCGTTTCGGCCTCCGGCGGCGGCGCGCACGAGGACGCGACGACCCCCGCGCGCGCGTGGAAGGGCGCCTCGCCGTCGCCGCTGCGGTCGTGGACGCCGTACGCGGCGGCGCCGGAGCCCAAGCACATGGGCGCGGCGTGAGCGACGACGACGCAATGCCGCCGGCGCGCACCGTGGCATGCACACCGGAAGTAGAATAGGCAGGCTAGGGGATGTACACGAGGGTGTACGTAGAAATGGAAATTCTTTCTACGCCGTATCTACGTATGGCGTTACGTATTATTTTTTTTATCGTTCGTGTTTTCTAGCTGGGCCGCTGACGTGGACGGCTTGGCGTGTGTGGTTGCGATTTGGTCGGTGACCGGTGCGGCCGGTGGGCCCCGAGGAAGGTGTGAGAGGGGGTGGAAGCTCCCAAGCAACCCCTTGCTGGCACGACAGTTTGAAGGGGGAGAAATTGGGAGGTTTTCGCCTTTTCGGCTGGGAGATGTGAACGTTTTTTGTGTGGTTTTGGACTTTCCGGTTTGCTTCTCGTTTGTGAGAGAAAAAGCTGTACAGATTGGTTTTGCTTGTGAGCAAAGGAAAGAAGAAAAAATGGTGATGGTTTGCTCTCATTTCATCGTCATGAGTTTGGTCGCGGTTGCGCACTCGCATCTGCTAATTTCCGTATTAGCTTCTCTTGTAGCATTATTAAGGTTGAAAGCATGATAAATTTTCCTGTGATAGACAATAAAGTTGCATGATGATATCACTGTATATAGCCGGCTGGTGGGTCAGATGTGTATACACTTTTCGCGACAAAATAAACCTTTTTTTAGGGCCGCGACAAAATAATAAACTTGTTAAGATGGTTACGCATAGCAGTGGGGTACCAAAACCAATAAATCCATAGTACAGCACGGGGGAATAGGATTAGCGATGAACCATCTCGTTCGAACGGATGAGAGCAATTAACCGAACTCTTGTTTGTGACGCAGTGGCGCGGTGGTACAGATGAGACACCCAGACGAGAACAGCTGGCTCCTTTCTCTTTCTTTCCCATTTTTCTATTGCAGCATGCTGCTACAGGTACCTTTCTTTCGGCATCAATGGAAGGCGGCGACTAGCTAGGCGATGGAGTTCCGTGCGCGCGAAGCAATGCATCCTGATTTCCGGAGGTCTGGTCGTCTGGAGTCTGCTGCTAAAATCGCCACACCGGCCAAGGGATACGGCCACCGAAAGTCCTTTGGGAAATTCTTCAGAGTTTTCCTTGGCCACACTTGAGCGTATTCGTCCACCATTTTCAGCCGCCCGCTTCCGTATATTACGCCTAATTTATAGGTATATTTTCTGTATACGCGCGCTCGTATACATTAGTCGTATATTACACACAAAATACTTGTGTGTGTGTGTGTGTTTTTTTTAAAAAAAGTTGTTGTCCGATACACATTTCCTCAGGAGGAGACACGATGGAAAACTGAGTACTCTGCATATATCTGAACAAGCCGTGCCCGTTGCTGGCGCGTAGTTGTATTTCAAATTCACTCCGTCATCAGTTGAAAAAAGAAAGGAAAACAAGGACTGGATTTTTTAAGCGAAAAAAAGAAAGGAAAACAAGGACTGGATTTTGTAAGCGAAAAGTTGCGCCTTGTCGCATGCTGCAATCCGTTTGGACCGAAAACTAGCGCCGCCAGCCCGCCACTATGATACATGGATCGCAGCGGAGCCCGTTGAGTCGTTGAGATAAAGAGAGATGATCGAGGAAATCAAATCGGAAACTTGTTGCTGACCGTGCGGCGCAGGTAGGAAGGGTAAAGGGTGCAATATTTTAAACTAGAAAATCTAAAGGCCGGACTCTAATTTTATATATTTTTTAACTAAAAAATTTAAGGATCTTGTTGGGCTGTGAAGAGGCCACTAGGGCCATGACCCATTACCACCCTACGCGCAGGATGTTCAGAAGGTCAATCGCCGCCTGCCGAGATCTCGACGGAGAGCCGGAGTCAAAACGGGAATAGGGGCGGAGTGCCGGACCATCCAAAGCCCCCGGTCTGTCTTCAGACTAGGCCATTGGATTTTTTTAGGGATGCAAGCGGCAGCCCGCAAAACCCATGTATATGTTTACTTAAGTGGGTTGCCGCAATAACCCGCGAAAAATTTAACCTATATGTGGGTTCGCGGGCTAGCCCACTTGCATCCCTAATTTCTTTTCTTCCGCCTGGTTGTTACGCCCGCCGGAAAGAATCAGAAGATGCCAAATCGCTTTCCACATCTGGCAATTTCACATCTGGCCAGATGAGAGATAGAAGAATCCTTTTAGGCAGGAAAGACTTCCTGGTCTTGGGTTGGATTAATCGAGCTAGGAAGATTTATGTCAACCAGCCAGTCAGTCGGTCGGGAAGGCGAGGCCCGGATCATCAGGGAGCGAGGGAGGAAGAGGCGGCGAAGTTACCTGTCCCTGGCTTGGCTTTTTCACAACCGGTTGCTCCAGCTGTTCTACTGTTCACAGCTTCTATAATCTCTTTCAGAAAATACTATTCAACCAGCCGAAATCAGTCCAAACCAGCCGGCTTTTAGACCAGCTTATCTGCTGCTGACGAGTCACTGCTGACCCCATCTGCAGAAACCGCGGAGCAGAGCAAGGCGGCGTGCATCAAGACCGGCATCTTATCCGGGCAGAAGGCAAAGATAAGGTTGGAACTCGTGGGAGTTGTTGAAACTTGAAATTGTCGGGCTCCAGCCCATCAGCGTTTAGGCCAGCCGAGGTTCCAGCCCATCAGCCTATTGGACGAACTGGGCCAAACACCTTCCGTTAGTCGTCGCCGTTTAACCAGACAGCGCATCGTCTTCCCGTGTCCACCTCACCGGTCACCATCACCACCTGGGCCGCCCTGCCTATGCCTGGTGCATGCCAACCCACCGCACCTCTCCCCGCTCTCCGGCTGTCCCCGCGCCGCGCCGCCCCAACCCCTCGACCCCAACCGCTGCAGCCAATCCGGGCTGCTCCTCCCACCTCCCGCTCCCCCGCTTGCGCCACGCAAAACCCATGGAGCCCTAGCGTGGCCTGGCCCTCGCCCTCGCCCTCGCCCCGATGGTCCTCGCGGAGGCCCTGCGCGCGCGGCTGCTGGCCGCGCTGCGGCCGTGGCTGGCGGCGGACCCGGCGGAGCTGCGGGTGGAGCCGGGCCTCCTCGCCCGCTCCCGCGCCGTCGCGCGCGGGGTCGAGCTCGAAGCCGCCGCGCTCAACGCTGCCGCGGGGGAGCCCGCGGCATGGCCTGCCACGATCGACCGCGCGGCCGCCGCCGAGGTCGAGCTCGCCGCCTCGCCCTGGGCCGCCCCCGCGGTCGACGCCGTCGTGCGAGGCGTCCACGTCGCCCTCACCCTCAGGTAGGTGCTGGTGCCGCCCGGCAAACTCCTGCAATCCGACGCTCGTCGTAATACTGATGGCACAGTAGTTGCTCCACTAATACTATTGTGCTTAACAATTGTGGCATTGTGCTGAACAATTGTGGGATTGTGGTCTCATGGAGGGTTTCTTATTGAGTTATTGTGCACTAGATGGCTTAATTAGATAAGTGGGTGACACATTATCCCTGTCGGTTTTGAAGGGAGCCTGCGCCGAAGAAGCAGCAGCCGGACTACAAGGAATGGGTTTCCAAGGAGAAGAAGAGAGTGCTCGCGTCATTGGATCCTCAGGTACGGCAGTTCCTACACTTTCCGTTCATGTTCGTGACCCAAAGTGCTTGCCAGTGGCACACACTGAGCTAGAATTCTCTAGTTGTGTTGTAGTGACGAGCTTATTACTTAAAACGCTGATCAAAAGCTGCCTGCCGTGCCACTTGCCAGGGTGAGATGTTGCATGAGATGATTGAAGGTGTGGTTAACTCCCTGGAGGATAAGTTTGCTTCAGTGTTTGCCAGTGTCCTTCTGGACTGTGGTCAGGTGCGGTTTGATGATGTCACGATACAAGTTCGATACCTTGACGACTCCCATGTTTTTGTGTTGAGGATGACTGACTTGCGGTTTGGGCCTGAGCTTGTTTTACGCAGCTCTCTGTTCAGAGGACTAGTTGCCTCTTTCATGTCATCCAGAAAGAAGAATAGTCTGCTTGTTAGATGTTCTGAGTTTGAGTTTCTGATGAAGGAGAATGATTGGGTAGACTGTTATGCATCTTTCACTGGCATATCTGCTTCGGTTAGATTGGATAATCTGCAACTTGCTGGTTTTGGCATTCATGTTCGCAAAGCATGCTGGGAAATCTCACCTAAATTTGCTCCTTCACTGATGGTGATTTTGGATATCACAAGCCGGAAGGAAGAGTTTGGGGTTAGGAATGGCAGAGAACTTTGGAAAATCGCTGCACAAAAGCTTCACAGCTCAATAGTCCATCGAGGGTTTTCTTTAAGCAAGGCTGTAAGCTGTGCTGCTTTCTGGCGGCACTATGTTCATGCTTATGTACTGTTGTTGGCATTGGTAGGGTATCCCTCTGACAAGATTATAACGAGGAACTGTGGCAGGGGATCAAGGAGCAGGAAACTCTGGAGTACTGTTAGGGATCAGTGGGAAACTGTTACTGATTTGGAGGAGAAAATCCCTATAGAAGCTATTGCTAGAGCACGGTGTGCTGCACGTTCAAAACTAACTGTGTCACAGCAACCAAGCAAGCAAGAGTCATCAAAAGCACTTCTTGTTTCTTCCTTGCTGAAGATCCTCACACCCTTTTTATATTTATGGAGGTTTCTTGTGTTCATATGGAGGTCAGTGTGGGAAACTGCGGGCCCTGGAAACAAAGCATCATATGCATATATTTTTCCTGTCTCTACTCATGATGTAGACATGGAGCTTCAGCTCAGTGTACACCTTGGTGAACTCTCTGTAACCTTGTTACCTGTTGCTGATTGCTCCACTGATACAATAAGATCAGACAAGAGAAACAAGACTTACCAGATTGATTTACCGGCAAATGTTGTAGTGAGGTCATCATGCTTGCTTTACTCAGCTGGTTGTACCAGAAAATCATTGTTTTTTGTTGTCGGGGAACTGAAGACATGCCTTTCTGGTGTCCCAAAGTTGCTACAAGCAGACATTAGCAACAGTCCTAGGAGGAGTTCATCTTTTGGAACAGCAGAGTTCACCGAGGACACTGACTCTAGGATAATCCTCTGGAGCGACTCAGCTAGTAGGGACCTCTTCTCCCGACAACAACCCGACGGATCTTTTTACTGCAGCAATGATTTGTCCACTGACCTTATAAAGAGTAATATGGATGAGTTATGGTCAAATTGGATGACAGTTAGCAATCTATACAATGAATCGGGTGTGATTCATCATGAAAAGCCTTCTATTATTTTTGAATTCAAATATTTTCTCATTGATCCTTACAAATGTATAAGTGGTTTTCAGCAATGTAGGTTCACAGTTGGGAGACTAAACCTTGATTTGGATTATTTATGTGCTTCATCAACTTATCTGCTGTACAGACAGTTCACGCACCATAAACAGCCGAAAGAGCTAACTGGAAGATCAGCTGACCTTTCAAACAGTGCTGGCACCTATGTAGTGCCTACCAGTGGACTTGTTGACAAATTGAGATCATTTGATCACAGAATCAAGGTTGCAATGTTGGATGTGATTCCAGCAAATACTCTTCAAATTGTAGCACTGGTTGCTGGTCCAAGTTTAAGGTTATTCTTTGATAAATATAATACGTTGCAAAATAGCAAAGATGTATACAACCCCTTGCTTTCGCAGATGAATAGCAAGTCCTGTATAGTTTTCAGTCTAGCATATGTGGAATGTGCTCTCTGGCCAGCATCTCTATCTTCTCCAACTCTTCCAAGTGCTAATTCACATGCCAAAGAATCACGGAGCACATCTATTAGTGTGGAGGAGGCCAAAGAACATCAGCAACTACAAACAGAAAGTAGCGCATGGAATGTTTATCCAGGGTATATTGTGCTGGATGCTTGGTTCGTCTTTGCTGGCTTAACTCTTCTGATAGATAATACAGAGGCAAATCAGCACTCTCACATTTTTGGACCGATGTCAGCCAATTTACAGATTTCAACAAGCAGGTAGAATTGTCGAACACTCTTCATTTTCATGGGCGTGTGACTCATTTCATGGATGAGTTTGAAAAGTTATCTATGAGAGGTGTGAATAGTAGGCTAGGAGCATATAATACAAGAAGCAGTGATGAGCGAGACAACTTGTACTTTTAGATTAAAATTGTTCATTCTATCTGTTGTGGCCTCAGTTTGCATGATTTGAGTATATTTGGTTATAATTTTTGTAAGTTAGCAACTCTTTTATTCACCTTTCAGGAAGTATTTCTATTCCTTCTTTGGAGTGAGAGATGTTATCTCAACTAATTTAGGAGCAAGAATCGCTGGATGCATAGGTTTCGTCTGCATGGATGAACTCCTCATTGTTTGCCAGGTATGCACATTGGATTATATCAGTTTTCTTGAACATTACTAAGTCATATGTTTATTTATACTTATCTATACTTTGCGAGGGTTTTGAGACACAGTCATAGAAGAGCTGGATAATGCATGATTTAGATTCGCTTACAGTAGATGAAATTTCTTCCTAAATCTTCCATAGCATATATTTTGTTATTTTTAACCAAGTATTCTACTCCTTAATATCTGCTTTAACTAACTTTATTTATATGTACTTGTGGCATTTATCAACACTTCATAGCTTATTGAAAGCATGCACCTGGAGATATTGAAGTCTGACCTAGGCAACATTAAGTATTCTGAAGATTTTATTGGAAGACTAGCATCTTTTTATAAAAAGGATATTAATGGGAGTATAATGGAGCTTGTTGAACATATTGCCCAAGAAGACAAAGTGGATCCTCATGTAGAACTCAGTGTTGAAATGCAACTTGATTTGGAGTCAGCATACATCATGTTTAGTGCTTCACGTGATGTACTTTTCACAAATCCTGCTTTGTTTATCAACAGTTTCGTAAACTACATCAGCAGCTCATCTGTATTTGAGGGCATAGCAACACAGGAGTTATTTGATGTATTAGCTCTAGGTGTTGGGTTCTGCATCAGAAGTTCTTCTGTGAAACTTTTGCTCAATGGACAATGCACAGACTTCCTCTTTAGGCTATCTGGAATTCAGTGTGTGGTGTTAGAGAATCAAGGTCAAATGGGTATTTGTAATGATATAAATCAGCACAGAGACATACCTAGTGGCTCACTACATAGCGAGAACCAGCTCATTGTATCAGATTGCGTATTTACTATTAGTGTTGGCCCCATGAATGTCAACTTGATTGATGAGAAACTGCAAGATGAATCTAGAGGCTGTTGCATTTCTTCTTTAGGAATTTGGTATTCAATTAAAATTGAATTTGCAGATGTTTATGTTGGAGACTACAGCAGACACAGTTACCTATCTGAGTTAAGTCAACGTAGCAAACATAAAATCTCTTTGTTGATCCATTATGATCTTCAGGTTGTCAAATGCAAAATCCAGGTGCATCACTCTTCTTGAATCCTTTTCTGCCAATTCTGTTAGACAAATATGATTTCTTATTAGCTATATTGACATTATCTTTGCATGCCTTTAATGGCCATGAGTTTTCCAGATGTAGAGCATTTAATTTGTTTCTTAGTTTTCCTAATTGGCACCCCATTTTTATTGTCCCACTTTTAAGGCATTTTCTTTATTACTGCAATTGACAGGGTGGCTTGATCTTTCTGGAAACAATTTCTTTAGCTAAGCTTGTTTTGTGTTGCAAAGTTTACTTTTGGCTGCTTGTGAATCTTCCACTGCGGGCAACGTCAAACTTAGTCAAAGATTCGGTAACTCCAATCTCTGCAGGAGGGAACTATATTGCTACCAACAGAGATAGTAAGAGGGAGGCTGCAGCTGTGCCTTTAGGTCCTAATGTGCAAATTGGGGAATCCCAGTTGAATGCCATCCAATGCCTTGATATTGAATTATCTCGTTTGTCACTAACGCTTGTTATTGCGGATAAATCAGGTAACAGACTCATCCTGCTTATCCTCAGTTCAATTTTGCCGCCAAACAGATAATTGTTATTCTTTTCCTGCATTTAGGTACATATCAGGGATTAACTTTTGAAGTTGATGCAAATCTTCAACAAATATATCTTGGCATGAAGTTTTTGTTTGAAGTGAAGCGTCTTTCGATCTCCACTATTAGTAGTATTCACAAGAATGCCAATGAACAATTAAGAGAAGTACCAGCACCTCGTTTTCGATCCAGCAAGGCTGCTGATCTTTTACCTCAATCTAAAATTCAAGAATATCTCCCATTTGTACAAGCAGACAACATGGATACTTATGATCATGATGCTCCTTCAAGCTCAACTTCTGCACTGGGAAGTTCAACAGGCAACACATCACTAGATTTTTCATCACATGAAAATCAAGTCCTGAAGCATTTCTCTACTTTTCTCAAGATCGAGAGAAAAAACTTTGATGACGACTCCAGTTTGGTACACTCGAGTGGTGATTGGTCTGGAAGTGGATCTGTTTCTGGTTTGGAGGTGGCAATGTCACTCTCAAACATTGAGGTGATCCCTCTCCCTCAATCTTTCTCTCTCCTGTGTTTATTATCCTTTACCTGTAATTTATGGGTGACTAAAAAACTCGGCCTGCGGGGGGAAGAAACACCCGAGCATTGAATAAGAGAAAACCTCTCACGCAGGCTGAGAAAAACCCCGAACCCCTGCCCCACCCTTACATAGGGTCGCCGTTACCCAAATGAGTGCGGTCCGGGAGTCCGGAATCTTCCTTTATGCTTTGGCATGGTGGCAGACGAGGGGATTTTTTTATTAAAAAAATAAGGAGAACTAGAAGTCTTCAAAAAAAAAAAGTAGAGAATACCAAAAGAATGAGGAGAACCAGCATCATTTAACACCATCTTGTAGATTCTGGACCAAATTATTTAAATTGTTCTTTCATCTCGGTGTTCAGAATTGGAGCTTACTTGTCACATTTGTGCCAGCATATTACTACTATTTTCATCATAAGTACTTAGACATTCAACTAGGCATAGTTTGCCCTCTTCTAACCATGATACCAAAAGTTCTTATTTAAGAATGCATCTTTTTGCCACTATGTACCATTTTCATCCTCTTCTGTGACATGCACTCACTTTTGGAGAATGAATTGGAAATATCTTGTTAGGAATATGGAAATGCACCCATCACATTACATGAGTACAAAACATTGGGTCATGGCTATCCAAGTTAAGTTTGGACCAAGTCTACTGCACATTTTCTTCTATGAATTGACCAATGAGTAAACCTTCTATCTGCAGATGGTCTCGTCATTACTTGCTCCTTTACATGGGATAATGAGTTCTGGCTCAACCCAGAAGGAAATACAGTCTGGTGGCACCACTCACCAAACACCGCTAGATAATATGGATTATACTATACCTGATGGTAATTCTGCTTAATGACAGGTGGATGCATCTTATGGATCTAAAAATTCACTGTGCTGATCTACGTATTACTTCTTTAACAGGGGCAATTGTTGCTATAAGGGATCTTAATCAACAGATGTATGTATCAGTAAAAAACACTGGAAATACATACCAAGTGTTTGGCGTGTACCATTATTCCCTTGCTGGTGAACACGCATTATTTAAGGTTATAGCTTGATACCTGTACACTGGAATTAATTTCTCTATTTAAGGCTTATAGCTTGATGCGTATATACTGGAATTAGTTTCCCACTATTAATCATAGTCATCTACAAGGGATGATATAAAAAGATTATTTTACCTTTTTTTTCAGGTGAAACACCATAAGGGATGGAGATCCAATGCACAATGCATTTCTCTTTTATCTTTATATGCAAAGAATGAAGGCAAAGAGCTGTCCCTTAGTTTCTCGCAAGGATCAGATTTTGTGGAACTTTCTTCTTATGTTGACAAGCCTTGTTCAATTTGGAGCACACTTCCTTTCCGAATTGATAATTTTGATGATGATGGTGATGATGCAAAATCTTACAAGGTTATGCCAAGAAGTTCATACCATCTTGTCAACAAGAAAAACAATTATGGCATTGCATTTGTTGATGGCTTGCTAGAGTTTGTGAAAAAACCAGGAAATCCATTTAAAGTGCAAGTTTTTGACGAATCTATTTTTCCTGATGTTGCAAGACTCATTGTTCCCCACATGAATTTGGATAGTGACACTTATTTAGAAGTGGAAGATGATGTGCCTTTTTCTGCGAGGGATAGATTGGCGAGTGGTGCAAGTTCTCAACATATAATCATCAGTGTTGACAAAATTGTTTTTACCATCACTAATGAAGTGTTTGATACTGATAATGTTTTCCCACTTGTGCAAACTTGCATAAGTGATATCCGTGTTGTTACACAAATATTCCCATCCAAAATCAGGATTCTAAGTTCATTCAAAGTCTCAGGGCAGTACTTTAATGCACGAAGAAATCTGTGGTCAGTAATCTGTAACTCCTGTTTCGTGTCTAATTGCATTTTGTTGGTTTCTTGCAAACTGGTGAGGAGACTTGAAATTAAATCGTTGCTATCTGACACGCAGGGAGGAACTCATCTCTCCTATTGCCTCCTATACGTTCTTTCGATCTAGGTTTTTTACCCCAGATCCAGTTACTAACTATGGAAAGATGCCCATCCGTTTCTTCTTTCACTTGAATCAGGTGCAATGCTTTATAAATATGCCCATTTCAACTACACATAAATGTTTAGCTGTAATATAGTTTATTCTCACCTTCATTCTTTCTTTTGACCGAAGGCTCATCTTCCTTCTTGCAGGTGGATATACTTATTAATGAGCTTTCAGTTGACATCCTTCTATATTTGGTTGGGAAGTTAGACTTGATGGGTCCATATGCTGTCAGAAGCTCAGCTATCTTTCCTAACTCCTGCAAGGTTTAAATTAAAACTTCTATTTATATTATTCAACATTCTAGCATAATTGATTTTCACTTTGGATACCTTTTTTTTCTCGAATATGCAGGAGATCATTTTGGATACATGAATATGAATTACAGTGTTATGTTTACCATTCTAATGATATGGCTGATAGCTTTGAGACTCATATCTTGCCATATTCTACACCTTGTTCCATATATGCTGTGTTGCATATTGCATGCATATATACTTCTGATTTCTTTGTCTTTTCACTAATGCCTCTTTCTTGAGATATGAACATACTACCCGTTGTTTCTGCAGATAGAGAATGGCTCAAGGCTGGCACTTGTGTGCAATTTTAAAGATAATGGGGATGCAATAGTTCCTGGACAACAGTCAATTTCAGTTTTCTTGAGGTCCGTTTATTTTGTTGGTTACCTAGATCATTCTCAACATTTTAGCAAGGGATATGTTTTGTACATTGTCATCAATGGACAATGGATAGCTTCTGACTAGTTCAGTTCTCTGGATGTTCATCCTTTCCTTCACTTTTATATTCTACTACTGTTATGGTTGACACTCTATGTTTATACATCCTCCAGGCACTTGACATTTGATGATAATATTTCAAATGATCAAAACGTGGTTTCTATTTGCTTATTTAAAGAAGGGTTATTTTCAACTATTCCAATCAGCATTTCTCTCCATGAGTCTGGCGTTTTCGCATGGAGGACCCGCATATCACCTGTCAAAGGTATTTCTTTCAGCAAATATTCATCCATCAAAATAATAGTGCCAGTTTTGTGATTAATTTTTTGAAAGTGTTCTTGATCTGAACCATGTGTTGCTTGATTTAAAGAATATTTTTGTTTGAACTTTGAACAACTTTTCCATTACCTCTGTAGACTTGAGAAGCTTTTCTGGACCATTTGTTGTGGTCAAGGTGTCCCAGAATTCTGAGGTAGGAAAGCAAATGATTTGTAGTTTACCTTACATATGACTATCATATTCTGATTGTGGTTTCTAATAGTTAATGTTAACTAAATACAGGAAGGCTTATCTCTTTCAGTTCAACCTTTGTTAAGGGTCTATAATAAGAGTGACTTCCCCCTTGAGCTTCGGTTTCAGAGGCCAAACAAAACTAATGAAGGGGCAGCATTTGTCACTGTTAGAAGTGGAGACATGGTTGATGAATCTACTGGAGTATTTGATGCCATGGATTTATCTGGTGGATCGAAAAGAGCATTGATGTCTCTAGCTCTTGGCAAGTAACTATACTTTATCTTGGCATGAAATTTATCCCCATTTTGCATGATGATTTAGCTCCTAATTCATTGCATGGTGAGGGGTGGAAAATTGTTGGAGAAAAGGGGTAGGAAAGGTCCTCCATAGGGCCATAGTATACATAAACTTTACTTAATTTCTTTGGATATTCATCTTCCCTGTTTAGTGTCTATTCAGACACTATCTTCCATCCACCCTTCTACAGATGGATGTGCAGTGGTGTTTTTATTCTTGTTAGCATAGCATTGTTTACCTTGGGACAGTGGTGGTAACTAGGAAGTTTTTGATTTAAGCATTAGCGTAGTGTTAATCCTGCATACCATTCTTTGCGAACATACTTATTCCACGGACATCCTCTGTGTGCAACTTGGTACTATTCACCTTGCACACAATAATTATATGCATACTAGTGAAGCCTAACAGAAAAGCAAATTTTACTTGCATTTGGGATTTCCCTCTCAAATTGTAAAAACATGTTTCGTGAGTCGTGACCCATGTGTGTATATATATTTGTGTTATTGTTGTATCAATCAAATAGGCAAGCAGTGCTCTAGTATTCAAATATCGACAAGTCATGCAGTCTGTGTCCAAATCGTAAACTAAGTTCAGATATTTGTCATTCCATATACATATCATGTGTTATGTGTAGTTCATGCTTCTTGTGGTTGCAATCCAAGTGTGCATGAGTCTAAAATGGCAAGTATTCAGATCAGAGGTAGTAATTTTGAATACCACACTTATCTGACAGCTGTTCAATCGATTTCAGGAAATTTTATGTTGTCAATTAGACCTGAGATTTCAGCATATTCTGAAAATATTAGCCAGCCATCTTCAGTGAACTGGTCAGAGGACATAACTGGTGAAAAAGCTATCCGGATATCTGGGGTTATAGAAAAACTTAATTATAACTTAAGAAAAGCCTTCAATGTTGATTCCATGAAGTCTTCTTTCAGCTCTTTGAGTTGCCCTGTTTTTGTCAATGGCCATCATGTTACAGATCTTCATTTTTTAATTCATACCCTGGGTAGAGATGTGCCCGTTCAGCCTACAAATGGAACTCATCTATCTGAAAGAAGTTCACCAGTAACTTTACAGGTCCAGAGAGAAATTTTTGTATACCCAACTGTACAAGTGCATAATTTCTTGCAAACAGACATACACGTGATTCTGACAGATTGCCAACAGGGTAATTTCTTATCCATGAATATTCAGTTATGGCAAAGTGGATGTTCCTATTGAAGGAAGCCAAAACAAAAGATGATATGTTTTACTGATTCGTTTCTATAATACAGGAAATGCTGTAGAAGATAACTTTGGCAGCATTGGCAAGCAGGCAACGATTTCAAGTGGTTCAAGTGCTTATTTCTATGTGAATCCTTCCCTATTTAATTTCTCGGTCACACTAATTTCATATGGTTCAAAGTCTGTGACAGTTAGTAGTAGTGAGTGGGTTAAGAGAATGCAAAAGCAAACAAGTAGCGCTCAGTTTCTTGACATGCTACTAGAATTTGTTCCTGGGAAGTTTCATTCTTCTTTAAGATTATTACGTCAGGAGAAAGGACTGCTGGAGGTAGGATGATGATTTTCCATTGATATCTTATGAAACTGTATGCCTTTGGGAATTAAGAAGTCTGAAGATATGAAATGATCTACCTGATAGTCAATCTATTGATTTTGCAGGTTGCTCTATTCACAAGATACACATTAAATAATACCAGTGACCACCCCTTACAATGCACATCTGCCCATCAAAAAGCACTGCCTGCGTATGTAAATCTGAGTATTACGTAAGCATTCGTGCTTACATGGTTTATTCATGAAATGCTGAAATGTTGCAGGACGGAATCAGGAATGAACAATATCAATCTTCCTCCCCAACATGGATGTATTTTGCCCTCAATGTCGATGAGCTCCTGGTTTATAAAGTAAGCATCCACATTGAGCTTTGTTCTCTGTTCATTGAAAAATGGTTCTTGATTCAACGCAGCAGGGCTAGGTAGTTTGCACAAAATTTCATTCACTCACTGTCTTATATCGAAAGTTTGCTTTCGCAAATAGTCAATATGTTATGGTTGTGAATTGTTCCTAGCCGCAGCTGGTTTGTTCTCTCTAGCCCTAGCCTGGCTGTAGACTTGCCTGGCCATGAAAACAATTATTTCAGTACTGTTAATAATGTTTAATATATTGCCAATTTGCCACCTGCTGTGCTATCATTATTCATATGGCTGGTTTAGGGGGTTCCTGCCAGATAGTTCATAAACAGCATCTGTGGATTGTCTATTCAATGTGTTACAACTTACAGATGTGTTTTTTTCAATCTTTTGTTCTTATTCAAGGTTTGAGCCATTTAATTCATTTTTGTTGTTTGAGAAACATTCCCACAATGTCTATGATTATTCTGGAAAAAATGTATTGTATTACCATAAAAACACAGCAGTATTCTTTCCTGGCACCGAGTCCACAAAACTATTGTGATGTATTAGTGGATTGCCCACCTCTTCCCAAGAGCTTAAGCTTTTGGGTTCATCTGGTTGGTACATGAAATCTAACATGGTATCAAAGCCAGAGGTCTCGAGTTCGAGTCTTGGTAGAGGCATCTTTTAAGTCCTCCGCTCCGTTCTTTATTTCCACATTTGCGCCTTGTTCCGGCTGCATGTGAGTGGGAGTGTTGTGATGTATTAGTGGATTGCCCACCTCTTCCCAAGAGCTTAAGCTTTTGGGTTCATCTGGTTGGTGCATGAAACCTAACAAAAACATGTTTAACTGTTGGTGTATATGTGAGCCCATGTATTTGGCCCATCTAGAGGCCCATGTATAGCTACTATATAGCCCACCCTTCTAGGGTTTGGATGAATACAAGGAAATTAATCCCCGAAACATGGTATCTAGCCTTCTCTTCCCTCTCCCTCCCTCCCTCTAGCCGCCGCCGGCCCCACCCGCCGCCGCCACCACCGCCGCCATGGCCGGCCGGCCGCCGGCGCCCCCTCCCATCTCCTCCTTCCCTCCCCTCTCTTCTTCCCCTGCTACTGCGGCGCGCGCCGTCCTTGGGGGCCGGCCGCCGCCCTTGCGGCGGCTGCCGCCGCGGGGGGCGAGCTCCTCCCGGCGGGCGGAGGTGCCGCCGCCGCGGGTGTGCCGCCCATGGCTGCAGCCGCCGCGGATCTGCTGATCCCGCCGCCGCCGCTGGCCCCTGCGGGCGGCCATCCGTCGCCGCCGCCGCCTGGGGGCGCGGATCTGGCACCGCCCCCTCCTCCGCCCGCCCCTGCGGGCACGGGCCCGCAGCCCCCGCCGCTCTTCCTCTCGATCTGGGCGCGGGGGGTGCCGCCGCCGCCGCCGCTACAGCCGTTGGCGCGGACGCGGGGGGCGCGGCCTTTACCCCTCCTCTTCCCTGGCGTGGACTGGGTATGCACCCCATGGACGCACTGTTCGCCGCCGCCGCTCTCCGTGGGACGCCGCCCCTCCTCGCCGGAGTTGCTACGGCCGACGCTGCTCTCGCCGCGGCTCTCCTCGCCGCCAAGACCGAGACTGCGGCGGCTCAGGAGCGGGTTCGCGCGGCTGCCCTTGCTTGAGAGCGCGAGCGCTCCGCGGCCGATGCTCTCGCTCGCCGGGTCGCTGAGGCGGAGCACTATATCCTCCTCACCAGCCAGCAACCCGCCGTCCCCTTCGTCGAGCACGCCGCCTCTTCTTCCCACCAGGCTCCGCCCTCGGGCGAGTGGTACACCACCGGCTCGACCCGACCGATCCCATGGTCGTCCAGCTCCACCTTCAGGCCGCCGGCGTCCAGAACATCAAGGCCCTAGTCTCCGTCCTCCTCGACCCTACGTCCTCCTACGGGCGCTGGCGGGACCAGGTCCTCGCCCTCCGCCGCTACGCCCTCGACGACCACGTCATTCTCGACACGCCGGTCGAGGCGCGGGACGTGGTGTGGCTGCGCCTCGACAGCGTCGCCCTATTCTGGATCTTTGGGACCATCTCCCTAGATCTGCAGGACATCGTCAGGACTCACGGCAAGGCGCGGGACGTGGTGTGGCTGCGCCTCGACAGCGTCGCCCTATCCTGGATCTTTGGGACCATCTCCCTAGATCTGCAGGACATCGTCAGGACTCACGGGGCACCGCGCAACAGGCCTGGCTGGCGCTCGAGGGGCAGTTCCTCGGCAATGCTGAGTTCCGCGCTCTCCAGCTCGACGCCATCTTCCGCACCTTCGACCAGGGGGACCTCTCCGTCAGCGAGTTCTGTAGGAGGATGAAGGGCATGGCCGATGCTCTTCACGACCTCGGGTGCCCGGTGCCTGACAGGGTCTTGGTGCTCAATGTCCTGCGGGGTCTCAGCGACACCTACGACCACCTGCGGACATGGATCACCCGCCAGAGGCCCTTCCCCTCCTTCCTACAGGTCCGGGACGACCTCGTTCTCGAGGAGATCACCAGGGGTCCCGCGACTGGCTCGTCCTCGTCCTCTTCCACCGCGCTCGTGGCTGCTCCACCGGCTTCCTCCGCCTCGCCAGTCCCTCCTTGGTGCTCCTCCCACCGGGCAGACCGGGAGTCGGGGGGGCCGCGGTGGACGTCGTCGGCGGGGGACGTGGTGGTGGTGGTACTGGTGGCCCTGCTGGGCCAGGTGAGGGCTCTGGTAAGGGCCCAGCTCCCGCTCCTGCCCGTCCCTGGAGGTACGCCCTGGTCATCCTTCAGTAACTCATGGTCAGGGCGCATCTCGATGTGGCCGTTCCAGGGGGGGGCTCGTTCACAGCAGCCGGCGGCCATGTTCACCGGTGTTGCTCCCCTGTTCGCGCCGTCCTGGACTCCACCCGCTCAGCCCAGCCAGCCACCCACCTGGCCTGGGGGTGGGACCAGGCCGCGCTGGCGCAGTCCTTCAACACCATGGGGCTGACTCCGCCGGCCAGTACTGAGTGGATCGCCGACTCGGGTGTCTCCTTTCACACCACCCCAGACGCCGGTATCCTCTCTTCTGTCTGATCCCCACATTCCTCTTGTCCTTCTTCCATCATGGTGGGTGATGGGTCCTATCTTTCTGTCACCGCCGTGGGTTCTGCTTTTGGTTCTTTCCGTCTTCCGAATGTTCTTGTTGCTTCTCAAATGATTCATAATCTTTTTTCCATTCGCCAGTTTACTGCTGACAATTCTTGTTCCATCGAATTTGACTCTGGTCTTACTCTGAATGATTCGGCTTCCCGACGTCTGCTCTTCCGATGTGACAGCTCGGGGCCCCTTTACACCATTCGTCTTCCTACTTCCGCTGCTTCGCCTTCGACTTCCTCTTCGTCTGCTGCCTTTGGCACGACACCGTCTTCCACCACCTGGCACTGCCGGCTTGGTCACCTCGGCCGCGACGTTTTGGCTCGGCTTAGTCGTAGTACGGATATTTCTTGTACTAGGGCTCCTGCTAAGCACTTTTGTCATGCGTGCCAGTTTGGTCGTCATGTTAGACTTCCTTTTTCTTCTTCTTCTTCGCATGCGACATGTTTTTGATCTTGTTCATTGTGACCTGTGGACTTCTCTTGTATTCGGCATTTCTGGTTATAAATACTATCTGGTGGTGGTTGATGATTTCTCTCATTACTCTTGGACTTTTCCTTTGCGCGCCAAGTCTGAGACCTTTCCCATCCTCCTTCACTTCTTTCCCTGGGTGTCCACTCAGTTCGGCCTCACCATTAAGGCCGTCCAGTGTGACAACGGGTGTGAGTTCGACAACTCCACCTCCCGTTCTTTCTTCTTCTCTCGGGGTGTTTAGCTGCGCATGTCTTGTTCGTACACCTCTCCTCAGAACGGCAAGACTGAGCGGATGATTCGTACGACGTCATGCGCACTCTTCTGATCCAGGCCTCTCTGTCTCCCCGTTTCTGGGCTGAGGGTCTCCACACCGCCACCTACTTGCTCAACCGCCTTCCGTCCACGACTTCTCCTGCTCCCACTCCTCACCACGCTTTTTTCGGTACCCCTCTCAGCTGTGAGTCCTATGACCACCTCCGTGTCTTCGGGTGTGCATGTTATCCTAACATCTCCGCCACTGCTCACAAGTTGGCACCTCGCCCGACTCGTTGTGTGTTTCTTGGTTACTCCCCTGACCACAAAAGCTACCGATGCTTTGACCTCTCCTCTCGTCGGGTCCTTATCTCCCGACACGTGTTTGACGGGTCGGATTTCCCCTACCCCACCTCCTCTACACCTTCCCCTGACCCTGAGCTGGAGTCCTTGTTTTCGCCTGACCCGGTGGTTCAGCCACCTTTGTCTGTCTGTCCTTTTCCTGCAGGTCTTCCTGGTACACCGGCACCGCCTCCGGTGATCTCTGTCGCGCCACGCGCGGCCTCGGTGTCTCCTGCTGCGCCACGCGCGGCCTCGGTGCCCCCTCCTGCACTTGCACGCTACGCCTAGCCAGTGCAGGTGTACCGGCGTCGTTCGGTGCTGGCACCGGCGCAGGCCCCGGCTCCGGAGGCCCCAGCGTCGCCACCGCCACCTCCACCGTCTCGCTCTCGTGCCGAGCCGGTGGTGTACCACCCGCCTGTCATCCATCGGGATCCTGGTCATATTCATCCCATGGTTACTTGGCGGATGGCTTCTCAGACCGCGACACTCTCAGCCACCGAGGGCGAGCCGCGGATCTCTTCGGTACCCTCCTCTGTCCGCGACGCCCTGGCGGATCCTAACTGGCGTCGTGCGATAGAAGAGTACGCGGCTCTTCTTGCCAACCAGACGTGGGATCTCGTGCCGTGTTCGTCTGGTTGCAATGTGGTCACTGGCAAGTGGATCTGGACGCATAAGCGTCGGGCTGATGGCACACTAGATCGCTACAAAGCTCGTTGGGTTCTCCGTGGTTTCACCCAGTGGCCTGGTGTGGACTATGATGAGACCTTTAGTCTAGTGGTGAAGCCTGCTACAGTGCGCATGGTCCTCTCGCTCGCTCTCTCTCGCTCATGGCCTGTGCACCAGCTCGATGTGAAGAATGCCTTTCTCCATGGCACTCTGTCAGAGACAGTCTACTGCAGTCAGCCGGCGGGATTTGTGGACTCCAGTCGTCCGGATATGGTCTGCCAGCTCAACAAGTCTCTCTATGGTCTGAAGCAGGCTCCTCGGGCTTGGTATTCTCGGTTTGCCATGTTCTTGCTGACCTTGGGGTTCACCGAGGCCAAGTCTGACACTTTTCTGTTCATCTACCGCCGTGGAGATGAGGCTGCCTACCTGCTGCTCTATGTTGATGACATTGTGCTCACAGTCTCCAGTCAGCAGTTGCTTCAGCGCATCATCTCATCTCTGCAGCAGGAGTTTGAAATGAAGGATCTTGGTCAGCTCCATCACTTCTTGGGTGTTACTGTTGAGCCTCGCCCGTCTGGCTTTTTCCTTCACCAGCGGCAGTATGCACTTGACATCCTGGAGCGGGCTGGGATGACTGATTGCAAGCCATGCTCCACTCCTGTCGACACTCAGGCGAAGCTGTCTGCTGATCTGGGTGATCCCGTGGCTGATCCTACTGCCTACCGGAGTCTTGCTGGTGCCTTGTAGTACCTCACCTTCACCAGGCCGGACCTCACCTATGCAGTCCAGCAGGTCTATCTTCATATGCATGATCTCTGGGAGTCACATCTTGCTGCGCTGAAGCGTCTCCTCCGCTACGTCCGTGGCACTGTTGACTTCGGCCTGGTTCTTCACCGCTCTCACTCTGCTGAGCTGGTTGTCTACACCGACGCTGACTGGGCTGGCTGTCCAGACACTCGTCGCTCCACTTCCGGCTATGCCGTCTTTCTGGGCGGCAACCTTGTCTCCTGGTCGTCCAAGCGGCAGCCGGTTGTCTCCCGCTCCAGTGCCGAGGCGGAGTACCGTGCTGCCGCTAACGGCGTAGCGGAGGCGTCCTGGCTTCGACAGCTCTTGGCGGAGCTCCACAGCCTGCTCGCCAAGAGCACGCTCTGTGACAACGTCAGCGCCGTGTATCTCTCCACCAACCCCGTTCAGCATCAGCGGACGAAGCATGTGGAGATCGACTTGCACTTCGTTCGCGACAGGGTCGCTATCGGCGATGTTCGGGTCCTCCATTTCCCGACCACCTTCCAGTTTGCTGACATCTTCACCAAGGGTCTCCCCTCGAGTTTCTCGGAGTTTCGCTCCAGCCTCAACGTGGCAGGTGGTTAGTTGTGGCTGCGGGGGGGGGGGGGGGGGGGGTATTGTCCCTGTGTGTACTTTCTTTGTTCTCCAGTCTTGAACACCGCTGTGCCGGTAGTTCAGACTGCCGGGGGGGGTTGGTGTATATGTGAGCCCATGTATTTGGCCCATCTGGAGGCCCATGTATAGCTACTATATAGCCCACCCTTCTAGGGTTTGGATGAATACAAGGAAATTAATCCCCGAAACATTAACTATGTAACATGACAAGAGCTTATATATGGCAGGTCAAGCAAATTACGAATAAGCCTACATAGTGAGAAAGGATCAGATGCTATTATTGATTTGGAAGCATTGTCTGGCTTCACTGAATTTTTTCTAGAGATCCAAGACAATATAGTGCCTCATCGTATGACAGCTTTTGGATTGTCTTTACAACCTGTTATGTATAACTTGCCTGTGCCATCACAAGTTGTACTAATAGTTCCAAGATATGTTGTTTCAAACGAGTCTGGTGATGCAATTGCTGTTCGCCAATGTTTTGTTGAGGTGTGCCACTTTTTCTCTAACATGTATTGATACATTCATTAATTACCCTTGCCTGATGCTAATGGTTTTGGTTACAACTTTTGTAGCATGAGATAGATGGATTGACTGTTGAAGCTAAACAGCGGGCTACCTTACAGACATGGAAACCTGGAAAAAAGCGAGAAATAAACTACTTTGATTTATTTGTTAAGAAGCACAGAAATGTGTTTGAGGATTCTCACATTTTCATCCAGTTTTGTCCAAAAGAACCTGGATTCGGTTGGTCTGGACCAATCTGTGTTTCATCAATTGGCCGTTTTTTCTTGAAATTTAGAAGATCAGATGGCATGATCACAGATGGTATCAAAAGAGGCACCATAAATGATGGGAAGCTGAAACTGTTTGCTTCTGTTGATGTTGTTCAAGAAACCACTTCTTTTGTCTTGCACTTCACTAAGCCACCGAAGGTTACACTACCGTACCGAATAGAAAATTACTTGAATGAAGCATCTATCATGTATTTCCAGAAGGTGCCAATCTTTTAATAGTTCTATAATTCTGTTCTATCACAAAACAAATCATTACCGGGATATTACTGATATAAATATAATTTTTTTTCTAGGATTCAGTTGAATCAGACGTATTATGCCCTCAAGAGTCAGAACAGTACACTTGGGATGACTTAAGTTTACCTCGCAAATTGGTTGTGCGCATTGTTGGTAAGTTCTTAACTCCTAATTCTATACAGTTACTACTTCTGTTGCATCATGTATTATGTTGGTGGTTGTTACTAATTACAAAACCAATGTTGGTGGTTGTTACTAATTACAAAACCACTAAAGAAACTGCATTAAAGTTCAGTATTAAAATATTTCGTGTCTCTGCAAGCACTTTTTTACTGTTAGTCCTATTTTTTCTTTTGGTTTTTGTGGGGTTTCATCTCTACCATACCCCAACTTGCTTGCTTGTTGTTGTCTATGCAAAAAGAGTGACAATGCACAAGTCAGCCCCTTGCAATACCCCCAAATTGGGAAGATACAGTCATGTGTATACACATAGGCAGAAAGCACCCTGCTTTAGAGAATAACCGCATGACTAGACATAACAATATGCAACACCAATTCTCAGCAAAGTGCTAAGCCAGCAGTCACTTTACCACTTAATATTTGATAGTAAACAGATTGTAGGGACAAGTGAGCCTTACATATCTATGGATAGTAGGTATTAGCAATCATTAATATCTCACATTATGTGTAATATAAATTGAATAAAATCTAATACTGTTGACTACTACAAAGAGTTACCTGCAATTTGTTTTCTCGAACTCGCAGGAGAGTACCTGCAACTTTGTTTTGGTTATTTAAACTAGTAAAGATAAAGAATAGAAATGAACTGACCACATCAATGGTGTGAAACAGACTAATTCAGTTGCAGTGTGGTAATATTTAGGAAGATATTGTTGGTCAGATGCCCTTATTATTCACATGACTTTCTGGTCCTAGCCTTCCTTGTCCAGTGAAGTCTTTTCTGGCTTACACATTGGTGCTTTTCACATTTGTTATGGGCCTTCTCTATTCATAGCTTGTAACATTATGGTTGATCTTCTCCAGATACACCTGCACTGCGTGAAATTAAAATAGATAAAATCAGTCCATGGAAGCCATTTTTGAAGATGCGGCAGAATAGCAGGCTCAACCTGGATTTCTCATTCAGTGATGGACTCAGTTCAAGAAAACAAAGATTTGATGAGTCATTTGGACTGAGGGTGTTCAAAATTGGTTATGAAGTGTATGCTGATGGTTTAACAAGAGTTCTACGAATATGTGAACATGCAGATAACCCCGAAATCAAGAAAATTCGACGGCCAATATCAAACCTACAGTTCAGAATTTCTTATGTGTGTATTCATCTTCTTGACAAGGGCCAGGTTTGTTCCTTCCTTTTGATCTCCTCCTGGCATAAGTGTGAAACCACCTTTTCATAAATTATGTCAGCAATCTATTCATATTTGCAAGTCAAACTCAGCCTCAGATTAATTATCTGTTCATGATTACCTTGTTGTAGAGTGGGGAAAATGTACAATTGCCATCTACAATATTGACAGCAAGACTTCAGCATGTATCTGCTGATTCAATTGCCACAGAAAGCTTCAAACATGTATCCGTTGCAATTCATGTAAGTAGTGGTCCCTCTGCAGTTTTATATTTTCAACACAAACAATGCATATAGCTAGACTAACTATTGACCAGAATAGAGTTTGCAATTTTTACACCCTTCTTTTTGTATGTTTACGTTTGGGGTTTATATATTTTAAATAACTGCAGTCAGTGAATGTGGATGAAAAATGGGATGGAGCTTCCTTTGGGTCAATTCTTAGGAGGAACAAACTTCAGGATGCTGCTCTCGATGAAAATATTCTTCGTGTAGTCTCTGTACTGAATTCAACCAACAACAGCGTCAAACAAATACAGTATTGTTCAATTATTCTACAGGTAACTTAAGTGGTGTGCTTGCTCCTTCCTAACATCCACAATAGCCCGTTCTTAAAGATTCCTGTTAGTTATTTCATCCATTGTTAACTTGTGGAATATTGCAAGAATCATAAATTCTCTTAACAAAGATACAATGTCACAGCCTGTTGATTTGAAGATTGATGAGGAAACGTTAATGAAGCTAGTACCATTTTGGAGAGCATCCCTTGCTCCTTCAGGAACACTGAGTACGCAGTTTTATTTCAGGCATTTTGAAGTACATCCAATTAAGGTGCTCTACTCGTTTTATTTCACATCTGTAATTATCACGTGGTATTAATTTTGAAACACTGATTCGCTTTTCTTATGAATGCAATGGTCTAAAGATTATAGCAAGCTTTCGTCCTGGTAGCCGGCGCACAACTTATAGTTCTGCTCAAGAGGCTCTGAGAGCACTACTGCATAGTGTTGTAAAGGTATGTTTTTAAGCATCTTTCATCTGTTGTTAAGTGGACACCTTGTCAACTATTAAAGGGACTCTTTCATTACTTTATATCACAGTTTCATCTGTTACCGTATTTCATTTTCAGGTGCCTGAGATTAGCAATTCAGCTGTGGAGCTCAATGGGGTTCTCCTAAATCATGCCTTAGTTACATTCCGTGAGCTACTTCTGAAATGTGCTCAGCATTATTCATGGTAAATCTTTTCCATTTCTTACACCATCATCTTCTGAGTCTTGATTACCCAAATTAATGAATATTCTTTGAGTAATTGATAGGTATGTCTTGAGGGCAATCTACGTAACAAAGGGAAGCTCATTGCTTCCTCCATCTTTTGCCTCAATTTTTGATGACTCTGCTTCATCTGTTCTTGATGTTTTCTTCGACCCTTCTGATGGAGCACTCAACGTCCCTGGGCTTACCATAGGTAAAAGATAATAAACTATGTTCTGATATTTGTAGGAATACTCCATATTCATCGTAATATATTGAGTTAAATAGATACTAACTGTTGGAAAATTACTTGATTGGAGCTCCGATCTTGTGTTTGGAAGATGTCTACTACCATAAATTGAACAATAATATAACAGTGTGTTCATTTGAAGCATGTATGCGTTGCTTTATTTGAAGGACTATACTATGGCTACTAATGGGTTATTGGTTTGCATCTAATATCTACTGTTATACCCTCTGTTATAGATTTTAACTTATGACTTGCTTTAATTATTTGTGGATTGTGCAGGCATGTTTAAATTCATAAGCAAAAACATGAAGTCAGGCGGTTTTTCTGGAACAAAGCGGTACCTTGGTGATCTCGGGAAAACTGTGAGCTTCCAAAACTTACTGGTTGTATCAATAATGTCTTGGGATTAATGTAATGTCGAGTCTTCTGTAGGTTAAAACTGCAAGTTCAAACGCTCTCTTCGCCGCTGTCACAGAAATTTCAGATAGTGTCGTGAGAGGAGCAGAAACAAATGGTTTGAATGGCATGGTATTTACTCTCTTTACATGAACTTGTCCTTTTTTATTACCTTAAAAGAAGGGAGCCACATGCAATTAGACTAACTAGACCAGCAGAATTCCTCCTTACAGCGATAACATTATTAAGCATTTTTCCTCTTTTGTACATAGGTTACTGGTTTCCACCAAGGCATTTTGACGTTGGCCATGGAGCCATCTGTATTAGGACAGGCTATAATGGAGGGAGGTCCTGACAGAAAGATCAAACTCGATCATAGCCCCGGACTTGACGAGGTTCTGCCTCTTTTACTTGATTTCAAATCTTTGTAATTCAGATTATGTTACCAATTTTTAACATTTCCTGTACCCTCCTTCAGTTATACATCGAAGGGTACCTACAGGCTATGTTGGATGTCATGTTCAAGCAAGAATACCTCCGTGTCAGGGTGATCGATGACCAGGTAACTTTCTTGTGTCCATTTGCTTTTTGCAACCTCCTAAATGTTATTCACCTAGAACTTTTGTTTTCTTTTCCTTGAAAATCAAAATACTGCAGTTTATCTGAGGAATCTAATGCTGGACTCTTTACCTTCCAGGTTATCCTAAAGAACCTACCACCAAACAGCGCCTTGATAAATGAAATCGTGGATAGTGTCAAAAGCTTTCTTGCGAGCAAGGCGTTGTTGAAAGGAGACTCTTCTACGCTCCGTCCGCTGCGCCATCTGCGAAATGAACGTGTAAGTTTCATCTTCACACGAAGGGATACCTTAAGGAAGATGCCACCTGCTGCGAGTGTAACTGACCTCACAGCTGCCTGCAGGAATGGAGGATTGCGCCGACGGTGTTGACTCTGTGCGAGCATCTGTTTGTGAGCTTCGCCGTGCGCGTGCTCCACCGGGAGGCCAGCAAGGCCATCGCGGGAGTCATGACGAGAGCGAAGAAACCCACCACTGGAGAGGGCGAAGGTGACCCATCATCGTCTGGTGGAGTCCTGTCGAAGCCGAACAGGCTGTGGACGGTCGGGAGGTTCGCGGTGTCAGGCATGGTCGCCTACGTGGATGGCCGGCTGTGCCGGCACATACCCAACCCCATCGCAAGGAGGATCGTGAGCGGGTTTCTACTGAGCTTCATCGAAAGCAAGGGCAGCGAATAGGCAGGCAGGGTACACATGGCATCGCATTCTGCACCTGCAGATTAAGTCATTACCACGGTGGATAGGAACGCAAGTCGCGCAAAGAACTGATGTGAGGTAGTGCACCGTGCACCGTGCACCGTGCACGTGGCCGCTCACTGCAACATGTAGAGTTGTACAGAAATTTTGACCGCGCCGAGCGCACGTTTGGTGTACATAAACACGGGGACACTTGTAATTACCATCCCTCTCTAGATACATTCCGATTCCATTGTTGTGAATTTGCAAGGCCCAGACTGTGCTCCCTCTGCAGCTGTACGTAGCCCTTTTGGTTGCTACTGCTATGGAGAACTCTTCTGTACGCTGTACAAATGTTACGCTCCACCTTGGAGCCCCAAAGCCCCACCTTGCAGTACTAGTCTCACCTCTGCTCTCCTCTCAATGTCACGCAGGACGACTCCTCCCTGACGACCACCCGCTGTGGCCAAGCGGACCTCCGACTCATTGCATGGCAATTGCCAGTTTGCCAACGAAGCTGGCGTGCCGCCGATGTGTGAAGCATCATCCTGTCATCATCGCTTTGACGGGTATGCCTCTTGATAGACCTGCTTCTTGCTGTGGAATGCTGGAAGTCAAACTTGCACCTAACCTCATGTGCCAAGACGAAATGAGTCCGTGCCCCAGTCCCTTATGTTATTTCGGTCGTTGGTCAACTATCCTATCTTCTCAAGACAGAAACTGGGCAATTTATTTGACCAGTCTGCTTGGTTTGACACATCCAGCCTGTTTTAGTCTAGAAAAAATCCAGGTTGTTGTCCTCACTCTTCTTGCTGCTTAATACTCGCATAAGGGCAAAAGCAGAACCCTCGATCTCTTGGCATTTGCATTCACCAAGAAACTATGAGCTGCTGCTTCCCACTGGGAACCATGCTTTGGGTCCTATGCGTCTTGCAGTTCATGTTCCACATGGCAGGTGGCTGCGCAATCGAGGAGAGGATTGCTCTTATGCGCATCAGATCTTCGTTGGTGGAGGCAAACTCTGAAGTTCCTGCTTCTTGGGGACGGAGTGACGACTGCTGCTCCTGGGAAAGGGTCCGATGCAACAACAGCACACGTGTGTCGGGTCTCAACCTCGACTCCGTGTACCAGAGAAAGGATCATACCATTGTACCAGTTGGAGGTCCATGCTGGAATCTCAATTTGACCATATTTTCCTCGTTTCATGAGCTTCAGCAGCTGGATTTATTTTGGAATTCCGCTTGTCTTCATAATTTTGATGGTACGTATGTATAGATCCCTAGACATGAATGTGCTTGACTACTTTTTCCCGTACTTTGTGCCAAAGAACCTTATTCATAATTCATAAGAACTTTTACGGTTTTATCCAGGCCTTCAAGGATTGACTATGCTTCGGTATCTCAACCTCAGCAACAACAGATTGATCGAGAATAATATCTTGGAATCTCTTGGTAAATTGGCTTCTCTTGAAGTCATAAATTTTGAGCGAACCGGTTTGAGCGGTGCTCTTCAGAATATTGGTACAGACATAGCTAATTCATAGCATTCTTGTATGTTGCTCTTGTTTCTTGTCTTTTGGATAGGTGCTTCAGTTGTTTCTATTTATTCTTGTGTTTGTTTGTAGCATGCAGCTTTCAGAAATCTCAACAACTTGCGACATTTGCGTCTAGGATCCAACCGACTCGATGGAAGCATCCCAGCTTCCTTATTTGAGCTTCCTCGCCTTCAATTTTTGCATCTTTCAGAAAATCTCCTTCGAGGACATATACCGGTAAGCTCATCTTCAAATATTCCTTTGTTGCTTCAAACTCTCAAGTTATCAGCAAATAATCTGAATGGGATGTTTGATTTCTTTTGGGTATGAAACTGCTCCATACTAAAGAAGATAGACCACTCGACAAACCTTAAGAACTTACAACTACTGCATTTGAGAACCAATCAATTGAGTGGAAGTATCCCAACATCCTTATTTAAGCTTCTTCAGCTTCAATCTTTGGATCTTTCAGAAAATCTCCTTCAAGGACATATACCGGTAAGCTTGTCTTCAAATGTTCCTTTGTTGCTTCCAACTCTCAAGTTATCAGCAAATAATCTGAATGGGACGTTTGATTTATTTTGGCTATGAAACTGGTCCATACTAAAGAAGATGGACCTCACAGGAACCCTCAAAAACTTGCGAGAACTGTATCTAGGATCCAACCGACTGAATGGTAGCATCCCAACATATTTATTTGATCTTCCACGCCTCGAATACTTGTATCTTTCGGGAAATCTCCTTGAAGGACATATACCTATAATCTCACCTTCGAATCTTTGTTTATCGCTTCAAACTCTCAAGTTAGCAGAAAATAATCTAAATGGAAAGTTCGATTTCTTTTGGCTACGAAACTGTGCCATGCTACAGGAGGTAGATCTATCAAGGAATGCTGAATTAGATATTGATGTGACGTTCCTTACAAGTGTGACTCCATTTCAACTGAGAGCACTAATGCTCTCTGGGTGTAACCTTGACAATACAATCATTTCAGGACCAAATTTATTTGGCACACAACGTCATCTGCAATCCCTTGATCTGTCCAACAACAACTTTTCAGGGAGCTTGCCCAACTGGATGTTTACAAATGAAGCGCCTTTGCTCTATCTGGGTCTTGCACATAACTCGCTAGTAGGATCATTGGATCATCTGATGTGGCAGCAACAATCAAATCTCCGAATGATCAACATATCTATGAACTATTTCACAGGACAGCTTCCAATGGACATCAGCTCAGTATTTCCGAATCTGACAGTTCTCGATGCTTCTGATAATAATATTTCTGGACATTTACCACCATCTCTGTGCAACATTAACGACTTGGAATTTGTGGATCTATCAAACAATAAACTTACAGGAGAGGTGCCATCTTGCTTGTTCACTGAGTGTGGGTCGCGGGATTTCCTGAGGCTCTCGAACAACAATCTGGGGGGTCCGATACTTGGTGGGGCCAATAATAAGTCTATTTGTGGAGGAACAATATATCTTGATAGCAACTATTTTGAGGGACCATTGCCTAACAATTTATCAGGTGAAGTGTCAATCATGGATTTTCATGATAATAAATTGTCAGGTGAACTTGATGTATCATTTTGGAATATTCCTTCATTGGAATTTCTTAGTGTTGCTAGCAACAGTTTAACTGGTCAAATTTATCCAACAATCTGCAAATTGACTAGTCTTAAGTATTTGGATATATCCAATAACGACTTTGAAGGATCTATACCAAACTGCAGCAGTAAGTTAATGTTGTATTTTCTGAACATGTCGAGCAATACCCTCTCAGGATTTCCTAGTTATTTTTTCAATAGCTCCAACGTTGAAGTTCTCGATATAAGGTATAACCGGTTCATGGGCAGTCTTGATTGGATACTACATCTTTATCAAATAAAATTGCTCTTGTTGGGCGGGAATATGTTTGAGGGGCATATCTCTGCAGAACTCTGTCATCTCCAGTACTTGAATATTATTGATATGTCGCAGAACAGACTTTCAGGTTCATTGCCACCTTGCATTGGTGCAATCCCATTTGGATACCATACAGATGATGATGATTTTTTGTCCAATTATTTCTACGATGTGCCCTTTGATGTGTCGCTTTCTAGTATGGATTTGCCGTTGTTTGACGCCATTTATGTCCTCCAAGGCTTCACCTTCTCCACTAAAGGGAACATTTACACATTTAGCCGTGGTTTCTACAATCTCATGTCCGGCATTGACTTATCGGCGAACATGCTATCAGGGGAGATCCCTTGGGAGATAGGGAATCTGAGCCATGTCAAGTCCCTCAATCTATCGCATAATTTCTTTATCGGTCAAATCCCAGCTACCATTGCAAACATGAGCGCTCTAGAAAGCCTGGACTTATCCCATAACGAATTGGGCGGACCTATACCATGGCAACTGACTCAGATGTCATCTTTGGAGGTGTTCTCTGTGGCCTACAACAACTTGTCAGGGTGCATACCAAACTCCGGCCAGTTTAGCTCGTTCAACATGGAGAGCTACCTGGGCAACACAAACCTTCAGAATTCGTCACAGGAGAACCAGTGTTCTCCTGATCTGGGCCCTATGGAAGTAGAAGATGTGGGCGAGGCATCTGATGATCCGGTCCTTTATATTATCTGTGCCGCCTCATTCGTATTGGCATTCTGGGCAACTGTTGTGTTCTTGTTCTGCCTTCCATTTGGACAGCGTGTGATGCTTCAGCTATAGTTCATCACAACTGTTGTTGTGCAGGTGCAACCAATGTTTTTCTTTTTATTCTAGTTATGTGTAGCGATAAAGCCAAGTTTTCTTACGTTTTGAATCTCTCCATCACATTGTACCCTTTTAACTTCTGTTCTAAGATGAATGTATCGGACCGTACAATTCAACAGTATGGAGTAGCATTCTGAAATATTATCTGTAAGTACATTGCCTTACATGATAGAAATTTTGTGTTTCGGCCGCGATGTGAGCACAGCATTTTTGTGAGTGCAGAAACACCACTATGGAGAACTCTTCTGTACCCTGTACAAATGTTACGCTCCACACTGGAGCCCCAAAGCCCCACCTCGCAGCACTCCTCTCACGTCTGTTCTCCTCTCAATGTCATGCAGGACTCCTCCCGACCCTGACGACCACGAGCCGTGCCCAAGCGGACCTCCGAGGCTCCGACTCATTGCATGGCAATTGCCAGTTTACCAACGAAGCTGGCGTGCCGCCGAAGTGTGAAGCATCATCCTGTCATCATCACTTTGACGGGTACGCCCCTTGATTGACCTGCTTCTTGCTGGGGAAGACTGGGAGTCAAACTTGCACCTAACCTGATGTGATGTGCCAAGACGAAATGAGTCCGTGCCCCAGTCCCTTTATCTCGGTCGTCGGTCAACTATCCTATCTTCCCACGACAGAAACTGTGCGATTTATTTGATCACACATGTTGACTGCATGCCGGCCGGTCTGCTTGTTTTGACACATCCAGGCTGTTTTAGTCTAGAAAAAGTCCAGGATGTTGTCCTCGCTCTTCTTGCCACTTAGGTCTCGCTTAGTTGCGCTGTTTAAAATTTTTGAAAAATCATCTTCCTACATTTGAAGTACTAAACATAGACTAATCACAAAATAAATTATAGAACTCGTCTGTAAATCGCGAGACGAATCTAATGGGTCTAACTAATCCATCATTAGAGGTTGTTTACTGAGCATTACTGTAACAATTTAGCGTCTAATTACAGTCTAATTAGGTTCATTAGATTCGTCTCGCGATTTACAGGCAAACCGTACAATGCGTTTTTTATTTCGTCTAGATTTAAGTCTCCATGCAGGTGCTGGAATTTTTTTTTGGAATTTTGAACTTTGCAACTAAACAAGGGCTTAATACTCGCATAAGGGAAAAAGCAGAACCCTCGATCTCTTGGCATTTGAACTGATACTTTCCAATGGTAACCATGCTTTGGGTCCTCTGCATTTTGCAGTGCATGTTTCACATGCCAGTGGCAGGTGGCTGCAACGTCGAGGAGAGGATTGCTCTTATGCGCATCAGATCTTCGTTGCTGGAGGCAAACTCTGAAGTTCCTGCTTCATGGGGACAGAGTGGCGACTGCTGCTCCTGGGAAAGGGTCCGATGCAACAACAGCAAAAGAGTATCAGATCTCAACCTCTACTCTATGTATTTTCCCCAATAAAACTCCACCCCTGAAGGTCAAGCAACTGTTGACGCTGAAGGTTGCTCGAACTGGAACCTAAGTCTCACCATCTTTTCTTGGTTTCATGAGCTTCAGCTGCTAGATTTATCTTCAAATTTCGCTTGTTTCCAAGATTTTGACGGTATGTAGCTTCCTTCCCATGCATACCTTATTCATAAAAAACTTCTCGTCCAGTGCTTTGTATCATAGAACCTTATTCATGTATCATAGTTCATAAAAACTTCTCAGGTCTTCAAGGAGTGACTAAGCTTCGGTATCTAGACTTAAGTGACAACAGTTTGACTGGGAATAATATCTTTGAATCTCTCGGTAAATTGCCTTCTCTTGAAGTCATAAACATCCATTCAAGCAGTATGAGTGGTGCTCTTCAGGATTCAGGTTAGCAATATGTAACTTCAGGTATCCTTTTGTGTTGGCTTTGTTCGTTATTATTGTATTGAATGTATGCATCATGTGACAGCTTTCAGAAATCTTAAGAAACTGAGAAAATTGCACCTGGGATCAAACCAACTGAACGGAAGCATACCACCGTCCTTGTTTGAGCTCGCACGCCTTGAATACTTGGATCTTTCAGGAAATCTCCTTCGACAAAACAATAGCTCAAATGCCTACAGATAAATCTCCAGAACCGGATGGCTTCAATGGCCTTTTCTTCAAGAAGTGTTGGCACATAATTAAAGAGGACATATATGATCTTTGCAATGAATTCTTTGCTGGAAATCTTGATCTGAAGGCCATCAACAGCTCATTCATCACCCTAATTCCTAAATGTAATAATCCAAACTCTGTCAATGATTTCAGGCCCATCTCCCTCCTAAACTCAATTTTGAAGCTATTGACCAAGATCATGTCTGATCGGCTACAAAGAGTTATTATTCCTCTAGTCCATCAAAATCAATATGGATTCATAAAAAATAGGACAATACAGGATTGTCTTGCCTGGTCATTTGAGTACATTCACCAATGCCAATACTCCAAACAAGAAATTATCATTCTTAAGCTTGATTTTGAGAAGGCTTTTGACACAATTGAGCACAGCACCATCTTGTGCATGCTGCATCACCTCGGTTTCACATCTACCTGGTGCAACTGGGTTAAAAGAATCTTGGACACAGGCACCTCGGCTATCCTCTTAAATGGAACTCCTGGGAAAGAATTTCAATGCAAAAGGGGGGTTAGGCAGGGAGATCCCTTATCACCTCTCCTATTTGTCATTGCTGCTGAATTGCTCCAATATATTGTGAACAAAGCTCACTCCCAAGAGATTTTCAGTCTTCCAATACCATGCTCAGCTTCCAATGACTTCCCTATTATTCAGTACACGGATGATACTATCATGGTAATAAAAGCCTCGGAAAGAGAACTATTCTGCTTGAAAGGAATTCTTGAGGGTTTCTCACAATCAACTGGCCTCAGAGTAAATTACCAGAAATCTTGTTTGGTGCCTCTAAACCTCAGCCAAGAGAAAGCATCTAGTCTCACTAGAGTTTTTGGTTGTCAACTTGGATCCCTTCCCTTCACTTATCTGGGTTTACCACTTGGAACCACAAAGCCCAGAATAAACGATTTCGCCCCCCTTATGAATCAAATGGAGAGAAGGCTAACTGCTACAACCACATTCCTTGGACTTGCTGGCAAAGTTGAACTCACAAAATCAGTATTCTCAGCACTTCCTACATACACAATGTGCACCTTGAAGATCCCATTAGGAGCAGTAGAAAATATGGATAGAGTAAGAAGGGACTGCCTATGGAGAGGTACTAATGTAAATGATAGAAAGAAACCTCTGGTGGCATGGAAAAAGGTACATCGACCAAAGGCGAAGGGAGGACTTGGAGTCATAAACTTAAGAAGCCAAAATACAGCCTTGCTCTTAAAACATTTAGATAAATTCAACAATAAAAGGGACATTCCATGGGTCAAACTCATCTGGAGTACCTATTATGCAGATGGTACAATTCCTCATGCAGCCCGGGAGGTTGGTTCATTTTGGTGGAAAGATTTGTTGAAGCTATGTGACCAATTCAGAGGTGTGGTTACATGTACGGTGGGAGATGGAAAAAGTGTTCTTTTCTGGTTAGATGTTTGGAATAACAGGCTCCTAAAGGACTCACTTCCAAGGCTCTTTAGCTTTGCAAAAAACCAGAATATATCGGTGGCACAATTCCTGCAAACCAACACTATAGAAGAGCAATTCTACACACCATTATCAATGGAAGCCTACCAAGAGTTTGAAGAACTTCAAAGCATCATCCAGGGAATACAAGTATCAGTAGATCGACAAGACACCTGGCACTACATATGGGGTTCCAACAAATATTCCTCCAAGAAGTTCTATAACTTTCAATTTAGAAACATCAAGCCACCAGACCCTTTTCTCTGGATATGGAAGTCCAAATGCAGCAACAAGTTGAGAGTCTTTTGTTGGCTTCTTTTAATGGACAGATTAAACACAAAGAACCTATTGAGAAGAAGGAGTTTTCATATCAATGGAGGAAATTATAGTTGTGTAATGTGTAATGAAAACATTGAAGAAACAGCATTTCACTTGTTCTTCAACTGCAACTTTGGTAGAGCTTGCTGGGGCAAGATTGGCATGCAATGGAATCAGAACCTTCCATTCTTCAGAATGATGAAGACAGCTCAAGAATTAAACAACAACAGTTTCTTCATGGAGATTTTTATTATAGCTTGCTGGAATATATGGAAACAGAGGAATGCTTTAATATTTGAGGGCATCAGGCCATCCATCAACTCATGGACCTTCCACTTCATTGAGGAGGCCAAGTTACAATCTCACAGATTAAAAGATAACAGTAGAGAGGACTTTCTAAATTGGGTCAATTCTGTACAGTAGCTACCATGTGTAGCATCTGAAGTTGTTTTTTTAATGAGGATCATGCCATCCCCATGCTTTGTACAGCTTTTTACTTATTTTTATTAATATTAATATACTACCACAGTGGGGGTCTCCCCTGCTGTACAGTTCAAAAAAAAAGGACACATACCTATAACCTTATCTTCAAATCTTTCTTCGTCACTTCAAACTCTCAAGCTATCAGCAAACAATCTAAATGGAACGTTTGATTTCTTTTGGCTACGAAACTGCACCATGCTTAAGAACATAGACCTGTCAAGGAATGCTGATTTGGCTATTGATGTGAAGTTCTGGGGATATGTGCCAAAATTTCAACTGAGAAAACTAATGCTCTCTGGATGTAACCTTGACACCAGCATCATTGCTGGACCGAATTTCCTTGGCACACAACTTCATTTGCAAATCCTTGATTTGTCTAACAACAACTTGGCAGGAAGCCTACCCGACTGGATCTTTAGAAATGAAGCGAGTCTAGTTTATCTGGACCTTGCAAATAACTCACTGGTAGGATCATTAAATCTGATGTGGCAACGCCAATCAAATCTTCAAATGGTCAACATATCTAAGAACCGGTTTGTTGGGCAGTTGCCAACAAACATCAGCTCAGTGTTTCCGAATCTGACAGTTCTAGATGCTTCTTACTGTTGGAGAGAATAATTGTGTCTATTCCTCAAAATCCTAAAAGGATAATATATATAGTTCCTATACATGGGTCTCTAGATGGGCCTTTATACATAAGCTCACATATACACCAACACCTCCCCCGCAGTCTGAACTACCGGCGCAGCAGTGTTCAAGACTGGACAACAACAAGAAAGCCAACCCCCCTCCCCCGTAGTCTGAACAACTATCGCAGCGGTGTTCAAAACTAGGCAAGAAGAAAGTACAAAGGGCAAACACCCCCCGCAGCCACAACTAGCCACCTGCTACGTTGAGGCTGGAGCAAAACTCCGAGAAGGTCGAGGAGGGCAGTCCCTTGGTGAAGATGTCGGCATACTGGGAGGTTGTTGGGACATGAAGTACCCGAACATCGCCGATGGCGACCCTGCCGCTTGGACGACTAGGAGACCAGGTTGCCGCCCAGAAAGACGGCGTAGCCGGAAGTGGAGCGGCGAGTGTCCGGACAGCCAGCCCAGTCAGCGTCGGTGTAGACAACCAGCTCAGCAGAGGACGAGTGGTGAAGAACCAGGCCGAGGTCCACAGTGCCTCGGACGTAGCGGAGGAGACGCTTCAGCGTAGCAAGGTGTGACTCCCGGGGATCGTGCATATGGAGACAGACCTGCTGAACAGCGTAAGTGAGGTCCGGCCTGGTGAAGGTGAGGTACTGCAAGGAACCGGCCAGACTCCGGTAGGCAGTAGGATCAGCCACTGGATCCCCCATGTCAGCAGGCAGCTTCGCCTGAATGTCGACAGGAGTGGAGCAGGGCTTGCAATCAGTCATCCCAGCCCGCTCCAGAATGTCAAGTGTGTACTGCCGCTGGTGAAGGAGAAGACTAGACGGGCGAGGCTCAACAGTGACGCCCAAGAAGTGGTGGAGCTGACCAAGATCCTTCATAGCAAACTCCTGTTGCAGAGAGGAGATGGCGCGCTGAAGCAACTGCTGACTGGAGGCTGTGAGCACAATATTATCAACATAGAGCAGCAGATAGGCAGTTTCATCCCCACGGCGGTAGATGAAGAGAGACGTGTCAGACTTGGCCTCGGTGAACCCCAATGTCAGCAAGAACGTAGCGAATCGAGAATACCGAGCCCGAGGAGCCTGCTTCAGACCATAGAGAGACTTGTTGAGCCGGCAGACCATGTCCGGACGACTGGAGTCCACAAATCCTGCTGGCTGAGAGCAGTAGACTGTCTCTGACAGAGTGCCATGAAGAAACGCATTCTTCACATCTAGCTAGTGCACAGGCCAAGAGCGAGAGAGCGCAAGCGAGAGGACTATGCGCACAGTAGCAGGCTTCACCACTGGACTGAAGGTCTCATCATAGTCCACACCAGGCCGCTGGGTGAAACCCCAGTGAACCCAGCGAGCCTTGTAGCGCTCCAGTGTGCCGTCAGTCTGACGCTTATGCATCCAGATCCACTTGCCTGTGACCACATTGCCACCAGACGGACGCGGCATGAGGTCCCACATCTGGTTAGCAAGAAGAGCCGCGTACTCCTCTTCCATCACGCGACGCCAGTGAGGATCTGCCAAGGCGTCGCGGACAGAGGAGGGTACCGGTGAGATCCGCGGCTCTCCCTCGGTGGCGGAGAGAGTCGCGGCCTGAGACGCCATCTGCCGAGTCACCATGGGATGGATATGTTGAGGATCCCGATGGACGACTGGCGGGTGGTACACCGCCGGCTCGACTCGAGAGCGAGGCGGCGGCGGCGACGGCTCTGGTGTAGGTGTTGCAGGAGCCTTTGGAGCCAGAGGCGGCGCCGGTGTCGGCACCGAATGATACCAGTACACCTGCACCGGCTGAGCGTACCGCGGCGGCGTCGGTGCCGGCACCGAATGACGCTGGTACACTTGCACCGGCTGAGCGTACCGCGCAGGTGTAGGGGGAGGCACCGAGGCCACGCGTGGCACAGCAGGAGACCCCGGGGCCACACACGGCACGACAGGAGGTCCGGGGGCCGCGCGTGGCACGACCGCGGGCACCGGGGCCGCGCTCGGTGCAGCAGGTGTCACCGGAAGCGGTGCCGGTGCACCGGGAGAACCTGCAGGGAAAGGACAAACAGGTAATGGTGGCTGAACCATCGGGTCAGTTGGAAACAGTGACTCCAGCTCGGGGTCAGGAGAAGGTGTGGAGGAGGTGGAGTAGGGGAAATCCGAATCGTCAAACACGATGTGTCGGGAGATCAGGACGCAGCGAGAGGTGAGGTCAAAGTATCGGTACCCCTTGTGGTCAGGGGAGTACCCAAGGAACACACAACGAGTCAAGCGGGGCGCCAGCTTGTGAGAAGCGGTGGCGGAGGTGTTAGGGTAACACGCACACCCGAAGACCCGAAGGTGGTCGTAGCGAGGAGGGGTACCAAAAAGAGTGTGGTGTGGAGTGGGAGCCGGAGAAGCAGTGGACGGAAGACGGTTAAGCAAGTAGGTGGCAGTGTGGAGGCCCTCAGCCCAGAAGCACGGGGGCAGAGAGGCCTGGATCAGAAGGGTGCGCACGACGTCGTTCGTCGTTCGAATCATCCGCTCAGCCTTGCCATTCTGAGGAGAGGTATACAGACAAGACATACGCAGTTGAACACCCCGAGAGAGGAAGAAGGAACGGGAGGTGGAGTTATCGAACTCCAGCCCGTTGTCACACTGGACGGCCTTAATGGTGAGGCCGAACTGAGTGGACACCCAGGCAAAGAAGTGAAGGAGGGTGGGGAAGGTCTCAGACTTGGCGCGCAAAGGAAAAGTCCATGAGTAGTGAGAAAAATCATCAACCACCACCAGATAATATTTATAATCCGACATGCTGAGTACAGGAGATGTCCACAGATCACAGTGAACAAGATCAAATGCACGCGCAGCATACGAAGAATAAGAAGAAAAAGGAAGTCTGACATGACGACCTAACTGGCACGCATGACAAAGGTGCTCAGCAGGAGTCCGAGTACATGAAACATCAGTACTACAACCTAGCTGAGCCAAAACGTCGCAGTCGGGGTGACCAAGCCGGCGGTGCCAGGTGGTGGAAGACGGCATCACGACAAAAGCAGCAGATGAAGAAGAAGTTGAAGGCGGAGCAGCGGAAGCAGGAAGACGAAGGGTGTAAAGGGGCCCCGAGCTGTCACATCGGAGGAGCGGACGCCGTGAAGCCGAATCCTTCATAGTAAGACCAGATGAGTCAAATTCAATGGAACAAGAATTGTCAGCAGTAAACTAGCGAATGGAAAGAAGGTTGTGAACTATCTGAGGTGCAACAAGGACGTTGGGAAGACGAAAGGAGCTAGGAGCAGAACCCACGGCAGTGACAGGGAGACAAGACCCATCACCAACCATGATAGAAGAAGGACAAGAGGGGTGCGGGGGTCGGACAGAAGAGAGGATACCGGCATCTGGGGTGGTGTGGAAGGAGGCACCCGAGTCGGCGATCCACTCGGTGCTGATCGGCGGCGTCAGTCCCATGGTGCTGAAGGACTACGCCAGAGCGGCCTGGTCCCACCCGTAGCCAGGTCGGCTGCTGACTAGGTGGCGCGAAGAGGGGAGCAGCACCGGTGAAGATGGCCGACGGCTGGAGCTGAGGACGAGGCCCCCCCGGATCCTGGAAGGGCCACATTGAGATGCGCCCTGACCATGGGTTGCTGAAGGATGGCCAGGGCGTATCTCCAGGAGCAAGAGCAGAAGCGGGAGCCGCTGGCGGAGTCGGCGCGCCCCGACGGCCCCCACCACCACCACCCCGTCCCCCCAGCCGACTACGTCCACGGCCGCCCCACCTCCGGCCTGCCAGGCGGGAGTAGCACCAAGGAGGGAGGTGGCAGGAGCGGCGGAGGAAGCCGGTGGAGCAGCAACGAGCGCGGTGGGGGTGGACGAGGACGATCCGGGCGCGAGACCCCTGGTGATCTCCTCGAGGGTGAGGTCGTCTCGGACCTGCAGGAAGGAGGAGAAGGGTCGCTGGCGGGTGATCCATGTCTTCAGGCGGTCATAGGTGCTGCTCAGGCCGTGCACGACATTGAGCACCAAGACCCTATCAGACATCGGACACCCGAGGTCGTGAAGAGCATCAGCCATGCCCTTCATCCACCGGCAGAACTCACCGACGGAGAGGTCCCCCTGCTCGAAGGTGCGGAAACTAGCGGGGAGCTGGAGAGCGCGGAACTCGGCGTTGCCAAGGAACTGCCCCTCGAGCGCCACCCAGGCCTGTCGCGCGGTGGCGCCGTGGGTCCGAACGAGGTCCTGAAGATCTAGGGAGATGGTCCCAAAGTTCTAGGACATGGCGATGCTGTCAAGGCGCAGCCACACCACATCCCGCACGTCGATCAGCGTGTCGAGGAGGACATGGTTATCGAGGGTGTAGTGGCGGAGGCGAGGAGGACCTGGTCCCGCTAGCGTCCGTAGGAGGAGGACGTGGGGTCGAGGAGGACGGTGACCAGGGCCCTGATGTCCTGGACACCGGCGGCCTGAAGGTGGAGCTGGGCAACAGTGAAGTCGGTCGGGTCATGCCGGGGTCCAGATCCATAGGGCAGGGCCTAGTGGGAAGAGGAGGCGGCGTGCTCGACGAAGGGGACGGCGGGCCGCGGGCCGGGGAGAAGGATGTAGTGCTCCGCCTCAGTGACCCAGCGAGCGAGAGCGTCGACCGTGGCGCGCTCGCGCTCCCAAGCGAGGGCAGCCACGCGGACCCGCTCCTGGGCCGCCGCGGCCTCTGACTTGGCGGCGAGGAGGGCCGCGGTAAGAGCGGTGTCGGCCTGCTGCCCACGGAGTGCGGCGGCGGTGAGCGGTGCATTCTCGGGCGGCATCCCGGGCCCAGGCCATGCGGGAGAAGCCTCAGGAAGGGCGGCGTCGGCAGCGGGCTGCTTGCCAGCCACGACAGCGGCACGATGGGCTACAGCGGTGGCAGCGGCGGCGACGGGATCGGCGGTCGGCTGCAGGGGGCCCTGCGCAACCCCCGCGCCCCCAGCGCCCGCGGCCCCTGCTGCCGGGTTGGGCTGCTGCAGGGGCAGCAGCGGCACCTGCAGGGTAGCGCCAGCCCCCACGACAGGGGCGTGCTGCTGCAGGGGTGGCGGCGGCGCCCGCAGGGGCGGATCGGCCGGATCGGGCCCCGGCGGCATCGGATCGGCGCCCCACGCACCAACCACACCCCCTGCACCCGTGGGCAGGGGCGTGAGCACGGCAAAGGTGGCGGCGGCCGGGACGGCAGCGCCCCCCCGCGGAGCTCCCCGCGCCCGCCATGCCCACGGGCACGCCGGCGGCAGCTGCGTTAGGGCTCAGGCAGCCCCAGGCGGCGGCGGCGGCGGCAGGGGACGGAGCAGCGGGCCAGGCGGCGGTTGAAGCGGCGGCCCAGGCAGCGCGCAAAGCAGAGGAAGGGAGGGGAGGGAAGGAGGAGAGGGGAAGGGGGGGGGGGGAGGAGGCCGGCGGCGCCGGCGGCCGGCCAGCCATGGCCGGCGGCGGCGGCTGCTACGGGCTGGGATGGGAGGGAGAGAGAGAGAGAGAGGAGGAAACCCTAGGCTAATGATACCATGTTTTCTCTTTGATTTTGTATTGGAGAGAATAATTGTGTCTTTTTCTCCAAACCCTAGAAAGGTGGGATATATAGTTCCTATACATGGGCCTCTAGATGGGCCTCTATACATGAGGTCACATATACACCAACACTTACAAAAGTATTTCTAGAGATTTGCAGCCATCTCTGTGCAACATTAGCAGATTGGCATATATGGACCTATCAAACAATAAACTTACAGGAGAGGTGCCACCTGGCTTGTTCACTAATTGTTCTGAACTGAAAATCTTGAAGCTCTCAAATAACAATCTTGGTGGTACAATACTTAGCGGGGTTAGGAATTTGTCCTTTATATCAGCAATATACCTTGCTAGCAACAATTTTGAAGGAGCACTTCCTAACTATCTATCCGGTCATCTGGAAATCATGGACCTGCATGATAATAAGTTGTCTGGTGAACTCGACGTTTATTCTGGAATCTTTCTTCATTGCAAGTTTTGAGTGTTGCTATCAATAGCTTAGCCGGTGAAATTTACCCAACAATTTGCAAATTAACTGGTCTTTAGGTTTTAGATATGTCAGCCAACAGCTTTGCAGGGTCACTACCAAACTGTAGTAGCAAGTTAACACTGCATTTTCTGAATATGTCGAGCAATACGCTCTCAGGCTTCCCTAGCTGTTTTTTCGATAGCTCCATTGTTACAGTTTTGGATCTGAGATATAACCAGTTCAAGGGCAGCCTTGATTGGATACAACATCTTCCTCAAATAAAGTTGCTCCTACTGGGAGGGAATATGTTTGAGGGGCAGATCCACCCAAACTTGAGCCATCTCCAGTACTTGAATGCCATTGACTTGTCGCACAACAGACTTTTGGGTTCATTACCATCTTGTATTGGCGGAATGTCGTTTGGATACCAATTTGATTACCTTGATTTTTGGCCCTCAGTCTATTATCTTGACTTTGGAGTGGGGTTATCTAATATGGATATTGATGATCCATCTTTCATGTATAAGGGAAACTCTACACATACGGTCAGAGTTTCTTCAATCTGATGCTTGGCATCGACTTATTGTAGGACCGAGAAATGCGACCAGAGGGGGGGGGGGGTGAATGGGAGCCGATGAAAAATTATTGCGATCGAAAACTCGGCTAAGTCCCAACGAACACCCCCTACCCCAGAGTCCTAGGCGTAGTGCAGAGCAGCTACAGAGGAGCTACACTAACACAAAACAAGCCTAGGAACAAACATGATCAAGCGCGGAAGAAAAACGCGAAGAAGCAGCACAAAACCAGCAAGGTATATATCATCGGTTGATCCGACGCTCACAGAATTGTGTGCGTCGGTTAAACCGATGATATAGGGCCTGCAGCACTGAAAAACAATGCACCAGTTAAACCGACAAATTCGAAATTAACCGCCGGTGCAATTATCCAGAGACTCCTCAGAACGAGATTTGAACACACCGGTTGAACCAACGAAATGGTCCACAAACACCGGTGCAGTTGTCCTGAGGGAGCACAAACGGACCAGTGAGCACCGGTTAAACCGACATGCACAGAGGACACCTTGTCGGTTTAACCGACTAGCAACAGCCGTCAAAGCAGAGAGTCACTCACCGGTTAAACCGGTGTGAAGCAAACTGAACCCAACAGTTAAACGCCTAAAAACGCAACACCTGTGGTAATGTCGGATGAACCGATGCACGTAGAGGCTAATGCACTGGTGCAACCAACAGAAACCCCAAAAACCCTAACTCATGAGAATCCTTCTCACCGGTTGATCCGATGACATCGAATACGAACGTCGGTTAAACTGGTGATAAGGAAAAAATCGGCGCGAAGCAGAGACTCTGTTTTTGCTCACGGCTCGATCCAAGACTTGACGATTTGTGGCTCAAAACAAGTCCGAATCTCACCAAAATTTGCAGGCACGATCACAAAGACCTTGTGAACATATCCACAAGAGGAATCGACGATTCACTCCATGGTTTGAGAGAAATCGACGAAAACTCGAGCAAGAATGGGGTTTTCTCAAAACAAGAAACGCTCAAGAACAACGATCCTAAGGAGCTCGTGAATTCCAGGAGTTTAGCGCTAGGCAAGAGGGCATGAATTCACCACAAAGAGCTCTAGGAACCACCACGATCTCGTGCACACAAAGAATCCATCTCGGAGTCGAAATTCAACTCAAACATGAGAACACGAAGTATTGAATTCACAAGAGATTGAAAAGCTCAGAGGGCACAAGAAGGATGGGGCCTCCTTTCCCAGTTGAAATCAATACATCGTCTCAAAAATCCATCCCTAAAACCTTACCTTAGAGGAGGAGAGGGAGGAACAGAGAGAGGGGCGGCGACGGGAGCAGCATCGAGGACACCGTGCTTGTGTCTTGTGCGCCAGCAAGAGAGGGGAGGTCACGCCCCTATCCTGCCTCCTTTTATCCCCCGTGAGCTGCTGCCCCTGCCCTCTTTCTTTTCCTCCAAGTCTCCCATTAAAGACTAGAATACCCCTAAGTGCTGAAATTAAACTACAAGGTCCTTAGGGGCAAAACCGGAAAAGATACATTGAAGACCATCCGACGGCTGCGACGACTTGGAGAAGTTTGCTTCGACCCGACGCAATCCCTCTGATCTCGCCACACGTCCTTCTGGAATCTTCATGGGGGCAGTTTTGGGAAAACTGCCGAAACCGAGTTCGGGGGTGGTTTTGGAGGAACCGCGAACCCTTCCCGCGCGATGTTTCCGGCACACCCGCCAAGCCCGATGTCACCATGTGTCCGACCTCCCGCCGGACCCTCTCCGACTTGGCCGACGTCGACGTATCCCAGCCGTTGGTTTTTCCCGAGCTACCAACAAACTCCACGCCGTCCCGCCTTGGCACCAGGAGTGGATCGCAACGCGGCCCAGCAGTGGCCCAAGCATCTGGGCCGTCCTTCTCCACCGCACGGTCATCCGGTCGAGCCTCCAACACCACTGCAAGGTCTCCCGCCTCCGTATGGTCGTCGAGCTACCTGCCACCGCATGGTCGTTGAGCTCCCTGCCACCGCAATGCCGCCGCATGGTGCATCGGCAAGCGCCTCGCTCTTGTCCAAACCATCTCGCTGCCACCGCGTCATCCGTGTACTTGCACACCACAGACCAAGAAACCGGCGCAATCTCCACAGAGTCGTGACTACACACTGTTAGTCCACTCCACGTGTTGGCAATCACTCATCACACCAAGGAGCAGGCCTCCACTGCCTCTCAATCTCCCCCTTGATGTGTGCATTGTCAACACCACACCCCACACGGGCACTGGTGAAAGGAACAGATAACCAAAAAAGAAATAGAAAACAAAGAGAGCTAACTCAAGTGAACAAAAGCGAATGAAAGCCAGAAAAGATCACTTGTAGATAGCAAAGCCCAAAAGAGTCAGCCCCTAAGACAAGAGCAACGGCTCGACGCACTGACTCCAAGACATGCTTGACCCCTCAAGAAAGAGGCACGGCTCAACACAGCCAAGCATGTGCAAAGCTGGTCCCTCCAGAAAGAGGCCAGGCTCAACACAACCAGCAAAGAGCATGAAAAGCTCAAAACTCCCCCTGAAATGCAGCTCCCCCTCACTATACAACTCTCCCCCAATGTGTGCACACTCAAAGACTAGAACTCTCCACAATCTCTCAAACTCTCCTCGAGACCAACCAAGAATCTCTCCCCCTTGTTGACAAGGCACACGTCAAGGAAACTCCACCTGCCTAGATGCTCCCCCTGGAAATATGCCATGAAGTGCAATGCATGCGTGGCTAAACAGCTTCCAGGTAGAGAACAAGAGCATTTGCAAGGGTCTAAACCGCACACGAGGGTGCATATACAAAGACAATGCATGGAGAAGCTCATAAGAATATATCTATACGGATCATGAGCCAACATTTGTCATTTGTAAAAGGAAAAGCATCACCATAAAGGATCTAGCATACTAGAAGGTAAGCAAGTATGCTAGTGCTAGCAAGAACATACCGGTGAGCTATCCAAAGCATATCATAGCAACTGCCACTCAAACAACGGAAAACATGTCAAGATTAAAGTTTGATACCACATGAAAACCCTTAATTTCTCAACAAGAAGAAGTGGTGCCAGGGGTTGAAAACTTGCAAGTGCTTAACTTAGCGAATGTGCCAAGCCTAGGTCAGGGACCATCAGAAGCTTAAGACAACACTCTCAGTCATCCACAGCCTTGTCCAAGTTCTCCAGAGGAGCAGTCTCGGCACAAGATCAGTGGTTCAAGTAATCCCACCTGGATCTTTTCACTCAAAGCAAATCATGATATACAAGTGTTGGATTTTTGAAAACAATCATGAAGCAAAAGAAGGCATCTTGTTGCATATGATAGCAAAAGACCTAGCCACTAAGCATGAAACAAGTAGACCTGGGCATGGGCTACCCGACCCGACGGATCCGACCCAACCCGCCCGAAAATAGCCCGACCCGACCCGACCCGAAGAGTTTGATGGGCGGGCTCGGGTCAAAATTTTTGACCCGGTATGACTGACGGGCCGGGCACGGGCTAAAAATTGTGACCCAAAACCCGAAAAACCCGAAGGAACCCGACATTTTACATAGGCCCGGCCCGACCCAACCCGGCTGGCTGTCGGGTCGGGTGCGGGCTCAATTTTACGGCCCGGCCACCGGGTCGGGTCGGGCACGGGCCGCTAGAAAAAACACCGGGCTTTTTTTAGCCCGACTTGAACCCGACCCGGCCCGGAGGATGCCCAGGTCTAGAAACAAGATAGCAAAAGCATACAAACCTACACATGCTAGTAGCAGATCCTGAAGGTGACCATGTTTTATGATTTTCAAAGAATAAAATAGCTAAGCTCAGAGCCAATATACAACATATTCAAAGGAGCTAGCTACACATGGTCAAAGCATATATATAACTCATAGCATAGCACAAGGCACAAGCAAATGCAGATATCATACAAGAGAAGCTGGTGCAAGTGTAATGCATATGAGCAAATGCTATGCAAAATGGTATGTACACAAAAATGCAAGAAAAAGCAAAGAAGAAAGGAAAACAAATCCTACACTACAGAAACAACTACCAACTCAAAATGGGTAGCACACACCAAGCTCTCCCCGCAAGCGAGCATAGGTGGCTTGTTCTAGGGGCTTGGTCAGGATGTCAGCTACTTGATTATCAGTGGAAACATGGGTCAGCTCAACATCACCCTTCTCATAGTGATCTCTCAGGAAGTGGAACCTCACGTCTATATGCTTGGAGCGAGAGTGTAGGACGGGGTTCTTGGCTAAGCTTATGGCTGAGGTGCTGTCAATGAAAATGGGAACTCTGCCATAGGTTATGCCATAATCACTGAGAGTGTGTCTCATCCAAAGGATCTGGGAGCAGCAACTAGCAGCAGCTATGTATTCAGCTTCTGTGGTGGAAAGAGCTACACTAGTTTCCTTGCGGGCAGACCAAGACACAAGAGAAGTTCCAAGAAACTGGCAGGTGCCTGAAGTCGACTTGCGATCAATCCGACACCCACCATGATCAGCATCAGAAAAGCCAACCAACGCAAGATAAGAGGAAGAAGAGTACCAAAGGCCAAACTCTGGAGTGTATCGAAGGTACCTGAAAATCCTCTTCACAGCGTTTTTGTGAGATGTGCGCGGAGAAGCCTGGAACCTTGCGCAGAGACAGACCGCGAACTGGATGTCGGGTCTGGTGGCCGTCAGGTACAGGAGCGAGCCGATCATGCTCCTGTACTCCTTCTGGTCCACAGCAACACCTTCAGTGTCCTCATCCAGCACCGTAGAAGTGCTCAGAGGAGTCGGCATGGGACTGAGGTCCCCAAAGTCGAACTTCTGGAGCATGTCCTTGGTGTACTTGGCCTGGTGGACGAAGGTGCCATCCCGGGTTTGCTTGATGTGCAACCCAAGGAAGAACTGAAGCTCACCCATCATAGACATCTCAAACTCCCTACTCATATCATCAGAAAAGCTAGAAAGAAGAGAGTGAGAGGAGCCACCAAAGATAATATCATCCACGTAAATCTGAACCAACAGAAAATCAGCACCACGCCTGAGGAGAAACAAAGTCTTATCTACCGATCCCATGACAAACCCCTGCTTAAGCAAAAAGGCTCTCAACCTCGCATACCAGGCTCTAGGGGTTTGCTTCAGGCCATACAAAGCCTTCTGAAGCTTGAAGACTCGGTCTGGAAACTTGGGACTCTCAAAGCCAGGAGATTGCTTCACATAGACCTCCTCCTCTATAAACCCGTTTAAGAAGGCACTCTTCACATCCATCTGATACAGCTTGAACCCCTTCGAAGCTGCAAAGGCTAAAAAGTTCCGGATGGCCTCTAAATGAGCTACAGGTGCAAAGGTCTCCTCATAATCTATCCCCTCCTGCTGGCTGTAACCCTGAGCTACTAACCTAGCCTTGTTCCTCACAACCATCCCATCCTTACCCTGTTTGTTCTTGAAAACCCATTTGGTACCTATAGGGTGGCAATATGGTGGAGGCTCTACAAGAACCCAGACTTGGTTTCGCTCAAAGTTTTCTAGCTCTTCATGCATGGCATTGACCCAGTTAGATTCAGATAAAGCGCGTCCAATATCTTTGGGCTCAAAAGTGGCTACAAATGCAGAATGAGCACAAAAAGAGATAGAGGTAACCTTCGACAGCGTCTGAACTCCTCGGTGAAGGTCCCCGAGTATCCTCTCTGGAGGATGATCCCGCAGGGCTCGGTGGTGTACTCGCTGAGGTGAAGTCACCTCGCCACCACCCTTAGCATGGTTCCTGGAGGAGGAACCTTGAGCTGGACGTGGATCGGCCGTAGTCGAAGCTGTGGGGAGCGGGCCGCCATCGTCGTCAGAACTCGACTCTCCAGGAAGTGGGCCTGCAGCCGGCGCAGGGACACCACCATCACCCTCAAAGGCCTCAGGCTCATCCTCATCCTTGAAGATGTCCTGGCCAAACTCATCGTCACCTGCACACTCCAAAGAAGCAGACAAAGAAGGAGTGGACTCGTCGAATGTTACATTACAAGTTTCGACGATCCGGTTAGTCTCAAGAATAAGAACACGATAGCCTCTAGATTGAAGAGCATAGCCAAGAAAGATGCCATCAGAGCTCCTAGACTCAAACTTATCAAGATTTCCCTCCTTCAAAACAAAGTATCTGCAACCAAAAGCACGCAGGTGGGACACCTTGGGCTGTCGACCAAACCGCAACTCATACGAAGTCTTCTTCATGAATGCGCGAAGGAAGATGCGGTTGGCAACATAGCATGCGGTGTTGATCGCCTCGGCCCAAAAACGCCTAGGAGTCCTATGCTCATAGAGCATCATCCTGGCCATCTCCACTAGGGTTCGATTTTTGCGTTCAACTACGCCATTCTGTGGAGGAACATAAGGAGAGGAGTACGGGTGATCAAGACCAAAGAAACAACAGAAGTCATCAAAACGAGCGTTCTTGAATTCAGAGCCATTATCACTGCAGATAGCCTTGATGGCATGTGGAAGCTCGTTCTGTAACCTCAAGGCAAGGTCTCGAAAGTACTGAAAAGCCTCATTATTAGTCTCCAAGAAGAAAACCCAAGAATACCGAGAGAAGTCATCAATGATCACAAGAATGTACCACTTCCCACCGACAGAGCGCACACGAGCAGGACCAACGGTGTCCATGCGAAGAAGTTCGCCTGGGTGCGATGTCATCACCTGATTCATAGGTGGGTGTGGAAGGGAAACCATCTTCCCGTGACGACATGGTTGACAAACAAGGTCCTTATCCAACTTGAGCTTGGGCAATCCTTGGATCAAATCAAGTGAGCTGAGCCTAACTAGTAGATCAAATCTCAAGTGACCAAGTCTCCTGTGCCACTTCCAGAGCTCAGAGGACTGACCAGTCACCAGACAGTGGGAAGTGCTCGAAGAAGATCCAAAAAAGTCAATGCAAAACACACGACCAAAAGGAACAATGCCGCAAACAAATTCCCCTCTGGAATCAAGAACACACGAGCAACCTCTCTTGAAGCTTACCTCAAACCCATCATCAAGAAGTTGCGAAATAGAAAGTAGATTAAAACCAAGTTTATCAACAAGAGCAACCTCTCTCAGGGTGAAGTCGTCAGAAATCCGAATAGCGCCAACTCCACGTACCTTTCCTCTGCTGTTATCCCCGAAGGAGATGTATTCCTTGTCCTTTGTCAGGGTGAGGTTGGAGAACCATCTGTGACTCCCGGTCATGTGGCGCGAACAACCGGAGTCCATGAGCCATATGTTCTCCAGGTCTCGAGTGTCCTGCTCAGTAAGAAGAGAAAGAGTGGGCAAATGGCCCGACACTGGAGTTAGCACAGAAGGAAGCGAACCAGAGTCGTGCCATCTGCTCGAAAGCAGGGTAAGTATCCTTAAATGAAAATTGTGGCTGGCGACCACCACGCTGAGGAGAACGTGGTGCGCCTCCGCCACCAAAGCCTCGGCCACGCTGACCACCACCGAAAGCACGGTGTGGAATGGGGCCGGTGAAACCACCACCAGGAGCGCGGTATCCACCACCGCCTCCCCCTCCACCAACACGACGTGGCCTGGCATCCCGCCTCTACCCACGTCGAGCTGGAGCGTGTCCACCTGTAGGCTGGTGGAACACCTCCGGAGCGCGCCTCTCAGACTGCCTGCGCTCAAACCTCAACCTCCGGAAGCAAAACTCTGCCAAGTGACCCTCCCTTTCGCACCACTCACACTGGTAAGGCTCTCTTTTGTGTGTAGGCTGTGATGTAGGTGCTGGGGCTCTCTGAGGTACTCACCTTGGGCTTAGGAATTGGCTTACCACTAGGAGGGAGTGTATCCAGTCAGTTCTTGAGGTGGTTTGGCTTGGGAACCCACACTGGATTCTTGGGTGGAGCTTTGGGTGGCTCAGTGAGGATTCCATACTTAACTGGTGCTGGCTTAGGAACTGGTGGAGCTGCAGAAGAAGAAAGTGCACTCACACTCGGCTCAAGAATCTCACCAATCTTGCCATAGGGTTGGACAAAGTCAGAAGGTGTAAAAGCAAAACCAACTCCAACACCATCAGGACGCTTAAACTGCTGAACCATCATGCCCAACCGAGGCTCGCAAGCGGACACCCAACTGAGAATCTCCCTAAGGTGGGAGTTCTCCTCCTCCATCCGGGTCTTGTCCTTCCGTGCCTCCTCAAGCTCAGAGGTCAAGCTTGGGCACAAAGTACAATCAGCAGAGCAAGAGCTAGCGACTGCAGATTTCTCTATCTTTCTCAAAGCAGCATTCTTCTCCTTAAGCTCTTCTCTAAGCGCTGGGCACTACTTACAAGCACCCAAGAGGGTAGGCCGGGACTTGAGCTCGTCCAAGGCCTTCTTGCCCTCCTCGAGGTTGAGCAAGTTCTCATCATACTTGCTCCTGAGCTCGGAAAGGTCAGACATCAAACCGATGCACTGACTGCACTCATCCTCCTCAACACAATCCTCCACTATAGGTGCAGACTGAGCAATCTCTAGAGCTAGCTTAGCTTCCTTCACATCCTTAGGAGTGGGGTGCTTAGGACGTACCTCAATGATCAAATCCTGATTATCTAAGCAGTGTAAAGATCCTCCAACTCCTTAGGAGTGGGGTGCTTAGGACGTACCTCAGAGCTCGGCTTTGGCTGAAGTGCAGGCAATGCAGTAGTGAAGGAGTCCCGTCGGCGTCGGAGTCGATGGCCATGGTGTAGAAACTGGCTGCCTTCCCAGCATGGAGGCAAAGGCCAGTAAAGCCCTCCGTGGCCTTCTTCTTGGTGCTCCGCTTCTTCTCGCCGCGGTGGTGTGAGTCGGAGTCACTGGAGCTGGATGAAGACGAAGACGTCGAGCTCTGTCTGGTGGAGGAGTGATCCTCGCTCTGGGCGACGAACGCCTGCTTGCTCTTGTACTTGCCGATGTTCTTCTTCTTCCGCTCGTGGTGCCGCTTGGAGCGTCCGCCATTCTTCTTGTGGGAGTGCCCACTCTTGTGCTTGTGGTGGTGCTCGCGGTACTCCTCGTGCCTGGAGCGGTCATCCTCATACCTGGAACTCTTCTTCTTGGGGCACTCAGTGGCGAAGTGACCGGTCTTGCCACAGTTGAAGTAGGTCTTCGCTCATGCTTGTCTGTTGTTGAAGGCGCGCTGGAACTTGTGGATGATCAGTGCAAGCTCCTCGTTCCCAAGCACCTCCAACTGCTCATCTGTCACAGACACAAGAGAAGACAAGCAAAAACCTCCCAGAGAAGGGTCAGAGTTAGCTCCAGAGTTGCCTACCAGGGCCATCGACTTGGAGGCGGAGGCATCGACATGATTGCCTTCCATCTTAGCTCGAGAGAGCTTCTCCACCTCCGAAGCCTTGAGCTTGCTGAAAAGCTCATCCACGGTGAGGGTCTCATAGCCAGCAGACTCTATGATAGTCTGGACCTTCACATCCCAGACCTTGCGATCAAGAGCATAGAGAAGCTTCATAGCGTTCTCATGATCGGAGTAGGTCTGGGTGCCCTGTGGCTGGTTAGCACGCACCTTGTTCACAATCAACTGGAAACGACTGAACATGGTGTCAATGCTCTCACCCGGCAACTGAGTGAAGTTCTCATATTCCCGCCGGTGAGTCTCGAACAGCCTAGACTTGACATGGTTGGTTCCCACATGGAAATTGGCCAACCTTTCCCAAATCTCCCGGGCTGTGAGAAGATCGCTGACACGATCGAACTCAGGACGAGCGAGACAGGCTATATGAGCGTTGTACGCCTTGCTATTGACCTCATGTCTCCTGACCTGAAGTTCGGTCGCGCGAACAGCAAGATTCACGTAGTCGGGGTCCTCGCAAATCTCCCAGACTTCGGAATCTAGACTCAGAAGATAGGCATGCATGCGCACCTTCCAATAGTCATAATCAGTCCCATCGAAGATCGGGGGTTTGCCGGGAGAACCCATGGTCGCACAACGGTTTCGAACCGGGAAGGGCTAGAGAGAAACCGTTCCGGCTCTGATACTAATTGTAGGACCGAGAAATGCGACCAGAGGGGGTGAATGGGAGCCGATGAAAAATTATCGCGATTGAAAACTCGGCTAAGTCCCAACGAACACCCCCTACCCCAGAGTCCTAGGCATAGTGCAGAGTAGCTACTGAGGAGCTACACTAAAACAAAACAAGCCTAGGAACAAACGTGATCAAGCGCGGAAGCAAAACGCGAAGAAGCAGAACAAAAATAGCAAGGTATATATCACCGGTTGATCCGACGCTCACATAATTGTGTGCGTCGGTTAAACCGATGATACAGGGCCTGCAGCACTGAAAAACAATGCACCGGTTAAACCGACAAATTCGAAATTAACCGCCGATACAATTGTCCAGAGACTCCTCAGAACGAGATTTGAACACACCAGTTAAACCGACGAAATGGTCCACAAACACCGGTGCAGTTGTCCAAAGGGAGCACAAACGGACCAGTGAGCATCGGTTAAACCGACGTGCACAGAGGGTACCTCGTCGGTTTAACCGACTAGCAACAGCCGTCAAAGCAGAGAGTCACTCACCGGTTAAACCGGTGTGAAGCAAACTGAACCCATCGGTTAAACGCTCAAAAACGCAACACCTGTGGTAACGTTGGATGAACCGATGCACGTAGAGGCTAATGCACCGGTGCAACCAACAGAAACCCCAAAAACCCTAACTCATGAGAATCCTTCTCACCGGTTGATCCGACGACATCGAATACGAACGTCGGTTAAACCGGTGATAAGGAAAAAAATCGGCGCAAAGCAAAGACTCTATTTTTGCTCGCGGCTCGATCCAAGACTTGACAATTTGTGGCTCAAAACAAGTCCGAATCTCACCAAAATTTGCAGGCACGATCACAAAGACCTTGTGAACATATCCACAAGAGGAATCGACGATTCACTCCATGGTTTGAGAGGAATCGACAAAAACTCGAGCAGGAAACGTTCAAGAACAACGATCCTAAGGAGCTCGTAAATTCCATGAGTTTAGCGCTAGGCAAGAGGGCATGAATTCACCACAAAGAGCTCTAGGAACCACCACGATCTTGTGCACACAAAGAATCCATCTCGGAATCGAAATTCAACTCAAACACGAGAACACGAAGTATTGAATTCACAAGAGATTGAAAAGCCCAGAGGGCACAAGAAGGATGGGGCCTCCTTTCCCAGTCAAAATCAATACATCGTCTCAAAAATCCATCCCTAAAACCTTACCTTAGAGGAGGAGAGGGAGGAACAGAGAGAGGGGCGGCGACGGGAGCAGCAGAGAGGGCACCGTGCTTGTGTCTTATGCGCCAGCAAGAGAGGGGAGGTCACGCCCCTGTGCTGCCTCCTTTTATCCCCTGTGAGCTGCTGCACCTGCCCTCTTTCTTTTCCTCCAACTCTCCCTCTAAAGACTAGAATACCCCTAAGTGCTGAAATTAAACTACAAGGCCCTTAGGGGGCAAAACCAAAAAAGATACATTGAAGACCATCTAACGGCTGCGACGACTTGGAGAAGTTTGCTTCGACCCGACGCAATCCCTCTGATCTCGCCACGCGTCCTTCTGGAATCTTCACGGGGGCAGTTTTGGGAAAACTGCCAAAACCAAGTTCGGGGGTGGTTTTGGAGGAACCGTGAACCCTTCCCGCGTGATGTTTCCGGCACACCCGCCAAGCCCGATGTCACCACATGTCCAACCTCCCGCCGGTTGTCGGGGGAAATCTGAGCCATGTCAAGTCACTCAATTTGTCGAACAATTTCTTCCCTGGCCAAATTCCATCAACTTTGGCAAACATGAGCGCCATAGAAAGCTTGGATCAATACTGAAAGCGAATATGGCCAGGAATATGATTGATTGATTAGGTTGCAAAGCACATTTCAAGTACATATAGGCAAGGATGCCGCGGTAGATGGAAACAACCCTATCTGGGGGATCCTTGCCTATCCTAATCAACTGAGAGATCCTGAGGTGGGGCGCACCTAGACACAGTGGGTGCCCAGCCCCTAATGGCCATTAGGCCGGCTAACATGCTAACACCCCCCCGCAGTCTGATCATCGGCACCGCGGATATTCAGACTGGACCTGAACTCCGAAAACATAGAAGATGGGAGCCCCTTGGTGAAGATGTCGGCGTACTGGGAGGCAGTCGAACATGCATGACATGGACTTCACCAATGGAAACACGCTCCCGCACGAAGTGGAGATCGATCTCAATGTGCTTGGTGCGTTGATGCTGGACGGGGTTGGAGCTCATGTAAATGGCACTGATGTTGTCACAGTAGACCAACGAGGCATGCCGAAGTGGAGCATGAAGCTCGAGGAGCAGCTGTCGGAGCCATGTAGCCTCTGCAACACCATTGGCTACAGCCCTGTATTCGGCCTCTGCACTGGACCGGGACACTGTGTTCTGACGCTTCGATGACCAGGAGACAAGATTATCTCCAAGAAAGGCAGCATAACCCGAGGTGGATTGGCGGGTGTCGGGGCAGCCAGCTCAATCAGCATCAGTGTACACAGTCAGCTCAGCCTGGGCAGAAGGACGGATCAGAAGTCCCAGATGAAGAGTACCCCGGATGTAGCGAAGGATATGCTTCAGAGCGGCAAGATGAGATTCCCGTGGATCATGCATATGTAGACACACCTGCTGCACTGCATATGCAATATTAGTCCTGGTGAATGTCTGCCACTAAAGGGCACCGGCCAGACTGCGAAAATTTGTGGCATCCTGAACAGGCGGACCATCAACTGAGAGCTTCGGGTTGGTGTCAACAGGAGTAGAGCAGGGCTTGTACTCGGCCATGCCTGCACTATCCAAGATCTCCAACATGTATTGCCGCTGAGTGAGGAGAAGACCAGAACCGTGGCGCTCCACACACATGCCCAGAAAATGATGCAACTCACCAAGGTCCTTCATGGAGAACTCCAGCTGTAGCGCCTGAATGGTGCGACGGAGGAGTGCCAGGGAGGAAGCTGTAAGTACAATATCATCAACATAAAGCGGCAGGTAAAGCATGTCGGTCCCGCACTAGAAGAGGAACAATGAGGTATCAGTCTTGGCCTCAACAAACCCGAGAGACAGCAAGTAGGTGGCGAACTGACTGTACCATGCACGTGGGGCCTTCTTCAAACCATAAAGCAACTTGTTCAGATGGCAAACAAAGTCGGGGTGAACAGGATCCTCAAAACCAAAAGGCTGAGCACAGTAGACTGTCTCGGACAAGGTGCCATGGAGGAAGGCATTCTTCACGTCGAGCTGAAATAGGCCAACCTCTGGAGAGAGCCAAAGAAAGCATTGTACGCACCGTAGCAGGCTTGACCATCGGACTGAAGGTCTCAGCAAAATCCACACCAGGACGCTGAGTGAAATCCCGAAGAACCCATCGAGCCTTGTAGCGCTCCAGGCTACCGTCAGACTGGAACTTATGCTTGTAGACCCACTTTCCAAAAACGATATTAGCCCGCGGCGGACGCGGAACTAAATCCCAGGTATGGTTCTGTAGAAGAGCGGCGTGTTCCTCCTCCATAGCAGCCCGCCAATTTGGGTCGGCAAGGGCGCTGTGGAAGGTCTTCGGGAGCAGGGACAACGGCGCTACATGGTAAACTGCTGGAAGACGAATGCCGTGCTTAGCCCGCGTGGTCATGGGGTGCTGGTTCGTCACTGGAGGAACAGGCAACGTGCCACGAGGCTACGGGGCAGCGATCGGCGGGGTAGAAGTCGGTGCGGCGGGTGGAGGCACATGCCGGCGGGAGTAGACGTGTCGCAGCTCGCGCGGTGGTGGCGCGGCGATGACCGGCGGCGAGGTAGCTGTAGGTGCCGTACCACCGGCTGCAGGTGCCGCACCACTGGCTGGAGGGCTGCGGACCAGGGGCGTCCGCTGAGAGCCTGGCGCAGCAGAGGAAGAGGACATTGGGGTGGCAGCTGCTGGATGCCGATCAGCCGGCAGGGGCTGGATGCCCGGCGGGATGATCGGCGCCGTCCTGGGGAGGACCGCATGTGGCAGCGGGCTAGCCGAGCTCGGAACCTGGCCGGCCACGCTTGGTGCGGGGTGGGCTGCCGCACGTGGCAGTCCAGGGAGAGGTTCCATGTCGCCAAGAGGTCCTGCACGAGACAAAACATGAGTCGGTCCAATGGGGGCCGGCTCAGTATTAGTGAAATCATCCAGGAAGTCAAGGCTGGCGGAGCCAGTGGAGCACTCAGTGAAAGGGAAAGCAGTCTCATTGAAGACGACATGGCGTGAGATGAGCACTCGGTTGGAGTCGAGGTCAAGGCAGCGGTATCCCTTATGATGAGCTGAGTAGCCAAGGAAGATGCAAAGGATAGAACGTGGAGCCAGCTTGTGTGCAGTAGTGGCTGAAAGGTTAGGGTAACATTTGCAACCGTAAACGTGAAGGTGATCATAGGACGGTAGTGACCCATGAAGGGCAAAGTGCGGCGTGGCAAATTGCAGCGTTTTGGTAGGCAAAATGTTAAGGAGGTATGTGGCGGTGGCGAGTGCTTCAGCCCAGTATGAAGCAGGTATGCTCGCTTGGAACAGTAAAGAGCGAATGGCATTATTAATGGAACGAATAATGTGCTCAGCTTTACCATTCTAGCAGAAAGTGTAGGGCACGACATACGAAGATGAACCCCATGAGCAAGGAGAAACGTGCGGGCACTAGAGTTGTCGAACTCACGGCCGTTGTCGCACTGGACCGCCTTGATAGTGGCGCCATACTGGGTGGTCACATGAGCAAAAAAGTTAGCGAGTGTAGAAAATGTGTCAGACTTAAGGCGTAAGGGGAACGCTCATAAGTGGTGCGAGAAATCATCCAAAATGACCAAATAATATTTATGACCCGAGACACTGACCACAGGAGATGTCCAAAAATCACAATGTATAAGATCAAATTTATTTGACGCACGTGAGGAGGACGAAGGGAAAGGAAGCCTGATGTGGCGACCTAACTGGCACGCATGACACAAGGAGCTGCTACTGTTTTTATTACACGACGGTATGGCGGGAGCAAGCTTGGCGAGAGCCTCATGACCAGGATTTCCTAGGCGGCGGTGCCAAAGAGTAGCGTCAACACCAGCGACAAGGGAGGTGGCGGTGGGCAGCTGCAGCGGGTAGAGGGGACCGGAGCTATTGCACCTGGCGATCACTCTCCGGGACTGTAGATCCTTCACAAAACAAACAGCGGGATCAAACTCAATGGAACATTTTTTGTCACAAGTAAACTAGCGTACAGAAATAAGATTCTTAATAAGGTTCAGAGAAACTAGAACGTTATTAAGAGAAAAGGGGCCTGGCAGGCGAGCTGTACTAGTGGCAGTGACAGGTAAGAGTGAACTGTTACCAACAACAATTGATGAAGGGGAGGGATACCACGTGGATGAAGCAAAAGAAAGAGTGGAAGGATCAGATGTCATGTGGGAGGAAGCACCTGAGTCGAAATACCATTCATTTTGTTGCGGGGGGTTGAGCGACACGGTGCTGAAGGTGGACGCCAGGGATTGCTGGTCCCAGGATGGGAGGCCCGTGGCCGGGTTGAGATAACCCGGCACGGCCCACATGGCCGCCTGAGGAAGCGCGGCCTGTGGCGCCTGTTGCTGGACCGCCTGAAGCTGCGCCTGGGCCTGCTGAAGAGCCTGCGCCTAGAGGAGGGCCTGCACCTGCAGCTGGGCGTGCTGGGCCTGTAGCGCCTGGGCTTGCGCCTGCTGGGCCAGCATGGCCTGCTGCGGCTGCGGGCTGGGACGAAGCGCGGACCCCTGCTGGCCGGGCCACATGTGAATGGACCCGGTCCAGGGGTTCAGCAGAGAAGGCCACGGCCCAAGTGGCGCTGGAGACCCGGTGGAGGAAGCAGGGGCCCCCTTGTTGCCGCCGCCTCCACTGGAAGCAGCACTACCGTCGAATCTCTTGTCGCGCTTGCTGCGGCGCGACCTGGAGGAGCCGCCGGATCCCCCGGAACTGCCCTGAGAGCGGGAGCTCGACTTGGGCGCAGGCGCCGGCGTAGGAGATTGGGAGGCAGTGGGCGTCGCGGTGATGAGGGCGGTGGAGGGCGCGGTGACGCGATTGGCGGTGGTGAGTTCCTCCAGAAGAAGATCGTTCTGGATCTCCAGGAAGGAGGGGAACGGTCGGCCACGGCGAAGATGCATCCCGAGGGCGGCGTAGCGTTCGTTGAGGCCGCGCAGCATGTTGAGCACCAGCGTGCGGTCGGTGACGGGCTCACCGAGCTCGCAAAGTTCGGCCGCCATCTGCTTGAACTTCTTGCAGTAATCTATAACAGAGAGATCACCTTGCACGAAGTTTCGGAATGCGGCATCGAGATGAAGGGCACGAGTCTCGCGGTTCCCAAGGAACTGGGTCTTGACGGCGAGCCATGCTGAGCGCGCAGTGGAGTTGCGCTCGAGGACGGCATCGGCGAGATCATGGGAGATCGTGCCGGTGATCCAGGACCGGACGACGCAGTCCATGCGCGCCCAGTCGGGATTCCCGGGCGAGGCAGCGTCGGAGAGGATTTGATCCTGGAGGGAGTACTTGCCGACGGCAAGAACAAACTGTTCGCACCACCGTGCGTAACTACCGGAGTTGACGTCGAGGATGATGTGGACGACGCTCCAGATGTTGACGGCGATGGCTTGGGCGTGAAGGTTGAGAAGAGCCGCGGCTTCATGAAGCAACACGGCATTGTCGAAGGCGGCGCGATCCGGATCGGAGACGTGTGTGGCGACGTTGTGGCCGTCGCGATCGGCGTCGGGATCGGGAAAGGCGACGACAGCCTTCTGTCTGGCGGCGGCGGCACGGGCAAGGGCGTCGCGTGCGCCAGCGGCGGTGGCGTCACGCTCCTGCCCGGTGGCGGACGCTTCCTACTCAGCGGCATCGGCGTCCTTCAGGGTGGCATCGCGCACGGCCTTGGCGGCCGCGGCGTCTGCGGCGTCCTGGTCGGCGGCGGCTGGAGGGATGGTTCCGGCCATGGTGCAGCCAAGGTGGCGCGCAGCTAGGGCAGCGGAAGGAGGAGAATCACAGGGGAAACCTGGACTCTTGACACCATGAAAGGGAATATGGCCAGGAATATGATTGATTGATTAGAGTGCAAAGCACGGTACAAGTACATATAGGCAAGGATGCTGCAGTAAATGGAAACAACCCTATCAGGGGGATCCTTGCCTATCCTAATCAACAGAGATATCTTGAGGGGGGGGGCGCACCTAGACATAGTGGGCGCCTAGCCCCTAATGGCCATTAGGCCGGCTAACTAGGGCCGGTGGGCCAGCCTATACATAACATGCTAACAAATATCTTGGCAATTGACTCAACTGTGGTCGTTGGAGGTGTTCTCTGTGGCGTATAACAACTTGTCAGGGTGCATACCAAGCTCTGGCCAGTTTGTCTCGTTCAGCTGGGATAGCTATCTAGGCAACACGAACCTTCACAATGTATCACGAGGGAACAGGTGCTCTCCCATTCCGGTTCATGTGGAAGAGGAAGATGTGGGCGGGGCATCTGATGACCCAGTCCTTTACATCATCAGCGCTGCCTCATTCATATTGGCATTCTGGGCTACTGTTGCGTTCACATTCTGCAATTCGTCTAGGAAGTGTGTAGTACTCCAACTGTTCTCCATTACGCCATGAAGAACCTATAAGTTTCGTTTGTACATGGAAGCGATACTACCTTGACGAAGATGCCTCCTATCTAAGTGTTTCAGATTAACATTACTCAATTTGGCATTCGTAATTTCTTGCAGGAGTGGAGGGCATTGCCGACGGTGCTCTTGCTGGGAGAGCACTTGTTTGGTGAGCTTTGCTGTGCTCGTGCGCTGTGTGTGCTGCACCAGCTGGAAGCCATCCTCGCACCATTCACCCCTCTGCTCTCTGTTGGCGGCCAAAATTGGCAAACACCGAGGCCGACCGGTCAGACCGGTCTGGGTCTGTACAGTCCGAATAGAGTTAGGTTTGTATTTTGGAATCCGTTTGTAACTCAATTTGGAAGGGGTATGTCTTTCCCGGTCTATAAATATAAAGGCCACGACCGATTGAGGTCCTTCTACCCAATCAAATCAAAATCAATCTACTATTTACCTTTTTCCTCAAACCCTAGCTTTTCCAACCTTGTGCTGTTCTTTGCTCGTTTCTACGGCGTTCAAGGGCATCTTGGGTGGCCTGCCGACTCCAAGACAAGCCTAGATCTTCAAGCTCCGATAGGGTCCCTTCCGAGCTTGAGGCTTTAGGTCTCGCGGCGTTGTCTGCGTCCAACCGGTTTGACCGGTTGGCGCGACCGGTCTGACCGGTTGCCAGGGTTCGTCACTGCTGTTCTGATCGTTGCGATCCTGTGCGTTCTAGCACTTGTGTGTTGGCCAGTTCTATGTCAACATATTTTTTGGCGACTCCGCTGAGAATAGATCTGCATCCATCGGTTACAATGACCGGTGAAAAGATTAACCCCTCCAAGGTAGATTCCACTCCCGTCGACGTCAAGTATGAGGACATACCTGAGGAGAGCCGCAAGAAATTCGAGGCCCAGCTCAAGAAGGAGCAGGAGGAGGCCACGAAGAGATTGCTTGCATGCTATGGGAAGACTCGGCAAAGCGTGTTTGAGAAGGAGAAGTTTGTCATGCCTACGTTCACACCGCCACCGCCGAACCCATCTACTACGGCTACAGCTGCTGCTTCATCTACTTCTACTTCAAGTGATGTAAGTTTTTCATTCAATTCCATTAAGCAGTTTGCCGATGCCTTTTTGAGTAGATTCGAACAGTCGCAGAAGTTCACGCAAGATTTACTTATCGACTTGAATCTACAAAATAGGGGTAAGAAACCTGTTAATGATTACTCTAACCTAACCCCTATCCCTAGTTTTTCGGCCACACCAACAGAGAATTATCAGTATGGTATGCTGCCGAATTTCTTTGTGGGACAGATGCCACCGCCAGGCACAATTCGGCCGTCCAGGACCGAAACGGTCAAATCCGTCCAGCCGACCGGTCAGACCGGTGCCTCGGTAGCTGGACCGGTCAGACCGGTCACTCAGACCGGTCAGACCGGTGCCATGGTGCTCGGTTCCGCGTCACAGCCACATCTCGTGCCTCTTCCTACTCTAGCTGCCCCTAGCCTGGAAGAAGAATTGGCGGAGTTTGTGCCGCCGTATACTACAAAGTCAGACGGCGAACCCCCGTTTCCTCCGCCGTTGCGCAAAGATGTTTGGGATGATTGGCTCAAGTCAAATCCACAATATGCCACGCAAATGATGTCCTCTACTGATCCTGCGACATATCGTTTAGGTCAAACATCTACTGGCAACTATGAGGCCGATCTTCTTAGGATGAGAGAGGATCTGGCCAGTATGTTCAAGTCTAAACTCGGTTTAGATGTGGGTAGGAATCGGCTTTATCAAAGGTCGTATGTTGATGCTTTCGATTTGATTCCTTACCCTGCTGGTTGGAGTGTTCCCGATTTCGTTAAATTTAGCGGTGATGATAACCGATCCACTTAGGAGCATATCAGCCAATATATCGCTTAGCTTGGGAAAGCCGGTTCTAGCAAGTCTTTGCGCGTTCGCTTGTTTTCTTTGTCTTTAACTGGAACCGCTTTCTCTTGGTTTTCGTCGTTAGCCCCGAACTCGATTCGTTCTTGCGGGTTTGCGTTCTAATTATAGAGAGAAGCTTGATGGTTCAAGTTTTTATTCTTTAAATCAGCTTCAAGTAAGAGCTTTAGGCCAACAGATAAAATTTAAAAAGGAAAAAGATACCTATAAAATTTAAAAAGGAAAAAGATACCTACAAGTCCCATCATTCAAACACGCATATTGTTGAATATGATTCCGACTTATCGGACGATGAGGATAAGGAGGTATATGCTACTGAGTTTGTTTGGTCCGCCTCGGCCAAACCATGTTCTTGCGCGTCTCTTAAGCCGACTCAAAGGAATCGGCAAGAAGAGATGAAATTTACTTTCGATGTGTCCAAGTGTGATCGTATTTTTGATGAATTGTTGAGACTTGGGCATTTAAAGATTACTCATGTTATACCGCCACTTGAGGAGCTAAAGTGGCGTGCTTATTGTAAATTTCATAATTCTTCATCTCATGCAACTAATGGTTGTAATATTTTTCGTCGACAGGTACAATCATCCATAAATGAAAAACGATTGACCTTTCCGGAGATGAAGATAGATAAAGCTCTGTTCCCTGTTCACACCATTGATCTGAACAACTCCAAGGTACTTATTCGGCCGGATCAAGTTGAAGTTCCATGTTCACACCATTGATCTGAACAACTCCAAGGTACTCATTCGGCCGGATCAAGCTAAAGGAGCAAAGGGCAAGAACGTGATCATTGGTGATGAGAGGCCGTTGACTGTTGATAACAAGATTCTGGACAGGGAGGTGATTCAGGAGAAAGCTCCTGATGGGAAGAAGAATCTAAGGATTATAATTAAACCTCGTATGCTCGGGGGGCAAGAAGGTTCTTCTTCAGGTGACCGGTCTGCTGCTTAGTCGAGACCGGTCAAACCGATTGATCCGACCAGTCAGACCGGTCCTGGTGGTCGGTTAGACCGCCCTGGCGGTCAACCCCAGACATTTAAGCCTAAATGTTCGGAAGTGGGTACATGGAAGACAAACCAGCCAAAGGTGCAGGGCAAGATCACAAATCAGAAGCCCACCTTTGGTCAATTGCTGAACAAGTACTCAAAGGCCGTTCGAAACGATCGGCCCCTAAAAAAGAGATCGAGGTCACCTCCGCGTCAAGGCGCACCTTCATCTCCTAGGAGAGAATCAAGCAAGCGCAGGGGTGATGTGGTTACCTTGTTCCCTCGACAGCAAATGCAGCCGATGTATGCCACCATGCCTTGGCCGCCACCGGCATCGGATTCTCAGTTTTCCGCATGGGAGAACGGAGGATTTTGGATGCAATGCTATCCGATGCCGTACCCGCCACACTTCCAGGGGGAGGGGAGTTCCAGAAGGCCTGTCTTCGACAGGTTGAAACAACCAGTTCACGACTGATTGGGACAAAACCAATTTGGTCAGGGGCAAAACCCCGGACCGGTCACACCGGTTTATCCCGACCGGTCAGACCGGTCTCAGCAGAGATCGGCCCAAGTTCGTCCTACACGCCAAGAATATCGCATCAAGGAGAAGAAGGACGAACCAGAGCCAATGCAGGTAGATTCTGAGAAGGCTCCAGCTGCTGATGTTGTGCAAACCCAAGATGCACAAAGGGGACCGATGATCATTGAGAAATCGGTCGATGCCTCTCAGAAACTTGTCTTGGCCAATGATCATGAGGCCAGTGGCAACAACTCCAAGAATCAAGACAAGGAGAAGTACTTCCAGCCTAGGTGGTGCCCACCGGGATTGACACATACTCAGAAGAGGAGGTTGCAGCGTCTTCACCGCCAAAAACAGAAGGAAAAGGAGGCGGAGAAGTTGAGGGATGAGCAATTCGAGAAGTACAAGCCAAGAATCCCTCAAGGCAAGGTGTGGCTAGTCAAGTCAGCTGGCCAGCCAACAGGACCGGTCGGACCGGTCCAGCCGACCGGTCTGACCGGTGTCACCGACCGGTCTGATCGCTCAGAACAACCGGTCAGACCGGTCCAGTCTGAGCTTGAGCAGAAAGCCGAAGAGATTGTTCCCACTTCGGCTCCTAGCGCATTAGAGGTTCTAGCAGCTCCTTCAACAGCAGAGGACGAGGAGCTGATGGATTATGAGGCATCTCCGGAATGCACCAATATGGAGATTAATGTTTTATGTTTTTTCGAAGACTACTTGGTGATTCCGGAGCAGGAAACTGCTCATCTGGACTTTGGGCCCCGCGAAGCTATATTTCAGAAGCCCAAGGATTCAAATAATCATTTGAAGGCTCTCTACTTGAGGGGGCATATCAATGGGAAGTCAGTTTCTCATATGCTCGTGGATAGTGGGGCAATTGTGAATTTGATGCCCTATTCACTCTACAAGAAGCTTGGTGGGACGGACGAAGAGTTGATCAAGACCAACATGACAGTCAGCGGCGTTGGAGGAGGTGATCCCATTGGTGCCAAGGGGGTTGCTTCAATGGAGTTGACCGTTGGAAGCAAGACGATCGCGACGGCATTCTTTGTCTCTGAGGTGCAAGGTAACTTCAGCCTCATACTTGGACGTGATTGGATTCATGCCAATCAATGCGTGCCATCTTCCTTGCATTAGTCCCTTATTCAGTGGATCGGTGATGAAATTGAAGTAGTGCATGGTGATGCATCTTCTTTCATTGCAACCGCCGATTCCGAGTTCGTTGGTGCACATGACAACATCAAGTGCTTATCGGGCTTGGACTTGACCGATTACGACTTGATCAGTTGCACCAAGAAAGGTTTTATGTCTGCAGTCCTAAAGCCGATGGTGAATCGGCTACATTTACTTCTATGATGCAGCAGGGCGACAACATAGAGCCGACCGGTCAGACTGCTACCTTTGACCGATCAGACCGGTCCAGCGCAAACTGGCTGCGGCAGCGCATCGAGCACTATCGGGTGAAGGCGAACGATATGTGCAAGGCCATTGAGGACTTCGGTGATTTTGATAAGTTAGGCCAAGGTTTCACGTCGGCTGATCCTTTAGAAAAGGTAGACATTGGAGATGTTTTTATTCCTAGGCCGACTTTTGTAAATGTAAATTTATCGGATGATTGTAAAGCCGATTTAATAAAGTTATTAAAAGAATATGTCGATTGTTTTGCATGGGAATACTCTGAAATGCCTGGTTTGAGTCGTGATTTGGTTGAGCATCGGCTGCCGATCCAGGCCGGTTTTAGACCTTATAAACAACCTGCTATGCGTTTTAATCCCGTTATGTATGACCGAATAAAAGAAGAAATTAATCGCTTAATAGATACTGGATTTATTTGGTCTTGTCGTTATGCGGAGTGGATCTCTAATATTGTGCCCGTTGAAAAGAAAGATTCGGGCAAGATTAGAGTTTGCATTGATTTTAGAGATCTTAATAAAGCTACTTCTAAAGATGAATATCCTATGCCTATAGCCGATATGTTGATCAATGAAGCTTCTGGACATCGTGTTATCAATTTTCTTGATGGTAATGCGGGTTACAATCAAATATTTATGGCCGAAGAAGACACGTCTAAAATGGCCTTTAGATGTCCTGACTTTGTTGGTTTGTTTGAGTGGGTTGTCATGACTTTTGGTTTGAAAAATGCTAGTGCTACTTATCAAAGGGCTATGAATTTGATCTTCCATGATTTACTTGGTATTATATTGAAAGTCTATATTGATGACATTGTGATCAAATCGGCCGGCATGAGTCATCATTTGGCTGATTTGAGACTTGCTCTTGAGAGGATGCGTTAGTATGGATTGAAGATGAACCCACTCAAGTGTGCTTTTGGTGTATTGGCTAGGAAGTTCTTGGGCTTCATTATTCATGAGAAGGACATCGAGATTGATCCAAAGAGAGTTGAAGCCATGAAGAAAGTAGAGGCTCCTACTTGCAAGAAATACTTGCAAAAGTTTCTAGGCAAAGTGAATTTCCTGAGAAGATTTATAACTAATTTGTCTGGAAAGATAGATATTTTTACTCCTATTCTTCGATTGAAAGATGATGCTGAATTTACTTGGGGGGCAGAACAGCAAGAAGCATTTGAGAAGATCAAGAAATATTTGTCTTCACCACCGGTTCTCAAGGCGCCTAAGAGAGGTACTCCTTTTAGACTTTATGTGGCTACAGAAGACAAAGTTATTGGTGCTGTTTTGACTCAAGGAACCGAAGGAAAAGTGTATATCATTACATATGTTGGCAGACAGCTTATTGATGCGGAAACAAAGTATACATTTATTGAAAAATTATGCTTATCATTGTATTATGCTTGTACCAAGTTGAGACATTATCTTTTATCAAGTACTTGCATAGTTACTTGTCAAACCGATGTTATTAAGTATATGCTACAAAAGTCGATTTTGAGTGGTAGAATCGGAAAGTGGGCTTATGCACTTGTCGAATATGATTTGGCTTATGAATCTTTGAGAGCTGTTAGAGGCCAAATTGTAGCGGATTTCATTGTTGAACATCGGATTAATGATGAGCATAATTTGGAAGTCGGCTATATTACTTGCACACCATGGAAATTATTCTTTGATGGATTGGCTTGTGATGATGGTCAAGGAATTGGTGCTGTTCTTATTTCTCCGAGTGGCAATTCTCAAACCGATTAGAAGAAGAGCGCACGAATAATCAAGTTGAATATGAAGCACTTTTATTTGGCTTGGAATTCTTGGAATCAATGGGTGTTAAACATGTGGAAGCTTATGGTGATTCGCTTCTGGTGGTGCAGTAAGTATCCAAGGTATGCCAATGTTACAATGGATCTTTGAATGCATATCTTGATAGATGCCTTGATATTATCTCTTGCTTCGATGAATTTGTAATTTGACATATTCTAAGAGATAGTAATAAGAAGGCATGCTCTAGCTCAGCAAGCATCTGGCTACAATGTTACTAAGAAATATTTTAACATGAGAAAGTCGATGTAAGCAATAGCCGAGCTACTGGTTCTGGACGAACCGGTTAGACCGGATGCTCCGATCGGTCTGACCGCCCAGACCAATCTGACCAGTCCAGAGACCGGTCTGACCGGTCAGACTGCTGAAAACAGCAAGTCGGCCGTCGTTTCCAATTCCAATGGGAAGGCCGAGGTTGCTGATTGGAGGGTGCCTATTGTGACGTATTTAAAGGACCCTGGTCATGGTGCAGAGAGGAATATTCGGCGTTTGGCATTTAAATATATTTTGATCGATGATGAGATTTATCGTCGGACCGCTGAAGATGTACTTCACAAATGCTTAGATTCTGATCAGGCCCGTGTTGCTATGGGAGAAGTTCATGAAGGCATCTGTGGTACGCATCAATCGGCTCCTAAAATGAAGTGGTTGCTTAGGAGAGCCGGTTTCTATTGGCCAACTATGATGGCAGATTGTTTCAGATATTATAAAGGGTGTGAAGAATATCAGCAGTTTGGTAATGTTCGGTTGGTGTCCGCTGCATTATTACATCCTGTTATCAAGCCATGGCCATTCAGAGGATGGGGGGATGGATTTCATTGGTCAGTTTAATCCCTCTTCTTCAAAGGGGCATCGCTTCGTGTTGGTTGCTACGGATTACTTCACTAAGTGGACCGAAGCGGTTCCTTTGAAGAATATGACACATCGGGAGGTAATTGAGTTTATTACTGACCATTGACATATGATCAACGTTCATTTATTTCAAAGGAGGTACGTGATTTTGCAGAATCTTATAAGATCAAGATACTCAATTCATCTCCATACTATGCTGAGGCCAATGGTTAGACCAAGTCTAGTAATAAGATCTTGATAAAGCTTATCAAGAAGAAGATAGAGGAGAATCCCAGGAGGTGGCATGAGGTTCTATCTAAAACATTGTGGGCTCATCGTATATCTAGACATGGTGCTACTAAGGTTACTCCTTTTGAACTTGTATAGCCCTGGGCGTTCGGGTTAGCCGATTGTTTCGGGTCGGGTAATTTGGGTAATAAGAAATTCGGGTAATGAATAACGCTATCCGAATTTAGTCCCAAAATATTACTACCCGAAATTTCGGGTACCTGATAATTCGGGTTCGGATTCGGGTATTCCCGATCTACCCGAATTTACAGAAAACATCAAAACAATACAAAATGTTAGTAGCATTTTATACATAGTTTCAATAATATTTTATATAAAATTTCAATAGCGATTTATAGAGAATAATATATTATAGTCACTTGTTCAAACAAAAGAGAATTGCAAACTAATAAAGTGTTAAGATCAAGTGTTCAACCAACAACACATCATAAATATAGAGACATATGCACATATTCGGGTAGTTCGGGTACCGTGATGTATTACCCGAATTACCCAAACTAATTTCGAGTAATCAAAATCACTATCCGAAATTGGGATCGGGTAATTCGGGTCCGGGTCCGGGTCCGGGTAATTCGGGTTCGGGTAATTGGTATCGGGTATTTTGCCCAGGTCTAAGCTTGTATATGGTCAAGAGGCCATTTTGCTCGTTGAAGTGAATCTAGACGCTTATAGATTGGCTAAACAAAATGACCTTACCGCTGTTGATTACTATGACTTGATGATAGATAATATTGTTGAAGTGAGCGACAAGCGGTTACAAGCTTTGAAGGAAATTGAGAAAGACAAGCTTCGGGTGGCTATAGCATACAACAAGAAGGTAAGAGCCAAATCTTTTCAGGTTGGTGAGCTGGTGTGGAAGACAATATTGCCTCTTGGGACAAAAAAACAACAAGTTTGGCAAGTGGTCAGCGACAGGCAACACGTAGAGCCGGGAGGTCACTGGATGCGCTGGCAGACACTGCTCCCTCGTCGATGGCCCGCAATTCCGTCACGCGCCCGGAGATTCCGGAGAATGTCGGGCGTGCCACCTGACCTATACCTGATCAGGAAGGTGCGAACATGCTTCAGATGATTTGCTTGCGTACAAAGACATGTGTAAACATCAGTCCGAGCCGCGGTGTCGGCTCCCCGGGACGACTCTTGCATCGGCTTTATAGGAGCCGATCGAGTCCCGGTGTCAGATCAGATCTGTGTCTCCGGATGTCAGTGAATAAGGCATAATTATGAAAACTGCTTCAATTAAATCTAGCTAATCTAATCTATGATGGTAAAGCTTCACTGCTAGATCGGATCATCCTACACGTGATTGAGCCTAACAAACGTAACAAACAACCGTGCATTAACCAGAACAGAGGCCTAAGAACAAGCAAGAGCTAATTCCCGGATCAATTCCCTATCAAGATCAAAGCAAAGCATCTAATACACCGTCGGATCATTCAACCCGTTTGCAAGGCCTAACCTAGCAGAGATTATGCTAATTCCCAAGCATGAGAACAACCATAATAGATTAGATCTACTAAACATAAAAGAAGCAGGATGTTGCCTTTGCGCAGCTAACTCTATGCAACAAGAGCTAGCATAAGATGATAACATGATCGCGCAAAGACAACGTGGTATTCATAGTAGATAAGCGATGAAAGCATGATAGATCTACTAAAAGCTCTACTACGAACATCAAGATAACTAGCACTACTCGCCATAAAAAATGCTTCAGTACGAGTAATACCAAGGTAAAAGCAAGAACAATACTGCCTTGATCGCGCAAAGCGATCAAGGCAGCATGGCACTTACTTGGATGCAACCCTAGAATTAGGGGTGGTGTTACGCCGAGATTGATGTTGCAAACGTGAGGACGTTATCCCTTTTACGAATAACATAAGATACATATTTATAGTCCGGAGACTTGGGAAACAATCTATCTATCTTGTCCCGATTGGACTCTATCTCTAATTTTAAGCTAAACCTAAAGATACACGGCCTATGTGGCTCAAATGCTCGTGCAGGAGCCGGTTTACAAGCCTTCTTGATCTTCTGCTTTAAGCCCAACTTGCTTTCGGCCCATAAATTAACCCTGTTAATTTATGGCAATAACACATGCCCCCTGGTTTTGGCAATGATAATTCCAAAACCACTCCGTCGCTTCACCTTCCGGTTAATGCTCATAAAACCGCACTGCAACCACCACGGAAGACGCAACGTCTCTGCAACTGGCCTCTTCGTAAAACGTGAAACCGCCGATCCATTTTCTAATCTTTTCTATTTAATCCCCTCTCAAATCGGCTTCTTCACCACAAACCTTCTTCTTCCCGAAACCAACAGCACAGAGAAAACCACTCCCCCGCCGACCATGGCGATCTCTTCCTCCTCTGGCTCCAACTCCTTCGGAGATTACTCCTCTTCCTCTTCCTCTTCCCCTTCTTCCTCTTCTCTCTCTGCCTCCTCCATTGATTCCATCCCCGAGAGTCGGGAACCAACTCCCGAGTGGGACCTGCAAGCAGCCTACGAGGCGCTGGCTCCTCTGCATTGGGATGCAGAGGAGTTCGACTTCGGGGTCGCCTCCGAGGAGGACGAGCCCAAAACTGAGGGAGAAGAAGACCTCCAGTTCATGTTCCAGGAGGAACTGGAGAGCAGCGAGGACGATGGCTTCTCCTGGGAGGGAGTCGATTCCTCCGAGGAGATCGACTCCTCGAGCGACGATACGGCGGCAGGCGGCAACCTCCGCCAATTCCTCAAGGCTCCCATGGAGGGAAGCGAGGAATTAGGCAGCAGCGGCGGCAGACGGAGCAGCAGCAACGCCACCGACGATGACAGCGGCGACGGCGACGACGATGACGACGGAGATGCTCTGGCACGAAGCCCCAAGCGCCGTAGATGCTCGGACACCTACGACTAGTAGACGTAGGTAGCTTCATTAGGGGGTAGGATCACAAAGCCGAAGGATCAATTCCTTTGTAGAAATCGGCTTTTCCTTGTAAAAAAACTTTCTTTCTAATGAAGTCAGTTTCCTTTTCCGCATTCAATTTGTTTTCCAAAAAAGAGCCGATGGCAACGCATCAGGCTTCTATAAATATCTGAGAGCCGATGAAATTCAAATCAGAAGCAACCCGCACACGAGTAGAGTATCACTCCCACCGAATTCGAAATAGACTCTCAAATCCGAGTACAATTCGAAAACCTTACTCTACAAATTTGAGCAAGAACCTCTCCAAGCATCCGGAATTCGAATCAGAGCCCATAGCAGTCAAACCCTAGACTAACAGATCTAAACCATGGCGGACTCTGCAACTCAGACAGCAAATCTTGCAACCAACGATGCAGCAATTTGTGGCCTGAAGGTAATACTCGGCCTAATCCTTTAGCTTTCTTCAGCTTACCAAGCTTCTGAAACTTTTAAACTCTGAATACGACACCATATGTGAACTTCTGAATTTCTGAACTTCAGGTGTCAGACATCCTTCTGCTGCATCCTTCTGAACCAAAATCCTTCTGTCTTGGCCCACGGACCTATGAAAACCCCATAGATTTAATCTCTTGTGAAGCAAATAGGATCCCTTTCATGAGCCAAAACATTGATTTGAACTCCTGGGCTGACTGCCTGAGAGCCTGGCCCAATCCACCTGAAAGCTGGATAACATGGTACAGCAGAGTAGCAAAAGCCTACATGCCCTTGTGGCAAGAATTAAACATAGCTGATGCACTTAGCTTATCACTGTCCCCTCTTGACACAGATGAGAACCTTCTGAAAACCATCGGTTATTTCTGGTCCGATGCTTTGAACTGTTTCCTCTTTGGTCACGGACCCATGATCCTTACTCTGCTAGATGTCACCATGATCACTGGCCTTGACATCGAATCCCCAAATCCTGCTGCTTACAGAATGGCAGAAGTTCCCTTCAAACTTTCATCCAAAGCTGACTGCACAAACTGGAGCACATACATGAATCAACACATGAAAACCAAAGGCCCAGTAAGCAAAAAGGAACACACAGCCTTCTTAAATCTTTGGCTAGAACACTTCATCTTTTGTGGTCCTTCTTTAGCTCCAACTAAAAACTATCTTCCTTTGGCCTACCATCTGGCCCATGGCAAACGCACTGGCCTAGGCAAACTCTTCCGTGGAGAAACCTACAGATATCTCCATTTGATGACATCCAATCTGCTTAACCAAAAGAAACTGAGAACTAGAGGCCCTTGGTGGTTCATCCAGTTGTGGGCACAACTGTACTTTCAACACCAGATCCCAAACTTCCAAGGCCTGACCAAGAATTCCTTCCCTAATGAGAGTGGCAAGCCAATTAGATGCACCAGTTATGGCCAAGCTCTTTTTAGTCTTCCTGGCAGCAGACTGAACCCGACAGATGCAGCAAAATGGTTTAGAGTCTTCTACAAAGGTTTAGAAAATCCTCTCTTCTTTCCATTCACTGAATCTGAAGCCTTCGAGAACCCAACTGCCTTCAGACTAGACAGCTTCGCCGATGATGACAGCACTCAGCATCTATACTCGCTGATGATCCGACCTGGCTTCCTCCCTGTTGGCATCAGCACTTCCAATAGGATCATCAAGCCAGGTTATGAAACCTGCCAACCAGTCATAGCAGCTCAGCAATTTGGCTTAGGACAAGTCTCTCCCCACTTCCATATTCACCACTTGGTGGAGAGCAGAGCCGAACTTCCTGATGGCCTCACCAGTTCAAGATGCTACAGCATGTTCGATGACCTCCACATCCCAATACCAGCCGATTTGAACTTCGTCACTTCATCAATTGACTTCAGCTCATGGTGGGGCATGTGGAAAAACATGTATTCAGAAAAGCCTTAGGCCCTCTATTGCAGCAAATCAACCCTGAATATGTATCTTCTGAAGAAGAGGTACTGAATTTATACATGCACCTTTCTGAATCCTCTATCTTTCACTTTACTAATTCTGCTCACCCCGATTGCAGCAACAAGATGGTCTAGAACCTATAACTAGCAACAGGGAGTCATTCCACTTCCTTCCCATGGCCCCTGATGTCCTCTTCTGCAAGGGATCTCCAACAATGAAGAAAGTAATAATGACTGCTCAGCCAGAGCTGCCCCAGTCGGCTTTCAAACGAAGACAGACCTCAACAAATGTTGCCCTTCGAATTCCAACCAAGAAAAGGAAGATGCTTGCAAGAAGAACCATCAAAAAAGTTGTCATGTCTTCCTCGACTCCATCAGATACCAATTCCAACCAGGTACTTTATCTTCTCATCGGCTTTATGATTCGCCTTCCCACATGCTCAGGAAATATTTCTTGAGATGTTGGCCATTAACAGCGATAGGAAACTTGACGCCGTCTAATTCCTCGAGCATGTATGCATTCCCGGGCAAAACCTGATCAATCTTGTATGGCCCGTGCCAAGTTGGAGACCACTTGCCATACTTCTTGTCTTTAGTCCCCAATGGCAGCACTGCTTCCCAAACCAAGTCTCCAACCTGGAAATTCTTTGGCTTGACTTTCTTGTTGTACGCACGAGCGACTTTAGCCTTGTTTTCCTTAATCTTCTCCAATGACCAAAGTCTTAATTCTGTCAGGTCTTCCACGTTATCATTCATCAAGGCTGCATATTGTTCAGATGTCAGATCGTTTTGGAACTCAACACACCTTGATCCAGCCGTGATCTCCCAAGGCAACATAGCGTCTTGGCCGTAGACTAGATGGTACAGCGATGTCTTAGTGGACCCATGACACGAAATACGATATGCCCACAAAGCCTCCGTCTATGATATTCATCAATTTTCCTCTTTATCAGCTTGATGAGGCTCTGATTAGACGCTTCAGCCTGTCCATTAGCCTGGGCATAGTATGGAGATGATCTGATCAGCTTAATCCCAATGTCATCAGCGAACTTCTTGAATTCTTCAGATATAAAGACCGATCCTCCATCGGTCGTAATGGTCTGAGGAATCCCAAATCTGTGAATGATGTGCTCTTTGACAAAGCTGATCACATCTCTTGATGCTATTGACCTCATGGGCACTGCCTCTACCCACTTCGTAAAATAATCTGTGGCAGCTAAAACCCATTGGTGCCCCTTGCTGGATGACGGGTTGATCTGGCCAATCATGTCCATGGCCCAACCTCTGAATGGCCACGGCTTGATGATAGGATTCATCACTGATGCTGGTACTATCTGAATTTTGCCGAACCTCTGACATGCCTGACATCCCTTGTAATATTTGAAGCAATCCTCAAGCATAGTAGGCCAGTAATAACCCGATCGCCTGATCAGCCACTTCATCTTGTGAGCCAATTGATGAGTACCGCAGGCTCCCTCGTGAACCTCATGCAAGAGCCGATTTAATTCTGAAGGCCCCAGACATTTAAGCAGTAGTCCTTCCAAGGTTCTGTAGAACATATCATCCCCTATCAGAACATACTTCATAGCCTTGAGTCTTATCCTTCTGGGTGCCCCCCGAGCCGAATCCTTCAAGTAATTGAAGATATCGGCTCTCCAATCACCAGGTTCCAGAAATTGAACCTCTACGTCCACTCCATCGGGTGTTTCTTTATACCCGGAAGCCATCTATGCTAAATCATTAGCTTCATTATTCAGAGTTCTGTGAATCCAGTGGAAATTGATGTACCTGAATTGTGACATCAACTCACGGCATTGCAGCCATATCGGAAAACGAGCCTCGCTCCCGCACCTATATTCCTCCGTGAGCTCAGAAATCACTAACTGCGAATCCCCAAATATTTCCACTGCTTCTGCACCAGCTTCCAAAAGTAATTCCATTCCTTTGCGAATGGCTTTATATTTTACCAGATTGTTAGTGCATGGGGAATTCATCCTGATTGAAAAGGAATAAGTTGCCCCCTGAGGCGATACCAACAGAATTCCCACGCCGCACCCATCATCGCAAGCCGATCCATCAAAAAACATAGCCCAAGCGCGTATAAATAATGCAGCGATATCAGTGTTGATTCTGTCTGCAACAAGATCTGCTAGCGCCTGGCCTTTAACTGCCTTTGCAGGCTGGTACCGGATATCAAACTCTGACAATGCAAACATCCATTTTCCAAGTCGGCCCTTCAGAACAGGAGCCGACAGCATGTGCTTTATGACATCCGATTTGCATGACAATAGTTTCCGCCGAGAGCAAAATATGTCGAAGCTTTGTGCATGTAAAGAATAAATAAAGACAAAGCTTTTCAATCTCAGGATACCTGGTCTCGGCGTCTAGCATGCGCCTGCTGAGGTAGAAAACTACCCTCTCCTGGCCGTCGTGCTTCTAGACTAATACCGAAGCAATAGACGTGTCCCCCACGGACAAGTACACATAGAACGGCCTGTCTTGTTGGGGAGGAACCAGCACTGGAGGCTTTGATAAATATTCCTTGATTTCATCAAAGCTTGCTGCTGTTCTGCCCCCTAGCGAAACTCATCATCTGATTTGATCTTTACTAGACCCATAAATGGTTCGATGCGTCCAGACAGATTAGAGATAAATCGTCTGACAAAATTGATTTTACCAATGAGTTTCTGTAATTCTTTCTTCGTAGTAGGCGGCTTCATTGTCTTTACAGCTTCTTGACTATTTAGGCCGATCTCAATTCCTCGTTCGTGCACCAGGAATCCCAAGAATTGACCGGCCGACATGCCAAAAGCACACTTCTTTGGGTTCATTCTGAGCCCAAACTTTCGAGTTCACTCCAAAACCTAACGCGGATCTTCTAGGTGCCCTTAGCGGATGTAGACTTGACTACGACATCATCGATCTAGATCTCCACTCTGCATACCGGCACGGCCTGATGAATCCAGCATCCAACATCTTCTCCACCTCTTTCTTGACTTCCTCTAGGACTTCGGCCTTCATCTGACGTGCTCGTTGTTGGAACGGCCGAAATCCTTTCTTGAGCGGGAGCCGATGCTCTACGATGCTTCTGTCTAGACCGGGCATCTCAGTGTAATCCCACGCGAAGCAATCCCGGCATTCTTTCAGCAATGCGATCATCTCCTTACGCAAGGCTGGGTCCAACTTTTTGCTGATAAATGTCGGTCGTGGCTTATCCCCAGGACCGATGTCAACCTCTTCTAAATTATCAGCTGACGTGAACCCGTATCCTAGCTTGCCGTCATTTGAAAAACCAGCTGCGAACGCAGGCGAATCTTCGTCATCAGCAAGATCGGCGGCAAACACAGGGAGATGACAAGAAAAATTACCCAACCAACCGCATGGGCTGGCCATTTCCAAACTTTTATTATCATTCGAGACCAAATGTTCAGTAATTGGCCAACTGCTAGAGCAGGCCATTGTCTGTACATCATGTAACAATTCCGATTCTAAACAAGATCTTTCTATTTTTTGGGGCCGGTTGCTTGGACCGGCCTTTCTAACTCTACTGCATCATGTAGTATGCCAGGATGCCTCTACTCTGTGAGGCTAGTGGATAAGACCAGCCTCAATCCGTTTTTTGTCGCCTCGATCCGATCACAGTCCTCTAGCGCGATCCCTGAAATCGGCTCTTGTCCTTCTGCGTCCCAGGCGTTCATGTCTGCGACCGAGACCTCACTGGACTCATCTGCGGGGACCACCTCCACTTCATCGCCATCCCATTGGACCAGATACTGATGCATAGTGGAAGGAACGCAACAATTAGTGTGAATCCAATCCCTTCCGAGCAGTACCGTGTAGGTGCTCTTGCTGTTGACGATGAAGAACGAGGTTGGGATCATCTTGCGTCCAACTGTTAGTTCCACATTAAGAACTCCCATTGCCTCTGACGTCTGCTCGTTGAAGTCGTTGAGCATCATGTTGGTCTTGATGAGGTCAGCAGTGGAACGCCCCAACTGGCGTAGTACTGAATATGGCATCAGGTTGACTGCAGCGCCAGTGTCGACCAACATTCTGTTGACAGGCTTGCCGTTGATGAAGCCCTTGAAATAAAGCCCCTTCAGATGCTTGTAGCTCTTCTCCTTTGGCTTCTCAAAGATGATCGGCTGAGGGCCAAGATCGAGCTGTGCAATAGGCAAATCTTCCGGCCTGGGTGCCCGGAACTTCGATGGGAGGACGAACACCATATTCACCTCAGCCGATGGCTTCTCATCGGCTTTTGACTGCTTGGAGCGCCACTCTTTCCTTGCAGGGCACCTCTCCACCCTTCGCGGACGCCTGACCTGTTCCACAAGATCCGGACGCGCCTTCCTCAGCATGTCAAGGTACTTTGCCTCTGCTTCTTCGAGGCTGCGCAAGCGTTGCACCCTGCGCTTCTGAGAATGGCTGAGACCATCAGGACACCACCGTGGGCGATGGTACTTATCTTCTTCTTCTTCCGGTTCGAGATCACCCCTGGTTGGCCGCTCAACACGGTCATCATGACGCACTTTGGGCCCCAAAACGCCGGAAGACCGATACTCCCTCAGACTGGCGTGTCCGAGGCCTGCACTCCAGACAATCATCTATAGTAGGCAATCGGCTCATGCCGGAGTTCCAACAATACCTAAAGAACAGACAGTGCCAGTGGTCGCGCACGGCCTGACGTCTCCCCAGCGTCCTTCCCGTGCGGTACTCGTATTCTTCTTCTTCTGACTGGTACGAGCGATGCAGCTTGTGCTGATATTCATATTTTTCCAGAAGCCGGTCAGAAAATGGGAGTTGATTACGGATGTGAAGAACCTGTTCTTTAGTAATGTGTTGCTGCCCTGGTTCATCTCGATCTTGGGGCCGCTTGCCAGAAACAGCCTCCCTCCTCTGCTCGTCACGACGGCGCATAGGCCCCGCCATGTTGATATGGAATGAAAAATTCTGGCCCGTAGGGGTAACGTCTGGAAGCTCCACCACATTGACCTGTGGGAAGGGCCTCGTGTCTACCTTCATCGTGTGTTGAGCCAGGATCAATCGGCCTTGCTCAATAGCCGATTGAATTTGACGGCGCAGCTCCTTGCATTCACCCGTGGCATGAGTGAACGAGTGGTGCCATTTATAATACAGCTTCCCCTGCAGCTCTTGTGCGGTTGGCAACTTATGATTCTCTGGGAGCTTCACCTATTTTTCTTTGAGCAGCAGATTGAATATCTGCTCCGCTTTGGTCACGTCGAAGTCGAAGCCCTTTACAAGCCCCTGCTACTTGATCCACTTGCACGGGACGGGGTTTACCCCCCCGAGTCCACTCTGCTACAGCTGTCTCGTGTTCCTCGCCAGAGTCGTCAGATTCGTCCACTTGAGCCATGTTCACATGGCGCTTGAACTTGTCCTGGTACAGCTCAGGATGGTAATGCTCATACGTCGTAAGCTTCTGCACCAGGTGCGCCAGAGAGGTGAACTCCAGTTGAAAAGCCATATCCTTGATTGGCTTGGCGAGTCCCAGCACTGCCAGATCGACTGCCTCTTTCTCGGTGACGCGCGATGAGTAGCACCGGTTCTTGACCTCTCTGAAGCGTTGTATGTACTCTGACACGGTCTCGCCCCGCCTCTGCTTGACTTGGGCTAGGTCCGCAATCCCAGCTTCGGCAGATTCCAAGTGGTATTGGGTATGGAACTGGTCTTCAAGCTGCCTCCAAGTACGGATCGAATCCGGGGCCAAAGACGTGTACCAACCAAAAGCTGGGCCGGTGAGAGACTGGGAAAAGAACCGGACCCTCAGAGGATCCGACACGGAGATCATCCCGAGCTGCGTAAGGTATCGGCTCACATGCTCGATGGAGCTGGCTCCTTCTGAACCATTGAACTTGGTGAACTCAGGGAGCCGATACTTTGGTGGCAGTGGAATCATGTCGTATTCACTTGGATACGGCTTGGAATAGCCGATCGCCTTCCTCTTGGGCAGGATGCCGAACTGGTCTCTCAGTACTGCACTGACCTATTCCACACTAAGGGTTCCTGGGGCCGAGGGCTCAGCACTCGGCCCGGTAGCGTACTTCGCCAGCCATGCTTGTTTTTCCGCATCTGGTCCAGAAGCTCCTGGGTTTGCCAACTGTACCGAGCGTGTTGAATTGACGTTGTCAGGGATGTACGCGCACGTGTAGCCGTACGGGATCTCCTTAGGCGGCTCGGTCAGGAACTGGCCTTCTCCAGGATCACCGCCAATCTTGTGGACAACGTAGATCGGTGAACTCTATAGTCTTGGAGCCGCGAAAGAGAACGGTATCGGCGGCCTAGAATGCATTGCAGCTTCTCCTGCATGTTTCCCCAGGGCTGGTCCTGATGGAGAGTACTGGTTCTTGATCACCTCCTGGATGACGCGATGCGCCATGTGCTCAAGCTCGTTCATCAGGCTCTCAGAGTGTCGATGAAGCGTGTGGGCCATCATGTAGTTCATCTCCTGATGCAGGGCCCTGGTGCGCTCCTCTGAAGGTACAGATAGATCTATGCCATCGAGAGCGCCTTGAGGTGAGAACCCCTTCCACCTGATGCCGTGGTTGCGGGTCCTCTCGAAAGAGCCAATGAGATCGGCCTCCAACACAGCTCTGATATCATCATACTTCTTCTTGTGTTCACGAGGGAGTTCTTCGTATGTGATGGGGTTGGGAGCGGCTTCCTGGTCCTGAGGTCCAGTCATTGTTGCAGCGGACGTTGATGCCAAAGAGGGTCCCACTGGGCGTGCAAGAATGTGTTGTCGGTCGAAACCCACCGGCGAGCAGCGACAGGCAACACGTAGAGCCGGGAGGTCACTGGATGCGCTGGCAGACACTGCTCCCTCGTCGACGGCCCGTAATTCCGTCACGCGCCCGGAGATTTCGGAGAATGTCGGGCGTGCCACCTGACCTATACCTGATAAGGAAGGTGCGAACGTGCTTCAGATGATTTGCCTGCGTACAAAGACATGTGTAAACATCAGTCCGAGCCATGGTGTCGACTCCCCGGGACGACTCTTGCATCGGCTTTATAGGAGCCGATCGAGTCCCGGTGTCAGATCAAATCTGTGTCTCCGGATGTCAGTGAATAAGGTATAATTATGAAAACTGCTTCAATTAAATCTAGCTAATCTAATCAATGATGGTAAAGCTTCACTGCTAGATCGGATTATCCTACACGTGATTGAGCCTAACAAACGTAACAAACAATCGTGCATTAACCAGAACAAGGCCTAAGAACAAGCAAGAGCTAATTCCCAGATCAATTCCCTATCAAGATCAAAGCAAAGCATCTAATACACCGTCGGATCATTCAACCCGTTTGCAAGGCCTAACCTAGCAGATATTACGCTAATTCCCAAGCATGAGAACAACCATAACAGATTAGATCTACTAAACATAAAAGAAGCAGGATGTTGCCTTTGCGCAGCTAACTCTATGCAACAAGAGCTAGCATAAGATGATAACATGATCGCGCAAAGACAACGTGATATTTGTAGTAGATAAGCGATGAAAGCATGATAGATCTACTAAAAGCTCTACTACGAACATCAAGATAACTAGCACTACTCGCCATAAAAAACGCTTCAGTACGAGTAATACCAAGGTAAAAGCAAGAACAATAGTGCCTTGATCGCGCAAAGCGATCAAGGTAGCATGGCACTTACTTGGATGCAACCCTAGAATTAGGGGTGGCGTTGCGCCGAGATTGATGTTGCAAACGTGAGGACGTTCTCCCTTTTACGAATAACATAAGATACATATTTATAGTCCGGAGACTTGGGAAACAATCTATCTATCTTGTCCTGATTGGACTCTATCTCTAATTTTAAGCTAAACCTAAAGATACACGGCCCATGTGGCCCAAATGCTCGCGCAGGAGCCGGTTTACAAGCCTTCTTGATCTTCTGCTTTAAGCCCAACTTGCTTTTGGCCCATAAATTAAACCCTGTTAATTTATGGCGATAACAACCGTACAAAATTATCAAGGTTATCTTCAATAATTCTTATATGGTGGAGACAATGCAAGGAGAACGTCTTCCAAGAGCTCTTAATGGAAGATATTTGAAGAAATATTATCCCAGCGTGTGGCAAGACGCTTGAAGACGAAAATGGCCGGTATAGAGTATCGCCCTTAGCATTATTTTTAGCCTTGTATTTTCTATATAAATTCATGTAACTAGGTTAGTTTCTGGTACTTGCTTTTTGGCTTGCAAAGCTCACCAAAAAGGTAGGGGGGCATATGTTGGCGGCCAAAATTGGCAAACACCGAGGCCGACCGGTCAGATCGGTCTGGGCCTGTACAGTCCGAATAGAGTTAGATTTGTATTTTGGAATTCGTTTGTAACTCAATTTGGAAGGGGTACGTCTTCTCCGGCCTATAAATATAAAGGTCACGACTGATTGAGGTCCTTCTACCCAATCGAATCAAAATCAATCTACGATTTACTTTTTCCCTCAAACCCTAGTTTTTCCAACCTTGTGCTGTTCTTTGCTCGTGTCTACGGTGTTCAAGGGCGTCTTGGGTGGCCTGCCGACTCCAAGACAAGCCTAGATCTTCATGCTCCGATGGAGTCCCTCCCAAGCTTGAGGCTTTAGGTCTTGCGGCGTTGTCTGCGTTCAACAGTCTGACAGGTTGGCGCGACCGGTCTGACCGATCGCCAGAGTTCGTCGCTGTTGTTCTGATTGTTGCGATCCTGCACGTTCTGGCGCTTGTGTGTTGGCCAGTTCTGCATCATCACTCTCTGCGTCAACACTCTCTTCGCGATCACCCTCATCGCATGCTGCGGTCGATGCTCTTTCATGTAGGCCGTGTTCACATGCCAAAAAAAAAAACTTTGGCAAAAAACATCACACCACGTATTTGGACACATACATGAACTACTAAATGAAGTCTATTTATAAATTGTTTTTGCACGGATGGGTTGTAAATCGCGAGACGAATCTAATAAACCTACATAATTTATGATTTGCAACCGTGATGCTACAGTAACCATTCATGATTAACCATTCATTTGAAATGGATACGGATATCTCGGATATCCATTTTCCTGTTTCATTACTGTTTCCATCCCTGTGCAGGAGTATCATGGTGATAACACTCCTCTCTCATCCCATAAAACTCCCCCTCCTCTCTCCTCATAAATGACCCAATCATATCAGCAAATTTGCTGATGTGGCATGACATTTAATACTCATATTATTTTTATGACACTCCCATTGAAATTGGCCTTATAAAAAATATGGTAATTGATAGATATATTGGTTGTTTGTCACTAAAGATCTTAAACGTGCCCCTTGACTTTTATGTTACTTCTTGCTGTCTTAACCCTGTTTAGGTCCCAAAATTTTTGTATAGCTACAGTAACTTTGAAAGTTTGACAACTAATTAGGAGTATTAAATGTGAATAACTGACAAAACATATTCCATAACCTAATTATGCAATGATTAGACAATATCGTGCTATAGTAATCATCCTCTAAAGATGGATTAATTAGACTTAATAGCTTCGCCTCGAGATTTCCCGTCCATCCGTGTAATTAGTTTTATAATTAGTCTATGTTCAAAATACTCTTAATTAGTGTTGTAAAAGTGCCCAAAAATTTTCGCCCAAAAATTTTCGATAACTAAACTGACTGTGCGAATTTTTCTAGACCACCGTGCGGATTTATTTGACCACAAGACACCTAATTCATAAAATCCATATCTCTCAAATCTCTTGGGCTAAAATCATGAAATTTGGTGAGCTACTAAATTTAAATGTCCTCTACAACTTTTTAGTTTACCATGAGATTTATTACGGCCTCTAAGTAGCCCAAAACGCTCTCTCAAATGCAGCTACAGTAACCACGAATCTGAAATACGAGGGAGACATCCAAAAGTCCTCTCTCTCCCCTCTAATCTACTTAATCCCCAACCTAAACTCGCACATGAACATACAATTTCAGTAGGGAGGATGGAATTCCACTCACCTTTGTCGCCCTTGAAACCCTAGGGAGGGGAAACGATGGGGAAAACCCGATCTACATCGAATGCGCACCTCTCCTTCTTCCTCACGTTGCCCTCGTTCCGTTTTGCTGGTTTCCCCTATGGATTTGGTGCTGCAGAAGGTGGATTCAAGGGCATGAAGCCATGGGAGAAGGAGCACGAGAGGAAGAATGAGAGGGAGAGGTCATGGTCGGCCAAGAGGAGAGCGTGAGGGAGGGAGAAAGTGGGCTGTTGGCCTTGACCCTCTCCTAAAAAGCCTTTCTCTTTCTCTTTTACTTTTTTTTTCTTTTGGTATTATAGTTCCAATCGAACATTTTTCAAATACTTATTTATTGAATCGTTCCCTAGCAACATTTTTGCATTTGTTCCTATGGAACAAATCATTTATGTTTGTAAAAACTGATTTATTTAATTGTTCCTTTGCAACATTTTTATATTTTTTCGTTTCTTCTGAACAAATGATTTAAGTTTTAGTTCTTGAAATTTTTTGTTTCACAAAAACAAATAATTTTTTAGTTCTGTTCTTTTTTGAACAATTTTCAAAAATTAATTTATTTAATTGTTGCATAGCAACAATTTTGCATTTGTTCCATACGAACAAATGATTTATGTTTTTGTGCCACCGCCATAAGCAAATATTATATTGCTGTGTTGGAGCATTAAAGGTTTTGGTTTTGTTCCTTTGGAACATTTTCTTGTTCCCCCCAAATTTTACAATGATTTTATTTTACTGTTCCATGGCAACATTTTTCATTTGTTCCTATGGAACAAAATGATTATAGTTTTTTATTTGCTTCGTGGAAACGTTTGATGCCTCTACTGTTGCAAACTTCCAAATGTAAGCTTTCCATCATACTAATTCAAAACTTCAAAGAATTATTTGCATTTAGTGTTCAAATAACTTGATTCATTTTCTATCTGGTGGACATTCAAGCATTGAGAGAAAAAATTGTTTCATCTTGTTTTCAATCAGCATAACAAAGCAAGGGCAGAAGTCATTTCAACTTTTAGGAGGAAAAATGTGAGATTGAAACTTCGACTGATCTTCCAGTCAACATACATTATACAGGAAGTAACATTATCATTTTTTCCCCCGAAATTTTGGAGCCATGCAGTATTGGAGAAGGATGAAAACAGACTTCTACAGTAGCACTGGAGAAGGATGAAGGAATTTTTAAGAGAAAATATTGTATTCCATTTAGTAGGGTTCGCATAAACACGATCCAATTCTATGAACTAAATTAAGTAGTGCACAATATTTCTCAACTCAGCACTTTGTCTTTTAGCAATATATGAAGGGCTAAAAATCCTTTATCATGTTTCTGTAAGAATTTTCCGGATTACACATTCAACAATGAAGTTTTAAAAAAAGTGTACAAAAAAACCCGCACCAATGAAGAGCGAATTCGGAATTCTGAAAAATAAAATCAGCCTCTCTGGTTCCTTGCGCCCGCAAGCATTATGAAAATTATCCACATAATCTTTGGTGTTCGTTCCTGCGATCCGATATATTCAACCCAACTTGGCTTTCCCACATTTCGGCCCAATTAACGATGAACTGCTCGCCAGAAATCGCTTCTGTGATGATTCTAACGCGCGTGGCTCCTAATCGGACCCGGAGTGGCCGGTGTGTCACCGGCAAACTTCACGGTGGCCGGGACCAGCACCGGAGCGCCGGACGTGGAGCCAAGCTGGCCTCCAAACGCATCGGATCCTCCCGCACAAAGATCCCCTCCTCGCTGCGTCGCCTAGGCCGACGGTCCCGCCCTCATCTGCCAGGGACAGCTGCAACAAAGAGGCTTTTCTTCAGTCCCCGTCCCCCGAGTAGAGCTGGGACTTGGGCCGTGCTATTTTTGGGCGAGCTGCGGCACGATCATTTGGCACGACCCAAAACTTGGTCCCTTCAGTGGACGACGGTCGTCGCGGTGGTCCGAGTCGCGGCGTGGTCTTGCCTTGTCCACACCTGCCGGGTCGTAGCCGCTTTGGCAAAGCGCTTTTGCTGCTTGCAGGACGGGGCAGGAGCGCGCGGACCATCCCTTTCGGGATCGGGTCTGCACAGTCCCCGATCGAGGTGGCCTCCACACGACGGTATCACCCTTACACGCCAGAAGTTCTACTTTTCTCCGTTCAAAAAGGAGAAGCATTCTCGCCCACCTATAAGTTAAAGGAAAACCTGTGTCAATCACCATGCATGGTTTGGCCGGCCCAGGGGGCAAACTAAAAACCTTTCCAGCCTCTTGTCACTTACAGTCACCAAGAAACTATGAGCTGCTACTTCCCACTAGGAACCATGCTTTGGGTCCTATGCGTCTTGCAGTTGCAGTTCATGTTCCACATGGCAGGTGGCTGCACGATCGAGGAGAGGATTGCTCTTATGCGCATCAGATCTTCGTTGGTGGAGCCAAACTCCGAAGTTCCTGCTTCTTGGGGACGGAGCGACGACTGCTGCTCCTGGAAAGGGTCCGATGCAACAAAGGCACACGTGTGTCGGGTCTCAACCTCGACTCCCTGTGCCAGACAGAGGGCTGGAATCTCAATTTGACCATATTTTCCTCGTTTCATGAGCTTCAGCAGCTGGATTTATTTTCGAATTCCGCTTATCTTCTGGATTTATTTTCGAATTCCGCTTATCTTCAAAATTTTGATGGTACGTATGTACTCCCTCCGTTTCAAATTATAAGTCATTTCAAGAATCTTGGAGAGTCAAACCATCTCAAAGTTTGACCAAAACTATAGAGCGAAACACAAAGATTTATGATATCAAATAGGTTTACTATGAAAATATAACTAACAAAAAAATTTAATGATACTTAATTGGTATCGTAAATGTTACTATCTTGTTGTATAAATTTAGTCAAACTTTAAAACTTTTGACTCTTCAAGATTCTTAGAATGACTTATAATTTGGAACGGAGGGAGTAGATCCCTGGACATGAATGCGTCTGACTACTATTTTTTTCCAAGTACTTTGTGCCAAATAACCTTATTCATAATTCATAAGAACTTTTACCCAGGCCTTCAAGGATTGACTAAGCTTCGCTATCTCAACCTCCGCCGCAACACATTGGTCGAGGATAATATCTGGGAATCTCTTGGTAAATTGGCTTCTCTTGAAGTCATAAATTTTGAGGCAACCAGTTTGAGCGGTGCTCTTCAGAATATTGGTACAGACAAAGCTAATTCGTAGCATTCTTGTATGTTGCTCTTGTTTCTTGTCTTTTGGATAGGTGCTGCAGTTGTTTCTATTTATTGTTGTGTTTGTTTGTAACATGTAGCTTTCAGAAATCTCAAGAATTTGCGAGATTTGCGTCTAGGATTCAATTATATGAACGGAAGCATCTGAAAGTGATCGGGTGCTCTAGCCTAAGAGGGGGAGGGGGTGAATTAGGCACTAATAAAAACTTAGACCTATGGCTCCAACTAGTTTGCACAAAACTTAAACTAAAACATGCTATCTAGATGTGCAACTAGGTTATTCAAGTGTAAAACCCCTATCCCAAAAGAGTTTAGCAACCTATAGCCTTTCCTATTAAGAAACTATCCTATGAAAGTAAAGGCACACAAATTGCTAGTATGAAATGCGGAAGCTTAAAGAGCGGGATAGGAGATAGCAAACTCTTGACGCGGGTGTTTATCCCGTGGTTCGGTTAGCCACAAAGGCACACCTACATCCACGTTGTTGTAGCACTCACTAAGAGTATTGCTACTCGGCCACCAAGTCTCTTCCGTGAACACAATCACGGTCACCTTGGCCCCGGGTTCCACTAAGGAGCTTCTCCACAAAGGATGGGGGTCTCCACGTCCCCCGCACAAAGATGTCGTCGCCGCTCCACACCAAGTCGGAGGGTCGATGACGTTACCGGCGAGCTTCACGCTCCAAGGTGCCGGCGCACTAAGCTCTTGTTTTGGTTCACTAGAGAACCATAGCACAAAGGCTCTAAGCCTTGCAATCTCACTCACTAAGAGCTAATCCTTTACACAACACTCTCAAAGTGTGCTAAGGGCTAAGGATATGATCTTGATGCTTTTGTATGGCTTGGAGATGTTCTTGGGTGTGTGTGGGATGTCCAGCAACTCCAGCAATCTTCAAATGGCCGGGGTGAGGCGTATATATAGGCCACCAAGTCTTGTAGCCGTTGCTCCAACGGTCAGCTGAAAATCTGCGTACCACCGTAAGAACCGATGCCTCTTGGTGGGGTAGCGTCGGTTCATCTGGTCACTCATAAACCGAAGTAGCCGTTGAAGTCCTGACAGCTGACGCAGAGACCACCGGTTGAACCGATGCTTTGCACCGATGCTTCACCGGTTCAACCGGTGCTGAAGGAATCTTCTCCTGGACGCTGACGTCATTACACCGGTGGTATGCACCGATGCACCGTCGGTTGAACCGGTGCTGAAGGAACTTCTTCTGGGCACTTGACATCGTCTCTGGTACAAAGGACTGCCAATGCACCGATGCCCTTTCTTGGACCGTCGGTTCAACCGGTGCCTAAAGGCTGACTTTGCTTCGATTCCATCCTGCACCAAACATCATGGCGTCGGTTCTTCCGACTACCACCGGATGCTCCGATGCCCATGGTGTCGGATCTTCCGGTGCTTCTGATCCGAAGAGCTTTCATGGCGCTGCCTTGAGACCCGCGAGGGGCGGCTCCCCCTCGACCCCCGTCCGCTAACCGGGTAGCGGAACCCCCGTAGGGGCGGCCCTTTGGGCCTTGCTACGCCTATCTTCTCTTCCTCTTTGTCATCACTTGAACCTAAAAGCCTGAGAATGATCATCTTAACAATCATATTAGTCCAAGTGTTGTGTTGTCATTCGATCACCAAAATCACTTGAAATGGCATCAATGGTGCCATGTTCGTTACAGCATCCCAGCTTCCTTATTTGAGCTTCCAAGCCTTGAATATTTGGATCTTTCAGCAAATCTGCTCCAAGGACATATACATGTATGCTCGTCTTCGACTCTTCCTTTGTTGATTCAAGCTCTCAAGTTACTATTAGCAAACAGTCTAAACAGGATGTTTTTTTTTTGAAACTGCACCATACTAAAGAAGAAAGACCTCTCAACAAACCTTAAGAACTTGCGAGAACTACATCTAAGATCCAACCGACTGAATGGAAGCATCCCAGCTTCCTTATTTGAGCTTCCTCGCCTTCAATATTTGGATCTTTCAGAAAATCTCCTTCAAGGACATATACCGGTAAGCTCTCGTCTTCAAATATTCCTTTGTTGCTTCCAACTCTCAAGTTATCAGCAAATAATCTGAATGGGACGTTTGATTTCTTCTGGGTATGAAACTGCTCCATACTAAAGAAGATGGACCTCACAGGAACCCTGAAAAACTTGCGAGAACTGCATCTAGTATCCAACCGACTGAATGGTAGCATCCCAACGTATTTATTTGATCTTCCACGCCTCGAATACTTGGACTGTTGTTTTGGAAAACTCTAGAACTCTTCTCGTTCCTTGATAGGCTACAAATATATATATATACATAATACATGGGCCATTGGGCCTCCACACACGCATACATACAGTCCAACACTCCTCCTCAAGATGGGTGGTAGATATCTATCATTCCCATCTTGTCACATGCAACATTACAATCTTTAACTCCCAAGCCCTTAGTTAGACTATCCGCTATTTGACCTCCAGAGTTTACATATCTTAATTCTGTAGTTCCATCATCCAACTTTTCCTTGATGAAGAAACGATCTATCTCCACGTGCTTCGTTCTATCATGCTGAATTGGGTTATTTGCAATATTGATTGATGATATGTTATCACACCAAACTCTCAATGGACCTTTTCTCAACACATTCAACTCTGATAGAAGATTCTTTACCCACAACATCTCGCTTACCGCAAGAGACATAGCTCTATACTCAGCTTCAGCTGTTGAACGAGACACAACTGATTGTTTTTTGCTCCTCCATGACACCAAGTTTCCACCAACAAAGACACAATAGCCAGAAGTCGATCTCCTATCATCAAGACAGCTTGCCCAATCAGCATCACAATAACCTTCTATATTTAGATGACCATGGCTCTTGAACATAAGTCCCTTTCCAGGGCTACTCTTCAAATATCGTAGTATACGATAAACCACATCCAAATGTCCAATTCTTGGATCATGCATATAACGGCTTACAACACTCACAGCATAAGAAATATCAGGTCTTGTATGACATAAGTAGATGAGTCTTCCCACAAGCCTTTGGTAGGTCTCTTTATTCACCGGATCACCAGATTCAGCACATAACTTATGGTTTGGATCGATAGGTGTTGATAAAGGCCGACAACCAAGCATGCCAGTCTCACTGAGTAAATCTAATACATACTTTCTCTATGAGAGGACTATACCATTCGGAGAACGAGCAATCTCAATGCCAAGAAAGTACCTGAGTTGACCAAGATCCTTCACCTCAAATTCCTTACTCAAATATTTCTTTAGGTGATTAATTTCTTTTTCATCATCACCTATGATGATGATATCATCCACATATACATTCAGAACTACAATGCGCCGCCCAAAGTGTTGATAGAATACGGTGTGATCCCCATTACATTGTTTGTATCCCATTCCACACAAAGCACGTCTGAACCTATCGAACCATGCTCGTGGAGACTGCTTGAGGCCATACAAAGATTTCTTCAGTCTACAAACCTTCCCGACTGCCTCAGGTTTTGAAAAACCAGGAGGAATCTCCATATACACCTCCTCCTGAAGATCACCATGCAAGAAGGCATTCTTAACATCCAGTTGGTGCAATGGCCAATCAAAGTTTGCAGCACAAGAGATCAATGTTCTAACAGTTCTCATCTTTGCAACCGGTGCAAATGTCTCATCATAGTCAATTCCATATGTCTGACTATATCCTTTTGCAACTAACCTTGCTTTATATCTCTCCACCTTTCCTTCTGGGTTTTGCTTCACAGTGAAAACCCACTTGCAACTAACAGCTTTCTTCCCCTCGGGCAATTTTACAAACTCCCATGTTTTATTCTTTTCAAGAGCTCTCAGCTCCTCCAACATAGCTTCTCGCCATTTAGGATCATGCTTTGCTTCTTTCCAATTCTTAGGGATTACTACCGATTGTAATGACGCAACAAATGCTCTATATGCAGGGGACAATGACGCACAAGAGACATAGTTACTGATGTCATGCTCAAATCCATACCTTGGTGGAGGCATACCAGCCTTAGCTCGTGGTTCTTTCCGTAATGCAATGGGCAAATCATCCAAACCAGATTCTTCAATCTCAGTCAAAGAGGTTGATGACACATCAACAATCTCTTGAGGGGTTGCTGATTCAGGAGTTATTCCTGGAACTTCTTCTCGAGATGTACGCGTCCTCCTCTTATACACTCTCAATGGGCCCTTATATCGGGGTCCTCACCTACAGAACTGTCCTCTTGACAAGGAGTTGGATCCAAGTCACTCGTCATTGTCTCCATTCTTGGTTGAGGAGTAGAGCCAGTAATCACTGCTTCCATTCTCCTTTGATTTTGCTTAATTGGACTACTTATGACATCATGGTTCTCCCCCTCTCGATCATCCTGATTTATGCTCAGATCATCAAGTTCAAACAAGGAGCTTAAATCAGTCTTCTCACCATAATAAAGTTCTGATTCCCTAAATGTCACGTCCATACTTATAAATAGACGACATTCAGTGGGACACCATCACTTATACCCCTTTTGACTTGATGAATAACCCACAAATATGCATTTCACTGCTCGAGGATCCAACTTACCCACCGAAGGTCTATGGTCCCGGACAAAGCAAGTGCACCCAAATACCTTAGGTGGAATAATGAACTCATTCACTCCTCTTAACATCTCATAAGGAGTTTTCCACCCAAGCAATCTCGAAGGTGTACGATTGATCAAATAAACTGCTGTCATCACTGCTTCACTCCATAAAAACTTTGGCACATTCATAGTATACATGAGTGAGCGCGCAACCTCCAAGATATGGCGATTTTTCCTTTCAGCTACTCCATTTTGCAGAGGTGTATCAGGACATGTGGTTTGATGCAATATTCCCTGAGGTGATAGAAAACTTTCAAACTCATTGTTCACATACTCTGTTCCATTGTCTGTCCTTAGTATCTTAACCCGAGCATCAAATTGATTCCCAATAAGTGAGCAGAAATCATGAAAACATTTAAGAACCTCATTCTTCTGCTTCATAAGATATATCCAAGTCATATGAGAATAGCAATCAATAAATGTTACGAAATACTTCATTCCACTAATTGAGATGACTGGGCATGTCCAAACATCAGAGTGGATAAGCATAAAAGGAGATATTCTCCGAAGCCCTTTGCTTACATATACTGATCTTGTATGCTTTCCATACTCACATGCATCGCAAACAAGTTTTCTTTTATCCACCTGGCTCATGATCTCTGGGGATACTTTGGCCATGGTATCAAATGACAAATGTCCTAGTCGACAATGTTCTAGTATCACCTTAGCCTCATTTTCACCCATAGTAGCTGTCAAAGCAGTGCACAAGGTATCTTCTCTCCTATTCAGGAACCATAGACCATTACGTCTTACACCATTACCGAGCATTCTCCCCGTCTTTCTATCCTCAATTAAACAATTCTCTCGATCGAGAGTAACACGACAATCCATATGATCCACCAAAGCACTTAGGGATACTAGATTAACAGGAAAGGAGGGAACATATAGAACCGACGATAATGTAATTGACGGAGTGCATTGAACTGTGCCCACACCTTTAATAGGTTGAGCAGTTCCATCGGCGGTTTGAATAGTTTCCTTTTGCATAGGAGCAAATGGATTATATGATGCAAATTCACTTAATGTACCCGTAACATGCTTGGATGCACCTGAATCTAGTATCCAATTTGCAAGAGATGTACCTTTATTAGGATGAGCAAGGTTGACAAGGATTGTCTTGGTCGCTTTCAATTCCTTTGCATTTGATATTTGTTCTGAACTCGACATACCTTGCTTGGTGCAGGATGGCATCTCCTCTGTCCGCATAATGAGCAGGCAGACCAATTTCTCTAGTCTAGCCAATTTCTCAAAAAAATGTTCAATTGTTTGATTTCCCCCCTCCTTCCTTGCAGCAGGCATCTCCATCTTCATTTCATTGACAGCCGACTCCAATTCACTGCTATTTCCAGCAATGGCCGCCAAGAACGCCACCTCTAGAGAACCGCCCTTTGCCTCCATATCCGTCTTCCTGGATTGCAGAGGCTTCAATTCGGCAATTGCAGCATCCAATCCGACCAACTGTTTAGCTGATGCCGCTTGCTTCTTATTCACCTCCATGCTGTCCTTTTCCACCGAGCTCTCCAGCTTCTCCAACTCCATCACGGATGCCTTGGCAGCCCTCTCCTCAGCCTCCACCTGCGCCCTGCTACACGTCCCCACCATTGCGCTCGACCGCAGTGCCTCGACCTGGGCGCACTCGCTGATGCACTTGGCCAGCTCCGCCTGGCTCCACCCCTTGGCGACGCAGGCCTTCTGAAGCCGCTCCACAACCCTGGGGTCGAGCGCTCGGCGCCTCGGGACACGACGCCGCCTCCGCCACGGGCAGAGCACCTCAGCCGCGGGCTCGGCGTGCTCCGTCACCGTCTCCCACTCGCCCTCCGAATCCACGCCGCCCTCCTCTACCTAGCTCTCCAACAACTCGATCTTCCGCGCCGCCTCCCTGCGCCGGCGCTCGGGCTCGTCCCGTGCCCACGCCTCGCGTGCCGCCTCCGCCTCAGCACGCCCGAGCGCCTCTCGCGCTGCCGCGAGGCGTACCCCCAGCGCCGCGCGCTCCTCCTTGGCACCCCTGAGCGGCGGTGCGAGCGCCGCGAGCAGCACCCCGCGCTCCCCGCCGTCCCGCTCCGGCGCCGCCTCCGCCCGAATCGCCATCGGCTCTGACACCATGTTGTTTTGGAAAACTCTAGAACTCTTCTCGTTCCTTGATAGGCTACAAATATATATACATAATACATGGGCCATTGGGCCTCCACACACACATACATACAGTCCAACATGGACCTTTCGGGAAATCTCCTTGAAGGACATATACCTATAAACTCACCTTTGAATCTTTATTTATCGCTTCAAACTCTCAAGTTAGCAGCAAATAATCTAAATGGAAAGTTTGATTTCTTTTGGCTACGGAATTGTGCAATGCTAAAGGAGGTAGATCTATCAGGGAATGCTGAATTAGCTATTGATGTGACGTTCCTTACAAGTGTGACTCCATTTCAACTGAGAACACTAACGCTCTCTGGGTGTAACCTTGACAATACTATCATTTCAGGACCAAATTTATTTGGAACACAACGTCATCTGCAATTACTTGATTTGTCCAACAACAACTTTTCAGGGAGCTTGCCCAACTGGATGTTTACAAATGAAGCACCTTTGCTCTATCTGGGTCTTGCACATAACTCGCTAGTAGGATCATTGGATCATCTAATGTGGCAGCGACAATCGAATATTAAAATGATCAACATATCTATGAGCTATTTCACAGGACACCTTCCAATGGACATCAGCTCAGTATTTCCAAATCTGACAGTTCTCGATGCTTCTTACAATAATATTTCTGGACATTTACCACCATCTCTGTGCAACATTAACGACTTGGAATTTGTGGATCTATCAAACAATAAACTTACAGGAGAGGTGCCAGCTTGCTTGTTCGCTGATTGTGGGTTGGAATTCCTGAGGCTCTCCAACAACAGTCTCGGGGGTCCGATATTTGGTGGGGCTAATAATTTGTCGATTTCTGGAACAATATATCTTGATAGCAACTATTTTGAGGGACCGTTGCCTAACAATCTATCATCAGGTGATGCAGTGTCTATCATGGATCTTCATGATAATAAATTGTCAGGTGAACTTGATGTATCATTTTGGAATATTAATTCCTTCATTGGAATTTCTTAGTGTTGCTAGCAACGGTTTAACTGGTCAAATTTATCCAACGATCTGCAAATTGATTCGTCTTGAATATTTGGATATATCCAATAACAACTTTGAAGGATCTATACCAAACTGCAGCAGTAAGTTAATGTTGTATTTTCTGAACATGTCGAGCAATACCCTCTCAGGATTTCCTAGTCATTTTTTCAATAGCTCCAACGTTGAAGTTCTTGATATAAGATATAACCGGTTCATGGGCAGTCTTGATTGGATACAACATCTTTATAAAATTAAACTGCTCTTGTTGGGCGGGAATATGTTTGAGGGGCATATCTCTGCAGAACTCTGTCATCTCCGGTACTTGAATATTATTGATTTGTCACACAACAGACTTTCAGGTTCATTGCCACCTTGCATTGGTGCTATCCCATTTGGATACCATACAGATGATGACGTTCATTTGTTCATGTTCTATGACGTGGCCTTGGATGTGGGACTTTCTAGTATGGATTACAACGATCCGTTGTTCAATTATGACGTCAATTATCTCCACCAAGGCTTCACCTTCTCCACTAAAGGGAACATTTACACATATAGCCGCGGTTTCTACAGTATCATGTCCGGTATTGACTTATCGGCGAACATGTTATCAGGGGAGATCCCTTGGGAGATGGGGAATCTGAGCCATGTCAAGTCCCTCAATCTATCGCATAATTTCTTTATTGATCAAATCCCAGCTACCTTTGCAAACATGAGCACCATAGAAAGCCTGGACTTGTCCCATAACGAGCTGAGCGGACCTATACCATTGAAACTGACTCAGATGTCATCTTTGGAGGTGTTCTCTGTGGCCTACAACAACTTGTCAGGGTGCATACCAAACTCCGGTCAGTTTAGCTCGTTCAACATGGAGAGCTACCTGGGCAACACAAACCTTCAGAATTCGTCACAGGGGAACCAGTGTTCTCCTATTCTGGGCCCTATGGAAGTAGACAATGTGGACGAGACATTTGATGATCCGGTCCTTTATATTATCTGTGCCACCTCATTCGTATTGGCATTCTGGGCCACCGTTGCGTTTTTTTTCTGCCTTCCATTTGGGCAGCGTGTGATGCTTCAACTATAGCTCATCACAACTGCTGGACAGGTGCAACCTATGTTTTTCATTTCTTCTAGTTATGTGTAACGACAAGAGCCATGTATGCTTGATATTTTTGTTATGTTTTGTTACGTTTTGAATCTCTAGAACAAGTTTCATGGTGTGTAATAGTGTCGCATTTTTCTTGAAAAATGCCTCCATCACATTGTACATTTGTACCCTTTTGCTCTGAGAGGAATGTAGGCATTATGGACCTTGAACTCTTTGGATATGCCCTAAGAATGAGATGGTTATGGCTAAGGAAAACTGATCCGAACCGGCCATGGCTGGGCCTCGCTGAGGAGAAGGAACCAGTGGTCGAGGCAATGTTTCAGGCTTCTATCTACATTGAGCTTGGTGATGGATGCATAGCGCTGTTTTGGTCCGACCGCTGGCTGCAAGGGAAATCGCTGATTGATTTGGCCCCATGCCTTTGTAATGCAGGAGTGCGGATTCGGACAAGACGCACGGTCGCTCAAGCGCTTTTGAATGGCCAATGGATTAAAGACATCACTGGGGCCCTAACAGTACAAGTACTTTTGGATTTCTTGCAGATTTGGGAGAAATTACAACATGTCCAACTTCATGAGCATCCGGATAGAGTCTGTTGGAGGTGGACTCCGGATCAAACATTCACCACAGCCTCAGCATATCGGTCTTTCTTTATTGGCCAACACCCAGCTAAAGGAGCTAAAATACTTGGCAAAACACGCGCTCCCTCAAAGTGCAAATTTTTTATCTGGCTAGCGATACATGACCCTGTTGGATAGCACACCGCCGCAAGAGACACAACTTACAGGACCATGATTCGTGTATCTTATGCAGCCAGTCACCAGAAACCATTGATCATTTATTGGTCAGCTGCCCTTTCTCTAGGGAGCTGTGGCACATGACCTTTCTCAAATTTGGTTGGCAGGACCGAGCGCCCTCTTCCAACGCACTGGCTTTGGCGGATTGGTGGACAGCTGAGCGTAAGGAGATCTGATTGTTCTCGTCGCTGTTGTTCTGATTGTTGCGATCCTGCACGTTCTGGCGCTTGTGTGTTGGCCAGTTCTGCATCATCACTCTCTGCGTCAACACTCTCTTCGCGATCACCCTCATCGCATGCTGCGGTCGATGCTCTTTCATGTAGGCCGTGTTCACATGCCAAAAAAAAAACTTTGGCAAAAAACATCACACCACGTATTTGGACACATACATGAACTACTAAATGAAGTCTATTTATAAATTGTTTTTGCACGGATGGGTTGTAAATCGCGAGACGAATCTAATAAACCTACATAATTTATGATTTGCAACCGTGATGCTACAGTAACCATTCATGATTAACCATTCATTTGAAATGGATACGGATATCTCGGATATCCATTTTCCTGTTTCATTACTGTTTCCATCCCTGTGGAGGAGTATCATGGTGATAACACTCCTCTCTCATCCCATAAAACTCCCCCTCCTCTCTCCTCATAAATGACCCAATCATATCAGCAAATTTGCTGATGTGGCATGACATTTAATACTCATACTATTTTTATGACACTCCCATTGAAATTGGCCTTATAAAAAATATGGTAATTGATAGATATATTGGTTGTTTGTCACTAAAGATCTTAAACGTGCCCCTTGACTTTTATGTTACTTCTTGCTGTCTTATCCCTGTTTAGGTCCCAAAATTTTTGTATAGCTACAGTAACTTTGAAAGTTTGACAACTAATTAGGAGTATTAAATGTGAATAACTGACAAAACATATTCCATAACCTAATTATGCAATGATTAGACAATATCGTGCTATAGTAATCATCCTCTAAAGATGGATTAATTAGACTTAATAGCTTCGCCTCGAGATTTCCCGTCCATCCGTGTAATTAGTTTTATAATTAGTCTATGTTCAAAATACTCTTAATTAGTGTTGTAAAAGTGCCCAAAAATTTTCGCCCAAAAATTTTCGATAACTAAACTGACTGTGCGAATTTTTCTAGACCACCGTGCGGATTTATTTGACCACAAGACACCTAATTCATAAAATCCATATCTCTCAAATCTCTTGGGCTAAAATCATGAAATTTGGTGAGCTACTAAATTTAAATGTCCTCTACAACTTTTTAGTTTACCATGAGATTTATTACGGCCTCTAAGTAGCCCAAAACGCTCTCTCAAATGCAGCTACAGTAACCACGAATCTGAAATACGAGGGAGACATCCAAAAGTCCTCTCTCTCCCCTCTAATCTACTTAATCCCCAACCTAAACTCGCACATGAACATACAATTTCAGTAGGGAGGATGGAATTCCACTCACCTTTGTCGCCCTTGAAACCCTAGGGAGGGGAAACGATGGGGAAAAACCGATCTACATCGAATGCACACCTCTCCTTCTTCCTCACGTTGCCCTCGTTCCGTTTTGCTGGTTTCCCCTATGGATTTGGTGCTGCAGAAGGTGGATTCAAGGGCATGAAGCCATGGGAGAAGGAGCACGAGAGGAAGAATGAGAGGGAGAGGTCATGGTCGGCCAAGAGGAGAGCGTGAGGGAGGGAGAAAGTGGGCTGTTGGCCTTGACCCTCTCCTAAAAAGCCTTTCTCTTTCTCTTTTACTTTTTTTTTCTTTTGGTATTATAGTTCCAATCGAACATTTTTCAAATACTTATTTATTGAATCGTTCCCTAGCAACATTTTTGCATTTATTCCTATGGAACAAATCATTTATGTTTGTAAAAACTGATTTATTTAATTGTTCCTTTGCAACATTTTTATATTTTTTCGTTTCTTCTGAACAAATGATTTAAGTTTTAGTTCTTGAAATTTTTTGTTTCACAAAAACAAATAATTTTTTAGTTCTGTTCTTTTTTGAACAATTTTCAAAAATTAATTTATTTAATTGTTGCATAGCAACAATTTTGCATTTGTTCCATACGAACAAATGATTTATGTTTTTGTGCCACCGCCATAAGCAAATATTATATTGTTGTGTTGGAGCATTAAAGGTTTTGGTTTTGTTCCTTTGGAACATTTTCTTGTTCCCCCCAATTTTTACAATGATTTTATTTTACTGTTCCATGGCAACATTTTTCATTTGTTCCTATGGAACAAAATGATTATAGTTTTTTATTTGCTTCGTGGAAACGTTTGATGCCTCTACTGTTGCAAACTTCCAAATGTAAGCTTTCCATCATACTAATTCAAAACTTCAAAGAATTATTTGCATTTAGTGTTCAAATAACTTGATTCATTTTCTATCTGGTGGACATTCAAGCATTGAGAGAAAAAATTGTTTCATCTTGTTTTCAATCAGCATAACAAAGCAAGGGCAGAAGTCATTTCAACTTTTAGGAGGAAAAATGTGAGATTGAAACTTCGATTGATCTTCCAGTCAACATACATTATACAGGAAGTAACATTATCATTTTTTCCCCCGAAATTTTGGAGCCATGCAGTATTGGAGAAGGATGAAAACAGACTTCTACAGTAGCACTGGAGAAGGATGAAGGAATTTTTAAGAGAAAATATTGTATTCCATTTAGTAGGGTTCGCATAAACACGATCCAATTCTATGAACTAAATTAAGTAGTGCACAATATTTCTCAACTCAGCACTTTGTCTTTTAGCAATATATGAAGGGCTAAAAATCCTTTATCATGTTTCTGTAAGAATTTTCCGGATTACACATTCAACAATGAAGTTTTAAAAAAAGTGTACAAAAAAACCCGCACCAATGAAGAGCGAATTCGGAATTCTGAAAAATAAAATCAGCCTCTCTGGTTCCTTGCGCCCGCAAGCATTATGAAAATTATCCACATAATCTTTGGTGTTCGTTCCTGCGATCCGATATATTCAACCCAACTTGGCTTTCCCACATTTCGGCCCAATTAACGATGAACTGCTCGCCAGAAATCGCTTCTGTGATGATTCTAACGCGCGTGGCTCCTAATCGGACCCGGAGTGGCCGGTGTGTCACCGGCAAACTTCACGGTGGCCGGGACCAGCACCGGAGCGCCGGACGTGGAGCCAAGCTGGCCTCCAAACGCATCGGATCCTCCCGCACAAAGATCCCCTCCTCGCTGCGTCGCCTAGGCCGACGGTCCCGCCCTCATCTGCCAGGGACAGCTGCAACAAAGAGGCTTTTCTTCAGTCCCCGTCCCCCGAGTAGAGCTGGGACTTGGGCCGTGCTATTTTTGGGCGAGCTGCGGCACGATCATTTGGCACGACCCAAAACTTGGTCCCTTCAGTGGACGACGGTCGTCGCGGTGGTCCGAGTCGCGGCGTGGTCTTGCCTTGTCCACACCTGCCGGGTCGTAGCCGCTTTGGCAAAGCGCTTTTGCTGCTTGCAGGACGGGGCAGGAGCGCGCGGACCATCCCTTTCGGGATCGGGTCTGCACAGTCCCCGATCGAGGTGGCCTCCACACGACGGTATCACCCTTACACGCCAGAAGTTCTACTTTTCTCCGTTCAAAAAGGAGAAGCATTCTCGCCCACCTATAAGTTAAAGGAAAACCTGTGTCAATCACCATGCATGGTTTGGCCGGCCCAGGGGGCAAACTAAAAACCTTTCCAGCCTCTTGTCACTTACAGTCACCAAGAAACTATGAGCTGCTACTTCCCACTAGGAACCATGCTTTGGGTCCTATGCGTCTTGCAGTTGCAGTTCATGTTCCACATGGCAGGTGGCTGCACGATCGAGGAGAGGATTGCTCTTATGCGCATCAGATCTTCGTTGGTGGAGCCAAACTCCGAAGTTCCTGCTTCTTGGGGACGGAGCGACGACTGCTGCTCCTGGAAAGGGTCCGATGCAACAAAGGCACACGTGTGTCGGGTCTCAACCTCGACTCCCTGTGCCAGACAGAGGGCTGGAATCTCAATTTGACCATATTTTCCTCGTTTCATGAGCTTCAGCAGCTGGATTTATTTTCGAATTCCGCTTATCTTCTGGATTTATTTTCGAATTCCGCTTATCTTCAAAATTTTGATGGTACGTATGTACTCCCTCCGTTTCAAATTATAAGTCATTTCAAGAATCTTGGAGAGTCAAACCATCTCAAAGTTTGACCAAAACTATAGAGCGAAACACAAAGATTTATGATATCAAATAGGTTTACTATGAAAATATAACTAACAAAAAAATTTAATGATACTTAATTGGTATCGTAAATGTTACTATCTTGTTGTATAAATTTAGTCAAACTTTAAAACTTTTGACTCTTCAAGATTCTTAGAATGACTTATAATTTGGAACGGAGGGAGTAGATCCCTGGACATGAATGCGTCTGACTACTATTTTTTTCCAAGTACTTTGTGCCAAATAACCTTATTCATAATTCATAAGAACTTTTACCCAGGCCTTCAAGGATTGACTAAGCTTCGCTATCTCAACCTCCGCCGCAACACATTGGTCGAGGATAATATCTGGGAATCTCTTGGTAAATTGGCTTCTCTTGAAGTCATAAATTTTGAGGCAACCAGTTTGAGCGGTGCTCTTCAGAATATTGGTACAGACAAAGCTAATTCGTAGCATTCTTGTATGTTGCTCTTGTTTCTTGTCTTTTGGATAGGTGCTGCAGTTGTTTCTATTTATTGTTGTGTTTGTTTGTAACATGTAGCTTTCAGAAATCTCAAGAATTTGCGAGATTTGCGTCTAGGATTCAATTATATGAACGGAAGCATCTGAAAGTGATCGGGTGCTCTAGCCTAAGAGGGGGAGGGGGTGAATTAGGCACTAATAAAAACTTAGACCTATGGCTCCAACTAGTTTGCACAAAACTTAAACTAAAACATGCTATCTAGATGTGCAACTAGGTTATTCAAGTGTAAAACCCCTATCCCAAAAGAGTTTAGCAACCTATAGCCTTTCCTATTAAGAAACTATCCTATGAAAGTAAAGGCACACAAATTGCTAGTATGAAATGCGGAAGCTTAAAGAGCGGGATAGGAGATAGCAAACTCTTGACGCGGGTGTTTATCCCGTGGTTCGGTTAGCCACAAAGGCACACCTACATCCACGTTGTTGTAGCACTCACTAAGAGTATTGCTACTCGGCCACCAAGTCTCTTCCGTGAACACAATCACGGTCACCTTGGCCCCGGGTTCCACTAAGGAGCTTCTCCACAAAGGATGGGGGTCTCCACGTCCCCCGCACAAAGATGTCGTCGCCGCTCCACACCAAGTCGGAGGGTCGATGACGTTACCGGCGAGCTTCACGCTCCAAGGTGCCGGCGCACTAAGCTCTTGTTTTGGTTCACTAGAGAACCATAGCACAAAGGCTCTAAGCCTTGCAATCTCACTCACTAAGAGCTAATCCTTTACACAACACTCTCAAAGTGTGCTAAGGGCTAAGGATATGATCTTGATGCTTTTGTATGGCTTGGAGATGTTCTTGGGTGTGTGTGGGATGTCCAGCAACTCCAGCAATCTTCAAATGGCCGGGGTGAGGCGTATATATAGGCCACCAAGTCTTGTAGCCGTTGCTCCAACGGTCAGCTGAAAATCTGCGTACCACCGTAAGAACCGATGCCTCTTGGTGGGGTAGCGTCGGTTCATCCGGTCACTCATAAACCGAAGTAGCCGTTGAAGTCCTGACAGCTGACGCAGAGACCACCGGTTGAACCGATGCTTTGCACCGATGCTTCACCGGTTCAACCGGTGCTGAAGGAATCTTCTCCTGGACGCTGACGTCATTACACCGGTGGTATGCACCGATGCACCGTCGGTTGAACCGGTGCTGAAGGAACTTCTTCTGGGCACTTGACATCGTCTCTGGTACAAAGGACTGCCAATGCACCGATGCCCTTTCTTGGACCGTCGGTTCAACCGGTGCCTAAAGGCTGACTTTGCTTCGATTCCATCCTGCACCAAACATCATGGCGTCGGTTCTTCCGACTACCACCGGATGCTCCGATGCCCATGGTGTCGGATCTTCCGGTGCTTCTGATCCGAAGAGCTTTCATGGCGCTGCCTTGAGACCCGCGAGGGGCGGCTCCCCCTCGACCCCCGTCCGCTAACCGGGTAGCGGAACCCCCGTAGGGGCGGCCCTTTGGGCCTTGCTACGCCTATCTTCTCTTCCTCTTTGTCATCACTTGAACCTAAAAGCCTGAGAATGATCATCTTAACAATCATATTAGTCCAAGTGTTGTGTTGTCATTCGATCACCAAAATCACTTGAAATGGCATCAATGGTGCCATGTTCGTTACAGCATCCCAGCTTCCTTATTTGAGCTTCCAAGCCTTGAATATTTGGATCTTTCAGCAAATCTGCTCCAAGGACATATACATGTATGCTCGTCTTCGACTCTTCCTTTGTTGATTCAAGCTCTCAAGTTACTATTAGCAAACAGTCTAAACAGGATGTTTTTTTTTTTGAAACTGCACCATACTAAAGAAGAAAGACCTCTCAACAAACCTTAAGAACTTGCGAGAACTACATCTAAGATCCAACCGACTGAATGGAAGCATCCCAGCTTCCTTATTTGAGCTTCCTCGCCTTCAATATTTGGATCTTTCAGAAAATCTCCTTCAAGGACATATACCGGTAAGCTCTCGTCTTCAAATATTCCTTTGTTGCTTCCAACTCTCAAGTTATCAGCAAATAATCTGAATGGGACGTTTGATTTCTTCTGGGTATGAAACTGCTCCATACTAAAGAAGATGGACCTCACAGGAACCCTGAAAAACTTGCGAGAACTGCATCTAGTATCCAACCGACTGAATGGTAGCATCCCAACGTATTTATTTGATCTTCCACGCCTCGAATACTTGGACTGTTGTTTTGGAAAACTCTAGAACTCTTCTCGTTCCTTGATAGGCTACAAATATATATATATACATAATACATGGGCCATTGGGCCTCCACACACGCATACATACAGTCCAACACTCCTCCTCAAGATGGGTGGTAGATATCTATCATTCCCATCTTGTCACATGCAACATTACAATCTTTAACTCCCAAGCCCTTAGTTAGACTATCCGCTATTTGACCTCCAGAGTTTACATATCTTAATTCTGTAGTTCCATCATCCAACTTTTCCTTGATGAAGAAACGATCTATCTCCACGTGCTTCGTTCTATCATGCTGAATTGGGTTATTTGCAATATTGATTGATGATATGTTATCACACCAAACTCTCAATGGACCTTTTCTCAACACATTCAACTCTGATAGAAGATTCTTTACCCACAACATCTCGCTTACCGCAAGAGACATAGCTCTATACTCAGCTTCAGCTGTTGAACGAGACACAACTGATTGTTTTTTGCTCCTCCATGACACCAAGTTTCCACCAACAAAGACACAATAGCCAGAAGTCGATCTCCTATCATCAAGACAGCTTGCCCAATCAGCATCACAATAACCTTCTATATTTAGATGACCATGGCTCTTGAACATAAGTCCCTTTCCAGGGCTACTCTTCAAATATCGTAGTATACGATAAACCACATCCAAATGTCCAATTCTTGGATCATGCATATAACGGCTTACAACACTCACAGCATAAGAAATATCAGGTCTTGTATGACATAAGTAGATGAGTCTTCCCACAAGCCTTTGGTAGGTCTCTTTATTCACCGGATCACCAGATTCAGCACATAACTTATGGTTTGGATCGATAGGTGTTGATAAAGGCCGACAACCAAGCATGCCAGTCTCACTGAGTAAATCTAATACATACTTTCTCTATGAGAGGACTATACCATTCGGAGAACGAGCAATCTCAATGCCAAGAAAGTACCTGAGTTGACCAAGATCCTTCACCTCAAATTCCTTACTCAAATATTTCTTTAGGTGATTAATTTCTTTTTCATCATCACCTATGATGATGATATCATCCACATATACATTCAGAACTACAATGCGCCGCCCAAAGTGTTGATAGAATACGGTGTGATCCCCATTACATTGTTTGTATCCCATTCCACACAAAGCACGTCTGAACCTATCGAACCATGCTCGTGGAGACTGCTTGAGGCCATACAAAGATTTCTTCAGTCTACAAACCTTCCCGACTGCCTCAGGTTTTGAAAAACCAGGAGGAATCTCCATATACACCTCCTCCTGAAGATCACCATGCAAGAAGGCATTCTTAACATCCAGTTGGTGCAATGGCCAATCAAAGTTTGCAGCACAAGAGATCAATGTTCTAACAGTTCTCATCTTTGCAACCGGTGCAAATGTCTCATCATAGTCAATTCCATATGTCTGACTATATCCTTTTGCAACTAACCTTGCTTTATATCTCTCCACCTTTCCTTCTGGGTTTTGCTTCACAGTGAAAACCCACTTGCAACTAACAGCTTTCTTCCCCTCGGGCAATTTTACAAACTCCCATGTTTTATTCTTTTCAAGAGCTCTCAGCTCCTCCAACATAGCTTCTCGCCATTTAGGATCATGCTTTGCTTCTTTCCAATTCTTAGGGATTACTACCGATTGTAATGACGCAACAAATGCTCTATATGCAGGGGACAATGACGCATAAGAGACATAGTTACTGATGTCATGCTCAAATCCATACCTTGGTGGAGGCATACCAGCCTTAGCTCGTGGTTCTTTCCGTAATGCAATGGGCAAATCATCCAAACCAGATTCTTCAATCTCAGTCAAAGAGGTTGATGACACATCAACAATCTCTTGAGGGGTTGCTGATTCAGGAGTTATTCCTGGAACTTCTTCTCGAGATGTACGCGTCCTCCTCTTATACACTCTCAATGGGCCCTTATATCGGGGTCCTCACCTACAGAACTGTCCTCTTGACAAGGAGTTGGATCCAAGTCACTCGTCATTGTCTCCATTCTTGGTTGAGGAGTAGAGCCAGTAATCACTGCTTCCATTCTCCTTTGATTTTGCTTAATTGGACTACTTATGACATCATGGTTCTCCCCCTCTCGATCATCCTGATTTATGCTCAGATCATCAAGTTCAAACAAGGAGCTTAAATCAGTCTTCTCACCATAATAAAGTTCTGATTCCCTAAATGTCACGTCCATACTTATAAATAGACGACATTCAGTGGGACACCAACACTTATACCCCTTTTGACTTGATGAATAACCCACAAATATGCATTTCACTGCTCGAGGATCCAACTTACCCACCGAAGGTCTATGGTCCCGGACAAAGCAAGTGCACCCAAATACCTTAGGTGGAATAATGAACTCATTCACTCCTCTTAACATCTCATAAGGAGTTTTCCACCCAAGCAATCTCGAAGGTGTACGATTGATCAAATAAACTGCTGTCATCACTGCTTCACTCCATAAAAACTTTGGCACATTCATAGTATACATGAGTGAGCGCGCAACCTCCAAGATATGGCGATTTTTCCTTTCAGCTACTCCATTTTGCAGAGGTGTATCAGGACATGTGGTTTGATGCAATATTCCCTGAGGTGATAGAAAACTTTCAAACTCATTGTTCACATACTCTGTTCCATTGTCTGTCCTTAGTATCTTAACCCGAGCATCAAATTGATTCCCAATAAGTGAGCAGAAATCATGAAAACATTTAAGAACCTCATTCTTCTGCTTCATAAGATATATCCAAGTCATATGAGAATAGCAATCAATAAATGTTACGAAATACTTCATTCCACTAATTGAGATGACTGGGCATGTCCAAACATCAGAGTGGATAAGCATAAAAGGAGATATTCTCCGAAGCCCTTTGCTTACATATACTGATCTTGTATGCTTTCCATACTCACATGCATCGCAAACAAGTTTTCTTTTATCCACCTGGCTCATGATCTCTGGGGATACTTTGGCCATGGTATCAAATGACAAATGTCCTAGTCGACAATGTTCTAGTATCACCTTAGCCTCATTTTCACCCATAGTAGCTGTCAAAGCAGTGCACAAGGTATCTTCTCTCCTATTCAGGAACCATAGACCATTACGTCTTACACCATTACCGAGCATTCTCCCCGTCTTTCTATCCTCAATTAAACAATTCTCTCGATCGAGAGTAACACGACAATCCATATGATCCACCAAAGCACTTAGGGATACTAGATTAACAGGAAAGGAGGGAACATATAGAACCGACGATAATGTAATTGACGGAGTGCATTGAACTGTGCCCACACCTTTAATAGGTTGAGCAGTTCCATCGGCGGTTTGAATAGTTTCCTTTTGCATAGGAGCAAATGGATTATATGATGCAAATTCACTTAATGTACCCGTAACATGCTTGGATGCACCTGAATCTAGTATCCAATTTGCAAGAGATGTACCTTTATTAGGATGAGCAAGGTTGACAAGGATTGTCTTGGTCGCTTTCAATTCCTTTGCATTTGATATTTGTTCTGAACTCGACATACCTTGCTTGGTGCAGGATGGCATCTCCTCTGTCCGCATAATGAGCAGGCAGACCAATTTCTCTAGTCTAGCCAATTTCTCAAAAAAATGTTCAATTGTTTGATTTCCCCCCTCCTTCCTTGCAGCAGGCATCTCCATCTTCATTTCATTGACAGCCGACTCCAATTCACTGCTATTTCCAGCAATGGCCGCCAAGAACGCCACCTCTAGAGAACCGCCCTTTGCCTCCATATCCGTCTTCCTGGATTGCAGAGGCTTCAATTCGGCAATTGCAGCATCCAATCCGACCAACTGTTTAGCTGCTGCCGCTTGCTTCTTATTCACCTCCATGCTGTCCTTTTCCACCGAGCTCTCCAGCTTCTCCAACTCCATCACGGACGCCTTGGCAGCCCTCTCCTCAGCCTCCACCTGCGCCCTGCTACACGTCCCCACCATTGCGCTCGACCGCAGTGCCTCGACCTGGGCGCACTCGCTGATGCACTTGGCCAGCTCCGCCTGGCTCCACCCCTTGGCGACGCAGGCCTTCTGAAGCCGCTCCACAACCCTGGGGTCGAGCGCTCGGCGCCTCGGGACACGACGCCGCCTCCGCCACGGGCAGAGCACCTCAGCCGCGGGCTCGGCGTGCTCCGTCACCGTCTCCCACTCGCCCTCCGAATCCACGCCGCCCTCCTCTACCTAGCTCTCCAACAACTCGATCTTCCGCGCCGCCTCCCTGCGCCGGCGCTCGGGCTCGTCCCGTGCCCACGCCTCGCGTGCCGCCTCCGCCTCAGCACGCCCGAGCGCCTCTCGCGCTGCCGCGAGGCGTACCCCCAGCGCCGCGCGCTCCTCCTTGGCACCCCTGAGCGGCGGTGCGAGCGCCGCGAGCAGCACCCCGCGCTCCCCGCCGTCCCGCTCCGGCGCCGCCTCCGCCCGAATCGCCATCGGCTCTGACACCATGTTGTTTTGGAAAACTCTAGAACTCTTCTCGTTCCTTGATAGGCTACAAATATATATACATAATACATGGGCCATTGGGCCTCCACACACACATACATACAGTCCAACATGGACCTTTCGGGAAATCTCCTTGAAGGACATATACCTATAAACTCACCTTTGAATCTTTGTTTATCGCTTCAAACTCTCAAGTTAGCAGCAAATAATCTAAATGGAAAGTTTGATTTCTTTTGGCTACGGAATTGTGCCATGCTAAAGGAGGTAGATCTATCAGGAAATGCTGAATTAGCTATTGATGTGACGTTCCTTACAAGTGTGACTCCATTTCAACTGAGAGCACTAATGCTCTCTGGGTGTAACCTTGACAATACAATCATTTCAGGACCAAATTTATTTGGCACACAACGTCATCTGCAATTACTTGATCTGTCCAACAACAACTTTTCAGGGAGCTTGCCCAACTGGATGTTTACAAATGAAGCACCTTTGCTCTATCTGGGTCTTGCACATAACTCGCTAGTAGGATCATTGGATCATCTGATGTGGCAGCGACAATCGAATCTTCAAATGATCAACATATCTATGAACTATTTCACAGGACAGCTTCCAATGGACATCAGCTCAGTATTTCCGAATCTGACAGTTCTCGATGCTTCTTACAATAATATTTCTGGACATTTACCACCATCTCTGTGCAACATTAACGACTTGGAATTTGTGGATCTATCAAACAATAAACTTACAGGAGAGGTGCCAGCTTGCTTGTTCACTGATTGTGGGTTGGAATTCCTGAGGCTCTCCAACAACAGTCTCGGGGGTCCGATATTTGGTGGGGCTAATAATTTGTCGATTTCTGGAACAATATATCTTGATAGCAACTATTTTGAGGGACCATTGCCTAACAATCTATCAGGTGATGTGGAAATCATGGATTTTCGTGATAATAAATTGTCAGGTGAACTTGATGTATCATTTTGGAATATTCCTTCATTGGAATTTCTTAGTGTTGCTAGCAACGGTTTAACTGGTCAAATTTATCCAATGATCTGCAAATTGATTCGTCTTGAATATTTGGATATATCCAATAACAACTTTGAAGGATCTATACCAAACTGCAGCAGTAAGTTAATGTTGTATTTTCTGAACATGTCAAGCAATACCCTCTCAGGATTTCCTAGTCATTTTTTCAATAGCTCCAACGTTGAAGTTCTTGATATAAGATATAACCGGTTCATGGGCAGTCTTGATTGGATACAACATCTTTATAAAATAACTTGTTGGGCGGGAATATGTTTGAGGGGCATATCTCTGCTGTGGGACCGAAGCCGGCGACCAGAGGGGGGTGAATGGGAGCCGATCAAAATTTCTTCCGAAATTCAAACCGTCGGCCTATATCCCGAAAATCACCCAAGCCCTCAAGCGTTCTGGCCAAAGTTTGGAATAGCTATGTAAAAGCTAAACCAACACAAAAGACCTCGAACGAGCGAGCGAAACCACGAAGCAAATCAGAAGCGAATCGGAAAAACTACAGAACTGATCTGCCTGGACCGGTCTGACCGGTGCGCTGGACCGGTCTAACCGGTCGTGCCTACCGGTCTGACCGGTAGCACCCAGAAAACTCCGGAGAAATTGGATTCAAACGTTGAATCTCGAGCAAACGACCATAAAAATCGGTGAAACTTGGGGGATTGCTTCGCCCCTACCCCGTGAACATATCCCCAAAAGATCTCGTCCTAAAGATCAACGAATCGTGAGAATTATGGGGGAGATCAAAAGGGATTGGGGTTTTCTCAAACACTCAAGAACTCGAATTCGAACACGCCAGTGATTCCAGAGGGTTTAGGTCAGAGTTGGGAGCACGGGAATCACAGCAAAGAACTCGTAGCCTCCTCTCAATCAAGTGTGCCAAATACGAAATCGAAAATCCATTGCACAAGGCACAAAACCAGGGGATTGAATCAAATCAAAAGCCCAGAGGGCACGAGGAGGATAGGGCCTCCTTTCCCAATCAAATCCCTTACAAGGTTTCAACAATCCATGGACAAAAACAACTCAAACGAGAGGAACAGAGGGAGGAGAACACAGGGGCGGCGGCTTGGAGAAACAGAGAGTCCACGAACAGATTACAAAAGCCGCTCTTAACCTAACACAAGTTAAGGGGTATTTATACCCGCGGGACCGGTCAGACCGGTACGCTGGACCGGTCAGACCGGTTGGTTAGACCGGTCAGACCGGTGCCAGGGACCGGTCAGACCGGTTGGCCTGCAGCACCCCCTGTACAACGATCTCATCCGACGGCCGAGGTTCTTTCTTCGAAACGAAGTCTTCTCCGCGATGCCGCCGTCTTGATGAAGATCCAGTCCGCGGTTTTGGAGGGTCCGCGAAACCCGGGTAGGTGGCCGATTTTGAGAAAACCGCCAAAACCTCACGCGCGGGAAGATTCCCGCCTCCGCGCCGTGGCCCTAGACGCCGTTCCCGCCTCGGCCTTCTGACAGCCCTAGACGCCGCCCGACGCCCGTCACCTCCTCGCCCGTAGCGAGGCCCTAGATGCCGTCGACGCCCGTCGCCTCCGATAGTCCCGAGACCGACGCCCGTGCCTCCACGACTTGGCGTCTTCAACCGCCGTCCGTCTCCTTGGTTTTGTGGTGCAAACCAAGAAACCCGCCTTCCGTCGCCGCTTGCGCCCTCGATCCAGGAGTGGACGCCACAGCTGCCGCCCGGTCCAAGCTCCGATCCCGGCTGCCCTTCACCGCCGTCCACCGCACGGTCCATCGGCCACAGCACCTCCACGGCAGCTCCCCGTCGACACTCGACGCCCGTGTACCTGCAATCCAAAGACCAAGTGCACGATCACACCGCACGGTTGACAATTCACTCATCACAAGCAGGATAGAGTACTCAACATTCCTCAATCTCCCCCTTGATGAGTGCATTGTCAACACACCACCTGAAAGGAGAGAAGTGATAAAAAGAGAAGCAAGAAAGTGAAGAACTCAAGCCAGTGACACAAAGCTCAGAAAGGCAAGAACAGTCACTTACTCAAGCAAAGATTGATCCCCTAAGACAAGGACAACGGCTCGACGCAATCGATCAAAAGCTAAAACATGACTCCTCAAAGACAGAGGTAACTCTCGACGCAGTCATGTAAGAAGCAAAAGGAAAGCGAGGAAAACCAAGAGCCAAAACCAAAGCAGAAACTCCCCAAGAAAAGTTTTTTCCTCTCACAAGTGCAACTCTCCCAAAATGATGCACTCTCAAAGCCCTGTGCTCAACAAGTTTTTCAAAAAATCAAGCCTAAAAAGACCTAAAGCCTAAAAATTCCCCCTTGTTCGATCACTTCTCTCAAAATTCTCCCCCTTGTTGGCACATGCACACATCAAGCCTAAAAAGACCTAAAGCTCCCCCTGAAGCAAAAACTCCCCCTGAACCGATGCTATGCCATGAATGCAATGCAGGAGGTGTAAGTGAAAGCATTCAGGGATACAAAGATATGAGCAACATCTAGTCTCAAGCACGTGTGCATCCATAAACAGGACCTGCATCTAGCTCAAAAGGGTATATCAAAACAGTATAGAGCTAGGCAAGTTCAGTTTAGGAGAAATAAAAGCATCACCCATGATCTAGCACTAACAAGTAGGAAATGTAAAGCAGTGCTACTCAAACTCATACAGGTGAGCCAAACCAGCCAAAAGCCTATTGCACACATTCATTTTTCAACCAAATTTATATGAAGTAATTCTTAATGCCAGGGGTTGAAAGCTTGTCATGCTTTACTTAGCAACGAGGCCAAGCCTATGCCAAAGACAATCAGAAGCTTAAAGCACTCGTTTCAGTCATGCACAGCCTTGCCCGGGTTCTCACAAGTGCAAAGTGAGCCATCCCAAAAGCTCGATCAGTGCGACAAGCAATCCCACCTGGATCTTTTCAATCCATTTCAAGAACAGTTCAAGCAATTTTATCAGATTTAGATCATTTCAAGTGTGAATTGCTGAACAGAAGGCTATACTAGCATGAATAAGATAGCAAAGCACATCAACACTCCCTAACATGCTAGTAGCCAAGACAGGGTGATCATGTTTTCAGATTTTCAAATCAAAATAGCTTAACTCAGATGATGTCATATACACAATGGAGCAAGCTATACATGATCAAGTTTATCAACTCACACTAGCAGGCACTAGAAGATCATATCAATGTATACAAGAATGCTAGTGCAAGTGAGGCAATGCAAAATGCAAACATGTACAATGCATATGCACAATGCAACTAACATAACTAAAACTTAAGAGAAAGACACCGAAAAGCCAAAAGCTAAGCAACTGAAGAAATCAGCAAATACAACGGCTCAAAGACACACAGGACTAGACCAATGAATCCAACTGAGTACCATGGAAAAGGCAACAATCAGAAAACCACCAGTCCATCCTGAGAGAAAAACGTACAAGCCGAACGCTCTCATACCTTGATGAAGATCCCGCTGGACCTAGAGCATAGCAAGCTCGAGGTCACCTCCCCTGCGTCCTCAGCGGGTCCACCTCCTGCTCGACCAGGTTCTTGTAGAGGTGAACGATCGAAGTGGAAGTAGTGGTACTGGATCGTCCTCCTGAGCTGAGGTAGTCGAAGCAGAAAGGGGCCGGAGCCTGCAGCCGGCGCAGCAACTCCGGATCATCATCGGCACCTGAGGTAGAGCTCCCCCCCAACAAGTGATACCTAGCACAAGAGAAGCTAGGACACAAGAAAATAGCAAACACCAAAGATCCAGAGCAAAACTCAAGCAAACGGTTAGGTGTTAGTCAAGCTAAATGCAAAAATATACCAAAAGACAGTCTAGAACATATCAAGACAGAAGATATTCCTAGAAAAGTCTAAAGGCACTCAATAACAAGAACCAATGCAGCAAGACTATATGAAGAAGATACTTGAGCTAGCAGCCAGAACTAAGGAGCAAAAGCTACACAAGCACGAGGGGACTGGACAAAGCACACACCCTAAGCTAGCAAGAGTCATGACAATATGGAAACCACAAAAGCTAGCATACAGAGTGGCTAGTCCACCAAAGCACAAGTACAGACCTAGCAAGCAGAGCAAGTAGAGAAGTAGAATCTACAACATGTCACACGCAGAAAATGTACAAAGAACTCAAAAGACAAACTCAAATGTACAAATGATACACAAACCACCACGGGCTATCCATCAGCCTTGGAGAACCATCAAGTCTTGATCAAACCTGCATAAGACCAAGATCCATGGAGCACTTGTTCTCCAGGCCTCCAACCTGCATCACCATCGAGACAAAGGAGGAGCAAACGTCTTGACATTGGGGTTAGCAAAGTGAGAAGCAAACCAGTGACGAGCCATCTGCTCTATAGAAGGGTAAGCAAAGTCAGGCAAAGCGTATCCCTCGTCTCGTCTACCGCGTGACTGACGAACACCACCGCGAGGAAAGCGTGGAGCCTCAAAACCTCCTCCAAAGCCTCGGTCCCGTGGTCCATAGCCGTACTGAAAACGACCAGGAGCACGGCCGGCAAAGCGACCACCCGCTGGAGCACGGTAACCACCACCGTCTCCCTGACCTCCACCTACACGGCGCGCCCTAGCATCTCGCCTATCACCACGCCGAGAAGGATCATGCACCCGAGCAGAGTACATGTCCGCGTTCAGTCTCTCATGCTCTCTCCTCACAGCCCGCTTCCTCCTGAAGCAAAACTCCTCCATGTGACCTTCCCTGTCACAGAACTCGCAGTGGTACCTCACCTCACGCTTGGGAGGAGGAGGCCTAGCCTGCGGAAGGGGAGGAGCAGCCCTCTTCTTCTGGGCAACCTGGGCTATGGCAGCAGGGAGCGTGTCGAGGGAGTTCCTCAGCTCATTGGGCTTTGGAACCCAAACCTGCTTCTGTGGAGGTGCTTTCGGTGGTTCTTTAAGCACACCATCCGCGGGGTCAACAAGCGAAGGCTACGTGCTCGTGCTAGCTGTGTTTCCAGCAGCCTTGCCAATCTTACCGTACAACCTGTCAAAGTCTGACTTCGTGTACGTGTAACCGACCCCAAACCCATCACCACGCTTGAACTGCTTGATCATCATGCCCAACTGCTGCTCACTAGCAGAAACCCAACTAAGGATCGCCCTAAGATAGGTATTCTCATTATCCAGGTTGGCTTTCTCTACCGCAAGATTATCCAAATCAGAGATCAAACCAGGGCAAACAGAGCAGTCAATAGGTGGGCTAGACTCTATGACCTTAGTCTTTCCAAAAGACTTGATCAAAGCGTTCTTCTCCTCTAGCTCCGACCTAAGCGTGGGACAAAGCTTACAAGCACAAAGCAAAACTGGCCTAGACTTCATCTCCTCTAGCTCGCACACAACAGTAGCAAACTTGGACTGCAACGAAGCTAGATCGGACTTAAAGATAGGACACTCCTCGCATTCAAGCACATCGCTAACAATAGGAGCATCCTTAACCAGTTCTAGTTCATGCTTGGCCTTAGCGAGCTCATGAGAAACGTCAGCAAGGGAAATCTTAGCAACATCTAAGTCCGCGACGTTCTCATCATGCTTGGCACGGAGAGCAACAAGATCGTTCATGTGAGATATGCAGCCAGCGCACTCATCCTCACTAGACTTCTCCCTAGCACAAGCCAGCTCAGCCCTAAGCTTTCTACGCTCTCTAGCTGCTTCCTTAAGCAGCCTCTTCTGGTTGTCGAGAGCGGCGTACAACTCCCTAACCTCTGTATCAAGCAGGTCGATCGTGGAGTTTACCTCTGAATCGCTCTCGGATCCAGGAGAAGAGCCGGAGTGCGTCGGTGTAGCATGTCCACCTGAAGACGCACGAGCACCATCGGCTTCGCCCGCCATGGTGCAGAAGCTCTTGCGCCGACCGGCCGCCAAGCAAAGGCCGATGAAGCCGGTGGCTTCCTTGTCCCGCTTCTTCTTCTTCTTCTTGTCGTCGTCGTCGGAGGTCGGTGAAGAAGAGCGGTCGGTGTCGAAGCTCTTGTCGAGGTCGCTGAGCTGCGCCAGGAAGGCCTTCTCCCGCTTCTTGGCCTTGTACTGGAAGCGCTTCTTGAGCGACTCCTTGTCGAAGCATCCTCCCCGGTCACGACTGCGGTGCTTGTGGCGCCGACGCTTCTTGTTGGAGCCTCCCTCGTCGTGGTCGCGGTAGTAGTCGAAGGAGTTGTTCTGGCCACCGCCGGACTTCTTGGCGCAATCGGCGATGAAGTGGTTCAGATCACCGCAGTTGTAGCACCCGGGGTTCTTCTTCCTCTGCCTGTTGTGGTAGACGCGCTGGAACTTGCTGATGAGGAGGCACAAGTCGTCGTCGCCCAGCGTCTCCAGCTGCTCATCTGAAACAGAAGGCAAAGAGGCAAGAGAAAAGCCAAGAGCAGAGTTAGCGTTAGAGCTCGATCCACCTGGGCCAGTCACAAGAGCAACGCTCTTGGAAGGAGGGGCACCATTAAGCTTGGCTCGTGTCTGGTTATCCACCTCCGTGGCCATGAGCTTGCTGAAAAGCTCATTCACCGTCAGAGTCTCATAGCCAGCAGACTCAATGATGGTGTTCACCTTGAGATCCCACACAGAGCGATCAAGTGCGTAAAAGCAACTTGAGGGCCTTCTCGTGCTCTGTGTACTCAAGGGCACCAGCAGATCTGTTCGCATTGACCTTGTTCACAATCGACTGAAAACGACTGAACATCAGGTCAATGCTCTCACCCGGCTCCTGTGTGAAGTTCTCGTACTCACGCCGGTGAGTCTCGAACAGTCTGGCCTTCACCTGAGGTGTACCCTCGTGGTAGTTCTCAAGGCACGTCCAAATCTTGTGGGCTTCCTGAAAACCCTGGACGCGTGAGAACTCCGCACGAGAAACGCCAGCGAACAAGGCATTGACGGCCTTGACGTTAGCCTCGTGCTGGGTCACCTGAAGAGGCGTGGTCCGAACAGCCAGCACCTCGTAAAGCTGGTTCTTGGTAATCTCCAAGACCTCGGCTCCCATGCTCTGCAGGAAGGCTCTCATGCGAACCTTCCAGTAGGCATAATCCTCGCCGGAAAACACCGGGATCTTACCAAGACTCGCCATGGTCGCCGAGTGATTTTCGAACCGGTTAAGGTATTGAAAACCTCAACCGAGCTCTGATACCAATTGTGGGACCGAAGCCGGCGACCAGAGGGGGGTGAATGGGAGCCGATCAAAATTTCTTCCGAAATTCAAACCGTCGGCCTATATCCCGAAAATCACCCAAGCCCTCAAGCGTTCTGGCCAAAGTTTGGAATAGCTATGTAAAAGCTAAACCAACACAAAAGACCTCGAACGAGCGAGCGAAACCACGAAGCAAATCGGAAGCGAATCGGGAAAACTGCAGAATTGATCTGCCTGGACCGGTCTGACCAGTGCGCTGGACCGGTCTGACCGGTGCTCTGAACTGGTCTAACCGGTCGTGCCTACCGGTCTGACCGGTAGCACCCAGAAAACCCCCGAGAAATTGGATTCAAACGTTGAATCTCGAGCAAACGACCATAAAAATCGGTGAAACTTGGGGGATTGCTTCGCCCCTACCCCGTGAACATATCCCCAAAAGATCTCGTCCTAAAGATCAACGAATCGTGAGAATTATGGGGGAGATCAATAGGGATTGGGGTTTTCTCAAACACTCAAGAACTCGAATTCGAACACGCCAGTGATTCCAGAGGGTTTAGGTCAGAGTTGGGAGCACGGGAATCACAGCAAAGAACTCGTAGCCTCCTCTCAATCAAGTGTGCCAAATACGAAATCGAAAATCCATTGCACAAGGCACAAAACCAGAGGATTGAATCAAATCAAAAGCCCAGAGGGCACGAGGAGGATAGGGCCTCCTTTCCCAATCAAATCCCTTACAAGGTTTCAACAATCCATGGACAAAAACAACTCAAACGAGAGGAACAGAGGGAGGAGAACACAGGGGTGGCGGCCTGGAGAAACAGAGAGTCCACGAACAGATTACAAAAGCCGTCGGCCTATATCCCGAAAATCACCCGAACCCTCAAGCGTTCTGGCCAAAGTTTGGAATAGCTATGGAAAAGCTAAACCAACACAAAAGACCTCGAACGAGCGAGCGAAACCACAAAGCAAATCGGAAGCGAATTGGGAAAACTGCAGAACTGATATGCCTGGACCGGTCATACCGGTTGGCCTGCAGCACCCCCTGTACAACGATCTCATCCGACGGCCGAGGTTCTTTCTTCGAAACGAAGTCTTCTCCGCGATGCCGCCGTCTTGATGAAGATCCAGTCCGCGGTTTTGGAGGGTCCGCGAAACCCGGGTAGGTGGTCGGTTTTGAGAAAACCGCCAAAACCTCACGCGCGGGAAGATTCCCGCCTCCGCGCCGTGGCCCTAGACGCCGTTCCCGCCTCGGCCTTCTGACGGCCCTAGACGCCGCCCGACGCCCGTCACCTCCTCGCCTGCAGCGAGGCCCTAGACGCCGTCGACGCCCGTCGCCTCCGTCAGTCCCGAGACCGACGCCCGTGCCTCCACGACTTGGCGTCTTCAACCGCCGTCCGCCTTCTTGGTTTTGTGGCGCAAACCAAGAAACCCGCCTTCCGTCACTGCTTGCGCCCTCGATCCAGGAGTGGACGCCACAGCTGCCGCCCGGTCCAAGCTCCGGTCCCGGCTGCCCTTCACCGCCGTCCACCGCACGGTCCATCGGCCACAACACCTCCACGGCAGCTCCCCGTCGACACTCGACGCCCGTGTACCTGCAATCCAAAGACCAAGCGCACGATCACACCGCACGGTTGACAATTCACTCATCACAAGCAGGATAGAGTACTCAACATTCCTCATCTGCAGAACTCTGTCATCTCCGGTACTAGAATATTATTGATTTGTCGCACAACAGACTTTCAGGTTCATTGCCACCTTGCATTGGTGCTATCCCATTTGGATACCATACAGATGATGATGCTTTTTTTCCAATTATTTCTACGATGTGCCCTTTGATGTGTCACTTTCTATTATGTATTACGACGGTCCATTGTTCTTGGATGTCATTTGTGTCCTGCAAGGCTTCACCTTCTCCACCAAAGGGAACATTTACACGTTTAGCCGCAGTTTCTACAATCTCATGTCCGGCATTGACTTATCGGCGAACATGCTATCAGGGGAGATCCCTTGGGAGATAGGGAATCTGAGCCATGTCAAGTCCCTCAATCTATCGCATAATTTCTTTATCGGTCAAATCCCAGCTACAATTGCAAACATGAGCGCCCTAGAAAGCCTGGATTTGTCCCATAACGAGTTGGGCGGACCTATACCATGGCAACTGACTCAGATGTCATCTTTGGAGGTGTTCTCTGTGGCCTACAACAACTTGTCTGGGTGCATACCAAACTCCGGACAGTTTAGCTCGTTCAACATGGAGAGCTACTTGGGCAACACAAACCTTCAGAATTCGTCACAAGGGAACCAGTGTTCTCCTGTTCTGGGCCCTATGGAAGTAGAAGATGTGGGCGAGGCATCTGATGATCCGGTCCTTTATATTATCTGTGCCGCCTCATTCGTATTGGCATTCTGGGCAACCGTTGCGTTCTTGTTCTGCCTTCCATTTGGACAGCGTGTGATGCTTCAACTTTAGTTCATCACAACTGTTGCTGGGCAGGTGCAAACCAATGTTTTTGTTTTTATTCTAGTTACTGGGTAATGGCCCGGGCATTGCAACAGGCATATAGAATTTACGCTGAGACAACATGTTTTCCAAACAAATGATATTTAAATAAAAACCCTGTACAAACTTTCTGGTACACATATACCAGTTGAAATAATTCCTTTCTTTCAATATCTTTCGGAGGCAAGACAAACTTTAACATTGTACCTTATGCTCGCATGTGAGTCATCTCAACAATTACCTTGCTAAAGAGGCATGATGTAATCAGAGTTCATTTAGATCTCATGGATGTACTCTGTGTCCCTAATTAATGCTAGTAGTTATAAAAACGTAAAATGCAAGTTTATCTATGGCTCCGATCATCTTCTTGCGATGTATCCTATCTTGCTTCCTTGCCTGTATAAAAGTTCTCTTAATATGAGGTTGATATTTTAGAAATAATAATGTATTGCAAGAGCAATTACATGTCAAGAATTACTTGCAAACTTATTTATAAATAAACAAGCCATACACTAATAGACAGATGGATCAGGGTAGACGCATCCATGCTGCCTTTTCCAAGAACACGATCAGGCCCGTATATTATACGGTGCAGAAGGTGCGGCATCGGACCTCCAAATTCGAGGGGCCCTAACTAGCGGTTGGCCTATCTAAGTGCAGGTTAATTTCTGAATTTCCACAGCCTAGAAGAATGAGATGATCACTTTGTTATCAGTAACAAAATATTACTCTAGCATGAGTAGCAAAATATTTGTCCATGGTCCATACATTGTGTGTTTCACCACAAATTACACCTCTAAGAATCCACTTCTTTAATATGTTTCTAACAAATATTTGAAACAGGCAAACACATAAATGCTTTCATTTTTTAAAATTTCTATTCCTTGCCCAATGCAAAAACTGGCACCATGATTTTTCTTGTATAGCTCAAGAGCCCTCAAGCAGTAAAATTCATCATAACTTTGCCATGTAATCGGCATTGGCCACATCAAACAATTAAATAAAGTAGTAGGAATTGACCACATCAAGTATTCTGCATCTCGATTAGGGGTTGAGTCGAACAGCTCCAATCAATTATGTTCACTTGTTCAGTCCCCAAGCTAGTCGAACTGCTCAAGTAGGTACCAAATTAACCAAACCCAACAAATCTACTGCTAACAATGAGCACCAATATCTCCTAAAAAAAACTATGAGCACCAATAATTCATCACATATTCATCTTTTTTTTTATGTGGTTAATCTACATCGTTGCCTCTATTTCTGCAGAGTTTTTGCCAACCCGTAGATCTAGAATGTTCCCAACTGTTGTAATCTCCAATCGGAAACAATATGAGATATTTAACTATTCGCCCAAATGGTTCCTAGAAATATATAATATTTTTACCATTTTTGTTGTGTCCACCGAGAGCGTGGATTGAGCTAGCATGTATACCGCTGGTCACTGATTTCTTCACCGAGCCCAGCCCAGTCGTCCTTCCTCCCGACACTCCCGGCCGGCCACGAACGCGAGCTCCTCCTGCGCCGGTGGCTACCGCGGCCGCCCGTCAGGCCCCTCAAGATTCAAGAACAGCATCTCTGCGAACGCCTCTTGCGCCGGCACTCCCGTGGCGACGCCGAAGAAGTCGGCCATGCGGCGTCGGGGGTCCTCGGGCCTCGGCTTGCTCCCGCGCACCTTTGGCCTCGAGCGCTCGAGGTTGACGCCGTCGCCACCAATCGCCATGACCGAGCACATGCACGCTAATGCTGCTCGCCCTGCTGCGCAAGCCAAGCAGTAGCGGCCGGTAGATCGAGGACGAACAGTGCCGCGGGGAGGAAGAGGGCACGCGGCGCGGAGAGGAGGTCGCCCACCGCCGCCGCGAGGGCGCGAGGAGGAGGTTGTGGAGTGGTGATCCGTGATCATTTGGGGAAAGTGTCGTCGGCGGTGGCGCGCTGGTTTGATGATGTGCCGGATGTTTCCACTGCTGAGGCACTGGCGGCAAGGGAGGGCCGGAGGGGTTGGAGCTGGCAACGGAAGTTGGCTATGATCGTGTTATCCTGGAAAGCGATTGCCATAACTTGAAGACGTTGCTTGGAAACTCCTCCGGTATGAGATCAGTTATCGGTGGTCTTTGTTTCGACATAACAGAGCTTGGCAGCAACTTTGAGGATTTCAGAGTGGAGTGGGTGCGTAGGGAGGCTAATTCGGTGGCCCATCGCTGTGCTAGGATGGTGTCTGCCTTTGAGTGCTCCCACTTTTGGATTGATTATGTTCCAGAGTGGCTGCTGGGTCTAGCAGCAGATGATTGTGATCCTGTCAGTGCTTAATCGAAAGCTGTGTTCCTCAAAAATAAAAATAAAAAATTGTAGTAGCCAGGCCGTGCTTCCTACCAAGTACCTTCTCGCATCATTTGTATCACCGTACCTCACCTCTCTTCTGATGATCTCCTTCCAGTCGTCGCCGACGACGTCAACGGTCGCCGCCCATCGCGATCAGCGTTTGGTGCCTCCCCGGCGAAGGCATGGAACGGTTCTTCCACGTCGTGATGTCTCTCTCCTTCATGCAGTGCGTTCGAGTGAACTGCACTAATGGTATCACCCTTACACGGCAGAAGTTCTACTTTTCTCCGTTCAAAAGGAGAAGCATTCTCGCTCAGCTATCAAACCTGGGTCCGACACAACAGTTTGGCAGGAAATTAAAAGCCTTTTGTCACATACAGTCACTAAGAAACTATGAGCTGCTACTTCCCGCCGGGAACCATGCTTTGGGTCCTATGCGTCTTGCAGTTCATGTTCCACATGGCAGGTGGCTGCGCGATCGAGGAGAGGATTGCTCTTATGCGCATCAGATCTTCGTTGGTGGAGGCAAACTCCGAAGTTCCTGCTTCTTGGGGACGGAGTGACGACTGCTGCTTCTGGGAAAGGGTCCGATGCAACAACAGCACACGAGTGTCGGGTCTCAACCTCGACTCCGTGTATCAGACCTGTGTACTAACTGGAGGTCCATGCTGGAATCTCAATTTGACCATATTTTCCTCGTTTCATGAGCTACAGAAGCTGGATTTATCTTGGAATTCCGCTCTTCTTCAAAACTTCGATGGTAAGTATGTACATCCCTGGACATGAATGCGCTTGACTACTTCTTTTTCCAGTACTTTGGGCCAAAAAAACCTTATTCATAATTCATAAGAACTTTTACCCAGGTCTTGAAGGATTGACTAAGCTTCGCTATCTCGACCTTAGCGGCAACAGCTTGGTCGAGAATAATATCTTGGAATCTCTTGGTAAATTGGCTTCTCTTGAAGTCATAAATTTTAAGGCAACCAGTTTGAATGGTGCTCTTCAGAATATTGGTACAGACATAGCTAATTCGTGGCATTCTTGTATGTTGCTCTTGTTTCTTGTCTTTTGGATAGGTGCTGCAGTTGTTTCTATTTATTCTTGTGTTTGTTTGTAACATGCAGCTTTCAGAAATCTCAAGAACTTGCGAGAACTGCATCTAGGATCCAACTGGCTGAATGGAAGCATCCCAGCTTCCTTATTTGAGCTTCCTCGCCTTCAATATTTGCATCTTTCAGAAAATCTCCTTCAAGGACATATACCGGTAAGCTCGTCTTCAAATATTCCTTTGTTGCTTCAAACTCTCAAGTTATCAGCAAATAATCTGTATGGGACGTTTGATTTCTTCTGGGTATGAAACTGCTCCATACTAAAGAAGATGGACCTCACAGGAACCCTTAAAAACTTGCGAGAACTGTATCTAGGATCCAACCGACTGAATGGAAGCATCCCAGCTGCCTTATTTGAGCTTCCTCGCCTTCAATCTTTGGATCTTTCAGAAAATCTCCTTGAAGGACATATACCTATAAACTCATCTTTGAATCTTTGTTTATCGCTTCAGACTCTCAATTTAGCAGCAAATAATCTAAATGGAAAGTTCGATTTCTTTTGGCTACGGAATTGTGCCATGCTAAAGGAGGTAGATCTATCAGGGAATGCTGAATTAGCTATTGATGTGACGTTCCTTACAAGTGTGACTCCATTTCAACTGAGAACACTAATGCTCTCTGGGTGTAACCTTGACAATACTATCATTTCAGGACCAAATTTATTTGGCACACAACGTCATCTGCAATTACTTGATCTGTCCAACAACTTTTCAGGGAGCTTGCCCAACTGGATGTTTACAAATGAAGCACCTTTGCTCTATCTGGGTCTTGCACATAACTCGCTAGTAGGATCATTGGATCATCTGATGTGGCAGCGACAATCGAATCTTAAAATGATCAACATATCTATGAACTATTTCACAGGACACCTTCCAATGGACATCAGCTCAGTATTTCCGAATCTGACAGTTCTCGATGTTTCTTACAATAATATTTCTGGACATTTACCACCATCTCTGTGCAACATTAACGACTTGGAATTTGTGGATCTATCAAACAATAAACTTACAGGAGTGGTGCCAGCTTGCTTGTTCACTGAGTGTGGGTCGCTGGTATTCCTGAGGCTCTCCAACAACAATCTCGGAGGTCCGATACTTGGTGGGGCTAGTAAACATTTATCTATTGATGTGACATATCTTGATAACAACTATTTTGAGGGACCATTGCCTAACAATCTATCAGGTGAAGTGTTAATTATGGATTTTTCATGATAATAAATTGTCAGGTGAACTTGATGTATCATTTTGGAATATTCCTACATTGGAATTTCTTAGTGTTGCTAGCAACGGTTTATCTGGTCAAATTTATCCAACGATCTGCAAATTGACTGGTCTTAACTATTTGGATATATCCAATAACGACTTTGAGGGATCTATACCAAACTGCTACAGTAAGTTAATGCTGTATTTTCTGAACATGTCGAGCAATACTCTCTCAGGATTTCCTAGTCATTTTTTCAATAGCTCCAACGTTGAAGTTCTTGATATAAGATATAACCGGTTCATGGGCAGTCTTGATTGGATACAACATCTTTATAAAATAAAACTGCTCTTGTTGGGCGGGAATATGTTTGAGGGGCATATCTCTGCAGAACTCTGTCATCTCCGGTACTTGAATATTATTGATTTGTCGCACAACAGACTTTCAGGTTCATTGCCACCTTGCATTGGTGCTATCCCATTTGGATACCATACAGATGATGACGTTCATTTGTTCATGTTCTATGACGTGGCCTTGGATGTGGGACTTTCTAGTATGGATTACAACGATCCGTTGTTCAATTATGACGTCAATTATGTCCACCAAGGCTTCACCTTCTCCACTAAAGGGAACATTTACACCTATAGCCGCGGTTTCTACAGTATCATGTCCGGTATTGACTTATCGGCGAACATGTTATCAGGGGAGATCTCTTGGGAGATGGGGAATCTGAGCCATGTCAAGTCCCTCAATCTATCGCATAATTTCTTTATTGGTCAAATCCCAGCTACCTTTGCAAACATGAGCACCATAGAAAGCCTGGACTTGTCCCATAACGAGCTGAGCGGACCTATACCATTGAAACTGACTCAGATGTCATCTTTGGAGGTGTTCTCTGTGGCCTAAAAACTTGTCAGGGTGCATACCAAACTCCGGTCAGTTTAGCTCATGGAGAGCTACCTGGGCAACACAAACCTTCAGAATTCGTCACAGGGGAACCAGTGTTCTCTTGTTCTGGGCCCTATGGAAGTAGAAGATGTGGGCGAGGCATTTGATGATCCGGTCCTTTATATTATCTGTGCCGCCTCATTCGTATTGGCATTCTGGGCAACTGTTGTGTTCTTGTTCTGCCTTCCATTTGGACAGCGTGTGGTGCTTCAGCTATAGTTCATCACAACTATTGTTGGGCAGGTGCGACCAATGTTTTTATTTTTATTCTAGTTATGTGTAACGATAAAGCCATGTTTTTTTACGTTTTGAATCTCTGGAACAAGCTTAGTGGTGTGTAATAGTGTCACCTTTTACTTCGAGAATGTCTCCATCACATTGTACCCTTTTGACTTCTGTTCTAAGATGAATGTATCGGACCGCACAAGTCAACAGTATGGAGTAGCGTCATGAAATACTGTCTGTAAGTACATTGCCTTACATGGCAGAAATTTTGTGTTTCGGCCGCGAAGTAGCACAACATTTTTGTGAGTGCAGAAACACCACTAAGCTACTTCTATGGAGAACTCTTCTGTACCCTGTACAAATGTTACGCTCCACCCTGGAGCCCCAAAGCCCCACCTCGCAGCACTCGTCTGACCTCTGCTCTCCTCTCAGTATGCAGGACGACTCCTCCCTGACGACCACCCGCCGTGCCCAAGCGGACCTCCGCCTCATTGCATAGCAATTGCCAGTTTGCCAACGAAGCTGGCGTGCCTCGGTGCCTGCGTCATGAGCATCATTCTGTCATCATCGCTTGATAGGTACGCCTCTTGATTGACCTGCTAGTTTTGTGTAAAGTATCACATCAGATACTCCGGTACACATTTTGAAGTATTAAACGTGAACTAATTACAAAATAAATTACACAATCTGTCTGTGGCGTCCATCGACGGCAGAGATGTGGACCGCGTAGAGGTGGCACTTAGAGCGTGGCACATCGGGCGAGGGAGGTGCCACCCCGATTTGCCCCTAAAAATCTATTTTTAGCGGCGGGACCTCCACTCACCCCTACAAATAATTGTTAGAGGCGGATGGCACCCCCACCCGTCCCTACATATGATTTTTCTTTAATTCTAAAATTTTGTTTAAATAAAAATATATAGCAAAACATTTAAAAAATGTTAAATTTTTATCATAAGCTTATTGTGATATGTAGAAATTAACAAAAATATTAAAACTATATCTCAGAGTCTATAATAGTTAAGAGTGTGAAACAACAATGTATAACTCATTCACTCTACTCTCTCATACAACTTAAGGCTTATTTTGTGGTTTTCACACTCATAATCACTTTATACTATGAAATATGTTTTAGATATTTTTTCTAGTTCTACGTACCACAATATGTTTATGTAAAAAATTCACCATTTTAAATATATTTTGCTATTTTTTGAATTAAACAAATTTTCAAAATAAATTTGAAAATCATTCGTAGGGGCAGGTGAGGGGTACCCGCCTCTACAAATAACATTTTTAGAGGTAGGTCACCTCCTCATCCACCTCTAAAACTATTTTTCTATTTTATCCAAAAATTCATTTAATTGTTTACATATAGTAAAACAAACACTACTACAATATTCTTTTCAGAGGCGGTTAAAATACATTTTCAGAGGCGGGTAAGGGAAACCGCCTTGGAGCAAGTCTTTGTAAATGAGGTATTTTAAGAGGCGGTTGCACACCCGCCTCTGTTAATCGAATAAAAAACTAAAAAAAAGAGAACAGGCCCGCGGAGCCCATCTGCGCCGCCGCCGTCGCCCGTCGTCCGCCCGCGCCGGATCCGTCCTGCCCGAGTGCGAACGCCGCCACCGAGCACGGCCGCCACTGACACTGAGCCGCGCGCGGCCGCCGTCGCACGCCCGCGCCGGATCCGCCTCGCCCGGGTGCGGACGCCGCCGCTGAACGAGGCCACCGCCGACGCCGCGCCGCCCGCTCGCCCGTGCCGGATCCACCCAGCCCGCTGATGCCGCCCTCCGGCCTCGCCTCGCCCGCCGCATCGCGCTCGCCCTGCGGCCGCCAGCCTTGCCTTGCCCGCTGCGCTGCGCCGCGCCCGCCCGCGGCCGCCGGCCTTGCCTCACCCACCAGCGCCTGCGCCGGATCCACCCCACCGAGGAGCCGCCGCCGATGGAGGGGCTCGCAGAGAGAGATAAGTGTGGGGAGAGGATAAAGTTATATATATATATATATATATATATATATATATATATATATATATATATATATATATATATATATATATATATATATGCGCTTCTAATTGGGCTCCGTGGGTAAATGGGTTGGGCTTGATTTACCAAGGCGGTGGAGTAACAATGCTTGCCTCAGTTAATGTATCGAGACAGTTGTCCTAACAGCCTCGGTTAATAACGATGACCGCCTCTGTTAATGTATTTTGCAAGGTGGTTGTCGTAACCTCCTCGGTTAACCGCCTCAGTTAATGCTTAGTATTAACCGAGGCGGTTTTTTTTCCTGCCCACCTCTGAGGCCTTTTTAAAAGGTCACAGTTAATCTTTTTTGTAGTAGTGAAATAAAAAATGTGAAACTTCTACACTCTAGTTATTGTGAAATATAGAAAAAAATATCAAGTATATTTCAGTATATATAAAGATCAAGATTGTGGAAACATCAAAGGATAACTTAAGTTACATGGGATACTATATAGTTATAGTTATTAGAGAACTTATAATAACTTTTTGAACCATTAAATGACCTTAAATGAAAAGTTATCAACTACAAAGTTTTAGATCTCGTCATTCTCTACAATTTTGATATAAAGTTTGACTTCATCCGAGATCAAGTTATGGATTTTTTTTGCGCGAAACCATTTGTAGAGGCCAGGTCATGTCATCACCTGCCTCGAAAAATATATTTTTAGGGACGGGTGAGGCCATCACCCGCCCTTGAAAATGGCGCTCATTTTTAGGGGTGGATGAAGGTGTGACCCACCCTTAAAAATGTATTTTTAGAAGCAGGTCGAATGGTACAGTAACTCCGCTCTATTTGTAGCAGCGGGTGAAAATTTAGTCCGTTCCTAAAAGAATTATGCGTTCCTACAAATTGTTTTATTTGTACTAGTGTACCGTGATGATGATTACTGATTTTCGTTTGACGTATCGATTTCCTCCGCCGCCGCCGTCGCCGCCGTGCGTTCTCCTGTGCCATCGATGACCGTTCATTCCGTGGCCACGACGAAGAGAAGGGAGGGGCTGGAGGGCCTCCTCGCGCAGCCATGGCGTCATCGTCCATGCCGACGCAGCCACGCACGTCGTCATTCGTATTTCGTATCATCGTACCTCACCTCTTTTATCATGATCTCCTTCCAGTCTTGGCCAAAACTCGCCGACGACGTCAACGGTCGCCGGCGATCACGATCAACCTTTGTGCCTGCACACAGCAGGCCGCGCACTGGGCTGTTTGGATGCTGCCTGCCAGGCAGCTCCGACGCCGGGCAGCGTCCCCAGGCGTTCGATTTCCATCGCCTGGGGCTACGATTGATTGCCTGGCAGGCAAGCCCAGGCCAGGGCGCCATCCAAACGAGCCAGCCTCTCGCCATCTCCTTCGTTCATGCAATCTAATCAGTGCGTTCGAGTGAACTGCATTGTCACGGTATCACCCTAACACGTGCGGCAGACAAGAAGAATCCCTGTGGCCAGGACAAGACATGTGTAACGAACATGGCACCATTTATGCCATTTCGAGTGATTTTGGTGATCGAATGACAACACAACACTTGGACTAATATGATTGTTAAGATGATCATTCTCAGGCTTTTAGGTTCAAGTGATGACAAAGAGAAAGAGAAAATAGGCGTAGCAAGGCCCGAAGGGCAGCCCCTACGGGGGTTCCGCTACCCGGTTAGCGGACGGGGGTCGAGGGGGAGCCGCCCCTCGCGGGTCTCAGGGCAGCGCCCTGAAAGCTCTTCGATTCAGGAGCACCGGAAGAACCGACGCCATGGGCATCGGAGCATCCGATGGTAGTCGGAAGAACCGACGCCATGGTACTTTGGTGCAGAAGCCAAGTCAGCCTATAGGCACCGGTTGAACCGACGGTCTAAAATAGGGCATCGGTGCAATGGCCGTCCTTTGTACCAGAGACGATGTCAAGTGCCCAGAAGAAGTTTCTTCAGCACCGGTTCAACCGACGGTGCATCGGTGCATACCACCGGTGTAATGACGTCAGCGTCCAGGAGAAGATTCCTTCAGCACCGGTTGAACCGGTGAGGCATCGGTGCAAAGCATCGGTTCAACCGGTGGTCTCTGCGTCAGCCATAAGGAGTCCAACGGCTACTTCGTGTTATGAGTGACCGGATGAACCGACGCTACCCTGCCAAGAGGCATCGGTTCTTCCGGTGGTACGCAGATTTTCAGCTAACCGTTGGAGCAACGGCTACAAGACTTGGTGGCCTATATATACGCCTCACCCCGGCCATTTGAAGATTGCTGGAGTTGCTGGACATCCCACACACACCCAAGAACATCTCCAAGCCATACAAAAGCATCAAGATCATATCCTTAGCCCTTAGCACACTTTGAGAGTGTTGTGTAAAGGATTAGCTCTTAGTGAGTGAGTTTGCAAGGCTTAAGAGCCTTTGTGCTGTGGTTCATTAGTGAACCAAAACAAGAGCTTGGTGCGCCGGCACCTTGGAGCGTGGAGCTCGCCGGCAACGTCATCGACCCTCCGACTTGGTGTGGAGCGGCGACGACACCTTTGTGCGGGGGACGTGGAGACCCCCATCCTTTGTGGAGAAGCTCCTTAGTGGAACCCGGGGCCAAGGTGACCGTGATTGTGTTCACGGAAGAGACTTGGTGGCCGAGTAGCAATACTCTTAGTGAGTGCTACAACAACGTGGATGTAGGTGTGCCTTTGTGGCTAACCGAACCACGGGATAAACACCCGCGTCAAGAGTTTGCTATCTCCTATCCCGCTCTTTAAGCTTCCGCATTTCTTTCTAGTAATTTGTATGCCTTTACTTTCATAGAATAGTTTCTTGATAGGAAAGGTTATAGGTTGCTAAACTCTTTTGGGATAGGGGTTTTACACTAGAACAACCTAGTTGCACATATTGATAGCATGTTTTAGTTTAAGTTTTGTGCAAACTAGTTGGAGCCATAGGTCTAAGCTTTTATTAGTGCCTAATTCACCCCCTCCCCCTCTTAGGCTAGAGCACCCGATCACTTTCAACATGGAACAGTCCTTCCACGCCGTGATGCCTCTCGCCATCTCCTTCGTTCATGCAATCTAATCAGTGCGTTCGAGTGAACTGCATTGTCACGGCATCACCCTAACACGTGCGGCACAAGTTCTACTTTTCTCCGTTCAAATAGCTAGGACAAGCATTCTCGCTCATCACCACGATTTGTTTGGCTGGAGATTAGAGCCTTTTGTCACATACAGTCACCAAGAAACTATGAGCTGCTACTTCCCACTGGGAACCATGCTTTGGGTCCTATGCATCTTGCAGTTCATGCTCCACATGGCAGGTGGCTGCGCTATCGAGGAGAGGATTGCTCTTATGCGCATCAGATCTTTGTTGGTGGAGGCAAACTCTGAAGTTCCTGCTTCTTGGGGATTGAGTGACGACTGCTGCTCCTGGGAAAGGGTCCGATGCAACAACAGCACACGAGTGTCGGGTCTCAACCTCGACTCCGTGTATGTGTATCAGACCTGTGTACGAGATCCATGCTGGAATCTCAATTTGACCATATTTTCCTCGTTTCATGAGCTACAGCAGCTGGATTTATCTTGGAATTCCGCTCTTCTTCAAAACTTCGATGGTAAGTATGTACATCCCTAGACATGAATGCGCTTGACTACTTCTTTTTCCAGTACTTCGTGCCAAAAAACCTTGTTCATATTTCATAAGAACTTTTACCCAGGTCTTGAAGGATTGACTAAGCTTCGCTATCTCAACCTTAGCGGCAACAGCTTGGTCGAGAATAATATCTTGGAATCTCTTGGTAAATTGGCTTTTCTTGAAGTTGTAAATTTTGACGAAACCGGTTTGCGCGGCGCTCTTCAGAATATTGGTACAGACATAGCTAATTCGTAGCATTCTTGTATGTTGCTCGTGTTTCTTGTCTTTTGGATAGGTGCCGCAGTCGTTTCTATTTAGTGTTGTTTGTTTGTATCATGCAGCTTTAAGAAATCTCAAGAACTTGCGAGATTTGAGTCTAGCAGGGAATCAAATGAATGGAAGCATCCCGGCTTCCTTATTTGAGCTTCCATGCCTTGAATATTTGGACCTTTCAGACAATCTCCTTAAAGGACACATACATGTATGCTCGTCTTCGACTCTTCCTTTGTTGATTCAAGCACTCAAGTTACTATTAGCAAACAATCTAAACAACATGTTCGATTATATTTTTTTTGGAAACGGCACCAATATTAAAGAAGATAGACCTCTCAACAAACCTTAGGAACTTGCGAGAACTGCGTCTTAGATCCAACAGATTGAATGGAAGCATCCCAGCTTCGTTATTTGAGCTTCCTCGCCTTGAATATTTGGATCCTGCAGAAAATCTCTGTGGGACCGAAGCCGGCGACCAGAGGGGGGTGAATGGGAGCCGATCAAAATTTCTTCCGAAATTCAAACCGTCGGCCTATATCCCGAAAATCACCCAAGCCCTCAAGCGTTCTGACCAAAATTTGGAGTAGCTATTGAAAAATTAACCCAACACAAAAGGCCTCGAACGAGCGAGCGAAACCACGAAGCAAAACGGAAGTGAAACCGAAAGATTGCAGAACTGATCTGCCTGGACCGGTCTGACCGGTGCGCTGGACCGGTCTGACCGGTGCGCTGGACCGGTCTAACCGGTCGTGCCTACCGGTCTGACCGGTAGCACCCAGAAAACCCCCGAGAAATTGGATTCAAACGGTGAATCCTGAACAAACGACCACGAAAACCGATGAAACTTGGGGGATTGCTTCGCCCCTACCCCGTGAGCATATCCCCAAAAGATCTCGTCCTAAAGATCAACGAATCGTGAGAATTATGGGGGAGATCAAAAGGGATTGGGGTTTTCTCAAACACTCAAGAACTCGAATTTGAACACGCCAGTGATTCCAGAGGATGTAGGAAGGGGCTAGATGCACGGGAATCACAGCTAAGAACTCGTAGCCTCCTCTCAATCAAGTGTGCCAAAAACGAAATCGAAAATCCATTGCACAAGGCACAAAACCAGGGGATTGAATCGAATCAAAAGCCCAGAGGGCACGAGGAGGATAGGGCCTCCTTTCCCAATCAAATCCCTTACAAGGTTTCAATAATCCATGGACAAAAACAACTCAAACGAGAGGAACAGAGGGAGGGAGACGCAGGGGCGGCGGCCTGGAGAAACAGAGAGTCCACGAACAGATTACAAAAGCCGCAATTAACCTAACACAAGTGAAGGGGTATTTATACCCGCGGGACCGGTCAGACAGGTGCGCTGGACCGGTCAGACCGGTTGGTTAGACCGGTCAGACCGGTGCCAGGGACCGGTCAGACCGGTTGGCCTGCAGCACCCCATGTACATGATCTCATCCGACGGCCGAGGTTCTTTCTTCGAAACGAAGTCTTCTCCGCGATGCCGCCGTCTTGATGAAGATCCAGTCCGCGGTTTTGGAGGGTCCGCGAAACCCGGGTAGATGGCCGGTTTTGAGAAACCGCCAAAACCTCACGCGCGGGAAGATTCCCGCCTCCACGCCGTGGCCCTAGACGCCGTTCCCGCCTCGGCCTTCAGACGGCCCTAGACGCCGCCCGACGCCCGTCACCTCCTCGCCCGCAGCGAGGCCCTAGACGCCGTCGACGCCCGTCGCCTCCGTCAGTCCCGAGACCGACGCCCGTGCCTCCACGACTCGGCGTCTTCAACCGCCGTCCGCCTCCTTGGTTTTGTGGCGCAAACCAAGAAACCCGCCTTCCGTCGCCGCTTGCGCCCTCGATCCAGGAGTGGACGCCATAGCTGCCGCCCGGTCCGAGCTCCGGCCCCGGCTGCCCTTCACCGCCGTCCACCGCACGGTCCATCGGCCACAGCACCTCCACGGCAGCTCCCCGTCGACACTCGACGCCCGTGTACCTGCAATCCAAAAACCAAGCGCACGATCACCCCGCACGGTTGACAATTCACTCATCACAAGCAGGATAGAGTACTCAACATTCCTCAATCTCCCCCTTGATGAGTGCATTGTCAACACACCACAAACGAACCAAGAGAAGTGAAACCAAAGAAGAACAAAGAAGCACGAAAGAGAAGAACTCAAGCAAGTGACAAAAAGCTCAGAAAGGCAAGAACAGTCACTTACTCAAGCAAAGATCGATCCCCTAAGACAAGGGCAACGGCTCGACGCAATCGATCAAAAGCCAAAACATGACTCCTCAAAGACAGAGGTAACGCTCGACGCAGTCATGCAAGCAGCAGAGGGAAAACGAGAAAACCAGGAGCCAAAACCAAAGCAGAAACTCCCCAAGCAAAGTTTTTCCCTCTCACAAGTGCAACTCTCCCAAAATGATGCACTCTCAAAGCCCTGTGCACAACAAGTTTTTCAAAAATCAAACAAGTCTCCCCCTTGTTCGATCACTTCTCTCAAAATTCTCCCCCTTGTTGGCACATGCACACATCAAGCCTAAAAAGACCTAAAGCTCCCCCTGAAGCAAAAACTCCCCCTGAACAGATGCTATGCCATGAATGCAATGCAGGAGGTGTAAGTGAAAGCATTTAGGGATACAAAGATATGAGCAACATCTAGTCTCAAGCACGTGTGCATCCATAAACCAGACCTGCATCTAGCTCAACAGGGTATATCAAATCAGTTTAGAGCTAGGCAAGTTCAGTTTAGGAGAAATAAAAGCATCACCCATGATCTAGCACTAACAAGTAGGGAATGAAAAGCAGTGCTACTCATACTCATACAGGTGAGCAAAAACAGCCAAAACAAGTTGCCAGCATTCACTTTTCAATCAATTTTTTATATCAAGCAATTCTAAGTGCCAGAGGTTGAAAGCTTGTCATGCTTCACTTAGCAACGAGACCAAGCCTATGCCAAAAGACAATCAGAAGCTTAAAGCACTCGTTTCAGTCATGCACAGCCTTGCCCGAGCTCTCACAAGTGCAAAGTGAGTCGTCCCGAAAGCTCGATCAGTGCGACAAGCAATCCCACCTGGATCTTTTCATTCCATTTCAAGAACAGTTCAAGCAATTTTATTAGAATTAGATCATTTCAAGTATGAATTGCTGAACGAAAAGCCACACTAGCATGAATAAGATAGCAAAGCATATCAACACGCCCTAACATGCTAGTAGCCAAGACAGGGTGATCATGTTTTCAGATTTTCAAATCAAAATAGCTTAACTCAAATGATGTCATATACACAATGGAGCAAGCTATACATGATCAAATTTATCAACTCACACTAGCAGGCACTAGAAGATCATAGCAATGTATACAATAATGCTAGTGCAAGTGAGACAATGCAAAATGCAAACATGTACAATGCATATGTACAATGCAACTACCAAACCTAGAAAACAAAGAGAAGCAAATAAAATCTACAAAGCTAACCAAAGATAAGTCAGCAAATACAACGGCTCAAAGACACACAGGACTAGACCAAATGGATCCAACTGAGTACCATGGAAAAGGCAACAATCAGAAAACCACAAGTCCATCCTGAGAGAAAAACGTACAAGCCGAACACTCACATACCTCGATGAAGATCCCGCTGGACCTAGAGCATAGCAAGCTCGAGGTCACCTCCCCTGCATCCTCAGCGGGTCCACCTTCTGCTCGAACAGGTTCTTGTAGAGGTGAACGATCGAAGTGGAAGTAGTGGTACTGGATCGTCCTCCTGAGCTGAGGTAGTCGAAGCAGAAGGGGCCGGAGCCTGCAGCCGGCGCAGTAACTCCGGATCATCATCGGCACCGGAGGTAGAGCTCCCCCTCAACAAGTGATACCTAGCACAAGAGAAGCTAGGACACAAGAAGATAGCAAACACCAAAGATCCAGAGCAAGACTCAAGCAAATGGTTAAGTGTTAGTCAAGCCACATGCAAGGGTATACCAAAAGACAATCTAGAACATATCAAGACAAAAGATATCCCTAGAATAATCTAAAGGTACTCAACAAGATGAACCAAGGCAGCAAGACTATATGAAGAAGATACTTGAGCTAGCAACCAGACCTAAGCAGCAAAAGCTACACAAGCATGAGGGGACCGGACAAAGCACACACCCTGAGCTAGCAAGAGTCATGACAAAATGAAAATCACAAAAACTAGCATACAGAGTGGCTAGTCCACCAAAGCACAAGCACAGACCTAGCAAGCAAAACAAGTAGAGATGTAGAATCTACAACATGGCACACGCAGAAAATATACAAAGAACTCAAAAGACAAACTCAAATGTACAAAGGATACAACAGCCACCATGGGCTATCCATCAGTCTTGGAGAACCATCAAATCTTGATCAAACCTGCATAAGACCAAGATCCATGGAGCACTTGTTCTCCAGGCCTCCAACCTGCATCACCATCGAGACAAAGGAGGAGCAAACGTCTTGACACTGGGGTTAGCAAAGTGAGAAGCAAACCAGTGACGAGCCATTTGCTCTACAGAAGGGTAAGCAAAGTCAGGTAAAGCGTATCCCCTGTCCCGTCTACTGCGAGGCTGACGATCACCACCGCGAGGAAGGCGTGGAGCCTCAAAACCTTCTCCAAAGCCTCGGTCCTGTGGTCCATAGCCGTACTGAAAACGACCAGGAGCACGGCCGGCAAAGCGACCACCTGCTGGAGCACGGTAACCACCACCGTCTCCCTGACCTCCACCTACACGGCGCGCCCTAGCATCTCGCCTATCACCACGCCGAGAAGGACCATGCACCCAAGCAGAGTACATGTCCACGTTCCGTCTTAACTGCTCTCTCCTCACAGCCCGCTTCCTCCTGAAGCAAAACTCCTCCAGGTGACATTCCCTATCACAGAACTCGCAGTGGTACCTCACCTCACGCTTGGGAGGTGGAGGCCTAGCCTGCGGACGGGGAGGAGCGGCCCTCTTCTTCTGGGCAACCTGGGCTGTGGCAGCAGGGAGCGTGTCGAGGGGGTTCCTCAGCGCATTGGGCTTTGGAACCCAAACCTGCTTCTGCGGAGGTGCTTTCGGTGGTTCTTTAAGCACACCATCCGCGGGGTCAACAAGCGAAGGCTGCATGCTCGTGCTAGCAGTGTTTCCAGCAGCCTTGCCGATCTTACCATACAACCTGTCAAAGTCTGACTTCGTGTATGTGTAACCGACCCCAAACCCTTCACCACGCTTGAACTGCTTGACCATTATGCCCAACTGCGGCTCACTAGCAGAAACCCAACTAAGAATCGCCCTAAGATAGGTATTCTCATTCTCCAGGTTGGCTTTCTCTACCGCAAGATTATCCAAATCAGAGATCAAACCAGGGCAAACAGAGCAGTCAATAGGTGGGCTAGACTCTATGACCTTAGTCTTTCCAAAAGACTTGATCAAAGCGTTCTTCTCCTCTAGCTCCAACCTAAGCGTGGGACAAAGCTTACAAGCGCCAAGCAAAACTGGCCTAGACTTCATCTCCTCTAGCTCGCACACAACAGTAGCAAACTTAGACTGCAACGAAGCTAGATCAGACTTAAAGATAGGACACTCCTCACATTCAAGCACATCGCTAACAATAGGAGCATCCTTAACCAGTTCTAGTTCATACTTGGCCTTAGCGAGCTCATGAGACACGTCAGCAAGCGAAATCTTAGCAACATCTAAGTTCGCGACGTTCTCATCATGCTTGGCACGAAGAGCAATAAGATCGTTCATGTGAGATATGCAGCCAGCGCACTCATCCTCACTAGACTTCTCCCTAGCACAAGCCAGCTCAGCCCTAAGCTTTCTACACTCTCTAGCTGCTTCCTTAAGCAGCCTCTTCTGGTTGTCGAGAGCGGTGTACAACTCCCTAACCTCTGTATCAAGCAGGTCGATCGTGGAGTTTACCTCTGAATCACTCTCGGATCCAGGAGAAGAGCCGGAGTGCGTCGGTGTAGCGTGTCCACCCGAAGACGCACGAGCACCATTGGCTTCGCCCGCCATGGTGCAGAAGCTCTTGCGCCGACCGGCCACCAAGCAAAGGCCGATGAAGCCGGTGGCTTCCTTGTCCCGCTTCTTCTTCTTCTTCTTCTTCTTGTCGTCGTCGTCGGAGGTCGGTGAAGAAGAGCGGTCGGTGTCGGAGCTTTGTCGAGGTCGCTGAGCTGCGCCAGGAAGGCCTTCTCCCGCTTCTTGGCCTTGTACTGGAAGCGCTTCTTGAGCGACTCCTTGTCGAAGCGTCCTCCCCGGTCACGACTGCGGTGCTTGTGGCGCCGACGCTCCTTGTTGGAGCCTCCCTCGTCGCGGTCGCGGTGGCGGTAGTAGTCGAAGGAGTTGTTCTGGCCACCGCCGGACTTCTTGGGGCAATCGGCGACGAAGTGATTCAGATCGCCGCAGTTGTAGCACCCGGGGTTCTTCTTCCTCTGCCTGTTGTGGTAGACGCGCTGGAACTTGCTGATCAGGAGGCACAAGTCGTTGTCGCCTAGCGTCTCCAGCTGCTCATCTGAAACAGAAGGCAAAGAGGCAAGAGAAAAGCCAAGAGCAGAGTTAGCGTTAGAGCTCGATCCACCTGGGCCAGTCACAAGAGCGACGCTCTTGGAAGGAGGGGCACCATTGAGCTTGGCTCGTGTCTGGTTATCCACCTCCGTGGCCTTGAGCTTGCTGAAAAGCTCGTTCACCGTCAGAGTCTCATAGCCAGCAGACTCAATGATGGTGTTCACCTTGAGATCCCACACAGAGCGATCAAGTGCGTAAAGCAACTTAAGGGCCTTCTCGTGCTCTGTGTACTCAAGGGCACCAGCAGATCTGTTCGCATTGACCTTGTTCACAATCGACTGAAAACGACTGAACATCAGGTCAATGCTCTCACCCGGCTCCTGTGTGAAGTTCTCGTACTCACGCCGGTGAGTCTCGAACAGTCTGGCCTTCACCTGAGGTGTACCCTCGTGGTAGTTCTCAAGGCACGTCCAAATTTTGTGGGCTTCCTGAAAACCCTGGACGCGTGAGAACTCCGCACGAGAAACGCCAGCGAACAAGGCATTAACGGCCTTGGCGTTAGCCTCGTGCTGGGTCATCTGGAGAGGTGTGGTCCGAACAGCTAGTACCTCGTAGAGCTGGTTCGTGGTAATCTCCCAGACATCGGCTCCCATGCTCTGCAGGAAGGCTCTCATGCGAACCTTCCAGTAGGCATAGTCCTCGCCGGAAAACACCGGGATCTTACCAAGACTCGCCATGGTCGCCGATTCTTGAAAACCTCAACCAAGCTCTGATACCAATTGTGGGACCGAAGCCGGCGACCAGAGGGGGGGGTGAATGGGAGCCGATCAAAATTTCTTCCAAATTCAAACCGTCGGCCTATATCCCGAAAATCACCCAAGCCCTCAAGCGTTCTGACCAAAGTTTGGAGTAGCTATTGAAAAGCTAACCCAACACAAAAGGCCTCGAACGAGCGAGCGAAACCACGAAGCAAAACGGAAGCGAAACCGAAAGATTGCAGAACTGATCTGCCTGGACCGGTCTGACCGGTGCGCTGGACCGGTCTGACCAGTGCGCTGGATCGGTCTAACCGGTCGTGCCTACCGGTCTGACCGGTAGCACCCAGAAAACCCCCGAGAAATTGGATTCAAACGGTGAATCCTGAGCAAACGACTACGAAAACCGATGAAACTTGGGGGATTGCTTCGCCCCTACCCTGTGAGCATATCCCCAAAAGATCTCGTCCTAAAGATCAACGAATCGTGAGAATTATGGGGGAGATCAAAAGGGATTGGGGTTTTCTCAAACACTCAAGAACTCGAATTTGAACACGCCAGTGATTCCAGAGGATGTAGGAAGGGGCTAGATGCACGGGAATCACAGCTAAGAACTCGTAGCCTCCTCTCAATCAAGTGTGCCAAAAACGAAATCGAAAATCCATTGCACAAGGCACAAAATCAGGGGATTGAATCGAATCAAAAGCCCAGAGGGCACGAGGAGGATAGGGCCTCCTTTCCTAATCAAATCCCTTACAAGGTTTCAATAATCCATGGACAAAAACAACTCAAACGAGAGGAACAGAGGGAGGGAGACGCAGGGGCGGCGGCCTGGAGAAACAGAGAGTCCACGAACAGATTACAAAAGCCGCAATTAACCTAACACAAGTGAAGGGGTATTTATACCCGCGGGACCGGTCAGACAGGTGCGCTGGACCGGTCAGACCGGTTGGTTAGACCGGTCAGACCGGTGCCAGGGACCGGTCAGACCAGTTGGCCTGCAGCACCCCCTGTACATGATCTCATCCGACGGCCGAGGTTCTTTCTTCGAAACGAAGTCTTCTCCGCGATGCCGCCGTCTTGATGAAGATTTAGTCCGCGGTTTTGGAGGGTCCGCGAAACCCGGGTAGATGGCCGGTTTTGAGAAAACCGTCAAAACCTCACGCGCGGGAAGATTCCCGCCTCCACGCCGTGGCCCTAGACGCCGTTCCCGCCTCGGCCTTCTGACGGCCCTAGACGCCGCCCGACGCCCGTCACCTCCTCGCCCGCAGCGAGGCCCTAGACGTCGTCGACGCCCGTCGCCTCCGTCAGTCCCGAGACCGACGCCCGTGCCTCCACGACTCGGCGTCTTCAACCGCCGTCCGCCTCCTTGGTTTTGTGGCACAAACCAAGAAACCCGCCTTCCGTCGCCGCTTGCGCCCTCGATCCAGGAGTGGACGCCATAGCTGCCGCCCGGTCCGAGCTCCGGCCCCGGCTGCCCTTCACCGCCGTCCACCGCACGGTCCATCCGCCACAGCACCTCCACGGCAGCTCCCCGTCGACACTCGACGCCCGTGTACCTGCAATCCAAAGACCAAGCGCACGATCACACCGCACGGTTGACAATTCACTCATCACAAGCAGGATAGAGTACTCAACATTCCTCAATCTCCTTCAAGGACATATACCGGTAAGCTCGTCTTCAAATATTCCTTTGTTGCTTCAAACTCTCAAGTTATCAGCAAATAATCTGAATGGGACGTTTGATTTTTTTTTTTTTGGTACGAAACTGCTCCATACTAAAGAAGATGAACCTCACAGGAACCCTCAAAAACTTGCGAGAACTGCATCTAGGATCCAACCGACTGAATGGTAGCATCCCAACGTATTTATTTGAGCTTCCACGCCTCAAATGCTTGGATCTTTCGGGAAATCTCCTTGAAGGAAATATACCTATAAACTCAGCTTCAAATCTTTGTTTATCGCTTCAAACTCTGAATTTAGCAGCAAATAATCTAAATGGAAAGTTTGATTTCTTTTGGCTACGGAACTGTGCCAAGCTAAAGGAGGTAGATCTGTCAGGGAATGCTAAATTAGCTATTGATGTGAAGTTCCTTACAAGTGTGACTCCATTTCAACTGAGAGCACTAATGCTCTCTGGGTGTAACCTTGACAATACAATCATTTCAGGACCAAATTTATTTGGCACACAACGTCATCTGCAATTCCTTGATCTGTCCAACAACTTTTCAGGGAGCCTACCCAACTGGATGTTTACAAATGAAGCGCCTTTGCTCTATCTGGGTCTTGCACATAACTCGCTAGTAGGATCATTGGATCATCTAATGTGGCAGCAACAGTCAAATCTCCAAAAGATCAACATATCTATGAACTACTTCACAGGACAGCTTCCAATGGACATCAGCTCAGTATTTCCGAATCTGACAGTTCTCGATCCTTCTTACAATAATATTTCCGGACATTAAAAACTTGGAATTCGTGGATCTATCTAACAATAAACTTACAGGAGAGGCGCCAGCTTGCTTGTTCACTGAGTGTGGACCGCGGGATTATTTCCTGAGGCTCTCGAACAACAATCTGGGGGGGGTCCGATACTTGGTGGGGCTAATAATATTTGTGGAGGAGCAATATATCTTGATAGCAACTATTTTGAGGGACCATTGCCTAACAATCTATCAGGTGAAGTGTCACTCATGGATTTTCATGATAATAAATTGTCAGGTGACCTTGATGTATCGTTTTGGAATATTCCTTTATTGCAATTTCTTAGTGTTGCTAGCAATGGTTTAGCTGGTCAAATTTATCCAACGATTTGCAAATTGACTAGTCTTGGCTATTTGGATATATCCAACAACGACTTTGAAGGATCTATACCAAACTGCAGCAGTAAGCTAATGCTGAATTTTTTTTTTTTGAACATCTAATGCTGAATTTTGTGAACATGTCAAGCAATACCCTCTCAGGATTTCCTAGTTATTTTTTCGATAGCTCCAACATTGAAGTTCTCGATATAAGATATAACCGGTTCATGGGAAGTCTTGATTGGACACAACATCTTTATCAAATAAAACTGCTCTTGTTGGGCGGGAATATGTTTGAGGGGCATATCTCTGCAGGACTTTGTCATCTCCAGTACTTGAATATTATTGATTTGTCGCGCAACAGACTTTCAGGTTCATTGCCACCTTGCATTGGTGTTGTCCCATTTGGATACCATACAGATGATGATGATTTTTTGTCCAATTTTTTCTACGATGTGCCCATTGATGTGGCGCTTTCTAGTATGGATTTTGACGATCCGTTCTTGTATGATGTCATTTATGTCCTCCAAGGCTTCACCTTTTCCACCAAAGGGAACATTTACACATTTAGCCGCGGTTTCTACAATCTCATGTCCGGCATTGACTTATCGGCGAACATGCTATCAGGGGAGATTCTGTAGAATAATAGGATTGGTGTATAATAGATTGATTGTATTGCATAGGCCTAGGCCGGTATATATTGGGGTACATGACTTGGAGGGCAAGCCTCCTACTGTATGGTAGAGTCCGGATACAATCCTAACTACCTATTATAGAGATATCCCAAATATACTCTAATATCCCCCCGCAGTCACAGCGGGAGCACCGCAGACAGTGAGACTGGAGAAGAAGCCGAAAGCAGGAGTCAACAGACTAACATCCCCCCGCAGTCATAACGTCGGTGTGGTGCGGATGCTGCGACTGGAGAGAAACTAGCGAAGCCTCATGCGGATGATAGCCCTTTGTGCCGATGTCGAGGTAGCCGAGCTGGAGGACGAGAAGCCATGGTCGAAGATGTCGTGCATAGGATAGCAGTGGTCGACGTAGAGCTGTCGAGGTTGACGAAGATGAGGTAGCCGCACATGAAGCCGCGGGCGCACGAGAAGGCGCCATGGTGGTGGCGTAATGGAGAAGACGCCGGAGACGAAGATGGCGATGCGTCGAGGCAGTCGTAGAGGGAGCGATGCCGAAGTCGATGCAGTCAGGCCAACAGGCGACACATGCCTGAGTTTGCCAGGCTCGGGAATGCATCGGGGACGATGGGCACGCACCGGTGTTGCCAATACCTGACGTGCAAGGGAGGATGCAAAACCAAACGCCGTCGCCGGGGGAACAGCAGAGAAGGCCTCCATGGCGGTCGCAGGTGCAGAAGAAGGCGGGGTAGAAGGTGCCAACGCCTGCTGTTGCTGGAGTAGATGAAGTAGTCGGGGACGAGATGGCGACGCTGGCGACGTGGTTGTGCTAGACGAAGCGAGGAGGGGAACCCAAATTTTCCAGCACAAGGCCGAATGATCTGGATTGCGCGGCGACGGTGCTCGAAGGAGATGGCGAAGAACCCGTATAGCTTGACGAAGACCATGCGCGGGACGCACAACGATAAGTCGACGATGAGGTCGGGGACGTGGTCGGCGGCGGTGAGGAAGCAACGGCGGAGAAGACCATGGGGTGACGCCACTGCTGCCCGAATAGGCGTTGCAGTGACATCCCTTCTTGCTCGGTGAAAGGCGCGCTCGACGAGGACAGACGTCACGGGAGCTGGGTGGATCATGCACTTCGGCTGATCAGACCGAGTAGCGTGAGGCGAGACGACGATGGGCGAAGCTGGCGGAGGCGTCCCGATCGGTGGAGGCGACGACGAGCCGGCGAAGATCGACGTGCGGACGAGGCGACGAGGTGGGCGGCACAGATGGGCGTCCCCTAGGGCACCGTCCATGTTGCTATGCCGCACAGTCGAAGACGAAGAAGAAGCCGGTGAAGTCGATGCTGATGTCGAAGTAGAGGCGTGCGGTCGATGGGCGGTGGGCGACTCAATCTCGAGCAGTGCTCGAGTAAAAAACAGAGGAATTACCAAAAAAAAACAAATCAGCAGCAGCTCGTGTAGCACCTCTGGATGCGCATAGCGCAATCCTCTCAATCTCCTCTTTTTCTTTCTCTCCCGTCACGGTCAACAACCGCATCTGAAGGGAAAGAAACAGAGTAAGAGAGAGGGACGGCAGACGGCGATGAGGGAGGCGGGCGGCCGGCTCCCTGCGGCGGCGTTGGAGGTCCTGCGCCGGGCGGCTCCCCGCCGGGAGGGGCGGTTGAAGCCGGGCGGCTCCCTCCCTTGCGGCGGCTGGAGCCCGCGCGGGGAGAGGCGGCTAGAGCCCGCGCGGTGAAGAGGCGGCGCCGTCATACATGTCGCCGGCGACGAGGTCGACGCGCTATGTCGAGGCCCGTGCTGCCACCACGGCAGCACGGGGTAGGGCACGGACGTCGGAGGAGACTGCGGCTGCCACCACGGCAGCGCAGATCAGAGTCATCGACGACAGCTTTCATGGCGGCGGTGACGAGGTACGTCACGATCTGCTGCTGCTAGACGCGAGGACGGTGGTGGATTAACTCGATCCGTCGCGATGGAGGGCGCTGCCCCCGGCGGAGGTCATGGGGGACCTCCCCGGGGGCGCGCTAGGAGGCCGTTGAGGGGGCGCCCTGGATGGGAGTCGTGGGGGACGGCCGGCGGCGCTAAAGTTAGGGCAACGGAAGATAGCCTAGGATCTCAAACCCTAATCTCGTGATACCATGTAGAATAATAGGATTGGTGTATAATGGATTGATTGTATTGCATAGGCCTAGGACGGTATATATTGGGGTACATGACTTGGAGGGCAAGCCTCCTACTGTATGGTAGAGTCCGAATACAATCCTAACTACCTATTTTAGAGATATCCCAAATATACTCTAATAGATTCCTTAGGAGATAGGGAATATGAGCCATGTCAAGTCCCTCAATCTATCACATAATTTCTTTATCGGTCAAATCCCAGCTACCATTGCAAACATGAGTGCCCTAGAAAGCCTGGACTTGTCCCTCTATCACATAACGAGTTGAGTGGACCTATACCATGGCAACTGATTCAGATGTCATCTTTGGAGGTGTTCTCTGTGGCCTACAACAACTTGTCAGGGTGCATACCGAGCTCTGGTCAGTTTAGTTCGTTCAATATGGAGAGTTACCTAGGCAACACAGATCTTCAGAACTCATCAAAGGGGAACCAGTGTTCTCCTGTTCTGGGCCCTATGGAAGTAGAAGATGTGGGTGAGGCATCTGATGATCCGATCCTTTATATTATCTGTGCCGCCTCATTCGTATTGGTGTTCTGGGCAACCGTTGCGTTCTTGTTCTGCCTTCCATTTGGACAGCGTGTGATGCTTCAACTATAGTTCGTCACAACTGTTGTTGTGCTGGTGCAACCAATGTTTTTCTTTTTATTCTAGTTATGTGTAACGATAAAGCCATGTTTTCTTACGTTTTGAATCTCTAGAACAAGCTTAGTGGTGTGTAATAGTGTCGCCTTTTTCTTCGAGAATGTCTCCAGCACATTGTACCCTTTTGACTTCTGTTCTGAGAGGAATGTATCAGACTGTAAAATGCAACAGTATGGAGTAGCATTCTGAAATACTATCTGCAAGTACATGGCCTTACATGACATTGCCATTTTGTGTTTCCGCAGCGAAGTGAGCACAACATTTTTGTGAGTGCAGAAACACTGGGACAGTGAGCTTGCCTGTCATTGTTGGGATGACAGCTACGCTAGATGCTCTCCTCCCTGCATTTTTCGCTGCTCGCACATGGCGGCTTGTTTTTCTCTATTTCTATGAGGCTAGGATCATTCCTGTCACTATCAGATTCCTGTGTCGGATAAAATTCAGAGACCAAAGGAAAGATACCAATCAAGCAACGCTTTTAACAAAGTTGGCCGGCAGGAAATCAAGCAAAGCTTGGATTGATCGACCCCGCACGTTTGAAATGATTTCTTCTTCCTTTCTTTGGGGGGCTCTAGTTGTCATCGGCCGAAGGGAGATGCTTTCAGCGCCCTCCATAGACTAGCAGAGTAGCTAAGCATGCTGATCAAGATAAGGCTCTCGGCATTATTGCCAAAGTTTAACAGGAGGAGAACAGGGATGGAGTGCAGCAGGACTCGGACGCAGCCAAGAGAACAGTAAAAATAAACAGGAGCTGCAGGCTTTTTTTGGATTTTTGTTTTGTGGAAAGAGTTACAGGTTAAAAACAAACCTGGAGGAGTTACAGGTTGAACATTACATACAAGAAACACACTCCACTGTTGCTCTAAAAATTTAGCAGACGGAGAAAGAACGCGGTGGGTCCATTTGCTGCAGGTCACTGGAGCATCGGCGCAGCACGTAAATGGGAGTCCAAAGTGTCACCAAAGGCATCGGCTATAAATGTAATTCCTTTTAAATGTAAATCCAATGCTATAAAATTGTATTCCACAACCGGCTATAGATTATATTTAAACTTTGAATATTTAAGTGTACTGTATCTTATAAACAAAAACAAAGTAAGTGCTTCTGTGTATCCATCAATTAGAATCTGACGGTGAAAATGAAAATAAGTTATATATACTGAAGCAGAATCACATATAACTACTACAATTTAAGGCGGATCATTTTAGACCACATATTTTCTAATGTGTTGAATGTAGCACATGGACATTCAATAACTTCGCCAACATGACCAAAGATGCATCAACGGTGTGAAAGCTCCTAGGCCCAACAACTATGATATCACTTTTTTTTGCACTTAATTTAATTTTGCAGCCGAAATAGAGACGGAACAAAAAAATCAATTTGGCAGCAAAATGTGACAGAGATGGAAAAAAATAAATAAAGAAGAGGCAAGTACAAAATGTGTAACACCCAGAAAACAGCGGACGGTCTGCTAGGAAGCGGCAGACGGTCCGCCCAGTTAACATCCAGATATATTACCTTCTTGTGCGACTTGCCTGTCATATCTTCTTTCCTCCTCCTCACATCGATCAGAGACGAGCTCCGCTCGTGCTCTCGCGCCGCCGTCGCCCCCTTCCGTCGATCTCCCTCCTCCGGCCACCACACCTCGATTCCTTGCGCGAGCATCGTCCCCAGCACCTCCTCTACCTTCCCCAACCCCCAGCCCGGCTTCTCCCGGCTGGAATCGCCCCAACCACCGCCGGTCACCATTGGAGCCGCTTGAAACTTTGCTCCACCGTCGATCCGCTTCTCCGGTCGTCCTCCGCCCGAACCGACCGCGGGAATGGATTCGTGGTGAGTTACTTGTGCTCCCCGGCCTTTTTCCCCTTCCGTTGTGCGCCGCCGGCGCCGGAGAACGGCCGCCGCCGCCGCGCTTGCTGTTGCCTGTTGCGCGGTGTTAAAAGATATGAACTGCAGATGGTCCGCCTAGGAGGGCCGGACAGTCCACAGGTCAGGTTAGAAGTTGTCCAGAGACGATGTTGTCTCTGGTGGTTTCGCAGAATTTTACTGCGGACGGTCCGCTATTAAAGAGCGGACAGTCCGTCGTAAAGATCAAAATTTGTCCAGAGACGATGTCTTTGGTGGGGTTCGCGGGGTTGAACTGCGGACGGACCGCTATTGGAGAGCAGACAGTCCACCGTATAGTCTAGAATTTTGTCCAGAGACGTTATCGTCTCTGGTGGAATTGGTAGAGTGAACTGCGGACGGTCCGCCAAGGAGGGCCGAACGGTCCGCAGTAGAGATTAAAATTTTGTCCAGAGGCGTCATTGCCTCTGGTGGTATTACAGAGTTAAACTGCAGACAGTCCACTATGTTGGAGCGGACGGTCCGCCGTATAGATTGAAATTTATCCAGAGAGGTAGTTGGTTCTGATGGGTCGGCAGAGTTGTACTGCGGACGGTCCGCCAGTTGGGCGTGGACAGTCCGCAGGGCATTCCAGTTGAAGTATAATAGTTGCATCATTGAGCTGCACTCAATTATTTCATATGCATTCGTGTAGCATCCGCCGTTGGGGACGTCGTGTATGATGTGGTAGCGGCATCGCAGGAGTAGCCGGAGCAAGCCCAGGAGGAGAGGCGTGAGAACCCGGCCCAAGGCCCTTCTGACTCTAGCCCTGAGCAGCAGCCCGAAGGCAAGCCCCGATGCACATCCTATTAATTAAAATTATGACACCTAGATATGTATTTATTACTTGTGCATTATGTTTAGGAGTTGTTTGAAACCCTAGTTGCATGAACCCTAGGTTTCCTTGAGTTATACTAGTATGTATAGGACGATAGAAATGCTATGCTAAATAGGGTTCGGTAGAAGTCGAGTAATTTTTTGTTACTCGCGAGATATAGGATGTTTTTTTATGTTTCCATATATGAGTTACTCATCTTGGGATGGAAGTCTTGGAATGAAAGAAAGAATAGAATCGGAGACCGGGCGTGAGAGGTATAGTTCTGTGACACCTCAGGTGTCAGTACATTTAAATACAATCAATGTACCTTAGTTAAAGTTAAAGAAAATTTTTGAGAAATTAATTCAAAGAGAAAGGGTCAAATAAAAGACAAATCATACAAAAGAAATTAAATGAGAAAGAAAAAGGAGTGAAAAGCTACTCAAAAATTTAATTCAAAAATATGCACAAAATTTTAGTTGGCTCATGAGAGGTGTTTCAATTGACATGTGCTCAATTGAACTTCAGCCAAAATCAAGTCAAAAACTAAATAAAACTGAAGTCCTTTTGTGCAAATTTGCAATTGTACAAATAGTTCAAAATGTGAGTTTCAAATGAAAATTTGCATAACACGAAAGTTGTAGATCTTGAAAAGTTATGCAAAAGTGGTATTCAACACTTTTCAAATTGAGCCCTCCAAATAGGAGATAATTTTAGTTTACCAAAAGGTCCCTGGAATTTTCAGAAATCACAAAAGAGTCCCTATCTCCATCTCTCTCTCCCGGCTGGCTCTGTTTCGCCCGCCGCCCGCCGTACGCCGCCGGTGGACTTTGTCCACCGCGCGCCCGCGGCCAAATGGACCCGGGAAGTACCCCAGCGCCACTTGGCCCGCCCCTTGGCACCTCCTCACGCGCACATGCATCCCAGGCCACTCCACGAGCCGCCACGACACCCCCCGCCCTGCGCCTGTGACGGCCCAGGTTTTTAAATAGCCAATTTAGGATAATTAGAACCAAATTATACATCATGTGCTTGAATTGCTTGAAAAAGGATCTTTTTGTAAATATAAAGGTTATATGTGTAATTATGATTTTATGCAAGGTCCTTTCTGCAGTTATATTGAATAGAGTGTGCATTTATAACTTTTGTGGAGGGTGTTTTTGCAAAATTCAGTGCATTTATTGCATGGCAGCAAATTTTGCTTTTAAGTCTAAGTTGAAAGTGAAATTGTATTGAAAAAAGACAAAATTCCTGGAATTCAAAATCCTTTCCATGTTTTAAAAATTAGCTCTTGAATCTTTGATCAAATAAATTTTTGCACAACATCAAAGTTGTAGATCTTGAAAAATTGAACAACTTTCATGTTGGGCACTTTTTCATTTGAGCCCTATTTTAAAAGTTATCGCTAGTTTACAGACTGATCCCTGGAATTTTTGGAAATTGCGTTTGGGTCCTTTTTCTTCCACCTCCATCTCCTTCCTCTGTTTCCCGCCGCCAGTGCCGTGCGCCGCCCGCCCGCCGTGGAGGGCCGCCCCCGCGCCACCTCCTGCTTGCCTGGTAGCTTCTACGCGTCGCGCTGCACCTTCACCGCCCTCCTTTGCCTTGCGCTGGAGCCTCCATCTTGCGCCACGCACCCAGTGAGGCCACCGCCGGCCGCCACCGCAATGCCGCCGTGGCTAGCCCGACGCAGTGCCCCCAACCCCTCTCCTCTCGCGCGCATCAAAACCAGGAGGACCCCCTCCTTCTTTTCCCTTCGCGCTTTTGCCAGTTCCTCCACCCCACGCCCCAGAACGCCGCCGCCGCTCCACCGAGCGCCGGCGAGCCTCAAGCCCGCCGTCGAGCCGCGCCTCCACAGCCGCTCCGCCCAAATCGACCACGCCAATAGCTTCGCCTCGACCTCGCGCAGCTCCTGTAGGATCAAGAACACCGACTAGAGGGGGGGTGAATAGGCGGTTTAAAAACTAAACCCAACAACACTAGAGAAATTTAATTAGTAACAAAGGAAAGCCCTATGTCAAGCTATTACAATCTCTAGATGGGTTTGCAACCTAGGGTGACAAGACACGAATTAAGCTCTAGTAAAGTAAATTGCTCAAAGTAAAGACAAGAATAAAAGAGAGCAAGAGTAGTAACCGAGCTTGACACAAGAATATATCCCGTGGTGTCGATGACTTGCCGGTCACCCCTAATCCACGTTGAGGTGGATTCCAAGAATCAACCGCTCCTCTATCAAGAACCTCTTGATCTTGAGCCGGCTTGAATCAAGGAACCGCTCCACACCTCGATTCCACTAGAGTTGCTCTTCACCACTCCGGTGAGGTGAGCACAAGACCTCTCACAACCGAAATCGGGGCTCCTCAACAATCTCCTTGGAGGTGCTCCACGAAATCCACTTCTCCAAGCCGTCTAGGGAGCGGCAACTCCCAAGAGTAACAAGTTGATGACGCTTGCTTGAAGTTTCCCTAATGCCACAAAGCTCAAACTCTTGATGCAATGCACTAGGAAGCTCTCACACTCTTAAAAATGCAATCTCTAAGCAAGTGTGTGTGAGAGAGGGATGCCTTAGCTCTAATGTGTCAAGAATGCTATCCAAATGGCCAAGAGAGTCACCCAATGGCCGGGCATTGGGTATATATAGACATCCCTCCAAAAACTAGCCGTTACACTCTTTTCTGCGAAGTCGCGGACCGTCCGCGATTCAAAAACCGGACTGTCCGCCGTTATAAACCAGTGAGTCAGACTGCATTTAATGCATGTCAGAACTAGCCGTTAAGCCCTGGCGGACCGTCCGCGCCCCAGTGGCGGACCGTCCGCAGTTAAGAGTTCCAACCCCACCAGAGACTAACATCGTCTCTGGAACAACTTTGAGATTAGCCTGCGGACCGTCCGCGCCTCAGGAGCGGACCGTCCGCAGTTTAACTTTGAAGCCCACACCAGAGAGACACCCTTTCTGGTAAAAAATGAAATACAGTAGCGGACCGTCCGCCCACCTGGGCCGGACTGTCCGCCAGCCCACCAGAGCCTCTGCAAGCTCTCTGGAACGATCGCGGGCTGTCCGCCCCTCTGGGCCGGACAGTCCGCCAGCCCACCAGAGCCTCTGCAAGCTCTCTGGAACGAGCGCGGACTGTCCGCCCCTCAGGTGCGGACTGTCCGCCGTTACTCAGTGAGCTCGAACTTAGTCTATTTCAAAACTTTTCAAAACGCCGTTAGCCCTCATGCATGCAACTAGACATTTTGAGCAAAATGGCACTAAAGACCCGTCAAGCATGAGTACACAACCCCTCTTGATAGTACGGCTAACTATCCAACAAATCCGGTCACTTTTCATCCACTAAACGCCTTGTGACCGGTAAAATGTAAAAGCCCTATTTTATACCTTTGCCTTGAGCCCGAGCTTTACTCATCATCTCCAAAACTCCATATGTTCACAACCAAATGTCTTTCATCCGTGAATCAACCTATACTCATCTTCTCAAATGAAATCGTTAATCCACAAACCGTTGTCATTAATTACCAAAACTAGAATTAGGGGCCTAGATGCTTTCAATCTCCCCCTTTTTGGTAATTGATGACAACACTAAATTTTGGAGTGATAAAAGTTTTCAAGTCAACTTTATACACTAGGCATAAGGTGGACTTGGAATTGAACTTTGGAAGAACTTACTCATTTTCTTGAAAATTTCAGAATATGGTATGAATAAATTCACCAAGTTCGATGAGTAGAGAGAACTCCCCCTTGATATGTGCATATAAATTTTCATGAATACCAAGAGCACATATATATATTTGAGAATTTTGACAGAGTTTTCCCTACAAGTGGAAATCGAGGCATACAAGATACAATAGATATATGATATGAAAGTTTAGCATGGTTAGCACGACCTCACAACCACAAGATGAACATAAATAGATAAGAGTAGTGCAAACTAACATAGTTCATCACACATTACAAACCAAGGTTCAAATCCAAACACAAGTCTCAAATAGAGTTCATGAAAGACACAAATATATAAAACATGTGAGGCAAGCGGAAGCTGAAAACGAATGATCTCCATAAGAAGTCCATGAGCTCCCCCTAGATCCAGGCACTCCAAAGCTCCTTCTCCCCCTTTGGCATCAATTGCCAAGAAAGTCAAACGGCTGGTGGAGGAGGTGGCGGTGGGTAGAACGGCTGGTGCGGATAGAACTCTGGAGGCGGCACTGGAGCTGGAAACATTGAGTAGAAATGATCAGAAAACCCTGTGAAGGCTGTGCTGAAAGCATCAAAGCGCTGCTCTAGCTGCTCCTGTCTCTGCTCAAGCTGCTCAAACTGCTCAGAGGAGGGCAAATCCTCAAAACGTGAGTCAAGGGCTGCTATATCTGAGTGTAAGCTCTCATGAAATCCCTGCATCTGTGTCATCATGGGCTGGAAAATCTGCTGCTGCATGTTCTGAAAGTTGAGGTTCATTTGATTCTGCATCTGACTAGCCAACCCCGCAATCTGAGAGGACATGCTTTCCTGCATGGATGCAAAGTATGGATCAAAGTAGCCAGCTGGAGGAGCCCACTGCTGCTGTGCTGGAGGATGCGGTGGTGGCATGGCATGCTGAGCTGCAGCTGCTCCCATATGAGCATCATCATCACTATCATCTTGCCCCTGTGCTTCGGCATCCATATCATCTCCAGGGAAGGGAGTCAAAGGCCTCAAGAGAAAAGCATTGTCATTCTTGAATGGCCTGAAAGGAGTGTGCTTGCTTTCACATAACCCTCTGAAGCTAGTCTTAACCTTGATGATGGACATAATGTATGGAGCAAAGTACAAGTTCATCTCCATGTTAAGCCTCAAGTCTGCAAGCTGATCCATGATAAGAGCAATGACATTGATTCTATTTCCATTCATGACATGAGATATCACATTCCAATAGTGTCCTCTAATCTTGTCCTTGTTGCCACTCTTAGGCATGAATGTGACTCTAGCAATCTTATTGATCACTGCAGGATGATGCCTCAGACCCTGAGTGCCCCCAAAAGTTCTAGCAATTCCAAGATGTGCAGGCTCATAGAACATGGGATAGTCATTCTCATCTAGAGGGTTTTCTAACACAATATTCATACTTTGCTCACTAGTGATGAGATTATAATCCAATTCATTTGCTTCAGCAAACTGTGCAAATGTAGCACCATAGGTTCTTTTCCCAGTTGTCCACCTAAAAGTTTCCTCAACCATGTTGATCTCTAGGGTGGCATAGAACTGGCGTATCACAGTTTCATTCCAATCACACCTATGCTGCAGAAAATTAGCTAACCCCATTTGCTGAAATCTATCTACTAGATCAGTCATGACTTGTTGTTGTCTCATGTAGCCTATGTCAATGGTCTGATGTTTGAATACATTTTTCTTAACTAGATGACCAAAGTAAACATCTTTTTGTACCTCGGTTTTGAAGAAAAGAATGTTGGTGTCACGAGGTAAGCTGAATTGATCCACTGCTCTTGCATTGGCATAGCTCTCTGCAGTCCACTGACGGCTAGGTAGATCTAGCCCCATTAAATCTGTAATATCATCATCAACCCCTTCAGTCTCTTCCTCTGAAGACTCATCACCTGCATCTCCTACTGAAGAAGCTGCAGCCATCTCACTGACATTTGGAGCATAGTCCACATCATCCGAGTCATCACTGTCTCTTTGTCTTTTGGAAGACATAGCCTTCTTGATTTTAGAAGCTACCTTGATGATCTTCCGGGGTGGCCTGAGATCAAGATTTAACCATAAGAACAATTACTAAAGCAATAGAATGAATCCTTAATGATATAACTCAATTCAGCACTGATATGAAAATCTGATACTAGCGGACCGTCCGCACTTCTGAACGCGGACCGTCCGCGGTTCATGAACTACCATGGCGGACTGTCCGCGTCCATCAGGCGGACTGTCCGCGACCCATCTGTTCTGCGCAGGAACACAAAATCGCCCTCATCTTTGATTCATCCACATTTTGAGTTTTGATTCAAATCCACCAACCAAAATTAAACTATAGCATCTCCTCATCACTAGGAATAAGATCCCCCAAGTATTTTTAAGAATCCATGGCCAAAAAATAGATCGGAGCATCTAACCCTAACTCTTTCCAATAAAGAAATCCAAGAACAAGAGTTAGGGATTCATTGAAATACCGCGAGGACATGATGCACTATCTTGAGAAGAGTCCGGGGATGTGCTCGGACCGTCCGGGAACCACTCCAAAAGGGCTTGACCTTGTCGTCTTCCCCACGTGCTTGAGAGAGAAAGAGAGAGACACTTTTGGAGTATGTGTTCGGTTTGGTGGGGGAGGTGAGGGGGGCACCCATTATAAGTCGAGTCTGGCCGACCCCACAATTCTGTCCAGTCGCGGACTGTCCGCGGTCCTTTGGCGGACCGTCCGCCTTTGAAATTTTTTCACTGCAACTGACTGAACTTCCTCTGCCCAACATGCGCGGACCGTCCGCGTTCCTTTTGCGGACTGTCCGCAATGAATTTCTGCGATTGACAACTTCTCTGCAGAGCTTCTGGTGAACAAGTCCAATTAACGGCGGACTGTCCGCCTATTACCCGCGGACCGTCCGCGCTACCAAAAATCTGACAAGTCTGAATTCTGCCAATTTTCTCAATTCCAACTCCAATTTGGGATCATTGCTCTTACAAAAATCCAAAAATCTCAAATATTGCATGAAAACCTTCAAACGACTTATATGAGCAAGTTTCAACAAGAATTCAAAAATAAATCGAGTAGAATCATGAAAACTCATAAATGGCTCAAAAATACCTCAAAAATTCATAAAAATGAAACAAGAAGTGCATGAAAGAACCATATGCCACATGTGCTAGTTTTCAAGCCACATTTGAGAAGTCAATGATATTTAACTCATTTCTCAACTTGCAAAACCGAGATTCATCCAAAGGTTTGGTAAAAATATCGGCTAATTGATCATCCGTGCCAATACCATCAATCTTGATATCACCCTTGTTCACATGATCTCTAAGAAAATGATGGCGGATATCAATATGCTTGGTTCTTGAATGTTGAACCGGATTAGAGGCAATCTTCACGGCACTTTCATTATCACACAACAAGAGAATTTCATCAAATTTCACACCATAATCTAGAAGAGTTTGCTTCATCCATAATAATTGAGCACAACAACTTCCGGCCGAGATATATTCCGCTTCGGCGGTTGAAAGAGCCACGGAATTTTGCTTCTTTGATGACCATGATACAAGAGATCTTCCAAGAAATTGACAACCACCGGAAGTGCTCTTCCTATCAACCTTGCACCCCGCATAATCCGAATCCGAGAATCCAACCAAATCAAAATGAGCACCCTTGGGATACCATAAGCCAATATTAGGAGAATATTTCAAGTATCTCAAGATCCTCTTGACGGCGGTCAAATGACATTCTCTAGGTGCGGCTTGAAATCGTGCACACATGCAAACACTAAACATGATGTCGGGCCTAGATGCGGTCAAATAAAGCAAACTACCAATCATAGAACGGTAAAGCTTTTGGTCAACCGGGTTACCTCCCTCATCTAGGTCGAGATGCCCGTTTGTGGCCATAGGAGTCTTGATTGGTTTTGCATCTTCCATTCCAAATTTCTTCAAGATATCCTTCACATATTTTGATTGACACACAAAGGTGCCTTCCTTGAGTTGCTTGATTTGAAGTCCAAGAAAGAAACTCAATTCACCAATCATGGACATCTCAAATTCCCTAGACATCATTTCACCAAATTCCTCACAAAAACTTGGGTTAGTTGAACCAAAGATAATATCATCGACGTAAATTTGACAAACAAACAAGTCTTTACCAATATCTTTAGTGAACAAGGTAGTATCAACCTTACCAATTTTGAAGCCCTTACAGATAAGAAAATCCCTCAATCTTTCATACCAAGCTCGTGGAGCTTGCTTAAGACCATAAAGAGCTTTAGAGAGCTTGTATACATGATTTGGCTTCTTGGGATCTTCAAAACCGGGAGGTTGCTCAACAAAAACAAGTTCACTAATTTTGCCATTCAAGAAAGCACTTTTCACATCCATTTGAAAAAGTTTAATGTTGTGAGAGCAAGCATAAGCTAATAAAATTCTAATAGCTTCTAATCTAGCAACGGGAGCAAAAGTTTCACCGAAATCCAAACCTTCGACTTGAGTGAAGCCTTGAGCGACCAATCTTGCCTTGTTCCTCACAACCATTCCATCTTCATTTTGCTTGTTTCTAAAGACCCATTTAGTGCCAATAACATTATAATTCTTGGGCCTCTCAACTAAATCCCAAACTTGATTCCGGGTGAAATTATTTAATTCTTCATGCATAGCATTCACCCAATCCGGATCTCTCAATGCTTCATCTACACGGTTAGGTTCAAGAAAAGATACAAAAGAATAATGTTCACAAAATGAAGCAATGCGAGATCGAGTTTGGACACCCTTACTAATATCACCCATGATTTGATCCACCGGATGATCCTTTGCAAGAACATGAAGAATTCTTTGAGGAATAATGGGTTCTTGAGTTGATGAAGAAGGTGCACTAGATGAACCAACTTGATCTTGTACTTGAGAATCATCATTACTTGAATCTTGTATATTTTGTTGTGCTTGATCATTTGAGATAGAAGTTGAAGGATTAACTCTAATAGAGATAGAAGGACCAACTTCATCTTCATCTTCTTCTCTTGGTCTAACATCACCAATTGACATATTTTTCATTGCATTTCTCAAACCATCACTTCTCACATCATCAAGATTTTCTTGTTCATTGTGAGACCCATTGGTTTCATCAAACTCAACATCATATGCTTCTTCAACAATGCCATGTGTTTTGTTGTAGACCCGATAAGCCTTGCTACTAGATGAATATCCAAGAAGAAAACCCTCATCACATTTGCTTTGAAACTTTGATAACCGAGTTCCCTTCTTGAGAATATAGCATTTGCAACCGAACACTCTAAAATATGATATATTTGGCTTCCTTCCAATGAGCAACTCATATGGGGTCTTGTTATGAAATCTATGGCAATACAATCTATTTGAGGCATGACAAGCCGTGTTGATTGCTTCGGCCCAAAAACTGTCCGAAACATTATACTCGGAGAGCATTGATCTTGCCATATCAATCAAGGTTCTATTTTTCCTCTCAACAAGACCATTTTGTTCCGGAGTGTACTTGGTTGAGAATTCATGCTTGATTCCTTTCTCATCACACCATTCCTCAACTCTTGTGTTTCTAAACTCACTTCCATTGTCACTCCTTACTTTCTTCACCTTAAGCTCAAATTCATTTTCGGCCCTTGTAAAGAATTTCTTGAAAGTGTCATATGTATCGGCCTTGTCATGAAGAAAGAAAACCCATGTATATCTTGAGTAATCATCTACTACCACAAGACAATAGCAATTTCCACCAATACTTCTATAAGTTGTAGGACCAAATAAATCCATGTGCAATAATTCCAAAGGTCTCTCGGTTGACATGACACTCTTAGTGGGATGAGTATTTGCAACTTGCTTTCCGGCTTGACATGCACTACAAAGCTTATCTTTATCAAACTTCACATTCTTCAAGCCAACTACTAAATCATGCTTCAAAAGTCGGTTGAGTTGTTTCATGCCAACATGACCAAGCCTTCTATGCCATAACCAACCCAAAGATGATTGAGTGAATAAGCAAGTGGACAAATTTGCCTCTTTAGTTGCAAAATCCACAAGATATACATCCTCATGTCTAAATCCCGTAAAGATGTGATCTTTTCCATCCAAGCTAGTCACTACAACATCATCTTTAGTGAAACTACACTTATATCCAAAATCACAAAGTTGAGTGACCGCTAAGAGATTAAACTTGAGAGAATCAACTAACAATACATTTGAGAGAGAATGATTGCTTGAGATAGGAATTGTACCAACTCCTTTGACTTTGCCCCGGCTATTGTCACCAAAAATGATGTCACTATAGCCACCCACATTCTCATCTAGAGAGGAAAACATCATTTGATCTCCGGTCATATGTTGAGTGCATCCACTATCAAGCACCCAATGTCTTCCTCCGGACTTGTAATTCACCTACAAAGAGGAAGTAACTCTTTTAGGTACCCAAACTTTCTTGGGTCCTTGAGCGTTAGTGACCACATTAGTGACCAAGACTTTTGGCACCCAAATGGCATTCTTTTTAGCACCATTTATAGGTATCCCAACAAATTTTGCACTAACATTGCCATTTGAATTTTTCATAAGCATGTAACTTGAATCAAAGGATATGACTTTCTTGTTGGTGCAATTCTTCTCAACATGGCCAACCTTCTTGCATTTTTCACAATATGGCTTACCACTACTCTTCACAAAGGTAGTTTTGGTTTGCACAAAAGCCTTCTTCCCTTTCTTAGGAATATATCCAAACCCTTGCTTGTTCAAGGTGAACTTTTGGCTTGCCCAACAATGATTAAATTTTGCTCTACTATCATAGCATTTTCTCAAATCATTAGTCAAGCAAGTAACCTCTTTCTTTAACAAATCATTTTCCATAATGAGAGATTTATTGCAATATGAGTTGTCTAGGTTGGTGCACAAAGAACTAGTAGAGCTAGAGCCACAAGATTTATCATCAATTAAATCACAACTAACACCAATGCTCAATGTTGCTTTTCTTTCATGACTAAGCAAGGTATTGTGAGCTTCCTCAAGCTTCTCATGAGTTTCTTTGAGATTCTCATGAGAAGTCTTTAGCTCCTCATAGAAATCTTGAAGAGAAGTAAACTTCAACTTCAAGTCCCTCAACTTAGCCTTTTCCTTTGTCATGAATTCATCGGCATCATTAAGCATTTCAACAAGATCATCATATGAAAGTTCATCAAGTTCATCATCTTGTTGTACCTTTGCACCACCCTTTGCCATAAGACAATGTGGTGTAGAGAAGAGTGATGGAGCCTCCTTGATGGCGATCCCGGCAACTCCCTTGGATGGCTTGTCATCATCATCATCATCATCATCGGAGCTTGCATCGGAATCCCATTCAACAAAATAAGCTTGGCCATTCTTTTTCTTCTTGATGAACTTCTTCTTCTTCTTTTCATCATTTTTCTTGTCCTTTTTCTTGTTTGGACAATTGACAATGATATGACCTACTTCACCACAATTAAAGCAAGTCTTGTCCACAAAAGGATTTTTTCTTGATGATTGACCTCTCTTGCCAAAGCTCTTCTTGCTCATCATTCTATTGAATCTCTTGACAAAAAGAGCCATCTCCTCATCCGATTCTTCTTCTTGGCATCCACTTTCTTCTTCATTTTTGCTATCTTGAGCTTTGAATGCCACACTTTTCTTTTTCATATCAATTTCTCCACCATGAGCTTCATCTTGAGATTTCTTGAACATGTCATGGGTGAGAATTTCTCCCAATATTTGTGTGGGAGTTGCGGTCTTCACATTTGACCTTACAAGTAAGGTCACAATTGTGTCATATCTTTCCGGAAGACATCTAAGAAACTTGTGGTTGAAATCCCCATCCGGTACCTCAAATCCAAGTCCCTTGAGATCATTTACAATGTCATTTAGCCGGTTGAACATCTCGGCTATGCTCTCATCCTTCTTCATGGTGAATTCACTAAAATTTCCTTTAAGCAAGTATAGCTTGGCCTCCTTCACCGTTGATGTACCCTCATGAATTTCCATGAGCTTCTTCCATATGTCATTTGCATTGGTGAGGCTCTTGACTCTATTGAATTCATTTACATCAAGAGCACTAAAGAGCACATTAACCCCTTGATCATTTAGTGTCTCATTTTCCTCATCTAGGGGTGTCAAACTCTTTGGGTCCAAAATGACATATCCATCATTTACTACTCTCCATAGCTTTCTACTCATGGCTTTGAGATGAGCCGACATCCTAGTCTTCCAATAATCATAATTGTTCCCATCAAAGAACGGTGGCTTCCCAACATGAATCCCATGATCACTAGTCATTGTTCTACTCCAAGATGGTTAAATCCTTAATTAATGGAGTACTTAGCTCTGATACCACTTGTAGGATCAAGAACACCGACTAGAGGGGGGGTGAATAGGCGGTTTAAAAACTAAACCCAACAACACTAGAGAAATTTAATTAGTAACAAAGGAAAGCCCTATGTCAAGCTATTACAATCTCTAGATGGGTTTGCAACCTAGGGTGACAAGACACGAATTAAGCTCTAGTAAAGTAAATTGCTCAAAGTAAAGACAAGAATAAAAGAGAGCAAGAGTAGTAACCGAGCTTGACACAAGAATATATCCCGTGGTGTCGATGACTTGCCGGTCACCCCTAATCCACGTTGAGGTGGATTCCAAGAATCAACCGCTCCTCTATCAAGAACCTCTTGATCTTGAGCCGGCTTGAATCAAGGAACCGCTCCACACCTCGATTCCACTAGAGTTGCTCTTCACCACTCCGGTGAGGTGAGCACAAGACCTCTCACAACCGAAATCGGGGCTCCTCAACAATCTCCTTGGAGGTGCTCCACGAAATCCACTTCTCCAAGCCGTCTAGGGAGCGGCAACTCCCAAGAGTAACAAGTTGATGACGCTTGCTTGAAGTTTCCCTAATGCCACAAAGCTCAAACTCTTGATGCAATGCACTAGGAAGCTCTCACACTCTTAAAAATGCAATCTCTAAGCAAGTGTGTGTGAGAGAGGGATGCCTTAGCTCTAATGTGTCAAGAATGCTATCCAAATGGCCAAGAGAGTCACCCAATGGCCGGGCATTGGGTATATATAGACATCCCTCCAAAAACTAGCCGTTACACTCTTTTCTGCGAAGTCGCGGACCGTCCGCGATTCAAAAACCGGACTGTCCGCCGTTATAAACCAGTGAGTCAGACTGCATTTAATGCATGTCAGAACTAGCCGTTAAGCCCTGGCGGACCGTCCGCGCCCCAGTGGCGGACCGTCCGCAGTTAAGAGTTCCAACCCCACCAGAGACTAACATCGTCTCTGGAACAACTTTGAGATTAGCCTGCGGACCGTCCGCGCCTCAGGAGCGGACCGTCCGCAGTTTAACTTTGAAGCCCACACCAGAGAGACACCCTTTCTGGTAAAAAATGAAATACAGTAGCGGACCGTCCGCCCACCTGGGCCGGAATGTCCGCCAGCCCACCAGAGCCTCTGCAAGCTCTCTGGAACGATCGCGGACTGTCCGCCCCTCTGGGCCGGACAGTCCGCCAGCCCACCAGAGCCTCTGCAAGCTCTCTGGAATGAGCGCGGACTGTCCGCCCCTCAGGTGCGGACTGTCCGCCGTTACTCAGTGAGCTCGAACTTAGTCTATTTCAAAACTTTTCAAAACGCCGTTAGCCCTCATGCATGCAACTAGACATTTTGAGCAAAATGGCACTAAAGACCCGTCAAGCATGAGTACACAACCCCTCTTGATAGTACGGCTAACTATCCAACAAATCCGGTCACTTTTCATCCACTAAACGCCTTGTGACCGGTAAAATGTAAAAGCCCTATTTTATACCTTTGCCTTGAGCCCGAGCTTTACTCATCATCTCCAAAACTCCATACGTTCACAACCAAATGTCTTTCATCCGTGAATCAACCTATACTCATCTTCTCAAATGAAATCGTTAATCCACAAACCGTTGTCATTAATTACCAAAACTAGAATTAGGGGCCTAGATGCTTTCAGCTCCCCAGACCTTTCCCCTCGCCTATTCGCCAACGGAGTCACCCGCCGCCGTGTTCCGAGCTCGCAAGCCGCCGCTCGCCGTCGACACGCCATCTCCGGCCCTCCTCTCGAGCTCCAAAGCCTCCCAGAGGTCCGCGTTGTCCTGCTGATCTTTTTCCCCAACTCCACCCTCGCCGCCGACGCTCACCATCGCCGGATTCGGCCGGTCAACGTTGCTCCCCCTCTCTGACCTTGGCTAAGGACCTCGGGTTGGAATTCGAAGAAGCCCAGGGGGCTGTCTGCAAACCCAAGACACATATGAATAGTGCTATAGGGACTTGTTTGTTATAATTTTTAGTGAACTTTGAAATTCTATAGAAAATCGTAGGAAATTCAGAAAAATGTAAACTTGGATGTTTTGGAATCCTTGTGTAAAGCTCTTTGCAGTAGAACCATAATATGGTAGGTGTTGGTTGCAAGTTTTTGCTGTATAAATGGTATTGTGTCACTAGGTAAATAAATACTAGATGTTTTATCTTTCTCTTATCTGATGATATAAGCCATGTCTTGCAGTGAACTTTTTATGGTAGTTTGTTCTTGTAACACTAGTATTTTTATAAAAATTTCGTGGTCAGTTCTCATGTGTAGCTTTTTATTTTATTTAATCCTTGTTTAATAGACTTTAATTATGGTAAATAGTTTCTGTTCATAATAAATCATGAAAATATTTCTTCATGTTCTTCTTGAGTATCTTAGCTTGTCCAGAAAGTTTGAGCATCGGTTCATGACTATAATAGGAGTTAAAAATGAATCTTATTAATCTGATGTCTGTTTTGTCTATTTTCTAATATTTATTTCTGTGTATATAAAATCATGAATAATTCACAGTAGCTAATTCATCCCTGTTTAGTCCTCCTGTTAAATTTTGAGCTTCTTCTTTGCTCTAGTTTGACCTGTATAATTCAAGCTTGTTCTAGGTGTTGTCTGAATGAATGAATTGTTGTGATTAAATGGCTACATGTCTTGGCATGATTTTACAGGGTAGCTTAATCTGCTTATGTTCTGTTTAGGGTAATTTTTGCTAAATTTATTACTGTTTGTGCTCTGAGTTGTTTATTTATTAGCAAACATGGAATTAATTACTATAGGAATCAACTACCACTCATTTTATGAAGTTAGTATAACTTGCTTGTGCTGTTGATCATGATGCCTTGTGTAGTTAGATTTGTTGAGTTACTACTCTATAAACGATTGCCCATGTGTGTGTATAATTCTGTTCTTGCATTACATATAGATACGACTGCCTTATCGGACGGGACGTACGAGCTGATCCCGGAGTCTGACGGAGGTGATCTCGAAGCTCAAGTGAACACCGCCGTACTAACTGAAGCCCCGGACCAAAGTTCGGAAGAGCCTAGAGCTGAAATAGTTAGCGACTACCGAGAAGGCAAGCCCCGGACATAACCTATATTTCAAATTATTATCATTTACTGTATTACTTACTTGTGCATTTACAGTTTTTAGGATTTGAATTGAAAACCTAGATGCATAATCCTAGGAACCTATGTACTGAACACTAGACCTGAGTTCGACTACTTGCTAAGCTTATAGGACCGGTAAAAGACGAGTGATTGCCTGTCACTCGCAAGCTTTATAGGAATTGATTGTTTACTTTCTGTTATCAATATAAGGATGACGGACGGGGTCGTGTTCGATACCATGACCTTTGGTGAGACCCCGTCTGTGTTGATGAACTTGCTAAGGTCGCGGGGTGTGGTAGTGCTGGTTAAGTTTTTGAAAGTACTAGCCACATGCCGTAAATATGGTACGCGGCAAGCCTAGTAGCCGATTGGACCGGGGAGTGGATATACCTTTCACTCTCTCTTTAGAGATAGGTTTTTAAATGTTATTGTTGATCAACACTACGACTTCAAGGGACAAGGGTGGACCGGGCACGGGTGGACCTTGGAGCCCTATAGTCGGGGAGAGTGACCCTATCCACAAGCCGGAAAGAAAGGTCAATGGTTGTTTGGGAATGACCCGACGGTGTTCCAGACGTGTGTGCTAGGTTATCCTTGCAAGGTTGAATTTCGATTCAGAATCGTCCGCCTCTCACGATGAAATGAGACTGCTTGATCTCTTTGCCACACAGAGTAACAAGAGCAACAATATTATGATCAACCTTGATGTTTGTTTAGAAGTTCTACCATGATTGATTAATAGTTGCTTACATAGAATGGTTAATCAACTAGAATCTTGAAAGCTAAAACCTGAAAGTAAGGACATACTCTTTATTGCTTTTCAGCAAAAGGAAAACCATAGCCTCACAAAACCTTGCATAGTCTAGCTAAAGTGGGCTACTTATACCCGTTGACGGTTAAGTCTTGCTGAGTATTAGAATACTCAGCCTTGCTGTTGAAACCCTTTTTCAGGTATGAGTCTTGAGGACCAGGTCGCTAGTTTGACCTATCCCTGCTCTTTGCCTCCTGGCTGGTCCGTAGAGTGGGATTCGTCTTCGGCCGGCAATGACCATGACGAGTGATACCTTGCTTGGGCTAGCTTGGTATACTTTTGCGACGTGTTGTAGCCGTCGTTGTCTCTTTCCGCTGCTTTCAAACTATGAATTTAAAGTTATGGTTTGTATAACTGCTTTTTGAAGTTTGTACTTGTAATAATGTTTTAGAACTGGTTTGTAATCATTTTATGCCTGCGTTGTAAACTTGTGGTTGTAATATCTCTGGACTCGCCTTCGTGCGGGGTATGCTTGTTCGATCCGAGAACCGGTGGTTGTATCGGGACGTTACCCGACAGACCAAGAATTGTTCCGTTTGAAGTGCGTTTGAGCTAGTGTTGCCTTTATGGTGATGCCCTGTGCACTTGAGCCGGGATAATTCAGGTGGTTCTGCCACAGCGCCGCGCCGCTGCAGCTCCGCTCGCTCGCCGTCGTGCGCCCCTGACCCAAATCGACCGCCCCCAGTCGCTACTTCCCTCGCTCAGGCACTCCTTGGCCTATAAGAACCCCCAGAGCTCCACCGTCGCGCCCCTTCTTCCCCTTCTTCCTCCTCCCGCCGCTCCGCCATGGCCGCCGAGATCCAGCTCTCGCGGACCGGCTAGCCCAGCCCCACATTGCCCCCTCCGACCACCGCAACAGCTTCGCCACCTCCTAGTTACGCTCCACGCGCGCGGAATCGAACCCAAACCTCCTCCCGACGCCGTTCCCCTTTTGCACCGCCGCCGGCGAGCTCAGGCTCACCGCGGACCGGCCAGCTCCGAAGGAGACCGAGCACGACAGCTACCCCAGAAGCATCCACGAGCTCACGCGGTGCTCGTGCGCGCCCTGTTCCCCTACCCCGAGCCCTCCTTCACCTCCAGCGCCGGCGAACCGAACAACCGACCCGCCATTGACGCCGACGAGCTCGAACTCGTGCACCAAACACTCGAACGTCGACCAGGGTAGGTGTTCCTCGATCCCTTCTCTCCCACGCGCCTCCCCGTGGCAGCCCCGGTAAGCCCTGCACCGCAGAACACCACCGGCAAGATGCCACGGCGGAGAAGGCCGGCGAAGGATTCGGTTGTAATTTCTTTTTTTCGTTCAAGGGTGTTTCTGCAAGTAATCCAGTGTATACCAGTGAACTTCTAAAATGCGAAACAAATCACAGAAAAATCAGAAAAATGTAAACTCAACTGATCTAGAATCCTTGTAACAAAATCTACAAATTTTGTAACATTCATATCTGCAGAAACTCAACCAAATTTAATCTAGGGAAAAGAATAAGAAAACCACCTTATGCATGTTCATGAAGTTCTGCTCATCAAATGACCTTGATTTTTGGATATGTTATCACTAATGGAATTCTAAGATCACAGTAAAAAGATGGCACCAAACCAAAACAGTTATCATGTTGGAACAATCAAGATTCCCTAATCTATTTCTAGCTTTCTCGATTTAATTCTGGAAAATATGCACATGAACTGGCTCTGAAATTTTTACTGCATGCTTGTGCCACTGAATCCCTTCTAATCTCTAAATTTAATATTTATTAGAGTTAAATTGCTATATACCATGATTTATGCTTGTTTAATCAACTTAATTCCTCATATATAGTTATTATACTCAGAAAAATCTATATTTATTTCTGGAGTCTCCTTTTTGCTCTGTGTTCCTGTCTAAAAATTTTGAGCTGTAGTTACTGAGTTTTGCTTTGTTGAATACTCATGCTTAGCATCTTAGGGCTAGATTTACTATTTTTGTTCTGAGTAATCTACAATATTTCTGATCATTATTTTTGGGCATGATCTTGTTTAGAGTATTCTCTACCTGTAATAAAAAGTTCATATGCAATACTGGTTAAATGCACCCTGAGAAATTTATGCAAACTCATGCTAAGTTCACTGAATAACTAATTTATCATAGTGAGTTAAATCTTGAAATTTTTTGTGGAGTATGTTTAACTCATGACTAGTCTCTGGTAAAAGTTTGAGAGCCATATCCCTAGTAAAACTCTCTGTAGAATTAATCTTAGTTAAAAGCTTGCTGTTTTTGTTCTTTTTATTACCTCAGTTATATAAGTGAATAAAATCTGGAAAAATTTCAGTGCTGAGTAGATGCTATGAAGTTGCTCTCGTAAAATTTGTAGCACCAGAACCCATCTTAAACGTTCTGTACAAAAAGATGAACTAACTAGAGTGATCTACTTGCATGAATAGTTATAGTTGTTGCTTTATGGTTAAATACTGAAATCTATACCATAAGTACTTAATTTGAATCTAGGTTACTTTAGTGTTTCCTCACTAGCTCATTAGTGAATTTGGGTTGTTACGAAATAATGAAAGCATGCCATGTATTGAAATTAAAAATGGAAACCAAAACCCCACTCATTCATGGAGAAACGTAGTTATGTTTACTACTCTATAAATGACTGCCCATGAAATAAACTGTTGAAATCATCACTAAAGTAACTTTCGTTGGACTACAACTTTATCGTGAAGGAAAGAAATTGTTATCCATGAATAACTCATAATCTTGCATTGCATATAGAAACGGTTAATCTCGCGGACGGTGACTACGAATTGGTGCCCGCGGACTCTCGTGCGGAGCAGGAGGTTAATCTGAATTGTGCTAACTTGCTTCAAGATCTGGGCCAAGCCCCAGAGGCTTTTCTGCCTGACAGTGCCCAAGAAGGCAAGCCCCGGAGCATACTCCCACTATCTTTCCGAATTACCATTTCCCACTATCTTTCCGAATTACCATTCAGCTATGTATTTATTAATGTATTGTAATATTTTGTTTTCTGTATTTAAGTTTTCTAGGCGTTGATCGAAAACCTTAGATGCATGATCCCTAGGAACCTATGTTTGATACCGGATCTTTTTATCGACTAGTTGCCATGCTAAATAGGTACGGTAGAAGTCGAGTGGTTTCCTGCCTCTCGCGAGCAAATAGGAATTGTACTGACTTTAATTCCTGTTGAAATGTAAGGACAACGGGCGGGGTTGTGTAGTTGTGATACCCCGCTGGTATAGTCAAAAATGGCTAAGGTCGTGGTGTGTGGCTCATTTCGTTAAGCGTTTGAAAGTATTAGCCACATACCGAGAAATATGGTAATCGGTAAGCTGAAGTACCTGATTGGACCGGCGAGTGGAACGATCTCGCACCCTCCTGGTAGAAGTAGGATTTATATTTTTGTCGCGATGTACGGGTACAGAGTGGTCGGACTCTGTAGTCGGGGAGGGTGTTCCGGATCCACGGACTGGAAAGAAAGGGGAAATGTTGTGTGGGTGACTTGGTTCCCATACGTGTGGTTTAGGTTCCCCTGGCCAGGTTGAAATTCGATTCGGAATCGTCCGCCTCTCACGGCATGAGATTGCTTAATGTTTTCGGTCACATAGAGTAACAAGTGGAACATGATGATGATAATGCTGCTGGTTGATTAAATGATTTGCTCTACCATGTTTGTGTAGAGTTAGTTGCAAATTTAGAATGGTTAATCCCACTAGAATCCGGCTAAGTAAAACCTGAAAGTAAGGATCAACACTTAGCGGCATTTTTGGCAAACGAACCCACCAACCAAAAAGCCTGGCATGTCTAGTTATCGGACTATGTTATATCCGGAGACGGGTCAGTCTTGCTGAGTATTAGTATACTCAGCCTTGCTTGTGGCACTGTTTTTCAGGTACTAACTTTGAAGATTTTTTTGCGAGTCTTACTTGGCCTTGTACTCTGCCTCCGGGGTGGTCTGTTGAGTGGGATGGCCCTTCAGCTGGTGCTAATCACCCTCCCGCTGAGTGACGCATTCGTACGGGCTTTACCGATGCGTCACGTTATCTCGCTAGTTATCTTTACTGCTTCCGCTGAACATGAGACTTAAATAATTGAGTAGTTGGAACTCTGTAGTACTTTGCTACTCTGAACATGGTTTGTAATAAATTTTCTTTCCGCTGCAATCACTCTGAGATGTATGAAATGGTTTGTGTTGTAATCTCTGGACTCACCTTCGTGTGAGTGTTGTCTGCTGATCCTGGAATAGCGTGGCTTTTATCGAGGCTCCACTCGAGGAACTACCGGTGAGTGCCAAATTGGGTCAGAGTTGCTTAGCAACAAAGATCAGTGCACCCGGGCCCAGTAGTTTTGGGTGGTTCCGCCACAAGTTCCGCCTGTGTCGGTTAAGGACCGAGCCGTTGTCGGCCCTGCTGATCATGTTTGAATTGTACTAACCGCCTGCCGGGAGTAGGAGGTAGTCGAAACCGGTAAGTCTAGTACTGCCTTATTTCGAAAGTACAGGACTCCATATCACCTCCTGGGGTAGTCGAGTAGTCGCAGAGAAATGGGGATGCATGTATTACTTTTGGTGGTCTCATGTTGAGCTTGGCTGACCATATGGTGGTGGGGCGGTCCTGTAGTTCGAGGCGGGGAGGGGAAGGGTTGGTGTGTGAGGTCCGACGGGGCTTTTGCGTGCCGTGTTGGTTAGGTCCACCTTGCAAGGTTAAATCGAATCGATTCGCCGTTAGTCGCTCTCGGATATGAGCACATTGATCACTACGTCGCATCGTATTGTTATGATGGAATGATGAGTATATTTATATACATATGATAATGAACATATGGAATTATTATGGATTGCACCTCTATGATTGCTATAGTTGGTTTAAGCAAATATTGGACTATAGTTAATTTATATAGAATCTGGAGCTAAAATATGATAATTTAGGATTTACTTTAGTCACTGTTTTCTGCAAAATAACCACCAGCCAAAGGCCTTGCATGTCTAGATATGTGGGATATGTTATACCCACTGGTCGGGTAAGTCTTGCCGAGTATTAGTAGACTCTTACCTCTGTTCGAATCTTAGTTTCAGTAACGCAAAGTGTGTAAATTATGTATGTTTTAAACTTAGTTTGTAAAACTTACGGTTGAGTTTTGTGTATATTGTTGTATTTTCGAATGTATGTCGTGTTTGTACTATCTGCGCCCACCTTCGCGTGTGACTATCGGAGTTATTTCGATCGGGACATGGGTTGAGAAATGATCGTCAAATTAAACCATTAAGTTAATGCGCCTGTGTTCAAATGACGACCGTTACTCTTAATTTAGTTAGAGTTTTAATTTGTTTCCGTCACAAAATGCAGCAGCAAGAAGCAAGAGGTCGGCGGCAGCGACTTGGCACGCCATTCGCCACCGCCCTTAATTTGGAAAATCATAACGTAGTTGTCAATCTGGAGGCTTTTTTCTGTGGCCGTAATCAAATCCCCTGCCCGGCGGCCATGAGTGCCTTTTAGCAGAGGAAACCACCCCACTCCTATTCGTTTGGTTGTTTGGAGGCTTCGATCACTGCACCGCCCACCACTTCGTCCCGGCGTCGCCGTCCTCTCCTCCCTCCCTCCCTCCCCCGCTACCGCCAAAAAAAGAAGGAAAAAAAAAAGAAAGATTCAGGGGGGAGCTCGGCATCTTCGCCGCGGTTTCAGAAGGCGGCCGGCGTAGGACGCGCGCGCGAGTCCGTCCCCCGGGCATAGCCGCCGGAGCCCGCGGGTCGGTGTCGGTGGCGCCGGCGTTGGCGGGCGCCGCCGTGGGGGGGATCACGCCGGTGCGGCCTGCTCGGGTCGATTCCGTCCTGTTTCCGTGGTATGGAACCCTAGCTTTGATCGGATGGGACTGCTCTGTTCATTGGGGATCTCTGTTTTCCTCCGGCGGATCAAATAAAAATCCCACCTTTCCTCCGTTTCCTTCCTTCAATCCCCGGTTTGGTTTGCTGCGTGGGGGTAACCTAACAATGCGAATTGCTCAATCGTTTATGGTTCCATTATTAGGCCCTTATTCATGATCGACCGATCTTGCATGCAGAAAAGGGAAATTTTGCAGCTCAATTCGATTTGTCCTGTTGCTGCAGGGACCAAGGAAGGATATTCGATATGTTTCTTGGTAATTTGTCGTCGCTCGGTCAGGGCCAGGGTGGACATTAGGTGGCTACGCGCTGTTTTTCTCTCTGGAGATGAATGATTCGGTGCTGGAAGATAGTCCTACTTTGGTGATTGGCATTTCAGAGCCAAGTGGAAGGACATTGTTTCGCCTTCGAGACCGAGCTGCTCAAGGAGGAACTTCTGGCACAGCCATTGTTCATTTGCTCTGCGTTGGATGAATAACCAAGTTGGTTCCAACCACCAGAAAAACTTGGATGTTGTCTATCAAGATCTGACCAAAGTTCTAGGTCGTAGATTTGACTCTGAGAACCTTTCGGATGTCTCAACTACTGTTTTTCCACTGAAAGGCGTTATGGATCCTACAAATTTCTTGCATCTGAAAACAGTGCCATCTGAGAATGGACTCAAACCAGTTGAAAATCAAAGCGATAATCTGCTGGATATGGCTTGTGAAAGTCCATTTTCTGGAAAAGTCAAGTTCATGTGCAGCTTTGGTGGGAAAATCTTGCCAAGGCCAAGTGATGGGAAGCTCCGGTATGTGGGTGGGGAGACACGTCTCATCTCCATCAGCAGGAGCTTCTCATGGAAAGAACTCAAGCAGAAAACTCTGACAATCTACTGTCAGCCTCATATCATCAAATATCAGCTACCTGATGAGGATCTTGATGCACTGATATCTCTTTCATGTGATGAGGATTTTCAGAATATGATGGAAGAATACGACACTCTTGAGAAGGCTAACGGTCCAGTTAGACTAAGGATATTTCTTGTTTCCCTGACTGAATGTGAGGATCCATCATTGGATTCAAAGAGCTTGGAGAGTGAACCGGAGTATCATTTTGTTGCTGCCATCAACAATCTTGCACAGCTGGATCGGAGCATCAGCGGCAACAATTTAATGAGCCAGCCGAACCATCAATTGGATAGTTCTCCACTCCCCTATGGAGACTCACCTCTCTGTCCAACCAATACAGAAACTGGAGCCATGGATTCTGTTGGAGCAGCTCTTAGTGAGCCTTCCTCTCATTTTTTTATTGCTCCATACACACAACAAATGGTGGCGGAATCGTCAACAACTTCGTCCCCGAGCTTAGGTCAGCAGAGGACCATGCAACAGTCTAGGATGCAACCCCCTGCAGATGAACCCACCAGGAATCATGAACATGTTAATAGAAGTGAGATTTGCAATGGTTCAAATTTGAAAGCCATGCCTCCAGGCCATCTAAACAAGAAGCAAAATGATGCAGACAAGAGTGTTGGAACTGGATCTCCCATGCATCATGTTCACATTCAAAGGCAGGTAAAAGGTTTAGCTGGAAATGATAGTGAATTGATTCCACGTACCAACTATGATATTTCTACTCCAGTGGAAGCATCCTTGTATTCTGAAAAGGCCCCCATGCATCCGGAGAATGCAGGATGGGCACCTGGGCTGCAGGAACACACTGCTCAAATTCTAGGCATGCCTCATGCCTTCTCAGATCCTTTGCTAAAGGATATCAATGATGTACCTGCATCCAATTTGTCATTACCTGCTGATTCCTACATAACCCAATCGTTTTCCCACAAAATATGCCAAACTAATGAGTTGGAGAGAACAATTAGCAGGACTAGGCCAGCTTTTGAATTTGTTAAGCTCCCTGACATTGCCTGTACAGATGAAACAAATTATCTTATCTCTAATCATATAGACCAACGGTACAATCAAGGAGTTATTGGCTCAGCCAGTCCACAGGCACCAGTATCTTACCAACATGAAAGTTTGTCTAGTAATGTGACACAAAAAGGTCATGATGGTGGCCCTGTAGTTCAACAGCAGGATAAGTTTTATCGTCAGGATAAAAATGCTGGTCCAATTGTTGCTCCCTGGAACAATTTTGTTGATGCAGGATTGATTTATCACACACCTGGTGCAAGGTTGTCCTCAGATGAGCTAGATGCTCTAGAAAGTTCAGTTCCAAAGCCAATGCATGCTACTGATCATTCCCTTTCATATCTTCTTAATGTATCCCAAGGAGGGGATTCAAATCGTGGATTACACATAGAGGAACTGAATTCAGGGCCTATAGAATATGGAACCACTGGCTATGTGCATGGAAAGGATAAAGTTGCTCCAGAGCCCCATATTTTGTTGCCTATAAACACTTCTGAAGCTTTTGCCTTGGAAAAATCAAAGGTCAATGGAGAAGCAAGTGCTTATCAGAATGGTAATCTGTGCCCATCATCAGTGCATAACTCTGGTTTGGCTACCTCTCCACATATTGGGCTGATTGATACTGATCTGAGCATGAACTTGAATGGCAATGGTGACCTCTCGTTGTCTTCATCTCAAAATCCAGTTACAGATGGTGTTCCTAGGAGAGAGGACCCCCTTCGTGATTGTGGCCACATTGCCTCTACTGAAGGAGTAATTGGATTTGACCATACCATCATCAGTAATGAAAGCATGAAGCTACCACACAGGATGCATGATAATGCTCAAATTAATGTGCCTTTCATAGTTGAGGATGTGACTGATAATGTGCCTTCAGGCATTCCATCATCCAGCTCAGGTGTTCCTCATGTTGTAATAGCAGCTGAAGAACAGCAAGAGGTGATTATCTCATCACAAAAGGATGATGATATTAGGAGCAATGAGCCAGAGTTTGCTACTGAGGTATAGCCTATATTATATATTTATCATGCCATTTGTTCCAAGTTGATTTTTGAGGATATCGTGTTTATTATATCAAACCTTAGGATCGTGATGATGGAGCTGTTGATGGGTCCATTAGTGATGCTGCGGTTGCTGAACATGAAGCTAGCATGTATGGATTGCAGGTGCAGTTCTCATGCTCTAAATTTTTCTTGAGCAAGATTGCTATTTGATTTGCAAAACTTTGCCATAAATTTTATCTATAACATGCAAGTAATAGAAAAATGTGGTTGTCATGATTTTGATGACCAGATCATAAAAAATGGTGACCTTGAGGAGCTACGTGAATTGGGATCTGGGACATTTGGAACTGTATACTATGGAAAGTGGCGAGGAACTGATGTTGCTATTAAGCGTATTAAGAAAAGCTGTTTTGCTGGGAGATCATCTGAACAAGAGAAACTTGTGAGTAGTGTTTCCATCAACATTTTAGTCATTTGATTGCTTCATCATTTATGCGAAATCCGTTGACACCAGATGCGAGGACACTGATGATAAGGATAATATTGTTATTGGAACTGAAGCCTTTTCAACTGAACTCATGCATTCTTATTTTCTTTTTTCTGAATTTGATTTCAATCTTCTTTTTTCTACAGACCAATGACTTTTGGAGGGAGGCACAGATTCTTTCAAAGCTACATCATCCAAATGTTGTCGCTTTCTATGGTGTGGTCCCTGATGGAACTGGAGGAACATTGGCAACTGTGACAGAATTTATGGTGAATGGATCACTAAGGAATGTTCTTTTAAGGAAAGACAGGTGAGTTGTGTATGTTTCTGTTAGGCACTTTCCACTCTGCACAATGATGTGACTGTTTACTAGATCCGAGCAGAATGCTTGACCGTCGGAGGAAACTTACCATTGCTATGGATGCGGCATTTGGGATGGAATACTTGCACTCCAAAAGCATAGTGCATTTTGATTTGAAATGCGATAACTTACTTGTTAACTTGAGAGATCCTCAGAGGCCAATCTGCAAGGTAGGTTTGATTCATATTGAGCTCTCCATCGAATTATTTGAAATTGTGTTCGTTGCTAATGAGCAAAAATTTTACCTTTTTTTGCCTTTCAATTTTATGTTGTTTAAACTGTGCCATTAATCATTCGTAACTAATTTTCAGGTTGGAGACTTCGGGTTGTCAAGAATTAAGCGCAACACTTTGGTTTCTGGTGGTGTGCGTGGCACTCTACCATGGATGGCACCGGAGCTATTAAATGGCAGCAGCAGCAGAGTGTCAGAGAAGGTAAGGTCTTTAATCAGGCTCCAGATCATTGTCTAGGACAGGACTCCAGACCATTATTTGCAGGTGCAATCATGATGTTCCTGATATGTAACTAGTTTTCACACTGTAGGTGGATGTTTTCTCATTTGGTATTGTTTTATGGGAAATCTTGACTGGTGAGGAACCATACGCAAATATGCATTGTGGCGCTATCATAGGTATGTCTTTGCCATATCTCCCTTGTTTTAACTTCCATTATCCATCAACCAGGATAGGAACTTAGGAAGAAATAGAACAACAATCCTTCATCCATTCATCGCTTTCACCGTCTAAATTTTCATTGTTCAGTCCTCTAATTAACTTGCATTACTTGTCCTGAGAAGGCGGTATTGTCAGTAATACTCTCCGGCCTCCAATACCTGAAAACTGTGACCCCGATTGGCGAAAGCTGATGGAACAATGTTGGTCGGCCAACCCTGATGCCCGGCCCTCATTCACCGGGGTCACTGACAGGTTACGGGCCATGCCATCAGTACTTCAGCGAGAGGAGAGGACAGGCTTCGGGGACCAGATAAAGCGCGATAACATCAGCCAGCAGATTATTTAACTGCCATAGGCTGCATCAGTTCTGCACTGACATGCGAGGCGCCTATATGTGCATAGAGTACATATATACATACATGTATTTATTGGTTATCGTGTGTATTCTATTCTGCTGTATATATGCTTCTTGTAAATATTTTTTTTAACCCCCCATGTTGAGGGTTTCTGATGTAACTACATGTATCTGAGTTAACAAGTAGTGCAGGCTGCTGCCTGTGGCCTCACGGTTGTTAACAGTTTTGTGTGTAGGTTGTGATGGTCTACCAAATAGACCACTCGTGCTTTTTTGGGCCTTGGGTTGTAAAAATATGAGTTGGACACTTGTAATAACATAGTAGCAGATGAATTACTGGCTATACTGGCATGGCACTTTTGTAACTATGAAATTTGAGAAATATATGGAACTTTTTGCTTGGCTGAACTGGCAGCAAATTCAAGGAACTTGTGACTGTATCTATATGTGCTATGGACTTCAATAACATGCTATAATTCGTTTGTTTTTGGTAGCAATGCAGATTCATTTGGAACATTGCTAATTCAGAGCTCGTTTGGAAGAGGTTTTAGCGGCTTCGGTTTTACATGTTTTGCGCAAATTGAGATAGACATTATAGCGTGAAGCTGTTTTATAAGCCGAGTTAAAAATAAAATCAAAGCCTGACGAAGCTATTTTTGGGGCTTCGCCACTGAAACCTTTTGGGGAGAGCACATCCAAACGGCCCCTCGCAACAAGCCGACGTTGCATTGGTGTCAGAACGGATAAGGTGTCTCCATTGGATTGGATGATTTCTGGATCTGAGACTCCTGGCTCTGATCTTGATTCTTCACATCATTTCCTGGCAGCTGCTGCTGAACACTGACCTGAGGCACTGGTCATGCAATGTCAGTCGTGGAGCTAATGTCGCCGACATGGACGTGTACCTCGGCCACCGTGCTGATCCCATGCTTGGACGGTGGATTCTTGCTTGCCCTAGTTTTAGGTGGTGTTTAGATGCGTAAACTTTTGGACGTAAAGTACTGTAGCACTTTCGTTTGTATTTGGTAATTATTATTCGATTATGGGTTAACTAGGCTCAAAAAATTCGTCTCGCAAATTACAGACAAAATGTGTAATTAGTTATTTTGTTTAGCTACATTTAGTACTTCATGCATGCGTTCAAAGATTCGATGTGATGGGAAATTTTGTAAAGTTTTGAAAATTTGAAAGCAACTAAACAAGGCCGCTCTGCCGAGACAACCCAACGGTACTGTGGTCCTAGTTTAACCTTAAAATACAATGCCACCGACGATTTATTATCATTGCATTGTTTACTGCTTGGTTAAGCAGCTTTCTGACCTAACCAAACTCCGCTAGGCTTATTGTTTGCAGATTAAAGCTGGTAAAGTGTTCATTGCAACTGAAAGGTGGTTTTGCTGCCTCGTCAGTGCCCATTTCTGTCTCTGCTACTTTTTCCTGCACTGGTGCTGAATTACCTAAAAAGCCCACGATTCCATTGGGAATGATAAGTAGGTAAATCCTTACGTTACCTCAATAAAAAAAGGATTTAAAGAGGGTAAATTTCTTTTCGTTTACATGCTATATAGTCAATCATTCATTCACACCAAATGATGTGTTCTACGTAATTAAGGTACCGCCATTGCGGCCCTTTTACTGGCTGAACTGACGCGTGACAGCGTAACTTTTATTGAGCACAGTCGTGTCATTAGAATCTGATTAGTTGGCAGTAAAAAGGAGAAAAAGACAGCGGAATGTGCTGGAGGGGTCATCGTCAGCTCATCACCGCCGATGACCGGCGGAGCGAAATAAACAAGAGAAACAGGCGGCGGCGACACGTGAAACCATGTCCGGCAGCTACCCGTTTCGAGCTCCGAAGTCTCTGCCCATTTTTAAAATGTTTTAAGCGGTGATTAATTGTGGTTAGAGTGGTGATTAAGCAGCTCCTTGGCTCCTCCGATCCATCGCCGTCTATAAATAGGCTCACCATCACCACCTCCTCTCACTCATCTCACCCTCTTGAGGCTCACACAACTGCCGCCATTAGCGTGCTCTCCCTCTCACTCAAGGTCTCCGATCGAAGAATCAAGCGAGGTCAAGGGAGCGGCTTGCCTTGCTTTTCCTCAGCAGCCGGCCATGTCGTCGTCCATGGTGCCGTCCAAGAACCCGCCGCCGGCTGCCGGGTACGGTGGCGACGGTGAAGGCGGCAGCGTCGACGCCGCCGCGGCGGCGGCGCCGGTGACGAGCTTCCTGTACTTGCACCCCGGCGCGGGGGCGCTGGACAAGGACGCCGTGCTGCGCCGCATCCGCCACCGGAGGCGCCACAACCGCCTCCGCGACACGCTGCGCTCCATGCTGCAGGCGCCGCCGCCGCCGCGGCCGGAGCCGGAGATCATGGACGGCGCCGAGCGGCAGCTCCCGTGGCCGCTCGACGACGCCTTCTCCGCGCCGTAGCTGAGTGCAATTAGGCGCTCCTCTCTTGTGCAGATTAAGCAATGCCATGATCCAGCGTGCGCCTCGCCTCTTCTTGTGTAGATCGATGAAGAACAGGCGAAGACAATCGAGCGCATTGCTTAGCGCTGTAGTAGATGTGTGCGTTCCTATTGTAAATTATACTGCAAGGATGGAGCCATGGATGCAAAGATTATTCTGACGTCTTCTTCGTATAATTGCTTGCCTACTTGGTGTAGTTTTGAATCATGATCGAGTTATTAAAGAATGTTTGGATCAAATGTTTAATTTAATTTTTGTCTTCTTTTGGATCAGGATTTAAAAAAATTGAAAAAAAGGCTTCAATCTGTAGGTGTGGATACAATGATTGGAGTACATCATATATCATTAGAGACAAGTTTCTTGGATTCAGATATTTTGTTTTAATTTTCTATAATGTTATGATGGATGTTACTTCATCAGGTCCCAGCTAGTACTTAATAACCTGGCGGTGTGCGAAATGGTTAGGGCACCCCACCAAGGATATGATAAACAAGGTGAAGAGATATTTCTTGAGCAAGTGCTGGGCCAAGAACTCATGATTTTGCGCAGGTAGATTATTTGGTACACATCAAACATAAAAAGCTGGATGCCAATCATAAGTGCTGAATACTGATAAGTTCGTAAAAATTCAGCCTTACTATTATTCTTTCATGTGTCAACAAATACCTCATGTTGGATTCAAGAGGGTTACAACAGTATATATCCCCAAGAGGATTACAGTCATACGTTTCACCAACAATTTCAATCTTTTTATAGAAACCTATCATGTATCCCTGACCTTTTGTGCTCTACAGACAAAATCTGAACCGTCGACGTAAAATTTGGCTATAATGGTCACACTAAAAGAATGATGATGAATCTGTATCGTAGAATATGGCTAGAATCCAATTCATACTGTATGGTTATTACTAGAATCCAGTAGCCTGTCTCCTTCCGAGGGCATGTCGGATGACATCTCCAGGTTTTGCTTGGCTGTCATCTTGTTCCACTCGTTCTCAACTCGGAAGAACACCCACTGCCACCGTCTCAGTATTTCCAGTGCAGCTATGGCGAACACCGTCAGGTAGTTGTGTCGAAGATGTGCCGAGAGCTTGTATGTCCATGCGCATCGCAGAACCAAATTGCTGCCTAGTACCCAGTAGAACACCTGTAGGGCATGTATAGGACAGGTGACAAAACTGTCCGGGAGTTAATTAAGAGCATGCATGTGTTCAAGTTCATACCCAGTTCTGCCCATAAAGAAGATTAGTCCATATGCTTGGGTTTTTGAACATGAAAATCCTGGTTAGGATGCTGCAGGGACAGAGTAAAGATCATTAGCAGAGATTGGATGTGTATCACACCGTTGAATGAGTAGCAGACAATGTAGAGGTGCCATACCTCAAATCCCAATCTCGCTTTATATCCCAGTAGAAGGAATACAGCGAGTTTATAACACTAGATATAAGCCAGAGGGGTCTGTAAAAGCTAACCCACTGCTCAGGAAATACATGATACTTGAGAGCCGAAAGAAAAATAACTGGAACTGCTGTTGAGTACTTGAGGGCTGGATTTGGGATTAAAAAATGGCAAGTTATTACAGAAATGGGTATAGAATAAGGTTACAAGTTATATGCAAAATAAATGAACAAAGTGGATGCATGATGAATTAATACCGTTCAAAAGACATGTCTTCTCCTTAGTATCCTTGTACTGTCGTAGACATTGGAAGAAACGGCACAAGTAGGGGAATACGAGAGCAAGAGGAATAGCAATGGAGTGACTGCCACAAATAGAATCTGCTTCAAACCAAGCAATAGTCGCAACCTGGTATGGAAATGAGGAACATTGCAGAAGAATGGAATCAGCTCTCACAATAATTTAGAACTGATGAGAAATGCAGATAACTAATAGCATATGTAAGAACCAACCTGGCGATTCACCATGCGACAAACTGAACGCTCCAGATCTGAGAACACCTGTTAAGATATGAAACAAATAAAAAAAGATCATAAACAACAAAGATTAAACATTATAATCAATAAGTTTTCTACTTGCGTAAAGTAAGAATCCGTATCATTTTGTTCAAGTAGTTAAGAAGATAATTTTTGTCTTCCATATATACTCCATTCATTTTTTAAAGAATATCACATTTGCTTTGTCCCAAGTCAAATTTGTCCAACTTTGACCGAGTTTATAGGAAAAAAATTATAATATCTACAATACCAAATTTGTTTATTGAATCCACTATGGAATTTGCATATATTTGGTAGTATAGATGATGTTATATTATTTAATAAACTTGGTCAAAATTGGACAAGTTTGACTAAGGACAAAGCAAATGTAACATGTAAAACTACATATATTAGGATACACCAAGATGAAAAACAGAGAATCATGTATTATTGACAGCGAGTACAATATTTTTGACATGGATGTAGGTCAAATTAAAAGAAAATGACTGCAAGTAATACTTCTTGATAAACTAGGACATACCTTTGACATGGATGTAAAAATATCAGCCAAAAAGAAGTCGGGGAATGTAATTGCCTGCACAAAAGATATCAGGAAATCATTAAATTTGCTTTGATCAAGAGCATATAATATTGTTTTGAAGCATAGCGAAATGTAAAACCTATCTGTACTCATTACTGGTAGATATAAAGCTTACTTGTAAAGGCAGTACTATACGCCACACTGTCCTCAGAAAGTAAAATCTTGATGATATGTAAAACATATCAAAAGGGGAAAAAAGGATCATCAGAAGGATAGCATACAAGAGAACCTGAGAGGCAGAAAGCATACATCAATTAGTTCATCGCGCCCTATAAATGAAGACTGATGCACGACTGAGGAAAATAGAGCAAGATATTCTCGCTTGCAACTTTGGGATGGAATTGGACAGCACATCCCATAGAATTTGAAAATAAATATATAATATGCAGCTGAACCCAAGTATATGTACTTCTGTATCGTTCACTGAGATGCACCTTTTCACTGAGAACAGTAAGTTCAGTGCTAGAAAACAAACAAAATGAAAACTACCACTCAGATCTACAGTAATACTTTAAATAGTTAGTGCTCCGATATTATATTACAACAAATCATCAGTTCATGAATTAACAGTGCCTAGGGGCCCAAGAATCATTAAATGTCCAGCAACATATCGTTAGGATATACTGTCAATAGCAAGAATTCAACGAATTTATCCTTACATGGATTTGATTGTTGTTAAGAAATGTTGGTCAGGTGGAAGCATTACCACAAACATAAGTAATAAGACAAAAGGTCATGGGCTTAAGCACACAAGAAAGAAGAATAAAGCATTGAATGAATTACTAGTAAATAGGTTAGATATTACACTGGTTGAGATGCTGCAAGAGACACTTCTCCATGTGAGTACAGATATAAGTAAGCTGTCATGCTTGTGGGGACAATTAAAGTCAGCCAAGTAGCACACTGTCATTGGAAAACAAAAGGCAAGTGTTAACGTAGCAGGTGAATGTGTCAAATACAGAAAAACAAACATGAAATGCGTCTACCACAACATTAAAGTCAGAAAGAATACTGCTCATCTGACAGATAGAACATGCAACAGGCACAAGTCATGTTCATTGAGAAACAACAATAGAAACTACATATTGAAAGCAGGATAAATTTGTTTCCTCATAAAAATCTACAGGTGTAGTTGAATTTGCAGAATTTATGAAATAACAGCATGATAGAAATCTGTGAACTTAATACTCAACATCAGCACATATATGATAAGGACAAAAAAGGTTCAAATATTCAGAAATGTGTTACAGCAGTGTTTTGGCAAATGCATTGTTGAAGAAAAAAAAGGCATTCAGTGCAGTGTTGAATCACTCTTACTCTCTCCTCACTATCTATGACTACCCAAGCTGCACTGTAGATAGATTTCCACAGGAAAAAACAATTTTGGCAAATCAGGAATCAAGTTTAAAAATGGAAAGTGCAAAGATGAGTGTCATAAACATACCCTCCATATCTCTCGGTGAGATAAATGTGTCTGTGCAAGATCAAAAACTTTAGCATAGTTGACAGATGATTGCGCCAAGACCCATAAATTTACTCCCCATAACCAAATCATCAAAGCCTGTAATGAAAAGTATCATAATTAATATGGATGCATATATACAAATCGAGGCTTTGATGTGTCTTCTTTTCTGCAGGTACAGATTGTTCAGCATGACACAAAGTACGGTGATAAAATAAACTTACGACAAGAAGAAGAGGATTATAGTACAAGAAAGCCTCATAAAGGAACAAGTCTCGCAGATCAGCACTCATTCTCATAACTGAGTCCCAACCTATCTGTAATGGGCAATAGATATAGTGAGTTACCACATAGAGGTTAAAATCGTGCATAAGAAAGGTCATGCATACATGATGGCAAGACTGACCTTGCAACAACATAAGCCCCATAGGAGAAACAATATGGCCTGAAAAAGGACAGCCTGGTCAGAAGTCTAAAAAGCATGATTTAAATACAGATTATTGAGTTGCATGCACCAACCAATTCAACCCAAAAGCTTAAGCTGATGGGGAGAGGTGGGCAATTCACTTATATTCCAACACTCCCCCTCACGTTCAGACATGGAATAGGAGCGAGCAACAATTATTTTATTTAATTGCACTAACCAGGATTCGAACTCGAGACCTCTGGCTTTGATACCATATTGAGTTGCATGCACCAACTAGTTCAACCCAAAAGCTTAAGCTGATGGGGAGAGATGGGCAATTCACTTATATTCCAACACAGATCTAGGATTAAATGAAAAAGGGTGCTTGCAGGGAAAAAATACTGTAACATCATTTCCAATATACCCTGGAATCAGCTAATGCATAATAATGTAGGAGCAAAGAAATATTTAACTGTTAGCATTATAGACTTTGGCTGCACAGAGGCAGTTGAATAGCATGTCATAGGAGAACATAAAAAAGAAGCTTATAATGGATGATGCGAAAGTCTTTTTTTTATTCGATTCAATATTTTCAGTCATTTTCCTGGAGAATCAGATGTGTAGGTTGAGTTCTGGTAAAGGATTGGTAACTTCTCAATATAAACCCCACATGCTGTCACTACAATATGAGTTGTGATTAATAGAGCAGAGATTAATAGAGCCATTTCTCAAAAATCCAAACTAGACCCTTCATTTCAAATGGGGCCTCAAAACATGCTAGTAGTTAACTGTCCGGCAAACATTAGCAGCACTTTCAAACAATGCAGAAAGTAGATGCCTACTAAACAGAGTAACTCGATGAAAGCTAGCTCGGTTGCTTTAAACTACGATGGTGTATCTATCGGGAGGTGAATTTGGCTATGAGCACTTGACTTGAAATCAGTGTACTCGTGGACGTGAATTTGGCTATGAATGAGCACTCGACTTGAAACCCGTGTGCTCGTGGTTGGATAACTCATCTCATTTCACAGCACGACGGAGGGGGCCACCAGGTTGAAACCGGAAGGGTAGTAGAGATGCCGAGCTACCTTAACCCGCCAGAGGAAGAGCGGCGAGGGCATGTTCGCGACCGCGGGGATGGCCGCGCCCTTCATCTCGCCGCCGGCGCCGCCGAGCCTGTGCGGCCTCCGAGCCAGGGGGCGGTCCTAGCGCCTCGACCAATATGGGAGGGGGGAAACAATAAACCCGTGTCAGCCACACGAACCCAATCCACGACAAACCCCCGTCGCCGGATCAGATTCCGATCTCCGACGAACAGCCCCCACTCACCAGCAAACGAACGAATCACTCGACCAACCAGCCCGCCCGCCGACCAATCCAGAGCCAGCCAGCCGACCCCCGCGGATCTCCTCTCCACCCCCGCGGCAGTCCACGACGGGGGAGGGGGCTGGGCGAGGACGCCCACGACGAAGCGGGGTGCGGAGGCCGCGCCTGATCTGGACGGGGGCGCTCGGCGCGCAGCGGAGGGGGGAATGGCGAGCGCGACGAGATCTGGGAGGAGGTGGGGGGAGGGGAAGAGGAGGGCACGAGGCGGCGTGCGCGTGCGAATGGGAGAAAGCGAACCGGAAGGTACGGGACGGAGAGAGGACGGGGAGAGCAAGTCCGACGACGAGTTTGACGTGTAAACGAACCCACGACTGTATTTAAAAAAAATTAATGAAATAATTTAGTTTGCTTTGTACTTCCGGAGCTGGAGCTGGGATTTATTTTTCAAATTTTATTAAATTTGTTTGAATTCAAAGTGTTTTCCTTGGAATGTGGAAATGCCACGGCACGGCGGGGAAGGAGAGAGAGGTCGTCTGCGGGTGTATTTTGGAGTGCTCCTACTCCTACACTGCACTTTGCTTGGAATTGGAGAAATCACCACATGGATCAAGGTACACCGTCTCCGCCAGTGGAGTTTTGGTTCCTTTCGCTTTCTTCTTAGTTAGGCCTAGACAAAGTTTTGTAACAATAAACTTTCTAATCCGGTAAAGCCCTGCCAAACTCTTTGTTTTCCATAATCTCTTGGTCCTCCGAAAATTAGAAGCTTCTTTCACCTGAGATGTTATTTGGTTCGTGTTGATACGAAATTCAACCAAACTCACTTGAATGCGCTAGAACGCGTGGATCGTCAAAACGATCTTTACAAACAGGCTCTCTACACATCGACCGGTCTGACCGGTTCTTCAGCGAGCACCGTGCTGTCAGAGCTTGGATGACTAAAATTGCTCTGAAGTCGGCAGGCCACTCAGAGCACCTCCATAACACCATAGATACGCAAGAAGAATAGAAGACGAGGGTTGAAAAAGTTAGGGTTTGAGAGATAAAAGCGGTAAAAGATAAATTGTTTGATCGATTGGATGTCCTCTATCGGCCGTGACTCTTCTATATTTATAGGGAGGGGAGAGAGGAACAAACACGAGACAAAAACCTAGACCGACAGAAGAAATCACATGTGACTACCTACAGTGGTGCTCTGCTGAACATGCTGTCCTCCTTTCTGACGGGCGTAGAACGGCACAAACGAGCCCTAATGTACAATTACCAGGGGCAGGCAGGCTATACAGTATATTACAAGAGGGGGGCAGGGGCAGTCATCTCCCGGACATGAGGTTCACCAGGCCTTGGTTCTCCTGGTCCTGGATCGCGTTCATGTCCCAGAACTCGCTCGTGGATGACAGCGTCATCAGCGCGACGATGATGGATCTCATCGTCGGCCTCGTCTTGGGGTCTTCCTGCGTGCACGCTCTTGCCAGCATTGTCAACTGTGTGCAAGGCGAACCATGTGTTAGCCTCACATGTTTCACGAAACATAGGAAAGATGGTAGAGGCAATTCTGCAGCAGCATTACAATGCTCAGTCTGCGGGTTGGCTATAAGCCTCTAACCTTGAGAATGGAGTCGATGGGGTAATCCTCGCCTAGAGCCGGATCAATCAGTCTCTGGAGGCTTTCCTGCGGATCCGGTGTGCTGAGAGCCTCTTCAAACTGCAGTTTTTTCAGTATGGTGATCCGTGAACCATTGAGCAGGAAATCATTGAACTACAGCAAAGCATCCAAATAAAGCCTGTACTATAGCTTTGGAAGCCATAATGTTACCAGTATGCTTGCAATGGGAAAAGAAAAGGCACTCAATTTCTATTGCCAAAACATCTACAAACACATGACAACAAAAGAACTGCAAGATTAATTAAAACAAATCCTCAGTCGTGCAACTCAGACATAGCAGAAGATGAGAATGTTTTACACTAGGAACTAGGAAGTAACAACTACCTAAAAAGCATTGGAGCAGAAAGCAGTTTCTTTCCTGGTGGATAAACTGGCTAAGGCCTCTGGGTTTATAAAATGAGAATGGAAGCCAAAGAAACACGAGAAGCAGAACGTAAGAAGAGTTGATTTAGCAGGACAATTACCAGATAAACCAACCCCTTCACATCACTAGCAGACTCAGTTGATCTAACAATAGCTTCTTTGGCCGAAATAAGTTCATAAAGAACAACGCCAAAGGCAAAGACATCGACCTTAGGAGATACAACACCAAATTGAACATATCTGCAAACATCATAATCCATAGAAGTCAATTTTTATCACACATGGTGGAATTCTAAAGGTTTATACAAAACATATTCGACGGCATATAAGCGTTCAGGGCGCGTACTCTGGAGGCATGTAACCAAATGTACCAACAATTCCATGTGTGGGCGGCAGTGATGTATTGCCAACTTCTATAAGTTTTGTTAAACCAAAATCTGCAACCTGGATCATGGATATAATTATTACACGAATGTGGGTAAGACATCTAAAAGAAAATTCATTAACTATTCAAACCTTTGCACGGTAGTTCTTGTCTATCAAGATGTTTGCTGACTTGATATCCCGATGTATATATACTGGGACAGTATGTTCATGAATGTACTCAAGACATCCTGCTGAATCTAAGGCAATTTGAACCCTGGCAGCCCAAGACAGAGGTTGATAACCTATATGAACGTGTATGGTGGTTAATTTCTACAGGAAGTGTCAGAATAGGCACAGATAGCCAATCTAAGAGGCGAAACATAACACATTACCAGTTCCACGCAAATGCTGGCTTAAGTTTCCATTCTCGATATATTCATAGACAAGGAACAAAGAACTCTTAGTGCAATAACCAATCAAACGCACCTGTGTGACGAAAAATGTATACAATGGCAGCAAAAGAAAAATATATGGGTTAATCTGAACGGAGATAACAGTGAAACGACATGATTGTTCCAACCTACAGAAATTTTATACTACTTGACTGGAATACAAGATTTTTTTCAAAAAAAAGGCCCGACCCATATATTTCCACAACCTTGATTTAAGTGATGTGCCCAACCTTCCTGTACAAGGGTGATGCCATCCATTGCCAATAAGTAAATAACACAGAATCTCATCATAAAGTGATATTGAGAAATTTGAAGCAGAGTATTGCAATCCAAGCAATACAAACAAGTATACAAGTAATAAAAATTTACACTCAAATTATGTTTCTGTGTACTATTTGAAGTTGAAACTTCCCCTAAAAGGTTTCTTCAAACAGAAACTTCTCCAAACATAAATGAATGATGATTCATTATTTTATTGTTATAAGTAAATGAAACATATAGGAAGCCTAAAAGAAAAAAAAATCTACTATATAACATGCCACCTTAGCAAATAAGAATAATAATAATAATAGTAACAAACAGAGGATTCACTAACCAAATTCAGATGATGAACATGTGTCAAAACCTTTAACTCAGCAAGGAACTCACGACGAGCCTGCATATCCATTTTCTTTATGGCAGTTTTCTGGAGACACCCAAAGGCCAAAGTAAAACATTACAAATGATGAACAGAGTGTAATATTTGCATGTGCAAACCCCCATAGGAAGGTGATGTTTGCAAGTTTGTGAAATGCACTTTAATATGTTTAGTATCAATGCAACTATGAAAGTTTAAACTAACCTTGCCTCTGAGCTCAGCATAATAGACAACACCAAAACCACCTTGCCCAATTTTATGACTCATGCTAAATCCTTCTGTGGCATTGAAAAGTTCTTCATAAGAGAACTCTACTGATTTGTCAACAGTAATTCCTGGCATTCCTGAGGCACTATCAGCTTGACTGCTTGACAAGGCAACTTTACCCATGGATGCTGTAGCAGCAGGAGAAAAATAAATACTAGTAGTTCAGAAATTTGTTGAAGCTCCATTCCATTGTTATTATCAATATGAAGTACTGTAAAATAAAAAGGAAAATAAGGGGAAAGAGGAAGTAGTATTTAATGTGTTGATGCCAAAATTTTGCAAGGGTAATTTTGGAAGAATAAATGAAGCCAGTGAAGAGTCCTTGTGAAGGCTGATGGTCTGTTCAGTCAAGCCGTTAGAAAACTTGGTCAAGGCTGACGTAAGCATGGTCAAAGGCCCGGTCAAGGGACGACTCAGATGCAGGTGTGGATCAGATTGGAGACTGATGCCAGTACAAGATCCAAGCATATTACAATTCCTTTTGGAAAGTTTTGTGAATTTAGTTGATTTGGTTGTTTTCTTTCGGAACAAGTTAGTTGCGTCGTGATAGGCTAGAAGTTTTAGTTTGCAGAGTATAAATAGTAGACCTTAGGGCTTGTAAAAAGGACAACCAATCAATCAATACACTTTTTCCTCGGCTTCACGCCAAAACCCTAAAAGTAGGAGTATAGTAGTTTTCTGCAACTTCTTCGATGAATAAGACTGCATCGCTTTGATCTTGGGTCTGCTCGTAAGCATCGTCTTACCAGATTTGCTAAGCTTCAATTACGGGCGCATCGATGTAGTTTCATTTAGTTAATCTATCAAGTTATCCGATCTCTTTTATTTCGAACAAGGTTGCCATTGCTTCAATCTCTTGTTTTTTTTAGTTGAGTTCACAAGTTATCGAATTTGTTTTAATTGCTCATAAGGTTACACCATGCAATCTCTTATGCATAATCATTAGATTTCATAATTTATCTCATGATGATCATAGATCTATCGCCTTCTTCTAACCGTTTTCTTGCAGTATCTTAATAGCTGATAGTATTTGTGATCCTCGTCATATCATAAAATTGGTCAAATCTTGTACCTTGTTATAGCTAATCTTATCAGCTAATTCATTTAGTTTGGCATTGCTATTTCAGAATGTCTTGGTTAGGTTTGATATTTGAGTAGTGATGTTAGATTAAATCTTATTTGTCTTGTTCGATCTACTGTAATTTGAGTTATCAATTGGCTGTCTTAGCTGATTAGATATGCGAGCTAGATCTAAGTCTACTATAATTAGATCCGTCGGCAAATTTCACGTGATTTATCACCTGGTTGTTAATGTTTTCCTGGTTAGGTCCGATCTGACTAATGGTGACGATAATTTGAGTTTAATGAGTTAGATGTTTTTCTTTACAGCTAGATTTGCTTTTGGTTCTAGCTGTCATTCTTGAATCAGCTCTATAGTCGATGGTTCTTCTTATGTATTGGATGGTTTGGCCAATGCCTCATGTTTTTGAACTATTCGGAATCCCACTCAATGTGTTCCTTGTTATTTATTGATTAAATGCTAAATTCGACCGTCAACTATACTAATTAAATACTCTTCACCAAAGGGCTTCCTTCGACTGTCTTTGTGGAGTTTCCTTCCAATCTGAACATCTAAGGCATCGACGAACAGACTACAGGGGTGTGTTAGCATGTGTGTATATGGGCCGGCCTCTAGCCGTGGTCTGTAGCTGTGCCGGCCTCTCCGGCTGTGCGCCTCCCTCCATGGGACAGTAGATTGTAATGGATTATGCAAGGAACTCCTCAAATTGATATTGTTTCTACAAACTAAACGCTTGGGCTTCCTTGCCTATATATATGTACAAGAGCGCCTCTCCATAATCAATCTATTATTTTCCGAGCTATGTTCGCTTTCAAACATTATTTACCCAACAAGATTTTCAGGTTTCTAGACACACAATAAAATGGCTTCACAGGGTAATCATCGGAGCATCAAAAGGGTCAGAACCTTAACCTACCAAAAACCAACATTTATGGTTGTAGGCTTCCGATATGACAAAAAGGAAAATATTAACTTGCAACTGTGGAATGTGGCTTACAAATGATTTTCCATGGAAGACGTTTAATTTCTGTTGCAGGGTAAATACGCGTAGAAAGAGAGGTCCACAATATCATTACCAAGTTGGGTAGAATCTTCGGATGATGGAAGAAGGGAAGCCTTCTTCGCCTTTCTTCGCCTATAGACCATGATGTACAAAAAGATACCCAGTAGCAGTGCAGTAACACCACCAACAACGCCTCCAACTATAGGTCCTCCAACTTTCCTGGTGCGGCTGACGGTGCACCCCTCGCCGGCGACGAACTCGTCGCCGACCATCCCGTCGCGGCACGCGCACCGGTGCCCCCACGCCCCGTCCGGCGTCACGACGTCGCGGCACGTCGCGTTCGCCGCGCACCGGCCGGCGGTGGCGTTGTTGCACATCCCGTCGAGCCACCAGCCAAGCTCCGCCACGCCGAACTCCACCGACGGCACCCCCTGCGGCGTGTCCCCGTACAACGCCGCCGTCAGCACGTCCTGGCACCCGGCGGCCTCCACCTTCTCCCACCGCATGAACTGGCCCTCGCCCCGCGCCGCCGCGGCGCTGCCCGGGTCCGGCAGCGCCGGGGTCACGCACGTCCAGGCCGTGGCGTTCCGCCCGCCGCCGCCGCCGCCGCACCCCGCCGTGCTGAGCAGCTTCGCCATGAGGTCCGACGGGACGGTGCAGCTGGAGGCGGCCGCCAGCGCGCCGCAGCCGCCGCCGACGAGGAAGATCCCCGTGCGGGAAGAGACGCCGTAGCCGGCGCCGCTGAGCGACGCCCTCGTCTCGGCGACGGTGCGGCCGCAGGAGGTCGCGACGGAGACGACCAAGGTGGAGTAGTTGGGGTTGAAGGACAGTATCGGGTACGGCGGCGCGGCGCCGCGCGGGAGGAGCGGCGCGCCGGCGGTCTGGTTGAAGGCCAGGATGATGGGGCAGTCGCCGGAGAAGCCGAAGGGGTAGGGGACGACCGTGCCGCCGCGCCGACGGTCGCACCCGCCTCCCCCGCCGGCGGCGGCGCCGGCGCCGGCGAAGAAGGTTGCATGGGGGATCGATAGGAACAGGAGAAGGAGAAGGAGGGACATGTAGGCAGGCAGCCAGCTCACTCTGCTGGTCTCCCCTCTTTCCTTGGAGTACCTTGGATGATGGCTTGCGGCTTAGCTAGTGGTCGCCTAGTATTGGAAAGCTGGGACATGCCAATGGAGAGGAGAGAGTCGGAGACGATGGCCGCGTGCTGTGGGCGCAATAGGGCCAGGGAGAGGAAGAGGGAGAAGAAGATGGATCATTGGCAGGTAATAAGCTTGATTGATCAGTCAATAAGAGTATATGGTCAGGTCAAGAAAACACATTCTGAAAAAAATATATTTTTTCTCCTTCCGTGATGATGATTCCCCGAATTGTTTTTGCTGCTCTTTTGACTCACTGCAGAGTGCAGACCCGTGAATTGAGAATCCCTCGCAGTTGCAGACCTGGCCTTCCCTGGGGCGTATAATCTGGGCTGTTACGGGTGTGTTGATCAGTGGCTCGTGGCGGGCTGGCGGCTATCGAGCAGCACTAGCAGCCTCACTGAAGTATTCAAACCCTTCTTTTTAGGCCAGACAATCCTTCTCCAGACCCCGCACAGTGCGGGAAGCCTACGGCACTGGGTACGCACTTGTCTGTTGCAGAGGAGACCATCGACCACGCCACCACCCTTGTTCGCCTACGGACACGGCAAGCCGTGACCCCGCATCCGCATGGCCATGACCACCCGCACGCGTACAAGCATGGCCACGAGGTTATCCTCGCCACGGCCGTTGCTTGTGCAGCAGCAAAAGCTGGAGCCTTGAATCCACGGCCATCGCCCCCGCGCTCTCGCCGTGGGCGAGCACGCCACCACTTGGCCATGCCGAGCACCGTGGCCTTGCCGCCCCTGCTCCGCTGCGATGCAGTGGAAGCCGAGCCTCGTTCGCCCCTCCACCCCGTCGTGCTGCCGGCCAGAACGCCGATGAACCGTCCGTAGACAGCCATAGGACCACCTTGTCCCAGCGTTTTTGTGCAGGGACCCCGCCGTCGCCCTCGTTCCTCGTTGCAGCCAGACACCGCCGCGGTCCGGCCTTGCCGGCGTTCCGCGAGCGTCACGTCGCGGCCACGGCCTTGCCATGCGCCCGCGCGTGCGCTCCGTCTTCCCAGAGCCCAAAGGTCGAACCTTTGCTCGTGCATAGCCGCACACACCACCGCGCCGGCCCAGAACTGAACGGCCGCCGCGCCATGGCCACGCCTTGGCTTGCGGACGCACACACATGTGCACTGCCCCGGCCGAAGGCCAGGCCCCTTTGGCCCGTGCTGCTCACAAGCACCTCACGGCCGTTGAACCCAACCTCGCCAAGGCTGCCTGTCGCGTGCACTCGTGCACTGGCCAAGACAGGGCCTTTCTGCTCCCTTCGCACACGGACGCACGTCTCTCAGCTAGAAGGTCGGACCTTGCCCTCTGAACCTGCGAGCTCCGCCGCTGTGCCGCGTCACCGTCGTGTTCTGGGGTCGCCTTGGCACGGTGATCATGTTGCTCAGCCACGCCGCTCCACCTTGTTGCTGTCTCGCCATCGCCGCGGCCCTGGAACGCCAGGGAACCGCGAGCACATGTGCCTGCACACGAGCTTGCCGCGGACACGTCCACCGCGCGCTCCACACACATGCCCAGCCGGCCACGAGCTGCAGCTTGCCACGGCCGCGACCTCCATCCGCTTGCACGATGCTGCCTAATTGCTGCCTTTGGCTTAGCCTTGCTTGCTTGCCTCGGACTAGCCACGGCCCGGCCAACGAGAGATGCACCTCACGAACGTGTAAGCCTTCTGGTTGTCTTTTCAAATCCTTTAACCAAGCCAAAGCCAATCTGTGTGCACTTGCTAGTGCATAGCCAAGGCAAGCACGTTTGGCTTCTAAAGAGCTACAGCACCATGCAAGCCTCCTCCACGTTGTAGCTCGAGCACACGTTTTGCCATGTGCACGTTAGTCTAAGCTGGACTTTAACCTTGCTTGTGTTTTGCTTGCCGTGGCCTGCCTTGCCAAGCGCACGCGCGCACCGTTCCACCATGCCGCCCTAGCCACCAGCGTTCCGCCGCGCCGAGCCCCGTTGGAGCCTGCCCAGCCCCGCCTGGCGGCCGTTCTGCCGGCCTTGGTCACGCGCCACACCTTGCACATGCACGCGCCCACGCCCGAGCCCTTTGGCACGCACGCGCACAGGAGCCTTGGCCCGACCTTGACGCCTTACCACCTCGCCACCGCCGGCGTCCGGCGTCGCCACCACTTGGTGTCCACGCCGCCGCGAGCCCGTACCCGGCCTCACCTCGCTGCCGACCCAGCCGCCTGACCCAGCCGAGCCCGAGCGCCGCCGGCCGTGTCGCGGTTTCCCGCACACGCGCACGTCGCTGCCCGCGCCGCCGTCCTGCCTCAACCTGCCTTGCCCTGGCCGCCGTCGCCATCGCCATTAGGAGGTCGAGCCACCGCCGGACCAAGCCGTCAGAGGGAGGAGCCGCCGACCCGCGGGCCTGAGCTGTCAGCCGGTGAAGGATGAAGAAAAGAAAGAAGAGAAGAGAAGAAGGAGAAGTTGGGCCGCCAGTGAGCCGGCCTGCCAAGTCCGCAAGCCGACCCACGAAGCCGACGTCCTGAGCCGGCCTGCTGAGCTGCGAACCCAGCAGCCCAATTCGCCAAGCCGGCCTGTTGAACCCGAGCCGAACCAAGTCGAGCTAAGTAGGCTGCCGAGCGGCCCAATCCCAGTTTGAGCCTGTAGACCGCCAGCCTTTCTTCTTTTTTTTTTTGGTTAAACCTGACACGCGGGACCCACTGGTCAGTGACCCAGTGCCGCTAACATGTGGAACCCACCTGGACGCGGACCCAGTTTGACATGTTGACTCGGTCAATGTTGACCAGGTCAACGATGACATCATCAAAGGCCATGATGACGTCAACATTTGGCGGACCCCATGCTGACGTCAGCAGGACACGTGGCACTCCCCGGTGCTGCCACGTGTCAGCCTGAGTGTTTTTCTTTTTCCGAAAACCTTTTATTAATTCTAGAAATTGTTTTAAGCTTTGGAAATTCATAATAAATCAACCAGAGCTCCGAAAATTATGAAACCAGTTTCATAATTCTTCTAAAATCATGATCTACGTGTTAGAATAGGTTTTGTTGTGAGTTGAATTTTATTTGGATAGTTTTGTGCATTATTGCACTTTGGCCCCTGTAGTAATTCGTAATTACGGATAGGTCCTGCTGCTGAAGAGAAGATCGACGCCCCGGACGCCCAGAAGACCCAGGAGGATGTCCCGGACTACAAGAAGACCCTGAGGACCCCGGATGACTACGAAGAGCTGCCAGGTTCACGCCCATCTTTGACTTGAATACCTATTAGGCATTGTTTGCTAGAATTGCTATTGCTTTACTTGTGTGTGTGAGATAAGCCTGCATGGCCTACTTATACCATATTCCTTGCATCCCTATACCTTGATTGATTATTGGATGCTTTGGCTACTATGAGAGTGATTGGGTATGGGATTCCATGATATGATAGTCTTGGCATGCATGAGATCTACTTTGTGAGGAGCCAGAGATAGGGCTTTTAGCGGGGGCAAGCGACTTGCCGGGGATGTGTAGTGGGCACATCCTGAGGAGCACCTGTGGCGGGTGCGGGATGAGGAGGGGTGTACCTGTGTGGTTGCCCAAGGAGAGGCGATACCTGTTATGGGTGCCTTTGGCGGACCTTTGTGGAGGACTGCGCGAGATGTTTGCCCCGGCAATATAGTTCGAGATAGTGCCCCTAGTGACGGAACTATGTCAAACGTGCACACCACTTACCCCCGTATGGGCAGGGGTTCCAGCCATTTCTAGCTGTGCGGTACCAGACTGTGGCTGTGTTTAAGGAGAGGGTAGGCCGAGCACGCCCATGGGAATTCGGGGTGCGTCGGGCCTGATCGGGTGGTCCGACCCTAGTCTCCAGGAGAGGGTAGACCGCGCATGCCCAAATCGGGGTGCGTGGGCCCGGTCGGGTTCTCCGACCCCAGTCTCCGAGATTCTCGAAGCCATGACCAAGTTAGAGATCCACAGCCCCGGAACATTCCTTGCGGCGAATGTATCCCACCCCGAGAATGCAGGATGGTACTGTCATGGTTAGGGAGTTATGGTTGTAGGCTGTGTCTCAGTTGGGTCGCTCCTGGCTTGCAGCCCGAGAGGGTACAGGTGTACAACCCCTGCAGGGTGAAAACTATATGTATAGCCGCGTACTCGGTCATGTACATCTCTTGATCCGGTTGCACTTTCATAGAGTAGTGAACCCCAGTACTTCTACCTTCCTCTATACCACTTTCCCCTGTGGAGTCAGATGAGGTGCAGGGAGAGGGAGTTTCTTGCACCAATCTAGGATGGGTGAGAGACATGATTATGGATGGTGACGTAAACCTATCCCATCCTTGGGGATAGTTTGGCAAGATGCAGGATCCGATCAGGAGTTCGATGCCAACAACGACGGATGGTACGATTGAAGCTTAGAAGCCTGTGCTACGCTCAAGTGCTGCCTGTGGAGATGAAGTTCGAGTTGAAGGATGGCCTGAAGACCAGCTACCGCTACCGTTTTCTGATTGTTCCAGTTAGCCCAATGGGCTTGTAATAAAAGTTTCGTAGTGCAAACCCTCTGGATATTGTAATAATTAAATCTATGTTTGAATCTTTTAAGTGAGTATGAACTGATTTACTGTCTAAAATGAGTTCTGTATGTGATAGCTACTGATCAAGGGACTATCACGACGATACAGGGATTCGGTTTGTCCGTCCGGAAACTCGGGTCGTTTCAGTGTTAGGGAACAGTGATTCATGCTGATCTTCATGCATGGGCAACTAAATAAAGTCTATTTGCAAAACCTCTTTAGGGATGAGTGTAACCTTTCGTGACGAATCTAATGAAAGTAATTAATTGTTAATTTGCTACAGTGATGTTACAGTGACCATCCTCTAATCGTGTGGTCAAAGGCCTCAATAGATTCGTCTCGCAAAGTAGCGCAGGGGTTGTGGAGTTAGTTTTGCAAACTACTTTTATTTAATACCTCTAATGAATGGTCAAAATTGCTACAGGGCCATCTGGATCATTGGCAGGGAATAAGCTTTGATTGATCAGTCAATCAGAGAGTATGTATATATGGTCAGGTCAAGAAACACATCTTAAAAAGTATTTTTTTTCTTCCGTGATTATGATTCCCCGAATTGTTTTTTGCTGCTCTTTTGACTGACCGGAGACCCTTGAATTGAGAATCCCTCGCAGTTGCAATCTTGTAGACCTGGGGCGGGATCGCGGATTCCACTTGCAAGCGCGAGGGTTTGTTGCCATACTGGCGCTCGATTACCGATGTCCGCCTAGCTCGCACGTCACATGTGGATGCCCACCTGATGCTTATCTTAATTTTTCCGTTTTCTTTCTCCACGTGAACGCAAAAGCAGAACATCCATCCAGCCCAAGCGGTGCTGCTGTACGGAAGTAGCAACCATATGCGGTAACCTCGATAACCAGAGCGTGGGTTTGGGCACGCTTTTTTTTTATTAGATTTTTTGTGCTTAATATTTTTACTTTGTAACTTCTTCTCGTAAATATTTGTGAACAACTTATGAACATAAATTTTGTTTTCTTACCATGTGTGCATACAATCTATACATTTTTTGTATAACTTATGAACAAGAATCTATGTGGATAATTTCTTTTCTTTTCTTATTAGATTTTTTGTGCTTAATATTTTTACTTTGTAACTTTTCTCGTAAATATTTGTGAACAACTTATGAACATAATTTTTGTTTTCATACAATGTGTGCATATAATTTATATTTTTTTGTATAACTTATGAACAAGAATCTGTGTGCATAATTTTTGTAGGGCATGTATGCACATAATTTTTGTATCATACAGTTTATGCAAATATTTTCATGATTTCATGCATAACTTATGAATATAATATTTATACATAAATATATTTTTTTTCTTATAGTTTTTAATAATAATGTACATAGTTTTTCATATATAATTTATGCTGACATCGTTTGGTTTTATATTTTGTTTCACATAAATTCTTTTTGTTCAGAATAATAAAAGAGAATGGGGATCACGGACTAACGGTGTGCATGTGGGTGAACAGTGTATTTGGATTGCGCAGGCCCTTGGAGTCGGCCGGAAAGACATGCAGCACAGTGGGAATGTGAGGACTACGGACATAGGAGCCGGTAATGATGGATTTTGTGTGATCGATTGCTAGAAGCTATCCTAGCGCGCGTGAATTAGAATGCCCGGGTGTGATCTGGGCTGTTACGGGTGTGTTGATCAGGGGCTCGTGGCGGGCTGGCGGCTAGCCAGCACTAGCAGCCTCACTGAAGTATTCAAACCCTTTTTTTAGAGCAGGTTTAATGGTTTCGCTAGCTCGTCGGGGTCTCGTGGTCCAGCGTACACGAGCTGCTGAGTTGGTGCTGGCGGGCTCCACATTCTTTAATGCTCAACGCATGACGTGCACGAATGGAAGGAGAGAGATCAATCCAATTAATGCTTTCGCCCGCTCTCGCCGGCGTCTCACGAATTGCCTGTTTTCTTCTCTCTCATCGTTTCTCTGTCCGCCAGCTAGGAAAATCATGACGTGTGCATGCATTTCGCCCGCTGATGTGGCTTCATTATACTTGCTCTATAGGTCATGGCTTGCATCCTCCTAAGTCCTGACTGCGGTCATCGAGGGAGGATAATCACACATTCTGAAAATGTTTATGTGTCGGGGATTGTTCGGGTGGCTGTGACGTCTGTAACCTCTGACCCTCTGACAGCCCACTGCGTATCCATCAAATTCATAAAACGAATTCGTATAATAGCACTTCACATACTTTTTCCTTTTCTTTTACTTCTTGCTTCACATTTCTTCAAATGAAAACATACCAAATTACCCCTATTGGTTAGAGAGCCTCCCTTTCATCGTTTCATCAAGATTTTTTTTTCAAACGAACCGGCAGAAGAGCTGCCTGCTATATTAAAAAGAAGAGTGCCCGACGGGCGAGTACAACAGAGGAAGCACCATACAAAGCTCAAGGCACGGATCGTCGGAAAAAGGAGATCGGCCGGCATGAACGAAAAGCAACAGAAAGAAGAGCGAAAGAAATAAAGAAAGAAAACCGAGGTTCGACTAAGCCCGAAGCGCCGACAAACGCTTGGCTCCCGCCGCCATCCAACAACTCGCATGGTCTTTAATCTTGGAGATCAGAGCAGGGCATGCCGTTTCCTTGTGCTTGAAAATCCGAGCATTGCGTTCTAACCAAATCTCCCAAATGACCAATATGATGAGGGTTCGAAGACCCTGTCGTTTGAAGGCCGCCGCTCGATCATGGTCCACCACTCCTCCACCGATTGAAAAGGTTGTCATGCTGTCGGATGTAGTCCTTCTACCATAGCCCAAGTGCTGATGGCGCCCCAAATTCGCTTCACAAAGTGACACTCTGCAAAGAGGTGGATCCCAGTTTCTTCTGTTGTACGGCATAACACACACCTGTTGTTGTGCGGCCACCCCTTTGCTCTTAGGCGATCAGCAGTCCAATTTTTTTTGGATGGCTAGCCAGCTAAACACTTTGCACTTCGGCGGCGCCCAGACCTTCTAGATGAGTTTTTCGAAGTTGGTGGAGGTCGAGCCTATGAATTGTGCGTCGTAGGCTGACTTTGTTTTAAACATACCATCTGCAGTGAGTTTCATCAAGATTGAACCGTGGAACAACAGATTTTACCATGCTATAAATGTGTTGTAGCATTCGTCATCTGATAACTCGTTGCCATGTGGGCGGTTGGTAGCCATCTGGTTGTTTTAGATTCTGCAATGGTTTACGTTGTCCGTGACAATTCATTATGTTAAATTGGTTTGGTTAACACGTAATTGAAATATATATTATAGATCTAAAGAAAAGCATCAACCAAAAGATAAATAAAATGAAAAATCAATCGTTAAACCTTCCAATAAATAGAGTCTTATTCGTATACATCATATAAGAAATATAATTTTAGTATATCATACTACCACACTAGCACATATCTTTTGGTTAATTCAGTTAAACTGGTTAACACCGTAAAAGCTGAATAAATCATCTAAACTAATCACCGATAAACATATTAGATTTTTCCGTCACATACCACACTATAGCATATATAAATTTTAGTTCATTGGGCTCTAGCTTATTGGGAGGTAAAGGAGTTATAGTGCCTGGGAATCAGTCGACAAATACGAAGGGCAAGATTGTCTTTTGCTTATGGTAAAATCATGAGAAACAAATTAAAACAGAGGGAAAATGTGGACTGGCTAGCGAGCTGCCTGGCAGGTCACCAACCAAACATGCCCGGCCATGCGGAAAAAAATTGGATGGGGACCGTCCGCAAACCGCCGATTGTGCGGACCCTCTCCTGATGGCCGACGCGTGGCTACTCCAGCGATCCAACGCCCGCTGCTCACTCGGCTCCCACACGGACGATTCATCCCCTCAGCGCTCGGCTTGCAGGTTCTCGGCTGGCTTCGCTACAGCCGAGGAGGGTCGCAGCGCTCGTACTGGGCAAAAACGCATCTAATGGTCGATCTTGCTCGCACGCCGGTGACAGTTCCGGCGGCACGCCGCTGACGCACCTGCTCGATCCTCTTCGCCATAGCCCACCACATCTAGGACGAACCACTACATCAAGGCCGAAGCCTTCGCGTGGACGACGCAGACGACGGCCATGATCTTGAGAGCAATTTAAGTCAGAAAGAGAACCCAAGAAATTGAAGAGAACCCAGCTCTGTTCTTCAATATCGATCCATCGCGCTCTTCTAGACTTCTATGCCATCCATGCCCAGCCATATATTGTTCGAAAAAACTAGCTAGCTAGCTGATCGGAGCGTGGTTCTGTTTTTTTTAAGGTTAAAGCAGGAGCACTGCTATTTTATTTAAGGAGAAGAAGCATGCAGGTTCAGTACAAGACCGATATTACAAAAAACGAAGGAAACTCAACCCACAGAAACACCGAAGTTAGTAAACCAAGTAAAACACTAATCATGGTTGAAAGTGAGCTCAGGCCCACCGCAAGCAAGCCTTCTAACCGCGACCTCTGCCTTGATCTCTTGCATGACTCGCACTGCATCTGAGTTTACATGTTCAAAGATGCGTCGATTCCTCTCCTTCCAAAGATTCCAAGCAGTGTACATGAGGAGTGCTGCCTTGACCTGTCTTTGCTTTTTCGGTAGACCTGCTAACTCGTTTTGCCACCAATTAGCTACCAAAACATTTGTAGACGGCATTGTGATAAAGCCCAACGTCCACTGTGACATCTTGTGCCAAACCTCCTTCGCAAAGCAGCAGTTCAAAATAAGATGATCAGCCACTTCAGGCTCCTGACTGCAAAGCTGATACACCGGTTCGCAAGGCCATTGACGTTTGAGTAGGTTGTCCGCAGTTAGTAGCTTGGATTGCACGAGCAGCCAAGTGAAGAACTTGTGTTTCCCTTCCGATTCCGCTTGCCAGATGTGAGAGCTGATGAACTGTCCATGAGACCCCGCAAACTGAATATTGTAAGCCGATTTGGCCGAGATTCTGCTTGCCAGATGTGAGAGCTGGTGAACTGTCCATGAGACCCGCAAACTGAATATTGTAAGCCGATTTGGCCGAGTAGTCGCCATGGGCTGTCCATTTCCAACGGATGGAGTCAGGCTGATCAGTCAACTGAATCGCCTGCACTGCGTCCCAAAGGTTTACAAAACAAGCCATCTCCTGCACACTTTGCATCCGCCAAAGGCCCCGCGTCCAATTCTGATTCACCAGCTCCTCCTTGACTGTATGGTTCTTCCTCCAAGCCAGCTTGAACAAGTTTGGGTAGATGTCCATGGGGGCCAAACCATCAAGCCAGGCGAACTGCCAGAAGGAAGCCGTTGCACCGTCCCCTAAAATGACCACCGTGCTCGCTCGAAACAATTGGCGATCGACTGCATTTACCAGAGGATCTGTCCCAACCCATGGTCGCTCCGCTCCGTCCATTGGAACCACAGCCAGCGCAAACGCGTCCGGTTCTGTTTGGATAGGAGAATCGTGTGTAGAGCTAGTAGGCTAGCCGCGTCCAGTGGTGGATGTCGAAGAGCCCTGCGATCTTCCACGCCGTCTTAGCCTCCCGTCGAGTTGTCCACCCCTGGACCGTCATCACCACGCAGTCCCGGATCGGAGTCCGGCTTCCACGGCGACGCTTCGGGCCCTGGGCAGGATGAGGATGCAGAGCTTGGCGACCATGGTGCCGTCGAAGGATAGCCGGACATCTAAGCTCGAGATCGAATTCCGGCGGAGCACGCTTCGACTTTGCGAGCCAGTTGTACTGCAGCCTGGGAGCTTGCAAGCCGAGCGCTATGGGGATGAATCGTCCGTGTGGGAGCCGAGTGAGCAGTGGGCGTCGGATCACTGGAGTAGCCACGCGTCGGCCATCGGGAGAGGGTCAGCACAATCGGCGGTTTGCGGACGGTCCCCATCCAATTTTTTTTCCGGCCATGCATGCCACTTAATCCACAGGCTCCGGCTAGCCCGCCGTGTTTCTTCTACTGCCCGATGGCTGCGCTACCGCCAGCCATGGCCGCCATCCAAGAGCTGGGACGCGCGGCGTCCGATGATCCGGTCCTGTCCGGTCCGTTCGCGCTCCGAGGTTGCGGCCGGCCTGCGAGGTCCGTGTCCGATCGGACACGCGTCACACTCACTGCTGGATGCTCTCGCTGCTTTGGATCGGAGATCAGACGTACACGTACCGGCCGGCCAGTCACTCGACGCTGCTGGAGACAGAGGCGGAGCTGTCAGTCCATGGGCTCCGGCCCCACTTGCCACGCAATTTTTTTTTTGTAGTTATCAAACGCTGCAGTCCATCCAAGTCAAGTCAAGTATCTACCGACAGGGAACAATTCATGCTTCAGTCAGAGTACCAGATTAGGGAAATACGGGTTGCTTACATTGGTTCGGGTTGAAGGGGAAACATTAGGAGGAGGGTCTCCGTCTGCCATTAGGGCCGGCGTGACTGTAGCGTGAGCCAGGAGGCCGGTGTCGAGTCGGCAATCGGCGTTGTCGTTGCGCACTTGCGCTGTGCCCTGCGTGTCACGCGCACTCATCTCGTCAGAGCTGCAGGGCGGATGGTGGCATGGCGGTTGCCGTCGAATCGTCACGTGATGAGATTGCTTATGCTCTCCGCACTGGGGCGCCCTACCCCGCGCTATCCGTTTAGCGTTGCTTTTAGCGCGAAAATTTGCTGCAGCGGGCCGCGCTACCCCGCGTGCTAACGTTGCGGACGGGACTCCCGCGCGCCAAAGCTAGCGCGGTAGCGACCGTCCGCAACGCGGCGACGTGGCGTGGGCCCGCCACCGGCCGTTGCCCCCGGTCGTCCTCCCGCGCTTGCCGCCGCAGCGCTCCGCCGGATCCACGCGCCGGCCGGAGCCCGCTCGAGCGGAGGGAGCCGAGGCCGCGGCCGCGGTGGCCCGCCCCTGCTCGCCGCGCTCGAGGCCGCCCGTGGAGCCGAGCTCGAGGCCGCGGCGGCGAGACCGTCCACGCTGCCCACCCGCGCGCCGCCATCCCAAGCCCTCGCTGGCCGCCGAGATCCAGCCATGGCCGCCGCCCCAATGGCCCCCCCGAAGGCCTCCGCCGCTGGCGCCATGGGGGCGGTGCCCCCGAGCTCGATTTGGGCCTCGAATCGGCCGATTCGAGGCGCCGTGAAGCTTCAAGATGAGTGGCTCCGCCGGCGGGGAGGAGGGGGCTCGCCGGCGGCCCCGCTGTGCCGCGCGAGCAGGGGAGGGGGGAGGAGGCCGGTCGTGCCGCGCGCCGCCATCCCCGCGCGAGCTCCGGAGGGGAGGGCCGCGCGCCGCCATCCCCGCGCGAGCTCCGGAGGGGAGGGCCCCTGCACCTCCGCGGCAGCTCCGGAGGGGAGGGCCGCGCGCGGGGGACCGGAGCCGAGCCGGGCCACTCCTCCCCCTCCGCCGAGGGAGCCGTCCCGCGCACCGGAGCTGAGGGGGCGGAGGGGGAGGAGTGGCTTCGGCGACGGGGGCGCTGCGCCTCGCCTCGCCTCCGGGTCCATGGCGGCCCTCCCTTGCCTCCGAGTCCATGCCGGCGCGGATCTACACCGCCACCGCCCGCGCACGGGTCGCCCTCTGCCCCCGCCGCTCTTGCAAGCCTTCACTGCCGCGGACAGGGCCCAGCACGCGCTCCTCTGCCGCCGCCACGCCCCCGTGCCCTGCGCGCCGCGGAGCTCCAGGAGGCATGCCAGGGAGGGGGAAGGAGGAGGGGGAGGTGGCCGGTGGCCGGCGCGCAGGGGCCGGGGCGGGGAATGACGAAGCCGCTACGTGCATGCCAGTGAGGCGGCGGCCGGGGGCCGCGGCCGAGACCCCCCCGCTGCCTTGCATGCGCGCCGGGGAGGAAGGTCGGAGGAGGGCCACCGGTGTTCGTGGGCGACGGCGCCGGGGAGCAGAGCTGCAGAGGAAGGGTGGGAGGCGCCGTGGAGAGGAGGGACGCCGCGCGGCAGGGGAGCAGGGAAGGGGAGAATAAAAGAGAAAAAAAAGAAAAGGAAAAGAAAATGAGATGTTAGGTGGAGATGGTTGAATAAAATATGTGATAGTTGTGATAGAGTAGAGATATAGAGAATGAACGAGCGCAGCGAAACTGAATATAGAGAGGAGAATCTCGATGACTAGGCAGGAATATTCTTTTTGGAGAGTGAATTTAGAGAGTGACGAGTGCTGAGAGCCTTAGGGCGGAGGAAATCAAACGTCGCACATAGGGAATCAGACATTCGGGCTGTGCTACCTCCTAGGCTCTCTCGCAGGCCGGCAAGCCCATGCATACTAGTGCATACTTAATTTTTTTTTGGGTGGGGGTGGCCCCCCCCGTTCTGCTTGTATACCACATGCTTGATCAACTCCTCTGGCTAGCTCCAACTCTAGCTCCACCACGACCTCCGCGCCCTCGTCCGCCGTGCAACACTCCGCCACGTGCCTGTAACAGAACCACCTAAATTAAATCAGCTTAAATACGCTAACTATCATCTTAAGTATTAATTAAATCATTGCGCACTTAAAACGGTATAATCCGGCAGCCTGTTGGGTTAAGGATCGAAAACACCAGAAGTCTCGCACGAAGGCGAGCACAGATGATTACATGCAAACATAAGTTTTTCAAATTTAAATTACAAACAGAGCTTAACAAAATGAATTTATGGAAAACATCTGAGTTCAAAATGCAGCGGAGTTAAAATAGAAGTTCAATTTGAAAACCACGATACTACAAAGACGGAAGGATGTCACATCGAGCCCACCGATGTGAATCCTAGTCAGCTCCAACCAGCAGCAGCTACACTTGAAAATAGGGTAACAACAAACCCTGAGTATACTAATACTCAGCAAGACCTAGCCGACTAGTGGTATATACTTAGCCGACTCCTAGACATACAAAGCTGTTTGGCTCTGGAGTTATTTTGCTAAAAAACTACTAATAGTGTATCCTTACTTTCAGTATTTTAGCTCAAGTTTATTATACAAATACCGACTAGGTTTGCCTGAACATCTAGAGCACGCATGGTTGATCGCATTATCTTTTCAGAATTTCACAGCCATACCTCATATTCTCAACTTTCCATTCCCAAATTCCATCATTTACTACGATGTGACAGAGAGATCAAGGTTCTAATATCCGCGAGTCACGGCGAATCGATCCGATTTAACCTTGCAAGGTGGACCTAACCAACACGACACATGTAAGCCCCGTCGGGCCACACGCATCAACTTTCCATCCATTTCATATCCATAACCAATTCATCTCCGCCCGGTCTCCATTTTTCCTTTTTTTCTCAATGATTCATTCTCCAGTAACTTTCCATAAGTAACAAGACCTATAGCTCGCGAGTGACAGGAATCACTCGACTTCTACCAGGTCCATATTTAGCAAAGCATTTCTAACGAGCCTGTATACTAGTAGAGACTCATAGGTACCTAGGAGAAACATGCATACTAGAGTTTCATTCAACTCCTAAAAAACTTAATGCACAATACTTAACTAATAACATTGAATACTGAAAATATAGGTTATGCTCCGGGGCTTGCCTTGCAGGTTAGCAGGGTTAGTGAGTACTCCTAAAGCTTGATCAACGGCTTCTCCTGGCTGCGGTTCTCCTGCAGAAGGCTCCTTGACCGGCTCAGCAATCAGCTCATAGGTGACTTCGGTTTCAGCGTCTACACAAATAAAAATATGCCATGCATGAAACTCATGAAAAGATGCAATGCAATGCAGTACCCGCAACTAGAATTATAGACAAAACCGATAAACAACACTCTCAAAACTACGGTCCAAAGGAATGGTGTAGTGCTGAGATGGGGTTTCGGCTGCTAATTCCTTTTAGCCTGAAGTGTCTCCATCAAAGATGACTGGAGTTGCCCTTGCTCAAATCAAGCTCAACTCTGAGGTAGATAATAAGTGTTCTAAACCTCAGCGGCGATTAAACAAGCCTAAGCAAAACCACCTAGCAAAAGGGTGTGAACTACCCATTACAAGAGTCTAACAGATAGAATATGAAATTACGAAGCTATTGCAATTGGTTTTGCATTTGTAGGATTTTTCTAAGAATTTCTATGAATTTTGGGAGATCAGCACACTAAAAAGAACAGTAGACCGGTTCAACCGGTTCACCACACCGGTCTAACCGGTCAAGACCGGTTCAACCGGCCACCGCAAGCGCTTAGACCGCTCACTGCGAGCGGCGCCCGCCAGAGCAGAGCACCGCTCGGCGTGGCACTCCAGCGGCGGCGTTCCCGCCGGCGTGGAGCGGGGCAGCGGCCAAGAAGGGCTGGAACGGGTCCAGTAAGGGTGGGCGGCCCTCGTGTGCGCAGCAACAGCGTGAGAGCATGCCCCAGGGCAGCGGGCGACGAGCAGGCGGCGGTAAGCGGCGGCGCATGGCGGCGGGGCGTGTTCCCGGTGACTGTGGCACACAAACTCAAAGGGGAAGGGGTCGGGGAGATGGAGTAAGATACGAGGAAGCTCACCGTGACCTTCAATCGAACCGCGGAAGGGCGGAGGAGGGTCGTCCACGAGAGGGGCGGAGCTTCAAGGTTAGGGTTAATGGCGGACGCGGCGGCGCAGGGCCGATTTGGCCGGGAAGAGGGGTCGGTCGGCTCGGGGAAGGGGTAGAGGAGGTGCGTGGTGAAGTCGGGCGACTCGGGGTGCGGGGAATCAAAACACAGTGGCGAGGGGTGGCCAGAATCGGCCGGCGCGGCGAGCGGCGGGGCTAGGGTTGCTCGGCTCCTCTGCGTACTCCGTGCGGCGCGAGGAAGGGGAACGAGTGGGCGAAACTGGACTTGGCGTCCGACTCGACAGCGGGGGCGCTTAAGCGGCGATGGGCTCGCCGGCGCGACGTGTGGCGACTCCGACGTCGAGATCGGCGGGGTACTGGCAAAACAGTGGAGGCACAGTGACCGTTTCAAATGTATTTGAGCTGCTTTTGACCATCCAAAACATGAAATTTCATATTGGCACACGAATTTTGGCCAAAATAGAAGTTGTAGAGGAAGAGATGCTCTACAATTTTGGTTTTGGGCAAAACTTGATTCGAGACTCGGATCAGGGAGAAAAACGTAGTCGAACTCAGCTAAGTTGATGTTTACAATCCAACTTGATTAGCGCTAATGTCATTGCTTATGCCTTAATTAGCAATTAAGCACAATATTAGCACCAAGATTAACACTGGGGTGTTACAGCCTTTCCCCCCTAAAAAGAATCTCGTCTCGAGATTCAGGACGATAGGATTACGATACAAAAAATTCAAGGGCAAAGTACCTTGATGCGTGCGTAGAAAATCTGGATACTTGGATTTCTGGAATTCTTCTTGCTCCCAAGTAGCCTCATTTTCCGAGTGGTTACTCCATTGAACCTTATAGAACTTTATAGTACTGTGACGAGTAACTCGATCCTTGTGATCAATAATCTTGATTAGATGTTCCGGATAAGTGAGATCAGACTCTAGCTGAATTGAGTCACTTTCAACAGCTTCAGTCGAAACTCTAAGGCACTTTCTGAGTTGTGATACATGAAAGATGTTATGAATTGCAGAGAGATTTGCTGGAAGATCCAACCGGTAAGCCACAGGACCGCATCTTTCCACAATTGGATATGGACCAATGTAGCGAGGAGCTAACTTTTCTTTTATTCCAAACCATTGCACGCCTTTCCAAGGTGATACTTTTAAGTAGACATAGTCACCGACTTCAAAGGCGAGTGGACTACTCCTTTTATTAGCAAAGCTCTTCTGTCGAGACTGTGCGATCTTCAAGTTCGCTTGGATAAGACGGACTTGTTCTTCGGCTTCTCGAACCATATCGGGTCCAAAGATAGTTCTTTCTCCCACTTCAGACCAATTCAGAGGTGTTCGACATTGACGTCCATATAGTGCTTCAAACGGTGCCATTTTAATGCTCTCTTGATAGCTATTGCTATAAGAGAATTCAGCTAATGGCAAGCATTCGTCCCATTTCTGCGGGTAAGCTAAGACACAGGCACGGAGCATGTCTTCTACAATCTGATTTACTCTCTCTGTTTGGCCATCTGTTTGAGGATGATAGGTTGAACTACGAATAAGATGTGTCCCCAAACAAGCATGCAGTTGCTCCCAAAAGCGAGCAACAAACTGGGTCTCTCGATCTGATATGATGGTCTTTGGCACAACATGTAAACACAGTATGCGATCCATGTACAACTCGGCATACTTTTTTGCCCGATAGATGGTTTTAACTGGAAGAAAATGTGCTGATTTGGTAAGGCGGTCTACAATGACCCAGATCGAATCATAACTCTTTTGTGTTCGAGGTAAACCAACTATGAAATCCATGCTGATATGGGTTATTAAAACGATAAAACGACGAAACGAATAGAGGGTAGATTTTAACGAAACGATGGACGTTTTATAGTTTAAACGGACGTTTTAACATTTAAACGTCGATTTCACAAGAACGTTTTCTCGTGAAAATGTTGTTTTCACGACGTTTAAATGTCGTTTTAATAACCAGGCTGATATCTTCCCATTTCCATTCAGGAATACTCAAAGGTTGCAGAGTTCCAGCTGGCCTGAGATGACTAGCTTTAACTCTTCGACAGATGTCACATTCTGACACATATTTGGCTATTTCTCTTTTCATCCGAGTCCACCAAAATCGTTGTTTCAGGTCTTGGTACATTTTGTTACTACCAGGATAGATTGATAACTGGGAAAGATGTGCCTCATCGAGAATTTGTTTTCTGAGCTCAAAATCCTTAGGCACCACTAATCGGTTCTTAAACCATAGCACATTCTCACTATCTTGGTGGAAACAATTTACTTTCGGATCTTCTTCTGAGATTCTTCTCTGAATTTCCTTTACTCCTTTATCTTTCTTTTGTGCTTCGATGACCAGATCATGAAGAGTAGGAGTGAGTTCTAGATTGGCCAATGTGCCATGTGGTACAATGCTCAAGTTCAACTTTTCCATTTCAAAGCAGAGAGACTCACTTAATGGTATAGCCAAAAGACAATGATAGTGAGCCTTGCGACTCAGTGCATCCGCAACTACATTTGCTTTACCAGGATGATAATGCACTTCGAGCTCATAATCTTTAATCAACTCAAGCCATCGTCTTTGACGCATGTTCAGATCAGCTTGAGTGAAAAGATATTTGAGGCTCTTGTGATCTGTATAAATATTGCAGAGTGTACCGATAAGATAATATCGCCAGATCTTCAGAGCATGGACTACAGCTGCTAATTCCAGATCATGTGTAGGATAGTTCTCTTCATGACGCTTGGGTGATCAAGAAGCATAAGCAATCACCCAATTTTCTTGCATCAGAACACAACCAAGTCCTGTGCCTGAGGCATCACAGTAGACATCAAATGGCTTTGCAGTATCAAGTTGGGCTAAGATTGGAGCTGAAGTGAGAAGTGTTTTCAATTTCTGGAAGGCTTCCTCACACTGGTTACTCCAATAGAACTTGACACCCTTCTTCAGAAGTTCAGTCATTGGTTTAGCTATTCTGGAGAATTTCGGAATAAACCAACGATAATAACTAGCTAAACCCAGGAAACTGCGGATTTGAGGAACTAAAGTTGGAGTTTCCCAATCCAGTACATCTTGTAATTTGCTGGGGTCGACATAAATACCTTCAGCAGATATGACATGGCCTATAAATGAAACTTCTTTCAGCTAAAAGTCACACTTGCTGAATTTGGCATATAGCTGGTGCTCTCTAAGACGCTGAGGTATAATATGAAGGTGTTGAGCATGTTCTTCCTCATTCTTGGAGTAGATTAAAATATCATCAATAAATACCACGATGAACTTGTCTAAATTCAGCATGAATACCGAATTCATGAGGTACATAAAGTATGCTGGAGCATTGGTTAATCTAAAGGACATCACCAAATACTCATAAAGACCATAGCGAGTAGAGAAGGCCGTTATTGTTATATCTGCCGGTCTTATTTTGATTTGATGATAGCCAGATCGGAGATCTATTTTTGAGAAAACTTTAGCTCCGGCTAACTGATCAAAAAGAAGGTCAATACGAGGGAGTGGATATTTGTTCTTGATGGTGACCGCATTCAGAGGTCGATAATCCACACATAACCTCAACCTTTGGTCTTTCTTCTTGACGAATAGAGCTGGGCATCCCCAGGGTGAGGTGCTCGGTCGAATGAAACCTTTGTCTAGCAAATCTTGTAACTGTATTTTTAATTCAGCTAACTCACTCGGAGTCATTCTGTAGGGCCTTCGAGATATTGGTGTTGTGCCAGGTTGTAACTCAATGACAAATTCAACATCCCGATTTGGAGGCATGCCTGGCAATTCCTCCGGAAACACATCGGGGTATTTACAAACCACCAGAATTTCTCCTAAGGCTTTTGCCTTGAGATGGTATACTGCTCTTGTTGGAATCTCATGCTGGGAAAGATGAATCTCCATAGGACCACAGGTAGGAGAATTAAGTTGGATGACCCGAGAAGATGTATTAATGATGGCACAATGCTCTTTCATCCAATTCATTCCAAGGATGATATCTACTCCTTGGCTTGGAAGGACAATGGGTCAGTTCTAGAAAACTTTCCCACTCAAATCAAGGGATACACTCGGAATCAATTGAGTAGCGTGCAACCGTGCACCCGGTGCACGACTAACGTAGGGTCTTTTCATGTGAATTACTGGCAAATTGAGTCGTGCAACACACGCTTGACTGATGAATGCATGAGATGCTCCAGAAACAAATAACACAGTAGCAGGGCAGTGGTTAATGGAGAACATGCCCGCCACTACTTGAGTACCCTCTGGAACATCCTCTAGGGTGGTGTAGTTCACACGACCAGTCTTGACAGGTACAACCTTTTTCTTCTGATTCTGCTGGCTGGAACCTTGACCCGGCGCAGAAGTCTTGCAGTTATTCTGCCGAGGTGGCATAGGGTAGTCAAGTGCGAAGTGCCCCAGATTAGCACAATTGTAACAGGGGTAGTGGTTGGGACGTGTAACTTGTGGCACTGCAGGCCTCTGCCCTTGCTGTGGTGCTAAAAGACGTGGTGCCCACTTCGGCTGTTGCTAAAAGACCTAGCGATCCAATGACCTTGCTGCGGAGGGCGGCTTGGAGCTTGCTGAATCCCTGTCTGAGCCAACTTATACCTCTGGGGTGCATTACTGGAGGATCCCACAGGTGCCTTCCTTTTCTTGTCAGCCTTGTGTGCTAGCGTGGCATCTTCCTGAGTGATGGCCTTATTAACTAGCTCAGTGAAATTATCACAAGTAGTGAGAGCTAGCTTATCCTGAAGCTTTGTATTGAGTCCCCTCCTCAAGCAATCTTGCTTCTTTTCATCTGTATCCACATGATAACCACCATATTGAGCTAACTGATTGAAAGTTTGTGCGTACTGAAGAACAGTTTGACTTCCCTGCTTCAGTGCTAAGAATTCCGCCATCTTTCTCCTCATCAAGCTAGTAGGGATGTGGTGGGCTTTGAAAGCTGCCACAAACTCATCCCAAGTGAGACGTGTACCAGCGGGGAGTAGAGCCTTGTGATTAACCCACCATATTTTCGCTGGGCCTCTCAGCTGTTGCACTGCAAAGGCAGCCTTGTCCACTTCTGTGCAATTGAGAATGCTTAACTTGTCCTCAATGGTGCGGATCCAAGCATCTGCCTCAAGGGGATCATCTGCCTTGTGGAACAGATGTGGTTGAGTGGCCAAAAAACCAACATAGTCAGTTTCTGCTGGTGGTGCTTGTCGGCCTCTGTCAGCATTGCTTTGCACCAGTCGCCTCAACAATTCAGTCTGCTCATTGCGGTCGGCGATAAGGGCCACAATAGCCTGAGCCAAAGAGGGAGGTGGCGGTGGCTGTGCTCCTTGACCCCCATTTCCACGGTTAGCAGCGTTGTTATTGTCTATCTGCAAAAGCATCATCCCTTGGTTAGCCATTCCGTTATCGGGACTAATCCATGCAAATAAAGAATGTGTATAACTAATTATGAACACACAGCATGAACTATTTCCCTCACGATATGGTTCACCAAGAGACAAAATGGCTTGCTTCAGTTGAAACCGCATCTAATCGGATTTGAACATCAGGTTGGTAACTCGGCTAGCCACAAAGTTGCAGTCTTAAGGTTGCCCAACTACTAATAACGAAGCGATCAACCAACTCGAATATGCAAGATGCATGCACGTTCTATCGTTCTCACCCAAACAATTACCAATTATGATATAAGAAGACGACTAGTGGCACAATTACGTACTCCCCCTATATATACTAGTCGTTCCTACGATCAAGGATTTCATAACGCGCTTAACATAGTTAGTTTACCTGCAGCAGAACACAACAGACATATATATAACCACTTCTGGACCCTTCGTGCCAGCACTCACGAACGGCCCCCATGTGTCCTACGCCACACGGGTAACGCATATGCAGTTTTCCACATATTCACACATACATTACCATCCACTATAGAGATGGCACCCAAACGTTCGACACTGAATGGATAGTGCTGCATATGTTACCGGGGCAACGTATTCACTTCCCGTACAAATCGCCTTACGGGACACCCAAGGATACACGTGTCCCAAAGTACACGGTTATGACCAACTGCATAACGAGTCTTCACCTCGTAACATTGTCTTACGAGATGGCCGTGATTACAATCACACGGTAAGAAGTACGCACTCCATATCAGGCGGCAGATAGCGACAGACTCGTTTGAATTGAGTCTTATCACCTCCTCGTATGCTCAACATACGGGACCCGCGCACGTATGAAACACATGGGCTATTCTAAGGACTACCAGAATACTCAGCTTGCTTACCTCAGCGTAGGTGCGTCGTTACAAAATAATAGTTGTGCACAAAAGTAAGATTTAACGAAAAGTAAATGCTGGAAGTGCTGGAATAAAATAGATACTTAGTTGCCACCTAACTCTTATAACACATAATTAGGGCATACGAACTATTTATCCTATTCTTTAGCGCATCTAGCGTCGACTTTTCGAAAAACCCGAAAGTTTTTGCAAAACAAAAGTTGCTTAACTTAATTAAGTACGCAAGTAATCACCCCCAGTGCAATTTAGCTCTGATGCTAGCTGTAGCAGAACCGCCTAAATTAAACTAGCTTAAGTGCGCAAACTATCATCTTAAGTGTTAATCAAGTCATTGCGCAATTAAAATAGTGTAATCCGGCAGCCTGCTGGGTTAAGAATTGAAAACACCGGAAGTCTCGCACGAAGGCGAGCACAAATGATTACATGCAAACAGAAGTTTTTCAAATTTAAATTACAAACAGAGCTTAACAAAATGAATTTATGGAAAACATCTGAGTTCAAAATGCAGCGGAGTTAAAATAGAAGTTCAATTTGAAAACCACGATACTACGAAGACGGGAGGATGTCACATCGAGCCCACCGATGTGAATCCTAGTCAGCTCCAACCAGCAGCAGCTACACCTGAAAACAGGGTAACAACAAACCCTGACTATACTAATACTCAGCAAGACTTACCCGACTAGTGGTATATACTTAGCCGACTCCTAGACATGCAAAGCTGTTTGGCTCTGGAGTTATTTTGCTGAAAAGCTACTAATAGTGGATCCTTACTTTCAGTATTTTAGCTCAAGTTTATTATACAAATACCGACTAGGTTTGCCTGAACATCTAGAGCACGCATGGTTGATCACATTATCTTTTCAGAATTCCACAGCCATACCTCATATTCTCAACTTTCCATTCCAAAATTCCATCATTTACTATGATGTGACAGAGGGATCAAGGTTCTCATATCCGCGAGTCATGGCGAATCAATCCGATTTAACCTTGCAAGGTGGACCTAACCAACACGACACATGTAAGCCCCGTCGGGCCACACGCATCCACTTTTTTCCATCGTCACCACAACATCTGAGTCGCGCCTGCTAAAACCCAGGTTTTGGACCCCTCACGGTGAACTCCCAGAGAACCCGAAGGTGGCATCCATCCAACACACGCCAACTCCCACGCCCAGCGTAGCAGGTAGGGATTCAAAGTATCGATGTAAAGCGGTACACAGCTTACCGGTTTCGACTACCTCCTACTTCCGGCATGTGGTTAGTACTGTTCAATCCTCGATCAGTAGTGCCACAACAGTACGGTCCTCATTCGACACAGGTGGAGGCTTACTTTCCATCCATTCCATATCCATAACCAATTCATCTCCACCCGGTCTCCGTTTTTCCTTTCTTTTCTCAATGATTCATTCTCCAGTAACTTTCCATAAGTAAGAAGACCTATAGCTCGCGAGTGACAGAAATCACTCGACTTCTACTGGGTCCATATTTAGCAAATCATTTCTAACGAGCCTGTATACTAGTAGAGACTCATAGGTACCTAGGAGAAACATGCATACTAGGGTTTCATTCAACTCCTAGAAAACTTAATGCACAATACTTAACAAATAACATTGAATACTGCAAATAGAGGTTATGCTCCGGGGCTTGCCTTGCAGGTTAGCAGGGTTAGTGACTACTCCTGGAGCTTGATCAACGATTTCTCCTGGCTGCGGTTCTCCTACAGAAGGCTCATGGACCGGCTCGGCAATCAGCTCGTAGGCGACTTCGATTTCCGCGTCTACACGAATAAAAATATGACATGCATGAAACTCATGAAAAGATGCAATGCAATGCAGTACCCGCAACTAGAATTATATACAAAACCGATAAACAGCACTCTCAAAACTACGGTCCAAACGAATGGTGTAGTGCTGAGATGGGGTTTCGGTAGCTAATTCCTTTTAGCCTGAAGTGTCTGCATCAAAGAAGACTGGAGTTGCCCTTGCTCAAATCAAGCTCAACTCTGAGGTAGATAATAAGTGTACTAAACCTCAGCGGCGATTAAACAAGCCTAAGTAAAACCACCTAGCAAAAGGGTGTGAACTACCCATTACAAGAGTCTAACAAATAGAATATGAAATTATGAAGCTATTGCAACTGGTTTTGCATTTTTAGGATTTTTCTAGGAATTTCTATGAATTTTGGGAGATCAGCACACTAAAAAGAACAGTGGACCGGTTCAACCGGTTCACCACACTAGTCTAACAGGTCAAGACCGGTTCAATCGGCCACCGCAAGCGGTTAGACCGCTCACTGCGAGCGGCGCCCGCCAGAGCAGAGCACCGCTCGGTGCGGCACTCCGGCGGCGGCGTTCCCGCCGGCGTGGAATGGGGCAGCGGCCGGGAAGGACTGGAACGGGTCCAGTAAGGGTGGGCGGCCTTCGTGCGCGCAGCAGCAGCGCGAGAAGGGCGTGTTCCCGGCGACTGTGGCGCACAAACTCAAAGGGGGAGGAGTCAGGGAGATGGAGTAAGATACGAGGAAGCTCACTGTGACCTTCAATCGGACCGCGGAAGGGCGGAGGAGGGTCATCGACGAGAGGGGCGGAGCTTCAAGGTTAGGGTTAATGGTGGACGCGGCAGCGCAGGGCTGATTTGGCCGGGAAGATGGGACGGTCGGCTCGGGGAAGGGGCGGAGGAGGTGCGTGGTGAAGTCGGGCGACTCGGGGCGCGGGGAATCAAAACACGGCGGCGAGGGGTGGCCGGAATTGGCCAGCGCGGCGAGCGGCGGGGCTAGGGTTGCTCGGCTCCGCTGCGTACTCCGTGCGGCGCGAGGAAGGGGAACGAGTAGGCGAAACTAGACTTGGCGTCTGACTTGGCAGCGGGGGCGCTTAAGCGGCGATGGGCTCGCCGGCGCGACGCGTGGCGACTCCAACGTCGAGATCGGCGGGGTACTGGCAAAAAAGGGGAGGCACAATGACCGTTTCAAATGTATTTGAGCTGCTTTTGACCATCCAAAACTTGAAATTTCATATTGGCACTTGAATTTTGGCCAAAATAGAAATTGTAGAGGAAGAGATGCTCTACAATTTTGGTTTTGGGCAAAACTTGATTCGAGACTCGGATCAGGGAGAAAAACGTAGTCGAACTCAGCTAAGTTGATGTTTACTATGCAACTTGATTAGCGCTAATGACATTGCTTGTGCCTTAATTAGCGATTAAGCATGATATTAGCACCAAGATTAACAATGAGATGTTACAATGCCGCTCTGCTGCCACCGCGCGCCGCTCCGTCGCGTGCCGCTCCGACTCCCAGAGACGATGGTGGCAGTGGCACCGGCAGCACCAGCAGCACATTGCGAGCGCTACGAATCCTGCTATGCTAATGTACAGCAGGACCCTTGGCCAAGACGGAAGGCTCACACTGCTATAGTTTGATGGGATTTGAATGTTTATTTTTTTTCGTTTCGGTTCCTTTCGCTTTCTTCTTAGTTAGGCCTAGACAAAGCTTTGCAACAATAAACTTTTTAATCCGGTAATCCCCGCCAAACCCTTTTGTTTTCTATAATAGTTTGGTCTTCCGAAAATTAGAATTGTACTCCCTCCGTTCTTTTTTATATGACACCGTTGACTTTTTTCTTCAACTTTGACTAATATTATTTAATTAATCAGTTAGTTAAATGAAGTGAAATGAGTATCTTTACGTCTATTATAAGAGTCTCTTGAATGTAACTTGAAGATTTGGTTATTTGCATAATATTTGTAGAAAAGACGAATAGTCAAACGAAAAAAAAAGTCAATGGTGTCATATATTTAAGAATGGAGAGAGTAACTTGGTTTGGTCCTTTCAGCTTGGGTTTGAAATCTCAACGGCACCATTGTATATGTCACATAATTTTCTTTACTGGTATATCCCACTATCGCACGAAGGAGAAGCTCCATGCGTGGTGGGCAGTTTCCCAGCCCAATAAATCTTGCTGTTTACACGCAGAGAGGAAAGGACATGTGTGTACATGCAGAAAAGATAAAATAATGACGTTACCCACATGCAAATAATTTTGAAGCAAAAAAAATCCATAAATCCCAGAGTGAATATCGAAATTAAATTTCGATTGCGCCATTGTATTTCTTATGTGAAGATTTTTAAAACAAGACCACACTTGACTATATTTGGAGAATTTTATTTTTCAAATATTTTTTTTATAAAGCTCGAACGTATGTACTACGGCAAACAAATGCATATCTCTTTGCGAACAAAATATTAAACCCGACGAACAAAGAGTTTTATACCAGGAACAAAATTTTAACATCATAAACAAAATTTGGTGCATGCATGTTGTCAGCAAAAATAGAAGAAAGGTTCTGCGCATGCATATAAAATAAGATCACGATATTTTTTTAAAATATTTTTATAATACTAAATAATTAATTTTAGTTACTAGAAACAAATATTTTAAGAACACGAACAATGATTATTTTCTGCGAACAAAAAGATTAAACATAAAAACAAATAGTAATGTCCAACGAACAAAATATTACTTATCGCAAACTTTTAGATGTACAGATAAATAATAAAAAATGAATATTATGAACAAATGGATCAAAATCACAGAACAATTGAATCTATAAATGTGAACAAATAATTTAGCGTTGCGAACAAATGAATGAAAAATTATCTACCGAAATATTGCAAATAAATGATAAAAAGTGATAAAAAGGAATCATTACAAAAGGAAAAAATAAAAAATAAACAAAAAAAAGAAAGGTGTGTCCATTGCATGTATGTGCATGGAGCATGCAGGTGGCTAGTCAAACAGCTTTGCATGTGAATGGAACGAGGAAATGTGTGATTCGATGAAAAATATAACACTAAAAAGGAGATGTGTAGTTCAAATGGACCGTACCAAACAAATAGTGGTTGGGTCCAATAAGTAAATGGACAGCTGAAGAGAGAGTCTGATCGTTCTGGCGAGAGTTTCAACTTTTATAGCGCGTCCGATGCACAACCTTCTCGGTCGAGATCCCCACGCTGCGATGCGACGACGGACGACCTGACAGCTAGCTGGAAGCGAGTGGCATCGTAGAGAAGAGGAACAGCCTACAGCCGTCCACGCACGCACGCTTCCCGCTCGTGCTCTCTTCTCCGTTCCGGCCGGGAGGTCCGCCCACCAGAGGCTCCGGCGGCGGCGGCGGCGGCGGCAAACCTGGACAACGGGGCCGGTGGCCGTCAGGCGATCGAGCGGCGACGGTGATATATATGTGCGCGCAGCGCGCGCCTCTCTCTCTCTCTACGGACGACGACGCTGAGCACGACACGCCGGCCGGCGTCGCACGCAACATGACTGCGCGACGACGATTGGCTGGCTCTCCGATCCATGACGACGTTGACGTGTACAAGTAGGAAGAGGGGCACTCGAGCAAGCGACCGTCAATCATAGGAGCAGACGAAACGGAACGGAACAGAACCGGACGCGCACGCGATGAATGGGACGGTCTTGGATTCTTTGGGTCCTGGACAGGCAGAGTACATGTCCCGGCGGCCGGAGGCTACTACATACAGGGGCCGGCCGGGGCTACTACATACAGGGGCCGGCCGGGCCGGAACGCGACGTGGCGGACAGATGCCATCGTCGTCGGGTCGGTCGACCATCCAACTTGGCGAGCTGGTAGCAGCTAGAGCTCGACTGGTCGATCAGCCCCACACAGATCATATCATTGCTAAAAGCCGCTTAGATTAGACCATAGAGACTACTGCTGCTGCTGATAGTAGCTGTGTCGTCTAATATTCTTCCGGATGCAGATTTTACTGGATCGATCTAATGATTCAGTACCAAAAACTGAAAGTTTGGTGTAATTATTCATTGGACCGACCCATAAAATTTTAGTGCCAATTGGTGACAAGGAGGCTGGGTCACTCACTCAACCCAATCTCATCGTCGCCTTCATCCTCCCCCATCCAACTGTAATCTCTACCGACAGGGAGCAATTCATGCTTCAGTCAGAATCAGTGTTCTAAAAAATGTTTTTAAACATCGTTTAATCTTGATTAAACGCTGAACGGTGGCCAAGCGTTGCGTTTAATCACAGTGTCGTTTAATCGCAACACACGTTTAATCATGTTCAATCTACGTTTAATCACAAAAAACTCTAAACCATAGGCAAGCGTTCGCCTAGCGTCTAGTGTTTTTTAGAACCTTGGTCAGAATAGTAGAATACCATATTGCCGGTGGCCGGTGCGTAGAGGGTCAGAGGTTACAGACGTCACAGCGACCCGAACAATCTCCCGACACATAAACATTTTCAGAATGTGAGATTATCCTCCCTCGATGACCGCAGTCAGGACTCAGGAGGATGCGAGCCATGACCTAAAAAAAAGGGTTTGAATACTTCAGTGAGGCTGCTAGTGCTGCTCGATAGCCGCCAGCCCGCCACGAGCCACTGATCAACACACCCGTAACAGCCCAGATTATACGCCCCAGGGAAGGCCAGGTCTGCAACTGCGAGGGATTCTCAATTCACGGGTCTGCACTCTGCAGTGAGTCAAAAGAGCAGCAAAAACAATTCGGGGAATCATCATCACGGAAGGAGGAAAAAATGTTTTTTTTCAGAATGTGTTTTCTTGACCTGACCATATACTCTTATTGACTGATCAATCAAGCTTATTACCTGCCAATGATCCATCTTCTTCTCCCTCTTCCTCTCCCTGGCCCTATTGCGCCCACAGCACGCGCCCATCGTCTCCGACTCTCTCCCCTCCATTGGCATGTCCCAGCTTTCCAATACTAGACGACCACTAGCTAACCACCAAGCCATCCAAGGTACTCCAGGGAAAGAGCGGAGACCAGCAGAGTGAGCTGGCTGCCTACATGTCCCCCCTTCTCCTCCTCCTGTTCCTCTCGATCCCCCATGCAACCTTCTTCGCCGACGCCGCCGCCGGCGGGGGCGGCGGGTGCGACCGTCGGCGAGGCGGCAAGGTCGTCCCCTACCCCTTCGGCTTCTCCGGCGACTGCCCCATCATCCTGGCCTTCAACCAGACCGCCGGCGCGCCGCTCCTCCCGCGCGGCGCCGCGCCGCCGTACCCGATCCTGTCCTTCGACCCCAACGCCTCCACCTTGGTCGTCTCCGTCGCGACCTCCTGCGGCCGCACCGTCGCCGAGACGAGGGCGTCGCTCAGCGGCGCCGGCTACGGCGTCTCCTCCCGCACGGGGATCTTCGTCGGCGGCGGCTGCGGCGCCGGCGCGCCGGCGGCCGCTTCCAACTGCACCGTCCCGTCGGACCTCATGGCGAAGCTGCTCCGCACGCCGGGGTGCGGCGGTGGCGGCGGCCGCAACGGCACGGCCTGGACGTGCGTGACCTCGGCGCCGCCGGACCCGAGCAGCGCCGCGGCGGTGCGGGGCGAGGGCCAGTTCATGCGGTGGGAGACGGTGCAGGCCGCCGGGTGCCTGGACGCGCTGACGGCGGCGCTGTACGGGGACACGCCGCAGGGGGTTCCGTCGGTGGAGTTCGGCGTCGCGGAGCTGGGGTGGTGGCTCGACGGGAGGTGCGACGACACGGGCAACGCCACCGCCGCCGCCGCCGGCCGGTGCGCGGCGAACGCGACGTGCCGCGACGTCGTGACGCCGGACGGGGCGTGGGGGCACCGCTGCGCGTGCCGCGACGGGATGGTCGGCGACGGGTTCGTCGCCGGCGAGGGGTGCCGCTTCGGCGTGGCGGCGGCTGGTGAGTGCTTCCCTAATCATTCATTGCTGCTCTAGCGTCGTCATCTGTCATCACGGATGCATACGTGCCGCAGTGGGTGTCTCTAGCCGTAGTGTTAGTGTGGGTAAGTGGGGCCCACTTATGCCACGTCAGCCGCACCCGGAAGTCCTCGCGGGAATTGATTTCATGAGCGAGCGAGCTACTAGTGGCTAATCATAGTTTACTCACTAAACCACCAAGTTATGTTGGTATCCGGCCGGACCGAGGGACTAAATTGGCCCTTTGTGAGAGGCGATGGATGAACTTGAGTTTAGAGGCGAAGTGGATGAGATACACGACTTTGCTCTAAAATTTAAATGAACAACTTCCTCCCATCCGTTTGAAATTGTAGATCATTTTAGCAAATCTAGATGCATAACTTTTACTATATATATCTAGATAATTATTTATCTAAGTACATAATAAAATTATATATATATCTAAATTTGCAAAATGATCTACAATTTGTAACGAAGTAAAATTCAGTTTTTGCAATCATTATAGGGAATTCCGGACAATACCTCTTTGTTCCCTTAAGGTAAGTTCAAGGTAGCTCTATAGTCTTTTCCATCACCTGCGATCTCAATCATCCCACCCACTACCACCGTTAAGCTAATCTTCCTTCCAGACATCTTTCTTAAAACTTTCATAACTTTGCGTTGAACAGCCCAAACCCCATGCTCCAATCTCGTTGTTCGCTCGTAGTTTTTAGAATGACATGAGATTATCTCTGTTAGCATCAGCCAACCAATATTACTTTTCTCTCATAACAAATCAACACCAGCTACCAACTAGAAGCCAGTCACAGCCAGCCGAATAGAGACATACTATATATCATTAAAAGAGTTCAATATCCCAAGATCAACGTTGTCGAAAAAATTTAAAACTTGACGAAACAATTTGAAATAACTCAGTGGTAAGAGCCCAGGACTCGTACGCATGCCAGAGCAGCCATGATCAGGGAAAGGCAAGTCAAGGTGTGCAAGGATTCTCAGTTCACGAGGGTACGCAGCGAAAACAATATAATTCCGGTGAATCAAAATAGGTTTTTCTTTTACAGGATTGACCATTCATACTCTCTGACTGACTAATCAAGCTTGCCTTCCAACCACCCGTCTTCTTCCTCCGGCTGTTCCTCTTCCTCCCCGTCTCTCTGTCTCTCCAGTCAAATTGTCCACGCGGCTATCGTCTCTCCCTCTCCATTGCCATGTCGCAGCTTTGTAATATTAGGCAGGCGTAGCTAGGACGATCTGAGCAAGCCATCGAAAATTAAATTGAGTTTACACGCAAGAGCAGAGACCAGTAGTCTGAACTGGCTGCCTACATGCGCCAGCAGCTCTTCCTCCTCTTCCTCTTCCTCTTCCTCTTCCTCCCCCATGCTACCTTCTGCGCGACCGCCGGCGCCGGCGGCGGCCGGTGCGACCGCCGGTGCGGCGGCAGCTTCGTCGCGCCGTACCCTTTCGGCTTCTCCGGCGACTGCCCCATCCTCCTGGGCTGCAACGCCACCACTTCCACGCCCCACCTCCCGCGCAGCACCGCGGCGGCGCCGTACCCGGTCGTCTCGTTCAACTCCACCAGCTCCACCTTCCTCGTCTCCCTCGCGCTCTCGTGCAACCGCACCGTCCGCGAGGCGTCGGCGTCGCTCCGCGGCGCCCGCTACGACGTCTCGTCCCGCACCACGCTCTTCCTCCGGGGCGGCTGCCGCGCCCCCTCGCCCTCCAACTGCTCCGTGGTCCTGCCCGCGACCTTCACCTCCGTGAACCTCAGCACGCCGCAGTGCGGCTCCGGCGTCGCCAACTGGACGTGCGTGGCCTCGGCGCAGCCGGCGGCGGGCAGCGACGAGGCGGCGAGGGGGCAGGGCCAGTTCCTGAACTGGACGGCCGTCAACGAATCCCGGTGCGAGGACGCGCTCACGGCGACGGTGTACTGGGGCGAGCAGCTGGGAGAGGGAGTGCCGTCGCTGGAGCTCGCCGTGGCGGAGCTGGGCTGGTGGCTCGACGGGGCGTGCGCGAACGCCACCGGCGGCGGCGGCGCCCGGTGCGCGCAGAACGCGACGTGCCACGACGTGGTGACGCCGAGCGGGGCGCCGGGCCACCGGTGCGCGTGCCTGGTGGACGGAATGTCCGGCGACGGGTTCGCCGCCGGCGAGGGGTGCCACTTCGACGCGGGTTGGTTCCTTTCCTTCCTTCTCCCTTGGCCATTCGGGCGTGGCCACGTCAGCCTCACCCGGAAAGTCCTCCCTCCTCGCTCCCTACGGTCAATCACATGCGCGAGCTAGTCCATCATAATTCACACCCACCTCCCAAATTATGTTAGCTTTGATGTAGTCATAGTGGCATCACTTTATTAATTTCTAAAATAGTTCAGATTTAATCAAATTCATCAGTAAGATGTAAATGGGTGAACTTTAGATCTATCTCCGATCCTCCTTAGTTTAAATATTTATACTACTTCTCTATTTGCACCCTTATTATCCAGCATTCCAGCAGTATAATTCTGCATATAAAATGCACTTTACCCATAGTTTTAAGTACCATTTTAAATTTTCAAAAAAAAAACGATCTGTCCCAAGAATTAATATTGTCATTTTTAGGTTTCTCATCATTTAGACATGTAGTCCTATAATAATTATAAACTCGAGGGTTCAAAGATGGTGACGGGGGTTGACAATCAGCAACCTTGAGTTTATACAGGCTGTATCATGCAGCATGCTATTGCTAGCGACACTGATCCCTGCGGCAATAAGTGGACGCATAGGAATCCTTGTTTGACCTGGAACAACCTTTTTCAGTGTAAATGAGGCGTAATTTCATTTCCTCACAAAATTCTTTCTTCAATTCAACCCGCCTTCCTGAGTGTGTGTCTATATATATATATATATATATATATATATATATAAAGCGCCGCCCTAAACTAGGAATTAAGAAATCCGGTTATTATGTTTCAAGGGTGACTCTTCCTGGTCCAAGAAATTGTATGTTGAATTTTTTCAGTTGAGTTTTCTCAAGGGACAACCTACATCTAGCTGGCAAGAAATTATATATTGCTTTTCTTTTTCTCTTGTTGGTGGTTGAAAAGGAAGCATTCTTATGCTAGTGAGAAGAAGAAAAATACTAGTAATCGCAAGAGTGCAAGAGCCAACCAATCTGGGCAATATCTTAAAATAAACAGTATGAATCTGTCTGAAGCATTGAGTCAGACAGGTCATACTCATTTTTACTCGTTAACAGAAAACCAACCAACTGCCACCAAGTACCTGAAACCTGCCCCTAATTTATGATCTTACCGAGTCCACGCACTGACGCACTACAGCCTTTTTTTCATAAAAAACAGTAAACAACTTTATAGCATTTCATTGTATTAATCCTCCTCCTCTTGTCCCTTTTTTTTTCCCTGGCAGAGCGTCCCAAGAAGAAGACTCTCCTCGTAGTTGCAGGTAAAAATTCGAACTCTTCTGCTTGACTTTTACTGCTTGTCACATGTACTCCTTGCAGTAGTCTCCGACAGATTCTAACCCTGTTTCGTACGGCGTGGTGAGAACAATCAGATGCTCTGGGTCAAGTCAATTCGTCTCGTCACATTTTTTTCTCTGCCGGTTACGTGCAGTTTCATGCACGTTGATCTGATCGCAGACTTTGACCTTTTATTGTTCGTTTTGAAACCACAAAACTAGCATACAAAAATGAAACAAAAACAATCCCTTTTGATGGCGAGAATTTTATGGCTTTTGTTGGACCAAGAATATTTCTCAACAGTAGAAACTAGATAGAAAATCTGACGAACGAATTGGATTTGGTTACGGTAAATTATTCAGTGTGATCAGATTAAGTTAACCGTCGTCGATTTCAACGGCAGGTGTTATGGCGGCCGTCGCGGCGGCTGGCGGCGCGCTCGTGCTGTGCTGGGTGCAATGCCGGCGGTGCCGGGCCGGGCGGTCCGGCTCGGAGCGGCTGGCGGTGATGCGGCTGCTGTCGGAGGCGGCGACGTCGAGCGGCGTGCCGGTGTACTCGTACGGCGAGGTGGCGCGCGCGACCAACTCCTTCTCCCACACGCACCGCCTGGGCACGGGCGCCTACGGCACCGTGTACGTCGGCAAGCTCCCGGGCAGCGCGCCGGCGCTGGTGGCCATCAAGCGCCTGCGCTGCCGCTACCACCACGAGGACGACGACGCGGCGGCGGCGGCGCTGCTGCTCAACGAGATCAAGCTCATCTCCTCGGTGAGCCACCCGAACCTGGTGCGCCTCCTCGGCTGCTGCCTCGACCGCGGCGAGCAGATCCTCGTCTACGAGTACGTACCCAACGGCACGCTCTCGCAGCACCTGCTCGACGGCGGCCGCCGCCGCCTGCCGTGGCGCGCGCGGCTCGGCGTGGCCGCCGAGACGGCCGCCGCCATCGCGTACCTGCACGGCGTGCGGCCCCCCATCTTCCACCGCGACGTCAAGTCCAGCAACATCCTCCTCGACGCCGCCCTCCGCCCCAAGCTCGCCGACTTCGGCCTGTCCCGCGCCGCCGACCGCCTCGGCGAGGCCTCGCGCTCGCACGTCTCCACCGCGCCGCAGGGCACGCCCGGGTACCTCGACCCGGAGTATCACCAGAACTTCCACCTCTCCGACAAGAGCGACGTCTACAGCTTCGGCGTCGTGCTGCTCGAGCTCATCACCGCCATGAAGGTCGTCGACTTCGACCGCCCGCCCGCCGAGATCAACCTCGCCTCCCTCGCGCTCGACCGCATCGCCAAGGGCAGGGTCGCCGAGATCGTCGACCCGGCCATCCTCGACGGCGGCGAGGAGTGGGTCATGGAGTCGGTCCGGCACGTCAGCGAGCTGGCGTTCCGGTGCCTGGCGTTCCACAAGGACGCCCGGCCGGCCATGAGCGAGGTGGCCGCCGAGCTGCGGCAGATCAGGGACGCCGCCCCTGCGGACTCCGATTCCGACGACCCTGGTGCGCCCAGGCTCAGGCGGCCTACATTGGACGTGGACGTCCAGGTCGACGTGAGCTTGGACGGCCCGGACACGGTGGGGGAGAAGGCGGTGGTCTCGCCGGTGTCGGTGCAGGAGGTGTGGGTCAGCGACCAAAGCTCGCCGTCGACCAACGGCTCCATGCCACGCTTTGTTGCATAAGCTAGTTCTTGTACATTGACGAGGAAAACAATGTAATTTATTTACTAAAATTTTTGTTCTCTCGCTCATTTTCTCTAGTATAGAATTCATTGTACAAGATAACATCCATTGTTGTATAAGATAAGGGCAACGTATCTGGTGAACCAAGGATCTCGTGCAAACCTGTGCAAACCTACTAAAAAAAGTTTCAAAAAATTCTGAAAAAAACCATGAATGTGCTTCTCAGCTTATTTCATCTATATACAAAATTTCATGGTCAAATTCATCTTACTCTAGAAGTTACAAAAAAGACAAATTTGAGATGTATTTGAACCATTACTATTGTTAGAAAATTTGTCTTTTTTGTAATTTTTAGAGTAAGATGAATTTGACCATGAAATTTTATATATAGATGAGGTAAGCTGAGAAGCATATTCATGATTTTTTTCAAAAAATTTTGAAACTTTTTTTGATAGGTTTGCATGGGTTTGCACGAGGTCCTTAGTTTGCACCAGATATGTTCCCTTGTATAAGTAGTTACATGAAAATATGTGATGTACTGCATCACAAAATGGCATCTTTGGTTACCTTCGTTGTTTACCATGCAGGCAAGAGACCTCAGAACAGAGCTGTATACCAAGATGCGCATTGGGAAAATGGGAATGACCTTAGTTTTATCATCCACAAAGTAATGACGCAAGAAGAACAACATCCGCACTTTGTTTCCTTCACCAATTACACTGATTTTTTTTTTTGAGGAACGCTATGGTAGGCACGCAGCCGACCTGAGCTGCACTAATTTTTACAAGAAACAAGAGGGACATGTGGTGAAGCTATAAATACTGAAGTGATGAAGATACAGAAGAAACCATCTCCAGAAACTGAAACAGCCTCCTTGTCCTACATCTGAAACAAGCGAAGATGTGCTACAAGGTGGAGTGCAGCAGATGCGGCAAGTTCACCTGGAATGGCTGTGGCAAACATGTCGCATCCGTCTATGACGGTATCGAGAAGGGGAAGCACTGCACCTGCAAATCATGGCCAGGCGTCGACACAAAGGCAGAAGGATCCACATCAACCGCGAAAGAAGGTCAATTACCTTGCTGAATTTTTCGCCTGTCCAATATCCAGCAGCTAACCAATTTGCTGGACTGACTCCTGTGCTTGTTTTGCAGGTGAAGCAAAAGCTTGAATTGAATGCAAAGAGATCACTAGTTTTGCCACTATTCGATTGAAGGAGCTTACACTTTGAGAAAATAATGTTTGCCTCTGTTATCTGCTTATCATAAGTAATTTTTGTCTCTGCTATCAACTTGTACTGATTTCTGGCTTCTACAAAAATCCAATAAAACACTGTTCAGTTTGTTGAAATCATTGCTCTGCTGAAGACTCCAATTAGGGCTGTGGTCTAGAGAGAGTTTGAAGACTTCAGCAAACTCTTTGATCAAAGAATTATATGCTTGATCCATCAGTGATGTTTCATCAATTCCTCTTCCATCAGATGCCTTTTGTAATATCTCCTTAATGCTCCCCATGCAGCAGCCCTTTATGCCACAGGGAACAATCATTTCAAATGGGGATAAGTCAGTTGTGACGTTTAGTGCGACGCCCTGACAAGTTATATATCGAGGGAAGACCACATGAATCCCTATTGATGCAACTTTCTGATCCCCTAGATTGAAAACGGAGGCGATTTATATTAGTATCAGTGCCATAGTTAATTATACTAACCATTAGAAATAAAAAGTAACAAATGAAAAAAAGGAATAGTGAAACGATCGGAAACAAGGTAATGGACTTGAAATTTCCGGACGATAGCACATACCAACCCAAACACCAGTGAGGCCATCTACCCTCGATGCCTTGATAGAGAACGCAGAGTGCAGTGCACGGATGATCACTTCTTCAAGTGATCTTTGGTATAAATCAAGATACTTTCCGTGATAACACAGATTGAGGATTGGGTACATAACAAGCTAAAGAAAAAGAAACGCCTGTAAGAAACACAGATATGCTGTGTTCATTCATAATAATTGCAAAAGGTATTTTTAAATTCAGGATCTATCTATTAGGCTTAAAATTCAGGATCTATCTATTAGGCTTATAATTCAGGATCTATCTATTAGGCTTAAACAGGGACCATATGTTTTTTTCCCCATGAAACACATAACCAAGGTTCAAGTACAAAAATACTATGAAGTGCAGCTGTGGACATTGGATATAGATTAAAAAAAATACCTGTCCGGGGCCATGGTACGTGGCTTTCCCAGCACGGTCAACGCGATGAACATCGCAGGGAGGATTTTCCTTGTCGAAATGGAGGCATTCCTCGGTGGTGCCATTGCCCAGTGTGAAAACAGGTGGGTGCTGCAAAGCAATCAAGGTGTCCGAGTGATCCTCGCCTCTGCCTGCCAACCCTTTCCTTCTCGCGACAATGGACTCCTGCCAAGCCTGGGACTCCGCAAAAGGAACTATCTGCTGATGCAGATCGAAGCAGTCGCACCTGTTTCAGTACAGGCAGCTTCATCAATCTGACAGAACTAGATCGCGAAGCAGTTTGAACTGTTGAAGCCCTACCTCCTCCTGTCGACGGCGGCTGGTCGGGGCTGCAGCGCCGTTTCCCTCCAGTTGACGGGTGTAGGGCCATGGCGGCCGCCAGCTGCCACTTGGCACAGGCTCCGTCCCCTCCGGGGGCGCGCCCAGGTGGCCGCTGCAAAGGTCGCGGGGGACGAGGGGCAGTAGGATGACGAGGCGGCCGGAATAGCCATGGCGCCGCGCGGCGTTGGATCACGCGCGAGGGATGGGACTCGCTCCTTCCGTGCTCCCTGCGCGGCGGCGGCGGCGGCGAGCGGCCGGCACCGAGGCGAGGAGGAAGAAGGCCACTTGGCGTCGAAAGACTCTTGCGGGGATTTGATTTTTTTATATATATATAATAAGAGAGTGGGCTCGATGTTGGGCTGCAGCCTGCAGCCCATCTAAGCGATGGATTGAAAGGTGTCCTCCCTCCGATGATGATTGTTGGTGCAGGATCCTGAACTTTTGCTGCCAACCAACGTTAATGGCTGATCTGATCCAGTGATCACAGCCATTAACTAGAAAATAACTAGAACCATTTTTTTAGACAAAGCTATTATTTTAAGTTAGCATCAATGGTGATTTTTCTTTTGCAGGTAGCTGCAATGGTGAAACTGATAGCCACACTACCATGTTGATGATGAGTTCTTGATGGTATAAAACCGTCTCAAACCGTTGCGTAGGAAAACAGAATGTCGTCTCTGTGAGAGGCTAGTCATTTGTTCTTCCATAAAAAACGGGACTTAAACGAATAACACTTTCGATTTAGAATGTTGGATGATGCAAAACAACAATAGACACCATTTTTTATGCCGGTTCGGGTCGTATGGAAGAATTGGTTAATAAACTGTTACTTACAGCAAACGAGCACTACATGATGCTATAAACACTGAAGACCATCAAGAGGGGGGCGCCGAATAAACCCAATCCAGAAACATCCTGCACCTGAATGGATGTGCTACTGCTATACAGAGCGGACTGCAGCAAATATGGCAAAATTCATCTCGAACGGCTGCGGCAACCATGCTGCCTCCAAAATGAAACGTCAGGCAGTAGGCTGAGAATGAGAATGTTGTCTCACTGAAAACTGCAATGAGGGCTGATGTCTAAACTGAGTTGGAAAATCTCAGCAAACTCTTCCATCAAGGAGCTATATGCTATATCCATCAGTAACCTGTCGTCGATTTCTCTTCCACCGGATTCCTTTTGTAGTATGGCCTTAATGCTCCCAACACCGCGATCCTTTATGCCGCAGGGATCAATCAGTTTGAAGGGGGCTAAGTCAGTTGTGACGTTTAGTGCTAGACCATGGTAAACTATCATCCGGGTGCCACGAATCCCTATCGCTGCAACTTTTTGATCCCCTGGAGAGGAAATGGAGAGGATTCATTAGAGATCCAACAGCACAATTTATTTTACAAGCATTATAGGATTTCAATGACACAATGAATGGTGAAAAAAATGGAAACTTGGCAAGGTACTTGAAATTTCCCAGAGGATAGTTCATACCAACCCAAACACCTGTGAGGCCTTCTACCCTTGATGCCTTGATGAAGAATGCGGATTTCAGTGCACGGATGATCACTTCTTCAAGTGACCTAAAGTACCAATGAAGATCCTCTTTGTGGTACCGCAAATTGAGAATCGGGTACATAACAAGCTAAGGAAACAAAGAATGGGGTGTACTGTGTAAGCAGCACAGATATAACATACTCACTCATGGTAGCTGCAAAAATATATTTTGCGAACTAAAGACTGAATATGAATTTGCGAACTAAAGACTGAATATGAATATGCATGTAAGAGGTCAGCTTTATTCTGAATTTGACAATGAGCAGATGACCAATCCTGGGTTTATATATACTACTACCTATAACTAAACAACAATCATAATTAAGAAGCGACTAGTCAGTGAACAGAGAATTGAGCTGTGAAAAACACATCTAGATATGCAGCACTAAAAACATAGCTGATAGGTAAATACCTGTCCAGGGCCATGATACGTCACTTCCCCACCACGGTCAATCTGATGGACCTCAAAAGGAGCATCTTCCCTGTTAAAATGGAGGTATTCCCTGTTGCTGTCAGAGCCCAACGTATAAACCGGTGGATGTTGTAAAGCAATCAAGGTGTCCGAGGGATCCTCGCCACTGGCCAGCAACCCTATCCTCCTCTTAACAATGGACTTCTGCCAAGCGAAAGCCTCCGCGTAAGGAACTATCTGGTGATGGAGGTCGAAGCACTCACACCTGCTCAACACAGCTAACATCATCACCACGGCCGGCAGTGTGGAAGGAGCAAAACTCACGAGCAGTTTGGGCTGCACACTGTATTTGATTGAGTATTGGACTTATATGTAACAAATTAACCAATGATACCGTGAAAATCTGAATATCGAAGAGTGACTGCGCAATCACTTGTGCATCGACCAGAGACTTGCTAATTTTATACTACTGCACCACGGAATGGGCTTTCGAGTTTCGACAGGCAGCACAAGACCAGGAGGGAACCGATCGAACCGCCTAAACTCCCGAAAACGGCGAGCAGCTGTCACGGGAGGGGTTATCCGCGCGGGCGTACCTCCTCCGGCCTGCCGCGTCGGGGCGGGTCCGCAGCGCGGCGGCAGGCCTGCTGGCTGCCGCGAGGCACAGGGTCCCCCTCCGGGGGCGCGCCGAGGCGGCGGCGGCTGGAGCGAAGGGCGCGGCGCGGTGGCAGGAGGTTGACGGCCGGAGGGCCATGGCTGGCGCCCCCCTCCGTCGCAGGCTCTGGAGGCACGCGCGAGGCGCGGGAGGATTCGCCCCCCTTCGTACGCTCGCCGGCGCGCTGCGGCGGCGGCCGGCGGAGGCACCGAGGCGACGATGAATTGGGTCGCGATGCGGATGGCAGGTAGTCTGGCGGTTTTTTTTATTTTCGTTTTTTACAAAAATATATTTTAGTTTTCGAAATTTACAAGAATATTCCCAGCCGCCCCGCTCCCGGCAGCCGGGACCTGGTCGCCCCGCTGCGGGGCGGCAGGGGCTTTTTCTGTAAAAATTTCGCGAAAATTTTTGTAGAAAAGCCCCTGCCGCCCCGCAGCAAGTCTGTGTATCTTAACCCAACAAGCGGCCCAGTCTAAGTCCATAACGGCCCACTAGTTGAGCTCTGCTCTTCTGCTGCTCGAAAAGCTGGCTAGGGTTCTAAAAAAAGTGGCGAGGGCTTTTCCTTCCCTTCCTACCCAACACACATGGCTGAATTTGTACTACTATGGGAGAAGGTGCAAGAGGTGCATTTTACAGATAATCCTGACCAGATAGTTTGGAAATGGACAGCGAATAGTCTGTATTCCTCTAAGACGGTTTATGATGTACAATTTATTAGAGCCTACTGCACTTTTAACAGCTCAGCGATTCGGAAGGCCAAGACTGAAAGCAAGCGCCGGGTTTTTTTTTTTTGCATGGTTACTAGTGCAAGCGAAGCTACAAACTACAGACAACTTGTTGCTGAAATCATAATCACAAAGGTAAAGAGTTTAAAATCATAATCTTTACACCCCAACGGGATCCAACAATCGAAGATATGTCTTAGACTAATAGGAACTCTTGGCAGCAAGCTATCACAATGTGATAGTGGAGGCCGGTTTCCCCTTATCTAAAAAAAGGACTAATAGGAACTCTATCCCACCTCAAAGCTTCTTTGAAACTGGCCCAAACAAAATGAATCACACACTAGAAGAAAACATGGTCTACCGTTTCTGGTGAGTTGCAGAGATTGAAGTTAACATCACCCTTCTTTTTTTTGCCTTTAAAGCTACCCCGTATGTAATCTCCCCTGGATGGCTAGCCACAAAAGATTTTAAGTTTTAAAGACAGTTTAGAATGCCAGAGCCTCTCCATTCTTTTATTGATCACACCCCTATTAGAGAGGAAGCGATACATCGAACTGGTAGAATAACAGCCCGACTTCTCCAAACAGCATTTTCATAAAAAGTTGGTTCAGTAATTTGCAATCTAACAAACATTTTAGAAGACTCAGCATTTTGATTTCTATATTATTGGATAAATTAGTTCGGTATTCTGTACATCTACCATAGCTTAACACTTTAAAACTTAGTTCAATTCGTTATTGCTAAACCAACATTTCAGATAAACTAGTTCAGTATTTATTGCAAAAATGTGAAATAGTACATTTAAAATATTGATCTAGTTTATTCAAAATGTTGAATTTTAAAACAATAAAATATGTTCATCGGATGCTATTGTGTTGGATTAATTCTTAATAATTCTGTGGTTTAAACGGATTTATAGAAATGTTGACCGTTTGAAAAGAAAAATGTATTTTAAGGTGGGAACCCAAAACGCCCTACACATTCAGTCATTCACCACGTGTGCCTGTTTTATTGGTTCCGTGCTGGGAGCATCTCTTCTCACGTGTGCAGTTGTGTGGAGCTGCGTACGGCGTACTATACTGTTTTGCTTGCTTGCTGCGTTAGGCTAGCTCCAACGGTGCCCCCCATCCCTCCCCCCACCCCATATCCGGGGAGCTATAGGGGGAAATCCGATCCAACGGTTCCCCCTATAGCTCCCTCTATATACGGGGGGAGTTGAAACTCCCCCCATATATAGGGTGAGTTCCAACTCCCCCCATATCTCTAATCACACTGTTTCTTCACGATATTAATCCCGTTTGAGTCCCGTAACATGATGATAATGTATATTATGACAGTATAAATACTGTATGATTTTTTTTAAAATTCAAAAACGTTAAATAAATAGTTAGTTAATGAGTGATAGTATATAGGGGGAATATATATGGGGGGAATGGTTGGAGATAAGGAGTTATGGGGGGATGAATCTTTTGGAGGGAGATAGTAAAATATAGTAAATAGTACGTTTGTGGGGAGTTGGATGGGGGGAATGGTTGGAGAAAGCCTTAGGCTACCTCCAACCGTTCTCTGTATATGGCCCCCCACCCCACATAGGGGGAGCTTTGGGGGAAATCCGATCCAACGGTTCCCCCCAAAGCTCCCCCTATATAAAGGGGGAGTTGAAATTCCCTCCATATATAGAGTGAGTTTCAACTCCCCCTATATCTCTAATTACACTGTTTCTTCATAATATTAATCTCGTTTGAGCCCCGTAACATGATGATAATGTGTATTATGACAGTACAAATACTGTATGATTTTTTTAAATTCAAAAACGATAAATAAATAGTTAGTTAATGAGTGATAGTATATAGAGGGAATAGATATGAGGGGAATGGTTGGAGAGAATGAGTTATAGGGGGAGGAATCTTTTGGATGGAGGTAGTAAAATATAGTAAATAGTACGTTTGGGGGGAGTTGGATGGGGGGAATGGTTGGAGATAGCCTTACACGGGCGGTCACTGGCTTGGCTCGTTAAATACAATCAATTATTGGCAGTTTGGCACAATTACTAAAATAATAAACTAGATAATCAAGCTAGATGAGTGTTACAATGATAACATTGCTCTCACTCTCTCTATCCTCTCACTTCATAATGACTGTGCTATATATGTAAGCAAATACTTATAGTGAAACTAACCTAAAGAGCATGCGAATGAGTGGTTACCCTAAGACTTATTATAAGCTCTGTCGCATCGGATGTTTGGTTTGGTTACTATAGGGCTTATTATAAGCTCCGTCGCATCAAATGTCTAAACATAAGTTAATGACAATAAATTCTATAATTTCTAGTTTTTCACTAAACAAATCTAATTAGTCTAATTAGTTCATAATTAGTCCATGTGATGCTACAATAAATATGTGTTAACTATGAATTAATTAGGCTCATATTAGATTCATCTCGTGAATAAACTCTAGGCTTATGCAATTAGTTTTATAATTAAATTATGTTTAATCTTTCAAATTTGCACTGAAATATTTCGATGCAACAGGGCTTATAATAAGCCCCGAGAAACAAACAGCCCTTAAGCTGAGGCTTGGTAGTAGTTGGCAGCTTGAGGCAAGTTATAAGCCCAGTCCCATTGGACGTTTGGATGTTAATTAGACGTACTAAACATAGATTGATGACAAAATAAATTTCTAAATTCTAAATTTTTTAGGAGCCAAATCTAATCAAGGTTGTAAATAGCCGGCTATAGCTTCCGCTATAGACCGCTATAGCTTCTAGAAAGGGCAGCCACTATGGCATTTAGCCTGCTAAATGCCGTAACGGCAGCCCTGCCGCTAAACGTCTTAGCCAGCGATTTAAAACATTGAATCTAATGAGTCTAATTAGTTCATAATTAGCCAATGTGGTGCTACATTAAATACATAATAATTATGAATTAATTAGGCTCATTAGCGAATAAATCCTAGGTTTATGCGGTTAGTTTTATAATTAGATTATTTTTAGCCTTTCAAATTGGTACCGAATAATATTCGATGTAACAGGATTTATAATAAATTCCTAGAAACCAAGCAGCCTTTCAGCCTGATCTGTTTTGACCCGATCTGACCCGAAGCGGAGCCAACTGGGCGGCGGTACGAGGGAGAGGGACGGATGGGCCAGCAGCCCAGGCTGTGCGCGGACGCAGGGCCGCCGCTTTACGCGACACCCAATTTACGCCGCCCCGCGCTTGGCGCTCCCCCACTTCCTCCTTCCTAGGTGCGGTTCCCTTTTTCCTTCCAGATCCCAGTAGCTTCACCGGTTCACACGAGCCGCGTGCCGTGCCCGCCGGGGAGATCCTAGTCCAAGTGCTACACAAATTACGAGCTTACTACTTCCATCGGTACCTCTTGTATTTTTGTTTTTGAGTCTTTGGTTCTGGTCTAGAATGCCGAATTCTAAATGTTTGAATATTTTGTTCCAAAAAATAAATAAAGATTTGAATATTGGTAGTCGGTTCATTTTCTTTTTTCGCAAAACAAAATGCCCGACGCAGTAACAGGAGGGGTGCGACTTTGTACTCCTGCTACTTGCAACGAGATAAAACGTAACTTGTAATCTCGGATGACTTCTCAATCTTAAAGATCTGCCGACTCAGTCTTTGACGATGCTTAAAAGGGTAGAATTTACATACATTCATTTATAGAGATGAAACTACGTGTGTTGTAAGTATTTGAATTGTACTTTGTAATTAAAAAAATGAGGTGTAGCCTCCTATGATCACAGTAACGACGCTTTCCCATTTCGATCGGCTAAATACTTTGAGAAGCATACTAAGGTAGTAGTTAACATTAATTAACACCATTGAAACACAGTTCGGAACACACAAAGCCGACACCGGAGCCAAGAGACGGACAAAACGGTCCATCCAGACCAACGGAACCGTACGCGATCCCCTCCGATGAGCCGGACCGTCCGGCGAGAAAACGACGGCTCCGGTCAACCGCCGGACGCCGCCGTCGTTTTCTGATCGGACGGCCTTCCACCACCGCGTCCACGCGCTTGGTCAAGCCAGACGGCTGGCTGGCGGGCCGGAGGAGAAAGGAAGGGGCAAAAAGTTGAAACCGGCGGCAAGCCGAGGCAGGGACACTGTTGCCTGCTGCGGGAAGCGACACGGCTCGCTCTGGGCGCGCGTCCTCCCGCCATTAAAACCTTGGCAGGCAGGGCCTCGCATTTATTCGCGCCATTACTGCCCCGCCCCCGCCCCCACGCGGGCGCCAGGCCCACCGCGCCACCGAGATCCGCTCACCACCGCGGCGCGGTCGCGTCCCCGCCGGCGGCGGGCGGGGTCAGCGGCGGAGCCGGTCCGGCGAGAGCAGCGCCTCGGGGTCCCCGCACCGGAGCCGGCTGGACGCGGCGGCCGCGCGGCCCCGCCTCGCCGCGCCCAGGATCGAGGGCGGCTCCGACGCCAGCGACATGAAGAACCCGCTCCCGGCCCCGCCGTGGCCGCGGCGGCGGGAGAAGGGGGAGGACTTGCCCGCCGCGGAGCGGTACGAGCGGAAGGAGAAGACGCGGGCGGCGGCCGCGGAGCCCCCGCCCCCGCCGCCGAACGGGGACGGCCAGCGCTTGCTCCAGAAGCTGCGGCCGCGGGAGGTGGCGCCGTCGCCGGTGGCGGCGGAGGAGACGCGGTAGCGCCAGGGAGGGGAGGCCGTGGACGCGGCCTCCACGGCGAGGCTGCGCTCGAAGCCGAAGGAGTAGGAGCGCTTGAGCAGCAGCAAGTCCCTGGCGCCGCGGAGCTGGTCCGGGCTGGCCGGCGCGATCTCGGGCGGCGCGGCGGCGTCGGGCGGGACCGGGTGGAAGAAGAGGAGGTCGTCGAGGCTGGGCCGCACCCGCCGCGCCGCGCGGTGGAGCGGCGACGCGACGGGCGGCGGGAGCGCGACGGCGGCGCGGCAGAGCGGGCAGGAGGCGTGCGCGCGGAGCCAGACGTCGATGCAGTCGGCGTGGAAGGCGTGCGCGCACAGCGGCAGCGCGCGGAGCTCGTCGCCGTCCGCGAACTCGAGCAGGCACACGGCGCACTCCCTGGACGCCCCCGACCCGCGCGCCGCCGCCAGGTACTGCGCCGAGGGCAGCGACTTGATGGCGGCGGCGTCGAGGCCGCAGTAGGGCGAGAAGGTGTGGTAGTAGTTGTCGTAGGTGGTGAAGGACGCGAAGGAGCCGTCGCCGCCGCCGCCGCGCGCGGAGGAGGGGGAGAAGGGGCCGCCGCCCGGAGCCATGAGCAGCCGCAGCCGGCGCCGGCGCCACCGCCGCCGCGCCGCGCGGAACACCCGGCTCACCAGGCGCGCGTACAGCACCACCAGCAGCGCCGCGCCCACCACCGCCAGCATCGCGATGAGCGGCGGGCTCAGGCTCCCGCCCGCCCGCCGCTCGCCGCCCGCGAGCGGCTCCGGCGCGGGACCTGGGCCGGGACCCGGCGCAGGGCCCGGGGAGGACACGAACGCCGCCGCGTAGGGAGAAGGCGGCGAATGGCTGGCGTCGCGAGAGAGCGGCGCGGGGGACGGCGCCGGGGACGGGGGCGGCGGCCGGCGGGGCGGGCGCATGGTGGTCTCGCGGCGGTGCCTGCCTGCCTGCCTGTGGGCGTGTCGGTGCGGCGGCGGTCAGTGCGCGGGAGGCGGAGGCTGCGAGCACATGGCGCGGCGGCAGAAGCTGCTGCTAGTGGGAGTGAGCAAGCAGCGGCGCCGGCATGATGCGTGTGGCCGAGTGCCAGTGTGCCACTAGTCACGCTCGCTCGAGGTGGACAGGACACTGGTTGGTGGGCCGATTTATTATGGGTCGCCGATCCCATTTACTTCCACCCGTCCAGTGTTGCACAGCTGGTCGTTTCCTCACCCTCTCCCCGGCGAGCTGAGCTCCCCCGCGCCGGAGACCCGGCCACCGAAGAAGGCCGCCGGCCTGCTTGCCACGCTCGCCGCCGCCGCAAACCGTCCTCCACCTCCTTTTCCGACCTCCCCAGCGAAAGGCCACGGCGAGAACTCGCGCTCCAAGCTGAGAGGGCCTTGAGCATCCGACAAGATGAGCCGGGGCGTTTATCGCTTGATAATAAGAAAAAAACAGAGAGATTGGTTTCCTAATAATTGAACACTGGAAATGACTTCAGTTCTGTGGATCTGACCTTCAAGGCTGCGATTTCAAACTGTATAATGGCCTTGTTTAGATCAAAAAATTGGACGGAATTTTCTGTAGCAATTTTCAATCGAAGATTAGAAGGACTACCCATGATCTAATTATAAAACTAATTATACGGATGGACGGGAAATCACGAGATGAATCTATTAAGTCTTAATTAATCTTTCATTAAAGCATGTGCTAATGTAGCAGTTTAGTGTCTAATCACGATCTAATTAGGCTTATTAGATTTGTCTCGCAATTTATAGCAAACTGTGCAATTAGTTTTTTTTTATTTTATCTATATTTAGTTCTCTATGCAGGTGTCGCAATATTCGATGTGATACTTTTAGAAGTTTGAATTTTGAATCTAAACCAGTCCCGTATGGATCAACTGAGTCGAGCCTTGGCTAATGGTTATGCGCAATGATGGCGTGGGAATGGTTTCCCTGAAGACAGCCAACTATTTCATCATGAGCAAATGCAGTTAGGAAGAAAGTATCATTCCATGACAAACATACCTGATTTGGATTCTTATAAAAATTGTCATATCAATGTTCCCATATTCATGTCATGCAAAAGTAGCATATTCCTGCAAAATCACCGTGCCGCTGGAACTGAAAACATTCCCAGCTTCATCTCCATCAGCCGCTCCATGTGCGATGCATTCTGCGATCTGAATCGGCCGGGAATCAGAGCTTGGAGTGAAACCTGCAGAACACTACCCATTCTCCTTAATCTTGGTTCCCTGACAGAAAGGTCTCTCACACTCAAGTTTGCACTCATCAGGCCATTGGCGTCTCCCTTTGGGAAAGAAGTGAGAATCAGGATAAAGTGGGAGATATCGATCAGTGCCCTAGGTAGCTATATAACTCTGCTTTGCAATGTTCTTTGTGCTCCATAATTCCATTGTCCCTGCATTATTACATTCCTTGCTCTCTTTTCTGACCTTTTGGCATACGGACAGATGAAGGCAATATTCCAGTCTCGGAACCAATTCCTTCCTCGATCTTGATCGACAAGTGCCATGAACAATCTGATAGAGAGTTTAACACGAAGGTCGATCTAGGGGGAGATCAGATGCTCTGAGTTTCCATCCGAAATGACGAGCAAAGCGAGGTCCATGTTTTTCATAGGAGGCTAGTTCAGAATTCCTTCATTCAGTCTCTTTAGTTGGGCACTGAACTTTAGTATCATCTAGTTCGTGGGAAAAGGGTATTACAAATTGTATCGCCATTTTTAACTGTAACAAGAAGTAAAGAAATCTCCCAATGTTCGAATCGCTCTTTGCACAAGGGATAATTCTAATACTGGTCTGCACTTCTTTTTTAAAAAAAGTTTTTAAAAAAAGAAGTGCAGACCGGTATTAGAATTATCCTTTTTGCAAAGAGTGATACACTGATCTGAAGCACCATCACTTGAGACTCATCATGAATTTCAACTTTTGTTGATAGTACCACAAATCACAATAGTTGTTTTGAGATATTTTTCCCCGTGCGCCATAACCCTACATTCCTCACCTAAATTCCGGCCTGCCCGAGCAAACGATTCTCGCTGCACTCAAATCCATGATAACCACAGGTTTTTTGCAGTCTGTTGGGGACATTCCAATCTTATTCTCCTCTGCAATCTGGAATTTGTGCGCTCTTATCCGCTGCTCGCCCTCCATCATGAAGACAAAGATCAGCAAGGGGATAACTGAAATCCAGGACAGGATGTTGCTGAGCTGGTTTTACAAGGAAATGCTGTGTAGGATTAGTAGTTGGGTCAAGAGAAGAACCTGAACAATTTGACGTTGGAGGACTAGTAGGAGGAACGAGATGCCTGCACCAACACACCAAAGCTTGAGATGCCATATTGCCATGTGTTGTGCCAGTGACAATCCATGTCTCATCAAGCAGTCTCTTTTCCTCCGACTAGTCTTGGCGTATGAACTTGCCAGGCAGATAACATATCACTATTCAAAAAATTTCATCACAACTGACTACAACTTCACAAACATATGATGGAAATTATACAGAAACCATTGTGATTTCTCCAACATTCATGTCAATATGCTCTGTTCTGGAAACTGATTCATTTTAGTCCATGATCTCTCATGGTATTATATACGGTGTGTTCTCCCTTTAAACAAACACACTTCCTCCGTTCCAAATTGTAGGTAGAGCCTTTAATTCTCCCAATCCATGAAACACAACAACCACAAACATCCAAAATCCACAAAATTCGAAAGACACACAAGAATATATTCCATTCTATTCCTCGACACCCTTCTTCTCCAAGCCTAAAGCCAAGCCAACCAACTCAACTTCCATATAAACCTCCGCGTCCTCGGCTTCGTGGAATGGCACTGTTCTCTCTCACTCTCACACCATTACAATCTCTCTCAAGAACAGTGCAACGACCGGGAGGGTGGTGCCGGCCTGTTCCCGGCGGCGGCGATGAGGTACGGCGAGGTGGCGCACTTCAGCCACCCGCAGCACCGCCTCCGGCTGGAGCACCACGATACGCCGTTCCGGTGCGACGGGTGCCGCGAGGTGGGCATCGGCGCGCGCTTCCGCTGCCCGCACCCGGGCTGCGACCATGACCTGCACCGGCAGTGCGCGCTCCCGCTGTCGCCGCCGCCGCCGCCGCTCCGGCACCCGTTCTATCCGCGCTGCGCGTTCGCCTTCCTCGCGCGGGCGCCCGGGCCGCGCTACTGCAACGCGTGCGGCCGCGACGTCGCCGGCTTCGTCTACCACTGCCGCGCGTGCGGGTTCGACCTGCACCCGTGCTGCGCCGCGCTCCCGCACGCGCTCGACGCCGGCGGCGGGGTCCGGCTGTACCTGCACCCGGACTCCAAGGCCGGCGTCGCGTGCCACCGATGCGGCCACCGCGGGCGCAGCTGGAGCTACCGGAGCCACTGCGGGAGCTTCAGCCTCCACGTGGCGTGCGTCGTGGACATGCTCGTCGAGAGCTGGCACGGCGTCGGCCGCCGCAAGGGCGTGTACGACGGCGGGCTGGTGGTGCCCGGGGCCGGCGGGTACAGGGTGCCGGCGATCCGCGGCGCGGCAAAGAGCGTCCACGCGGGCAGGGGAGGAGGGTACGCGTCCTGGGGCAGGAAGAAGGGCAAGGTGAGGCGCTGCTGCGAGATCGCCGGGTTCGCGGGGCAGGTGGTCATCTCGGCGGTGCTCGGCGACCCCACCGCGCTCATCGCCGGCGTCATAGGGTCCCTCATCGCGCTGTGACGGACGGACGCCGGCCGAGGGCACCATGGCAACATGCCGACATGATCAAACGTGCAAAACACTGTACATGTATCTTGTATGTGCATCGCGCGGTCGCATGGCATGGCCGGGCAGATAGGGACTTCGTGGTGAAGTACCGAGCAGTAAACAGTAATAACATGTTCGGGGCAAACTGTAAAGTTAATCTCTGGTGCTCCCTCCATTCTAAATTATAAGTCATTCCAAGAATCTTGGAGAGTCAAACCATTTTAAAGTTTGACCAAAATTATAGAGAGAAATACAAAAATTTATGACATCAAATAGATATACTATAAAAATATAACTAACAAAGAATCTAATAATACTTAATTGGTATCGTAAATATTATTATCTTGTTGTATACATTTGGTCAAACTTGAAAAATTTTGACTCTCCAAGATTCTTGGAATGACTTATAATATGAAACGGAGGGAGTAACATATTTCGGTGGATGGAAGCGCAAATTCATCGATATTCTAGTCTTCCATGGAGCCATAACTCATTTCTATCCGCTCATGTATTAATCGAACTTGTTTATCAACCAAACTGCTAGTGCCCAGACATCCGATAAGACGATATTGCATCGTCAGAACTACCAAACCATTAGGTGTTTGTACTGTGACAACCTACTTTACAGGGCCCACTTAAATAATTCAATTGATATCTATTATATTTTCAAAAGATTTTATGTATAACTATTTATAGTTTAAAGCATGTAAATGTATTTAAAAATCGAAAATAGCACGACATAACGGGCTTGCCAATCCCTCGTTCTGTTCTTCAGAGCAAACGGACATATCAGCCAGCCCACCTTTCGCTCCTTATCCGACGGCCCATACGTGGCCCAAGGGCCCAATTTCAGTCAGAACTGAGGAGGATCATCCAGTCCATCCCCCAAATCGACCACTCCCCGACGCGGCGAGCCCTAGGTGGCCGGCAGGCAGCGACGGCGGCCGAGCTTGCAGGGCACAGAGGGCGGCCAAGCGGCGCGCCACAGCGCCAGCGCGTGCGCCTGCAGCAGCGCAGGGCGGGGCCGCAGGGGGCTCGGCAGCGGCCGAGCACCCGCGCCGAAGGGGCTCCGCGGCCGGCGGGCGTAGCCGGCCTACGGCATCGACTCCATCCATCGTCCCTCTGCGCCTTCGCCGGTACTCCCTTTCTCTGCTCCGGCCTCAGCACAGGCGCACGGCAAGTCAGCAGCTGAGTTACTGAGGTGAGCAATTTGTCAATGTTTTGTTAATTTCTTATTTGCGATTGCGATTTGCGAATGCTTGTTTGCTTGTGACAATGTGGTAGTGAGAGTGATGCAAGTTATTAGGATCAATTTTATGTATCTATAATTTAGGCTGTCAAAAGAATTTAGCATTTCAAATTTTGAATACTCATGCTCCAAATCCTGAGCCCACCCCTGGCTGGGGTATGCCACCCATTCCCTTCCCTTCCTGCTGTGCGAAATTGAACACCCATGCTTGACATTGCTTTATTGTTTTTTCCCATCACCAATCAAGTGAGCAATTAATTTCTTATACAGCTCTCGAGCCATCTTTGGGAATATGGATATTTCTCCATTGAAGCTGGACATCGATGAGCTAATAGCCGATTATGCCAAGGTAAATTTTGTCAGAAGTTTTGTGTGTTATGTACAAGCTACCTTGGATGAGTTACATTGTTGCGTTCCTGACTGGTAGGAGAACAGCACGTCACTGGCTGATTTCAAGCGAGTTTGGAAGGCAAAGAAATTTTCTTATCTCTATGAAGGCAGACCTAAGACAAACTCTGGTTTCTTCATGCAGTCCCTCTTTCTGCATTGTATTGGTAGGTGTCGCCGGCATCCTGGAAAAGCAGATTTCTGAACTGAACTCACAATTGCTAATGAACCTTTTTTTTTCTGCCACTTCTGAACTATTTTTTTATTTAATTGTGCACCCAGGTCATTTCACTTCTCAAAGTTCTCTACAACAAAGATTGGCTGGGCTTTACTGCCTTTACTGTCTGTATGAGTGTCAGCCATACAAGCCGCAGTTCAAGATCTACTTGTCCCTTGGTAAGGCATATATTTTTAAGCCAATAATTTGGTGCTTCTGAAACTGAATGTTAATACACTGAAACTTTTCCTCTGCTGAAAAACAGAGGAGTGCAGGCAACTGAAAGATTTTGTCGTTACGGTTAAGCAAAATGGAGTGCATGTCGTGCCGGCGCTTGTCAAAAGGATGCTGGATAAAGGCATGTTTTTGTTTGGCTACATGAATTTGCTGGATGATGACAGTGAGAAGCAGATCGAGGAATTGACTGCATTGCAGAATAAACGGGTCAACTTTGCCTGTGACAAGTATGTGATTTTTTGCAGTGTGATGTTTAGCATTAGCATTTGTATTTTCAGTAAATTGCACCAAGGAATACTTAGATTATTGTCACAACAACATGAGTTTTTAGTGTGATTTTTTTATCATTGATATTAGTGTTTCAAGTAATTTGCACCTATGGATGCATAAATAAGATTAGCGACATTTTTCACCTCACTGATGTGCTAGCGCTTCTGTCAAGTTCCTCCACTAGCTACACCCATCTTCATGTTGTTCTACACTGCAGTTTATTACTGGTGTTATCTTCTTGCGCAAACGAGACCATTAGTATTCCATGCTGATATTTTCCCTGTACTTTTGTATTGCAGGTTGTTCGCAAACACCCAAGCAGAAAGTTATATGCACATGGACCTGGTATGTTCTAGTATATTTAGTTCTACATACACCACTGCTTTTATAGTTCTATGTCCAATCTTTGTGACACGGCATTTACACTACTTCATGATTTGCATTTTCCACACTGACACACTCCCTGTGAGGCTATAATCCTTCCAGTTTTATGTTTGAACATAATCTCATTAAGATAGACCTGTGCTTCCTCTTAATTTCCTTAAGGCCTGATTAGAGAATTATTATGCTGTGTTGCTGGGTTGGAACTATAACAGCATAACTTCAAGGGCAGCCTGCCAGTCCGTTCGTTTTGTGATGAGAAATTTACGCAAATCTATTACTGACATGTTTCATCTACCTCCAGGGTGCGGAGTTTGAGCTTGATAGCATCAAGAAATTGTCAAAGGAGTATGCTGAAGCCAAAGAATTGGCCCTTGCAGGTGCTTGTTCCCTCGTTTCCTATGCCTTACATTTTCTACATGTGTGTGTACGATTTTGGAACTTACTGACAAGGGTTCTGGTTTGAACCTGCTGCTATCCGTTTGCCCTTACTTTCCACCTTGACAGAGGCAGGCGAAACTGTCGACATTGAAGATGCTAAGCACATCCTTAAGAGTGATAAGCTGTTGGGTGACAAGATAGATGAGGTTGTCAAAGAATGGGATGCTCAGAAGGAAGAGTTCTACGAGCGAACAGGTTTATCACGTGGCAATGAGCTCGCTGTGATTGACAATGATGAATCAGGAGTAGAGCATCACGAATACGACGACTTTGATGAGCTAACACAGCTGCTTGAGTGAAGAGTGTCTTACACATGAAATTCTTTGTCAGCTTTAGTAGATTCATCCCTTTTTTCTTTCTATTTTCACCTTTCTGTGTTCAACACTGCAATTAGGAATGAAATATTGTACATAGTTGTTTCATCAAAAAAAAAATTGAACATAGTTTAAGTTTATGGCGAAGCTTATCTCCCGTGGATGTTGGGTGTTGTGGTTTCATGCATTGGGGATTCCCACATGTATCTGGCATTCCAGTAGGCCAATTAACCTGCAATTTTGCATTTCCAATATAGGTCTTGCAGGAATTATGTACATTGAGAATTCGAGATAATATATGTACATGAACATGACAAAAAAAAGGAGCTGTACATCTAGTTACATAGTGTATTAAATTTCTGATAGTTGCATGTGACAGGAAACGGGAAAATTTTGAAAAAAAATTGAAATATGTGATAGGAACCTGGGTATAACATTCTGATAGGAAACAGGAAAAAACATTGAAATAATAAAATGTGGAACAAAAAGGCTTCCATTGCCGGGATTTGAACCCGGGTCGCCTGGGTGAAAGCCAGGTATCCTAACCGGACTAGACGACAATGGATTTGGTGCTCAAATGCATACGTTCCCATATACCACGTCAACATATAAGCAGTCGGTAACAGATTTGATAACATCTTGTGAATCCGGCGTGGAACATATGAAGAATCAAGATTTTTTATGTTCCTTTTTTGTTTTGGAAAAAGCAGAACAGCCTTTACCTTTATTTACTCCCTTATCAAGAACAAGAAAAGGGTGTGCAAGAGCGTGAAAGAAAGCCCAGCGCTTTCCTCGGAGCCCTAGATCTGAAAAATCCCAACCTGCACTTTGCTGTCCTCTCTTGCCAGCCAGCCAGTTCCCAATCTTCCATGCTCGCAGGTTGTAGCATTATCTACCACTCATCAAAGTGGTTTACAGTTTAGGATTTAGGGTGTGTTTAGATCACTTTACATTTTGTATTTTTTTATTTTTGGAAGGGATTTTTTAATATTTGAAGTATTAAATGTAGACTAATCGCAAAATTAATTACAGATCTCGTCTGTAAACTACGAGACGAATCTAATGAGCTTAATTAATCCATCATTAGAGCATGTTTACTGTAGTATTACTGTAGCAATTTAGCGTCTAATTACATCATAATTAGGCTCATTAGATTCGTCTCGCGATTTACAGTCCATTTGTGTAATGCGATTTATTTTTTAACTACATTTAGTACATCATGCAAGCGATTTATAAAAATTTTGCATTTTGCGTTTTGGGATCTAAACAAGACCTTACCATAAAAGGCGTAAACATTGCTTACCATGATAATTGCAACCGTCACGGTGAATGATTGAGAAAACAATTGCAGCACAAGAGTAGCTCGCTTAGTACTCCGTAGTTTGTATCAGCTGGTAGTTGATCCCTGTTCCATGTGGCCTCGCAGGCCTCCAGCTCAGTGAGGGCTCCAACCGCTCATGTGATCACTGCCCTAGATGGCCCGGTGTGGTCTGGTCCATCCCCTCTTTATCCATCTCCATCTGCTCACAAAAAAATGGAAAAGGCATTTCATGACTTTAGCAGCATCCTGCAGTCCTTTTGATACGAGGTGAGAGAGGCTGGGTTTTGGCCTCTGGTCCTTCCTCTACACATCTCAAGAAAGATGTTTCTTCCATGACATCGGCCTCCGTCCACAAACAAAATTTTGAGAAATCTTTTCTTTTTTGAACGAATGGGCACAAGATAGTGCCTATTTCATTGAAAGAGAAGAGTTTTTTTTTGACAATCCTGATGACAGGGCTTCGGGGCCCCATTGTGAACATGATGTTTTTTACAGTCTTTGTGAAGTTCTTGACTTCCTGTGAAATTACTGCCTTCCAAATACTTCCAACTACCAAACGTGCATGAGGGAGGTTTACATTTTATTTACAGCGGAGTAATCTTTCTACTACGGCCGGTATGGTCTTGTGAACTCTGAAGAAGCTGCCATCCATCTGGAACAGTAAAGAGAAATGCAGGGCCGGGCCGGCCGGCCAGAAAGGACAGCACGGCGACCCACGCCGGCGTGCTCGCTCGCTTCCGGGTTACCCAAGCAGTGAGGACAAGGCATTGGATTCGGAGCAACAATATCCTAGGCCTGGCAGCCTGCCTGCTTGCTTGCTTCTGCGCCACTTTACTCTGCTTCTCTAGTCTGTACTCCATCCTAGTCTGTACTCCATCCTACCTACCGGAATGTACCCAAAGTGGCAGTAGCTCCAGGACGCAGCAGCTGAACGAGGCCAGGACGCAGGACAACAGCTGAGCACACGCCCGGTGAGCCTGCAGAAGCAGTTGCTGCCTTGCCTTGCTGGGTTGAGCCCGGCCGTGTCTGTTTCCATTCCAGTTCGGGCTCGCGTTGTCACTCGGAGGCTTGCAGGGCAGGATCACAGGAGCGTGGGTTGACGACGATCTCCATTCTCCGAGGTGAAATCTTTGCCCCAGCCATGGTTTCCGTGCAAGCAATCCGGTAGCCCGTCGCCGCCGTTCGAGTCGGCACTGCGTTTCTTGACGTTGGCAGGCATGTCGCTGTCGAGAAGTGGGCATCTGCAGCTGCACTTGTGCGGTTGTGTTCTTGTTCGGTTGTTCAGGCTCTGATCGTGGAGTGGATAGACAGATGCAGGGAAAATGGGGAATCTTTTTATTTATTTTTCTTTCTGGATGAATTCGATTGAGCGGCAGCCATGCGCCGTGCGATGCGTGGTCTTGCGCTGATTTCTTGCTCTGATCTTGCACGCCGATTCGCCTGAGCAGGTTCTTCCGAGGAATCGGATGTGAAGCTGAAGCCGCCGGCCTCGAGCGAGGAGGGGATGGAGGGATCGAGGCCGAGGAGGGGCTCGCAGGCGAGGGTCCGCACCGTGCCGATCGCCGTCACGCCGGAGGGCTTCTGGTGCTGCCCGTCCCCGGCGGCGCTGCACAAGAGCCTCAAGAACCCGCACCACCACCACGCCGGCGGCGGCGGCAACAAGCTGGCGCCGCAGCAGCAGAAGACCCCATCGGCCCCTCCGTCCAAGGCGCCATCAGTCCAGACCGCGCCGTCCGTGACCGACGAGCCACCGGCGCCCGTCGACGAGCCGCGGCGGCAGGACCAACCGGCCGCCGAGGCGCCGGCGCCGGCGGGTGGGCAGCAGGAGCCGCAGCACAAGATCTGCGTCGGGTTCGGGCGGCCGGAGACCAGCGACCTGACGGTGATGCTGTACGGGAAGGAGGGGATCGCCGTCAGGATGGGCGTGCACAGGGACGTCCTCTGCCGGAGCAGCGCCTTCTTCGCGGCGCGGCTCGCCGGCGGCCACGGCCCGCCGGCGCCGTGCGTGGAGATCCACGACTGCGACGACGCGGAGATCTACGTCGAGACCGTCGGCCTCATGTACTGCGACGAGGCCAAGCACCGGCTGCTCAAGCAGAGCGTCCCCCGCGTCCTCCGCATCATGAAGGTAACATTGCAAATCCATCGCAACGCTTTTCATCGTTTCTGCAATGCAATCTTCACCCCATTGGAAGGAATCTCGAACATTTCGCAGGTTGCCGAGGTGCTTGGCTTCCATGGATGCGTCAAGTCATGCCTGGAGTACTTGGAAGCCGTCCCTTGGGTCGGCGAGGAAGAAGACAACGTCGTCGCATCGATACGGCGTCTTCAGAGCAAGGATTACGGAGTTACCCCGCTGCTAAGGAGGATTTCATCTGAGAATCTGAACTCACCGGGTGACACATTGGCAAACATAATGGAGATGGTACTGACGAGCACCGATGATCGGGGGCGTCGGGAAATGAAAGCCTTGGTTCTGAATCTTCTCAAGGACAGCAGCCATTGCACTGACGGATCTTCGGACATCTGTTCTGAAACATTGTACAGTTCATGCCGAGGTTGCTTGGACAGGCTCCATCGACTGTTTACAGAAGCATCTGAAGAGGATTACTCAGTGAATGTGACGCGGCGGATCACCCTGGAGACTGATAATCTCCTATGGCTGGTGGAGATTCTTGTCACCCAGCGAATCTGCGACGGCTTTGTGGCGATGTGGTCGAGCCAAACAGAGCTTGCTGAATTACATCCAAAATTGCCGGCAGCATCTCGGTACACCGTGAGCTGCATCACGGCGAGGCTGTTCGTCGGCATTGGGAGAGGGGAGATGCTTCCATCCAAGAACACCCGTCTCAGTCTCCTGCAGGTGTGGCTGCAACCGCTGATCGACGACTACTCGTGGCTGCAATGCAGCTGCCGGTCGTTTGACAGGAAGCTCGTCGAGGACGGGATCGGGCAGACGATCCTGACGCTTCCATTGGAGGACCAAAGGTCTATGCTGCTGTCATGGTTTGGGAGATTCTTGAAGTTGGGGGATAGCTGCCCGAATCTACAGAGGGCGTTTGAAGTGTGGTGGCGAAGAACTTTCGTCAGGCCATATGTTAATGAGGCTGAGGCAGGTAATGTTTTAGCATCAGATAGGAGTTCAACTTGAAGTGGTAGGGGTGTTAAATTTAGCTGACCATAGAATCTCTGTATCCTGAGGGTATTGTCTTGGTTGGTCAATCTGAGATGAGGCTGGTAAGAACTTGGGTGTTCTATTTCCTCGTGTAAAGGTGTTGTGGTGGTACAGATTTGTGCAACACTAAGTGTTTAACTAGTGTGTAAAATCAGAGGGTTTTTCCCTATTTATGAGAAGAAAATCACCATCAATGAATCCCCTCATTGTATCTATTGTGACCATCCATTTCCAAGTTCTTTAATGAAATCTGACTATTCTTCCTCTTTGTTTTGACTAACTGAAGGCCGCACTTGCATGAACTGTCAGTACATGAGAATCATGCTGTACAAGGCCTGAGAAGCTAGTTAGCGATACATGCATAGACTATAATCTTTGAATATAAAAGGTCATTGACTTCAAATCATAACCTTATTTGACAGTACTCAACAGATGACTCTCGGTGTGTTCTTGGAGGATAACCTTTTGATCTGAGTATGAATGAGATATTAGTTTAAATGAGCTTAATAGGTTGTGTGTGTGTGTGTGTGTGTGTGTGTGTGTGTGTGTGTGTGTGTGTGTTTGTGTGTGTGTGTGTGTGTGTGTGTGTGTGTGTGTGTGTGTGTGTGTGTGTGTGTGTGTGTGTTTTTGCAAATTGAATAATGTTAGTTAAACTGCGGATATTCTTATTGTGTATAAATAATGCACCTCAGATATTGGCAAAGTATTTGATGAACTCCGTATTTTTTCTTACAGTATCACATACTGCTACCAAGCGGTCTTTCAATGCATGAATTTCTTAGCAGCCTAAATATATGCGTATGCCTGTATTCTATAGTTCCATGCTACGGGTACATGTCATATCTGTCTCTCCTACAAAGAGTTCAGTACAAAGGATCACCTGGTCCAATTGTAACTCAAGAACTCAGCACAATGCCTCAAGTGAAAGAAAAACTAGATCCTGCATACCAATGTTAATATCCTACTGGCAAACTGTTTTGCTAACAGATGTTTTCAGCTAAAATTAAAATCTAACCACACCGTACTCAACTTGGGTCCAATCCACTACATGCGACTTCGCACGCCCAGTAATTGTGATAATCTCCTTTAATTTCCTCATAAATTCATCTTCTCCTTGTTCCTTGTGAGGTATAATCTGCAGCGAAGAAGACAGCACCCAAACCTTTACATCCAATGTTGTAAGGGCCTCTGGATCACGGTCATAATCCTGCATGCCAAAACAAAGGATTGGTTAGTTGAAAGGACAATCAATGATCAAGCAAAATATTAGACAGTGGGGATCCACAAGGCACTACTACCTTCTCGGTAATTAAGACGATGGCATCTTTGCCATGCTGATCCATTAGATTCCTCACGGTTTCTTGGATTATCTCGAAGTCCTATTGTAATTTGTTGGTAAAATAACAAGAGAGAATCAACCATCAAAACAGCCATCACTACACACGCACAGAATGCTGTGACAATTTCTATTGCTTTAGTGGAGAACAGAAGTAAATCGATGCATTGTTGCAAGAAGCGTGTCATATATTTTGCAGTCAAAAAAGTAGGATAGGGTGCTGGACCATACATCAGCATGCGTTTTAATTCAAGACTCATTCTGAAAGCGGACATCTTGATTTCTTTGTGTGGAATATTTTAGCCAATAATGCTGAGAAAAGGAAAAGAGATAACTGCACTTACATGTGCATTGAAGAAATGGTGATCACTGAAGTCCATCCTATCAATTTTAAGTGGACCCATCTGCAACAGCGAGGATAGATATTGCAATTCAGCTTTGGATGGAATGTACATGGATTTTATGCTTTCAATAAATTATTACAGTTCATAATCAGTATAGTAAAGGTTCAAATGCTTCTGTTTGATAAAGAAAATAGGTAAAAGTGTCATAAATATTGCAGGCTATAACAAATTTCTGATAAAGCTGGAAATTCATGCCTTCAACCCTTGCTAACAAATAGCATGTTGGCATGATTTACGAGAGACAATATGTAAAGCCAAAATAAGGGGGTTTCTATGCAATTTAAAAAGGCAAAAGTAAAGCAAAGAAGTATAGTACCTCTCTGACTGTATGAATGAATGCACTGGGGCAGCCAATTGCAGAAACACATAGCACGATCTTGTCATTCAACACATTAAGAGGAAGTTTCAGTAATGGTTGCTTAACTTCAAAAATATGTGATGGAGCCAATCTGCTATAGAACACTGAGCATGTTGCAGCCCTGGTTATTAAAACGACGTTTAAACGTCGTGAAAACGACGTTTTCACGAGAAAACGTTCTTGTGAAATCGACGTTTAAACATTAAAACGTCCGTTTAAACGATAAAACGTCCATCGTTTCGTTAAAATCTACCCTCTATTCGTTTCGTCGTTTTATCGTTTTAATAACCCCGGTTGCAGCATTGTCCTCTATTGTAGACGTGATTGCTTTAAGTTGCACTTCAGAAGCCTGTTAAGTAGTAAATGGTAATTAAAAAACAATCCACCTAATTATTCTTCAGGTAAACATATTATAATTTAATCTACATGTCTACCACTCACCTCTTATAGTGATATTGGTGGCAGAGAAAAAAACTCAAAGAAAAGGTGATTATTTCAATGTATTGGTTCATGTTCAAATAGCCAAGTCCATGAATCCATGAACATAATAAAAGACAAAACAGATGAAAGTTGGCTTTATTTAGATTCTCTTATCTCTGGAACTTGTCATGTGGGGCATCGCGTACAGGCGCAGGACGCGCGGCCAGGGGCAACAACCGTGGGCCACAAGTGGCTAGGCGTGATCTGCGGCAGGAGGCTTGCAGCCGCATGCATTAGTTCCTAGATAGAAGGAGTTAGTTTCCAATTTGTTAGCAGCCCATGGGGCCTTCATATATCGTGTAATCAGGACTCTTTTGGAAGCAAGCAATGAACACCTATCTCCTACCTCTCTCTCTACTCTTAATCTCATCCCCTTCACCATTGAGCAGTTAGGCAAAAACCCTAGCGCTCCTACCCGCCGAGACTACGAACTACGTAGTCGAGGTCCCGCTGTCTTGGGCGCTGAGGTCCTTGACAACCTGGTATCAGCTTCCAGGCATTCCTCGTCTACCACACCACCGCCAAACCCTACCGCGCCGCCGCCGCCAAACCCCACCGCGCCGCTGCCGCCTTTTCCATCCATCAACTCCATGGCCGAACCTACCTTAGCGGAGCTTGCTGCCATGATCAAGCAGCTCGCCACGAACGTGGAGTCGCTGCAGTCCAAGGTTGATGGGCTCCAACAGGAGCGCACCGATGCATCGTCGTCTGGTCCCCGCGCGCTGGTCACCGGCGAGCACCACAACGATCGCCCACCCCGGTTCCAGAAGATGGACTTCCCCAAGTTCGATGGCAAGTCCGATCCTCTCACATTCATCAACAGATGCGAGTCCTTCTTCCATCAACAACGGATCGCCGAGGAGGAGCAAGTGTGGATGGCGTCGTAAAATCTAGAAGGCGGTGCCCAGCTGTGGTACATGCAAGTCCAGCGCGACGAGGGCACGCCGCCATGGCGTCGCTTCACCGAGCTGCTCAACCTCCGCTTCGGTCCGCCCCTGCGATCTAATCCGCTAGGAGAACTGATGGCGTGCAAGCGCACGGCGTCCATCGTCGACTTCCAGGAGCGATTCGAGGCGCTCCTCCCTCGGGCCGGTTACCTGTCGGAGGCACAGAAGGTACAGATCTTCACCGCGGGACTCCAGCCACCCCTCAGCCTCGACGTGGAGATCCATAACCCACAGTCTCTCGCCATCGCCATGAGCCTCGCCCGCAAGTTGGAGCTGCGCGACCAATGCGCACTCGCCGTCGCGCCACCGGCTCGTCCTCAGCAGAAGGGCATCCTGCCGGCGCCCGCGCCACGCCTTGCGCTTCCCGCGCCCACGACGCCGGCCGCACCCCAGCAAGCGCCGGTCCTGGTGGAAGGGCGCCAAGTCAAGCGCCTGTCGCAGACAGAAATGGAGGAACGCCGCCGCCTCGGCCTCTGCTTCAACTGCAACGAGAAGTTCGGCAGGGGCCACAATCGGGTGTGCCAGCGCATCTTCCTCCTCGACCTGGCGCCAGACGACGACGACGATGCACATCATGCTCAGCGGCGTCTCCCTCCTCGCCTTGATCGACTCCGGCTCCACCCACAACTTCATCGCTGAGGAGGCGGCCGCCCGCGTCACGCTGCCATCCCCCACCCTCGACAAGATGCGCGTGACGGTGGCCAACGGAGAGCGCGTTCCGTGCCATGGTGTGTACCGCGCCGTGTCCTTCCACATCGCCCAGGAGGCGTTCTCGGCGGACTTCCTCGCCTTGCCGCTCGCGGGCTACGACGTCGTCCTAGGCACGCAATGGCTGGCAACGCTTGGGCCGCTCCTGTGGGACTTCCGCACCCTCTCCATGACGTTCTGGCGGGGTGACCACCAGGTGTGCTGGCGCGGCATTGCGGGTCCGCCTGGACCAGCTCTGAAGTCCTGCAGCGGCCGCGACTTCCTCGACGCCATCATCGCCGAGTTCGACGGCATCTTCGCCGAGCCCTCCGGCATGCCACCACCCCGCGCCCGCGACCACGGCATCACTCTGCTGCCCGGTTCTGCCCCGGTGGCCGTTCGCCCGTATCGCTACCCGGCAGCGCATAAGGACGAGCTGGAGCGTCAGTGCGCCGCCATGCTCGCCCAGGGCATCATCCGCCGGAGCTGTTCCGCGTTCTCCTCGCCGGTCCTGCTGGTCCGCAAGCCCGACAGATCCTGGCGCTTCTGCGTCGACTACCGCGCTCTGAACGCCATCACCGTCAAGGATGCGTTCCCGATCCCGGTGGTGGACGAACTCCTCGACGAGCTCCGTCGCGCTCGTTTCTGTTGGTCCCTGCAATCAAGGGCCAGGTAATCAACCTGCTCACCTTTCTCTCCCTCTCCTTTGCTCCAAGGTAGAAGAAGAGCTGAGCTCCTCTACACACACATACACTCACAGCTCACTGCGTTGGCTGAGAGCTAGAGACTGGATTGTGGCAAACTGAACTGCCTTTTCTCATTGCATTGCACTCATATTTATACACCATTTGCTACCTACTCTAAGGTGCTAATAACTTCTATCATTATCTGAACATTAGTGGCCTAAAGCCACAAGTCAACAAAGGCTGCAAGTCAACAAAAGCTGCTAGCAAACTGCAAACTTGCCTTGCTAGCAAACTGAAGACTTGCCTTGACTTAAACAGATAAGGGACAGCTGCAGATTAAGTCCTACATTACTTCCCCTAATCCTGCTGCTAGCCCTTGACCTCATCCATGCCGATCATCTTCCTCAATTCCGAGAACCGAAGACGCCCGAGCGACTTGGTGAGGATGTCAGCGAGTTGCCGTCCGGTGTCGACAAACTCGATGACAAGGTGCCCCCCATCGACGCAGTCCCGAAGAAAATGGAACTTCACATCGATATGCTTGCTTCGGTCGTGAAAGACGGGGTTCTTTGCCAGTGCAATGGCCGGCTGGTTGTCCAGAGCACTTGTTAGTCCCTGCAATCAAGGGCCAGGTAATCAACCTGCTCACCTTTCTCTCCCTCTCCTTTGCTCCAAGGTAGAAGAAGAGCTGAGCTCCTCTACACACACACACTCACAGCTCACTGCGTTGGCTGAGAGCTAGAGACTGGATTGTGGCAAACTGAACTACATTTTCTCATTGCATTGCACTCATATTTATACACCATTTGCTACCTACTCTAAGGTGCTAATAACTTCTATCATTATCTGAACATTAGTGGCATAAAGCCACAAGTCAACAAAGGCTGCAAGTCAACAAAAGCTGCTAGCAAACTGCAAACTTGCCTTGCTAGCAAACTGCAGACTTGCCTTGACTTAAACAGATAAGGGACAGTTGCAGATTAAGTCCTACAGTTTCTTCACCAAGCTCGACTTGCGTTCCGGCTACCACCAGGTGCGGATGCGCGCGGAGGACATCGCCAAGACCGCCTTCCGCACCCATGACGGCCTCTACGAGTTCCTGGTGATGCCGTTCGGCCTCTGCAACGCGCCGGCGACGTTCCAGGCGCTCATGAACGACATTCTTCGGCCGTACCTGCGCCGCTTCGTCCTCGTCTTCTTCGACGACATCCTCATCTACAGCGAGACATGGGCAGATCATCTCCGACATGTGCGCACCATCTTCACCGCCCTGCATCAGCACCGGCTCTTCGTCAAGCGATCCAAATGCGCATTCGGCGTCGAGTCGATCTCCTACCTCGGCCACACCATCTCAGCTGCAGGAGTGGCCATGGATCCCGCCAAGGTGCAGGCGGTGGCCGAGTGGCCGCAGCCACGCTCGGCGCGCGCGGTCCGGGGGTTCCTCGGTTTGGCGGGGTACTACCGCAAGTTTGTCAGGGAGTTTGGCGTGGTTGCCGCGCCCCTGACGGCCCTCCTTCGCAAGGACGGTTTCTCCTGGTCGCCGGAGGCGGCAGCAGCCTTCACCGCCCTCAAGACTGCGGTCACCACGGCTCCAGTACTCGCCTTGCCGGACTTCACACGGCCGTTCATCGTCGAGTGCGACGCCTCTACGTACGGCTTCGGGGCCGTCCTCCTCCAGGACCAGCATCCGGTGGCGTTCTTTAGCCGGCCGGCCGCGGCTCGTCACCGTTCCCTGGCAGCATATGAACGGGAACTCATCGGTCTGGTGCTCGCTATTCGCCATTGGAGACCGTACCTCTGGGGGCGCCAATTTGTGGTAAGGACTGATCACTTCAGTCTCAAATTCCTTCTCGACCAGCGCTTGGCAACTATTCCGCAGCACCATTGGGTCGGCAAGTTACTGGGGTTCGACTTCACCGTCGAGTACAAGGCCGGCAGTACGAACACGGTGGCGGACGCCCTCTCCCGCCGCAACACGGAAGAGACGGCGGTCATGGCCATCTCCGGTCCTCGCTTCGACTTCATCGATCGACTACGGCAAGCTACGTCAGCCGATCCGGCGCTCGTTGCGCTGCGCGAGATCACGGCGGGCAATCGGGAGTCGCCTTGGTCGCTCTCTGACGGCCTAGTCACTTTCAACGGCCGCATCTACATTCCGCCGACGTCCCCACTACTCCAGGAGATCCTCGCCGCCGTGCACGACAACGGGCATGAGGGCGTTCAGCGCACGCTGCATCGTCTACGCCGCGACTTCCACGCGCCCAACCTTCGCAAGACGGTGCAAGAGTACGTCCGCGCGTGTGCTACTTGCCAGCGGTACAAGTCCGAGCACCTGCATCCCGCCGGTCTGCTTCTTCCGCTACCGGTGCCCACGGCCGTGTGGACTGACGTCGGCATCGACTTCGTGGAGGCGCTCCCTCGCGTGGGCGGGAAGTCCGTCATCCTCACCGTGGTGGATCGCTTTAGCAAGTACTGCCACTTCATGGCATTGGCGCACCCGTACACGGCGGAGTCGGTGGCCCGGGTGTTCTTCGCCGAGATTGTGCGTCTCCATGGCGTTCCGCAGTCCATGGTCTCCGACCGCGACCCCGTCTTCACCTCGGCGTTTTGGCGGGAGCTCATGCGCCTCACCGGAACGAAGCTGCACATGACGTCGGCGTTTCATCCACAATCGGATGGTCAAACGGAGGCTGCTAACAAGATCATTGTTATGTACCTGCGTTGCCTCACAGGAGATCGTCCGCGGCAGTGGCTCCGGTGGCTTCTCTGGGCCGAGTACATCTACAACACCGCCTACCAGACGGCGACCCAAGAGACTTCGTTCAAGATCGTGTACGGCCGCGACCCTCCCACTATTCGCTCTTACGAGCCGGGCGACACGAGGGTGGCGGCCGTGGCGAAGAGCATGGCAGAGCGGGACGAGCTGCTCGCCGACGTTCGCTATCGTCTGCAGCAGGCGCAGGCGATCTACAAGTCCTACTACGACAGACGCCATCGTGATGTTCGGCATGCCGTCGGCGATTGGGTGTGGCTCCGTCTTCGCCAGCGCGCCGCGTCTTCTCTCAATTTGCCAACCAAGGGCAAGCTCAAGCCACGCTTCTACGGCCCGTACCGCATCTCCGAGGTCATCAACGACGTCGCCTACCGCCTTGAGCTTCCGGCGCGTTCGCGGCTCCATGATGTGTTCCACGTGGGCCTCCTGAAGAAGTTCGTCGGCACACCTCCGATTACACCGCCGGCCCTTCCTCCGATCCACTACGGCGCGGCGGTCCCGGAACCAGAACGCGTGACTTGCTCACGTCTAGCGCGCGGCGTTCGCCAGCTCCTCGTCCACTGGAAGGGCGAAGCTGCATCATCGGCTACGTGGGAGGATCTTGACAGCTTCGTCGAGCGCTACCCCGCTTTCCAGCTCGAGGACGAGCTGCTCGTCGAGGGGGGGAGAGATGTCATGTGGGGCATCGCGTACAGGCGTAGGACGCGCGGCCAGGGGCAACAACCGTGGGCCACAAGTGGCTAGGCGTGATCTGCGGCAGGAGGCTTGCAGCCGCATGCATTAGTTCCTAGATAGAAGGAGTTAGTTTCCAATTTGTTAGCAGCCCATGGGGGCCGGATGGGGCCTTCATATATCATGTAATCAGGACTCTTTTGGAAGCAAGCAATGAACACCTATCTCCTACCTCTCTCTCTCTACTCTTAATTTCATCCCCTTCACCATTGAGCAGTTAGGCAAAAACCCTAGCGCTCCTACCCGCCGAGACTACGAACTACGTAGTCGAGGTCCCGCTGTCTTGGGCGCTGAGGTCCTTGACAGAACTACTTTAACTTCACTCATTCTTCAAGGTAATTACGCACAATAAAGTTTGCAAAGAGAGAGTCCCTCAAATTTCTGGTCAAGGTCAACCAGACAACCACACTTCAGCAGTATAGTTTTATGCATTTGCCATTTGAGTAACGTTATAAAAGTAGACTAAAACAAAACAAGGTAACTATAATCTCAGAGATTGAGATGACAACAGATACCAGATCAGCATTATGAATGACCACAATATCAGCTCGACCAAGTGCACTCAAAGGTTCTCTCATGGGTCCTCGTGGAATGAAATGAGTGTTTCCCCACGGAGCCAACCCATTAACCATCACAATCACGACATCTCTGAGCAAGCTCCAATGCTGCCTAGAAAGGAAGGGTTGTTTCAAAAGAGCGTGTAAGTAAATTACCATGACGATGCCTTCATCTACACTGTCAAACAGATGTATCTGAAAACAAAAGACCAATTGCATCACCTGCATACCGTCATCTAATATGGCTACTCCAATTTTTCCGGAATCCAGTTTGTTAGTCGATGAAGGCTTGTTCTCAGCACAGAGAGTTTTAGAATGATGGATGTAGCCATATTTTCGCAGCATGGAAAAAGCCACTGCTGCTCTGTTTGCACCGACCCCAATCTTGGCTGAAGTATCAGAAAGGCGCCTCCGGAGCATCTTTGGCTCATCACCGCCTGCATAGCCCTGCGACACTAAAATCCAAATGTTAGGATTGTTCATCAACACAAACATCAAAAGAAATGTGGCCTAATATTTGAAGAAAAGGATGACGAGAAGGACAGACGAGAGCAGGAACTGACCCTCGTTAGGAGGAGCGGCGAGATGCCGAGGCGGTGGAAGCTGCGGGCCAAGAAATCGACCATGGGCGTCTTGCCATTCCCGCCCCAGGTGAGGTTGCCGACGCTGACGACGGGGACGGGCAGGGCGCGGCGCGGGCGGAGCCGCGAGAGGAGCAGGGTCAGGCGGAGGACGGCGGACGCGGCGGAGAGGAGGGGCACGGTGAGGGCGCGGTGGATGAAGGGGAGGTCCCGGATGGCGGAGTCCGGGGTGGCGGCGAGGCGAGCGTCGCTCGCCTCGCCTTCTCCTCCATCCCCGCGGGGGCTCCTATATGTCTACCGGAAGATGGAAGATGGAAGATGGATAAGGAGGTTTTTTAATTTTTTAATTTTTTATTTTCATTTTAAAAAAAATATATTTTCGTTTTCGAAATTTACAGGAATATACCCGGCCGCCCCGCTGCCGGGCGGCCGGGACCTGGTCGCCCCGCTGCGGGGCGGCAGGGCGGCCGGGATATATTCCTGTAAATTTCGAAAACGAAAATATATTTTTGTAAAAAACAAAAATAAAAAATAAAAAAATAAAAAAAACCGCATGGATAAGCAATATAACTATAAACCCCAATAAGACTATTTCGGCCCACGAATGACATCCCCACCCCGCGCGCCGTCAGTTTCTGTTCTGTTCCATTACATGCACGCGCTAGACTTTTTTGTTGTCATGCTATATCTTCTGTTAGTTTTGAAAATTGATTTGGCTTCTTTGAGCGGGCGCTCTTGACTTTCTTTTTGTCGAGTAACATCAGAAATAACGACACGTGGTTATTTCTTGTACATAAGACTTTTTTCGGGGAACGTGGTTAGAAGGGGGAAGTAACGGGTGGGGACTTACGCAACTTCAAAACTAAAGTTCAAACTTCAAACTTGAAGTTGAAAGTTTAACTGCAGCAGACGTAACTTCAAATTTTTTGTTTGACCAGAGTTTACAATCTTTAGATCTGAATTCTACAACAGAGTAGTATAGACTCAATTATAGTCTAGACATATTACATACAGTTTACATTCTAGAACTGAATGTGAAGACACTTGTAGTACTCGAGAAAAAAGTGGCACCAGGATGAAACATGCAGTAGTACTCTAAATCCAAAGGCGTTGTCATGCAACATTTATAGCCCTGTTACGAAAAAAAGAAATGAATTACATACAGTTCAAAGAAAAAAAGCAGAAATGTTGAAACAAGTTTATAGAAATGTTCACTTAGAATTAAAAAAATGTTTGTTTAGTTTTCCAAGATGTTGATTTATTTGAAATGAATTGTTTTTTCATTTGCAATCAATGCTAAATAGTGATCATACCTTCGAGTGTCTATACTAGCAATTCAATGAATCTATCAACGAACTTGTTGTGTTTATAAGATAGCAGTTGGAAGAGAAACTTCTGCCGAAGTGGGAGTAAATCAACATGTAATGTACATAAGTATTAACAATGGAGATAAAAAATACTTGAATTAGATTTGCAATGGACAATTTGAACTTTGTAATGTACATAACTATTAGCACTGGTAAGAAATCATACATTTGAAATTTTTTGAACAGTTGTTCCATCATAATTCTGCATAAATCTGAGAATAAATATACCTGAGTCATACCTGTATAAAAAATAAAGAATTTTATAAAACAACGATGAAAAATGAACTCATCAAGATTGAATAGAAAGGTGTCTGGAAAGTAGTATATAGCCTGTATTTCTGTTTTGGCACAAAAACATAGCAAGGCTTGAAATCTCTTATGTTAAAATGAATATAGTGAGGATAAGCAAGGAGAAACAAGCACTTGAAGTTGTACATCACTGTGTTAATAATGTGTTGACAATCTCCAGTTCCATAATCTGAGTTCAGTATGTCAAATCTCTTTTGCTTGAAATTAGCCACCACAACAAACCACTGATGGTTGTGAAGACAAGGAACAAAGACATAAAGAAAAAAACAGCATAAATCCAACAGAAATGATTCTGACAACAAAACATATATGTTGAAGTATTGCATATATGTGTGACAACAATCGAACAACAAAACATATATTTCTAACTATAGCAGATGATTATTGGGATAATGTTGAAGTAGTTTTTTACCAATGTTGATACAACCATAAAGAATAGTTGACTATCAGACAAATAAAATGTTGAAGTGCCTAAGAAATAGTGTATAATGATCTAATGAAGAGTCATGGGACAGTGAGCCTACAACCAATACAGCAAGAAATAAATGTTTGAAAATTATTGCATGGAAGTGGATAGATTGATCATGAGCATAATTTGGTCCTTACATGGTCAACAACGTCGAGTTTAATACCAAGATAAGATTCAGTGAAATATACTCTGACATCATTATGAAAAGAGAATTTGTCATTAACAGATCCTGTCCATATGAAATGTAAAAAATAAAATTAGACCGTATATTGAAACTATAATTGAAAAAAAAATGAATGAAGTGAAGTAAACATACAACAATCTTTTTGTTCATATAAAAGTATGTAAGTTCATCCAGATTTCGCTGCCTGAGCTTCAACCTCTCTTTCTGCTCATGATTGAACATTTTGCAGAATGCAGACATAGCAAAAGAATTAAACCAGCAACCAGATCTCATTGATAGAGCTCGTGTCCGTTTATCGATCCAAACATCATCAACTTGAAAAATGTGTTTGCTGCAAAAAAAAGTAATACAAAATTTTATTTGGACAAATCTATAATAAGAAGGTTCTCTACAACAAAAAAGACAGTAAATATCATCTACATACCTTTGCATGTTGTTTGGAATGTCAGAGGTAAATTTATCATAAAAGTACCGTTCAGCATCAGTTGCAATAATAATTGAAATTTCAGACCTAGAAGATTGTCCTTGCAAAGAAGTAGCAAACTTGTTGTTCAAGCATTCTTCAGCATTTATCATTTTACTGCACGCGGTGAATTTTGATGCAAGATTATTTACAAGTAGTAACTGAAAGTTTGCCTCAGCTTGAATTGCACAGTCTTCATACTGTTGAGCTAAAATAGTATCCATTGAAGAATCTTTTGCATCAGAAAGTGGTTGAACAGGTTGATTATTGTAAACAGGTGACTTGCAACTTTCAGTTATCAGGTCAAAAGAAGCAGAAGGGTCAATTGAATGCTTTTGAGCAGAAGTATAAGGATATTTGCTCTTTGAACAGACAAGTAGAACATGTTCATTAAGTGACAATGCTTTGCCAGCAGACTTTTCTGGAAGAGGACCTTCTTGAACATGGTCATTAACTGAAATTGGTTTGATAATAGACTTGTCTGAATTCAGAAATGATGTGTCAGCATGAGGTTCTGGAGGTGGTGCAGATTTATTCTCAGAGCATAGAGATATCAGTGGAGCAAATGTTAACAAAGAAGCTGAAAAAAAACAGAATGAATATTAATCAATAAAATGTTTGGCAGCAATGTAAATTGTACCATTAGCACTATATACCTGGTTCAGAATCTTTAGGAGGCACAAACTGGTCAACGACTAATCTAAATAAATGTTGAAATTCTTCATCAGGATGTGGGCATTCAAAGTCAGAAGAGCAATCAGGAAGTGTTAAATAAGACATCTTTCTAACAAGTTCAATAAATGGATCAACTGACAAATCATGATCATCAAAAGTTGGATGTTTGAAAACCAGTTCCAACGACCAATCTTTACTTGGTTTCAGAATTGAGCACAAACACTTTTCCTTGGTTGTGACATCTTCATCATCAGATTCAGATATTGTATCCGGAAAATTCCCAATTTCATTGGATTCCAAGTCTAATATATCAGTTTGTTGGATTGGAATATCAGAAGCATCATTGTTGTGAGTAGAACCATCTTGTCTATCTTATTGAATGATTTGAGTGTATGTTGACACATAAGAAGAAACAACAGGTTGGATTGCTCGAAATATAACCATCTGAAGATTATTTGATATTTGAGATAGTTTTCTTCTTGTCTAAAATGACCCATGAATGAGTATGATTAGAACAAATATAAAAAAGTACAATATAGAAGAAAACATTGGATTAGCAAAAATAAATAAATTACTTACTCCTTCTTTTATTTGAGAATATGGTTTGCTGAAAATATTGTCATGCATGGCATTCAAACTGACATTGGATTTGCAATACGATGATTCCATATCAGAAAATGGTGTCAACGATATGTCCTTCACCTATTAATTAAAAATATATTAATATTTCAAGATTAGAAATAATGGTTGCTGGAAGTAACAATTTAGAGTAACATGGTACATACAGGCAATCTGCGAAATCGAGGTGGAAAATAGGGTACATGTTAAGATTAGATGCAAGAGTAACATCACTAGTTGTCCAGAACTTCAAACGCGGACAAAGATGAAGGTCCATTTGTATTTCTGGTGATTTCAAAAATTCAAGATAGCAAACCTGCATAATAAAGATAAGTAAATCATTACCACAATTATGATGTGGTAAAAAAAAGAAATTTACATAAAAAAACAGACAGGCATACCACCAAGAAAAATGTACATCCACCTAGGGCAGGAGACTTTCCAAAAGATATCTTACGTTGGTATCTTTTCAGATAATGGATGAGCCAGTCAAAAACTAAAAGAGACCAGTTGAAACTCTTGATATCATCAATTTCGATCAGTGGATAAAAATATCTCGGGCTAGCATGGCCATGAGTAGTGAGGCACAAGAAAGAAGACAGACATAATAACAAAAATGCACGGATAAATTGAGTTTTATGAGGATGAGATGATAGAAGTTCCACAAGTTCATTGATTGTGGGTCTGTTTACCAGAACAGTTAGTTTCCTTTTTCATTATAGCAGAAGCTTCAGATATTGATTTGCAAGCAATTTCTCTTCCACCAATAGGAATACCAAGAACTTTATGCACTACATCTGGAGTAAACTTGAAAGAGAAGCCATTTGACAAAGTTATAGCGTTGGAAGAGCAATCAAAATTTGATGCTAGCCAAGATACAAGTGCTTTTGGTGTAAATGAGCATTTCAAATCCAAAAGACTGCCAATTCCAACATCAGAAACTATTTCCCTTTCCTCAGGTTTCAGATTACTTATAACTGACAGCAACAAAGAGGTTGAGTGACGAGTAGAGTAGGACTGCAAAAATAAATAGAATGGAATGCATCATGGATATGCATATAAAAAAAGACAAAAAAAGATAAACAGTAAAATTGATAGAAATAAAAAAGATGTATTGTGTATTAATACTTTAGAACCATTTCGCATATCTGAGCTGCCAATGTTGCAGTCCACGTGATGCCTTTTCGAACCAGCAGACATACTGTTATGAAAAAGTATACAATTAGAAACAAAAACTCTAGGATACATGTATTAACAAATGTTGACGACATTAATAAATATTGTTGAACATGTCTAATATAGCAATTGAATACAATTATCAGTAAAGTTGACCTAAAATATTAGTATGTTGTGACTTAAAAGAATATTGTGTTCGCTAAATTTTAAAGTAAGTAACAAGGACTACTAAGCGATCAGAGTTTGTACATACATGTAACCAGAAATTTGCAAGGGTGCGAGGCGTGATTGAAGGGTAGGCGGGCAAAAAAAATTAACAAGAACATTCTGTGAACACTAGAGGTAATTAACGAGAACATGGACCAAGATTGAGGTGCCGAAATTAAATTGAACGGAATTGAGCTCCTAAATTGAAGTTCCGACTCAGAAAAAAATCGAAATGGAGAGATCTGAACAAAACTGTAATCAAGGTATGAGAAATTAACAAGGGGATAGATCCCAATTGAGGTGGCAGAGTAAGATTCAAAGGAATTCCAGTCGAAATTAAAGTTTGGACACAGAGAAATCAAACCTAGCCATGTCGCCTCTCCCGTGTTGGTGCCCTTCAACTCGAAAAGGAAAGGGGAAAGTGACTTGAAGGAGTCCCTGGGGACAGAACGTTATCTGTTATGTTGTGACTCTGACGAGTGGACCCAAAGCTTTCTTTCAGTGCAAGTAAGAAAAGGACCCGTGATTTACAATCCTTCATCATAGTGCCAGGAGGAGCCACAGCAGCGGCGACGGGCGGAAAAACACCCAAAAAAATCTACCACTCAGTGAGATCTAGGACTCCATGGAACCGATTGGTGGAGCATCAAGATTAACTAAACCTCCACCAAACAAGAAATCTCCAGCACAGGTAAATTTGCGAAAAGAATTCATGAACCATTCACTGTTTGATGTATATTTCCATCAATTTCTTCGATGGAAATCAAAATTAATGGATTTCAGGAGTTTTGTTTTTCTTAAATTGCAGGAATGGCAAAGGCCAGTATCTCTATTCCCATCATTTGCTTCAATCAAATTCAGAAGAGAATGAAAGAAAGACAAGAAGAACTGAAGAAGAAAGTATCACAGGTAGATATGAAACTACTGATTCAGCATCAGTACTGAATATGTATTTTGTAGAACTAAACTAGAAGAACTGATGCTAAATATTTGCAGGTTGCTAAGCAATGTAAGGAAAAACAAATTTCACTTACAGAGAGAGTGAATGTAGCTTATGGAGAATTATCAGAACAAAACCAGGTAACATTTCTTAGTTCCATACTGAAAATGAACATATATTTCTTCCATATTGCAATAATTGCCAGGATGAACATAGATTAAATTATGATGGTGATAAATAATAAACTTGAAAATTTTGTAGGGTTCTGGAATGCAAGAACAAAATGACTTAGAGGCAAACCTGATGCATAAATTTGCAGAGAAGCAGTTGGTCAATGTGATTTGCACAAATTTTTAAAATGTGTAACATAAATGTTTTTTATTCTAACATAGAAAAATTTTGATATGCGGTTACTGAATGTGAAAATGCAGGAAGTAAGGATTTGTGGCAGGCAAGATATTCAAGATACTGCAAAAATGTTGAGAATTGATTCATATCAAGGTGATTCATATCAAGGAAATCTTGATGAAGCAGTAGAAGACTTAGTGATGATTACAGGAAGTGAAGGTCATGAAATGACAAACAATGCTGCACAAGTAGTACATGAGGATAATGTGTCAGATGATGAATCAATAGTAGCTAAAAATCAAGAGTATATATTCCCAAGCCCAGAAGAAGTCGAAAAATCTGCTGAACCTTCTGTTGGAATGGTGTTTGAGAGCCTGACAGAAGCTCAAAGGTATCTCAATGTCCATGGGCTCCTAAATGGATATGCAATCAGAAAGGGTACAAACTACTTGAAGAAGACATACCAACTAGAATGCAACAGAAGTGGAAAGCCAAAAGTTATGGAGAATGCACAAAGGATAAGAAGAAGGAATTACATCCTGAAAACAGGTTGCAAGATGAAGGTTATAGTTAAACTGATAAATGGAAAATGGATTTTCACAAAAGTCGACAGTGAGCATAATCACAATGTAGTGTCTTCTCCTTCCCTGACTAAGTTTTTCTTGAACCACAAAAGGATGACAGAGGATGAGAAAGCATTCTCCAAGATTTTGCAAGACGCAAGAATTAAGCCTATAAAAATCATGTCAATATTCAGAGAATTGAAGGAGAGTTTCAAAAATGTATTCTTCAATGCAAAGAACTTGGACAATCTGAAGCAAAAGGAGCGCATCAAAACAAGAAATTCAGACATTGAAACAACAGTAAATTATTTAAAGAAAGTACAGAATGAAAACCCAAGTTTTTACTATACTATGAGAATGGATGAAGAAAACATAGTGAGAAGCATATTTTGGACAGATGCTAGAGGAAGAATGGATTATGACTTGTATGGAGATTTCATATCGTTTGATACAACTTTCAATACAAACATGTATAACATGCCTTTTGCACCAATAGTGGGGATAAATGGACATGGGAAGAATGTGATATTTGGATGTGCTCTAATTGAAGATCAAACTACTGAAACTTTTGAATGGGTGTTTAGAACTTTTGTTGAGACTATGAGTGGCAAGAAACCCAAGATAATAATGACAGACCAAGATGCAGCAATGAAAAAAGCAATTGCAAATTATATGCCAGATGTCATTCATAGGCTTTGCATCTGGCACATAATGAAAAATCTGCATGAGAAATGTGGATGCTTCATGAGCCAAAAGCACAGAGAAGGGATGGAGAAAAGGCTAAATGAACTAGTTTATGATTCACTCCATGTAGCAGAATTTGAATCTGGATGGCAAACAATGCTACAAGATTATGATGCAGAAAAAAATGAGCACCTACAACTTATGTACAGATTGAGAAAGTTGTGGGTTCCAGTATACTTCAAAGATACAATGTGTCCATTCATCCATTCTACTTCAAGGAGTGAGAGCACAAACTCATATTTCAAGGATTATGTAATTCCTAAAGATACGATAGAGAATTTCATGAGGCAGTTCGAAATAATACAAGAAGCAAGCATTGTCAAGGAGGATGAAAACATGTTTACAAGTTTAGTAAAAGAACCAACATATTGCACACATCAGTGCATTGAAAGACATGCAACAAAACTTTATAATAGAGACATTTTTGTGAAATTTCAAGAAGAACTGTTCAATTCAAGCGCATTCTCAGTGAATGAGATCATAAAGGATCACAAGTACACAATTGTAAAGAATTGTTTCTATAAGAATGCCGAGTTCTGGAAGGACAAGTTCATCATAGAAGTTGATAGAATAAAGCAAGAGTTCAAATGTGAATGTTGTAAGTTACATAGGGATGGTCTGGTATGATGTCATATTCTAAGACTATTTACTCAGCTTGGAATCAACAAACTCCCAGATTCATGCATAAATAGAAGGTGGACAAAAACCTACAAAGAAGAAGAGCTTGAGAAGCAGAAAAAGAAATGCATAGAAGACCCAGGATGTACCAAAGCTCAAAAGGCAATTAGATATACTATGGTGAACAACAAAGTGACTGCTATATGGTCTGATATATGCAACAATGCTGCACAGAGCAAGGAATTTCTTGAAGGGTTAGAAAGATTTCATGAGAAGATGTTGAAAGAAAAAGAAGGTACACATCAAGAAGTTGAAAAGCAGAATGCTTTGAAGGATCCACTGATTGGTGAAGGCAAATCAGTGCCGAAAGGAAAACGCATGAAACATCCTATAGAACCAACTGTGGAGGAGAAGAAAAAAAAGGCAAAGGAAAAGGAACAAGGAAAGTAGACGGCATAGATAAAGTATTTAGATTGTGCATTTGCTACAGTATTATGATAATGTTGTGATACCTTATTTAAAAATGTTGCAAACAACTTACCAGGACATTGGTTATTCAAAATGGGGAAGTGGAATATTGCAAAATATGTGATGTTCAATAGTTGGTTCATTGGCGACAGAACGTCTGTGATTTTAAGTTTGATTGGAACTATATTATTATAATGTTGAAAATAGTTATATATAAATGTTGTTCTGAAACTACGAAGTTGCTGGAAAAGTTTAATTTTAAATTTGTAGAATGTTGCTTGCGTAGAATTTATGATTATCAATTTGAGGAAAAAAGTTGATAATGAGATAATGAAATGTTGATAATGAAATAATAAAATGTTGAAGTAGTTTCATGTAAATATTGATATCAGAAAAACTAATTGTTTAAAATATTGAAACAAAACTTATGAAAACATGTGGGCAACATAACCATTTTAATATTCATGTTTTGCGCTATTAGACAATAATAAGATGAAGTAGTAGGAAGTGTAATGTAACGGTACGAACACTTTAAAAACGGTTGGTAATTAACATATGAAATTTGAAATGTGCATTTGTTAATGTAGAACAGAATTCACAGTTTTGTTGAAAAGAAGATAGCAAATGTTGAAGTACCCTAATTGAAATGTTGAAGTCAACAAAAATAATTGTCGAATAAAATATGGAGAGCGTAACCACAACCGTGACAAAGAACATGTACAAGGAAATAGCATTAATACTACAGTAAATACACGATAAACCAGAAAGTATAGACAAGCAAGGAGAACCCATGTTATCTAGTATTAGATGAGCAAACAGCACTTGCAGTGGACAAATCTAAGGAAGCATGGATAAGCCATGTTTTGTAGCATTACATAACCAACACCACTGGCTAAACCCTAAAACAGCACTAAGAATACGTGCATGAGATAACATCCCAGACAACAGCAGTCTGCCATTACATCACCAACATCACTTTCAATGGAGAAGTCTAGGGGAAGCAAAAGATAGGCTATACTCGGTAGCATTACATAACCAAAGCTAAGATGAGCACTAAGAATATGTACAAGAGATAAAACCCCAGTTGCACTAAAGTTATATAGTAGGAAGACTATGCAGCTAACTCAGTCTCTGGTAACAGACGGGAATACATGTTCAGTGGAGAGTAGAAAATCTTGTATGCAACTATTTTCCGATACTCTGCCACAACAAGCTGAAATCACAAAAAAATGAAAAATTGAATGAACTTTGATCTATGTTATTCAACAGATGAAATGAAACAATTTAATGACAAACCTGGTCAAATTCTCTGACATTTAAACCATCAAAACAATACATGTAGAGAATACAGTAGAATCCACAGTCAAGACTTACAGCTCGACGAGTTTCATTACTGCATATATTTGAAAACCAATTATTAAACATTGAGTAGAAAAATTTGCTTAAACCTTCAGTAAAAAGGTTTAGTACATACACTACAGCTTCGCAAGGATAGCTAGGAGGTGAATATGGCTTGAAATGCTTGAAACCTTGAGTAGAAATATTTGCCTCGAAGCATGCAGTTGTAAAATTTGTGGCCTAGAACAATAAAACAATTAATATTTTATACACAACATAGTTTATAATACTTAAACATTGATTAAGAAAAAATCAGATGGGATAGAAAACCATACAAGGTTTTGAATCATACGAACAACATCATGTTCAGACGTGATTTTCACAGAATCAAAGAAATTGATTGTCTTGTAGAGAAGATTAACACAAATCAGAACCCAATGACACTGAACTATCACAGGGAAAAATATCTGTAGAAGAAAATAAAAAAAACTTAAGAAATGAAAAATTGCCATGAAATGAATCAGGGGGAAGCGATTACATAGATTTATACTAACCAGATCAGCAGTGGTTATTGATAGAAGTTCAAGAGCTTTCTTAATCTCAGCAATGCAAGCACTGGATTGAAATACAGAAGGGCTAACAAGCAACTTTTTCTGGGAAAACGAGTAACTATTAGAATTGTATTGTAGAAACTAAAACACACTAGTAAAACAAAGATAGTAAGAAACAAAACCAAAGCAGTGATTATACCGCAAGAGATGGAGATAGTGCAATTTTCTTGCGATCAGACTTGTCAAACAAGTATTTCATTGGTTTACCATTGAAAATAGAATAGTAAACTGACATTAAAGTATCTGTGATATCTCTATACTTATTTAGAGATTTCTGAAACTCCTGGTAAGAAACCTCCATATCATCAACTTTGACAAAAGGAGCACTGCAAAAAAAATGAATATAAGTTAACAATTTTTTGATATTTTTTTATTTTATTGGAAATGCAAATTAATATGACAAAGAGCACTAACTTTTTCTTGAACTTTGCATATTTGACACCATTGCTACAAACATAATTCTTATAGAAATTTTCAGTCTGGTCATCAACTTTGACAACTAGAGCAGGTAGTGGTTAGACAATAGCTTCTGCAACCTTCCTCTTCTTTCTATTTTTCAAGTCTATTGTACTTGGACCAAAGCTTGAGGTCGTGTTGACTATAGGAGGAGCTGAATGGAATAAAAAAATTAAATAATGTGAACAGAGTACAAGAACTAGTCATTTTATGCACAGGGTGTAGAATTTAATCTCACCAAATGTTGAAGCAATTGTCGGAGAAGCATAACTCATAGCAATATTAATGCCAGCTGAAATATTAGGAGAACTGATAGGAGAGATTTGTTGAGCCAATAAATTGGAAACATGTCCAGACGTGTTGATGTGGAGGCCATTTAAGATTTCATTTGCATCTTCAAAAGAACCACTAATTGTAGATTTATCTATATTGGGATCAGGGACTGAATCACGAGAAAGATGAGAATTTAAATCGGATTGAACTTCATTCTCAGGTTGATCACGAGAACTTGAATAATGAAATTGAGTATCATGATCATGAGCATTACCCTTTGAGCCATCTGATTTTCCTAAATGAATATGGCAATCTTGATTACTATAAGAGGAACATGGAGATTGACTATTAACCAAAAAACGACCATGGACATTACCAGTTGACTGAACATTGATAGAAACATATGGTACTTGACCATATAATGGAACATCATGGTCATGAAAGGAACCATGTACATTTCCAGAATTAATGCTCTCTTCATTATCTGATTCTTCAGGAATCTGTTCATGAAGTTGAGGCGAAGAATGACGAACTTCAAAAGGAGTAACATCTGATAAAACATTATGAGCAGCAGCATATGATTGAGGAATAGTATCATGAAATTCAGAAGGGTGACGATGTGATGCAGCAATACCAGACACATCTTGAGCAGGTTGGGTTGAACCTTTTTAAAAAAGAATATGTTTTAGCAATAATATACAATGAGCAAACATGAATTAGAAGGGATAGCAATGAACCAACTACCTTTAGAACAAGAAGGAATTGAAGATTTTAGATTTTCCACAGAACACTTAAGGGCTTCAATTTCCTGTAACTTTGACTTATACATATTATTGAATTCAGATGTAAAGCCACGAACTCGATTATCAAGAGCTTGATTAAAACTTGATTGCAGAAAAGTTAAATCATCCTTCCACAAAGCCTTTTGCTTTGCAACTAAATGCTGCACATCAGCGTGAAGTGCCTAAAAAGAAAAAAATGATAATGAGAAAGCCAAAAAGAAGAAGAATAGAACTCTAATAATATAAGGAACATGAATGGAGATAAGGAAAAACAAACTTACAATGGGTGGCAAATCACGGTCATCAGGCTGAGCAGTGTAATATGGAGTCTGTGTTATATCTCGAAACTGAAAACAACCAAATAAATGTTGAATAAGGAACATAGAAAAGTTAGAATAGATATTGCACAATATTGAATCTAAGTAACGTAAATATTGCATAAGTCATGGACACCTACTGGTCGCATTCCGTAAACATGAGGGCGAGCATGGTTGTTCCTATCGATTTCCATGATGAAATCAAAATCACTTGAAGATAAGTCGCAAATCCTAGGCACACCATAGCTCAAGCTGTGGACATATGTACTATGTTGTGGCAAATCAAAGAAATTAGCATACACAATTTGAAAAATGAAGAAAAGCAGGTAACATTATCAAAACTATAAAAATGTATAAACATTGAATAAGAACATAAACACTTACAGCCAGCAATGGTAAACATCCCTCCATATAAAAGTGTTTCAAAGCAACAGCATTTCCAAGACTATCCCTCAACTGGTGAAAGCGGTGTACTTCATGCATAATGACATGCAAGATTTCATCAGCCCAGTCCAGTTTTGGTAACAGCTCAAGATCAACCAAGGAGTACAAATACTCAACACATAAGGTATTAGATTTGCTAGGCATAAGAATGGTGGATATCAAGAAAAGCATAAAGCGCCTCATAAATGTTGTTTCATCTTCTTCCTGACTCATCAATTGAATGCACTTGCTTATTGGATATGATTTGCCATCCTTCTATTCAGATTTGAACTGTTCGACAAGTGCCTCTACCTCAAAATCAGAACTATCAACTTCTACTTGCATAGTTCCATATGGAATACCAAGAACTTTGACAACCATTTCCTTAGTAAATCTAATTGTCTTGTTTTTCAGCATGAACTCATATGAAGTAGCATAAGTATTAGACATAACCCACTCAATAAATTGAACTGGGACTCTGAAACTCTTGATACCAAACAGAAATCCAAATACATGTTTCTCAATGAAACCCTTCTGAACAGGAATCAGATTTTTGATAATCTAGCGACACGAGCAGTAGACCATCTTGACTTAATATGCTTCCCATCCCCATCCTCATCAGACTACATAAAACATAACATAAATTAAGGAAACACATATTCATAAGTAAGATAGATAGTTTGAGGAGAAACAAATTACACTTAAAGAAACATTCAACAAGATTATGTCATTTCAAATAATTCAAGAAGCTAGGAATACGAAGGAAAACATAACAATTTCAGGTAATCAACAAATATCATTACAAAGAGTAATTAAGGAAAGAATCAACAGGAATATGCCATTAAAATTTATGTGCCTCCCATCTCAATTTTAATTTCATCATAGAACATAACTATATTATAATCCAGTTGTCCATACAAGTGTAGATGTGACAAAACCATTTTACAAAACTTGAATAAAAATCCAAACAAGCAGAAAGCAATCGAAATATTTACCCAGATTTAGAAATTAGCCAAACATTTAACTAGATTAGCCGAAACATTTTACAAACCTCATCAATCAAGTCCACTTTCCTCGATCTCTCGGCAGCCACTCGACAAGAACGACGCCTCTTCACTGTGCGAGTAGCAGATGCTAAATCCGGAGAACCACGGGAACTAGACTCTCCCAAGGCACGTCGTCGTTTAGGAGCCATCACCACGCCTCAAACAACAAAAAGAGAATCGAAGAACCTACCCAACCAGAAATCATCCACAAAGTTAAGAAGGATGGAGACGAGGCCAAGGGATGAAACAAAGAACAAACATGCAGGGAGGATAGACAATAAATACTCACTGGAAAGGACCAAGGACCGAGGAAACTAGAATGAAATCATCGATCTGCAGAACACATCCGCCGCCGCCAAACCCTAGCCCAGACTCTTCTCCGCCTCCTCAAAGAACACGGCAGGAGAGGCGACGAAATCATCCACAAAGTTAAGAAGGATGGAGACGAGGCCAAGAGATGAAACGAAGAACAAACATGCAGGGAGCATAGACAATGAATACTCACTGGAAAGGACCGAGGAAACTAGAATGAAATCATCGATCTGCAGAACACATCCGCCGCCGCCAAACCCTGGCCCAGACTCTTCTCCGCCTCCTCGAAGAACACGGCAGGAGAGGCGACGGCAAAATGGTCTCAAACGGAACGGAAAAAGGAAGCGGAACGGTTAAAGGTTCGGCGCATCAAATCGGACGGCTCGGGGCACATTGCACGAATCTCAAACACTGGAAGGTGAGGGAGGAAAAAATCTTGTGGAAGATGTATAGGATCCGCGCATCCCCACCCCCGTTCAGCGGCGGCCCGGCGGCCGGAGAAGGGAAGACCTGGTTGTGCCACCTCCTGGGGGAGGGGGGGGGGGGCAGGTTGGGCCTTTCCTTGTCTATGGGCTGGCATCTGGATGGGCCCTTTTTTCTCATGGCCTTGATCTTGGGCTCCCGGCCCAATGTATAAGAAAAGGAAAAAGGACTTTTTCCGAAAAGGAAATAAATAGAGTTTGCCCTGGCCCATGGGCCACTTCATCAACGACAGATAAACTATCTCAGCTGAAAAATAGCAACCCTAAAAAAAAAGGAAAAATAGCAGTTTCTTCCTCCTGATCAGATGTTTCTTTCAGTTGGAGGAGTCAGATCCTCAGAGATGATCTTTTCAGCTTTCTTGAGCTTGGTCGTGCCTGAGTGCTGACTCAAAAGTAGGAGTATGTTCTTTCTGTGGGCCCATGGTTTTTATCCATGGCTGCCATGATTTTTGCATTGGATAATAGAGTTGTGAGTTGGAGGTTGCTGGGGTATGATTAGGACAAAGAAAGTTTGGCTGGGTACGCATCATCTTTCAGATGTGCATTAAACAAATGCTCTTTTGTCGTGCCATTATAGTGGAGAACAATGAACATATATGGGCCTCAGAGATGACACATCAGGAGGCTACAAAAAGATGCCATCATTTGGTGATGACGGCATGGCTGTCACCTTTCACCAAACGACTTTGATCTATTGCCAGCGTGTTAACAAGTCAGAGCATGTAGTACAATTGTTCATATCTTAGTTTCACCACGTTCAGTGTAACATCAGCCAACCAATCATAATCCTCCCACATGCCATGATGGGGTTTACTAAATTTTGCCGAATTTGTTGTGGCACGACGCGGTGGGAGTCAAACAGGGCATGAATTTTGTTTCCCAAAAATGAATAGAGCATGAATTTTGAGTATATGACTCTTATGAGCGAGTTGTACCTAACATGCATGGGCAGAAGAACCTGCTGGCCACATGGTGTGCCGTAGAGCCAAGAGAAGTTGTAGATTGACTATGCATGACCTACTACATCTATGCATGACCTACTACATCTTGTGAGGTCAAAACAAAATATAGATTTTGCAACTTACTCCCTCTGTTTCAAATTATAAGTTATTCCAAGAATCTTGGAGAGTCAAAGTTTTTTTTTCAAATTTGACCAAAATTATATAACAAAATAATAACATTTATGATACTAATTAAATATCATTAGATTCTTTGTTAGCTATATTTTCATAGTATACCTATTTGATGTCATAAATCTTTATGTTTCTCTCTATAATTTTGGTCAAACTTTGAGATTGTTTGACTCTCCAAGATTCTTAGAATCACTTATAATTTGGAACGGAGGGAGTAGCTAACATGTCACAAGGATAGAAAAAATTATAGGACATGTAGCTTTGTCAATATGAATAATGCAAGTGTAGCAGTTTTATTTATTTATTTTCCTTCTGTGTGGTTGCAAAGACATGTTATCAGCTACTATGTGATTGATTGCTCTCTTATTCCGTACAGGTAGGTACTGTACCAAGCGAGGTGCCAATGGTTTAGTTGGAGTGATATACAATGCTCGAGTGATTCCTCAACTTGTATGTGTAACTAGACATTTTTTTATCTGCTCGAGTTTGCACATGCATTCTTTTTTCTTGTTGAAAAAAATACTCGAAACTTTGGAAAGTGAAGTTGTTAATTGACCATGATACTCCCCAACTGACTCTCGAGATCCCATTTTTTTTTAAAAAAATAGGTGAAGATGTAATCCCCCATCAAATTGCTCCATTTTTCGAAAGTTTGGTGAAAAGTAGCATGGCCTTTCAAGTTGAAAATTCCAAGACTAGTAAACGTCCAAGCAAGCGTTGACTAGTCAACTCACTGGACCCACGCATCTCCAACTCCAATTCTCCATTCCAGCTGGGCAGTTACCGCGCGCCATCCCGAAATCCCCGCGTCACCATCTCCGCGCGACCGGCGTTCGACGAAATGCGACGCCACGCCGCGCGGCGCGCCCCCATGTGGCCGTGCGTCTCTTTCCTCGCCTCCTCCTCATCCCGCTGCCCCGCGCGCGCGCGAGGGAGGGCGTCGCTGTGCCAGCGCGGGGCGGACGTCACGTCACGTCACCCCCTCCTCGCCTGCTTTTCTTGACCCGGCTGCTGCGTCTCCACTCTCCACTACTCCGCCTCCCGCCGGCCCTGCCGTCCATGTCACGCCTCGGCTCCTTCCTTTCGCTTCCGCCTCCTCCCTTGCCCCTTGTCCTCTTCCCACCTCCTCCGGAATCTGGCAGCGCACCTACTTGTCGCCCGCCCCCTCGCTCGCTTTCCCGTCTCCGCTTTCTTTATCCTGCGGGCGGGGCGGGTGCGGTGGCGTTCTGTGTTCTTGGATCAAGGAAAAAAAGAGAGAGGAAAAAAAAACGAGCTTTCTATCTGCGGCCGGCGGTTAGCCTGTCGCTCGCTGGCTCACTCAAGCGGTTCATCCGCGTCTTCTTGGTGTGTGGCCAAGCGCGATTGCGGAACTCGAGCCTCTCGTTTTGGGAGTTTTTCGGATCACTTCGAGGTGAGAAGCTTTGTTGAATTGTGACGGTTTTGATGTAGTGTTTCGATTGGGCTTAGTAGCCTGATACTGCTTAACCACAGGGGCTCGGGGGAAAGGATGATCGCCAATTCGCCAGTTATCTTAGCTGGTTTTGATAGAATCGTGAGTCCCTTTGTTGACTGAATTCGCAGTTTATTTGGCAAAGAAGAATATAGTGCGTCACAAGAAATTAATCATCCAGTTGGATTGATATCCGCGTTTCTTCATTCTGTCTTGTGAGAGATCAACTTGATTTGCTCCCTTCAGCTTCAGCAGCGTTTTCCTCTAATGCGCTAATTTGTTTCTGTTATGATACAGGTCTGAATTGTTGAGAACATACTGGGTTCGTAGATTTTCTTTGCCGTTTCATCCTTAGACTAGGTATGGGATTAGAGATTTCCTGCTTTTACAGTCATGCTATGCCTTTTGCTAATACAGAAAAGGTGCTAAGGGACAGTTTAGTTCCCAAAATTTTTTGGGTGAAATTTTTTGGACAACGTTTGACCACTAATTAGAAGTATTAAACATAGATTAATTATAAAACTAATTACATGGATGGACGGAAAATCACGAGACGAATCTATTAAGATTAATTAATTCATCATTAGAGATTGGTTACTGTAGCACGACATTGTCCAATCATGGTCCAGTAAGGCTTAAAAGATTCGTCTCGCAATTTTCACCCGGGGGTTGTGAAATGGGTTTTGTCAGTTATTCACATTTAATACTCCTAATTAGTGGTCAAACATTGTCAGTTACTGTAGCACCCAAAAATTTTTGGAAACTAAACGGGCTCTAAAATAAACAAATACAGGATAGGTGCTCACTGATGAATGAGGACCATTTCATTTGCGGCTTGCCAGAAAACAATTTTTTTTTTCATTTGTAATTGCAACTCAATGGTTTCTCTAAGTTCTTCTGAATTTGTTATATTCTTTACTGCAGGATAGAGGAAATTTGATCATCACATAAGCTCAAGATCATGAGCTGGTTAAATAAAATTTTCAAGGGTTCAGTAAATAGAGTTTCAAGGGGTCACTATGACGGAGACTGGCATGAAGGCCATTCATCTGATTACAACAGAGTAGGCCTCTATCCATGCGCTTTGCTGTTATACAAAATCTGCCATGTGTATTCCTTTATCCTTTCTAGTTTCTACTGTAGCTAGTCATTTCTTGTTTCATATAACCTATGCCTAAAGAGAAGTTTTAGCCTTATACCTTTTAATGTGATTATTCATATTCTATAGATTGCATGATCCCAAGACAAAAAAAAAATTGTTATTCAATGGTGCTTGTCCTCATTACTGTAGGAAACTTATGGTGACAGTGATAATGAAGATATGGATCGTGCTATTGCATTATCACTAACAGAGGAAGATCAAAATAAGGGAAAAGCGGCTATTGGTTAGTGCTGGCCTGACTTTTTCGTATCCCCTTACTTCTTTGTTTATTTTATCATTATTTGCCTATCTCGCCTCATGTATAAAATTTATGTCCTTGGGAACAATGACTTTGGAAATGAAATCATAATACACCATTGCTGATTTTAATGTAGATACTCACTATAATTTGGATGAAGATGAACAACTTGCACGAGCACTGCAGGAGAGCCTGAATGCCGAATCTCCTCCTCGACAGAATGTTCCTGTTGAGAACGTACGTCGTCGATGGAATGTTCCTATTGAGGATGTGCCTTCTCGACAGTATGTTCCAGCAAAGGAGTCACCTCCACATGTTTACCCAGCAAGTGGATTCAGGTGTCTATTTCTTCCTCTGGTTTGTTTGGTATTTTAGTTGTAAGAAGTCACACAAGTCTCGTCCTGTTACATTATTCTATTAGAGACATGGTCTAAACATGTATGGTCAATTGGTCATATTGTGCTACCTTCCATGTAGAACATAGGCAGTTGGATGGTTGTGAAACGAGGTGAGAGAGCGGCGGGTGGGGGTGGGGGGGGGGGGGGGGGAGGGGGGTGGGGTTTGTCAATGTTGGATAACTCACGGAACAATTACCTCTACACATATGCTAGCAGGGCATGTGTGTTAAAGTTATCATGTGCGGCTGCAAATTTCATGGTCCACTCCGTCTATCTATTAGCATTCCAGCACTGACTTGACCAGAAGTACTGTTATTTGTGTAGGACTTGTGCTGGATGCCATAATCCAATTGGCCATGGCCGTTTCCTTAGTTGTATGGGTTCAGTTTGGCATCCTGAGTGCTTCAGATGTTTTGCTTGCAACAAGCCCATATCCGAGTATGAGGTATATGAGAGTAGTATGTTTGTATATATTAGTGTTCTTCAATTAAACCAACTGATTGATGATAGTTCTTCTTTTGTGCAGTTTGCTATGCACGACGATCAGCCGTACCACAGATCCTGCTACAAAGAGTTTTTTCATCCAAAATGCGATGTTTGTGACAACTTTGTAAGTGTCCACAATTCAATTGTATGGATAAGCATGAAAATATTAGTCAGAATTATATTTTTGATCTGTCTATAACTGTTACGTTTTTTGATCTGTCTATATAACTGTAGTTATGTTTTCCTTCCCTAGATTCCAACGAATAGAGATGGCCTCATTGAGTACCGAGCACATCCTTTCTGGATGCAGAAGTACTGTCCTTCACATGAAGATGATGGCACTCCTAGGTGCTGCAGTTGTGAACGAATGGAGGTCAGTACAGGATTTTATATCTGTCAATGCGAAAAGCTCCCCTGGTCAGTTCCTGGGTGGGAGCTGTTCACTTTTCACTAACATTTGAAACATACCACTTATTTACTTGAAATCAATAGATCACTATATGCCAGCATAAATATATGTAAGTAGCTATATCACTTCATTCCTATGCTCTTCTTGTTGCCAAAGGGCCTCTAGCTGAGTTGGTTAGAGGAACCCAGCGGCACTCCTCAGGTCCTGGGTTCGACTCCCCGTGGGAGCGAATTTCAGGCTGAGGTTAAAAAAATCCCCTCGCTGGCCCCGGTGCCAATGCACTGGTGTGGACGGCCCAGGTCGGCCTGAGGACCCTTACATGGCCCAGGCAGGGTTCCCATGGGCTACGGCCCCCAGTGTCAGGGCGGGGCCAGGGTTCGGGGATTTTCTCGGTCGGGGAAGCCGAGGCTTCTTCTAGAAAGTCAATACCGGTGGGGCGGTCTTTCCCCACCCGGCCGAGTTTTTTATGCTCTTCTTGTTGTCACAATTCTTGGTTTTTACCATGCACTCCGGTGCTAGAGTCTTAGGAATACCAGCACAGTATGTGGTACTCCAGCCAAGTTGTGGTTCTGGTTCATGTCACCAATGTGTTGTGTGGTGATAACTCCTGCATAGAGAGTTCAGATATGTTCGAGCAGTTTATAACCCAATTTTTCCAAACATAATACCTCTCAGTTAAAACTTTTGCAGAAATGATGACAAAATTGTAAGCAGGGTACTATTCCTAAGCCCATGCGATATGTAGGCTGGGCATAAAGTGGCAATAAACAGTTCTTTTGGTTCTACTGCAATCAACTTTTGTGCCTCAATTGGTTCTCAGTTCCTCAGCCACTATTCCTTTTCAACTAGTGGTCTATGTTATATGTTCCTGAAGATATTCCTACGACATTGCAAGTTACACTGTGTACCCATGTTCTTATATGTTCCTTCCATCCTGAAATTCAGCCTAGAGAGATCAAGTACATAACATTAGACGATGGGAGGAAACTCTGCTTGGAATGCCTCAATTCTTCGATAATGGATACTCCAGAATGTCAACACCTTTACATGGATATTCAGGAATTTTTTGAAGGTTTGAACATGAAAGTAGAACAGCAAATTCCATTACTTTTGGTTGAGAGACAGGCTCTGAATGAAGCATTGGAAGCTGAGAAAAATGTAAGTGATATGAAATAGCTATTTGGTGTGCACAAAACTTCACATATTCCCAAACTTATGCCATTTTATTTTGCTCTGTTTAAGGGGCACCACCTATCTGAAACCAGAGGTCTATGTCTTTCTGAAGAGCAAATTGTCAGAACGGTGAGTTCTTTAAATATTGATGCATTACTCTGTTCATTTGACTATTGGGCTACTGCCACGGGTAAAATTTTAAGATATGCATGTACTCATTGATGCTATTCTTCCAGATATTAAAAAGACCACAGATTGGGCCAGGAAACAGAATCCTAGATATGATTACAGGACCATACAAGCTGTCTCGGCGGTGTGAAGTGACTGCGATCCTTATATTATATGGTCTACCAAGGTACGTTCTTTTACCTTTATTTTTCCTCATTTATTGTTTTATTCAGATCATCCATCAAGCAGACTTCCGCCAGTTCCATTGGGAACCTTTAATGGACCATGAACTTATGATGTTCCGATATGTCAGCGCTCCTGCCTTACAAACAACAACAACAACAACAACATAGTTTTTTTCCCAAGCAAGTTGGAGTAGGCTAGAGATGAAACCCGAAAGAAATAAGTTCAATGTTCAGGCACATTGATAGCTATTCTCCAAGCGCTCCTATCCAAAGCTATCTCTTTAGAGATATTCCAATCCTTAAGGTCTCTCTTAACCGACTCATCCCACGTCAGTTTAGGTCTACCTCTACCCCTCTTTACATTATCGACCCGCTCAAGAACCCCATTACGCATCGGCGCCTCAGGAGGCCTTCGTTGGACATGTCCAAACCATCTCAGTCGATGCTGGGTAAGTTTCTCCTCAATTGGTGCCACCCTGATCCTATCCCGAATAACTTCGTTCCGGACTCTATCCCTCCTTGTGTGCCCGCAAAACCACCGCAATATTCGCATCTCTGCTACACTCAGTTGCTGGACATGTCGCCTTTTTGTAGGCCAACATTCAGCACCGTATAACATCGCCGGACGAATTGCTGTCCTATAGAATTTGTCTTTTACCTTTTGTGGCACTCTCTTGTCACAAAGGATGCCAGAAGCTTGCCGCCATTTCAACCAGCCAGCTGAAATTCTATGCCTAGCATCTTCATCAATGTCGTCATCCTTTTGTAGCACCGATCATAAATACCGAAAAGTATCCTTCTGGACCACCACTTGCCCATCTAGACTAACATCTCCCCCCTCATGCCTAGTCGCGCTGAAATCGCACATCATGTACTCGGTCTTGGTCCTACTAAGTCTGAACCCTTTCGACTCTAACGTGCGTCTCCACAGCTCTAACTTCCTATTAACCCCTGCCCTACTCTCGTCAACTAGCACCACATCATCAACAAAGAGCATACACCAAGGGATCTCACCTTGTATATCCCTTGTGACCCCATCCATCACTAAAGCAAATAAATAAGGGCTTAATGCTGACCCCTGGTGTAGGCCTATGTTAATAGGAAAGTCAGTGGTGTTGCCATCACATGTCCGGACAAACGTCGTCGCATCCTTGTACATATCCTTAATAAGGGTAATGTACTTAGTTGGGATTTTATGCTTCTCCAAGGCCCACCACACGACATTTCTCGGTACTTTGTCATATGTCTTCTCAAGGTCAATGAAGACCATGTGCAAATCCTTCTTCTACTCCCTATATCTCTCCATCAATTGTCGTATTAAGAAAATCGCCTCCATGGTTGACCTTCCAGGCATGAACCCAAATTGGTTTTGAGTCACACATGTCACTCTTCTTAGGCGATGCTCGATAACCCTCTCCCAAAGCTTCATCGTAAGACTCATCAGCTTAATCCCACGGTAGTTAGTACAACTTTGATCATCGCCTTTGTTTTTGAAGATAGGTACTAATATACTTCTCCTCCATTCTTCCGGCATCTTGTTTGACCGAAAAATGAGATTAAAAAGCTTAGTTAACCATACTATTGCTCTATCTCCTAGGCATCTCCACACCTCAATGGGGATACCATCAGGGCCCATCGGTTTACCTCCCTTCATCCTCTTCAAAGCCTCCCCGATCTCTACCTCCTAAATTCTCCTCACAAAACGTCTGTTGGTATCGTCAAAAGAGTCATCTAACTCAAGAGTAGGGCCATCACTCTCCCCATTAAATAACTTGTCGAAGTACTCTATCCATCTATCCATGATCTCCTCATCCTTCACTAGCAGTCGATCTGTCCCATCATTAATGCATTTGATTTGGTTGATGTCTCTTGTCTTCCGCTCGCGGATCCTAGCCATCCTATAAATGTCCTTCTCCTATTCTTTCGTGCCTAGCCGCTGATACAGGTCATCATACGCCTTACCCTTTGCTACACTCACAGCTCGCTTTGCAACCCTCTTCGCTAATTTATAGCCCTCGATGTTGGCTGCACTCTTATCAAGGTGGAGGCGCTTGAAACACTCCTTCTTCTCCTTAATAGCCCTTTGCACCTCGTCGTTCCACCACCAGGTGTCTTTCCCCTCCTGTTTGCCTCTCCTACTCATGCCAAACACCTCTGAGGCCACCTTTCGAACACATGTTGCCATCTTTAACCACATGTCATCTGCGTCTTCTCCTTTTTCCCAAGGCCCCTCACCTAACATCCTTTCCTTAAACACTTGTGCCGCTTTCCCTCTAAGCTTCCACCACTTTATTCTCGCAATCTTGGCACGTTTGTCCCGGTGGACACGTACCCGAAGACGAAAGTCCGCCACCACAAGCTTGTGTTGAGGGACAACACACTCCCCAGGTATCACCTTACAATCTAAGCAATCACGTTTATCCTCCCTCCTAGCAAGGATAAAGTCGATCAGCGCTCCTGCCTTCTTTTCAAAAAAAAAAAAACTTATGATGTTCCCATGTTTGAAGCATAGCTAGATAGGTCTTCTTACTTCTCATTAATATAATGGCTGCACAGGTTACTAACTGGCTCCATTCTTGCCCACGAGATGATGCATGCATATCTTCGTCTCAAAGGTAACTTGTTTATGCTAACATTTTTTTTGGACCTCAATGTATCGTCATCACTTTATGCACTTTTTTTCTTCCATAAAAAGGACAATTTCTACTCCTAGTGCTGACATGATTTTCTTTCTATAGGTTTCCGAAATCTTAGTATTGAGGTTGAAGAGGGCATCTGCCAAGTTCTGTCCCACCTTTGGCTAGAGTCAGAAATCATCGCCGGTTCCAGTAGCAATGTCGCATCCAGCTCAGCGGCATCGTCATCGTCATCTTCAGCTCCTACCTCTTCCAAGAAGGGTGCAAAGACCGAATTTGAGAAAAAGCTCGGGGCATTCATCAAGAATCAGATTGAAACGGATTCTTCGGAGGCGTATGGAGGCGGGTTCAGAGCTGGCTACCCGGCTGTCGAGCGCTATGGCTTGAGAAGGACCCTGGATCACATTAAGCTGACAGGGTCTTTCCCCTATTGAAGTATCTGTAACTGAAGCAAATGAGGCGCAATTCAACCTGCGGTGGTGCTGCATATTCTGGAAGATATGGTTTAAAATAGACATACATACCAAAGGAGAGAAATAGGCTGTAAATCAAAAGGAAAAAGGATGATTCACTGGAGTAATATAAATTTGCAAATTCTGGGAGACAATACACAAGAGACTTCAGATAAAGAGTTTTCTAATCCTCAGTTGTCCCATTCTTATCAAACATCACAATTTTTAGATTCAGGGAATAGTGCAATTACCTAGTTGTTAAACAGTTCGTGTAAAAGTAAATCCTATAGCTAGCTAGGACACCAACTAGTTTGGCTATAACGAATTTGATGCTAATGGTGTTTCTTTGCTTGACATGTCAGACGTCGCAAGCGTTCACGCATTGGCCGCTCGCAAACCATCAGTGGCAGTGGCGGCTGTTGCCTATAGCCACTGTGTAGGACCCACTGAAAACTCTTTCCCTCCCTCTACCGACCATTCCCCATTTTTTTCCCCTTCCTCAACGCAGGCGCTCATGTGAAACAACGAAGGGTCTGTTTGGGAGAGTTTTACCGGCTTCGGTTTCACCTGTTTTGTGCAAATCGAGATACTCTAGCGTGAAACCGTTTTATAAGCGGGGTAAAAAATGAACTAGAAGTTGAATGAAGCTATTTTTTTTTTTACTTCACCGGTGAAGCTGATCTGGGAGAGTCCTTCCAAACGGTCCCGAAATCTCCTGTGTAAAAGGGATTGAGAGTGATTCATTAGTTGCCAATAGCTGTAGCTAAAATAGAGAGTGAAGGTTAAGCAAACTAGATATTGTATTACAAATTACAATCGGATTCTTTTTAGATTGCAATGTGAATATTTAATGGGATAGAAGTTTGGATGTTTGAATTTCTTTTAGATGAAGAAAGATTTATTAATACATTTTTAGGCTCCGCAACAAACCAAATACATGGAGTCATTAAAAAAGAAAATAAAGGAATAAAACTCAATGCGCTCTAATCAACATGGAATTTCAAACTCAACATGTAGCTCAAAACCATCTACCAATCATATATTCCGAGTTTAAAATAATTTCTGGAGTTAGATTATAAATGACCAAATCTAAAATTCCAGAGCTGGAGATCTACCTAACAAATCGATAATCCAACAATTTGCATAGATATGTTTCACATTTTATATGAAGCTTGTGAATAATGAATTTGATTTATTAGGATGGTATATAAATTAGAAATGCTTGTACAGAGAGGAGAATATGGTTCCACCGGGTTCTTAAACTGTAAAACAGTTTTTTTTTTAAAAAAATGTTGAAGTTTACCGATGGAAAACTGGTTCGGGATTCGATAGGGTTTATATTCATATCGCACTGCACGGGAGTCGGTAGATGGTAGGTCCTGGCTCTTGGAGTCTGCAGTACTCCTCCCTACACTTAAGTCACTGACATGTGGATCCGGACCCACAGGCAATCCAAAACTGGGTTGTTGACACCTTCTCTCGATGCTCCACCACCGCGTGGGTGTTAACATGTAATACTATTTTATTTGTTTGTCTAGACATGGTAGAGACTTGGATTCAACCTTTTTCGTCCACCTTATTCTATTTGTACAGATATGGTAGAGGGCTATATCCAACTCTTTTTTTTTATTCAGCAAGCAGGCAGCAAAAAAAATGAAAGAAAAGCATAGCCTATCCCCTTTAAAAAACTGCACTGTTCCATATACAACGCTTGAAGAATATTGTAATACCAAATGTGCATGTTCTTACTGTTTTTCTGTATAGATGGCCACTCATTTTACTATTTCATTCTGGTTGAGGACCTAGATGGCAGGAGGAGCGTGGGGATGCGGGTTGATTGTGAAGTTCATTATTGCTGGCGACGGAAAGGGCGAGGCGGCCGGGGTTGGGATTCTTTTGGTGGTTTGTTGGGGAAGATGAAGCGTCGTCAAGAAAATAAAGCAGCGTGGGTGAAGCGGGGGGTCTGTGTGGTGGACAACAATAAAGAAACCGACCAAATACGCCGTCTTTATAGTCAGATGAATCGGAGGTGGTTAACCATCTAGGTACTTATCCTAATGTCTGTTCCTGAAACTGATGTACTTAGATGAATTCGTCTTAGCGATTTGCCTACTTAACGTATGCTACTTCCATCTAGCTTTACTACATCCTTCGCTATAAATTATAGATCGTTTTAGCAAATCTGGATGTATAATTTTTTCCATACATCAAGATATATTGTTTATTGATATGCATAGCAAAATCTATGTATCTAGATTTGACAAAACAATATACAATTTGGAAGTAAGGGAGTAACATACTTGCTCTTCTAATTTCTTTCACTGCAAAACAAATTTCAGTTATTGAACTTTATGGTACTTTTTAAACAATTATAAGCAGATACAGATATCGAATATTTTAAATATCCACATTCACATTTTCATCCCTACTTTTAGTGCATGAGTCAACTCTTTCTTTTTGCGTACGCTCTGTCTCCTCGACGATTGACTCGCTACCGCGGATGCCCTCGTATCTCACTGCACGCGGTAGGCGGAGGTCCCTACCTCCTGGCTAGTGGCTAAGCTTGTTTTGCACACTGCGTCGCCCGACTGGAGTCCGCAGTACTGCTCTGCTCCCTATACTTGAGTCACTGACGTGTGGACCGGGACCCACGCGTCAGTGACTTACATGCAGCGCCCACTACTTCAGAGGATCGATCCCTCTCCCGGACGGGAAGCAAAGGCTTTCCCCACCACCAAGCGGTCTAGATGGACACAGGTTCTGTGAGCGAGTAAAAAAAACCAAAGAAGAGACTATTTCTCCCGTCTAGATGGACACAGGTTCTCTGGTCAACAAGCGTCAAGCGAGAACCGTCCCCTGCCCATGGAATACAAAACCGCTCGATAATCGCGATTATCGGTGAAATTTATCGTTACCGATGCTAGCTGAAAACGTAAACCGACTGGAATTTCGGTGGATTTCAATGGAAAATTCAAAAATTTAAAAAAATTCATAAAAAATAGAGAACTTATTTTTATAAAAAACTAGACCTTCTCTTGATTCCAGAGTATTGTCACATGTTGAAAGCAACACTCTTTGAAAGCAACAATTTAAAATAATCGATGATGCTGTAGCTGGGAGCGAGGGAGCTGTGATCGTGGCGTCGATAATCGAGGTAAATCGTTAATTATCGATTTGTACCGGATGATTTTCAGTTCAGGTCAGCTTCTTTTGTATCGGATGACCCTTACTGCAGCTTTCATGGAGACCCAAAAATATGGTCATATTGGTGAATTACAAATATGTATGTACCTATATTACAATTTTATCATTATGTGTTTCCCTCTTATTTGAGTTCATTTCAATATTTAGGAATATTATTATGGATATCACACGTACCAGCAAGAAGAGACCGAAGAATAATTAAATTGATATGCCGAATGACTTCATGTATGGACTATGTGCTTGCTAGTTTGTATATGGCTTGTATACACTATGTACTCTTGTTTTCTATGCACTATGAGGTTTGTATGAACTATGCACTCTTTTGTTTATGTGAACTATGAAATTTGTATGGACTATGCACTCGTTTGTTTATATGGACTATGCACTTCGTGGTTTGTATACATGTGCAAATTCATGTGCTTTATGCAATTTCATGGGCAAAATATGTAAACATGTTTATTTCTTAGGCAATTCCATATACAAAATTGTGCATATATGTGTAATTTATCTAATATAATACAATACATAACCTAAAAATTAAATACTATCAAACCTTTATATTTTTCCCACTGCCAAAACATATTTTCAGTAGGCGAAGCGATAAATCGTTCGGTTTGTATCGATTATCGACGATAAATTGTCGATTTTCGTTTTTTTGAATTTGGGTCCTTTTACCGATCGGTTTTGGCGATTTTTCACCGATTTTCAATCGATTATTGTTACCGGAGCTCGCTGATAAATGCTGTATCGCCGGTAATGTAATCCTTGCCCCTGCCCACATCTTCTTTCCTTCTCCTAGTGCGGCACTCACGGAGGCGTGGAAGGAGACTGATTCCGCCTTCCCGGGAGCAGAACTCTGGATGGGAAAGGCTGTTGTGCTTCGCCAGGTAAAGATCTCTGATCTGTAGTATCCTGGATGTTCTCCTAGTATTTTTCTTGCAAGTTGCATCTTACTCAAATTGAACCCATTCTGGCGCTATCTGCGTGATGGCAGTCATAAAGACCTTCATCCAATGATTCGATTTCTTGTATCTTCATCGCGAGAGTGGTGACTCTTGCAAGGAAGCTGGAGGACACCAAATTCCGTGCATCCTGGAAGGAGACAAAATTTCTTCTTAACCAAAAAAACGTAAAAAAAAACGTTGTACTTCAAAAACAGTGGAGGGAATTTTATTTGCACTTTGTGGGACTAATATATGCTTTATCTCGTGTCATAGTGTCCCTCTGTAATCAGGAAAAGAGAACAAAATGGTTGGTGAATCTAGCAGATGTCATAACCTGGAGAGTATGCTACAAGACATACAAGCAGAACCATGCAATCTATCATTAGAACTTTTATCAGATATCACTGACAACTTCTCAGATAAGCGAGAGATTGGCAGAGGTGGTTTTGGAGTGGTTTATAAGGTAAAATAAATTTCTGTCCTTCCAACCTCCGAAAATAAAAAAACATGCAACCTCATTTAATTCACAAAAGCATGTATGTATTAACAATGACTTTGCATAGGGAATGCTCGAAAATGGGGATGTAGTTGCTGTGAAGAAGCTTGCTTCCATGCCAGGAGTTAATGATGTACAGTTTGAAAATGAGGTTTATCATCTTATGATGCTGAAGCACAAAAATATAGTTCGGTTTCTAGGATACTGCTTTGAAACACAACATGTATGCATAATGCATAAAGGGAGATATTGTTTTGCGGAGATGCCAGAAAAGTTGCTTTGCTTGGAATATCTGCCAAATGGAAGCCTTGACAGACATATTTCAGGTAAATTTGAATATTTGCATACTTACAATACAATGATATGCAGGGAAGTAGTGTATCATGCTGATGTTGACTTGCAAACAAAAGAGAAGAGAACACATGCTAGAATCCTTTTTTTTGCTGTGTAATCAAGACCATCAGATTTATGTCCTATATGGAGTCTGCTGTTCATTTTCTTTTCTCCAACACTCTGCTGTTCTCCTTTCACATGCAGATGAATCTTGTGGACTTGATTGGCGCAAGCGTTACAAAATAATTAGGGGGATCTGTTCTGGTTTACATTACCTTCATGAGGAAAGCCAAACAAATACTCCGATAATACACTTGGATCTAAAGCCTGGCAATATATTGCTAACAAAAGAGATGGAGCCGAAAATTGCGGATTTTGGTCTCTCCAGACTCTTTGGTGAACAACAATCTCGAATTTATACTATGAATATGGGTGGATCACTGTAAGTTGAATGCTCCCATGCTAATTACTTTATGCGATAACTGAGATGCATTTATGGCCTTCCATTTTGTTATGTAGTGGTTACATGGCACCAGAATACTTGCGCAAAGGAATAATAACAAAGAAGTCAAACATCTTCAGCTTGGGAGTAATAGTCATAGAAATAATCACCGGACGCAGAGATGGCCCCGATAGTACTGGGATGTCTATACCGGACTTCATTGAGAATGTAAGAAAATTTTGTCAACGTGCATTGAACATGTTGTGCACTCGTGGAGTTAATTTTCCCCCCTTTACTGCTCTAGCTCTGAATACCAGTTCCACAGGTGCTTGAAAAGTGGAGGAATCGCTTGGAAGACTCGAGGTGCACATCACTGGAAAAGGGTTGCCAGCAAATAAGCAGATGCATTGAAATGGGTCTAAACTGTGTGCAATTTGATGAGACGAAAAGACCCACAACAAAAGAAATTATCTATTGTCTTAAAAGGCATGATGATGCGAATTTACGTGTTATCAATGAGGAAGAGTTTGCTACTGAGGTATAGCCTATATTATATATTAATCATATCATTCATTCCAAATTGATTTTTGAGGATATCGTGTTTATTATTTCAAACCTTAGGATCATGATGCAGCTGTCGATTGGTCCATTAGTGATGCTGAAATTGCTGAACTTGAAGCTAGCATGTATGGATTGCAGGTGCAGTTCTCATGCTCTAAATTTTTCTTGATCAAAATTGCTATTTGATTCGCAAAACTCATTGCCATGCATTTTATCTATAACATGCAAGTAATAGAAACTTGTGGTTGTTATGATTTTGATGACCAGATCATAAAAAACAGTGACCTCGAGGAGCTACATGAATTCAGATCTGAGACATTTGGAACTCTATACTATGGAAAGTGGCGAGGAATTGATGTTGCTATCAAACGTTTTAAGAAAAGCTGTTTTGCTGGGGGGTCATCTGAACAAGAGAAATTTGTGAGTAATGTTTCAATCAATATTTTTAGTCATTTGATTGCTTCGTCATCTATGCGAAGTTTTCGTTGACACCAGATGCGAAGACACTGATGATAAGGATAATATTGTTATTGGAACTGAAGCCATTTCAACTGAACTCATGCATTTTTTTTTGCCTGAATTTGATGTTGATCTTCTTCTTTTTTTTCTACAGACCAATGACTTTTGGAGGGAGGCAAAGATTCTTTCAAAGCTACGTCATCCAAATGTTGTTGATTTCTATGGTGTGGTCCCCGATGCATTGGGAACTGTGACAGAATTTATGGTGAATGGATCACTAAGGAATGTTCTTTTAACGAAGCACAGGTGAGTTGTTTATGTTTCTGTTAGGCACTTTCCACTCTGCACAATGATGTGACTGTTTACTAGATCTGAGCAGAATGCTTGACCGTCGGAGAAAACTTACCATTGCAATGGATGCGGCATTTGGGATGGAATACTTGCACTCCAAAAGCATTGTGCATTTTGATTTGAAATGTGATAACTTGTTAACTTGAGAGATCCGCAGAGGCCAATCGGCAAGGTAGGTTTGATTCATATTGAGCTCTCCATTGAATCATTTGAAATTGTGTTCGTTGCTAATGAGCAAAATTTTTACCTTGTTTTGCCTTTTGAATTTTATGTTGTCTAAACTGTGCCATTAATCATTCGTAACTAATTTTCAGGTTGGAGACTTCGGGTTGTCAAGAATTCAGCGCAACACTTTGGTTTCTGGTGGTGTGCGTGGCACTCTTCCATGGATGGCACCGGAGCTATTAAATGGTAGCAGCAGCAGAGTGTCAGAGAAGGTAAGGTCTTTGAGAAATATTTACAATGATTGAAAAAAATAGGAGCCGTCCATCTAATAAAATCCTATGGTGGTGAAGGTAGAAAGTATCTAGGAGTACCTAGGATAAAGTACATGGTACTTAAATGTGGGATCAAGTACCAAAAAGTGGAGTCGAATACTAATTTAATTTAATTTTTATAAATACTCTCCATAGATCAACAGTTAGAAAAAAAGTTTAAGTTAAAAGTACCTGAAAGTACCCATTGGTACTTTAGTATCATTGTAAAAGAGCTCAAGGTTTTTAATCAGGCTCCAGATCTTTGTCTAGGACAGGACTCCAGACCATTATTTGCAGGTGCAATCATGATGTTCCTGAAATGTAACAAGTTCTCACACTGTAGGTGGATGTTTTCTCATTTGGTATTGTTTTATGGGAAATCTTGACTGGTGAGGAACCATACGCGAATATGCATTATGGTGCTATCATAGGTATGTCTTTGCCACATCTATCTTGTTTTAACTTTCACTATTCATCAACCAGGATAGGAACTTAGGAAGAAATAGCACGACAATCCTTCATCCATTATGCTTTCACCATCTTGAGGAATGTTGAGTACTCTATTATGCTTGTGATGAGTGAATTGTCAACCGTGCGGTGTGATCGTGCGCTTGGTCTTTGGATTGCAGGTACACGGGCGTCGAGTGTCGACGGGGAGCTGCCGTGGAGGTGCTGTGGCCGATGGACCGTGCGGTGGACGGCGGTGAAGGGCAGCCGGGACCGGAGCTCGGACCGGGCGGCAGCTGTGGCGTCCACTCCTGGATCGAGGGCGCAAGCGGCGATGGAAGGCGGGTTTCTTGGTTTGCGCCACAAAACCAAGGAGGCGGACGGCGGTTGAAGACGCCAAGTCGTGGAGGCACGGGCGTCGGTCTCGGGACTGACGGAGGCGACGGGCGTCGACGGCGTCTAGGGCCTCGCTGCGGGCGAGGAGGTGACGGGCGTCGGGCGGCGTCTAGGGCCGTCAGAAGGCCGAGGCAGGAACGGCGTCTAGGGCCACGGCGTGGAGGCGGGAATCTTCCCGCGCGTGAGGTTTTGGCGGTTTTCTCAAAACCGGCCATCTACCCGGGTTTCGCGGACCCTCCAAAACCGCAGACTGGATCTTCATCAAGACGGCGGCATCGCGGAGAAGACTTCGTTTCGAAGAAAGAACCTCGGCCGTCGGATGAGATCATGTACAGGGGGTGCTGCAGGCCAACCGGTCTGACCGGTCCTTGGCACCGGTCTGACCGGTCCAGCGTACCGGTCTCACCGGTCCCGCGGGTATAAATACCCCTTCTCTTGTGTTAGGTTAAGAGCGGCTTTTGTAATCTGTTCGTGGACTCTCTGTTTCTCCAGGCCGCCGCCCCTGCGTCTCCCTCCCTCTGTTCCTCTCGTTTGAGTTGATTTTGTCCATGGATTGTTGAAACCTTGTAAGGGATTTGATTGGGAAAGGAGGCCCTATCCTCCTCGTGCCCTCTGGGCTTTTGATTCGATTCAATCCCCTGGTTTTGTGCCTTGTACAATGGATTTTCGATTTCGTTTTTGGCACACTTGATTGAGAGGAGGCTACAAGTTCTTAGCTGTGATTCCCATGCATCTAGCCCCTTCCTACATCCTCTGGAATCACTGGCGTGTTCAAATTTGAGTTCTTGAGTGTTTGAGAAAACCCCAATCCCTTTTGATCTCCCCCATAATTCTCACGATTCGTTGATCTTTAGGATGAGATCTTTTGGGGATATGCTCACGGGGTAGGGGCGAAGCAATCCCCCAAGTTTCATTGGTTTTCGTGGTCGTTTGCTCGGGATTCACCGTTTGAATCCAATTTCTCGGGGGTTTTCTGGGTGATACCGGTCAGACCGGTAGGCACGACCGGTCAGACCGGTCCAGCGCACCGGTCAGACCGGTCCAGGCAGATCAGTTCTGCAATCTTTCAGTTTTGCTTCCTTTTGCTTCGTGGTTTCGCTCGCTCGTTCGAGGCCTTTTGTGTTGGGTTAGCTTTTCAATAGCTACTCCAAACTTTGGTCAGAACGCTTGAGGGCTTGGGTGATTTTCGGGATATAGGCCGACGGTTTGAATTTCGGAAGAAATTTTGATCGGCTCCCATTCACCCCCCCTCTGGTCGCCGGCTTCAGTCCCACAATTGGTATCAGAGCTCGGTTGAGGTTTTCAGTACCTTAACCGGTTCGAAAACCACTCGGCGACCATGGCGAGTCTTGGTAAGATCCCGGTGTTTTCGGGCGAGGACTATGCCTACTGGAAGGTTCGTATGAGAGCCTTCCTGCAGAGCATGGGAGCCGAAGTCTGGGAGATTACCACGAACCACCTTTACGAGGTGCTTGCTGTTCGGACCACACCGCTTCAGGTGACCCAGCACGAGGCTAACGCCAAGGCCGTCAATGCCTTGTTCGCTGGCGTTTCTCGTGCGGAGTTCTCACGCGTCCAGGGTTTTCAGGAAGCCCACAAAATTTGGACGTGTCTTGAGAACTACCACGAGGGTACACCTCAGGTGAAGGCCAGACTGTTCGAGACTCACCGGCGTGAGTACGAGAACTTCACACAGGAGCCGGGTGAGAGCATTGACCTGATGTTCAGTCGTTTTCAGTCGATTGTGAACAAGGTCAATGCGAACAGATCTACTGGTGCCCTTGAGTACACAGAGCACGAGAAGGCTCTCAAGTTGCTTTACGCACTTGACCGCTCTGTGTGGGATCTCAAGGTGAACACGATCATTGAGTCTGCAGGCTATGAGACTCTGACCGTGAACGAGCTTTTCAGCAAGCTCAAGGCCACGGAGGTGGATAACCAGACACGAGCCAAGCTCAATGGAGCCCCTCCTTCCAAGAGCGTCGCTCTTGTGACTGGCTCAGGTGGATCGAGCTCTAACGCTAACTCTGCTCTTGGCTTTTCTCTTGCCTCTTTGCCTTCTGTCTCAGATGAGCAGCTGGAGACGCTGGGCGACGACGACTTGTGCCTCCTCATCAGCAAGTTCCAGCGCGTCTACCACAACAGGCAGAGGAAGAAGAACCCCGGGTGCTACAACTGCGGCGATCTGAACCACTTCGTCGCCGATTGCCCCAAGAAGTCCGGCGGTGGCCAGAACAACTCCTTCGACTACTACCGCCACCGCGACCGTGACGAGGGAGGCTCCAACAAGGAGCGTCGGCGCCACAAGCACCGCAGTCGTGACCGGGGAGGACGCTTCGACAAGGAGTCGCTCAAGAAGCGCTTCCAGTACAAGTCCAAGAAGCGGGAGAAGGCCTTCCTGGCGCAGCTCAGCGACCTCGACAAGAGCTCCGACACTGACCGCTCTTCTTCACCGACCTCCGACGACGACGACAAGAAGAAGAAGAAGCGGGACAAGGAAGCCACCGGCTTCATCGGCCTTTGCTTGGCGGCCGGTCGGTGCAAGAGCTTCTGCACCATGGCCGTCGAAGCCGATGGTGCTCGTGCGTCTTCAGGTGGACATGCTACACCGACGCACTCCGGCTCTACTCCTGGATCCGAGAGCGATTCAGAGGTAAACTCCATGATCGACCTGCTTGATACAGAGGTTAGGGAGTTGTACGCCGCTCCCGACAACCAGAAAAGGCTGCTTAAGAAAGCAGCTAGAGAGCGTAGAAAGCTTAGGGCTGAGCTGGCTTGTGTTAGGGAGAAGTCTAGTGAGGATGAGTGCGCTGACTGCATATCTCACATGAATGATCTTGTTGCTCTCCATGCCAAGCATGATGAGAACGTCGCGAACTTAGATGTTGTTAAGATTTCGCTTGCTGACGTGTCTCATGAGCTCGCTAAGGCCAAGCATGAACTAGAACTGGTTAAGGATGCTCCTATTGTTAGCGATGTGCTTGAATGTGAGGAGTGTCCTATCTTCAAGTCTGATCTAGCTTCTTTGCAGTCCAAGTTTGCTACTGTTGTGTGCGAGCTAGAGGAGATGAAGTCTAGGCCAGTTTTGCTTGGTGCTTGTAAGCTTTGTCCCACGCTTAGGTTGGAGCTAGAGGAGAAGAACGCTTTGATCAAGTCTTTTGGAAAGACTAAGGTCGTAGAGTCTAGCCCACCTATTGACTGCTCTGTTTGCCCTGGTTTGATTGCTGATTTAGATAGTCTTGCGGTAGAGAAAGCCAACTTAGAGAATGAGAATACCTATCTTAGGGCAATTCTGAGTTGGGTCTCTAGCAGTGAGCCGCAGTTGGGCATGATAATTAAGCAGTTCAAGCGTGGTGATGGGTTTGGGGTCGGTTACACATACACGAAGTCAGACTTTGACAGGTTGTATGGTAAGATTGGCAAGGCTGCTGGAAACACTGCCATCATGAGCACACAGCCCTCGCTTGTTGACCCCGCGGATGGCGTGCTTAAAGAACCACTGAAAGCACCTCCGCAGAAGCAGGTTTGGGTTCCAAAGCCCAATGAGCTGAGGAACTCCCTCGACACGCTCCCTGCTGCCACAGCCCAGGTTGCCCAGAAGAAGAGGGCCGCTCCTCCCCGTCCGCAGGCTAGGCCTCCACCTCCCAAGCGTGAGGTGAGGTACCACTGCGAGTTCTGTGACAGGGAAGGTCACCTGGAGGAGTTTTACTTCAGGAGGAAGCGGGCTGTGAGGAGAGAGCAGGAGAGACGGAACGCGGACATGTACTCTGCTCGGGTGCATGATCCTTCTCGGCATGGTGATAGGCGAGATGCTAGGGCGTGCCGTGTAGGTGGAGGTCAGGGAGACGGTGGTGGTTACCGTGCTCCAGCAGGTGGTCGCTTTGCCGGCCGTGCTCCTGGTCATTTTCAGTACGGCTATGGACCACGGGACCGAGGCGTTGGAGGAGGTTTTGAGACTCCACGCTTTCCTCGCGGTGGTGTTCGTCAGTCACGCGGTAGACGGGACGGGGGATACGCTTTGTCTGGTTTTGCTAACCCTTCTGTAGAGCAAATGGCTCGACACTGGTTTGCTTCTCACTTTGCTAACCCCAGTGTTGAGACATTTGCTCACCCTTTGTCTCACTACTGATGTGCAGGTCGGAGGCTTGGAGAACAGGTGGATCATTGACTCCGGTTGTTCGCGCCACATGACCAGAAATGACAAATGGTTCTCCAGCCTCACCCCGATGCGCTCAAAGGAGTACATTGTGTTCAGGGACAATGGAAGAGGAAAGGTACGTGGACTTGGCGCTGTTCGTATTTCTGATCGCTTTACCCTGAGAGAGGTTGCTTTGGTTTCGAATCTTGGTTTTAATTTGCTTTCTGTTTCGTAACTTCTTGATGAGGGGTTTGAGGTTCGCTTTAAGGAGGGCTGTTCGCGTGTTTTGGATTCCAGGGGAGATTTGGTTTACCGGATTACACCTCGTGATCGAGTTTTCTTGGTTGACTTCTCTGGAACTCCTTTTGGCCATTCTCATTGCTTGATGGCTGGTCCTTCTTCTGATTTGTGGAAGTGGCATAGGAGACTAGGACATTTGAGCTTCGATTTGTTGTCGAGACTGAGCTCACTTGGCATCCGAGGATTGTCCAAATTGAAGTTTGAAAAGGACCTTGTTTGCCATCCGTGTCGCCACGGGAAGATGATTGCCGTTTCTCATCCGCCTGTTAATCAGGTGATGACCGCTCACCCTGGAGAGTTGCTACACATGGACACAGTTGGTCCTTCTAGGGTGATGTCTGTTGGTGGGAAGTGGTACGTTCTTGTGATTGTGGACGACTTTTCTCGCTATTCTTGGGTCTTTTTCATGAGAACCAAGGATGAGGCTTTCGAGTTTGTTCGAGACTTGATCTTGAGGTTGAAAAATGAGCTACCCCAGGCCATGCGAGCGATTCGCAGTGATAATGGCACAGAATTCAAAAACGCTCGTTTTGACGCCTTTTGCAGTGATCAAGGGCTCGAACACCAGTATTCTTCTCCCTACACTCCACAGCAGAATGGAGTTGTAGAGCGGAAGAATCGGACGCTGGTTGAGATGGCGAGGACGATGCTCGATGAGCATAGAACTCCTCGCAAATACTGGGCTGAGGCGGTTAACACCGCTTGTTGCGTGTCCAACCGTATTTTCTTGCGTGCTTTCATACACAAGACTTCTTATGAGTTGCGGTTTGGACGCCAGCCCCGTGTTGACCATCTCAGAGTTTTCGGTTGCCGGTGCTTTGTGCTGAAAGATGGAAATCTTGATAAGTTTGAGTCTCGCTCGTCTGACGGTGTCTTTCTCGGTTATGCTTCTCACTCTAGAGCGTACCGTGTGCTGATTATTGATACTAACATCGTCAGAGAGACTTGTGAAGTCACTTTCGACGAGACTGCACCGTGCAATTCTTCTGTCTTTGAAGTTGCAGGAGATGATGAGCTCGGCACCTCCATCTTTGAAGATGAGGAGGAAGAAGCTGCAGATGGCGAGGCTGAGGCTACCACGCGTGCTATGGACTCGGCTATCTCTGCTACGAGCTCGGACGATGACGACGGCCCCGATCCGACTACGTCTACTTCACGGGGGCTGTTCGAGGAGGTGACTTAGGCTTCACCAGCTGCACCTGAGGAGGCAGCAGCTTTGGTTGAGGAGGAGGCGACTTCGACACGGGAAGCACCGCGACACATTCAGCGCCGCCATCCACCTCAACAGATGCTAGGTGATCTCAACGAGCGAGTCACCAGGTCCAAGGTAACAAGTATCGCTGGCTTTGCTCATTCAGCGTTTGTTGCCTCTTTTGAGCCCAAAGATATTGGACACGCTCTTTCTAATTCTAATTGGGTCAATGCCATGCATGAGGAACTTGAAAATTTTGAAAGAAACTAAGTTTGGGTTTTAGTCGAGCCTCCACCTGCTTGTAATCCCATCGGAACGAAGTGGGTTTTCAAAAACAAGCAGGGTGAGGATGGTTTGGTTGTTCGAAACAAGGCTCGTCTTGTTGCCCAGGGGTTTTGCCAAAAAGAGGGTATTGATTTTGAGGAAACCTTTGCTCCTGTTGCTCGTTTGGAAGCTATTCGAATCTTTCTTGCATTTGCTGCTTCCAAGGGTTTTAAGGTTTTCCAAATGGATGTTAAATCTGCCTTCTTGAATGGTTTTATCGAAGAAGAGGTTTATGTAAAGCAACCCCCTGGTTTCGAAAATCCCAAGTTTCCAAACCGTGTTTATAAACTTCAGAAAACTCTTTACGGTTTGAAACAGGCACCTAGAGCTTGGTATGATAGATTGAAAACCTTTTTGCTGGCTCAGGGCTTTAAAATGGGATGTGTTGATAAAACTTTGTTCCTCATGCGATCTGGCACTGATTTTCTTTTAGTTCAGATATACGTGGATGATATTATCTTTGGTGGCTCTTCTCACGCTCTTGTCTCCAAGTTTTCTGAGCAGATGTCCAGGGAGTTCGAGATGAGCATGATGGGTGAGTTGCAGTTCTTCCTCGGGCTGCAGATCAAGCAAACTCCTCAGGGCACTTTTGTCCATCAAGCCAAGTACACTAGAGACTTGCTGCGGAAATTCGACATGAGTGACTTGTCTCCTCAGCCGACTCCGATCAGCACATCTACGGCGCTTGATGAGGACTTGGACGGCGAGGCGGTGGACCAGAAGGAGTACAGGAGCATGATTGGCTCTCTCCTGTACCTGACGGCGACGCGACCGGACATCAAGTTCGGCGTCTGCCTCTGCGCGCGGTATCAGGCTTCGCCGCGCACCTCCCACAGGCAGGTGGTGAAACGCATCTTCAGGTATTTGAAATTCACCCCTGAATTTGGTCTTTGGTATTCTGCGGATTCTTTTATGGTTTTGGTGGGCTTTTCTGATGCCGATTTCGGTGGGTGTCGGTTGGATCGCAAGTTGACATCCGGCACTTGTCAATTTCTCGGTACATCTTTGGTGTCTTGGTCCTCTCGCAAGCAGGCTAGCGTAGCGCTTTCTTCCACAGAAGCTGAGTATGTTGCCGCTGCTAGTTGCTGCTCCCAGATACTTTGGATGAAACAAACCTTGCAGGATTATGGCTTGAGCTTCGGTAGGGTTCCTATCTTTGTAGATAACATGTCAGCCATTAGCATTGCAAAGAACCCTGTCTTACACTCCAGAACCAAGCATATAGACATCCGATTCCATTTCCTGCGAGACAACCATGAGAGAGGACACATAGACCTGATCCATGTCCCTTCGGAGAGGCAAACCGCAGATATCCTCACCAAACCGCTAGAGCAGGACACCTTTGCTCGCTTGCGAGGTGAGCTTGGGGTTTGTTACCCCTTTTGATCGCTGACTTTTCTTTGGTTAGCTTTGTAGATTTTATTTGCTTCTCTTTGTTTTCTAGTTTTGGTAGTTGCATTGTGCATATGCATTATACATGTTTGCATTTTTCATTGTCTCACTTGCACTAGCATTCTTGTATACATTGCTATGATCTTCTAGTGCCTGCTAGTGTGAGTTAATAAACTTGATCATGTATAGCTTGCTCCACTGTGTATATGACATCATCTGAGTTAAGCTATTTTGATTTGAAAATCTGAAAATATGATCACCCTGTCTTGGCTACTAGCATGTTAGGGCGTGTTGATATGCTTTGCTATCTTATTCATGCTAGTGTGGCTTTTCGTTCAGCAATTCATACTTGAAATGATCTAAATCTGTTAAAATTGCTTGAACTGTTCTTGAATTGGATTGAAAAGATCCAGGTGAGATTGCTTGTCGCACTGATCGAGCTTACGGGACGGCTCACTTTGCACTTGTGAGAACCCGGGCAAGACTGTGCATGACTGAAACGAGTGCTTTAAGCTTCTGATTGTCTTTTGGCATAGGCTTGGCCTCGTTGCTAAGTAAAGCATGACAAGCTTTCAACCCCTGGCATTAAGAATTGATTGATATAAAAATTGATTAAAAAATAAATGTTGGCAACTTGTTTTGGCTGTTTTGGCTCACCTGTATGAGTTTGAGTAGCACTGCTTTCCATTCCCTACATGTTAGTGCTAGATCATGGTCGATGCTTTTATTTCTTCTAAACTGAACTTGCGTAGCTCTAGACTGATTTGATATACCCTGTTGAGCTAGATGCAGGTCTGGTTTATGGATGTACACGTGCTTGAGACTAGATGTTGCTCATATCTTTGTATCCCTGAATGCTTTCACTTACACCTCGTGCATTGCATTCATGGCATAGCATCTGTTCAGGGGGAGTTTTTGCTTCAGGGGGAGCTTTAGGTCTTTTTAGGCTTGATGTGTGCATGTGCCAACAAGGGGGAGAATTTTGAGAGAAGTGATCGAACAAGGGGGAGACTAGTTTGATTTTTGAAAAACTTGTTGTGCACAGGGCTTCGAGAGTGCATCATTTTGGGAGAGTTGCACTTGTGAGAGGGAAAAACTTTGCTTGGGGAGTTTCTGCTTTGGTTTTGGCTCCTGGTTTTCCTCGTTTTCCCTCTGCTTCTTGCATGACTGCGTCGAGCGTTACCTCTGTCTTTGAGGAGTCATGTTTTATCTTTTGATCGATTGCGTCGAGCCGTTGCCCTTGTCTTAGGGGATCGATCTGTGCTTGAGTAGGTGACTGTTCTTGCCTTTCTGAGCTTTTTGTCACTTGCTTGAGTTCTTCGTTTTCTTGCTTCTCTTTTTATCACTTCTCTGGTTTCAGGTGGTGTGTTGACAATGCACTCATCAAGGGGGAGATTGAGGAATGTTGAGTACTCTATCCTGCTTGTGATGAGTGAATTGTCAACCGTGCGGTGTGATCGTGCGCTTGGTCTTTGGATTGCAGGTACACGGGCGTCGAGTGTCGACGGGGAGCTGCCGTGGAGGTGCTGTGGCCGATGGACCGTGCGGTGGACGGCGGTGAAGGGCAACCGGGACCGGAGCTCGGACCGGGCGGCAGCTGTGGCGTCCACTCCTGGATCGAGGGCGCAAGCGGCGATGGAAGGCGGGTTTCTTGGTTTGCGCCACAAAACCAAGGAGGCGGACGGCAGTTAAGACGCCAAGTCGTGGAGGCACGGGCGTCGGTCTCGGGACTGACAGAGGTGACGGGCGTCGACGGCGTCTAGGGCCTCGCTGCGGGCGAGGAGGTGACGGGCGTCGGGCGGCGTCTAGGCCCGTCAGAAGGCCGAGGCGGGAACGGCGTCTAGGGCCACGGCGTGGAGGCGGGAATCTTCCCGCGCGTGAGGTTTTGGCGGTTTTCTCAAAACCGGCCATCTACCCGGGTTTCGCGGACCCTCCAAAACCGCGGACTGGATCTTCATCAAGACGGCGGCATCGCGGAGAAGACTTCGTTTCGAAGAAAGAACCTCGGCCGTCGGATGAGATCATGTACAGGGGGTGCTGCAAGCCAACCGGTCTGACCGGTCCCTGGCACCGGTCTGACCGGTCTAACCAACCGGTCTGACCGGTCCAGCGTACCGGTCTGACCGGTCCCGCGGGTATAAATACCCCTTCTCTTGTGTTAGGTTAAGAGCGGCTTTTGTAATCTGTTCGTGGACTCTCTGTTTCTCCAGGCCGCCGCCCCTGCATCTCCCTCCCTCTGTTCCTCTTGTTTGAGTTGATTTTGTCCATGGATTGTTGAAACCTTGTAAGGGATTTGATTGGGAAAGGAGGCCCTATCCTCCTCGTGCCCTCTGGGCTTTTGATTCGATTCAATCCCCTGGTTTTGTGCCTTGTACAATGGATTTTCGATTTCGTTTTTGGCACACTTGATTGAGAGGAGGCTACGAGTTCTTAGCTGTGATTCCCGTGCATCTAGCCCCTTCCTACATCCTTTGGAATCACTGGCGTGTTCAAATTCGAGTTCTTGAGTGTTTGAGAAAACCCCAATCCCTTTTGATCTCCACCATAATTCTCACGATTCTTTGATCTTTAGGACGAGATCTTTTGGGGATATGCTCACGGGGTAGGGGCGAAGCAATCCCCCAAGTTTCATCAGTTTTCGTGGTCGTTTGCTCGGGATTCACCGTTTGAATCCAATTTCTCCGGGGTTTTCTGGGTGCTACCGGTCAGACCGGTAGGCACGACCGGTCAGACCGGTCCAGCGCACCGGTCAGACCGGTCTAGGCAGATCAGTTCTGCAATCTTTCAGTTTTGCTTCCTTTTGCTTCGTGGTTTCGCTCGCTCGTTCGAGGCCTTTTGTGTTGGGTTAGCTTTTCAATAGCTACTCCAAACTTTGGTCAGAACGCTTAAGGGCTTGGGTGATTTTCGGGATATAGGCCGACGGTTTGAATTTCGGAAGAAATTTTGATCGGCTCCCATTCACCCCCTCTGGTCGCCGGCTTCAGTCCCACAATTGGTATCAGAGCTCGGTTGAGGTTTTCAGTACCTTAACCGGTTCGAAAACCACTTGGCGACCATGGCGAGTCTTGGTAAGATCCCGGTGTTTTCCGGCGAGGACTATGCCTACTGGAAGGTTCGTATGAGAGCCTTCCTGCAGAGCATGAGAGCCGAAGTCTGGGAGATTACCACGAACCACCTTTACGAGGTGCTTGCTGTTCGGACCACACTGCTTCAGGTGACCCAGCACGAGGCTAACGCCAAGGCCGTCAATGCCTTGTTCGCTGGCGTTTCTCGTGCGGAGTTCTCACGCGTCCAGGGTTTTCAGGAAGCCCACAAAATTTGGACGTGTCTTAAGAACTACCACGAGGGTACACCTCAGGTGAAGGCCAGACTGTTCGAGACTCACCGGCGTGAGTACGAAAACTTCACACAGGAGCCGGGTGAGAGCATTGACCTGATGTTCAGTCGTTTTCAGTCGATTGTGAACAAGGTCAATGCGAACAGATCTGCTGGTGCCCTTGAGTACACAGAGCACGAGAAGGCTCTCAAGTTGCTTTACGCACTTGACCGCTCTGTGTGGGATCTCAAGGTGAACACGATCATTGAGTCTGCAGGCTATGAGACTCTGACCGTGAACGAGCTTTTCAGCAAGCTCAAGGCCACGGAGGTGGATAACCAGACACGAACCAAGCTCAATGGTGCCCCTCCTTCCAAGAGCGTCGCTCTTGTGACTGGCTCAGGTGGATCGAGCTCTAACGCTAACTCTGCTCTTGGCTTTTCTCTTGCCTCTTTGCCTTCTGTCTCAGATGAGCAGCTGGAGACGCTGGGCGACGACGACTTGTGCCTCCTCATCAGCAAGTTCCAGCGCGTCTACCACAACAGGCAGAGGAAGAAGAACCCCGGGTGCTACAACTGCGGCGATCTGAACCACTTCGTCGCCGATTGCCCCAAGAAGTCCGGCGGTGGCCAGAACAACTCCTTCGACTACTACCGCCACCGCGACCGTGACGAGGGAGGCTCCAACAAGGAGCGTCGGCGCCACAAGCACCGCAGTCGTGACCGGGGAGGACGCTTCGACAAGGAGTCGCTCAAGAAGCGCTTCCAGTACAAGGCCAAGAAGCGGGAGAAGGCCTTCCTGGAGCAGCTCAGCGACCTCGACAAGAGCTCCGACACCGACCGCTCTTCTTCACCGACCTCCGACGACGACGACAAGAAGAAGAAGAAGCGGGACAAGGAAGCCACCGGCTTCATCGGCCTTTGCTTGGCGGCCGGTCGGCGCAAGAGCTTCTGCACTATGGCGGGCGAGGCAGATCAGTTCTGCAATCTTTCAGTTTTGCTTCCTTTTGCTTCGTGGTTTCGCTCGCTCGTTCGAGGCCTTTTGTGTTGGGTTAGCTTTTCAATAGCTACTCCAAACTTTGGTCAGAACGCTTGAGGGCTTGGGTGATTTTCGGGATATAGGCCGACGGTTTGAATTTCGGAAGAAATTTTAATCGGCTCCCATTCACCCCCCTCTGGTCGCCGGCTTCGGTCCCACACATCTAAAATTTGCATTCCTTGTCCTGAGAAGGCGGTATTGTCAATAACACTCTCCGGCCTCCAATACCTGAAAACTATGACCCCGATTGGCGAAAGCTGATGGAACAATGTTGGTCGGCCAACCCTGATGCCCGGCCCTCATTCACCGAGGTCACCGACAGGTTACAGGCCATGGCCATCCATCAGTCGAGAGGACAGGCTCCGGGGACCAGATAAAGCGCGATAACATCATCCAGCAGATTATTTAACTGCAATAGGCTGCACCAGTTTCTGCACTGACATGCGAGGCGCCTATATGTGCATAGAGTACATATATACGGACATGTATTTATATATGCATACATGTGTGTAGAGTATATATATACATACATGTATTTATTGGTTATGGTGTGTATTCTATTCTGATGTATCTACGCTTCTTGTATACATTTTTTTGAACCCCCGATGTTGAGGGTTTCTGATGTAACAAGTAGTGCATGCTACTGCTTGTGGACATGCCTGGCATACCACAGATCGCACAGGTGCTTTGAGTAGCCATATTCCTATGGTGCAGTACATCCCCTGTCGTCAGGGAGTGATGAGCAAGCCTCCACAAGAGCACATGTATCTTTGATGGTACCTTTACCTGCCAAAACGACTTCCTTTCATTTTCCTCGGACCTTAAATCTGATCTCCCAACAGTATTCTCTAGATATGGTGTAACTCGTTCTTTGTGTACAACCAACATCCTATAGGCCGAGCGAACTGAGAAGATACCCTCTTTTCATAGTGCCATGCTTAGAAATCCCCTTGTCTCCAAGTACAAAGAGGTACATTCAAAATTGCCTCAACATCAAATTGATAGAAAACAGCATGAAGGTTTTGGACGTCCCATGATGCCGACGTGTGATCTATCAACTCACTAACCATTTGCAGAGGATCTGTCAAGTCCCTCTTAATGGGTCCAAGAGATTTGCTAACCCAAGTATTCATACTAACCTAGTGACCCATTAACCAATTTTGAAATTTCAGTGCAAAAACTCTATAGGGCCAACCCATTAGTATCTGGTGTCAAATTGGGTATAACACCATGGCCCGTTGGGTTACCCATTGGGTCGCACAACGTCATCTTCACGCGTCGATCTACCAGGAAGAATCCCACGCAAAAAAAAAAATCTATCAGGAAGAATGCGACTCCTGCACGCGATGTCCGAAGAGGCTGCGGACGAGGCCGATGATAGCGAGCTTGACGCCTTGACCCTGCTGCGGCGGCGTGCGAGGCGGCGGCGGCCTACCGGACAGCGACGACACGGGCTATCGAGCAAAACGTACCTGTCGGGCAGCCTGCTTATGCCATTGTCGGAGACAGTGGCGGATCTAAAAAATTATTAGGAGGGGCTTATTCACTTCATCTTTTATCTATAGTTATTTCTTTCAAACTTCAATGGTTACAAATTCATAGGAGAGGTTTAGGAGAGGCTCCATGCATCTAGCACGGGTAGGAGGGGCTCTAGCCCCGGCTGTCCCGGTGCTAGATCTGCCCCTGGTCGGAGATCGAGGTGCCTCGCGCCTTTCATCAGGCTATTGTAGATTTGTAGGACACCTGCTGCTCGCTCCTGCCGCTCCCTTCGTGTTCCTTCGTGCTCCTGGTTATGCCATTTTTTTTACTGCACCGCTGAAGCCGATTTGGGAGAGCCCTCCCAAACGGCCCCGAATCTCCTTCCATGTAAAAGGGATTGAGTATGATTCATTAGTTGCCAATAACTGTAGCTAGAATAGAGAGTCACGACACTTGGGTTTAAGCAAACTAGGTATTGCATTACAATGCGATTCTGTTTAGATGGCATTGTGAATATTTAATGGGATAGAAGTTTGGATGTTTCAACTTCTTTTAGATGAAGGAAGATTTATCAATACAGTTTTAGGCTCTGCAACAAACAAAATACATGGAGTCATTAAAAAAGAAAGTAAAGGATTAAAACTCAGTGCGCTCTGAGCAACACGGAATTTCAAACTCAACATGTAACTCCAAACCACCTACCAACCATATATTCCAAGTTTAAAATAATTTCTGGAGTTAGATTAGAAATGGCTAGCTCTAAAATTCCATAGAGCTGGAGATCTATTTAACAAATCGATAATCCAACAATTTGCATAGATATGTTTCACATTTATATGAAGCTTGTGAACAATAAATTTGATTTATTAGGATGGTATAAATTAGAAATGCTTGTACAGAGACAAAGAATATGGTTCCAGCGGATTCTGAAACCGCGAAACAGTTTTTTTAAAAAAAATGTTATAGTTTACTGATGGAAAACTGGTCCGGGATTTGATAGGGTTTGTATTCACATCTTACTGCACGTGGTAGGCAGTAGGTCTCTGCCTTTTGGCTAAGACTGTCGCCAACAATGACACCCAAAATATAAGACCCATTCCACATTTGCATAGCGCTACACGCCAAAGGTTCGATACCCACTTTTGATCTTCGCCAACAATAAGACCTAAAAGAGAACACTTTCTGCAAATAGGTCTTCCGGAGAGAGGATACTCAGATTGAGGGTCTGTTTAGATTTTTATCTGTAAACTCCGTAAACGCAAAAAAAACGTCACATTGAATATTGGGATACATGTATGGAGTACTAAATAAAGTATATTTACAAAACTTTTTGCATGGATGGGCTGTATATCGCGAGACGAATCTAATGAGTCTACTTAATCTATGATTTGCAATAGTGATGCTACAGTAACCATCCACTAATTATGGATTAATCATAGATTAATTAGCATCATTAGATTCGTCTCGCGATTTATAACCCATCTATGCAAAAAGTTTTGTAAATAGATTTCACTTAGTACTTCAAATTAATAAGATTCCAACGCAAAATTTTTACATGTAAACAATTAAACACGGACTTAGGTCGTGCCTCTTCTGACACGCAAAATAGATCTATATAGGTACTCGGTTGGAGACTGGATTTGTACTGTTAGAGACTTCCCCACCAGCGGTCTAGTAGATCTTTAAAATATGAAAGGGCGTTCCAGCAGGGGCCATTCCTTGGCCTGAGACCGTGGCCACGTAGCCCACGTTTCTCCACCGTCCGATCGTTTCTCGACCGTCTGATCGACCGCACGGATGGCTCAAATAGTGTGTTTCCGCAATATTTTGCAAAAAAACTCCTCAAACTTTTAAAAATCAACTGCAGTCCGACCTCCTTTCTCAGGTATATTTATGCGGAAAAGCCTTCTACTTTTATCGTAAACAACCCACACTTCCACATCTTTGATTTATTGAAATTTATAAATAAAATCTTAAGTTTTCATAGAATCAACCCACCGTCCTGTCCCTCTTATAAAATTTTAAAGAAAACCCTCAAATTTTAGTTAAATCAAACCACAATCCATTTCATTCGTTTACTTCTATACGAGCAATATTATACGTACAATTTAAACACCAAAACACATTCAAATCAAAAGTTGTTCAATATAGAATTTTATGAAAATTTTGAAAAATACAACTTCATTATAGAGCCAAATTTCAAATTCAAAACTTTTTCGCAATTCGTTTGCACAAAAGCTTGCATGCCAGCTGTCGTACCTACAATATGGACACCAAAATGTCTTCAGATTAACAAGTATTCAAAACAAAAATTGCTCAAAATTTTTAAATCTATAGTTTTATTATATTGTACAATTTAAATTCAAACCTCTTTTATAATCCATTCACATAAATATTTATGTATGATCTGTTGTACCTATGATTCAGAAACATCTTTACATCAAAAAGTTTCGAGTAAAAAATTCCTCAAAATCTCCATATACGATTCCTGGATCAAACCGCGGGCGTCCGATAAGGCCACCACATCGCCAGTTAACCCATTAGCCGTTACATCGAGCGTTCATGCCATTTGCTCCGTCCAATACGGGTTGGTTTGGAATCTCCCACCCAATTGGACGTGGCTGATCCGTTGCGAACCTTCACGGACCGCTGCTTCTCTGCCCGCTCCCTCTCTCTGCCTGCGCATTTCAAGTTGCTCATCGCCTATTTCAAAAAAAAAAAAAATTGCTCATCGCCGCCGGCCATATCCCACACCGGAGAGCTGGCCACGCCCACGCCGGTGAGCAGCCACGACAGGTGCAGCCGCCGTCGCTCACCCCCACCACTCGACGAGCAGCTGCTGCCGGATTCGCCACCACCGTCACAGTTCCGCCGCGCCGATTAGCTCGCACCAGAGCAGAGAGCGCGCAGGAGGCAACGCATTTGATACATAACCCAGTCGTGGCCGTGGATCTCTCCTTGCCTCGCCCCGGGATGCAAAGGAGGCAGGTAGGAGGGCGGAGGCGCAGGCGTCGATGTGGGCCCAGGGGGTAGCAACGGCGGCCATGGCAGCGTCTGTATTTCATCCTTCTGTTCGTGCATACGGGAGCTGCTCCTTCTGACGTACCATCGCACACAAGTTGTTTGTAGAAATGCAAGACTAGAACGCAGGCTCTTTATGCGTGTGGTCTCAGGCTCTCAGCTCATCTTACTTGAACACGACGATGCCCCGCTCAGGTATATTCATTTTTGAATTCAGTTAATCCAATTTCCTACCAATGGCTGGACATAAGTAAAGCAGCAATCACTAGCATTACTCATTGGAAATGACGAACATTATTATTCAATGGTATATGAATTACCATCGCTATTAATTATTTCTCAAGGAAATATGTTTCTTTTGTGGTACTCAGCTTGTTGAAATGATTATTGCTCAAATTCGAGTCAAATAGCAACATTCAATTGGGTTCTCATGATCTCATGGCAACTCAGCTTCCAATTTTATTGTCAATGATTACTTGCTCTTAAATAAAATAATTATACTTATCATTAATCTTGCCGGATACAAAGTAACCATATAATAATATTTTCTTAAAGCCTTGTAGAAAATGGCCTTAAAATTTTACAATAACTTAGTGAAAATAAATAGTCTCAAGTTTCCTGTCTGCAAATATTGATCTGCTACTGTTTTGAGCTAGATATGTGTGTGTCCAAACAAGCATCAAGGCCAAACTTTCTACATGTATCCATGCATAAATGGCTCTCTGAAATTTAGATGCTACCACATAATTATACTTATCATTAATCTTGCCGGATCAAAGTAACCATATAACAGTATTTTCTTAAGGCTGTGTAGAAAATAGCCTTAACATTTTACAATAACTTAGAGAAAATAAATAGTTTCAAGTTTCTGGTTTGCAAATACTAATCCGCTACTGTTTTGAGCTAGATATGTGTGTGTCTCCAAACTAGCATCAAGGCCAAACTTTCTACATGTATCAATGCATAAATAGCTATCTGACATAATTATACTTATCATTAATCTTGCCGGATACAAAGTAACCATATAATAATATTTTCTTAAGGCAATGTAGAAAATGGCCTTAAAATTTTACAATAACTTAGGGAAAATAAATAGTTTCAAGTTTCTGGTCTGCAAATACTGATCTGCTACTGTTTTGAGCTAGATATGTGTGTGTGTCCAAATAAACATCAAGGCCAAACTTTTTACATGTATCCATGCATAAATGGATATCTGAAATTTAGATGCTACGACATAGACCAAACAAAATGGAACACTAAGGTAATGTCTTCGCTACTATTTTACATAAACCTTTTATTTCTAAAAATCACCTCCATTTACACGCGCATCACTTGCTAGCGATTTCTATTGTGACTGCACCATCCCATGAAGACTTATGAAGAAAAATAGACTGGAGGATGGTTCCACCAGATGAGCTAACTCATACTGAATATAATTTCTAAATAAACCAAAAAGAAATAAAACTCTTGATATTATTCATATAAAAAAAGAACAATGGAATCCAACACACTCTCCAAGACAAGGAAATCAATACCTTGCTGCACGGCTTACACCTCTATTACAAGCTATGGGCTGATACTGACCATACCAAACCTAAGAAAATATACACCGGTCAAGTTTCTAGTTTTAAAACCTAAAGCTTTCTGACGGAACTGATGAAATTAGATGGCGTTGGACTGCAGATGGGATTTACACTTCCAAATCGGCATACCTGGCTCAATTCAATGGTTCCTATAGTACTTATAATGGGAATGACTTATGGAAGGCACAAGCTGAAGGGAAACACAAGTTTTTTTCTTGGCTTTTAATACAAACCAAGATTCTCACGGCTGACAAATTGATCAAAAGGAATTGGCCTTGTGACCTGGTGTGCAAATTATGCGATCAGGAACAGGAGACGGCGATTCATCTTTGCCTAGGATGTGTTTATGCGAGAGAGGTTTGGACACTCATGGAGGACTGGTCAGGAGGGCTTGTGCGAGTGCCTGAGCAAGGGCTGCAGATTGAAGATTGGTGGAGGAATTTGCTAATGCATTTGCCAAAGAAGGAACGCAGGGTGGCAGCTGCTCTACTAATGTATACAGTTTGGAATATTTGGAAGGAGAGAAATCGAAGGATTTTCGAGGGAGCTTCACTGCCTGCAACTCGAGTTGTGGCTCTCATCAAGGAGGAAATCGGCTTGCGGCAATCTGCTACGGGGGTACCGAGTGTACCGTAATCTCTATGATTAGTTTTCTTTTTTCAGTTTTAGTTTCAGTGAGCTTGAGTTTTTCAGATTTATGTAATAGTTAACTAGCTCTGTTTGAACCTCTGCTTCTCCTTCTTATATGATTTGGCAGTGCTCCTGCCTGTTTTCAAAAAAAAAAAACCTAAAGCTTTGCTACACAACAAACTTTTAAATAAATGGTAAACAAAAAAATATAACAAAAATTTCATTTCAAATTCAAAAATAATATCCTGCTTAAATAGTAACATCACGACAATAGAGAGTCTAAAATATATACCACACATTATTACAACTTGTACGAGAAGGGTATTAGTAAACTAATCAATTGTATAAGTACAAGATAGACTTGACCAGCTGTTTGTTATCACGTATGTTATAGATAGATAGGAGTTGTTGTATTTAAGCTAAATAAACAACAGCTGGTCATCCTAGTCTTGTACTCCACACAAGAAATGTTTCTTGCATATATATAACATGTACCCGCCGGCCAGCGTGAGGTCACGGGGTTCCCACCGATTTCCATAGCGCCTCTGAAATTTACAAAGGGAACCTATGGTCCATGACAACTTTTAAATTTGATGGATAATTAGTATTTTCAATCATACAAATAATATATACATACATTGTCAACATTGACAAGTTATGTGCTTAACCCAACCTGCCGCGGCACCGCGCCCCCAGGTTTTCTAGTGCACACAGGTTCTGTGAGCTGCTCTGCTGCTAAGAAAACGAAAGAAAAGACTTTCTCTGGTCAACAAGCGAGAACCCCTGCCCACATCTTCTTTCCGATCCTTCTCCTAGCGCGGCAATCACGGAGGCGTGGTAGGAGACTGATTCAGTCTTCCCAGGAGTGGAACTCTGGATGGGAAAGGCTGCTGGGCTTCGCCAGGTAAAGATCTCTGATCTGTAGTATCCTGGATGTTCTCCTAGTGTTTTTCTTGCAAGCTGCATCTTATTCAAATTGGACCCATTCTGGCGCTACCTGCATGACAATCATGAAGACCTTCATCCAATGATTCGATTTCTTGTATCTTGATCGCGAGATTGGTGGCTCTGTCAAGGAAGCTGGAGGACACCAAATTCATTGCATCCTTGAAGGAGACAAAATTTCTGCTTAACCAAAAGAAGGTAAAAAACCGTTGTACTTCAAAAACAGTGGAGGAAATTGGGAAACAAATTTGAGCGAAGTTTTATTTGCAATTTGTGGACTATATATGCTTTGTCTCATGTCATACTCTCCCTCTGTAATCAGGAAAAAGAAACGAAATGTTTGGTGAATCTAGCAGATGCCGTAACCTGGAAAGTATGTTACAAGACATACAAGCAGAACCATGCAAGCTATCATTAGAACGTTTATCAGATATCACAGACAACTTCTCAGATGAGCGAGAGATTGGCAGAGGTGGTTTTGGAGTGGTTTATAAGGTAAAATAAATTTGTCTTTCCAACCTCCGAAAATAAAAAAAAACATGCAGCCTCATTTAATTCACGAAAGCATGTATGTATTAACAATGACTTTGCATAGGGAGTGCTCGAAAATGGGGATGTAGTTGCTGTGAAGAAGCTTGTGTCCATGCCAGGAGTTAATGATGTACAATTTGAGAATGAGGTTTATCATCTTATGATGCTTAAGCACAAAAATATAGTTCGTTTTCTAGGATACTGCTTTGAAACACGACATGTATGCATACTACATAATGGGAGATATTGTTTTGCGGAGATGCCAGAAAAGTTGCTTTGCTTGGAATATCTGCCAAATGGAAGCCTTGACAGACTTATTTCAGGTACATTGGAATAAGAGTTTTTTTACAATGATTGTAAAGTACCAATAGGTACTTTTACCTTGAACTTTTTTCTAGCCGCTGATCTATGGAAAGTATTTATAAAAATTAAATTAAATTAGTATTCGGTTCCATTTTTTGGTACTTGGTCCCATATTTTGGAAGTACCAGGTACTTTATCCTAGGTACTTCTAAGTACTTCCTACCTTCATCACCGTATGATTTTATCAGATGGACGGCTCCTGTTTTTTTCAGTCACTGTAAAATTTCTCTTAGAATATTTGCATACTTATAATACAATGATATGCCAGGGAAGTATTGTATCATGCTACGTTGAATTGTAAACAAAAGAGAAGAGAACACATGCTAGAATCCAAATAATTTTTTGCTGTGCAATCAAAACCATCAGATTTATGTCCTATATGGAATCTCTGCTGTTCATTTTCTTTTCTAGAACACTCTGTTGTTCTTTCACATGCAGATGAATCTCATGGACTTGATTGGTGCAAGCGTTACGAAATAATTAGGGGCATCTGTTCTGGTTTACATTACCTTCATGAGGAAAGCCAAACAAATACTCCGATAATACACTTGGATCTAAAGCCTGGCAATATATTGCTAACAAATGAGATGGCGCCGAAAATTGCAGATTTTGGTCTCTCCAGACTCTTAGGCGAACAACAATCTCGAACTTATGCTACGAATATGGGTGGATCATTGTAAGTTGAATTCTCCCATGATAATTACTTTATGCAATAACTAAAATGCATTTATGGTCCTCCATGTTGTTATGTAGTGGTTACATGGCACCAGAATACTTGCACAAAGGAGTAATAACAAAGAAGTCAGACATATTCAGCTTGGGAGTCATAGAAATAATCACTGGACGCAGAGACACCCCTGATAGTACTGGGTTGTCTATGCCGGACTTCATTGAGAATGTAAGAATATTTTGTCCACGTGCATTGAACATGTTGTGGACTTGTGGAGTTATCCCCCCCCACCCAGTGGCGGATGCAGGATGAGAGACAAGAGGGGGCTGAAACAATTGATATGTTGATTTGTGTGAAGATTTAATGGTAATTTGAGACTTTTGCTACAGTGATTTACATGTAATTAGGGGCTCTTAGGGGGCTGGAGCCCCCCAGCCCCCCCCCCCTTGCACTGTACTGCTCTAGCTCTGAATACCAGTTCCACAGGTGCTTGAAAAGTGGAGGAATCGCTTGGAAGACTCAAGGTGCACATCACTGGAAAAGGGTTGCTAGCAAATAAGAAGATGCATTGAAATGGGTCTAAACTGTGTGCAATTTGATGAGACTAAAAGACCCACAGCAAAAGAAATTATCGATAGTCTTAAAGGGCAGGATGATGTGAACTTACCTATTATCAATGAGGAAAAGTTACCGGCAGACCAGGTAGAATAACTTGCACGAGCACCGCAGGAGAGCCTGAATGCCGAATCTCCTCCTCGACAGAATGTTCCTGATGAGAACGTACCTCCTCAACGGAATGTTCCTATTGAGGATGTGCCTCCTCGACAGTATGTTCCAGCAAAGGAGCCACCTCCATAAGTTTATCCAGCAAGTGGATTCATGTGTCTATTTATTCCTCTGGTTTCATTGGTATTTTAGTATGAGAAATTTTACGGTGCTTGGAAATTTTAAGAGCCATTGAAGGGTCCACATCCAACGGTTAAAAAATAGGAGGAACCTATTACGAAGAACCTAAAACGTGGATCAACATGATGACCAGCCAGTATCTAAAAAATTATGAGCACATCAAAAACAAAACAAACATAATACTTTTTGCAATAAAAGTAAATGTGTTCCTAGTACCAAGAGAACTCATGGAACGATTAGCTCTACACATATGCTAGCAGGCATGTGTAACTAAGTTATCATATGAGACTGCAAATTAGGAGGTCCACTCCGTTTGTCTATTAGCATTCCAGCATTGACTTGACCAGAAGTCCTGTTATTTGTGTAGGAGGACTTGTGCTGGATGCCATAACCCAATTGGCCATGGCCGTTTCTTTAGTTGTATGGGTTCAGTTTGGCATCCCGAGTGCTTCAGATGTTTTGCTTGCATCAAGCCCATATCCGAATATGAGGTATACTCCCTCTAGGCTGGTAAAGGAAGTCGTTTTGGACAAGGTTTGAGTCAAATATTGGGAATATAAATCATCAATAACTTTTAAGTTGACGAGGTTGCAAATGTGAAAATTATATGAATAGATTTATCTTGAAAAATACTTTTATAAAAGTATACATATATCACCTTTTCATAAATATTTTTGTAATAACAAGAGGTCAAAGTTGTGTTTTGGAGACCGTGTCGCTGTCCTAAACGACTTCCTTTACCAGCTCGGAGGAAGTATGAGAGTATTATGTTTGTATATATTAGCATTCTTCAATTAAATCAACTGATTGATGATAGTGCTTTTTTTGTGCAGTTTTCTATGCGCAAAGATCAGCCGTACCACAGATCCTGCTACAAAGAGTTTTTTCATCCAAAATGCGATGTTTGTGACAACTTTGTAAGTGTCCACAACTCAATTGTATGATAAGCATGAAAATATTAGTCAGAAGTATATTTTTGATCTATCTATATAACTATAATTACGTTTTCCTTCCCTAGATTCCAACGAATAGAGATGGCCTCATTGAATACCGAGCACATCCTTTCTGGATGCAGAAGTACTGTCCTTCACATGAAGATGATGGCACTCCTAAGTGCTGCAGTTGTGAACGAATGGAGGTCAGTACAGGGTTTTGTATCTGTCAATGAGAAAAGTTCCCCTGGTCAGTTCCTGGGTGGGAGCTGTTCACTTTTCACTACAATTTGAAACATACCACTTATTTACTTGAAATCAATAGATCATTATAGGGGGTGATTGGTTCCCCGCATCAGTCCCCAGCCATGTTCGCGGGATGCAGTTTCACCTTGTTTGGTTACTTGTATGAGGTAGTGGACCTGGCTCTGGCGATGCAAAAAGCGACCATGGGCCTGGCTCTGGAGAAACGCAAAAATCGGTCGTATCTGGCGGGCCTGGCTGCAGCGATGCAGAGGCAAGTTTTGGGACCCGCGTGCAGACAAAGCAAAAAAGCTGGACATAATAGTGGAGCAGCTAACCAATCAGCGTCTCTCTGGTTGCCTGGATGCGTGGAAACACGAACCAAACAAAGGCACGGTGCAGCTCACGAGCCTGGCCAGCGCGGGCCTGGATGGCTGGCTGTCGGCCGCAACGAACCAATCAGGCCCATAAGCCAGCGTAAATATTTGTAAGGAGCTATATCACTTCGTTCCTATGCTCTTGTAGTTTGCCTGGACTGAACCTTTTACGTTGGCTGTAGACCATCGTTCACGACGTGTCGAGCCCGGAGTTTCCTTAATCTAAAAAAATAAAAAAATGCTCTTGTTCTTGCTGTCGCAATTCTTGGCTGTTACTTGTTACCATGCACTTCGGTGCTGGAGTCTTAGGAATACCAGCACAGTATGTGGTACCCCAGCCAACTTGTGGTTTTGGCCCATGCCACCAATGTGCTGTGTGGTGATAACGGATACTAGACCTGCATGGAGAGTTTAAATATGCTGGAGCAGCTTATAACCCAATTTTTTCCAACATAATGATGACAAAAGTGAAAGCAGGTGTTGCATAGCGAGATCAAGTACGTAACATTAGATGATGGGAGGAAACTCTGCTTTGAATGCCGCCTCAATTCTTCAATAATGGATACTCCAGAATGTCAACATCTTTATATGGACATTCAAGAATTTTTCGAAGGTTTGAACATGAAAGTAGAACAGCGAATTCCTTTACTTTTGGTTGAGAGACAGGCTCTGAATGAAGCATTGGAAGCTGAGAAAAATGTAAGTTGTCGTGGTGTGCTAACCCACAGCTGGGTGGCGGAATGCACCCGCCTAAGCCCTAAGGGAGTATGAACTCGAGGGGTAGCTAGCTTAGTTCGATCTCTCCCAAGAACACGATGAACACCAAGGATTTAGAGTGGTTCGGGCCGCCGGAGCGTAATACCCTACGTCCACTATATGTTGTATTGCCTGCACTTTTTCCGCTTGAGAGCGAGAGTGTCTGCCTGGAATAGGATGGAATCGACTTGTCCTGTACTAGCGAACGTCATGTAGAATGAACAAAACTCTGCCAACACTATTCTGCCGTGCTAAAATTCTAGCCTGCTACATTGATTCGTCAAATTCCCTCTAGAGTACATAGGTTATGGACGTAGGGTACGGGATGATTAAGAATTCTAGCACCCATGTATGTCTGTCGAGTGGAGTCTCAGGTGTTGCTGCTCTCACTGAACTGATGACTTGCCAACCACCTCACTTGCTTGTCTGTCAGTGTTGCTGTTGGTTGAGTTAGTTACTATAGAACGCGGATTGGATTGAATTAGGATTTTAGTTCAATTCACTTCATTTTCTGGACATAGTATGATTGCTCACAACAGCAACTGCAAATGAGGTGATGCTGGCATGAAGCAATGCTATCAACATCATAATTACTCAGCCATTCTGGTTCAAATGATTTGGTTCAGTCATTGTGGTTCCCATAATCCCATGTTGTTTGTAATAATGGTGCGCCTTGGCTGATTTTGTATACCTGGAACAACACAGGATCACCTTCAAATATTTAATATAGAGGCTAAGACTAAGATAAAATCTCATCAGATGCCAGAGCAGGTACAAAAGTCTATCCAATATTCTCCCACCTGTTTATTTAGATTAGATGGTCAATACAATCGACTTGAGTTTATTTGCTGCTCATCTTTACTTTCCAACTTCAGGTTGTGTTTTGGAAGTGGATCACCCCAAAGTTGTTGGGTTTAGTAACACAAACATCGGTTTATCACTGGTCAATTGAAGGTGATTCTGAGCCTGCCAAGATGTTTGATAGGACAGCTAACTTGGCAAACAATCAGATCATCAACTATCGATGTGACCCAGCAGAGAAGTGGCTTGTGCTTATTGGAATTGCACCTGGCGCCCCAGAGGTTTGCTCTGCTCTAGCGATATCATTATAGACATTCCATTTGTGAAATGAGTGTTGATAGACACATATTACTGTTGCCCCCTTCCTGCTGATATCTGTTTCGATCCTTTTTTGACTCAAAACATTTTTATGTAAAACTCAGTGCTTTTGAAATTTGAACTAAGAGCAGTTCCTGCTCGTACTAATTAGCAAAAACATAATACTTTGTCATACCTCATACATGCTTCTCATGTTGATGTGTCCTCCTTTTCACCCATCCAGAGGCCGCAACTGGTGAAGGGAAATATGCAACTTTTTTCTGTTGATCAACAGCGTAGTCAGGCACTTGAAGCCCATGCAGCATCTTTTGCAACATTTAAGGTACCCTCAATTATTTGTGATGCTTATACCCTTATATCCATTTTTAGTAATTTATTGACCTTGCTTTATCTAATCTGTCCAGGTTGTTGGTAATGAGAACCCATCAACCCTTATCTGTTTTGCCTCAAAGACAACCAATGCTGGACAGATAACTTCAAAGTTGCATGTTATTGAACTGGGCGCCCAGCCAGGTTTGTATTAAAAGATTCTCGAATTGTCTTCTTTTCCATTCTTGCTACATTCAAACATCTAGCTGTGTCAACACAAACACGTGCAGCACTTCCTTGTTCTGTATTGCACTACTTATTTTTCCGTGTGGGTTTCCTTTTTTTATTGAAGGACACTTCAGCACACTGATATCATCGTTCTTCTTATTGACATTTGGTTCTAGGGAAACCTGGCTTTTCTAAGAAACAAGCCGACCTCTTCTTCCCACCAGATTTCCAGGATGATTTTCCTGTAGCTATGCAGGTGAGCATCTTAGGAGCCGACATATGCACTTCTTAGGGAAAAATGTGAAATTGTTAGAACAGCACGTGATTCATCTACATTGTTTCTGTTCCATTTTTGCTGCAGGTTTCACAAAAGTATGGGCTTATATATGTAATTACAAAGCTTGGCCTTTTGTTTGTATATGACTTGGAAACTGCCGCAGCAGTGTACAGAAATAGAATCAGTCCAGACCCTATATTCTTGACAGCAGAATCTTCCTCAACTGGTGGATTTTATGCTATCAACAGAAGAGGGCAGGTTTTACATGCCACAGTTAATGATGCAACTGTTGTGCCTTTTGTCAGCGGTCAAGTATGATCTTCTTCACTTCTGGACTTCCTTTCCTGATATATGTTTTAGATTTTTTTTTAACACAATCTTGGTATGCAGTTAAACAATCTTGAACTTGCTGTCAATCTTGCCAAGAGGGCTAATCTTCCTGGCGCTGAGAACTTGGTAAGCTCCGTTACTAACATGACTTGTGTGGATGCTATTGATTTGGATGGCATATCTTGTCGAAATGTTTGCTTGTGTGGATGCTATTGATTTGGATGGCATATCTTGTCAAAATGTTTGCTCGATCAGTTCTTATCATACTTTCAGTCCATATATGTTTATTGTTGGGAAGACTACATGCTTGACCATTGGCTGATTTGGGCATATTTCACCTGCTGTTTTTAACCTATAGCTTGTTATTTTAGGGAATTATCTATCAATGGCATTGCCACACTAGTGCTTATGGCTTATGCTGCTATCATCTATGCATATACAGAATTCTTTTTTACCAAAGCTTCACAATTGTGTACAGCGATTTAAAAATGCACAGACAACTGACTTCTTCTATCTCTTGTAAACTACTGCTACATTTGTTTCTAGTATATGTATCAGGATTTGAAGAAGTCTTAAGAGATGTACTTGATCACCAATTTCTCTTACAATATATCACCAATTGCTACAAAACTATGTTGATTAGGAGATATTTGAATGAAATATGAATATATTCATATAACTTTGGTACACCAAGGTTGTAGACTCTGTAGTTGAAGTTACCTATTTGTGTCAGATTGTATGATTTTTCATAAAATTTTGAACTGTATTGCAGGTTGTGCAAAGATTTCAGGAACTGTTTGCGCAGACAAAATACAAGGAAGCAGCAGAGCTGGCTGCGGAATCTCCCCAGGGCCTCCTGAGGACGCCTGTGACCGTCGCAAAATTTCAGGTGAGTTTCTTATTCTCTTGTGTATGAAGCTATCGAGGTTTGTGCACCTCCTTTCAACAGGGGCCACCTCTGCACATTTTCGTAAATCATAGTTAAGTCAGTGAAATAACTACTGTGCCAGGATCTTGATAAATTCATGGGATTTTGTTGATTGAAATTGTTTAGTTTTTGTGTATTGTGGAAGAGTGACCTTTACTGCTTATTGGTCATTTCTCAGTTTTATTAGATACAGCAGAAAAGCACTATAGTTAATCTCACATGCCTCTTCTGCTATTGGGATTAATTTTCATATATACAGCCAATCACCTTCCATTCTAGTTTCCTTTGTTTGACTGTATTATTATTTTTTGTAAAACTGCAGAGTGTTCCTGTGCAAGCTGGGCAAACTCCCCCACTCTTGCAGTACTTCGGCACATTGCTAACTCGAGGGAAGCTCAATGCCTTTGAGTCTCTTGAGCTATCTCGACTTGTCGTCAACCAGAACAAAAAGAATCTTCTGGAAAATTGGTTGGCAGAAGACAAGCTGGAGTGCAGTGAAGAACTGGGAGATCTTGTCAAGGTAAGATGGGTGTCATGCTGTTATTGTTGATTTCATGGATCTTACTGTACTTTTACTTTGCCAAATTTCATTAACTTTTCTTTGCTGTTTGCTAATCATGTCTTGTGCCCTTTGATGTAGACTGTGGACAATGATCTTGCACTAAAAATATACATAAAGGCTAGGGCAACCCCTAAAGTTGTTGCTGCTTTTGCTGAAAGGAGGGAGTTTGACAAGATACTTATATACTCGAAGCAGGTTTGTTTTTGTTTTATTGAATTCTTGTTTTCAATTACTTGTTATACCTCATGTGAGCTTTGAATTTTATTGTTGTCCTACAACTTGGTTATAGGTTGGGTACACTCCAGATTATCTCTTCCTCCTCCAGACCATCTTACGTACAGATCCTCAGGTGATTGACAACAAAAATCGGGCATTTGTTAGACATTTCATATTTGGTACTTGGTTGTGGCTTCTTTAACTTTATGAATCCTTGTCTCACTATCTTATATTTAACTAGGGAGCTGTGAACTTTGCTCTCATGATGTCACAAATGGAGGGAGGTTGCCCTGTAGATTACAATACTATAACTGATCTTTTCCTCCAGGTATCCTTTGTATTCATAAATAGCTTTCTTTGTTGCCTATTAACATTTTTTTAGCTTTTATAGTCCTGATTATGGAATTTGGTTGTATCCTTGACTTGTATGCTTCTATTAACAGAGAAATACGAAAAGGGAGGCAACAGCTTTTCTGTTGGATGTTCTAAAACCAAACTTGCCAGAGCATGCTTTTCTTCAAACCAAGGTTAGAATTTGCCTTTTCCCCTATGAAGAAGTTGCCCCCAGATGTGTACATTTTTTCGTAACTCAGCAGCTTCTGTCTGAATGTACTTGTAGGTTTTGGAGATCAACTTAGTGACTTACCCAAATGTTGCTGATGCCATTCTTGCTAATGGTATGTTCAGTCATTATGACCGTCCTCGTATAGCTCAGCTGTGTGAAAAGGCTGGCTTGTACTTGCGAGCTCTCCAGGTCAGTACCTTTGCAATGGTGCAGCTGATTCCTTCTCTTTGCCTGTCTGTTGAACTAATCTACATTTTGTTTATGCAGCATTACGCAGAGTTGCCTGATATCAAGCGTGTCATTGTAAATACCCATGCCATTGAGCCACAGGTTTGTAGCCTTCAGTTATGATCAGTTATGTTCTTCTGTTGTTTTTCCCATTAACAACTTTGTTGCACAGGCACTTGTTGAGTTCTTTGGCACCTTGTCAAGAGAGTGGGCTTTGGAGTGCATGAAGGACCTTCTACTGGTCAATCTGAGGGGAAATCTTCAGATTGTTGTGCAGGTAATCCTGTTCAATTTCCTGTGACCTGTCAACCTCCAGCACCACTGACATCTCTTTTGCTTCTTTATTGGTTCTAATTATTGTGAAATCTTTGGCAAATCTGCAGGCCGCAAAAGAATACTCTGAGCAGCTAGGAGTTGACGCCTGCATTAAATTATTTGAGCAGTTCAAATCTTACGAGGGCCTTTACTTTTTCTTGGGATCCTATCTGAGCTCCAGGTAATTTCTCCTGATGCTTGACATCTGAACATCTTTCTCAAAATGCAACATGCCTGATATTTCTTTTCATGCGGCAGCGAGGATCCAGATATCCATTTCAAATACATAGAAGCAGCTGCAAGGACTGGACAGATCAAAGAAGTTGAACGTGTAACCAGAGAGTCTAACTTCTATGATGCTGAGAAGACAAAGAACTTTTTGATGGAAGCGAAACTGCCTGATGCCCGCACACTGATTAATGTTTGTGACCGCTTTGGTTTTATGCCAGATCTGACTCACTATCTGTACACGAACAACATGCTTCGGTACATTGAAGGCTATGTTCAGAAAGTATGTGATTCTTTGGACTATGTTATTTTGGGCAACATTTCTCATAATATGTGATCATGAGAGTGATTATTTCTTTTCTCTGGTTTCTAGGTGAATCCTGGGAATGCTCCCTTGGTAGTGGGGCAACTGCTCGATGATGAGTGCCCTGAAGATTTTGTCAAGGGTTTGATTCTTTCTGTTCGTTCTCTCCTTCCGGTTGAGCCTTTGGTTGATGAATGTGAGAAGAGGTTTGTTTCATATTCCTCCTGCCTGCATAGTCACATGATTCAGAGCCTTCCTACTTTTGCCCTCCTTTTGCTGATCTCGTTTGTTTGATGTCTACTTTTCCCCTCTTTTGCTGATCTCGTTTGTTTGATATGTGAACCAGGAACCGCCTACGCCTGCTCACTCAATTCTTGGAGCACTTAGTGAGCGAAGGTAGCCAAGATGTGCATGTCCATAATGCTCTTGGGAAGACCATCATCGACAGTAACAATAATCCTGAGCATTTCCTTACTACCAACCCATTTTACGATTCTCGTGTTGTTGGTAAATACTGTGAAAAGCGGGATCCTACACTTGCTGTTGTTGCTTACAGACGTGGACAGTGTGACGAAGAACTTATCAATGTCACCAACAAAAACTCGCTGTTCAAGCTGCAGGCTAGGTATGTAATTATTTTTGCTGTTGTGATGCCTTTTTTGTTCGAAATGTTTATATCCATTATGTGGTGGCTTGCATGCTCATATCACATTATTTGAAATGGCAGGTATGCGGTTGAGAGAATGGATGGTGATCTGTGGGATAAAGTTCTTCAGCCTGAGAATGAATATAGAAGGCAGCTCATTGACCAAGTAGTTTCGACTGCATTACCTGAGAGCAAGAGCCCTGAGCAAGTGTCTGCAGCTGTCAAGGCTTTCATGACTGCTGACCTCCCTCATGAGCTGATAGAGCTTCTTGAAAAGATTGTTCTTCAGAACTCTGCGTTCCGTGGAAATTTCAATCTGCAGAACCTGCTCATCTTGACTGCCATCAAAGCAGATCCATCAAGAGTCATGGACTATTTGAACAGACTGGATAACTTTGATGGCCCTGCCGTTGGAGAAGTTGCTGTTGACGCTCAACTATTTGAGGAGGCTTTTGCTATATTCAAGAAGTTCAACTTAAATGTCCAGGCTGTCAATGTTCTTTTGGACAACATCCGAAGCATTGAAAGAGCTGAGGAGTTTGCTTTCCGTGTTGAAGAAGATGCTGTTTGGAGCCAGGTTGCCAAGGCCCAGTTACGTGAAGGTTTGGTCAGTGAAGCAATTGAGTCCTTCATTCGTGCAGATGACGCAGCACATTTCCTTGATGTGATCCGTGCTGCTGAGGAAGCCAATGTGTATAATGATTTGGTCAAGTACCTTCTGATGGTAAGGCAAAAGGCAAGGGAGCCCAAAGTTGATGGAGAACTCATATTTGCATATGCTAAGATTGATAGGCTCAGTGACATCGAAGAGTTCATTCTTATGCCAAATGTTGCCAATCTCCAAAATGTCGGCGACCGTTTGTATGATGAAGAGCTTTATGAAGCTGCAAAAATCATCTATGCCTTCATCTCCAACTGGGCTAAGCTGGCTGTTACCCTGGTTAAGCTCAAGCAGTTCCAAGGTGCTGTGGATGCTGCTCGCAAGGCTAACAGTGCCAAAACATGGAAGGAAGTCTGCTTTGCCTGTGTTGATGCCAAGGAGTTCCGTCTTGCTCAGATATGTGGTCTCAATATTATCGTCCAGGTAAAGAGCGCATGCTTTATATTTTGTCTAGTATTCAACAATGGTTCTATAATCTGTTCATTTCTGACATACCTTTTGTTTAGGTTGATGACTTGGAGGAAGTAAGTGAATACTACCAAAACAGAGGATGCTTCAATGAACTTATAGCTCTTACGGAGAGTGGTCTTGGACTTGAACGTGCCCACATGGGCATCTTTACAGAATTGGGAGTTCTGTATGCTAGATACCGCCATGAAAAGCTTATGGAGCACATCAAACTTTTCTCCACCCGTCTCAACATTCCTAAGCTTATCCAGGCTTGTGATGAACAGCAGCACTGGAAAGAGCTTACCTACTTGTACATATAGTATGATGAATTTGACAATGCTGCCACCACTATTATGAATCACTCTCCAGATGCATGGGATCATATGCAATTCAAGGATGTCTGTGTTAAAGTTGCAAATGTTGAGCTATATTACAAGGCAGTCCACTTCTATTTGCAAGAGCACCCTGATCTCATCAATGATATGCTAAATGTGCTTGCGCTTCGTTTAGACCATACCAGAGTTGTAGACATAATGCGCAAGGTTTGCATCTGAGTGGAAACTTAATTTCTTTTGTGGTTGAAGCTGTTTCAAATTCCATCACCAAAATTTAACGTTTATCTTGTTGCTGTTTGCACAGGCTGGCCAGTTGCATCTTGTGAAGCCATATATGGTTGCAGTTCAGAGTAACAATGTCTCTGCTGTGAATGAAGCGTTGAATGAGCTTTATGTTGAAGAGGAAGACTATGAGAGACTACGTGAGTCAGTAGACATGCATGATAACTTTGACCAGATAGGTCTTGCCCAGAAGGTAAAAAAGGAACTAGATAATTGTGCAACGCTTCTTGTTTCTACCTCTTATAATGTAATAATAACTTGTGTGTTTATTTCTTGATCAGCTTGAGAAGCATGAATTGCTTGAGATGAGGAGGATTGCTGCCTATATTTATGAGAGGCAGTGGAGGCCTGCTCCTTAGTGTGATGAGTGATTGCCAACACGTGGAGTGGACTAACTGTGTTTAGTCGCGACTCTGTGGAGATTGCGCCGATTTCTTGGTCTGTGGTGTGCAGGTACACGGATGTCGCGGTGGCAGCGAGATGGTTTGGACAAGAGCGTGGCGCGTGCCGATGGACCATGCGGCGGCGTTGCGGTGGCTGGGAGCTCGACGACCATGCGGAGGCGGGAGACCTTGCGGTGGCGTTGGAGGCCCGACCGGACGACCGTGCGGTGGAGAAGGACGGCCCAGATGCTTGGGCCACTACTGGGCCGCATGGCGATCCACTCCTGGCGCCAAGGCGAGACGACGTGGAGTTTGTTGGTAGCTCGGGAAAAACCAACGGCTGGGATGCATCGACGTCGGCCGAGTCGGAGAGAGATGGCGATGGAGTCATGGATGACGAAGGCGCTAGGGTTCCGGCGGGAGGTCGGACACGTGGCGACATCGGGCTTGGCGGGTGTGCCCGTAAACATCGCGCGGGAAGGTTTGACGGGTCCTCCAAAACCGCCCCCCGAACATGGTTTCGGCAGTTTTCCCAAAACTGCCCTTGTGAAGATTCCAGAAGGACGCGTGGCGACATCGGGAAGATTGCGTCGGACCGAAGCAAATATCTCCAAGTCGTCGCAGCCGTCGGATGGTCTTCAATGTATCTTTTCCGGTTTTGCCCCTAAGGGCCTTCTAGTTTAATTCTAGCACTTAGGGGTAGTTTAGTCTTTTAGTGGAAGACTTGGAGGAGAAGCATTGGGAGTGGGTGGCGTGACCTGGAGGCCACAAAAGGGCAGGCGCCCTCCCCTGGCTTGCTGCGCGCTGGAGAAAAGAGAGCAGAAAGCCAGGCACCATCTCCTCCCTCTTCTTCCTCTCCATGTTCTTCCTCTCCAAGGTAGGATTCTAGACCATGGATTTTTGAAGAACTTGTAAGGAGATTTCGTGGGAAAGGAGGCCCTTCCCTCCTTGTGCCCTCGGGGCTTTGAAATCAAAATCAGGTTCATGTTCTTTTGAACCCCTTTGTGATGGATTTTTGATTTTGTGGTTGATTCCTTGTGTGCACGAGTTCATGGTGGTTCTTAGAGCTCTTTGCGTTGGATTCATGCCCTCTTGCCTAGTGCTAATCTCCTAGAATTCACGAGCTTCTTAGGATCGTCGTTCTTGAGCTTTTCACGTTTTGAGAAAACCCCGTTCTTGCTCGGTTTCTCGTCGATTCCTCTCAAACCATGGAGTGAATCGTCGATTCCTTTTGTGGATACGTTCACAAGGTCTTTGTGTTCGTGCCTGCAAATTTTGGTGAGATTCAGACTCATTTTGATCAGGGTATCGTTGAGTCTTGATCAAGCCGCGAGCAAAAACAGAGCTTCTGCGTCGTGCTGAACTTTTCCTTTCACCAGTTTAACCGACACCTGTCTGGGTGATCATCGGTTCAACCGGTGAACAGAAGTTCCTGCTTTTAGGGTTTTCTGCTGCTTGCTAGATGCACCAGTGCTTTTGCTCCCATAGGCATCGGATTAACCAGCATTGCTGATTTGGTCTGCAGTTTCGATCGTTCGACCGACGTATGCATATTTCGTAGCGTCGGTTGAACCGGTGCTTAGCTCTTTTGGTTTTGCCATCTCTCTGGACAACTGCACCGGTGATGGGGTTTTGATTTCATCGGATTAACCGGTGTTCATTGTGTGGATTTGGTGCGTTTTGTTGCTCCTCTGGACAACTGCACTGACGTCAGCTTGTGATTTTGTTGGTTAAACCGACGTAGGATCACCGGCTGAACCGATGCAGTTCAAAACCTTGCGTCGGATCGACCGGTGCTCGCTGGTCTTTGCTGCAGGCTCTGTATCATCGGTTTAACTGACGCCCACATCCTTTTGAGCGTCGGATCAACCGGTGCTATATACCTTACTGTTTTCTGCGATGTTTCTTTGCGTGTGCTTCCGTGTTGGGTTCCATGGGTTTCTAGGGATTTCTTGTGTTGATGTAGCTCCTTCATAGCTACTCCACACTTCGCCTGGAACTCTGGGGTTGGGGTGCACTCTTGAATCTTGAGCCGAAGTTTTCAATCGTGATATATTTCGAAGGCTCCCATTCACCCCCCCTCTGGTCGCATTTCTCGGTCCTACAATTGGTATCAGAGCCGGGACGGTTTCTCTATAGCCTTCTCCGGTTCGAAACCGTTGTGCGACCATGGGTTCACCGGGCAAACCCCCGATCTTCGATGGATCCGATTATGACTATTGGAAGGTGCGCATGCGTGCCTATCTTCTGAGTCTAGGTTTTGAGGTCTGGGAGATTTGCGTGGACCCTGATTATGTGAACCTTGCAGTCCGCACGACCGAGCTTCAGGTCAGGAGACATGAGGTCAATAGCAAGGCGTACAACGCTCTCATAGCCTATCTCGCTCGTCCTGAGTTCGATCATGTCAGCGACCTTCTCACAGCCCGGGAGATTTGGGCACGGTTGGTCAATTTCCATGAGGGAACCAACCATGTCAAGTCTAGGCTGTACGAGACTCACCGGCGGGAGTATGAGAACTTTTCTCAGTTGTCCGGTGAGAGCATCAACACCATGTTCAGTCGTTTCCAGTCGATTGTGAACAAGGTGCGTGCGAACCAGCCACAGGGCACCCAGGCCTACTCCGATCATGAGAAGGCTATGAAGCTTCTCTATGCTCTTGATCGCAAGGTCTGGGAGGTGAAGGTCCAGACTATCATAGAGTCTGCTGGCTATGAGACCCTCACCATGGATGAGCTATTCAGCAAGCTCAAGGCTTCGGAGGTGGAGAAGCTCTCTCGAGCTAAGATGGAAGGCAATCATGGTGATGCCTCCGCCTCCAAGTCGATGGCCCTGGTAGGCAACTCTGGAGCTAACTCTGACCCCTCTCTTGGAGGTTTTTGCTTGTCTTCTCTTATGTCTGTGACAGATGAGCAGTTGGAGGTGCTGGGAGTCGAGGAGCTTGCCTTGATCATCCACAAGTTCCAGCGCGCCTTCAACAACAGACAAGCACGAGCGAAGACTTGCTTCAACTGCGGCAAGACCGGCCACTTCGCCGCCGAGTGCCCCAAGAAGAAGAGTTCCAGGGATGACGACGACCGCTCCAGGCACGAGGAGTACTGTGAGCACCGCCACAAGCACAAGAGTGGAGACTCCCACAAGAAGAAGGGCGGACGCTCCAAGCGGCACCACGAGCGGAAGAAGAAGAACGTCGGCAAGTACAAGAGCAAGCAGGCGTTCGTCGCCCAGAGTGAGGATCACTCCTCCACTAGCCAGAGCTCGACATCTTCGTCTTCATCCAGCTCTAGCGACTCCGACTCACACCACCGCGGTGAGAAGAAGCGGAGCTCCAAGAAGAAGGCCACGGAGGGCTTCACTGGTCTTTGCCTCCATGCTGGGAAGGCGGCCAGTTTCTGCACCATGGCCATCGACTCCGATGCTGACGGGACTCCTTCCACTACGGCAGAGCCTGTACTTCAGCCAGAGCCAAGCTCTGAGGTACATCCTGAGCACCCCACTCCTGAGGAGTTGGAGGATCTTTACACTGCTCTAGATAATCAGGACTTGATCATTAAGGATGCTAAGAGGCAGTTTAGGGCGTTGAGACAGGAGCTGAAGGAAGCTAAGTTAGCTTTAGAGATTGCTCAGTCTGCCCCTATAGTGGAGGATTGTGAGGAGGACGATGAGTGCAGTCAGTGCATCGGGTTGATGTCTGATTTGTCCGAGCTCAGGAGCAAGTATGATGAGAACTTGCTCAAGCTCGAGGAGGGCAAGAAGGCCTTGGACGAGCTCAAGTCCCGGCCTACCCTCTTGGGTGCTTGCAAGGAGTGCCCAGCGCTTAGAGAAGAGCTTAAAGAGAAGAGTGCTGCTTTGAGGAAGTTTGAGAAGTCTGCAGTTCCTAGCTCTTGCTATGCTGATTGTACTGTGTGCCCAAGCCTGATCTCTGAGCTTGAGGAGGCACGGAAGGACAAGACCCGGTTGGAGGAGGAGAACTCCCACCTTCGGGAGGTTCTCAGTTGGGTGTCCGCCTGTGAGCCTCAGTTGGGCATGATGGTTCAGTAGTTTAAGTGTCCTGATGGTGTTGGGGTTGGTTTTGCTTTCACTCCTGCTGACTTTGTCCAACCCTATGGTAAGATTGGTGAGATGTTTGAGCCGAGTGTGAGTGCACTTTCTTCTTCCACAGCTCCACCAGCTCCTAATCCAGCACCAGTTAAGGATGGAATCCTCACTGAGCCACCCAGAGCTCCACCTAAGAATCCAGTGTGGGTTCCCAAACCTAACCACCTGAAGAACCGACTAGATACACTCCCTCCTAGTGGCAAGCCTATTCCTAAGCCCAAGGTGAGGACTCAGCCCCCCAGAGTGCCTCAGAGAGCCCCTGCTCCTACACCACAGCCTACACACAGGAGAGAGCCTTACCAGTGTGAGTGGTGTGAGAGGGAAGGTCACTTGGCAGAGTTTTGCTTTCGGAGGTTGAGGTTTGAGCGCAGGCAATTTGAGAGGCGCGCTCCGGAGGTGTTCCACCAGCCAGCCGGTGGACACACTCCAGCTCGACGTGGGCAGAGGCGGGATGCCAGGCCACGTCGTGTAGGTGGAGGAGGGGGAGGCGGTGGTGGATACCGCGCTCCTGTTGGTGGTTTCGCCGGCCCTGTTCCACACTGTGCTTTCGGTGGTGGTCAGCGTGGCCGAGGCTTTGGTGGTGGAGGCGCACCACGTTTTCCTCAGCGTGGTGGTCGCCAGCCACAGTTTTCGTTTGAGGATACTTACCCTGCTTTCGAGCAGATGGCACGACACTGGTTTGCTTCCTTCTGTGCTAACCCCAGTGTCGGGCCATTTGCCCGCTCTTTCTCTTTCTACTGAGCAGGACACTCGAGGCCTGGAGGACATATGGCTCATGGACTCCGGTTGTTCGCGCCACATGACCGGGTGTCACAGATGGTTCTCCAGCCTCACCTCGACGAAGGTCAAGGAATACATCACATTCAGGGATAACAGCAGAGGAAAGGTACGTGGAGTTGGCGCTATTCGGATTTCTAGTGACTTCACCCTGAGAGAGGTTGCTCTTGTTGATAAACTTGGCTTTAATCTGTTTTCTGTTTCGCAACTTCTTAATGATGGGTTTGAGGTAAGCTTCAAGAGAGGTTGCTCGCGTGTTCTTGATTCCAGAGGGGATTTTGTTTGCGGCATTGTTCCTTTTAGTCTTGTGTTTCGCATTGACTTTTCTGGATCTTCTTCGAGCACTTCTCACTGTCTGGTGACTGGTCAGTCCTCTGAGCTCTGGAAGTGGCATAGGAGACTCGGTCACTTGAGCTTTGATCTATTAGTTAGGCTCAGCTCATTTGATTTGATCCGAGGATTGCCCAAGCTCAAGATGGACAAGGACCTTGTCTGTCACCCATGTCGTCACGGGAAGATGGTTTCCCTTCTGCACCCACCTGTGAATCAGGTGATGACATCGCATCCAGGCGAGCTTCTTCACATGGACACTGTTGGTCCTGCTCGTGTGCGCTCTGTCGGTGGAAAGTGGTACATTCTTGTGATCGTTGACGACTTCTCTCGGTACTCTTGGGTTTTCTTCTTGGAGACTAAGGATGAGGCTTTTCAGTACTTTCGAGACCTTGCCTTGAGGTTACAGAATGAGCTTCCACATGCCATGAGGGCTATCCGCAGTGATAATGGCTCTGAATTTAAGAACGCTCGTTTTGATGACTTCTGTCGTGGCTTCGGTCTTGATCACCAGTACTCCTCTCCTTATGTTCCTCCACAGAATGGTGTGGTTGAACGCAAAAACCGGACCCTAGTGGAGATGGCCAGGACGATGTTCGATGAGCATAGGACTCCTAAGCGTTTTTGGGCCGAAGCGATCAACACTGCATGCTATGTTGCCAACCGCATTTTCCTTCGCTCTTTCATGAAGAAGACTTCTTATGAGTTGCGGTTTGGTCGACAGCCTAGGGTATCCCACTTGCGTGCTTTTGGGTGCAGATGCTTTGTTTTGAAGGAAGGTAATCTTGACAAGTTCGAGTCTAGGAGCTCTGATGGCATTCTTATTGGCTATGCTCTTCAATCTAGAGGCTATCATGTTCTTATTCTTGAGACTAACCGGATCGTCGAAACTTGTAATGTAACATTCGACGAGTCCACTCCTTCTTTGTTTGCTTCTTTGGAGTGTGCAGGTGACGATGAGTTTGGCCAGGACATCTTTGAGGATGAGGATGAGCCTGAGGCCTTTAAGGGTGATGGTCGTGTCCCTGCGCCAGCTGCAGGCCCACTTCCTGGAGATTCGAGTTCTGATGACGATGGCGGCCCGCTCCCCACAGCTTCGACTATGGCCGATCCACGTCCAGCTCAAGGTTCTTCCTCCGGGACCCATGTTGAGGGCGGTGGCGAGGCGACTTCGTCAAGAGAAGCACCACGACACATTCAGCGTCGCCATCCACCTCAACAAATGCTAGGTGACCTCAACGAGCGAACCACGAGGTCCAAGGTAACAAGTATCGCTGGCTTTGCTCATTCAGCGTTTGTTGCCTCCTTTGAGCCCAAAGATATTGGACATGCTTTATCTGATTCTAACTGGGTCAATGCCATGCATGAGGAGCTAGAAAACTTTGAGCGAAACCAAGTCTGGGTCCTTGTAGTGCCTCCACCAGATTGCCACCCTATAGGTACCAAATGGGTTTTCAAGAACAAACAGGGTGAGGATGGGATGGTTGTGAGGAACAAGGCTAAGTTAGTAGCTCAGGGTTATAGCCAGCAGGAGGGGATAGATTATGAGGAGACCTTTGCACATGTAGCTCGTTTAGAGGCCATCCGGATCTTTTTAGCCTTTGCAGCTTCGAAGGGGTTCAAGCTGTATCAGATGAATGTTAAGAGTGCCTTTTTGAACGGATTTATAGAGGAAGAGGTCTATGTGAAGCAGCCTCCTGGCTTTGAGAGTCCCAAGTTTCCAGACCGAGTCTTCAAGCTTCAGAAGGCTTTGTATGGTCTGAAGCAAGCCCCTAGAGCCTGGTATGCGAGGTTGAGAGCCTTTTTGCTTAAGCAGGGGTTTGTCATGGGATCGGTAGATAAGACTTTGTTTCTCCTTAGACGTGGCGCTGACTTTTTGTTGGTCTAGATTTACGTGGATGATATTATCTTGAGAAAATTCGATTCATGCCACTACAACTCCGTGAATTTGGGTTTCATGTTGAAAATCATGCCACTCAATGGCATGGATTTCAACATGAAATCCAATTATTATCTTTGGTGGCTCCTCTCACTCTCTTGTTTCTAGCTTTTCTGATTATATGAGCAGGGAGTTCGAGATGTCTATGATGGGTGAGCTTCAGTTCTTCCTCGGGTTGCACATCAAGCAAACCCGGGATGGCACCTTCGTCCACCAGGCCAAGTACACCAAGGACATGCTCAAGAAGTTCGACTTCGGGGATCTCAGTCCCATGCCGACTCCGATGAGCACTTCTACGGCGCTGGACGAGGACACCGAAGGTGTTGTTGTGGACCAGAAGGAGTACAGGAGCATGATCGGCTCGCTCCTGTACCTGACGGCCACCAGACCCGACATCCAGTTCGCGGTCTGTCTCTGCGCGAGGTTTCAGGCTTCTCCACGCACTTCTCACAGGAACGCTGTGAAGAGGATTTTCAGGTACCTTCGATACACTCCTGAGTTTGGCTTATGGTACTCTGCTTCCTCTTCTCTTGCGTTGGTTGGCTTTTCTGATGCTGATCATGGTGGGTGTCGGATTGATCGCAAGTCGACTTCAGGCACTTGCCAGTTTCTTGGAACTTCTCTTGTGTCTTGGTCTGCCCGCAAGCAAACTAGTGTAGCCCTTTCCACCACAGAAGCCGAATATATAGCTGCTGCTAGTTGCTGCTCCCAGATCCTTTGGATGAGACACACTCTCAGCGATTATGGCCTAACCTATGGCAGAGTTCCCATTTTCATAGACAGCACCTCAGCCATAAGCTTAGCCAAGAACCCCGTCCTACACTCTCGCTCCAAGCATATAGACGTGAGGTTCCACTTCCTGAGAGATCACTATGAGAAGGGTGACATCGAGCTGACCCATGTATCCACTGAAAATCAAGTAGCCGACATCCTGACCAAGCCCCTAGAACAAGCCACCTAAGCTCGCTTGCGGGGAGAGCTTGGCGTGTGCTACCCATTTTGATTTGGGTAGTTGTTTCTGTAGTTTAGGATTGGTTTTCCTTTCTTCTTTGCTTTCTCTTGCATTTTTGTGTACATACCATTTTGCATTGCATTTGCTCATATGCATTTCACTTGCACCAGCTTCTTTGTATGATATCTGCATTTGCTTGTGCCTTGTGCTATGCTATGAGTTGTATATATGCTTTGACCATGCGTAGCTCCTTTAAATATGTTGTATATTGGCTGTGAGCTGAGCTGCTTTATTCTTTGAAAATCATAAAACATGGTCACCTCCAGGATCTGCTACTAACATGTGTAGGTTTGTATGCTTATGCTATCTTGATCATGTTTAGTGGCTAGGTCCTTTGCTCTCGCATGCAACAAGATGCCCTTTTTTGCCTCATGATTGTTTTGCAAATTCAAAAATTAGTATATCATGGTGTGCTTTGTGTGAAAAGATCCAGGTGGGATTGCTTGCACCACTGATCTTGTACCGAGACTGCTCCTTTGGAGAACTTGGACAAGGCTGTGGATGACTGAGAGTGTTGTCTTAAGCTTCTGATGGTCCTTGACCTAGGCTTGGCACATTTGCTAGGTTCAGCACTTGCAAGTTTTCAACCCCTGGCACCACTTTTTCATGTTGAGAATTTAAGAGTGTTCAGTTGGTGTCAAAATTGCTTGAGTGGCAGTTGTTGTGATATGCTTTGGATAGCTCACCTGTATGTTCTTGCTAGCACTAGCATGCTTGTTTACCTTTTAGTATGCTAGGTCCTTTATGGTGATGCTTTTCCTTTACAAATGACAAATGCTTGCTCATGATCTGTATAGATATATTCTTATGAGCTTCTCCATGCATTGTCTTTGTATATGCACCCTCATATGCTGTGCTGTTTCGACCCTTGCAAATGCTCTTGTTTTGTACCTGGAAGCTTTTAGGCACGCATGCACTTCATGGCATATTTCCAGGAGGAGCATCTAGGCAGGGGGAGTTTTCCTTGACGTGTGCTTTGTCAACAAGGGGGAGAAGTTGTTGATTGGTATCTCACCTTAGGGGTTAGGGGGGAGAGATCCAGTTTTTGAGCATGCACACATCGGGGGAGAGTTGCATAGTGAGGGGAGCTGCATTTTAGGGGGAGTTTTGAGCTTTTCATGCTCTTTGCTAGTTACGTTGAGCCTTGCCTCTTTCTGGAGGGACCAGCTTTGCACATGCTTGGCTGTGTTGAGCCTTGCCTCTTTCTTGAGGGGTCAAGCATATTTTGGAGTCAGTGCGTCGAGCCGTTGCCCTTGTCTTGGGGGTGACTCTTTTGGCTTTGCTATCTTCAAGTGATCTTTTCTGGCTTTCATTTGCTTTTGATCACTTGAGCTAGCTCTCTTTGTTTTCTGTTTCTCTTTTGGTTATCTCCTTCGTTCACCAGTGCCCGTGTGGGAGTGTGGTGTTGACAATGCACTCATCAAGGGGGAGATTGAGAGGCAGTGGAGGCCTGCTCCTTAGTGTGATGAGTGATTGCCAACACGCGGAGTGGACAAACTGTGTTTAGTTGCGACTCTGTGGAGATTGCGCCGATTTCTTGGTCTATGGTGTGCAGGTACACGGATGTCGCGGTGGCAGTGAGATGATTTGGACAAGAGCGTGGCGCGTGCCGATGGACCATGCGGCGGCGTTGCGGTGGCTGGGAGCTCGACGACCATGCGGAGGCGGGAGACCTTGCGGTGGCGTTGGAGGCCCGACCGGACGACCGTGCGATGGAGAAGGACGGCCCAGATGCTTGGGCCACTGCTGGGCCGCGTGGTGATCCACTCCTAGCGCCAAGGCGGGACGGCGTGGAGTTTGTTGGTAGCTCGGGAAAAACCAATGGCTGGGATGCGTCAACGTCGGCCGAGTCGGAGCGAGATGGCGATGGCGTCATGGATGACGAAGGCGCTAGGGTTCCGGCGGGAGGTCGGACACGTGGCGACATCGGGCTTGGCGGGTGTGCCCGGAAACATCGCGCGGGAAGGTTTGGCGGGTCCTCCAAAACCGCCCCCCGAACTTGGTTTCGGCAGTTTTCCCAGAACTGCCCCTGTGAAGATTCCAGAAGGACGCGTGGCGACATCGGGAAGATTGCGTCGGGTCGAAGCAAATATCTCCAAGTCGTCGCAGCCGTCGGATGGTCTTCAATGTATCTTTTCTGGTTTTGCCCCTAAGGGCCTTCTAGTTTAATTCTAGCACTTAGGGGTAGTTTAGTCTTTTAGTGGAAGACTTGGAGGAGAAGCATTGGGAGTGGGTGGCGTGACCTGGAGGCCACAAAAGGGCAGGCGTCCTCCCCTGGCTTGCCGCACGCTGGAGAAAAGAGAGCAGAAAGCCAGGCGCCATCTCCTCCCTCTTCTTCCTCTCCATGTTCTTCCTCTCCAAGGTAGGATTCTAGACCATGGATTTTTGAAGAACTTGTAAGGAGATTTCGTGGGAAAGGAGGCCCTTCCCTCCTTGTGCCCTCGGGGCTTTGAAATCAAAATCAGGTTCATGTTCTTTTGAACCCCTTTGTGATGGATTTTTGATTTCGTGGTTGATTCCTTGTGTGCACGAGTTCATGGTGGTTCTTAGAGCTCTTTGCGTTGGATTCATGCCCTCTTGCCTAGTGCTAATCTCCTAGAATTCACGAGCTTCTTAGGATCGTCGTTCTTGAGCTTTTCACGTTTTGAGAAAACCCCGTTCTTGCTCGGTTTCTCGTCGATTCCTCTCAAACCATGGAGTGAATCTTCGATTCCTTTTGTGGATACGTTCACAAGGTCTTTGTGTTCGTGACTGCAAATTTTGGTGAGATTCAGACTCATTTTGATCAGGGTATCGTTGAGTCTTGATCAAGCCGCGAGCAAAAACAGAGCTTCTGCGTCGTGCTGAACTTTTCCTTTCACCGGTTTAACTGACGCCTGTCTGGGTGATCATCGGTTCAACCGGTGAACAGAAATTCCTGCTTTTAGGGTTTTCTGCTGCTTGCTAGATGCACCGGTGCTTTTGCTCCCATAGGCATCGGATTAACCGGCGTTGCTGATTTGGTCTGAAGTTTCGATCGTTCAACCGACGTATGCATATTTCGTAGCGTCGGTTGAACTGGTGCTTAGCTCTTTTGGTTTTGCCATCTCTCTGGACAACTGCACCGGTGATGGGATTTTGATTTCGTCGGATTAACCGGTGTTCATTGTGTGGATTTGGTGCGTTTTGTTGCCCCTCTGGACAACTGCACCGACGTCAGTTTGTGATTTTGTCGGTTAAACCGACGTAGGATCACCGGTTGAACCGACGCAGTTCAAAACCTTGCGTCGGATCGACCGGTGCTCGCTGGTCTTTGCTGCAGGCTCTGTATCATCGGTTTAACCGACGCCCACATCCTTTTGAGCATCGGATCAACCGGTGCTATATACCTTGCTATTTTCCGCGCTGTTTCTTCGCGTGTGCTTCCGTATTTGGTTCCATGGGTTTCTAGGTCTTTCTTGTGTTGATGTAGCTCCTTCATAGCTACTCCACACTTCGCCTAGAACTCTGGGGTTGGGGTGCACTCTTGAATCTTGAGCCGAAGTTTTCAATCGTGATATATTTCGAAGGCTCCCATTCACCTCCCTTTTGGTGGCATTTCTCGGTTCTACAATTTACAAGAAGGCTGGCAGATGGAAGCAATCGATTGCTCTATCGAAGAAAGACAACATGTACAAGGATTGCATGGAGACATGCTAACAGTCTGGTGATCGTGAGTTGTCGGAGGACTTGCTTGTCTATTTCATTGAACAGGTTTGTTTTAAACTCGTCCTCTTGACTCGTGATATGATACCTGTGATAAGTTTCAACTTACACCAGGAAGCCTAGTGTTTGCCTACTTGGTATTGCATTTTTTAGTATTCAACATCTGCAATTATTTAATGCAGGGGAAGAAAGAATGCTTTGCGTCTTGCCTTTTCATTTGTTATGACTTGATTCGGCCTGATGTGGCTCTTGAGCTTGCATGGATGAACAACATGGTGGACTTTGCTTTCCCATATCTTCTGCAGGTACCTTATTTCTGTCCATACCTCTGCTGACGTGTATTTATGTACAGCATGCTATAGTGACATCTCTGTTGTGCATGCAGTTCATTCGTGAGTACTCCAGCAAGGTCGGTGATTTAGTGAAGGACAAGATTGAGTCACAGAATGAAGAAAGAGCCAAAGAGAAGGAAGGAGAAAGACCTTGTTGCCCAGCAGGTAACCTAAAAAACTGCATTAGCCTGTTTTGTTTACGGAATGAGATTGATGGTAGAGTATATGTATGACACGTTGCATTTTTTTGTTGTGCAGAACATGCACGCTCAATTGCTTCCTCTTGCGTTGCCCGCGCCACCTATGCCTGGCATGGCCGGTCCTCCACCTCCCATGGGTGGAATGGGCATGCCTCCAATGGGAGGAATGGGTATGCCGCCGATGGGACCTGGTCCGATGCCGGCGTTTGGGATGCCACCAGTGGGAAGCTACTAGATTTGATTTTTTGGAGATTCTAGCGTGACGATTCCAGTTGTTTCATATAAGCAGAAGTGGGACAAAAGGATCCAGTTGCACCTTGGAAGCTGTAGATGATTTGTTCAGGGTTAATATTCTTTATGGTACCAGGACAATTTTGGGAGCAAAATCTCTAGCCGAGTTTGAGAATTGATACTTGCTGCTATATATTACGATCGGATAGGATGGGGATGATTAGATGAACTAGCTGGTACCTTCTGTATAGTGTGATGAATATCGTGCTGCTTGTATACTTATTCAGCTTTGCCGTTGACAGAAGTATCTGATTTTAAGAATATTTTATATTCCCTTGACAGCACGGTAATCTTGATACCATGTTGCTTTTGTTCTTCAATGCTTGAAGAGCACAGTTCATTTCTTCGTAAGCTCCCGTGTCGAGGCATCTCGAAGAGAGCCTGTATATGCGTGCATGATTATCTGCTGCGCGTGATCAACGATGCTTTGATGTCTGGAGCTGAGGGAGGGAGGTTATTTGCAAAGATGCATAGCTTGTTGGATGCAAAATAAATCGTTGAGACTGATTGTTTGAAAGACTGCATAGTGACCCTGATTGTAGAAAATGTAGATGTTTGGTTTGAAAATTTAGCTCAAATCCCTAAGGCCACTAGGACCACATGTCATAGACACCGAAGGGCGAAGGAACACGAGTCATACATAGTATAAATTTTCCGCAAAGGCCCCGTATTACGTTTATCCATCATGTTTTGCAAAAAGAGAAATTCTGAAAGCAACAACAACTAGGACTAGGATCTTTAAATATCTCGCGATTTATTTTTCATCCTTTCATATATATATATTCTTGCACTCTTGCCGGACGGCGGGGGCGCAGAAAGGGGAGGAGATGGAAGTCCTGAGGCGGACGGGGGAGCAGAACGGGTGCGTGCTGGACCGCTGGGCTTCTGCTGCAAGGGCGGGCGGGCGGACTACTAAAGCAATGATTTCTCCTCTTCTCCGCTCCCCGACCGAACCCGGCTCCGTTCCAATCCGATCAGCCGGCGCCCGTCGGCACGATCCTCTCGGATCAGACGGCCATGAGTCGGATGGGACTCTAGGAGCCGCCTTCATGAGTATATAAAGGGAGGCATAGGGTCCTCTCGGGCAGAAGACGAACAAGAAAGAGATAGGCAGAACAAGAACTAGAACTAGAACTCGACCAGCAAGCTCGAATAACTCGGCGAGATCTTGCTGGGCGACTTGTAACTCGACCTCGACATTTTGAGAATCAATAAAGAAAGCAGCACACATGACGTAGGGTGTTACGTGATCTAGCGGTCCGAACCTATCTAAATCGTGTCTCTGTGTTCTTGTGTGTGCAACACCGCGCTACCAAGCCGCCACCAATCCCAACCGATCAACTAAACCCCCCGCGTGAGGAACCACGTGGAGGGCTGCCGGTGGCGAAACACCGACACTTGGCTCGCTGCGCTCCTCCTCTTTCTCATCCTTCGCCGCCGTCGCCGCTCGGCTCGCCGAGCCTCTCCTCCGCCTCGTCGCCGCTCTGCCCGCCGCACCCCCTCCTTCGCGGCCACTGCCACTCGGCTCGCTCGTGGAGAAGGCCGCCGGCGCAGCGCGGGGAGAAGGAGGCCACTGGCGCAGCGCGAGGAGGAGGATGCGTGGGCTGCCGGAGGTCGGCGGGCGTAGTGCGAGCAGAGGGAGGCGCGGCGACGGCGCAGCGCGGCGATGAGGAGGCGCGGGCGGCCGGCGGGCAGAGGGAGGCACGGCGACGGGGATCGAGTGGCGGGGCGCGGGTGGAGGTGCGGCGATGGCGGCCAGCCGTGCGGCGGGGCACGGGCGGCCGGTGGGCAGCGACGGCGGCGGGCGGAGGGAGGCGTGGGCGGCTAGGAGCAGAGAGGAGATAGAGAGAGGATTGACACATGGATATCTGACGAGTGGGCCCAGGTGCCACTCGTATGCGCCACATCAGCGAAACCACCTATCAAAACAACCCGATGGTCAAAGTTGAGCGGTTTTGATAATTCGATGACCAAACATAACTGGTTTTGTAGTTTGATGACCAAAAGCAAACTCCGGCGATAGTTGAATGGTCAAAAATGGACTTCTTCCTTTATGTTAATACTATCTTATTAATATAACAGATAAATATGTTCATTAATGCTTTGTTATCTTGTCACACTCTTTTTGTCACTTTAATTTAATATAAACCATTACACACGATCTAGAATGCTTTTTTTATTATCATGGTAATTTTCTTAGCCTCTCAGCGAAAGTGCCGATTTATTTTAATACTATCTTATTAATATAGTCTTATCACACTCTTTTTGTCACTTTGTTTTAACATTGCTTATTGACTTCTTAATTACATATGTAAGTAGCATGATACATAGTTTTTTTTCGTCACTGACGAGCAGGCTGCTAGCCAGTACTGGTAGCAAGCTTGGCGATTAGGTCCTCCAGGATCGTGACGGCCTCTCTTAGATTTTCCTGATCGTTGAGGAATTGCAAGCATGCCTCCTTAAGCCCATGGCAATGGTGGTCCCTGGCGAATGCTAGGATGATTGCCACGGTTCTGGCATTGACAAACTCGCACAGCTTCTCTTCGCAGAGCAGCCTTAGCCTCTCCATCTGGAGCCTGTTGGCTGCGGCAACCAGGTCCGGGAGCATCGCCGCTGCTTCTCCTTGCTTCATATCCGGCAAGGAGTCCGTGTAGATGTAGCGGAGCAAGGCCTCGAAATCATGTGCTTCCATGTCCTCGATCCGTACGACGATGGTTGCTGCTGCGCTCTTCCTGGTGAGGCCAGAGAGCTCAGCGTGGAGCACCGGAGACCGAGCCATGAGCACGCACCTGTGCGCCATGAAAGTTGTGCCGTCCACCTCGAACGTCACGTCCGCACCCTCCCCGGTCTCGAGGAGGCGGCCTAGGTGACGGTGCAGGTCCGACGGTGGCACCGGCCCCACCGAGGTTTTGCCGAGGTCGATGCTCTTCGTCTGAATCTCCTTCATGACCGTGACATCACACACTACCGTGAAGCAGTTGTCCTGGAGATGCTGAGACCTCTCCAACTCGTCTCTCCTGATTAAACTCGTGGTGCCCCAGCCAATACCAGTGGTATGTCTTGTCTCAGTGGTGAAGTACAGCACCGGCTTCCCCTCGCGATCAAGCAAGCTAAACGTGTGTTTGGCTCTCACGCCTTGTGGGACATTGCTTTCTAGCCGGAGGAACATGGATATGTAGTCGGAGCAAGCCGAGGAGAGGCCGTTGGGGTAGTAGAGGATGCACCAGTTGTGGCCTCCCACGCGGAAAGGCTGGGACTTGATGTTGCTGCCGGTTGGGACATCCTTGGTGTGGGAATAGCCGTCGATCTTCAGAAGGTGCTGCCCGCTCTCGGTGAGGGCAAGGATGGCTGACGCAGACCGCGACACTCGGCCGTAGCTTTTGGTCGTCATGGAATATTGGAAGGATTGCTTCCGGTTCCTCTTCTTGCTGGCTGCATTTCGCATGCAGAATTTTATAAGAATATTATAATATATATAAGTTGTATGCTGGCCCCATTATTACTTGCAAACGAATCATGGTATACATGCATATGATCGTTTTGGTATATATGCTATTCCGATATTCTTAACTTGCAATACGACAAATCCATTGTTAAATCTTGCCCCTTTATATTATTTTAAAGTGTGAAGCCAAGAGAAAAATATGGTCACCCTGCCACATGAATGCCGATCTAGTACGTGGATTCATAATCATTAGCGTGTTGTATCCACCAAAACTTTTGTGAACTGCACTACTACAGATAGAATAGGAATATAGTGTCGATTTGTAACCTCCATATAGTAGCGGTTTTCATAACGGGGAATCGGCACTAAAGACCTACAACATTAGCACCGGGTGTGTCAACAACTGGTGCCAAAAGTTGGTAAAAATGCTAAAATTATTTTGCTCCTTTGGAGTTCGAACCTAGAACCTGCAACATCACATGCAAATCCCATCTTAGTATTACACCACAAAGTCACATGTGCATAGGTAAATAATGCTATTTTATAAAAAAAAATAAAATCTTTTAGAGGAGGCTCCGAATATCTATTTAGAGAACCAAATTTGGAGGACATGGTTGCAGACAGCCTCGTTGGAAGCAGGCAGGATGCTCCAGTTCTGAGCTGCTCGCTGCATGCTATAGGTTTAGGGGAGGACAACGGTTTGGTATAGAAGAAAACCAGTCAATTGTGAACTTAACAATCCCTACCTAAAAGCAGAACTGGTACTCCTTATAGTTTACTGTTTCTCCCTTGAAACCTGTTTCGGCGTAAAATTTTCATTGTAGAGATGAGTTCACAGTGATTTGAAAATGCTTGCAAAACTTATAAATTGTAGAAAATGAAGGACCCCAACCATAAATATGAGATTGCTCAAGGTCTCCCAATGCTATCAACAATACAACGGATAAGTTCGATGAAAGTTTTGTCACCAATAACGAACTTCATCCTGCACGTCTAGCAGATTTATCTATCAGTATATGAGCAAGAGAGATTGACACACCTGGGTAAAACTGAATTAGCTTGCAGAGATGATGTAGAGGTTATTTAACTTGGAGATGATTTGACGTAGTTCATTCTGATGTGGTTGTGAGAGGCAGCGACACATATTTATACCCAAGGCCAAAAAAAGGCATCAAGGTTGAACTACTATATTTTTTTTTTAAAAAAGGACTATTATAATTTGACTCGAAGTATAAATTCTCCTGCTTTCTTGCAAGCAACCGAGTAAGGGCTACCCGTGTAAGTAAACCGCAAGCTTCCGAAGTCCTGGAACCTCTGCAATCCCTGTTTCCTGTCTTCGATAATGGGGTTCTCGTTATACCAAACTTAGGAATAATTCAGATAGGGTGGATGCCTTTTGTAAGTGTCGCTCCACTAGCGTGTGAAAATTTCTACAATGCAATTGTGATCATTAAAGAATATCGCAATTGGCTCGACCACCGATTTTCTTTTTTTTTCGATCACCATGTATATTTTTTTATTAAGAGGGCAGAATATTACTGTTATTTAAAGAGAGTAAGCCGCGGCTTATGAATTATAATAAATAAGAAGAAGAAAAAGATAACAGACTCCCGAATGCACTAGCAATCACCAAAATGACCAGAACCACTGAAACCCCCGAAAAAGTGAACTGTGGACAGCCCGGTCTGGAGAGACGGACCCTCCGTAGTATAGTTTTGAGTTGGTTCTAGAATCTTGGTGGTTCTGAGTTTGGCGCAATTACGAATGGCGGATCGTCAAGCCCTAGAGGGCGGATCGTTCGCCGGTCTCCCGAAGAGCTTGGACCGGCTGGCCCTAGTGGGCGAACTGTCCGCAGGTCATTTTGAGCGAGTTCATCAAAGGTGCAGAGCTACTGTGTTTCAAAGTATTTCAACTACGGACAATCCAAGATTTGTACGGTGGACAGTCTGCGGGTCAATTTGAACTGGTTGCCACTACATATATTGCAAAAATAGTCGTTGGGGGTTTAAGTACAGACAGTCCGAGGGTTGTACTATGGACAGTTCGGGAACGCCCAGTTTTTACAAGTTTTGAACATAACGGCTAGTTGAGATAAGGGGACACATAAATACTTGGTGCCTAGGTGTGGGCACACTCTATTGGCCATTTGGAACACTTGTTGAGCATACATGAGCCTTCCCTCTCCTCTGTCACACACGCTCATTTGGGGTTGATTTCTAGTGAGATTAATTGAGAGGAATCTAGTGCATTGCATAAATCGTGTGTGAGCTTTGAGGCACTAAGAAATCTTCAAGCAAGGTATTTGGCTTGTTACTCTTGGAGGTTGCCACCTCCTAGATGGTTTGGTGGTGATACACAATAAAGCTCTTCGAAGGAGATTGTGAAGAAGCTTCGGTGGTGATTTTGAGAGATGGAATCAACATTTAGTGAGGTTCTTTGATCCAATCAACATTTTATCTGTTCTGTTCATTTCTTCCGCAGAAGAAGGGCATCAACTACATTCTATTTTTTTCTCAACACTGGTGGTGTTTGGTTGCACCCAAATTTTTAGAATTTGTTTCTAAAATGAGCTATTCAACCAAACATTAGCTCATTATACTACCTTGGATTTTTGTGCATATGAGATAAAATCCCATTATCTAGCTTGGAGTTGCTATTCTTGTACAGTGTTCATTATCTACATTCTCGAAATCCCTTCAAACCAAACACGCCCTTATTTTGTTTTGTTGGCCTGTGCCTTATTTGTGATATAAATTTGTGCACGGCATCGATTTCAAGTCATGAGTGGAGTTCAAATAGCACAGGTCGAAATAGTGTTTCTTAACAATTTAGCAGCAGGGGACTATTGCAACAATCTCTACTGAATGTGGCACAGGCTAAGTGTCCATTTGCACTTTCACAAAGCATAGAAGGGGATGGTCAGGCAGGCTCCATTCAAGGCCAGCAGCGGACACCTTCACTGGTGAGGCTACTCTGCTGCCCAACGGACACCACTGCTGTTGCCGCTGCCCAATCCTTATTCAAAGCACGTGTTTTGATATGGTTAAGGTTTTGGATATGGGTTGAGGCAGGGTGTAGGTTGGCGATGGTGGGATGAGTGTGGAGCGGTGCAGTAGCGAGGTTGCCAGTAGTCACAGGTGAAGCTCGCGGAGGGTGGTGGTAGGGCGGGTGGGGAGGAGAGGGTTGGGGGCTCAAATGGCTGACATGCTTAGAGGGGTTGTTACTGGCCATGGCAGGCCCAACAGTGGTGGCGGACTGAGGGAGGTGAGGCATAGATCCGGCCTGGCAACTGTTTTTGACAATAACGTCTACCTTGAATCCTCAACACCCTATGTTTTTGACAAGTTACACTATAAGAACTTCCCAAATAAGATGGTGTTCTGCATTCTCACTAGCAACTGTTCAATAGGCTCAGCAGACTTACTAGATAAGTAGATAAGCACCTACTACTCAAACATGGCAAAATTCTTCAGCAATTTCAGTGCGATGATAGTGAAGACGGGCAACATTAGTCCTCTCCTCAATAGATTAAGTGGACAGGTAAGGAAAAACTGCAGGAAGGTAAGCTAGGACTGGTATATTTCAGTGTGCGAGGGTGTGTACCTGAAAATCACATTGAAGGAAGAAGTGCCCCTTTCCTGATGTTGTGATCTTCTCCAAAGATGTATCCACCCCTTTCAAAGAATATATGTGGAAGGAATAAAATGATGAAGAATGCTTTCAATTCAGTAATTGGTATTATCTTTCACTGTTTCCACTGCCCATCCTGAACATGCAAGCTGATAGACACCGGTTGTTCTGGTAAAGGCACAAGAGTACAAGACTAACACCACCAGGAAGACATGCTCAGACAGAGGTGCATTTCGATCATATATCATCACTTTGAAATTGGAGTGAGCATAGATAGTACTCACAACAAAGATGTTTACATGGGAAAATCAGGAAACAGTTCCATAAAAAGATGGCTTCCAGCTCCCATAATTGCAACCCGAGCATACAGTGACATGAATACTTCCTAAAATAGTTACTACTGGCAGGGTCACGACTGATGAATATTGCGTATGGCTGCATTGACACTTTTACAGTCGAAGTCCATGATCTTCATCCAGTTCTCGAAATCTTCAATTTCCTAAAAGAAACAGTTGCTGATCAGTCTGCTACATAATAGATTGGTACAAAAGCATAAAAAGAATCCCAAGAGGGGGCAGGGCGTGTGAACAGCATCACGGCGGCGAGTCACCCACCTTCAAGGCCGATCGAGTTGATCTCGTTGGTGGCCGCCAGCCACTGGTCAGTCTGCTTCCTGTACCGCGCGACGGTACGGAGCAGCGCGCGGGCCTCGATCTCGATGCGCTTCTCGTTGACGAAGAGCTCCTGCACCCCGCCGTCGACCGTGTCCACGAGAATATCGGCGACCCGCGCTGCGCTCCTCAAGGCGTCCTTCTTCGCTCGCTCTGCGCAGCGCGTGGAAACTCACGCCGTCAAATCAAGGGGATGTGTAGTGAGGACGAAGGAATCGAATCGATCACAGAAGAAGAGGCGTACCGGTTTGCTGGCGCTGGCAGTGGGATTGGTGGTGGTGCTGGTGCACGATGCGGAGCAGCGCCTCCTCCAGCCCCGGCTTCCCGCCAGCTGCAGCTGCCGCCACTGGCTTGGCTCCGTCCATCCCGTAGAGCAGAGCTGCAGAGTCGAGGGCGGAGGGGCGAGTGGTAGTAGTCCGGCACTGCCGTCTGCGGTCTGCCAGAGCAAGGAGGCGGAGGGACGCCGCCGCCACCGCCACCGCTCGCCGCGACTTCGGGTAGCCGCAGAGCCCCCTGCGCTGCCTGATGGGGCCGTCTGGGAGAACCGAACGGAGGTCGGGGAAGGAAGCGGTGGGGAATCGGGGATTCCATCGGGGAAGAAGACGAACGGCGCAGCCTGGACCTGGGCTGGGCGCAGGGGCGGTAAGGGGTCTAAGATTTTAAATTACAAAATCTAAGGGCCGGGTTCTAAAAAGACTGGATTCTAATCTTATATAATTTTGAACTAAATAATTTAAGAGTGTTGTTGGGCTGTGAAGAGGCCACTAGAGCCATGGCCCATTTCCACCCCTAGCTGGGCCTTATTTCATGGGCTGGATCCGCTATCAGAGCAGGGGGAGAGGCGCGGCTTTTTTATTTTTATATTTAAAAAATACAAAATTTCAAAACTATAATACCAGAAAAGGAAAAAACAAAAATAGACTCCTACCGCGACCCGGAGGTGCGGTAGGTGGCCTACCGCTACACGGGGTCGCGGTAGTTTTCCTTACATGTAGGTCCCTGCCGCGCTCGGGCCGTACGTGGGCCGGCCCCTACTGCGACCCCGAGGCGCGGTAGGGTGCCTACCGCGGCCCCGAGGCGCGGTACGCTCCCTACCGCGGCTCGGGGTCGCAGTAAGGTGCGTTTTTTAGTTTTTACATATGTCTATTTTTGATTTGTTACAATTATGTAAAAAAAGGTTTAGTGATATAATTAGTTCTTTTTTTAATGGAGTAAGGTATATTTTTTGGGGAAATTCTAATTCAGTGTAATATATATGAAAAAGAGGATGCGTGAGTGAAGGTAAAAGATAAAATATTTTTCTTGAACGACATAGATAATTCATAGATAGAATAGAAATCCCAGCTGGCAATATTTGCAAGTTACATAGCTGATACATGGGTAGAACACAACAACAAAAGTAGGCTACATTTATGAAATTGAAAGATGACTACTAGGACATAAACAAGTGCAGACACAATTGCGATGGCACATGCACATAGTGCCTTAGGTAATTTAAAAAGCCGGGAACCTAATAACATGAGCCAATTCGTCTATGCGAACTGGTTGGAATAATACTGCGATGGGCCTCCAGGATCATAGTAGCCGGCACCTCCAGAGGGTGGGGACTTGGGTGGCCAGGTTGGCTTCGGGTGGTATGGGCACCTGCAATACGGGTCAGGGCATATGGGATCACCTTCTATGCTAACCACCAATGCGTTGGCCTCTGCCTCGTCTTCCAGAGACTTGACGCGGCACTCGAGGTCTTGGATCTTGTTCTTGAGGTGGTTGATGTAGTCTTGGACGTGGTCCCAGTGCGGAGGATCTACCCACTTCGTGAAGCGGCAGTTACGTCATGAGAGTTCTGCAGTGAACAAATAGTGTTAGATAAAGTTGGGATTTATTTCCAATATTGCAAATTGTGCATTGAGGTATAAGAGCACTCACATAGCCAAAAGGGCATATCAAAAAACGACGGCCACCATCGATGTAGTCATCAAACATCTGCACGACAGAAGGCTGACCACATTTGCACTGAGGCCACGACTCATTCCTCTGTTCGTAAGGCCTAAGCTTGCGTCCTCCAACGAAGTCCTCTATTCCCTCTATCGGGGAATCATCTAGTGGATGATCATACATATCTGGGCCAGGACCAGCACCCCAGAGGAACTCGCGGCTCCGACGGCCTCCACCCCTCCCTCCCCAGCCGCGGGCTCGGCCACGGCCACGGCCACTCTCTCCAGGCTCCACCATTGTTGGTTGGCTGCGGTTTTGTGTTGTGTGTGAGTTGAATGGGTGCTGTGAAGGGGTATTTGTAGGTGGCTGTGAGGGTGAGGCATTGAGTGGTTATGTCGAACTGGAAAAGCCTATAAAGCAATTATCACGTCGGACAGAAAAGCATACAGAGGTCTAGTCATATCGATCTGAAAAGGCTACGAGGGCACGTCGACCTGAAAAAGGCTATAATAGGTTGTACATGTTTTGTCACGTCGAACTGAAAAGGCTACAATAGACTGTACAGGTCTTGTCACATCGAACTGAAAGGCTACAATAGCGTGTTTAGGTCTAGTCAGTAGGTTGGCGTGACGCTGAGGTATTGAGTGCACATGAGAACAATAGTTGTACATTCAATGACAACAATAGTTCGAACAAGAATTAATAGTGCGGATCACAAGAAGAGATAACTAATACGTAACACACACTAGTCACACAATCCAAACTACCTAACCACCCTTGGTCTTCTTACCCTTGTTCGCCCTCACATGGTCGACAGAGTACGTGAGACGGTCCGGGCTGCGGCGTCTGTTCGGCCTGACGGCGGGCTGCGGTGTCTACTGTGAGAAGACGGGATCCTGCAACCATGGAGGTGGTGCACCTGGCATCTGCGATGAGCCCATGACGTCGTACTGCGTGTCGATTTCCGACATGTGGAACTGAAGATCATCATCATTGCCTGTCGTGTGGACCCAACCTATGAGAGGACAAGCACAATTTAAGTTTTGTTTGAAAGGCTTATTGTAAGCGGTAACATTTTTACAATCTTACCTGGACCCCTAGATTGGAAACCACCTGCGTCCATAGGTGTGGCGGTCGAAGTGCTCGTCTCCGTAGTAGGGTGATATTCTGCATGGAAAAATGGTGGTAAGGTGCAGTCATTATATATTTGTTACGATAGACATAAATACGAAGGGTGGAGCATGAGTCTTACCGGTGTATGCTGGTGTGTGCTGTGGTGGTGGCATAGGCACAGATTGCTGCGGTGGTGGCATAGGCACAAATTGCCGCGGTGGTGCCTGCATTCCTGGAACAGGAAATGGCTGCGGCATCCAAGGAGCATAACCAGGATATGGCTGAGGGGGGTAACCATAGCCTACGTATATTTTATATGCTTTATAAGTTATGATATTTTATAAAGATTTGAAATGACGTGACAAAAGACATGACAATGGCCTTGTTTGGATGTGCTAGAAAACTAGCACGCACGCATCCCGAAAAAAAGAATCTCGCATGCATGAAGCACTAAATGAAGTCTATTTGCAAAACCTTTTTAGGGATGGGTGTAACTTTTCGCGACGAATCTAATGGTGGTAATTAATCGATGATTTGATACAGTGATGCTACAGTAACCATTCTCTAATCGCGCGGTCAAAGGCCTCATTAGATTCTTCAGGGTCACTAGCGCGGGGTTCTGAAGTTGGTTTTGTAAACTGACTTTGTTTGACACCGTAATTAGCAGTCAAAGTTGTTACTATTCCTAACGTGCTACAGTTCTAGCACGAACCAAACAGGACCAATGACTCATACCTAGAGCGCCGTAGTAGGGGGGAGGTCGTACTGGTTGCTGGTAGGATGCCTGCGGTGGCTGGGCGAAGTGCTGTGCTTCCCCATATGGCGCATAACTACCACAAGCTTGAATGGCAGAACGTAGACCTCCGTGCATCCTGACCCAAGCATCTTTGTTGTCATCAGGGCTCATGTTTGTTCCGGCTTCGATACCCTCGACATGTGTGTTTGCTTCTGTCTCCAACAACCTAAGCATGTTCAACTGCAAAGACCAAAGTTCATTCAGTACTAATTTCCATGCGTAATAACATGTCATGGAATCGTACATAACAATCAGTACAAATTACTCACCGCGCCCGCTAGGGCCTCATCTCGATGATATGGGTACGTGTCCTCCGAAGTCGCCTAGTGTGGCTGCGCCGTCATGTCCGGAAATATGATGCGAGAACGAGTACGAGGCTCATAGTACCTTAGATAATCCCCATAAGACCAATCTGTATGTGGCCCAGTCAGTGGGGCCACATGCTGAGTAGCTTCGTTCCAAGCCTCTACCAAATCATGTAGCTTAGTCACCCAAGAGGATGAGGCGGGCACTCCTAACCTGGTCAACCTGCAACGCACGTACACGTATTAGCAATGCCTTGATAGTAAAGCAATATTAGGAATGATGTTATATTAAACGAACTTGGATAATTTCGTACCTGTGATTGTTACGCGATACTCGATCGAACACACGAGCCACTGGATATGTCTGACGCTGACCAAACTGTCTCATCACTCTATCCGGCATGTGAGGCTCAATAGCAATATCGTACACCAAGGTAGCAGTAGTCAGCCACAAACCTTGGCCCTCGTAACAGAGTGGAGCCAAACCACGTGGAGCACGAATCTGTACACGAGCGAGCAAGTACGGCTCCCACACCACGTCATCTGGTGATAGGCGATCCAGCTCCCGGCGAAAGTCCGGGTGTGCTCGACGCACTTGGTCGGTTGCCCAATTTGGCTGCTCATGGATTGGACATAATCAAATTGAGCAATATATGGTTTATATGACAAGACATAGTGTACGGGATAATCGAAGAAGCATGTATGGTTCACGTACCTGTCGAGCGTACCAGATAGTCCCCATAGTAGGGTTCTCCGCCACAAGGTCACCGTACAAGTCCTCGTCGTACGGTGTGTGGTCTACGAGCGGTCGCCCGATGGCGATCCTTTCATAAGACCATAGCTGTAGGAAGAGTGGGCAGCCAGTGATGAGTGCACCATCTTCAGTCTTCTGGCAGGCATCACAAAGTCCACGGTATGTGGCCGCAAGTACTGCAGAACCCCAAGAGTACAGAGGCACCTCCCCTGGAGGCGCGTCTGCGATCTCCTGTGCGTACACACCGAGGACCTTGTCCACACTGGCCTGATGTGTGTTCACGAACATGACCATGCCAAATATCCACAGCAAGTACACCTCAAAGGACCGTGTCACACTGTCATCATCAGCCCCAACAGCTAGGTGATTTGCCTGCATATATTTTGTAAGTTCATAAGTAGAATAGAGGGATACAACGTAGTTTAATTGTTACAATGATTGTTAACGTTTCATACCTGGAATTGTAGAAACCAAGACTTCATGGGACCATAGGATTTAGCTGGGTGCGGGATGACCTCGCCCAGGCCATCCATAAGCTGCACGTTCTCAAACCGAGCCTCGAGCTCGGCCTTCCAGGTTCTGCGCACCTCACGTGGTCCGACTGCCGGGCTGGCGATCGGGAGCCCAAGCAAGTAGGCAACGTCCTGCAAGGTCGGTGCCATCTTCCCACACGAGAGGTGGAACGTGTGTGTCTCAGGCCTCCATCTCTCAACGAGAGCAGTCGGCAGGGACCGGTCCAACTGCACCATTCGGCCCTCCAGTAGATGGCCGAAAGTGAGCAGTCCCACTGCGTTCAACCTGTTTAGATCAATGCAGTTAGTATATTGTTTACAACTATAAGAAAAGCAGACAACGTGATGGATATTGAGATATAGTACCTCGCAGCCCAACGAACATCCACGTCGAGCACCTCCAGCGGTGCACGCAATCGAAAGGCCTTTGGCTTCTCGCGTTTAATGGAATACGGTACGTGCGATGGCCCGAGTCTATAGTAGGGTCTAGTAGCTCGGGCGTCGGAAGCTCGTGTCCGGCCATGGCTGCAAATTTCCAGTGAGAAACAATGTTACAAGCGTCAATAATGAGTACAGAATAAAGTGATTTGTTGAAAACATACAAGACAAGTACAGAATCAATAATATGAGTACAAATAATAATGTTCTAGAATCCAACGGTGCAATAATATGAGTACAATAATAATGTTCTGAATCCAACATTAGAACAATAATAGTACAAGAACAATGCAATACATAAATAACTAATTTATTATCGAAACTAAGCCCTCATGCGTCAATAAGCTTGGCTAAAATCAGGCGGTGCTCCATCATTAGGGTTGCCTGATGGTCCAGCCTCTGCTTTCGCCGCTATTGCATTTAGATGACACTTCTTGTAGTTGTGGCCCTCCGGTCCACATTGGCTGCATCTCTTCACTATCTTCCCCACCTCGGACTCATCCATACCATTACGAATCTGACGAGTCTGCTGACGCCCTCTTCCTCTCTTTGCACGTTCATCTGGTATAAACATTTTTGGTTTGTTGTCCTCGGTGAAAGATCCAAAAATTCCAACTGAGTATACTTCATGCGACCAAGTTTGAACTGCTGCCTCCTTTGTGAAATACGGAGAAACAAATGATCCTACTTGAACACCAGCTACTGAGCACGCAGCGATAAGGTGCGAGCATGGAACATGGAACAGTGATGGTTTGTGGCAAGTGCAAAACACCATGTTGTCAGGCTTAATCAATACTTCTTGTTGCACTCGCTCACCATGAACTCCAGCCGTAGCTCTGCCTGAGCAGCAAATCACGAACCTTAGCTCTCTTGTCCCCATTGTTAGTACGTTGTGTCCTTGGGCCTTCTCGGTTTTCTCAGCCATGTGTGTTGTGATCCTAGAACAGAACAGAACACCAGGGACATTCATATGCAGACTAGCAGCCATGTAACGCTCCTTGAAATACCTTGCACAACCATACAAGATGAACTCAACTATGCCCACCAGTGGCAGGCGACGTGCATGACACATTACCATGTTGTAGCACTCTGCATGATTTGTAGTCTGGATCCCATACCGACATCCATTTGTATCATACAAAAACGACCACTTCTCCTTCGGTGCATCTCTAATCCAATGCGAGAATGGTTTCCTACTCACTGACTCTTGTGATTGCCTCCTAGTAGAACTAGAGGCCCTTGCCTTCTCACTCTCAGCGGTCATCTCATCAAGCATCTTCCATATAGCATTGAACTTTCTCTGTTGGTTCTGAACGCAAAGCCTCTTGAACAGGTTCATCAGGTCCTGGTTCTTGAATCGCTTAGAAGTTTGCACCCATATGCCGTATGCACCACCTATTCCTGACATCAGGCCATATAGCAGGGCTCCCGTGATATCCATTTTGCAAACCCTCTATTGTTGCAAGCAAACCTGAATGCCTATCACTGATTAGGCACACACAAGGACGTTGAGCGACCACGTGCAGCTTCACTCTTTCAAGGAATCAATACCAACTCTCTGTGTTCTCGCTCTCAACAAAAGCAAATGCGACTGGAACGATCTGATTGTTAAAAACTACTCCAATTGCAGTAAGTATGGTTCCTTTATATTTTCTAGTCAAGAAGGTGCCGTCGATGCAGAGCATAGGGAGGCAATACTGAAATGCCTTGACACAAGCACCGGGACAAAAAAAATGCTCGCTGCATAATCGTAGGCCCATCTCCCGTCGTCGGGAGGTCGTGGATGGCAAATGCACTGCCATGATTCCTTGCACAAATTGTTTGCAACATAAGAGGCAGGTTATCATACGATGCTTCATATGTCCCAAACCTCATCTTGAACACCTTTTGCTTCGCTCTCCATGCCTTCACATAGCTGATTTTGTATTGGAATGATTTTTCAATGTGTCTAATGATTTGCTTTGGCTCGAAGTCCATCTTATCAATGATAAAACCATACATATGCTTGGCAACAAATGACGAAGTTACGTTGCGGTGTGTTTGCTCAACACCTTCCGAATGACAAGTATGCTCTGTAATAATGGAGCACTCCCAATGAGTCTTCCATCTTCCCTTGTAGGCATGCACTCGCCATGTGCAATCATCTTTCACACACTTGACGTCATATTCTTTGCTGCTAGACTTGACAACTCTGAATTCCTTCCTCAGAGAAACAGACCACCACTTTATGGCATCCTTAACTGCATCAATGGATTTGTATTTTGCCCCTGCACTACTTCATTCCCTCTATACTCCCATTCCTGGTGCTTGACACCTTGAACCACAGGATTACCAAAACTACGTTCTGCCCACTCAGCTGGCAATCTGCCTTCTTCTTCATCTGAAGAGTCCCCTGCTTCTTCCATCTCCTGTGCCTCCCGATCTTCTTCCTCCATCTCTTCCATGATTCTAGGTTTCCTCTCAACTTCGTCGGCCACACCTTGTGGTTCTGCTTCGGTGCCATGCCCAACTGGTTCATCATCCTCTTCTACCCCATGCCCAACTCTATCTGCTTCTTCTTCATGCACTGGAGCACTTGCTTGAACTTCTTCTTCATCACCACCACCGGCAACCTGTTCCTTGTTATGTATTTGGACATACATTACTGGGCACCAACCACGATCCAATGCTGCCTTCATATATGAATGCCATTCTTCAGTGTTTCGTATCAACATCAGATCCCATTGGTCTCCCTCCACAACCCAATTGGTCAGAGTTTGCACGGTCAGCACTTGCGTCTCTCGGTTAACATTGAATCCACGCTCCAGTGTCACACCCGGTTTATGAAGGCAAACCGAATGCATCTCACATGTGCGCCAGGATCAGTTTACACACATATGATTGACCATAAAGTGAATATCACACCGAGTGCAAGCGTAAAGAGAGTATTAAAGACTTTATTACAAAACTGAATGTCTTAAGCGAATAAAAAAACATCTAAAGAGTAGCAGCGGAATCTTCTTCAGCACAGGCAGATGACTGGGAGACACACGCCTAGAAATCCTCGAAGTCTTCTGGAAACTCTGGGCAGTTGTTATTACGGTCTGAGCAGCAAGTATGCAAGGGTGAGTACACTTATGGTTGGTACTCAACAAGTGGCAGGAAAACAACTATAATATATGCAAGGCTAATTCAAGGAATAGCTGACACGGTTTAACTGCACTCAGCAATTTTAGTTGGTCAAATTTTATTAGCAAGCATTAACTAGATATAAATATATACCATTAAACCCACGAGATAAGCATATGTAAAGATAAACAACAATAACCATAAATTAGAACATCGATTTAGATCAACTTCCAGTTCAATTATCATGTGAGGGTCCAAGCCGCTCTTGACCGTGAGCACGGCTAACCGGTTAGTTTTACACTCTGCAGAGGTTGTACACTTTCACCACAATTCGCGTAAAAGTTCCGAAGAACTTTGAACCCAACCATGCAAGTGCGGGCCAAGCACCATATCACACTTCCTTAGGTATGACTGCATAGGGACGCTACGAGGCCTTTACAAAGATTCCCTAACCTATGACAACCCGCTAAGGTTTCAAGCCAAAGTGGTCATAACACTGCCCTAATGAGGTGATACCTTGCCAAAGGATCATAAAACAATACCAATTGCCCCAAGAGGACTGAGCTATATCCCATCAATGCGTCCCCTCTTGCCCTTTCGGTAAGATTGTCACAAGCTAGAGTTTCTAATTAATCAGCCAAGACCAGAGCCATATAGTAATTGTGGTTGTACTGTTTTCTTGGGTGGTTCTCCATGTTCCAATTAACGCATATGATCTTGATTAAGAACATTAAGCCATCATGAACATGGAATAAAACATGTATAGCATTTGTATCATCATTAACCAACCATAACCCAAAGTATAGCAGCTAGCATAGCTACCCAACATGAAATTAAACCCAAGTTGATCAAGGAATAAGGTAAACAATACTAGGCATGTCCTTAACTCAGTTCCCATCATGTTATAGACACATGCATGAACATAAAAGTAAATGTGATAAATTTGGTGATTTCATGGGTCAAAAATATGATTAAGGGTCCACTTGCCTTCCTCAAACTGCTGCTGGTCCGGTCCTCCGAAGTCTTGATCTTGCTGCCGCTCCTCGAACTACGGATCGTCTATCGCACCAAACACACACATGCAAGCAAACAAGTACAAACAATAAGAAACAGTACACCAAACAATATAAATAGTACAAACAGAGGTTACTAAACTATTCTACTCGTTGCAACGATCACGTGAGCGCAAGAATCATCGAAAACGGATCTAAAACGAGAAAGTTATGCCTAAAACAAGATCTAAGGGCTAAAACGTAAATAAACCTTATACTCAGGGGTTAACTCATGAAAACAGGGGCTGTTTCGTAAATATTTTTCACTGCAGTGGATGGCGGGTTCTAATATGGGAAAACACAGGGGTTTCTTTGCAAAAACGACACGGTTGACCGTTATCTAATTTGGTTGACTGAGATGGGATCTAATCCGGGCCGTGGATCTCTGATCGAACGGTTATGGAGGATTGGAGCGGGCAGCGGCGGCGCTGGACAGCAGGCGGCGTGGCGAGCGGCGGCCTGCGGCGGCGGGATGGCCGGACTTGGCCGGAACGGCCGTCCCGGGGCTCGGATTCGAGCGCGGCTGGCACTGGAAGCATGCGCGCGGCACGGGAAATCGATCTAGGGTAGCTGCGCTAGCTGAGGCGGGCGGAGCAGAGTTTGCTACGGCGCATGGCGGATTGGCGGCGCCGGAGAGCTTTCCCGGGCAGAAAACAGAGCGAGAGGGAGGAAGAAGGGATCGGCGAGATTCCTCACACCACGAAGAAGCTTTGAGGCGGCGAAATCGTCGTGGAGCGGCGGTGGTGCGTTGTGACGGCGGCGGCGGCTCCCGGGCTCGAGCTTGCGGCGACGCGAGCTAGGGTTTTGCGAACGCGAGAGGCGGCGGCTGCGGGTTTGGTGGGTTCAAGGGGGGGTCTAGGGGCGCTTATATAGGGCGGAGCGCGGCCTTGGCGTGCGGGCCCAAGGGAACACGGCGGCGCAGAAATCTCGGTCGGATTCGACCGGGAGTCCGGCTCGGACGGGGAAGGAAGAAGATCCCGACGAGCGGGGCCCGCCTGGCGGTGAGACAGGGAGGGGAGGTGGGCGCTGGGCCAGACCGGGCTAGGAGACGGGGAACGAGCCGGCGTGGAAAAAAATGGGCTGCGGGAAAGGTTTCTGGGCTGCGGTGAGAGAAAAGGAAAAGAAAAATGGTGGGCCGGGCTGGAAATTGGTAAAGGGAAAGGTTTTGTATTTTTTTTTCTAAAGCAATTCTAACCCTTTCAATTCAAATTCAAACTCAAAGATTTGAATTTAAGTTGAACAACAAGCAAATAAAAATGCAAACTAGCATGAAATGCACACACCTATTTTCCTTATATTTATTTTATGGCTAAATGATTTATTTAGATTGCGATAAATGCTCTAGATTCAAGATAAAATAAATAGAACCTTATCGAACCTACAGAAAACCTAATTAAATTTGTTTAGGTTCCTAAAACTGAAATACGGGTGTTACAAACCTATCCCCCTTAAAAGGAATCTCGTCCTCGAGATTCGGCTGGGCTAGCAAAGAGCTGCGGGAATTCTGCCTGTAACTCATCTTCTCTTTCCCAAGTAGCCTCATCCTCTGCGTGATGACTCCATTGAACCTTATACATCCGTATCCTCTTACTCCGAGTAATTCACTCTAGTGTATCCAAAATTTTGACCGGATACTTAGTATAAGTCAGATCATCCTGCACATTCAATTCCTCCAGTGGCAATTTCTCCTCTGGCACCCTGAAACACTTTCTCAACTGAGATATATGGAACACATTGTGCACATCGGACAATCGGGCCGGTAGTTCTAGCTCATAAGCTACTTCACCCTTCCGGGCCAAGATCTTGAATGGTCTGATGTAACGAGGTGACAACTTCCCCTTAACTTTGAATCTGCGCAAACCTCTGATAGGTGACACTCTGAGATACACAAAATCTCCTTCTTCAAAGATCAACTCCCTACGTCCCTTGTCTGCATAGCTCTTCTGCCTCGACTGTGCCACTTTCAGATTCTCTCTGACAATCTGTACTTGTCGTTCGGCCTCTTTGATGATCTCTGGGCCGAACAACTGGCTTTCTCCCGTCTCACTCCAATATAATGGAGTCCTGCACTTCCTTCCATATAATGCCTCAAACGGTGCCATCTTCAAGCTAGCCTGGTAACTGTTGTTGTATGAAAACTCAGCATACGGCAAGCTCTTATCCCAACTGCCTCCGTGCTTTAGAGCACAAGCTCTAAGCATATCCTCTAACACCTGATTGGTCCTTTCTGTCTGCCCATCCGTCTGCGGGTGATAAGCTGAGCTGAAGTTCAACTTCGTATCCATTGACTCATGTAACTTCTGCCAAAACCGAGACGTGAACTGAGTACCTCTATCAGACACAATCTTCTTAGGCACCCCATGTAAGCAGACAATCCTGGATATGTATAGCTCTGCCAGTTTGGCTCCCGAGTAAGTAGTCTTCACTGGAATAAAGTGAGCTACCTTTGTCAACCTATCCACAATAACCCATATGGAATCATAGCCATCCTTTGTACGTGGTAACCCCACAATAAAATCCATACCAATTTCTTCCCATTTCCATTCTGGTATTTTCAATGGTTGCAACAAACCGGCTGGCCTCTGATGTTCTGCCTTGACTCTCTGACACACATCACATATGGCCACGTGAGCTGCAACATCATGCTTCATACCATACCACCAATATCTTTCTTTCAAGTCCTGGTACATCTTGGTGCTGCCTGGGTGAATCGAATAGGCTGAATCATGGGCTTCCTTTAGAATATTCTCTTGCAGATGATCCACCTCTGGCACACATATCCTCTTTCTGAACCACACGGTTCCATGTTCATCCTCAGTAAAATCAGGTGCCTTGCCTCTTTCTATCAGCTCCTTGATCTTATCATCCTCAAGCTGACCCTTCCGTATCTCTTGCTCAAGTGTCGGCTCGACTTCTATAGTGATTCCCTCAGTGTGACCAACAAAACCAAGATTGAGTTTCTCAAACTCCCAACACAATTCTTGAGGCATCTGCCTAACTCTCATTGCATTTACATGGCTCTTGCGGCTCAAAGCATCTGCAACCATATTAGCTTTCCCTGGATGATAGTGTATCTCCAGGTCATAATCCTTTATGAGCTCTAACCATCTTCTCTGTCTCAGGTTGAGATCATTCTGAGTGAAGATGTACTTCAGACTCTTGTGATCAGTATATATCTGACATCTATGTCCCAACAAATAGTGTCTCCATATCTTCAAGGCATGTACCACGGCTGCTAATTCCAAGTCATGAATGGGGTAATTCTGCTCATGCTTCCTCAACTGACGAGATGCATAAGCAATCACATGTCCCTCTTGCATCAGCACACAACCTAGTCCTTGCCGGGATGCATCACAATATATATCAAAGCTCTTGTGGATATCTGGCATAGCCAACACTGGTGCTGTGGTCAATCGTCTCCTCAATTCCTCAAAACTGGCTTGGCACTCATCTGACCATACAAACTCTTTTCCTTTCTCCAGTAGTGAAGTAAGGGGTTTCACTATCTTGGAGAAGCCTTCTATAAATCTTCTGTAGTAGCTTGTGAGTCCTAAGAAACTCTAGATTTCTGACACTGTCTGAGGTGGTTCCCACTTCAACACATCTCTGACCTTGCTGGGATCAACTGCAATTCCTCCATCTGTGATGACATGACCAAGAAACGAAACCTCTTTCAACCAGAATTCACATTTGCTGAGCTTGGCATACAACTGATTCTCCCTGAGCTTCTGCAAAACAAGCCTCAAATGCTCCTCATGTTCCTCCTGATTCTTGGAGTACACCAAAATATCATCGATGAACACCACTACGAACTTGTCGAGATACTCCATAAACACATTATTCATCAAGTACATAAAGTAAGCTGGTGCATTGGTCAACCCGAATGACATGACCGTATATTCATACAACCCATATCTGGTAGTGAAAGCGGTCTTGGGAATATCCGACGGTCGTATCCTCAACTGGTGATACCCTGACCTCAAATCGATCTTGGAGAATACCTTGGCTCCTCTCAGCTGGTCAAACAAATCTTCTATACGAGGCAACGAATACTTATTCTTGATAGTGACTTCATTTAATGACCTGTAGTCCACACACATCCTCTGTGTGCCATCCTTCTTGTCAACAAAAATCACTGGTGCTCCCCATGGTGACGAACTAGCACGAATAAATTTCTTATCTAACAATTCCTTTAATTGTTTCTTAAATTCTTCTAGTTCACCAGCGGACATTCTATATGGTCTCTTAGCAATAGGTGCAGTGCCAGGTAAAAGATCTATGATGAACTCAATGTCACGTTCAGGTGGCATACCTGGCAAGTCATCGGGGAACACATCTGAGTACTCGCATGCTATCCTGATGTCCTCTATCAGAGCAGCCTTCATCTGATTCACCGTACAATCTGCTGATGTTGGAGGGGTTGCAACAAACTCAAACCTCTCACCTGCTGGGCTAGTGAGGAGCACTGATCTCTTGGCACATTGAATGACAGCATCATACTTGGTCATCCATCCCATTCCAAGAATGATACCAATACCACTGGACTCCAGAACTATCGGATTTGCCACAAATTCTTTGCCCATAATCTGTATTCTAACCCCAAAACACCGATACATAGCCTTCATATTTCCCCCAGGTGAATTTACTAGCATGGTTCTAGGCATAGTGCAAAGAGGAATAGAATGATTGGCTACGAACTGAGCAGATATGAAAGAATGCGTTGCTCCAGAATCGAATAAAACTGATGCAGGAGCTGAGTTGACGAGAAACATACCGAACACAACATCCTGTGCCTCCTGAGTGGACTCCGCGGCAACATGGTTCACCATTCCATGGACGTAGTTCTGCTGCCCACAGTTGCCCTGGGGAGTTTGGTTGTTTCTCGGCTGCTGCTGCTACTGTGGCTGTTGTTGTTGAGGGGTCTGTCTCTGCCCACTGTTACTGGACTGGCCTGGCGTACCTTGGTTATTCCTGTTGGGACAAGCATGAGCAATGTGCCCAAGCTGACCGCACTTGAAGCAAGCATTGCCTCCAGAAGGTGCGGGGTTGTTGTTTCTCACAGGGGTACCGGCTGGAGTGTTCTGACGATTCTGCTTGGGAGTGGCGCGTTGAGCTGACTGCTGATTCTGCTGGTACTGCTGAGCTGGGCGCTGGTACTGATACTGATTCTGCCCAAAATTGACATTTTGTCCTTCTGTGCGGTACTGGTTACCTTGCAGGGGTCCATAGCGCGGGCGCGAATTGCTAGACTGGCCTTGTGTCTCGAACTTCCGCTTCTGCTCGCCCATCTCCTTGTGAGCATTTTCCATGGCGATGGCATTGTCCACCAGTTTCTGAAAGCTATCAAACCTGTGCACCAACAACTGATATCTGATGGGTGCAAGCAGCCCTAGCCTGAACTAGTCCTGCTTCTGCCCATCTGTGGCCACGTCTGCGGAGGCATAGCGGGATAGCTGGATGAACTTATCCCGATACTCACTTACGGACATTCCCCCTTGCTTCAGAGCTAGAAATTCCTGCCTCTTCAGCTTCATCAAATCCTCCGGTATGTGGTGCTCCCTGAATTGAGTCCTGAACTCATCCCAGGTGATAGTGTTTTGATCAACATGGGCGGCGGTATAAGCATCCCACCAGTCTACTGCAGTTCCTTCCAATCTACCTGAAGCATACAGCACCTTCTCCCTGTCTGTACACTGAACTATGTTCAGCATCTTCTCAATGGTCTTGAGCCAGTCATCGGCGTGAAGAGGATCTGGTGAGTGGGAGAAAGTAGGAGGTCTGTGACTCATGAAGTCACGGTGGCGATCCCTCTGTGGCGGCTGTGGTACTGGAGCTTGGTTTGCTTGAGCTTGTAGATTGGCCATGGCGTTGGCCATTTGAGTCAACAGTTGTGTCTGCGCAGCAAGGAACTGCTCCATCCCTGCTGGTGGTGGCGGCGGTGGCCCATTGTTCTGGTTGTTGCCTCCACTCATGTTGTTGGGTTGCTGGTTGTTGCCTCTTCTCTGATGCTGCACTGCTGGCTGATCAACTCCTGATCCGGACCTAGTGTTCACCATCTGACCGGTTAGACAAGTAAGACTCATGAAATAATCATGGTAAAATATAGGTGCAAGGATGAGATAGAGACAATATAAAATAAAATAGATAACCCCAAGCTTTACTAACTAGCTAACTTTATTAAAAACTTGATGCAATTATGGTCATCACTCCATAATTACACCGCAATCATTACAAAAAGCCAACTCACAAGTGTTCACAAAACCAAGCATTAAAACACACTGATTAACTAACACACTTAAACAAACGTTCACGAGCTAGCGATTACAAAAAGACTCTTTACAAGACTCAACCTAAACTCTTAAGCCTATAATCTAATAGAAGCGGTTCTGGTAGCCACGGTCGCCGAAACGAAGCTTCTTGCGCGGGGGTGACAAGGCGGAAAGCGGAGGCTCCTCCTCTGGGACAGGTGGAGGCGCCTCTCCTGCAAGCTGGGCCTCTAGCTGGCGAATCCTGTGGTGAGCTTCTCTCAGTCGGTCTTGGGTGTCGTCCAGCTGGTCGACGACGTTCCTTAAGTCTGTGTCAACTCTAGCGAGAGCTCGTACTGTGACATTGATGCGGTTCTCCTCGTCCTCTCCAAGTGTCAACTCCGTATGCTATGTCCCACGAGCACGGCGAGGAAGGTGCTGATAGTCTGTGCTCTCCAAGTCTCGACGGTTAGTGTGGTTGAGAGACCAGAGAGCCCTCATGGCAGCATGGCTGACTGTGGCACGGTAGGTCGCCATGGGTGTCGAGGAATCGTGTGCGGAGACGGTCATCATGCCTCGGGGTCCAGTATCCACCCTTATGTGGACCCGAGTGACGAAGTAGTCGCCGAGCGCAGGGTCTTCATAATGCCTTGTCTCGTACATGGGAGCCACGGGGTTGTGAAGCTCTTCCAGCACGTCCCGAAGCAGCACGGGGAAGTGACCCTCCTCGTGGAAGGAGGTGTAGACGCAGTACAGTCCCCTTTCTTCTGGCGGGTCATTATTCTGATCATCTTCATCATCATCCTCATTGCCCGGGTCCTCTGGGCCTTCCGGGTCTCCTCCAGCTGGTGCAGGCGCTGGAGCTGCTGGAGTAGGAGGTGCAGGTGGCGGTGCTGGGGCTTCATCCTCTGACATCTCCAGGGGCTCCTCCTCTTGTCCTCCTCCAGCGACGGCGGTCGCTGGAACCTGAGCTTCGAAATAGGCCAGTGGCGGGCCTAGATCGTGTGCTGGCGTTGGCGACGGCAGGGATGGCTGCATGTTTCCGTCCGCATCGACTTCCCGGATGTTGCCTTCTTGGTCTTCGTCGAAGAAGTAATCCCTCCCGGGCACTTCCTCAACCTCTTCCTCCGGCTGAGCTGGAACTGGAGCAGGCGCTGGGGCGGGTACTGGCTCAGCAGGAGCAGGAACTGTACGACGGGCGAAGGCACGACCTCCAGTCCTCTTGCGTGCAGTCTGTCTGGTTCTGGCCATCTGAAGAACAGGATAGAAAGGTTTTAGAACATACTTGAAGGAAATGACAAGTATGCGATCAAGGATGAGATAAAAGCTATCAATAAGGATTAAGCAAATAAGCATGAAAGAGCATGGCTACTAAGCAAGATAGACCTTAATTTTCGACCATTTCTATCTAGGCTAACGTCCTACAGTCAACACTGCTCTGATACCACTTCTGTCACACCCGGTTTATGAAGGCAAACCGAATGCATCTCACATGTGCGCCAAGATCAGTTTACACACATATGATTCACCATAAAGTGAATATCACAACGAGTGCAAGCGTAAAGAGAGTATTAAAGACTTTATTACAAAACTGAATGTCTTAAGCGAATAAAAAAACGTCTAAAGAGTAGCAGCGGAATCTTCTTCAGCACAGGCAGATGACTGGGAGACACACGCCTAGAAATCCTCGAAGTCTTCTGGAAACTTCGGGCAGTTGTTATTACGGTCTGAGCAGCAAGTATGCAAGGGTGAGTACACTTATGGTTGGTACTCAACAAGTGGCAGGGAAACAACTATAATATATGCAAGGCTAATTCAAGGAATAGCTGACACGGTTTAACTGCACTCAGCAATTTTAGTTGGTCAAATTTTATTAGCAAGCATTAACTAGATATAAATATATACCATTAAACCCACGAGATAAGCATATGTAAAGATAAACAACAATAACCATAAATTAGAACATCGATTTAGATCAACTTCCAGTTCAATTATCATGTGAGGGTCCAAGCCGCTCTTGACCGTGAGCACGGCTAACCGGTTAGTTTTACACTCTGCAGAGGTTGTACACTTTCACCACAATTCACGTAAAAGTTCCGAAGAACTTTGAACCCAACCATGCAAGTGCGGGCCAAGCACCATATCACACTTCCTTAGGTATGACTGCATAGGGACGCTACGAGGCCTTTACAAAGATTCCCTAACCTATGACAACCCGCTAAGGTTTCAAGCCAAAGTGGTCATAACACTGCCCTAATGAGGTGATACCTTGCCAAAGGATCATAAAACAATACCAATTGCCCCAAGAGGACTGAGCTATATCCCATCAATGCGTCCCCTCTTGCCCTTTCGGTAAGATTGTCACAAGCTAGAGTTTCTAATTAATCAGCCAAGACCAGAGCCATATAGTAATTGTGGTTGTACTATTTTCTTGGGTGGTTCTCCATGTTCCAATTAACACATATGATCTTGATTAAGAACATTAAGCCATCATGAACATGGAATAAAACATGTATACCATTTGTATCATCATTAACCAACCATAACCCAAAGTATAGCAGCTAGCATAGCTACCCAACATGAAATTAAACCCAAGTTGATCAAGGAATAAGGTAAACAATACTAGGCATGTCCTTAACTCGGTTCCCATCATGTTATAGACACATGCATGAACATAAAAGTAAATGTGACAAATTTGGTGATTTCATGGGTCAAAAATATGATCAAGGGTCCACTTGCCTTCCTCAAACTGCTGCTGGTCCGGTCCTCCGAAGTCTTGATCTTGCTGCCGCTCCTCGAACTACGGATCGTCTATCGCACCAAACACACACATGCAAGCAAACAAGTACAAACAATAAGAAACAGTACACCAAACAATATAACAGTACAAAAAGAGGTCACTAAACTATTCTACTCGTTGCAACGATCGCGTGAGCGCAAGAATCATCGAAAACGGATCTAAAACGAGAAAGTTATGCCTAAAACAAGATCTAAGGGCTAAAACGTAAATAAACCTTATACTCAGGGGTTAACTCATGAAAACAGGGGCTGTTTCGTAAATATTTTTCACTGCAGTGGACGGCGGGTTCTAATATGGGAAAACACAGGGGTTTCTTTGCAAAAACGACACGGTTGACCGTTATCTAATTTGGTTGACTGAGATGGGATCTAATCCGGGCCGAGGATCTCTGATCGAACGGTTATGGAGGATTGGAGCGGGCAGCGGCGGTGCTGGACAGCCGGCGGCGTGGCGAGCGGCGGCCTGCGGCGGCGGGATGGCCGGACTTGGCCGGAACGGCCGTCCCGGGGCTCGGATTCGAGCGCGGCTGGCACTGGAAGCATGCGCGCGGCACGGGAAATCGATCTAGGGTAGCTGCGCTAGCTGAGGCGGGCGGAGCAGAGCTTGCTACGGCGCATGGCGGATTGGCGGCGCCGGAGAGCTTTCCCGGGCTGAAAACAGAGCGAGAGGGAGAAAGAAGGGATCGGCGAGATTCCGCACACCACGAAGAAGCTTTGAGGCGGCGAAATCGTCGTGGAGCGGCGGTGGAGCGTTGTGACGGCGGCGGCGGCTCCCGGGCTCGAGCTTGCGGCGACGCGAGCTAGGGTTTTGCGAATGCGAGAGGCGGCGGCTGCGGGTTTGGTGGGTTCAAGGGGGGGTCTAGGGGCGCTTATATAGGGCGGACCGCGGCCTTGGCGTGCGGGCCCAAGGGAACACGGCGGCGCAGAAATCTCGGTCGGATTCGACCGGGAGTCCGGCTCGGACGGGGAAGGAAGATCCCGACGAGCGGGGCCAGCCTGGCGGTGAGACAGGGAGGGGAGGTGGGCGCTGGGTCGGACCGGGCCAGGAGACGGGGAACGAGCCGGCGTGGAAAAAAATGGGCTGCGGGAAAGGTTTCTGGGCTGCGGTGAGAGAAAAGGAAAAGAAAAATGGTGGGCCGGGCTGGAAATTGGTAAAGGGAAAGGTTTTGTATTTTTTTTTCTAAAGCAATTCTAACCCTTTCAATTCAAATTCAAACTCAAATATTTGAATTTAAGTTGAACAACAAGCAAATAAAAATGCAAACCAGCATGAAATGCACACACCTATTTTCCTTATATTTAGTTTATGGCTAAATGATTTATTTAGATTTCGATAAATGCTCTAGATTCAAGATAAAATAAATAGAACCTTATCGAACCTACAGAAAACCTAATTAAATTTGTTTAGGTTCCTAAAACTGAAATACGGGTGTTACATCCAGCCAGTTCACTATTGATGCAAAGCTCCTCTCGAGAGGCCTATCTATGGCTGCCCTAGTGGATTTCAACTTGGACAGGTTAACACCGTACTGATCATGAATAACATCTGTCCAGTCACCGGAATAAATTTTGAACTGAACCTTGTTCGACATATCTGTACATGTATGGAGAAGTAAATCACTAAAGCACTACATACTGCAACTAATTACTGCTAACTATACTGTTAAATCACTAATTATGGCACTAATAACTGCTAATTATACCAGAAAATCAATAATCACTTAACTATTGACTAATTGTATCACTAATTACTGCTAATTATACAAGCAAATCACTAATCATTTAACTATTCACTAATTGTATCACTAATTACTGCTAACTATACTGTTAAATCACTAATTATGGCACTAATAACTGCTAATTATACCAGATAATCAATAATCACTTAACTATTCACTAATTGTATCACTAATTACTGCAAATGATCCTGCTAAATTACTAATCACTACACAGCTACTTACCACTAATCACTAAACCACTAATTATTGCTACTAACTACTAATCATTAATCACTAAATCACTAATCGCTACTAACCACTAGAAATCACTACATCACTAGCTAATAATCACTACTAGTCACTACAACACTAATCACTAAATATTGCTAAACACTAAATCACTAATTACATAATAAATCTAGATTTATTTTGTTACCTGCACGGCGACGATCCGACAGGGCTTCGCCGGCTTCCTCCTCCCTCACCCCTCACCCTGGCTGAAAACGAGAGGAATGAAGCCCTAGGGGCTGCCTTCGGGCTTATATAGTGGGGCGGCACCCTACCGCGCCTCCAGCTCGCGGTAGGGTGCTTACCGCGCCTCCGAGTCGCGGTAGGCGCCTACCGCGGCAGGGCCTCGCGGTAGGGGCCGGCCCACGTACGGCCCGAGCGCGGCAGAGACCTGCATGTAAGGAACATGCAGGTCCCTACCGCGACCCCGGGTAGCGGTAGGCCACCTACCGCGCCTCCGGGTCGCGGTAGGGGTCTATTTTTTTTCTTTTCTGATATTATAGTTTTAAATTTCATATTTTTTTAATATAAAAATGAAAAAACTACCGGGGAGAGGCCTCGGTCCGTTTTGTCGGTGAAACGAGCCCGCGTGCTTGACCGGAATTCCTATCGGAAAATAGATAGCAACTGTTCAAAATATTGAATACATTTTATTGGCTTGCAATGTTTTAGGTATCTGATTTTGGGATTCGTGTCCGAGCATGATTGTTAATATTGTTTATTTAAGATGTTCAATAATATTTTATAAAATATTAAATTTATTATTTTAAAAAATTGGCTGGCCGTGTATTGGCCTCCCGGCGATGTGGTATGTCAACATTAAATTATTGAAGTAGTTTACTTAAGTTGTGGAACTAAGTTTGGAGGAGTGTTGAATCTAGCGATTTAAACTATTGACCCCATCCATTTGAAAAGAATTGAATATTAATCATATTTACGTTATATCTCTGTGGAGTACTTTTTTGGCGATAGCATGATATGATAATAAATTGCTATGAGCTTTTATTCAATTAAATAAACAAAAAATTTCTACTAACTTGGCCTAACGAATCTAAAGTTATATGGCTTAACCAACTTCCAGAAGACACATAGGAAGCCCCTACTTGACTGGCTCCAATTTCTTTCTAATCAAAGTTTCTCCACTTGTTATTTTGTTACCAGTTCACGAATAAGCTTCAAAGGCAACGTATATTTATGTGTTTATAAGTGGTAGCATGTATGACGTTGCTGCTAATAGATGGAGACTTGTTGCAAAACATATATGCATCCATTAATCTAGTAATACAATCTTCATTATTGACAATGATAGACTTTTTTTAAAAAAAAAGTCTCAAATATCTAACAAGTCTCCACAAGAACCATAGATGCATGGCCAAGCTAGAACAAATACAGAGGGCTGTGCCTCTACCTTATTTGTGTGTATTGTGGACTCGTAGACAAAGTGTATATATGGGGAAAACTCTTACCATGATTTGTAGTTTTGTGTGTGTCGGTACCTGGCGGATGGGGTACCCGTTTTTACTACGTGAAGGCTAGACACCGCGTTGTTATCAAAAACCACGGCCAGGGGCAACCGCAGCCTAATGCCACGTGGCCATCAGGTAGCCGCAGTTAAGGGCCTGAGCAGCCGGACCTCTGGGCTCCGGACCCGCTCCAGCGGACCAACGGTCCCGGACTTGCTCCCCGCAAGGGGATAGGTCCGGTGTCATCACGTGTTTCAACGAGGGGAAACGCTTAGGACCCACAGGAGTGGTCCCGGACCTCCACGTGTGCGGTCCGGACCTCCGGCAAGGGAGGACTAGTGCCACTGGGACGGCGTATGGACCACCTTCCTGTGAGGGGGTCCGGAGCCGCCATGTGTACCAGCTCCCCGTTAGGGGAGGGGTCCAGAGCCGCCGCGTACCAGCTCCCCACTAGGGGAGGGGTCCAAAGCCGCCACGTGTCCCAGAGGCACGTGGGAAGCCTTCGACCAGAAGCTTACCTGCCTGCTGCATTAAATGCGAGCAGAAGAGGCGTGCTCTACCGCCGCGGCACAGACGCCGGTTCTGACACCACTGATAGCAGACTGACGCGCAGGCACAGTGACCGCACTATAGATCGCGTTTTACCGAGGTCGGCGCCTAATAAGACACGGGCGCCGCGCGCATGGTGCATCACCCCTGGCCTAGGATTGGCTCGGGAGAAGCACCACATTAACTGCGACGGGACATTGCGGTCAAAATCCCCACTATATACTGTGTTATCCCTGCCACAACAGTGTACGGTGCATAGTGAACCATGTACCGTGCAAAGTTGTAAACCCCTACCGGGGATAACCTTACGGCCGCACGCTGCTGACAGCAGCGTCTCATCTTCGCTGGCAAGCAGCTAGAGGACGGAGTAAGTCAAACTCATCATTACAAGAAGGTACTCCTGGCAAAACAGTGCAGTGCCAGGGTACACGGAGCGCTGTCAGACGCACACGCTCTGCATCCGGTGTGGCCGCCACAGCTTCAGGCAGCTTCAGCAAGCACCGGAACAAGACGCACAGCGCCGGAGGGAGTTCATCGACATGGCTGTCGGGAAGAAAATCCCAGCCTGGTGGTGGAACACACCCGCCTAACACCAAATGAACTCGTGAGAGTGGATTGGGGGGGGGGGGCGCTGCCAGTAGTAACCTGCTTTAAGGTGGATGAACACGAAGAACACACAAGGATTTAGAGTGGTTCGGGCCGCCGGAGCGTAACACCCTACGTCCACTGTGTATGTGTATTGCCTTGCTGAGCCAGAGATGCCAAGAAATGGCTTGAGTCCTAGGGTTACAAGTGTCCTCCCTTTTATAGACCAAGGGGGGTATGCGTCTAGTGGCCGGGACCCGACAGGTGGCCCCAGCTTTATTGTTCTATGCTTCATAGGGAAGATTCCTTCATTTAACACCGCACTCACCCTCCGTTCTCGCCGGGTTGCCATCTGACCGAGTGCGGTGCATGTAGCCAATCGCCATGCACCGCACTTGACATGGTGCTGCTGCGCCGAACGCGCAGTGGGCGAAGTGACCTCCTGCCCCTGCACCGTGCAGGACATCGTGTGCCGCGCCACACGCTTGCTTTGCGTGGGGCGACCCGGTGCAGGGGCGCCATCGGGTGTTGTGTGCGGCTGCCTGTGCACCGTAATGATGCGTGCACAAGCATGTTTAGCCGCGCCCCGTAATGGCGAGGGGACGCGCCGCCTGACCGCGACGTCGCATCGCGGTCATGCGCTCCCCTGCCAGCCAATGAGAGGCCGGCGTGCTGGCCGATGCGGGGCCAGCGCCCTCGGTAAACCGCGCGTAACAGTGAGGTTGGTGGTGGCAGGACTGACACCTGCGCCGCGCGGCTGATCACGCCCGCCTGCCCCGCATTAAATGCGGTTGGTGGGCAAGCCTTCGGGGCGAAGGCTTCCCACCGCTGCGGGCCACGTGGCGCACTTGGCCGCGCCGGACCTCCGCTCTGGTGGGCTGAGTCAGCGCCCGGCCCCAGTGGCTGCGGACCTCCTTGCTAGAGGTCCGGTCCTGCCACGTGGGGGTCCTGCACCACGCTCACCATCCTTGAGCATTTTCCCCACGCTGAGACACGTGGCGCCTCCGGACCTCCTCCCGGGCAGGGAGCAGGTCTGCGGCCATAGGTCCGCCAACGCGGGTCCGGACCTCGGGGGTGCGGCTGCTTAGGACTTAGTCGTATTTGTGGTTACTTGGTAACCATACAGTGCTTATCCTAAGCGCAGTAAGAGAGGGTACCCCTTCTGTTGGGTACCGACAACGGCCGACATCTGCAAGCTGGTCAGTACATCTGCTACGGCCATCAACGGTCAAATCGTCTACAGCAGCTGAGGAGATCTCCCCAGACGCGCCGACATAAGTACGATAGATAGAATGTTGTAGACCGGGACCACCTGTCGGGTCCCGGCCGCCAGTGCGTACCCCCCTTAGGCTATAAAAGGGAGGGTACATGTAACGTAAAAACCCAAGCCGAAAGAGGCCAACTCAGGTTAGAACGCAATACAAACACAACGCACAGTGGACGTACGGTATTACGCTCCGGCGGCCCGAACCACTCTAAACTCTTGAGTGTTCAACCGTGTTCTTCCACCCTTCTAGCAGGCTAACCAACGGCTGCGTCCCCCCGATAGACTCTCTAAGTTCTTTGGTGCTAGGCGGGTGTCATCCGCCACCCGGCTGTAGAATTTCTTCTCCGACAGTGTGCGTGCATCCACACCCTCTGTTCAGGGAGGGTAAAAGTTCTCCAAATACTTTTAAAAATAGTAGTTTTTTTAAAAGAAATCAAGATCATAAGTAATTTATTTAAACTTTAAATTTGAATCAATATAAAATTATAAAAATCTATCTATTAATGCTCTTTTTAAGTCATTTGAATCCTATTTGTCGTTTATTCCTAACGTTTTATATCTTTGTAGCAACATCTCTTGTTTATTTAAAATGCCATTTGCATAAAGTAAAGCACTAGCCAAGCAACACTTCGATAGGATCTAATACATGCGGTGGAGCATACAATCTATGAAGGTTTGTGTCGTCTTCTATATCTTTGTATGTATTTATTATAGTATAATAATGAATCATTTTGTTGATTATAGTGAAAAATAATAATTAAATATAAATCAACCATGTACCAAAATTTTTAAGATAGTCTAGTGCCAAAAACTCGAAGTAAAGTAAAGCAGCAGCCACAACAAACACATCTTATAAAAACTAAAGTAACGAATGAAATCCATCACTCGGTAGACAAACATGTACCATTTTATTTACCAAAAACATGTGTGCCCTGTGTGTCAACGTAAAAGAATACCAAAACTCATTAACCAATACAACTAACAATTTCTAAGAGTGTGGTGTATTGGTTGTGCAATCTTGGTTTCTATTATTATTCGTTCTTCATCGTCAATTCCGAATGCATTTACGTGAGAGTGCTCTGGAATCTGCAGTATTGAACGAGTTAGAACAGTGAAAACGATATGATGCATGTCTCGAATGCAATATATGGTGTGATGTTTGTATTTTTTTGTATGCCTTACTATGTCTCCTGGCTACTGCTGATCAAATGTGCCACTCATTATGTTCCTCCATGTGATATTATTTATGATATTTCTTTTTAACGTTTACACTCCTTCGTATTTGTGATCTTGACTTAGTTTCTTTTAATGGTCAGACATGTACTTATGTTTTCTGTTAAGCCAGTTTTGCGGATGTCATCGTGTCATAAGTAGAGCCATCATCTCGTCCTTTCTGGTCTCGCACAATCGAGTATTTATGGTCCATGCTTATCATTTCTTCCCCGTGCTTAAAGGTGACCCATCAGTTTGGGCTAATAGCTGTGGGCTCTGGTTGATAAGTGCATGGTAAATTGACAAAACAAATTATATCGGCAATTAACATCTCAAGCATAGCGTCATCACATGGAAAAAAACTCATGTGCTATAAATATATAAAAAAGTAATAAAAACCCTGGATGTGATGTGATCGTTTTTTCTCATTTGAGAATACAATAAGAAAAAGATGAGAATCCGATAGGCTGTGGGCTGGGTTTGGGATCGGACGGCTACGTCTACGACGCCGGATCCGATTCCGACTTAGGTTGCCGCCCGGCCTATGTAATCGATCGAATCCCCCGTGTGGCCGTGTTGACAACACAACAGAAATCGGGAGGAGGAAGCAGCAAATTGAGAGTGGTCATGGCCGCGGCAGCAGCGCTCCTCCGATCCGTGGCGAGGAAGATGGCTCTCGCACCGCCGGTTCGTCCTCTACTCGCGCGCGGCTCAGGATCAGGCGCAGGCGCAGGCGCAGGCTTAGGGACGCCGCTAATCGCCGCCGCAGAGTTTCAATCTTTGGCCACACATGTACCACGTCATCATCGTCTTCTTCATACCTCTCCGAATTCTAATCCTGGTGGTTTCACCATTGAGGTATCTCTCTCATTCAGCCGGCCAGCCACACATACTATTTGTGACTCAAGTTTATTATTTCATACTCCCTCAGTCCCAAAGTAGTCTTCTTATACATACAATTTGTATGTGTAAGAATAATACTATTTTATAACAGAGGGAGTACATTTGTATAATACCGATAACTTGTGTTTTTTTTTCTCTCCTTCTTTGCTTCCTCAGGGTATTTCTAGCATACTCGCCAAAGCTAGACCCGGTATGGCTTACTTTACGGTCTTCATTACCGTTATTTACCTTTATGGTTATGAAGGGCCTAATAAGAATGCGATGCAAGCCAAGTTGGATGCTTCTTCTAGAGAATGGCCCGATCTTTTACATGCTGTCGATAAATTACAAGCTGAAAACAATGAGCTCAAGATTGCATTGCTGGAATCAAGTAAGAAACCACGACCAAATTAAGGTCGTCTAGCTAGTTGGCCCTTATTGGGAGCACGTAGTAGGAGCTTATTAACAGTGTTAGCTGCAGCCGATGTGTATGGCTCAAAGTCTATGTCAATTGAGGTTCCTCACTGATATACCATGATGATGATAAGATCATGGTTATATATGACAATGATGATGCTACCTTGCAGTGATTTATTAGGTTTCTTTCTGCCGTTTTAATTGATTTCACTTTTGTGCTTGCCCATTACTCCCTGCTTCCCTCTCTGGTAGTTTGGCTGGGTTGGGATTATAGTATCTGCTGTGCATGTCGTCTTTACTTGCAAGGATGGTATTTGTATCTGTTTGTCGAGTGCTTTTGTGAGCCCGATATTGATGCTCAGATTGATCCGGTGACGTGTATTGTACTATTGTGCCAAATACGTGATCAAAACGGCACTATCTGTAAATCCGTCCGCACTTTTCGAATTGGTCACAACCTCATCGATGGCCCCAGATCATGTCTTGGACCGTGTCCTCGTTTTGTAGTTAAACTTTGCATATATCAGGATAATTTTCTGCCTGTAGCAAGAGGCACCTTATTGGTTGGAGACCAAAAAAATGTTGACTGTGTCTGCGCGCTATTGTGTACGTATATTATATCTGGTTCAGTGGTCTATAAAGTACTACTCCCTAAACCTGTATTCATGTTGAGGTAAATCAATGAAGCAACCTGTAGAGGGCATGAGATGACAACCACACTCGAGAATGTGACTTGAGAATCTGGCGAATGTTCTATCTAAGAATAAGGGGAACGCTACGTGAGCGAGAAGAGGGTATTGAACCAATAAAAACGCGGATGCGCGCGTAGTGCAATGTTAAGGACACCCGGTGGATTGTCTCAGCGTTCCTCTCACGCATGGAGGCACAAGGGGATAGTGACCTATAACCGTGTGTTTTAAATTAAAAGGGTTGGTTTGAAGGAGCTAAAGGGCACAACACCCACACCTTACCTTATCCTCATGTAGCCTCTAACAGTGCACCGGTGTCAAATATGACTTCTCTCACAAATTAGCTCTACGCATTAGCCACGCATCGAAAACAAATCTAGCTAGGATAATTGTATGTATACCAGCTAATTTTCTAGATAACATCTAGTCACACAATTAACCTTTGTCCATTGAAAACAGATCCTATAATTACACAACGCGTAATGTTTGAAAAATATGTGATACTCCCAAAGCATCGAGCCTCACTATGTTCCCTGAATTTCATTAGCATTCTTCATAATAAGGTACTAATGGCATCACACTTGGCATATTAACATGAGAAAATATAAGAAATGAGTAAACAAGACATTAATAGGCTAGCATGAATTTAAAAGTTTCAGCCCAGCCCAGCCCAGCCCAACTCACTCGGCCAGCCCCAGCCGCCAGCCTCTCCCAGTCTCCCTTGTGGAGTACCCCCGGTGCCGGATGGCGGCGGCGGCGGCGGCACCACCACCAATACCTAGCCCGAGCCCCGAGCACGAGCTGCTACTAGCCTACTACCCGCGCCGCCGTTGCCGCTCAACAAGATCTTCTCGCCCGTGAAGGCTTGGCTGTCAGCTGAAGAAGATGGGGAAAGGGACGAAGGCGAAGGAGAAGAAGCCGCGGGACATCCTCGCAGGGTCCGACGAGGACTCCGACGGCGGGGAGGACCTCTCGAAGATCCAGATCAACGAGGAGTACGCGCGCCGCTTCGAGCACAACAAGCGGCGTGAGGCGATGCAGCGCCTCGAGGAGCGCAGGAAACAGGACCTGCTCCTCGCCCCTGACGAAGACGAGGAGTCATCGTCGTTGGAAGAGGACGACGAGGAGGACATTGCTGCGCGCAGCGTCGACCGCCGCGTGTTCGAGGTCATCCGCCGCATCCGGAGCGGCGACCCCCGCGTCCTCGACAAGGACGCCAAGGTTTACTCCTCGGAGGAGGAGGAGGAGGAGGGCGGCGAGGAGAAGCAAGGGAAGAAGGCTAAGAAGGAGAAGCCTCTGTATCTCAAGGACGTTAACGCCCGCCACCTGCTCGAGGAGGGTCCTGAGTTTATAGCACAGACCAGCCGGAGCAACAAGTACGACAGGATTGCCTATGACGAGCAGTAGAAGAAGGGATTGGAGGCTTTCCATGAGGCGGAGAAGGAAGTTCTAGGTGACGGCGACGAAATCTTCCATGAGAAGCCAAAGGTTCGAGCAGGTGCTGATGAGGGCGAGGGGGATGATGATGAGGAGAAGTAGACAAAGGAGCTAGCTGGTGTGGTTTTCGGCAAGGACGAGGAGCTGGATGAGAACGAGAAGTTCTTGAAGGATTTTTTCCTCAAGAGGCCGTACCTTGAGTCGGGAATGGACAAGTCCTATCTTTATGATTCCGAGGAATTGTCAGATGACAAGGAGGAGCTCGAGGTACAGGAAGAATATGAGTCTCTTTATAAATACCAGCATGAGGAGGCCGCTGCATCGGGGGCAGTGGTGGCAGACCGGGTAATGGGTCATTCAAGAGTTGTTGAGGGGTCGGTGAGGAAGAAGGAGAGCAGCAGGAAACAGCAGAGGAAGAGCAAGGAGGAGCGGATTGCCCGGGCTAAGCAAGAGCAGGCAGAGGAGCTGAAGCATCTCAAGAATTTGAAGAAGAAAGAGATTGCAGAGAAGCTTGAGAGGATCCGAACGATTGCCGGGATTGAAGGTGATGCTGCTTGTAAGCTTGGTGCTGATGACTTGGAGGAGGATTTTGATCCAAAGGATTATGACAAGAAAATGCAGGAGATGTTTGATGACAGTTACTACGAGGCTGATGACGTTGATCCTGAGTTTGGAAGTGGTGAGGAGATGGATTTGGAAAAGCCTGAATTTGATAAGGAAGATGAATTGCTCGGGCTTCCTAAGGGTTGGGCTGGTGACCAATCTAAAGAAGAGTCTACTGCTGCTGCTGAGGGGAAAGCTACAAAAGGGAAGATATCGCACAAGGACAAGGTGGATCTAGAGAAAGAGATGGAAGAGTACTACAAGTTAGACTATGAGGACACTATTGGAGATCTGAAGACTAGGTTCAAGTATAAGAAGGTTAATCCCAATTGTTTTGGTTTGAGTACCTATGAGATACTGACATCAGACGACAGGGATTTTGTAACACCCGTATTTTCAATTTAGGAACCTAAATAAATTTAATTAGGTTTTCTGTAGGTTCGATAAGGTTCTATTTATTTTATCTTGAATTTAGAGCATTTATCGCAAGCTTAAATAAAATATTTAGCTATAAAATAAATGTAAGGAAAATAGGTTTGTGCATCTCATGCTGCTTTGCATCTTTATTTGCTTGTTGTTCAACTTAAATTCAAACCTTTGAGTTTGAATTTGAATTGAAAGTGTTAGGATTGCTTTAGAAAAATGCAAAACCTTTTCTTTTCTTCCCCAGCCCGTGGCCCAGAAACCTTTCCCGCGGCCCGTTTTTCCCCGCCGGCTCGTTCCCCGCTCCTGGCCCGTTCCAGCCCAACATCCCCCTCCCCTCCCTGTCTCGCTGCCAAGCAGACCCCGCGTGTCGGGCTCGTCCCCGAGCTCGGGTCCGAGCCGGACTCCGCGTCCGACCGGGATCTCCGTGCGCGCCGCCGCGTCCCCCTTGGGCCCGCACGCCCAGGCACCACGCCTGCCCCTATAAAAGCAACGCCGCGCCCCCTCCTAGAACCCTAAACCGAAGCCGCAGCCACCGCCTTCGCGAAACCTAGCTAGCGCCGCCATTGCTGTACCAGAGCTCGGAGCCCCGCGTTGCGCAGCCGCCTCGCTTCGCCTTCTCGACGACATCACAGCCCCGAAGCTTCGCGTCGAGGTGAGGGAGCTCTCCAGCTCCGTTTTCCTTCTCCTTCTCGTTCTGTTTCGCCCGTTTAGGCTCGCCGGCGCCGTCGCTCCGCCATGTGCCGCCGCAGGCCCGCTCCGCTCGCTTCTATCCCGCACAAGCCCCGCCATCGAGTTCGCGTGCTCGCGCGCGTGCTCCCAGTCCAAGATCCGAGTCTAATCCAAGCCCAGATGGCCGTTTTTGCCTACTCCGGCCGTTCCGCCGCCGCGCGCCGCCGCCTAGCTCACCGCCGGCCGTTTCATGCCGCCGCCGCTCGCCCCAAAGAACCCTAACCGTCCGATCTGAAATCCACGGTCCAGATTAGATCCCATCTCAAGTCAACTAGTCAGAAAAATGGTCAACCATGTTCTTTTCGCAAATAAACCCCTCTGTTTAATCAAATTTAACCCGCCGTCCTCTGCTGTTGAAAATTATGTACAAAATCGCCCCTGTTTTTATGATCTAGCCCCTGAGTATGTTTAATTGCGTTTTAGCCCTTAGATCTTGTTTTAGCCATAACTTTCTCGTTTTAGATCCGTTTTCGATGATCTTTACGCTCACGCGATCGTTGCAACGAGTAGAATAGTTTAGTAACCTCTTTTTGTACTATTTTTGTTGTCTGGTGCACTGTTTCTTATTGTTTGTACTTGTTTGTTTGTATGTGCATGTTTGGTGCGATAGACGATCAACAGTTCGAGGAGCAGCAACAAGATCAAGACTTCGGAGGACCGGACCAGCAGCAGTTTTAGGAAGGTAAGTGGACCCTTGATCATATTTTTGACCCATGAAATCACCAAATTTATCACATTTACTTTTATGTTCATGCATGTGTCTATAACATGATGGGAACCGAGTTAAGGACATGACTAGTATTGTTTACCTTATTCCTTGATCAACTTGGGTTTAATTTCATGTTGGGTAGCTATGCTAGTTGCTATACTTTGGGTTATGGTTGGTTAATGATGATACAAATGTTATACTTGTTTTATCCCATGTTCATGATGCTTAATGTTGTTAATCAAGAATATATGATTTAATTGGAACATGGATAACCACCCAGGAAAATAGTGCAACCACAATACTATATGGCTCTAGTCTTGGCTATGTAACTAGATGATCTATATGTCGTGCTGGGGCGTTTGATTGGTGGATTTTTTCGGGTTATCGTGCTTTGAGGAGCGGGTGAAGGAAGCTTCGTCTTCTGAGGCACCGCAGAAAAAGGGGCCAGTGCGTACATATAGTGATTCTTTGGAAAAGCCTCGTAGTGAATCCCTAGCCACTCACCAAAGGAAGTGTTTAAGGGCTTTGCAAACCCGGGCGACATGGGAAACACGAATTGTGGGTAAAGTGTACAACCTCTGCAGAGTGTAAAACTAACCGGTTAGCCGTGCTCACGGTCAAGAGCGGCTTGGACCCTCACATGATAATTGAACTTGAAGTTGATATAAATCGATGCTCTAATTTATGGTTATTGTTGTTTATCTCTATATATATGCTTATCTTGTGGGTTTAATGGTATATACTTATATCTAGATAATGATTGCTAATAAAATGTGATCAACTAAAATTGCTGAGTGCAGTTAAACCGTGTCAGCTATTCCTTGAATTAGCCTTGCATATATTATAGTTGTTTCCCTGCCACTTGTTGAGTACCAACCATAAGTGTACTCACCCTTGCATACTTGCTGCTCAGACCGTAAAAACAACTGTCCGGAGTTTCCAGAAGACTTTGAGGATTTCTAGGCGTATGTCTCCCAGTCATCTGCCTGTGCTGAAGAAGATTCCGCTGCTACTCTATAGACATTTATTTATTCACATAAGACATTTGGTTTTGTAATAAAGTCTTTAATACTCTCTTTACGCTTGCACTAGTTGTGATATTCACTTTATGGTTAATCATATGTGTGTAAACTGATCCTGGCGCACATATGAGATGCATTCGGTTTACCTTCATAAACCGGGTGTTACAGAAGTGGTATCAGAGCAGTGTTGACTGTAGGACGTTAGCCTAGATAGAAATGGTCGAAATTAAGGTCTATCTTGCTTAGTAGCCATGCTCTTTCATGCTTATTTGCTTAATCCTTATTGATAGCTTTTGTCTCATCCTTGATCGCATACTTGTCATTTCTTTCAAGTATGTTCTAAAACCTTTATATCATGTTCTTCAGATGGCCAGAACCAGGCAGACTGCACGCAAGAGCACCGGAGGTCGTGCCTTCGCCCGTCGTACCGTTCCTGCACCCGCTGAGCCAGTACCCACCCCAGCGCCTGCTCCAGTGCCAGCTCAGCCGGAGGAAGAGGTTGAGGAAGTGCCCGGGAGGGATTACTTCTTCGACAAAGACCAAGAAGGCAACATCCGGGAAGTTGATGCGGACGGAAACATGCAGCCATCTCTACCGTCGCCAACGCCAGCACACGATCTAGGCCCGCCACTGGCCTATTTCGAAGCTCAGGTTCCAGCGACCGCCGTCGCTGGAGGAGGAAAAGAGGAGGAGCCCCTGGAGATGTCAGAGGATGAAGCCCCAGCACCGCCACCAGCACCTCCTGCTCCAGCAGCTTCAGCGCCTGCACCAGCTGGAGGAGACCCGGAAGGCCCAGAGGACCCGGACGACGAGGATGATGATGAAGATGATCAGAATGATGACCCGCCAGAAGAAATGGGACTGTACTGCGTCTACACCTCATTCCACGAGGAGGGTCACTTCCCCCTGCTGCTTCGGGACGTGCTAGAAGAGCTTCACAACCCCGTGGCTCCCATGTACGAGACAAGGCATTATGAAGACCCTGCGCTCGGTGACTACTTCGTCACTCGGGTCCACATAAGGGTGGATACTGGACCCCGAGGCATGATGACCGTCTCCGCACACGATTCTTCAACACCCATGGCGACCTACCGAGCCGCAGTCAGCCATGCTGCCATGAGGGATCTCTGGTCTCTCAACCACACTAACCGCCGAGACTTGGAGAGCACAGACTATCAGCACCTTCCTCGCCGTGCTCATGGGACAGAGCATAGGAAGTTGACACTTGGAGAGGACGAGGAGAACCGTGTCAATGTCACAGTGTGAGCTCTCGCTGGAGTTGACATGGACTTAAGGAACGTTGTCAACTAGCTGGACGACACCCAAGACCGACTGAGAGAAGCTCACCACAGGATTCGCCAGCTAGAGGCCCAGCTTGTAGGAGAGGCGCCTCCACCTGTTCCAGAGGAGGAGCCTCCGCTTCCCGCCTTGTCACCCCCGTGCAAGAGGCTTCGTTTCGGCGACCGTGGCTACCAGAACCGTTTCTATTAGGTGATAGGCTTAAGAGTTTAGGTTGAGTCTTGTAAAGAGTCTTTTTGTAATCGCTAGCTCGCGAACGTTTGTTTAAGTGTGTTAGTTAATCAGTGTGTTTTAATGCTTGCTTTTGTGAACACTTGTGAGTTGGCTTTTTGTAATGATTGCGGTGTAATTATGGAGTGATGACCATAATTGCATCAAGTTTTTAATAAAGTTAGCTAGTTAATAAAGCTTGGGGTTATCTATTTTATTTTATATTGTCTCTATCTCATCCTTGCACCTATATTTTACCATGATTATTTCATGAGTCTTACTTGTCTAACCGGTCAGATGGCGAACACCAGGTCCGGATCAGGAGTTGATCAGCCACCAGTGCAGCGTCAGGGAAGAGGCAACAACCAGCAACCCAACAACATGAGTGGAGGCAACAACCAGAACAACGGGCCACCACCACCACCACCAGCAGGGATGGAATAGTTCCTTGCTGCGCAGACACAGTTGTTGACTCAAATGGCCAACGCCATGGCCAATCTACAAGCTCAAGCGAACCAAGCTCCAGTTCCACAGCCACCACAGAGAGATCGCCACCGTGACTTCATGAGTCACAGACCTCCTACTTTCTCCCACTCACTAGATCCTCTTCACGCCGATGACTGGCTCAAGACCGTTGAGAAGATGCTGAACATAGTTCAGTGTACAGACAGGGAGAAGGTACTGTATGCTTCAGGTAGATTGGAGGGAACTGCAGCAGACTGGTGGGATGCTTATACCGCCGCCCATGTTGATCAAAACACCATCACCTGGGAAGAGTTCAGGACTCAATTCAGGGAGCATCACATACCTGAGGGTTTGATGAAGCTGAAGAGGCAGGAATTTCTAGCTCTGAAGCAAGGTTGAATGTCCGTGAGTATCGGGACAAGTTCATCCAGCTGTCCCGCTATGCCTCCGCAGACGTGGCCACCGATGGGCAGAAGCAGGACTACTTCAGGCTAGGGTTGGTGGCACCCATCAGATATCAGTTGTTGGTGCACAGGTTTGAAAGCTTCTAGAAACTGGTGGACAATGCCATCGCCGTGGAGAATGCTCGCAAGGAGATGGGCGAGCAGAAGCGGAAGTTCGAGTCACAAAGCCAGTCTAGCAACTCGCGCCCGCGCTTTGGACCCCCACAAGGGAACCAGATTCGCCCAGGAGGACAGAATGCCAACTTTGGGCAGAACCAGTATCAGTACCCGCGCCAAGTTCAGCAGAATCAACAGAACCAGCAGTCGGCGCAACGTTTCAACCCCCAGCAGAACCGCCAGAACACTCCTGTCGGTACTCCCGCGAGGAACAACAATAGAGCCCCTACTGGGTCCACCGTGTGTTTCAAGTGTGGTGGACATGGTCATTATGCGAACCGTTGTCCCAATCCTCCTCAGAACACTCCTGCTCAGAACAATGCTAGCGGACAGAGGCAGACTCCGCAGCAGCAGCCCAGGAACAACAATCAGACCCCGCAGAGCAACAGAGGACAGCAGAACTACGTCCACGGCAGGGTCAACCATGTGGCTGCAGACACCGCTCAGGAGGCTCAGGACGCTGTATTCGGTATGTTCTTAGTCAACTCAGCTCCTGCATCAGTTTTATTCGATTCTGGAGCATCGCATACTTTTATATCTACTCAATACATAGCCAAGCACTCCATACCGCTTTGCACCATGCCTAGAGCTATGCTAGTAAACTTACCCGGGGGGAATATGAGAGCTATGTACCAGTGCCACGGAATTAAAATTCAGATTATGGGTAGAGAGTTTGATGCAAGACCTATAGTTTTGGATTCGGATGGAATTGATGTTATCCTTGGGATGGACTGGTTAACCAAGCACGATGCCATCATTCAATGTGCCAAGAGATCAGTGCTCCTTACCAGCCCAGCAGGTGAGAGGTTTGAGTTTGTTGCAACCCCTCCAACACCAGCAGATTGTACAGTGAATCAGATGAAGGCTGCTCTGATAGAGGACATCAGGATAGCATGCGAGTACTCAGATGTGTTCCCCGATGACTTGCCAGGTATGCCACCTGAACGTGACATTGAGTTTATTATAGATCTTTTACCTGGTACTGCACCTATTGCTAAGAGACCATATAGGATGTCCGCTGGTGAACTAGAAGAACTTAAGAAACAATTAAAGGAATTGTTAGATAAGAAATTTATTCGTGCTAGTTCGTCACCATGGGGAGCACCAGTGATTTTTGTTGACAAGAAGGATGGTACACAGAGGATGTGTGTGGACTACAGGTCATTGAATGAAGTTACTATCAAGAACAAGTATCCGTTGCCTCGTATAGAAGATTTGTTTGATCAGCTGAGAGGAGCCAAGGTATTCTCCATGATCGATCTGAGGTCAGGCTATCACCAGTTGAGGATACGACCGTCGGATATTCCCAAGACCGCTTTCACTACCAGATATGGGTTGTATGAATATACGGTTATGTCATTCGGGTTGACCAATGCACCAGCTTACTTTATGTACTTGATGAATAAGGTGTTTATGGAGTATCTCGAGAAGTTCGTAGTGGTGTTCATTGATGATATATTGGTGTACTCCAAGAATGAGGAAGAACATGAGGAACATTTGAGGCTTGTTTTGCAGAAGCTCGGGGAGAATCAGTTGTATGCCAAATTTAGCAAATATGAATTCTGGTTGAATGAGGTTTCATTTCTTGGTCATGTCATCACAGATGGAGGAATTGCAGTTGATCCCAGCAAGGTCAGAGATGTGTTGAAGTGGGAACCACCTCAGACAGTGTCAGAAATCCGGAGTTTCTTAGGACTCGCAGGCTACTACAGAAGATTTATAGAAGGCTTCTCCAAGATAGTGAAACCCCTTACTTCACTACTGGAGAAAGGAAAAGAGTTTGTATGGTCAGATGAGTGCCAAGCCAGTTTTGAGGAATTGAGGAGACGATTGACCACAGCACCAGTGTTGGCTATGCCGGATATCCACAAGAGCTTTGATATATATTGTGATGCATCCCGGCAAGGACTAGGTTGTGTGCTGATGCAAGAGGGACATGTGATTGCTTATGCGTCTCGTCAGTTGAGGAAGCATGAGCAGAATTATCCCACTCATGACTTGGAATTAGCAGCCGTGGTACATGCTTTGAAGATATGGAGGCATTATCTGTTAGGGCATAGATGTCAGATATATACTGATCACAAGAGTCTAAAATACATCTTCACTCAGAATGACCTCAACCTGAGACAGAGAAGATGGTTAGAGCTCATAAAGGACTATGATTTGGAGATACACTATCACCCCGGAAAGGCTAATGTGGTTGCTGATGCTTTGAGCCGCAAGAGCCATGTAAATGCAATGAGAGTCAGCCAGATGCCTCAAGAATTGTGTTGGGAGTTTGAGAAACTCAACCTTGGTTTTGTTGGTCACACTGAGGGAATCACTATAGAAGTCGAGCCGACTCTTGAGCAAGAGATACGGAAGGGTCAACTTGAGGATGATAAGATCAAGGAGATCAAGGAGCTGATAAAAAGAGGCAAGGTACCTGATTTTACTGAGGATGAACATGGAACCGTGTGGTTCAGAAAGAGGATATGTGTGCCAGAGGTGGATCATCTGCGAGAGAAGATTCTAAAGGAAGCCCATGATTCAGCCTATTCGATTCACCCAGGCAGCACCAAGATGTACCAGGATTTGAAAGAAAGGTATTGGTGGTATGGCATGAAGCGTGATGTTGCAGCTCACGTGGCCATATGTGATGTGTGTCAGAGAGTCAAGGCAGAACATCAGAGACCAGCTGGTTTGTTGCAACCATTGAAAATACCAGAATGGAAATGGGAAGAAATTGGTATGGATTTCATCGTGGGGTTACCACGTACAAAGGATGGCTATGATTCCATATGGGTTATTGTGGATAGGTTGACAAAAGTAGCGCACTTCATTCCAGTAAAGACTACCTACTCGGGGGGCCAAACTGGCAGAGCTATACATATCCAGGGTTGTCTGCCTACATGGGGTACCTAAGAAGATTGTGTCCGACAGAGGTACTCAGTTCATGTCTCGGTTTTGGCAGAAGTTGCATGAGTCAATGGATACGAAGTTGAACTTCAGCTCAGCTTATCAGGCCAGCTTGAAGATGGCACCGTTTGAGGCATTATATGGAAGGAAGTGCAGGACTCCATTATATTGGAGTGAGACGGGAGAAAGCCAGTTGTTCGGCCCAGAGATCATCAAAGAGGCCGAACAACAAGTACAGATTGTTAGAGAGAATCTGAAAGTGGCACAGTCGAGGCAGAAGAGCTATGCAGACAAGGGACGTAGAGAGTTGATCTTTGAAGAAGGAGATTTTGTGTATCTCAAAGTGTCACCTATCAGAGGTTTGCGCAGATTCAAAGTTAAGGGGAAGTTGTCACCTCATTACATCGGACCATTCAAGATCTTGGCCCAGAAGGGTGAAGTAGCTTATGAGCTAGAACTATCGGCCCGATTGTCCGATGTGCACAATCTGTTCCATATATCTTAGTTGAGAAAGTGTCTGAGGGTGCCAGAGGAGGAATTGCCACTAGAGGAACTGAATGTGCAAGATGATCTGACTTATACTGAGTATCCGGTCAAAATTCTGGACACGTTAGAGAGGATTACTCGGAGTAAGAGGATACGGATGTGTAAGGTTCAGTGGAGTCATCATGTAGAAGATGAGGCTACTTGGGAAAGAGAAGATGAGTTACAGGCAGATTTCCCCCAGCTCTTTGCTAGCCCAGCTGAATCTCGAGGACGAGATTCCTTTTAAGGGGGGTAGGTTTGTAACACCCGTATTTTCAATTTAGGAACCTAAATAAATTTAATTAGGTTTTCAGTAGGTTCGATAAGGTTCTATTTATTTTATCTTGAATTTAGAGCATTTATCGCAAGCTTAAATAAAATATTTAGCTATAAAATAAATGTAAGGAAAATAGGTTTGTGCATCTCATGCTGCTTTGCATCTTTATTTGCTTGTTGTTCAACTTAAATTCAAACCTTTGAGTTTGAATTTGAATTGAAAGTGTTAGGATTGCTTTAGAAAAATGCAAAACCTTTTTTTTCTTCCCCAGCCCATCTCTTTCCCTCACCCCGTGGCCCAGAAACCTTTCACGCGGCCCGTTTTTCCCCGCCGGCCCGTTCCCCGCTCCTGGCCCGTTCCGGCCCAGCATCCCCCTCCCCTCCCTGTCTCGCTGCCAAGCGGACCCCGCGTGTCGGGCTCGTCCCCGAGCTCGGGTCCGAGCCGGACTCCGCGTCCGACCGGGATCTCCGCGCGCGCCGCCGCGTCCCCCTTGGGCCCGCACGCCCAGGCACCACGCCCGCCCCTATAAAAGCAACGCCGCGCCCCCTCCTGGAACCCTAAACCGAAGCCGCAGCCGCCGCCTTCGCGAAACCTAGCTCGCGCCGCCATTGTTGTACCAGAGCTCGGAGCCCCGCGTTGCGCAGCCGCCTCACTTCGCCTTCTCGACGACATCACAGCCCCGAAGCTTCGCGTCGAGGTGAGGGAGCTCTCCCGCTCCGTTTTCCTTCTCCTTCTCATTCTGTTTCGCCCGTTTAGGCTCGCCGGCGCCGTCACTCCGCCATGTGCCGCCGCAGGCCCGCTCCGCTCGCTTCTATCCCGCACAAGCCCCGCCATCGAGTTCGCGTGCTCGCGCGCGTGCTCCCAGTCCAAGATCCGAGTCTAATCCAAGCCCAGATGGCCGTTTTGGCCTACTCCAGCCATTCCACCACCGCGCGCCGCCGCCTAGCTCACCGCCGGCCGTTTCATGCCGCCGCCGCTCGCCCCAAAGAACCCTAACCGTCCGATTTGAAATCCACAGTCCAGATTAGATCCCATCTCAAGTCAACTAGTCAGAAAAACGGTCAACTGTGTTCTTTTCGCAAATAAACCCCTCTGTTTAATCAAATTTAGCCCGCCGTCCTCTGCTGTTGAAAATTATTTACAAAATCGCCCCTGTTTTTATGATCTAGCCCCTGAGTATAAGGTTTAATTGCGTTTTAGCCCTTAGATCTTGTTTTAGCCATAACTTTCTCGTTTTAGATCCGTTTTCGATGATCTTTACGCTCACGCGATCGTTGCAACGAGTAGAATAGTTTAGTAACCTCTTTTTGTACTATTTTTGTTGTCTGGTGCACTGTTTCTTATTGTTTGTACTTGTTTGTTTGTATGTGCATATTTGGTGCGATAGACGATCAACAGTTCGAGGAGCAGCAACAAGATCAAGACTTCGGAGGACCGGACCAGCAGCAGTTTGAGGAAGGCAAGTGGACCCTTGATCATATTTTTGACCCATGAAATCACCAAATTTATCACATTTACTTTTATGTTCATGCATGTGTCTATAACATGATGGGAACCGAGTTAAGGACATGACTAGTATTGTTTACCTTATTCCTTGATCAACTTGGGTTTAATTTCATGTTGGGTAGCTATGCTAGTTGCTATACTTTGGGTTATGGTTGGTTAATGATGATACAAATGTTATACTTGTTTTATCCCATGTTCATGATGCTTAATGTTGTTAATCAAGAATATATGATTTAATTGGAACATGGATAACCACCCAGGAAAACAGTGCAACCACAATACTATATGGCTCTGGTCTTGGCTATGTAACTAGATGATCTATATGTCGTGCTGGGGCGTTTGATTGGTGGATTTTTTCGGGTTATCGTGCTTTGAGGAGCGGGTGAAGGAAGCTTCGTCTTCTGAGGCACCGCAGAAAAAGGGGCCAGTGCGTACATATAGTGATTCTTTGGAAAAGCCTCGTAGTGAATCCCTAGCCACTCACCAAAGGAAGTGTTTAAGGGCTTTGCAAACCCGGGCGACATGGGAAACACGAATTGTGGGTAAAGTGTACAACCTCTGCAGAGTGTAAAACTAACCGGTTAGCCGTGCTCACGGTCAAGAGCGGCTTGGACCCTCACATGATAATTGAACTTGAAGTTGATATAAATCGATGCTCTAATTTATGGTTATTGTTGTTTATCTCTATATATATGCTTATCTTGTGGGTTTAATGGTATATACTTATATCTAGATAATGATTGCTAATAAAATGTGATCAACTAAAATTGCTGAGTGCAGTTAAACCGTGTCAGCTATTCCTTGAATTAGCCTTGCATATATTATAGTTGTTTCCCTGCCACTTGTTGAGTACCAACCATAAGTGTACTCACCCTTGCATACTTGCTGCTCAGACCGTAAAAACAACTGTCCGGAGTTTCCAGAAGACTTTGAGGATTTCTAGGCGTATGTCTCCCAGTCATCTGCCTGTGCTGAAGAAGATTCCGCTGCTACTCTATAGACATTTATTTATTCACATAAGACATTTGGTTTTGTAATAAAGTCTTTAATACTCTCTTTACGCTTGCACTAGTTGTGATATTCACTTTATGGTTAATCATATGTGTGTAAACTGATTCTGGCGCACATATGAGATGCATTCGGTTTGCCTTCATAAACCGGGTGTTACAGATTTTAACCAATATGTTTCCATGAAGAAGCTAGCCCCTTATAGGGAGACTGAGTGGAATGTAACACATCATAAGAAGTTGAGCAAGGATTTGATCCTTGGAGGCCAGAAGAAAGAAGGGAAGAAGGACAAATCCAGCAAGAAATCTAGGGCTGAGGAGGGCGGACCAAGTTCTTCAAAACAAGAGAAAGGCAAGCTGGTGAATGAACAAGAGCCAGCAGGTGACAAGAGAAAGTCTACCAGAAGTGAACGAAGGAAGCGTCGAAAGGTTGATTTGAAGATACCCACCGGAAGACTAGAGGCATATGGGAAGATAAATTCGAAGTGTCACAAGAGTCATTGAGCTTTGGAGATTCATCGAAGTACCTCTAGAGAATTTTTCTGTTCCTTTTATGCATTATGGAAGGGGTGAAAATCTTGCTGTGGACTAAAGTCTTTGTTGTTGAGGGTTGAGGATTGAAACATTTTGGTTTAGGATAGTCATGTCTTCTATTTTGGAAGTTGCAAACAAGTGTCATCCTAGTAGAAAGGCAATGTCATTGCCCTGAGTTGTATCGGGAGTGTTGTTTGCCTCTTTTCGTGAACCAGATAATGTAACTGCCCTGCCGTTCGCTAGTACAATGATTTGAATTACTCTGTTTTTTTTCTTGTTTCTTTCATAATTGGTAAAATTACTCTGTTGATGAATTGGCGATGAACTCTTATGCCTGTTGCGCTTGCCTGATAATGATGTTGTTATTGTGAAATGCCAATGGCATTGCTTGCTGTTCATGGCCATCTGTTGCTTGTGGGGATGCATCTTATTTGTGATGATGCTAAAGGTACCAGTTTTCGGTTATTTGTGATGCTTATAGCCTTATTTTCTTGATTATTTATTTTATTTAGTAATTTACTGACCTTGCTTTTTCTAATCTGTCCAGGTTGTTGGTAATGAGAAACCATCAAGCATCAACCATCTTTTGTTTTGCCTGAAAGACAGCTAATGCTGGGCAGATCACTTCAAAATTGTATGCTATTGAACTGGGCGCCATCTAGGTTTATATCTAAAAATTATCGATTTATTTTTGTTTTCCATTCTCTTTTAGTGCTACATTCAAACATCATCTATCGTTGTCAACATGTACAGAACAGCCTTGTTCTGTAGGGCACCGCTTTTTTTCTTTGCATATTTCCTTTTCCTTTTGAAGGACAACTCAGCACACTGGTCCCATCATTGTTCTTGTTGGTTGTCTGGTTGTAGGGAATCCTAGTTTCTCTAAGAAACAAACCGACCTCTCCTTCCCACCAGATTGTTGGAATATCATACAATTGATCTAATATGTTTTTATTCCATTTGCTATGGGCTTATCTATGTAATTATTAATGACAAAGCTTGAACTTTCGTTTGGATGTGACTTGGAAACTGCAGCAGCAGTTTACAGAAATAGAATCAGTCCAGACCCTGCCACCAACTGTTGGATTTTCTGCCATCAACAGAAGAGGGCAGGTTTTACATGCCACAGTAATGGTGCAACCATTGTGCCTTTTGTTAGCGGTCAAGTATGATCTTATACCCAGGGGCGGATGCACACCCCGGGCCACCCGGGCCATGGCCCGGGGTTCGGCCCAATTTTTTTTTTCATTTTGCAGTAGCTTCTACCTCTGGACTTGGATCAATTGCTGAAGAAGGACTTGGATCAATTACTGAAGAAGAATAAATATATTACTTCGCGATGGCGCTTTTTGTATGTTATCTATCTTTCCGTTTATATTTTCATGTATCTTTTGAACTGTGAGTTTGTGAACGTCTATACTTAAAACTCGGCCCGGGGTTCGACTCAATCCTGGTTCCGCCACTGCTTATACCCTTCTGGATTTCCTTACCTTACCTTTGTATTAGATTATTCTCTTAACACAATTTTGGTATACAATTAAACAACCTTGAGCTTGCTGTGACTGAATCTTGCCAAGACGTTATTCTTCCTAGTGAGCTCCATTACCAAGATGACTTATGTGGATGCTATTATGTTGGCCATACTTGGCTGTATTGATGCTCATTTGCTTGCCTAATTTTTAATCACCACTTAGCATGTGTATATGATTTCTTCTGCGAACTACATTGCTGTTCCTTGTTATATCACTGAACTGGACTTTGAGCTTTGGAGATTCATCAAAGTACATCTAGAGAATTTTCCTGTTCCTTTTATGCATTATGGAATTGGAGGGGTGAAAGAAAAATCTTGATTGGGACTAAAGGCTTTCTTGTTGAGACTTGAGAGCTGAACAATTTAGGTTTAGGAGAGTCATTTCTTCTATTTTGGGAGTAACATACTATTGTCATCCTAATAGAAACAGCTATTTCTCTGAGTTTTGCCAACAGAGCTATGCAGTCCTTTCATAAACCCATATGATGTAATTTCCCTGCAGTTCCCTGTACTATGTTTTGTGTTACTTTCCCTTCTCTTTTCATGTTTCTTGCACGATTGGTAAAGTTACTGCCTGATGCTTTTGGGGCTGCAGATTATTTGTGATGCCTAGTCTGTCCAGGTTGTTGGTAATGAGAAACCTTCAACCCCGATTAGTTTTACCTGATAGACAACTAATGCTGGACAGTCACTTTGGAGTTGCATGTTGTTGAGCTGGGCGCCAGCTAGGTTTGTATTTAAAAATTCTCAAATAGTTTTGTTTTTGATATTTTAGTGCTACATGCAATACTTTTGACATGTACTGAACTTCCTTGTTTTATTGCACTGTTTATGTTTCCTTGCGGGCTTCCTTTTTCTTTTGAAGGATAACTCAGCACACTTACACTTACCATCATTGTTCTTATTGGTTAGCTGGTTGTAGGGAAACCTGTTCTTTCTAAGAAAAAACCTACCTCTTCTGCTCGCCAGATTTCCAGGATGATTCTTCTGTAGCTATGCAGGTAAGCATCAAATGCACACTTCTTATGGGAAAAAACTGTGCGCTTGTTAGAATATCACACGACGGGTCATAAATTTTTTTTATTCCTTTTTGCTGCAGGTTTCACAAAAGTATGGGCTTATGTATGTAATTGCACAGTTTGGCCTTTTGTTTGTATATGACTTGGAAACTGCAGCAGCAGTTAAAAGAAATAGAATCAGTCCAGACCCTGTGCTTTTCACAGAAGAACCTTCCTCAACGGGTGGATTTTCTGTCATCAACAGGAGAGGGCAGCTTTTACATGCCACAGCTCATGAACCCCAGCATCAGGTTCCTCACGCAGTCACGCTCAAAGGTTCGCACCTACTGCCTCCTAGATCTAACCTCCACTGCTCGGGATCTCGTGACGACCTAGCTGCACATCCTAGTCAAGTCCTCGTTTTGTATTCAGTCGCCTGCCGGGATCACCTCTTAAGTAGTTTGCGATGTCAGCTTCTAGCTCCTCAGATCAGTACCTGAATTTTGCCCTAGTGGGATCAAGTCTTTGCTTGGGGGATCTGCCCGCCAGTTTACACTAATCTGCAATGTAAGTGCTCACAGAGTTTAACTAGCTCCGTCCTATTTACCTCATCTGGTACAAGTCATTCAGGATGAACAATATTGTGCCAGCATTATGCTGGCGTGCTAAAATTCTAGCCTGCTACATTGATTCGTCAAATTCCCTCTCGAGTACATAGGTTATGGACACAGGGTACGAGATGATTAAGAATTCATCCATATCTGTCTGAGGCTCAGGTGTTGCTGCTCTGATTGAATTGACGACTTGCCAACCAATTCATGTGGCATGAGCATGACTGCTTAATTGTCAGTGTTACTGTTGGTTGAGTTTGTTACTATATCACGGGGATTGAATTACGATTTTAGTTCAAGCCACTTATTTTCTGTACATAGCATGATTGCTCACAACAGCAACTGCAAATGAGTTGATGCTGGTATGAAGTAATGCTATGAAGATCATAATTACTCTGAGTCTTGCCATTCTGGTCCTAATGATTTGGTTCAGTTGTTGTGACTACCATGTTTGTAATAATGGCGCACGCAGCTCAAATGCCTAGAACAACACAGGATCACCTTCAAGTATCTAATACTGAGGCTAAGTCTAAGATAAAATCTCATTAGATGTCGGATCAGGTACAAAAGTCTATCCAAAATTCTCCCACCAGTTTATTTAGATGGTCAATTCAATTGGCTTGAGTTTATTTGCTGCTCATCTTTACTTTCCAACTTCAGGTTGTGTTTTGGAACTGGACCAACTCAAAGCTGTTGGGTTCAGTAACACAAGCATCGGTTTATCACTGGTCGATTGATGGTGATTCTGAACCTGCCAAGATGTTTGATAGGACAGCTAACTTGGCAAACAATCAGATCATCGACTATCGATGTGACCCAATGAAGAAGTGGCTTGTGCTTATAGGAATTGCACCTGGCACCCCAGAGGTATGCTCTGCTCTAGCAACATCGTTATAGACAGATTGTTTGTACTTTCTAAAATGAGTGTTGATAGACAAATATTACTGTTGCCCCCTTCCTGATGATGTCTGTTTCAATCCTATTATGATTCAAAACATGTATCTGTAAAACTCAGTGCTTTTGAACTGTGACCTAAGAGCAGTTTTCTGCTGGTAGCAATTAGTAAATACACAGTTAATTGTTGTATGTGCTTCTCATATTGACTGCCCTCCTTTTCATCCATCCAGAGGCCACAACTGGTGAAGGGAAATATGCAACTTTTTTCTGTTGATCAACAGCGTAGTCAGGCACTTGAAGCCCATGCAGCATGTTTTGCAACATTTAAGGTACCCTCAGTTTTCCATTCTTTTTATTGCTATTCTATTCAACATTAGTGGAATTAATATGTGTAGAACTACCTTATTTTATATTGCACTGTTTATTTTTCCTTGTGGGCTTCTCTTTTCTTTTGAAGGTCATTTCAGCGCACTGCTAGCACCTTAGATGCAAAAATGTGCAGTTCTTAGGGGAAAAGTGTCCTCTTGTTAGAGCATCACATGATGGATTTAATATGCTTTGTTCCATTTTTGCTGCAGGTTTCACACAAGTATGGGCTTATCAATGTAATTAAAAAGCTTGGGCTTTTGTTTGTATATGAGTTGGAAACTACCGTGGCAGTTTACAGAAATAGAATCAGCCCAGATCATATATTCTTGACAGAAGAACCTTCCTCAACTGGTGGATTTTATGCCATCAACAGAAGAGGGCAGGTTTTACATGCCACAGTTAATGATGTAACTGTTGTACCTTTTGTCAGCGGTCAGGTATGATCTTCTGTACTTCTGATCTTCCCGTCCTGATCTATGCATTAGATAATTCTTTTTAACACAATCTCTGTTTGCAATTAAACAACCTTGAGCTTGCGGTGAATCTTGCCAAGAGGGCTAATCTTCCTGGTGCTGGGAATTTGGTAAGCTCCATTACTAAGATGATTTATGTGGGTGCTATTATGTTTGCCGTACTTTCTTGGCAGTTGGCTGTATGATGCTCATATGCTTGCCTAGTTTTTCTGTACCACGTGTGTCTACTAATCTATTCTCTCCTCTGTGACCCTAGCTTTCTTGAGAAACCAGAAGGGTCAGTCCCTATTGATTAGCAAGTACGAAAAAATGGAAACAGAGCTATGTACAGCAAGGCTTAATTTATTTGAATGACATAATCTTGTAAAAATGTTTGATTCATGAGTTGTTATCGTAATTTTTAATCTCAGATGCGTTTATAGTTGGGAACACCACATAACTTACCATTTGTTGCTATGGGCATATGGCACCAGCTGTTTTACATACAATGCACACTTATTACGGGAAAAATTGTGCGCTTGTTAGAATATCACACGATGGGTCTTAACATGTTTTTTTTTCAATTTTTGCTGCAGGTTTCACAAAAGTATGGGCTTATGTATGTAAACTGCACAGTTTGGCCTTTTGTTTGTATATGACTTGGAAACTGCGGCAGCAGTTTACAGAAACAGAATCAGTCCAGATCTCAACGGGTGGATTTCTTTCCATTTACAGAAGAGGGCAGGTTTCCCATGCCACAGTAATTGTGCAACTGTTGTGCCTTTTGTCAGTAATAAAGTATGATCTACACTTCTGGGTTCCCCTTATCTTTGTATTAGATTATTCTTTTCGCACAATTTTGGTATGAAGTGAAATAACCTTGAGCTTGCTGTGACTGATTTAATCTTCCCAGTGCGGAGGACTTGTAAGCTCCATTACTAAGACGACATAGTATGTGGATGCTATTTGTTGGCCATACTTAGCTGTATTGATGCTCATTTGGTTGCCTAGTTTTTAGGCACCACTTTGTCTGTATATTATGTTCTCCTGTGAACCACAGTGCCGTTCCTTACTATATCACTGAACTAGACCCTAGTTTTCCTGAGAAACCAGGAGGGGCAAAAGTTCTATCGGTCAGTATGTTATTATGGGAAAAGCGGAAACCAAGTTCTCTAGGCAAGACTAAATGGAATAATTAGACCTTGATTAATTTGGATGGCATATATTGTCAAAATGTTTGCTTGATCAGTTGTAATCATGCTTCCAATCCTAGTTTGTTTATAGTTTGAAGCACCACATATATACTTGATTATTGTTGGCTGATATCAGCATATGTTACCAGCTGTTTTACACCTAGAGCGGGGAGTAAACTGGCACTGCGACACGCACACGTGTGCATTTTTTTTTGGCTTATGCTGATTATTGTACTTTGGTGACAAGCTGCATTGCTTACGTTTTTGCAGAAAACGTACGCTACGCGCGGCTGTTCATCTTGCTTTTGCCTGCTCTGTTCCACGTACGACATTGTATCTATCCCAGTGCTGAGTTAAGGCTACCAAGCACTTAGGGCAGTCCCAATGCAGACTCCACTCATAGAGTCTAAACCTCAAAGACTCCATCACAAGAAACTATATTTCCCAATGCAAAGTGTGTTACTTTGGTTTATATGGCCCATTTGTCTCTCACACATTCATTCTTGATTTGCGTGAAGACTTAGAGTCTAAATAAGACTTGGAGTCTTGATTTCTCTCCCTCTCTTTTCCATAAATATACTGCCACATCAGCAAAATATAATAAATAGGAGGCTTAGACTCCATGGTAGAGTCTGGGTTGGGACTGCCCTTATGTGCTCCCATCCAAAATAATATGATCTGTTGTGTTGCGTGTATGCTGATCATTGGGGATATATATAGAGAAGAGTAATAACAAAAAAAAAAGCATCCGATCCGATCGGACGGCTACAGTGATCTGCATGCATTAATTCATGTGTCCAGGCCGCCCCGGCCCCTAGGTGGCTAGGCCCTAAACCCCCGAACGAGTCCAATAATCAATTAGCCATGGCGGCGGCAGCACTCCTTCGATCGGCGGCGAGCAAGATATGATACCACGCGCGCCGCTTCTCCTTGTCGTGCGGCGAGAAAGACTCCACGCTGCCTCATTATCAGGTCCTCCTCGCCCTCTTCCTCCTCCTCCCGGTGGTTCCTTGCCGCCGCCAGCCAGGAACCTGCTGCAGCAGGTAAGGTATATTTGTTTGCGAAATTAACAATCCTTTCTTTCTTTCTTTCTTTCGTTCGAGTTGGGGCGCAAGAGAAATAAAGATGATTGATTTGCTGTCGTACGTGGCTCGATCGCTCTAGGAGGATTATTATTGCAGGCGGTGGAACCGTCGTCGATTAGCAGCCGCTGGCTTCTCATCATCATCTTTGGCTTCCAATAACAAGCATCTTTGGCGTGGATCACGACTTAGCAGCAGCAGCAGCAGCAGCACGTCGTCGTCCCCTACCACTACTAATCATCAGTCCGTCTTAGTTGCGGCGGATCTTCTTTTCTTGCCCCTGATTGGTATCGCGGGTCTTTTGTACTTTTGGGCGATACCAACTATAGACGAATTGGTCGACGACGTCAATGAGCTACACGTACTCGGAGGGCAGTCCTAATGAAAGCTTTGGATGAGTGCCGAAGGACGACACATACTAATCATGTGTTGCCAGCAGCCCAAGACCAAGGTATACATCTCCCTCGCTTTTTTTAAAAAAAAAAGTTGTTCAGACCTCGTGATCTATCGCGCGCGCGTATGGAAAAATATGATTTCTTCATGACCTGCGTGAATAAGCCAAACTTTTGTTTTTTGTGCCAGCCCGCGCCCAAATTAATGAGATGTTTTGTCCGACAGGCATAGTTTTCTTTTGGTTCTTAGGTACGCTACACCGCACCACAAGGCTTAGAAGTTAGAACCAACAAACACGCCGCCTTTGGCACCAGAATTAGTTGTAACATTCAATTTCTATTTGAGGCGACCTTACTAAAAACATACCGCAAGAGAAACTTAGTGGCCAAGGTCTAGTTCTACGGCGACGACCACATCGAGCCAAACTGTGGCATACATGCATGTTGAAATTTGGGAGTAACAGATTGTGAGGAACTATTGGTGAACAGAAATAAATGCTGGTTTGCTAGAACCCTTGCTATTTCCATCTTGCCAATTGCCATTTGAGAAGGAAGTAAGGAACAGCCCTGTACTGAATCATGATTTGGTGGGATAAGATTTTGATTCTTTATTTTGCCCCCCAGCTTTTTTGGCGTAATTTCAAATCTCTCCTGCTTGATATCTCTCTAGTTAGACATGCATATATGTTTTTTTTTTGTTTTAGCTACTGTTGCCACCTGCATCCCATGACATCTTCGTGTGTTGATTATTTAATGGCTTAATTAGTGCTAGTAATATTTGTCGATATACATGCAACATGCAGGACACGATAAGGAGCCGGATGGTGCAACCGGCAGTGACACAAGGATTCACGATTTAAGGACAAGGATTCAAAAGTTAGAGGAAATAATTTCGGATCTGCATCGCACCATAGAGCTAGAAGATAAATTAATAAAGAGCTTGCAAGCTGATATCATCGAGCTCAAAATTCAATTGGAATCAGCTCGTCCCCAAGAAAAGCTATAGTTTCTTTTAAGTGTGCCAATAGATAGATGTGTATCAGTTTATTTGAGAGTGCTACGACCACCAATGGATGTGTATAGCTGAAAGTGGTTATGTCCGTCCAGCTAGCTAGATTAATCACTGCTACATGATGATGCTAATATGACGTTTGCACTTATTCATGTTTCTTTTTTGCTGTTTGGTCGTTGTACTTTTTGTGCTTGCTCTATTTGCTCCCTTTGTTGAAAATTTTACCTCACTTTAAATTTGTCCACATACCACATATCTCTTAATACGATTCGTGCACCAAAAGGTGGCACGACATCGTGCCACGTCACCAAAAAAATCGTGGCCGTCGATCCGTCGACCAACGGCCGGCGGCTGGGCAAGCCCCTCCTCCCCGCGGCCCGCTGGCCGAGGCCACCCCCGCATGCGCCGGCCGCCGGCTTCCGCCGCACGCCCTGCGAGCTGGTCGCCACCGCAAGCGACGCAGGCGCCTGCAGCTCGCAGCCGGCCTCGCACGCCACCGGCTGTCCTCGGCTCCGCCGCCAGGAGAGCGCAGGGGAATGGGGAGCGCCCCCACGAGCCGCCCGCGCGCCTCGGGGCCTCGGCCGCCGCCAGCCCGAGCTCCGGTCGCCTGCTCTCGGCTTGCTCCCCCGGATCCGACCGCCGCAGGAGAGAGAGAGGGAGAGGAGGGAGAGAAAGGGCGGCCACACGCCGAGGCCCGTACGTCGCCGCCGCGAGCTCGTCGCCGTCGCCCGTGGCCTCGCTGAGCTCGAGGCCGCGTGGGCAGAGCTCGAGGCCACGCCGCCGCGCCAGGCAGGCCGAGCTCGAGGCCACGCCGCCGCAGCGAGGTCCGGGCCGCTCGAGGCTGTGCGCTCGCGGATGGAGAGGAAGGGGGCGAGGTGGGCCGGGGCGGCGCGGCGCTCGCAGCCGAGGAGGGAGGAGGGCCGGGGCGGCGTGGCCTCGTGCCGCCACTGCCGCTACCTCCATGGCCAGAGAGGGAGGCGCCGGTCGGGAGGGAGGAGACGCCGCGCCCCGCGCGGATCCTGCCGTGCTCGAGGCTGTCACCGCCGCCATGGCCCCGCGCGCCCCCGGCATGCGCGCACGAGCTGGTGGCAGGCCGGATGGAGCTGAGCCCGCCGCCCTGCGCCCCGGTCGCCGCCTTCTGGCCAGCCAGCCAGCTGCGCCGGACGCCCCTGCCACCGGTGACCTGAAGCCCGCGTGCGACAGATGTGAAAAAAAAGGGCCTGAAGCCCCCGTGCGGCCTTATCCGCGTGAGAGAGAGGAGGATAGAGGCCTGGTGGGTATGGATCCAAGGGGGAAGGAGCTCAGCCAATAGGAAAGCTTCGTTTCAAAACCTGGATTGCTGATGTGGCGGGTGTGTGTCTTTGGTGGTCTTATATTAATTTTTTGATAGATAAATGAGCTCAAATGAAAAAGTAGTCAACTAGAAAGTTTTAGATCTCAATAAGCTCTACAACTTTGGTATAGAACTTATTTACATTCGAGCCATTTAAAATTTTTAAAATTTTAAAATTTGAAATCAAATTGCTTATAATATACTTTTGAAATACTAAACAATCTCAAATACAAAAGTTGACAACTACAGAGTTTTAGATTTGATCGAGCTGTATGACTTTGGTATAAATTTTTTTTGCATATCAGATCATATAAAAAAAATTGTATTCAAAAAATACATCCACTAACTCTCTCATATACAATCACACATATACTTCTTGTGAGGTGTTTCAATTTTGTAAACATCATCACGATAAAGTGTGTGAAATCTTCTCAACTTTTTATCACAATATCCATGTGTGATACCATCACATCACAGCAAATCACTTGATTTTCAGACTTTATTTATTTTTTTAGAATTTTTAAATAATTCAGACACACGGTCGTGGTTATGTTTCATGGACAATATGTTCGCTTTTTTTCATTTGACAGGTATGGTCTCAAACTGGGTTAAATAGCATGAATATCATTTTCCACTCATTTTATTCTAGACTTTGATTCACTTGCGGTAAAAATTTGACTTAATTCAAAAATTTCCTTGCAATGAAATTATTTACTTAAATATAGCAAACAAACACAAAAATGTACCAAATTTTAATATCAAATACCACAAGTTATATGTAGAAAGTAGAAAAAGTTTTGAGTTCGAAGAAGAAAAAAATTATTATTTTGCCGTGTATCAAAAATAAGCACACGGCAAAGCATGGTTTTGCCGTGTGCCAAAAAAAACACGGCAAATGCTGGCCGAGCCCATCCTCCCCGCAGCCCGCTCCTCGCCCCGCTCCTCGCCGCCGCTGCTTCTTTCACAAAAGAAAACATCAACAAAATAATATACAAAATTTCATATAATACAAATAAAAATAAAAAACAGGTCACGCGCAGCAACGCTGCGCGGCCTTTCTAGTTTTCTATTCTATTTTTGCTCTGGGTTTCACAGAAGTATAGGCTTATATATACGGAACTCCGTAGCTTGGCTTTTTGTTTGTATATGACTGAAACGGCTTGTTATCCACGGACATTCGCACTAGGCATTGTTTGGTGCACACAACTAATTTTTAGCTAGTCATGTTTACATACATTAGCTAAATGCTCTTTGTTTCAATTAGTTGCTATTAGCTAGGTTGGATAAGATAATGAATAACTAGTTTGAATTAAATTTAGAAAATAGCCGTTCCACATGATAACTACTCCCTCCATCCCAAAACAATAAGTCATCTTCTTTTATTTTCGTGCACAGTAATTGTTCGTCTTATTTAAAAAAATATTTATAAGTATTATTTATTTTTTATGGCTACGATGCTAATATGATTATAAAAATAAATATTATTTATAAATAAGGAGAACAATTTATCGTACATGGAAATAGAGAAAATTTGACTTGAATTTTAAGACGGAGAGAGTAGTTCTCAGTGGCTAATAACAAGTCGGGGGTGAACCAAACCTGACCTAGATCTAATTTTATACGTTCGCACGATCGACCTTTTCCAATGCAAGCTGGACGGACGATCACGATCTGTCCCTAACCCTGTCACTCCCGTCTCTACTAGTGGTCATCTGTTGGCCGGAGACAGATTACAAGAAGTCGAATCCACAAAATCGAATTGGGGGCCGGGAAGAGGGTTTTGATTGGTCATGGCGGTGGCAGCGCTCCTCCGGTCTGTGGCGAGAAAGATGGCATGCATACCGCCGCCGCATCATCTCGCGCGTGGATGGACTCCATGGCGGCGCTCGGTCAGGTAGTCCTCCTGGGAACGAGGTATATACGAAACCCTTTCTTTCTTTCTTTCTTTCTTTCTTTCTTAGAAAAAATATAACTCCATGATCTGTTGTGCCAGCCAAAATTGGGGTCACCAAATGAGGTGTTTTGGCTGGCAAATTAACATTGTTTTTATTTGTCTTAGGCACGTACCACAAGGCTTAGAACCAGCAAACAAGCCCTTGCTTGGTACCAAAATTATTTGCACCAGCATTCAATTTATAATTCGAGACTATATATACTTATTTTTCCTATATATGATTATTTAATTAATGGTTCTATTAATGTTAATATATTTATTGATACACGCAACATGCAGGACATGGTAAGGAAACCGGCAGCGCCGCGACAAAGGTTCGCGATTTAAGGACAATGATTCACAATTTAATGACAAGGATTCACAATTTAGAGGAAGAAATTTCGGAGCTGCATGACGCCATAGAGCTAGATGCTGAATTGGTAAAGAACATGCAAGCTGAGATCATCAAGCTCAATATTGCACTGGAATCAGCTCGTACCCAAGAGAAGGTATAGTTTCTCTTCGGTATCGTCGTAAAGGGGGAAGGGCGAAAATTGTACCTAGCTAGGACTTGGATAGATCGTCCAGTGTGTGTCAGTTATTTGAGAGTGTTACTGATAGATATGTGTATGCATATAGCCGAAAGTGGCCGTGTCCCGTTGAGATTGACTGCTCCATGATGATGCTAATACTCCATTTGCACTGATTTATGTTCCTTTTACCTGTTTTGATTTACTACCATTACTACGTTTTTGTGCTTGCCAATTGCTCTCCCTGTTGCAATTTTTACCTCATTCTAAATTTGTCCACATACCACATATTTCTATTCCATTTTTGCTTGGGGTTTCACAGAAGTATGAGCCTATCTATGTACTACTACTACGTAGCTTGGCCTTTGTTTTTTTTATATGATGAAACGGCTGGTTATCCGGCAATCAGTTATCACGTTCGCACTACGGACCTTCCCAATGCAATAAGCTGGACGGACGAGATTTGTTGCCCGTGTCTGTTGGCCGGAGACGGAGAGAGCAGCAGCATTTTATCAACGATGATAAGCAGCACTAGATGCTACTATACTAAATTGTTTTCAGACGACATAAGCCCCCCACATCCAACATACATGGTGTGTAGAGGAAGAAAGTTTCTAACATGTCCGCGGGTATATCTAAGATGCCTAACTCTTGAACCTTGGAGGTATTTAGTTGATAACATAGAACCCTTCTAGTTGACATTGTGAAAAACAAGGCAATCTCTTTGTAAGGATGAAACCCTAGGAAAGAAGGCATATGGTACGACCCTTGTCTTGTGGCTTCGTCATCTTTGGTTTCAAGAATGACGCCGCCGTCGTCAAAGTCCCATTCATTATCATCAAACTCAATAATCCTATCATCTTCTTCTTGTGCAGGATGTGTTGATGGTATGTTGTTGTGGTTGTGATGAACAACGATCCATGGTTTGTTGTATCCGCTAGCAAAGTGACGAGTAGGAAAATTCTCCATGGCTTGAAGGCTGACGTCACTCCTCAACACCCACTCCATCCTATGAACATCAAGCAACCAAACGCGCAAGTGGGGGCAACTAGCATCATCTGGATAGAGTAATGCATAGTACACCCCTTGCTCTGATTTTCCCAAATAGGACTTGCCAAGTTTGATTAATGTCGGCAATTTGATCATCTGGTACTTACCGTCGTCATCCGACAAGCATTCAATTCTGATAAAAAGAGAGTTGGGTCATTTGATTAGATACTAAATGTTGATAGCATATACTGTTATAAAAAAATTTATCTACTCGATCTAGTGAAAAAAAATTGACGAAGAATATGTACAGAAGTAGGTACCTTATGACGGAATTATGTTGGCAATGGACATAAAGTGCTCCTTGGAAATAGACGCCACGGCGGTAGCCGCCAACAGCCACATCATCAATGGTCCCGGTAGGTTCTCCTTGGCGTAGAAAAGATCTTTCCTCCCACTTCCATGTGGTGGACGAGAAGACGTGCGTCGTGTACGGCGACGGTGGCCACTCCGCGCGGCCATCGTATCTGTGTTTATTATAGCGAACCATTAACTCGGAGATAATAAATACCTCAAAGCGATGTGGCGACACCGCCGTAGGATCGTAGACAAGGTGGTAGTATGGATACAAGTGGTTGCCCTCGACGTGCCCATGCGACAGTTGCAACGGCGGCAGTAGTTCTGGTGGAGGCAATAAGGCTGCCCACTGTCGCGTGGCCGGGTTAACCACAGCCATGGGCCACCAGCCGAGCAAGAGGAGGCCATTGCAGTGATCATACATCACCCGATCATCGTCGTCGCAGCCGCTGGCTAAGAAGTAGCGTTGGAGGTCGCGGGTGATCCGGCGCGCCGTGGGAGGGCGTCCCAAGAAATATGGGGCGGGTTCTGTTGCCTCCCTGCGCGAGTTCTTGGCGCCCGTGGAGGCGGAGAGGGAGGAGGTGGCCGCGCAGCAGGCGGCGGCCGTCGACGATGGAGCACTACCGCTGGCACACGCAGCGTGCCGCCGCAAGGCTGCTGGGCGAGAGGCGGCCCAGAACCTCGGCCACCATGTCGTCAGGTAGCAGCTCCTCCTGCATTATCTCCATGCCGCCGATCCAATCGACGGCTTAATCGTCAGACTCAGACCTCAGACGGATGGATCCATCGATGCGTAACATATACAACAATCGTGTATCATACTCGGAGAGGGCTCTCTGTTTACTCTTATCACGAGAGCCCACCTAATCACCGTCCATCCGACGTGCACATGTTTTTCTGAACTCGAGACCCACCGGACGTGAGAGCGGAATCCAAATTGATTTTGAGTGCTTCAGGCTTCAGCGGCGGACGCAAGGAGCGATTCCATTTCGCTCCTCTCTCCCCCCAATCACTTTTCCCCATCCATTCCTGCCCCAGTGAGATTGGGGGGCGAGGGAGGTGATGCTCGAGCAGCGGAGGTGATGCGTCGCTCCTCGTCGGGGGAGTCCACACATTGTTTCTCGTCGACGGTCTTCGACGCACAGCACCACGCAGAAGGGAGGCGAGGCGGAGCCGGCGTGCTGTACCACGGCGAGGCGAGTCTACGTGCGGTGAACGGGGCTGGCATGCCGTACCAGGACGAGGCGACCCTACGCGCGGCGAGCGGATCCGACTTGTTTCGTCGTGCCGTACCACGCCAAGGGAGGTGATGTGTGGCAAGCGGAGTCGACGCACCACACCACGCCGAGACAAGGTGACGCGCGGTGGTGCTGGATCTCTGCTATTCCATACTGGATCAAGGGGAGTTTCCGCCTCCGGTCAGGTACGCATGAAGGAGCGGCTTCGACCAAGCGCTGGGTGATTTCTGCAACATCATTCCACTGGTTGAAATCAGTCAAACCTATTTCATGCTAGTCTACGTATGACATGTTCATCTCCTTTTCATTATCCCAGATGTTGATTTTGTTCTGCCTACTTTTCTCTAGGGTTTCCTGATTAATGTAGTCTACAATTTTTTTGCTAACGCCCATCTAGATTATGGATGCTCAAATCAAATCTTATGTTACGTTATGTTTAGAAGTAACTGGCGATATTAACTATGTTTTATTTGTTCAGCACCTAGCAATCAACCCTTCAAGTGGTTTTGGGTTCTAACTGGGTTTCATTGTATTTGGGTTTATTTTATGGATCTATTTTGTTCGGTGTGAATCAGTTTGAAGTTACCAACTGGTCTACATAGTGTTGCTTTGTACTAATCAAACTGGATTGGCTTTGTTCTACGCATTGACCTATAATTTTTCTAATTTGTAGTTTTCTAATTATGGTATACTAAGTTAACCTTCTTGTCGTTGATCACTTATTTTTTTCCCAATTGTTTGAGCTTATGCTTTGTTACGTGCAATTAGCAAGTAGACAAGTAATTTAGATACCTTTTCTTATTCAGAACTATGTTTCTCTGAATTTTCTCCGGTGCCAAACAGTACCCATGGATAATGCTTTGATATGTTTTATACTTTTTATATCATTTTAACAGAGTAACTTTTGATGTTATCCGTATATAGATTTATCTGTATTTTCAAAGGTTAATCTGTCACTAATAGTAGTTGTGATCTACAATATTAATTTCTTTGCTAAAATGTAACTTGTCAGTATTTACATGAACAAGGAAGTATCTTTCAATATTCACATGCAAAAGAAAAGTAATTTGTAAATGATTTGAACATTATAGGAAGTAACTTCTCAATTCAATCTAGAGGGGAGTTCTTTTTGTGGCTATTCAAATGACATGATAACTAACCTTTCACTAATTTTTCCTTCTGTTAATTTTTTTTGGAAAACTTGAAAAACTTAAATTCCAGTCACTCACAAATCTTCTCATACTGCAGCCACATCTTTCGAAATGATATTTTATATCATGTTTTTAAAGTTTGTGCTTGCTCGTGACTATTTTTTGTAGGTGCAGCTAGCACATTTCCATTCAAAAGTCTTTTTTTAGCTCCTCTTTGATTTTGGTGCATACCGTGGAAGAGTTTCTTTAGACTTAGTAGTTGGCGCATATTCATTAGGTATCTACCAAACATATACTTCCATCTATGATCACTTTAATTTTGCTTTGTTCATACTTCTTTCAATCCGATATGTTTAGTTTTAGGCACTACTAATGCATCAGTTGTTTTAACTCTTAGAGAATTTCCATGTCGTGATCTTATGGAACTTTGCATTTAGGTGGAGAAGAATAATTACATGCAGATGATCTTTTATCATGCCTACTTTTTTATTCATCAGCTGATTATGTATGATTAGAAAATTACAAAATTCGAATAAATAGTGTTAGCAGTAGCTTTGTTGTGATTTCATTTATCCTCTGATTTAACAAAAATAAGATGTAACTCATTCCTTTTTTGTATTTTGAATAGCATTGAACCTGTCACTGCAAATCTAGTTTAGAAAGTAACTTATATTTTATTGACATGAGTTACAAAGTAACTTGCCCCTGATTTGCAGCACATAGGAAGTAACTTTTATACATTTATCAACATGAGATTGGAAGTAACTTGTCCCTGATTTGTAGCGCATAGGAAGTAACTTATCATTGTCTTACACAAGATAGGCAAGTAACCAGTTCCTGATTTGCATGAAGGAAGTAACTAAACTTTTATTTACATCAGATAGGAAGTAATTTGCCCCTGACTTGGAACATGTATGAAGTAACTAAACATTTATTCACATCTGATAGAAAGTAACTTGTCCTTGATTTGAAACTTGGTAGGAAGTAACTGAATATTTATTTACATCAGATAGGAAGTAGCTTGTCCCTTATTTGAAATTCAATTGGAAATTACTTATCAATAAATTTACATGAAAATAAAGTAGCTTTGTTTCTATTTTTTCTTTTTTTCTCCATGCCTAGTTTGACTCCGTCAAATAGATGGTATGTTTGTGTTTTTTTATTATTTTTTCCTTTTCAGCAAAGCTGGTTTTTAAGAAAGACACTAGATATGCACCATGAACCCAACCCATAATTCCGTTGGCACTGCTGAAGAGCAGTCCACCAGCAAAAATAAAGATGATAAGTTGAAGGAAAAGCTCAGGCCAATTCCTATCAAGATGAAGAAAGCAAATTAAGGCACTTCTGCTGTTGGTGATGTACTGATGTAAAAAAACCAAGAAAAAGCTTCAGGTTTGTTTCTATCACATGTTGCCACTATTTTAGTAGTGAGGTGCAATGTGAACCTTCTGTCACTAAGAAGTCTGATCAGAGCCTTTGCAACAATGGAAAACAACAGTTGAGCAGTAAAAATAAATTAAAGTTGACAAGTTGAAATACAATCTGAGGCCCCTGGCCACTAGGATGAAGAGAGTAAATGAAGATGCTTCTTTTATTTTCAGGAAATAATACTTTTTAAGCTGTATCCTGATATGATTGATTACCATCATTTGTATGTTAAATATACTGATGTACCCAGCAGTGGCTGGAAGCAAAATATGATGTGCAAACAAATGTGTAGTGGGTTTTCTATATTACTTGGCAAGTTCCATCAAGAATTTCACCAGCCAACAACCTGACCAACCATGAACTGAGTGATAATGAAGAAGATAAGGAAGAAAATGGTGACATTAAGATGACTGAGTAATGTCTTCAGATGAAGTAAAAGGAGAAAGGAAACTTTATCCTCTCTTCAAGGATTGCTGTAAGATCTTTCTCTGTCTCTCCCCCCTCTCCCTCTGCGCCTCTTCATCTGCTTTATACTATGAAATGCAGAGGTAACTTGTCACTATTTGGGTTAATTAGGAAGTAACTTCGATATTATTTATCTATTTTATCAGGTGAAGATTATAAGGATTTAGATGCCCAAGAGACAGAAGTAGCTTTTTTTTAGGGGAGGGGGAGGGGGACATGGACATGTATGCAGTACTATTTTCTTGTTACAGATGCAAAATTCCTTGCGGAGTTGATTGCCAGGCTGTTTGTGGAAAAGACACATTCACATAGTTCTATAAGGTGTTTGTAGGATATGCAACACATCCTCATAATGCACTAGTTAATTTCTCTGAATTTGAATCACTTATGTTAAATTTTATAAGAATTATTTTGTGTTGTTGAATAGAATCTGGACCTGTCTATCTACATTGGATGGATGCTTCTATCTCCATTTTGTTGTTCATTCTGTTGCTTTCTTCTTTCTTACTTTTTGTCCTCCTAACTTGTGGTTTGATGCAGATCGTTGTCTGGGTCTGTTGTTACTTCCATGGCTCAGTTAGATTTTTGTACATTGGATCTATCATTTTTGGCGCCGAATTGTTTTTTCGTCATGCTAGATAGGTGCTCCGCACGGGCCGCTTGCGCGAAGCTAGCAGCACTAGAACCATGTCACGTGCGTGTGCAAGGGGGATTGTTTTCTTTTCCGGGGAGGAATAATTGTTTTTCCATTTTCGGTGCATGCATAGTTGCTAAATATGGTAACCAGTGAGGCTCTCCGCTTAGCACTAAGTGGAGAGGGCTCTCCACGTAGTTTACCCCTCGTTCGGCCATTTCAGTTGTTTGTGGGGGCAATTCCCTCAATACCATTAAAATTTTAGCCAATTTTTTAATTGCTATTGACTCCACATGTCAGACTCAAAAAAAATCCTTTCAATGCCATTTAGTGACATTTAAGAGATTTGGCGAAAATTTTAATGACATTCAGAGAATTAACTCTTGTTTGTGTTGTGTCGTGAGCGGCTTAGGCTCAGCGCTACCAACCAGGCCCTCGTGGAGTTGAGTGTCGGCCTAGCCAAATTGGTTGATCCAGCCCACCAGCCCATAAAAATTGGCCCACAAGCCCAGCCACGCCTACACGCCGAACAAAAGGCCCACGCTCGCAACCCGCTTTGTGGCGGCCGACGCATCTCACCGTACTGACTACTGAGCGGGCTCCCAAGCTTCCCAAACCATGGCGGCGGCGAACCTGCTCTCGCGCTCCCTCCTCCCCGCCCTAAACCCTAGCCCGTCCGCCCGCCGGAACCGCGGCAGCGCCGCCGCCGCCGCCTCCTTCCCCCGGCCCCGCTGTCTCCACGGCCGCCTGTCCTCCGTGCGCGCCTCCGTCTCCACGGCCACCCCTTCCCCGCCGCCGCAGCCTGCGGCGGCGGCGGCGGCGGCGGCGGCGGCCGCGCCGAAGCACTGCTTCAGCCGCGGCGCCGACGGGTACCTGTACTGCGAGGGGGTTCGGGTGGAGGACGCGATGGCGGCGGCGGCGCGGAGCCCCTTCTACCTCTACAGCAAGCCGCAGGTCCTCCGCAACTTCGCCGCCTACCGCGAGGCACTGCAGGGGCTCCGCTCCGTCGTGGGGTACGCCGTCAAGGCCAACAACAACCTCCCCGTGCTGCGCCTCCTGCGCGAGCTCGGCTGCGGCGCCGTGCTCGTCAGTGGCAACGAGCTCCGCCTCGCGCTCCAAGCGGGTTTCGAACCGACCAGGTGCTGCTCTTGCTCCTACATTACTACTTCCTGGGATGGAATGGGTCATTGAGCAAATGCGTTTGCACTTGCATTTAATATTCTGAAGACGAACTAACTGTATTCAATCTGTATTTTGAAGATCAGGTGTATATTTAACGGAAATGGGAAGACATTGGAAGATCTCATGTTAGCTGCTGAGAGCGGGGTATTTGTAAATGTGGACAGCGAATTTGATTTGGAGAATATTGTCAGAGCTGCAAGGGCTACAGGAAAGAGAGTGCCTGTTTTGCTTAGAATAAATCCAGATGTGGATCCGCAGGTATGATACCCTCTAACACTCTCCAAAACACACAGGCATGTGTATGCACCTGTGGCCACTGAGATTATTTAGTTGATTTTTCTTGCACTATGCCCTTTGCGTTGTTTTGAGTGGGATACCTTTTGTTGGTTTAACTGTGAGTGTTGACTTTTTTTCTTTAAATAGCTTGATGATCTTGTAGACAACCACCGCCCCAGTCCTGACTAAACAACCACACTGTGTCTGTTTTAACTTTGAACAACCACCACCACAAGGCCTTCTAATCCCAAGCGATTCCGGGTAGGCTAGAGATGAAACCTAACAAGAGCCCCAAACGAGAGCAAAGAACAAACTAGTTGTTAGTAATGGTAATTATAGTAAAGGAGTTTTCATCTTAGAAAAGTTTTGGAGTTATATACCTACATAAGATATCATTCAATGATTGGGGAAGTTCAGTTTTTTTTTTATTTTTTTAATACAAAAATTGAACTTTTCTATCAACAGGTACATCCGTATGTTGCCACTGGAAATAAAACATCCAAATTCGGGATCCGCAATGAGAAATTGCAATGGTTTCTGGACTCTATCAAGTCATACTCGAATGATATGAAGTTGGTTGGTGTTCATTGTCATCTGGGGTCTACTATTACAAAGGTAATGTCTTGTTCTTTTTATATAGTATTTCTCTTAAATATTACTATAAATGTAATGTCTAGCGTTTGCTGTGTGAGCTTGATTGGAGTGGTAAACTGTACCTTTTTCTGCCATAATGGGCAAGATATTGTTTGAGATGAACAGTCACTTTGTAGAAAGCTGTTATGTTTTTTCTGTCCCAGTGAACAATGATCCTGTTACATAATGTCACCCTTTAACAATAGATGCACCCTCTTTTGGGTAGTCCCTGAGAGGCAGGGACGACAGGAGAGGGGGTGAGGACAAGGACAAGGAGTGAATATTAGAAATTGATATTTATTAAATGCCAATTATATCCATTTAGTTTTAGAAACTTAAAACTATATTTGCATGCCTGAAGTCCCTTATAGAACCTGTAACAAGGATAGATGTCTGGGCTATCACACTGCCATAACAATGCCCTAATTGATATGTGATCTCAGAACAATTCTTATTTACTTGTTCACTTCAAAACTAGAAAGTTGAATTGTCTTTCACTGCCTCCAGACCACATTTGCACCTTTCTCTGTCACTGTTTCATGTTGAACTGCCAAGTTTGTGAGTTTTGTTAATTCTGAAATATTGAAGTTGCTATTGTCTTATAGTGAAGTCCGAAATTTTCAATAATACAATGGTGGTCTGTAGCTAAATATAGCATTATTCTCCACGAAATATCATGTTTAATGTGAGGCAAGTATGGAATATGCAGCATGTGCCAGAAATTTGATGCATTGATATCAACGTAAAAAATAAGCCTGCGTTTTATTAGCAAGTTGTGTGAGGATGACCATGTGATGGCTCAATTATTTTGAAATTAATATGCATATTGACTGAATCAAGAGGTATATCTTCCATGTACTAATATGCTCATTTTAGTAAATATTGTTTCAATTATTTTGCTTAAGCAAAGTGGTCTGATACGGACTAGTGTTACCTTTTTGTCAAAAGGACCCTTAAGTGCAAGGTGGCTTGTGCCTTGAAAACTGAAGTTGCACATTATTGGTTTGAGCTGAGTAACCTTTTGAGCTTGGTGTCACTCGTGGAGAACTTTTAAGTTCTCAAACTATTTTACTCCTCTTTGTTGACATGACTGTATTCTGTCATTCTGTGTAGTATACCTGTTTCTTTCTTACATCTGAAGTGTTGTTCCTTTTTTATTAGGTTGATATATTCAGAGATGCTGCAGTTCTTATGGTAAATTTTGTTGATGAAATTCGAGCACAAGGTTTTGAGTTGGAGTACCTGAACATCGGAGGTGGTTTGGGAATAGATTACCACCACACCGATGCAGTCTTGCCTACACCTATGGATCTCATCAACACTGTAAGATCAACATCTTTAACATGTTTCTGATTCATATGTTTGCAGGCTCATATGCTTTCCTTAAAAGAGCAGCTTTCCTTTTGCAATGCGGAAAGTTAGCTTTGTTAAGGGTATTATAGTCACTATATATGTGTCAAGGGTAGTTTAGTCACTTCACATATTCTAGGGTTTGGGGTGTCTCATGTACTCTATATATATTGCCCTTTGGGCCTCTATCAATACAACAAGCCTCCATTCGTAACATGGTAACAGAGCAGGTCTCGATCTAGATCCGGTCCGCCACCCTTCGTCATCCCGTTGCGCTGCCCCCGGGAGGATCCATCCTTGCTCCCAGGGGCGGCAAATCCAAACCCCAAACCCATTTTCCCTCTTGTAGGTTGAGTCGAAGCAGCAGAGCAGAGCAGCGTACCAATTTTTTTTCCCGTCGCGGCCGATCCAGCCGTCCCTGCCCTCATCTGCCTGTCGCCGCCGGCCCGTCCTCTTCACCGCCCGTCCCCGCCGGCTCGTCCTCCGCGCGCCTCGTCCGCCGCGCCCGTCGTGCGGCCCGCGTCCGCGCCCATCGCGCGGCGCCCGTCGGCGCTGTCCCTGATCGTCCTGCTCGTCGTCGCGTCGGTCTTCTTGGCCGCAGTAGCGGCCGCCCGCCGTCGTGGCTCTCGTTGCCGCGGCCCTCCTCCTCGGCCGCCGTCCCCGCGGCCACCTCTTCCTTGGCTGCCGTTCCTGCGGCCCGACGTCGTCGATTCGCGGCCGCTCGTCATGGATCTGCCCGTCGCGGGTCCACCGGCCGCCTATCGTCGTCGCCGTCACAGCTCTCCATCCGCGGCCCGTCGCTGCCGCTGGCTGCTTGTACCCGCCGCCGCCCGTCGTCATCCGTTTGTGGCGGCCCGCCGTCCCGTCGCCGCCCCGCCTGCTCCGCTGTCCCGTTGGCGCGGCCCGTCATCGCCCCACCGGCTCCTCTCCGTCCGCGCGGTGCGGCCTCCACCCGTCAGCCCGTCGCTGGCGCCGTCGATTCGTCCGTCGCGGAGCCACTGTCCCCGCCCGTTCTGCTGGTAGTGGTAGCCGTAGCAGCAGCAGCGCCGCCGTCCTCCTCCAGTGCGTGGCCCGTCGCCACCAGTCCGTCGTCGCCATCTCTTCCGCCGCCGTCGCGGCCATCGTCCTACTCGTTCGGCAGCGGGAAGGGGGGGTGCTGCAGCTGCTGCCTGTCGTCGTGGCCTCCTTCGCCGCAGTCGCGGCGGGGTCGGCGTGGATCCGCCCGTCGTCTGCCGCCTCCTGTGCTGGGCCACGGCCTCCTCATGCCTCGTCTGCTCGTTTCCCCTGCTCCTGCGGCTGGGATTGGAGTAGCAGCCATCTGTCTGCTCGTCTTCCCCATCATCCTGCCGCCGGCCATCGCAGAGGTGGTCTGTCCGTGCCTTGGTACTCTGTGCTGCAGTAGTCCTCTGTTCTGCGGTGCTCTGTTCTGCTACTTGCACCTGCTGTTGGTGGCCCGTTCTGAAATTGATGTCGCACACGCAGCTGCTGGTGGTATTGCTTCGTTGCACTTGCATCTACTATATCAATTATTGACTTGCATCCACGCCAATCCAAGTCCAGTTTCTTTGCTTGGTAATTCTGCTGCTGCTAGGCTGCTTCTATCCATCGTCTGCTTTTGCATGCGTGCTGCTCTGCTCATCTTTTGCTTATGCCTGCTGCTATCTATCTGCTGCTTGCTTAGTATCTTAACCCTGCTATTAGCATCTTGTTATTGATCTGCTGCTGTCTCAATCATATTTTGTCACACATATATTTCTCCACTGTGTTCAATCCAAGTCCACATACACTCATTCAGTTCGTCAAAGCCGTGCATGTCCACAATTTCATTGTCAGTCAGCCAATATCTTCTTTTTATTTTATGGTTAGCTGAGTCCCGTCGATTTAGCTAATCACATCATCGTTGTTGATGCGACCTTTGCCCTCTTGGTCCCTTTCGGAGCCGTTTTGCTCCACGTCATGATCAATGGCCGTTTATTTGTCGTCATCACCTTCCTGTCTCGCCACTTGCCGTCTTGTAGTGGTGCTTTCTATCTTTGGCTGGCTTGACACATCCCACTACTTTGTCGAGTTCAAAATCTCCAAAGCAAGGTTCATGTTGAAGAGTCGATGTACTGGTTTGTGAAGACTCGGGCTATTTGCTGAAGTACGAGTTGTGAAGGCGATACCTGCTTGTGGAGGAGATTGTCTACATCGACAAGTTCAAGAGTTGCACACTTCGACGACATCTTTGATTTTCGGACTTTGGATGAATCTTGTGTCATGTAATCATAGTGTTGTGCATTGTGTTTGTCCAATGCTTAGTGTCAACTCTCCAAATGCAACGACATTGCATTCACGTCGCATTTGAGAGGGGTGTTAAGGGTATTATAGTCACTATATATGTGTCAAGGGTAGTTTAGTCACTTCACATATTCTAGGGTTTGGGGTGTCTCATGTACTCTATATATATTGCCCTTTGGGCCTCTATCAATACAACAAGCCTCCATTCGTAACAAGCTTATGTGGTCATGCTGTGATTCATTATGCTTATTCTAATTATATTTTGTTGTAGGTGCGAGAATTAGTTCTCTCTCGAGATCTTACTCTTATCATTGAACCTGGAAGATCCTTGATTGCTAATACTTGCTGCTTCGTCAATAGAGTAACTGGTGTTAAATCTAACGGTACAAAGAATTTTATTGTTGTTGATGGCAGCATGGCAGAACTCATCAGACCTAGTCTGTATGGAGCATACCAGGTTTGTTCAGATCCTATTAATGATGATGAGTGTTACTACTACTATGTTGATGGATACCGCAGTCTGAGATAATTTTGAATGTTGCTTTCTCCAATCATAGTAATTTACTTTTTATATGTTCAACTGGTGAAGGATGAGAAAGTTCAACCACACACCTATGGCACCCCAGCATCAGTTTGACATAATCTATAAGTTTAAGAGTAAGATGCACGAGTGGTCCAACTTGTCATGCAGTGTCAATGAAGTACATGAATGAACTTGGGAACTGCATATTCAGGTCCTTAAGCTTGTTAAACATGTCATCCATGTCCAAAGTACCCAAAATACCCCTTGCTTGCTGATGTGACATTGCCAATTTGGAGATTTCTTATTAACAAGTTAAATAAACTTGAAGAATTAGGAAGAGGGAGATGATATCCTTCACATGACCATTTTCCATGCTTTTATGTTGCTATATCTCATTTCTTGCCATAGATTTCTTTTATTATTGTTCTTTCCGCTGCTAATTCTCTATTTGATGGGCACTTAGTCAACTATGCGCCCTGGCACTCAGGGATTGCTACAATTTAATGAAGCACTATCATGATTTTGGGACCCACAGTATGATGGCATGTATTTGTATATAGTCGGCATGCATTTGTGTTTGGGGTGCATAGCATCTATCTGTCATTCAAGTGCATACAAAATCTAACTGCATAAATAAAAATGACATGCACAGAAGTTTCAGCGCTTGAACCTTGTTACAATCTGTTGAACCATTACTCATCTCGCAGCATATCGAACTGGTCTCTCCCCCCTCTCCTGGTGCCGAAGTAGCTACCTTTGATATTGTCGGACCAGTTTGTGAGTCTGCAGATTTCCTTGGAAAAGATAGGGAGCTTCCAACACCTGATGAGGTCTTTTTTCAACACCATTATATTCTCTCTGATTATTAGAGTTTCCTCTGTTCCCTTCTGACATATTACCCTTGTAGGGAGCTGGACTGGTTGTTCATGATGCAGGTGCCTACTGCATGAGCATGGCTTCCACCTACAACCTGAAGTTGAGACCGCCAGAGTACTGGGTACAAACTACCACCGGCATTCCCTTTTTCCTCTATCTTATGTCTTGTAGGGGTTCGTTTGCCATTATGTTTTGTTTCTTCCTAGGCCATTTAGCTGACATGTTTGTTGTTTGCTTTGCAGGTGGAAGAGGACGGTTCTATCGTAAAGATCAGACATCAAGAGAAGCTTGATGACTACATGAAGTTCTTTGATGGTCTTCCAGCTTAGACATTTATCTGCAACTGCGACAAGCACACGTTTTCTTGGGGGATAATTAGACTTTCTTGCCAAGTTTATTTTACTTGTGGTTGTAGTGGAATGTGTGACTAGATAATTAATTTGGTTTGTTTGTGTATCCTCCAGATTTTCTGTGATGTGCAAGTCTTAGGCACCAAATTTGTAATATACTGCTATTTAGAGCCAGAAGTTATTACCTGGATAAAAAGGCACAGTGAATAAGTCTGCCGCCCGAATGCATGCAAAGTCTTGGACGATGAATAGATATAAGCTTATGCTTGGCTCAATGGTTTGATCTAGGAGGTGCAAGTTGGTACCCCTAAGGGGTTAACGTGGACCATCTTTAGTTTTAATTCTTTTTTGTTTGAAAAAAACTACTTTTATTCATTAAACTGAGGAGAATTGGTTTGCCAAGCCGAAACATTTGAAACGGAGGGAGTACTATTTTTTCTTGTCACCTGTCATCTCAAGTTGATTTGGCTTGAATTTTGGGAAATGTACTGTGAATTGTGATAGTAGTGGACTGCTAGCTTTCTTTGATTTCTCAAGGCTGTTGCCTTAGCTTCGACGGTTCAACATGCTTGATGTGTGTCTGCTGCCATTCTTTCTTTCTTTCTTTTTTTTTAACTTATGTCTGCTGCCATTCTATCTTTATCCTGAGCTGTAAATTGCATGCAACTTCAGAAGCTGTCGCATTCCTTATTTCCAAACCGATAAGCGTGCTAAATTTTGCTTGAGATCAGGTTGAACTGATCTTCCACATCCGTCTGCATTCACCTGCCTAGCTGGGAGAGAATTTCCACCAGGGCAGCATGAAAGAACCCCCCATGTTCTTCAGTACATTTGTGATACTGTTTCTCATCAAACAGTAAAGCTCCCTTTGTAGTTGGAGTATTTGGTGAAGACTATTTTTGCTTAACACCGGCCGCTCTTTCCTCGGCTCTTTTTTTTTTTTTTTGAGCGGTTCTTGCCTCGGCATCTTCTTCTGGCCATTTCAGGGTTGGCCCAGCCGAATTGGGTGAGCCCAATCCCAGGACCCAGAGGCCCCCGCTCGGCGGCCCACACGCTCGCCGTCGCCGTCGCCGTCGTCGACCAGGCCGGCCCTCCGCCGCGACGAGAGATCCGTCCGCGCCACCCCGCGAGTGGGGACGCTCCATCTCCACGGGCACCGGCGAGCGGGCCGCGCCCTGCATCCCGCGCCCCACTTCCTTCTCTGATCTCTCTGCTCGCGGAGCTCGTTGCGTCGCCTTCTCCTCCTCCTGTTCCAATGGCAGTGGCGGGCGGCCCGTGCTTGCTCGCCGTGGCGCTCGCCGCCGCTTGGATCTCTGCCGCGGCCGCCGAATCGTCGCCTCAGCAGGTACGTGGGGATGGGCGGGGTGCTCCTGGAGTCCTGGTTCAGGCGGATTTACTTGCGCGCGATTTGCGACGCCTTGTTGGTTCGGATTTTGGTGTTGTGGCTCGAGTCCATGCTTAGCCTGTGGATGATTAGCAGTTAGTTAGGTTCAGTGGTGTGGCTTAAGTAATGCAGATTGAATGCTATGCTCGTTCTAGTTAGTTATGTATGTGGTTCTATGAATTTTTTACTCCATTTTGTTTTTTGTTCTGAATTCTTTAGGCCTGTGTGGGCGAGTTTTAATTATTGTACTGCACAGGCAGGTAGAAGCCAGAAATCCATCAATTGTGTGCCCTGCTCTAGGAATTACATCGGCGATGCATATCTCTACACCTTCACCGACCAGCTTGCTCCCCATCGTGGCTTAGCTGAAATGTCTGACTCTGGTGAATTGTGCAAAGGGCTTACTGATGCTGTTGAAGTGCCTACACTCTCAGAACTGCACCGGCAACTGGTTGGTGAAGGTTCTCACCGTCGTCTAGTCTATTCTGTGAAATTTGGTGCCTGTCAAGATGCCATGGTTAATTTTCTTGATGGCTATGATGCCCATCTGGTGATAATTGAGAAGCTCCCGAATGGGGTGTTTGCTGACCCATTTGAGCTACAGCATTTTGTTGAACGCAAAGGTGAATTCTAACTCTGAGGAAGACTGCAACTGCATTTTTATTTGCATTCTGATAAGTTTTTCTTTAATCTTGCAGTTTTCCTTGACGTTGCTGTTTTCGGAGACACCAACCTTGAACTACCCTCAGCTCTATCCAACCGGTCAACTGTTGAGATTCATTTTGATCTCAAGCCAAGCACTTTAACAAACTGTAACATTGTAATAGACCTGCCTCTCCATGCTAGATACCTGGTAAGGTCCTATAGACTACCATTGGCAAACACTACTAATTTGAATTATTTGGCTCCTGCTACCTGTCATAGAGAACATCACTTGTTGCATTTTTGCTTGTAACCTACTAGCTATGGATAAGCTGTTATACTGAAAATTCTGTCTGCAAATCCAGCATCCAGGTTTTGCCTTATCAAATGAGAAATTGATGTGTATGAATGTTTTATAATATTCAACAACTTGGCGGTACTTAGTGGTACATGATTTCCATGATGGACATTAAATAGTGCATGCTGATAAATAAAAGCCTCCTATGTTGGGGCACATTGGTACACATAATAATAGTGGCATAATAATAGTGGATATATGCTTCCCTTCCTTTGACATGTTCTAGAACATGGGCCTAATAGATAGAGATAAACTGTCCTGCCACTTTAATAATTTCTGGTTAATTTTGCTTAAGCGTACAAATATTATCTGTCTATGGATTTATGCTACTTTTTTTTTTGAAAGGCGGATTTATGCAACTGTTATGGACCATCCCTCGTGCATGCTGCCTTAAAAATTTCCAAGAAATTTCAAGGAAAAAAATATATTTTTGGCTCTACTTAGAATTCTGATGGACTAGGTTCTGGAAAAAATAACTTCAGCTTTGTAGCCAGCCGGGAGACAGGAAATCAGAACTGGATGATTTGTACGAGTAACAAACTAAAAATAACTACTGTCATATAGTTGTGGTTTACATGTTCTGTGATGCTGCAAACATGCCTGATATGCACATGGTGTTCTGAAATTTAAAATACATTTCCTTCTTTATCTTGTTCAACTCCTCACAGGCGTATTTAGCACAATCAGTTGTCACTGAAGAAACTTTTGGTTGACTACTCACTTTGATGTTCAATTGCAGCCTCTTGATGCCAGTGGGCATGCAACGGTTGAGTTTGGCAGCCCAGATTTGCTCCTGCGCTACAGAAAAAAGGAAATCCGTTCTGGTTCCTGTTTGTGGGTGCTTAAGGATCTCGAAGCCGCACCCGTGGACAAAGCTGCGTGGCGGATACCCTGTGGAGATGAAGCCCATATAGGATTTGTTTCTATCGTTACCTTTCTCTCGGCTCTTGTTTGTTCCATGTCCGTTGTTCTAGCCGCTCTAGTTTTTTGATGTATTCGGCTCCAGGCAAAACTGGAATGAAGTAAAGAATGATGTTGGGAACCTTATATTCTTGTCGATCAAGCGATCTGCAGGGGAGCAAAAAATGCCGCAAATAAATGGTGTATAAATTTACACCCGCAGACGCTCCTCAATCAGATGGAGCTGTATGTAGTTGCAAAACAAAAATTAGAGAAAACAAAAGTAGAGATAGTGTATAGGAATTTACCTCAAACAGAGCAATGGACTCTGGTGCAGCACAGACAAGCACCAAAAGGGCTAGAGAAATCTGATTGAGGATGCTTTCGTTGTTTTGGTTGTTAATTGTCTCGAGCGGATGCTTTGCCGCCTTGATTTGTTGGCTGAGTGAATGCTTTGCCACTTGAGTTTTATGCATCCTTGATGATGGTGTATCTTTTAGCAGGTTCAGTTGCTTGGTCTTGTCTAGGTTTGGGGGTGGGTGTTCCCTCCTTTGTTGTTCTTGCTGTTCTTATTTTGGTGTTGGGGTCATCTGCCACTTGTTTGGTGGTGCGTTGTAATCGACTTAATAGCCTCTGCCTATTAAGGTTTGTATCGGTCGTACTGCTTTTCTTTTAATGAAATACGTGCTCAGGCACGTTCGCGAAAAAAAATATTTCACCTGCTAATTTACAACCAAGCTATAAAGCCAAATATCATAAAGAAATAAGCAATTCTAGTATTGTTCTCCGTACATGTGGAAAACGTAATACCAGTTGGATAATGGATTGATTTACCATGGCTAATTATCACTAGATTTGTTTTGGATACTCTGGTTTGGACTTTTTAACTGCTGCATGAAGAACTACTAAATAACGGGCCACGTACTATATCTACTTTAACCATGCACCCACATAGTTGTCAGTTACCACTTACCAATAAAAGCTACTTCAGAGAGACTCCACGCTTAAGAAGGAATAATACTATACTCCTTTCGTTCCAAATTGTAGGTCTTTTAGCAAATCTAGCTGCATAATTTTTGTTATATATCTAGACACAATGATTATCTAGGTTGCTCATGAGGTCGAAAGGTCTACTGAGGAAACTAACATTTTTGTGGCCCAAGGCAAATCCCAGAGCATCTAAATCTACTATTTTCATTATCATTTGCGCAAATTATTAGTTATTTATTTATTTATGCATTAAGTCTAGGAGTTGATTAAAAACTTACTTTTATGCACAATCCAACTTGTTTGTTAGGACATCTTTACCACTTGTTTAAAAATAATTAGTAATGTCCTATGCTTAGCCATGCTTAGATATGCAATACATCTGTGTAACTTTGGTTACTCGACAATCTATGGTTATAATGTTTACATACCTAGATCACGGAAATAGCCTGATTTGGAAATGTATACAGAAGCTTGGATGGAATCAAAAGGTGATCTTAGTTTCTGTAGTTCTGTCCACTGTAAATAAATGGTTAATGCCCGTTCATTGTTTTGACTGCTGATCAAGTGAGTTGACCTGGTTGCTTACTGGGATTGGGAAGCAGCAAGCCCAATAGGTTAGTTGGCTTTTTGATTGAAAATGTTCTTACCCGTGCTTAGTGTGTGGGAGAAAGGCGGGGGCGTAGCTTGAAACACACATGGTGATCTGGCTAGACGTGAGATCCCATGTGGGGGTGCGTTCGGGTTTGGGTAATTACGTTTTCAGTCTTTGGGTATAACAAATCAAAAGTTCGTTCGTACAGTCCAACCAACTGTGCGTAACTGGTGGTTAGGTATCTCCTGGAGGATGTAAATAATCGGTTTGTATCGCAATTTTCAGTTATGAATGCGCTTGATCATTGTTAAGCATCGCAGTGGAAACAAGTTGAATATGAAGTTTTTCCTTGATCTAATAATGTTGTATGATATTTTATACCACTTGATTGAGCAAAAAAAAATTATTCACTTATACTCATTAGGAAAGAACTAACCTATTTTTAAATAATAAAAAAATAAGGGTTCTACTTTAGTAAGCTTTTCACAAAATGTTGAGTATGCCGGTCTACTCAAAAGCTATGCATATTCCTTGAAGCCTTAATTATTTTATACTAGTTAGTCGGGTCAATCTTTCTCAGTACATTTGTACTCAGGGATCCTTTTTACCTGTTTTCAAAAGCGCGCAACAGTCTACCGAAGAAGAGATCCCGAAGAACTAGAACATTTATGGGTCTCCAGTGTTATTTTGTTTGGCCTTAGATGATTAATTACTTTATATAACAATATTGTCCCTGGCTTGTTTTAGTTTGAAACTCTTTAGAATGGTTTGATGCACTTAAGTTTGTTTCAACCTATGGTTACCTCTGAGTTATTGTAAAAAGGTAATGTTTGTTGATGATTTCCCATTGTGGAAGCGATCCTGATCTATGGCTGAGATAAAAGTTGTGAGTGGATGATTCGAGTTGCATTGGGGACACTTGAGGAAGTGCCGGATTTATATTTTCTTAAGTGCGTTTGTGGCTAATGACTGCTTTGGCAGTGATTAGGCGCACTTAAGCCCATTTAAATTGGACGGTTTCCCATAGATTTCCACTATATCACGTACGTGTGCAAAGAACACAACTATAAGATCGAGCTGACAGTGAAGTTCTTTCTCCTCGGGTTGTTGTGGGTGTTTAGTGTGTGAAGGAGTAATAGGCTAATAGCCAAAAAAAAAGCTTCCCTCGACAATCACTTTTCTAAAGCCATTTAAAATGTTGAGCAGCTATGATGCATCCTACTATAATTGCATTGTAAGCCTTGTTGCAAGTAAACTCCTTGGGGAGCCTCAGATGTAGCTCCATCGATCTCAGTAACATTTTTGGGTCTCTGGACAAAGAAGAAGAGTTTAGGGGAGGTGACCTTAAGGAACCATGCAGAATTCCAAATATCCTATCAAAATTGAGCAGTTGGACCATGAACCATCGAACAGAAAGCAATACACCTGAAATACCTGTCAAAGGTCAGCTCATCCTTGATCCTTCCACCTCATCCCTACGGCGGTCAACCAGTCGGCTCGGCTCGTGGCAGCTCGTTAATTAAGATACCGAGCTAAGCTAGCTCGGCTCGGCTCGATAAGGACACGAGCAAAAACTTCAGCTCGGCTAAGGTAGCAGCAGGGTGGTGCCTGCGTACCGCCTGTTGATGCCTTGCTCGATTGAAAAAAGAGGAGCTGAGAAGGAAGATAAAGGACTGGTGCTGATTTGATCGAGTGAAGAAGAAATTATAAAACAAACAGCGGATCGCTTGCATCTATCTCCAAATCCTGCCTGCTAGTATCTATCGATCTCGTATTGGAGAGAGAGAGAGAGAGAGAGAGAGAGAGAGAGAGAGAGGCGGCCGAGCAAGCAGCTATATTTCAAACCATTGGCATGAATACATTAATTATTTGGATTGATACCAGCTAGGTGAACATGACCTCCATTATTTGGATTTGTATGCGGCTGAGAGTTCATTAGTCAACCTTTCATTGCCAAATGGAGGGATGGCTGCGGTGGGCACTTGGGGTTACAACTTACAAGTGGGGCATACGCTTCTGCACTGCTCCATCGTTTTATAACAATCTGGTTCCGGCTTTTGATTCATACAGCAATAGCATACCCTAAAACCACGACACAACTTCGTGATGCAAAATATGAGTGTGATCTTGTTACCATGTGGTGTTGTGGAGTCAACCGTTGTAGCATTATTATTACTAGTATTAGTATGGCTACTTGTAGGAAAGGTAGGATGCGTATAATGTGGTCAATTGTATTGCAATGAGCCATTTGGGCGGTATATATAGGAGTACAAGGCTTGGAGGGCAAGGCACCTCCCCTAGAGATAAGGAAGGCTATCACGGGATTACATCAATCCTAAACTACCATATATGGAGTTGCCTAATATACTCTAACATCCCTCCGCAGTCGTAGCGGTAGCAACACGAACGGTCAGACTGGAGAACAATGGAGACATATCCCCCTGCAGTCGGAACGCCGGTGCGAAAGCTTTGACTAGAGACTCATGCAGATGATAGCCCTTTAGTGCCGTAGTAGCCGAGGTCGAGGTGGACGTGGTCGAAGCCGTGGAGGGGGCGCGGGTCGAAGCGTCGTCGAGTTGCTCGAGTGCGCAAACTCAGCAGCTTCTTGCCGAAGACAGCAGCAGGACAGTGCGGCGGATGACGATGGTAGACGACGCGGTTTGCGACTTAGGTCACGCTCAGGACAGGGGTGGTGACGGCGCAGGTTGCAGCAAGTGTCGCGCTCAGATCAGGGGTGGCGACGACGTCTTCCTTCAGGAACATCGGCGGCGATGTCCGCGCGAGAACGGCTGGAAGCGCGGAGGCGGATCGAGCGCCTGCTTGACGAAGACCGGCAGCGAGTGGCGCCACCGCCTGAAAAGGCGGTGACACCGGTAGGGTGGCTTGATCACGAACGTCGTCGCTGCAGCCTAGAGGGCGTAGCAACAACCTCGTCCTTCGGGAGGGTCGACGATGGATCGAAGACGAACGGCAGGGCGACGCAAACCGATCTTAGATCAAAAAAAAGGGAAAATCAGCAGCAGCATCAAGACGAACCTGCGGGTACAATCTCGGGTGCACCAAGTAATGCCCCCCTCAAACCTTATCCTCATCCGCCTGTTGGCCAGAGGACAAAGGAAGGGGCAAAAACAGAGGGGGCGAAACCCGAGCGGCCTCTGCTCCAGCTGCAGAGTGGACCGGCGGGCCCCGGGCTGCCCTAGCTGCTGCATCCTCGCGCACAAGGCGGTGGCGGAAGCAGCGCTGAGGATGAAGGGGACGCAGGCTTGACTGCGCGGAGGAGAGAGAGCTGGCGATGGAAGGCGGGAGAGGCAAAGCCCCTGGGCGCTGCGGCCCGGCGGCGACGTCGATCGGCGGTGCGGTGGCCCGCCGGCCCCGATGGCGCAGTGGCCTGGCGTCCCCGCGGTGGTCCTCCGCAGCCACGCACTCGCGCTCATGGCAGCGGTGTGGCGGCGCTGGTTGGAGTCGGGGCGCCTGGCCTGATGCGCGGGAGGGGCGGGCGGATCCGGATGCGGAGCCGAGAGGGAGGACGACGCGGAGGCATGCAGGCCCAGTGGCGCCCCCATGGCGATGTGGTACCCGACGGGGACGTCGAGCGGCGCCGCCATGGGGCGGCCAGGGAAGAGGTAGGTCTTTCTATTGTGCTTGATGACGACGGCGGCGCGGATCAGAGGGATCCGCGGCGCATCCTAGGAGGGCGCTTGTGACACCCTGGCCCAGGGCTTAATAGAATTAATAGGATACTCATACCAACAAGTTGCAACTTCTTTTCCGGAAGCCGGTCTCCAAAGAACTCCGAGGTTAAGCGTGCTTGGCTCGGAGAAATTTGGGGATGGGTGACCGACCGGGAAGTTCTTCCCGGGTGCGCACGAGTGAGGATAAAGTGTGCAGAAAAGACTGGTGTTGGTCTGTGAGAACAGTCTATGTCCTAGAAAGCAGCCAGATGTAAGCGGGCCCGGCCTCGGGGAGGCGGGACGTTACAGCGCTGCCCCCGGCGGAGATCAATCTCGATCTCCCCGGGGGCGCGCGGGTGCAACGGAAGTGGCGGTGCGGCTAGGGTTAGGATCTCGTAACCTAGGGCTAGGCCTGGAGGTCGATGTCGTCTTCGCCATGGTGGAAGGCGTCGGCGTCATCTTCCTTGGAGGGCGCGGCCGCGGCACGTTCGGCAGCAGCGCGCTCCTGCGCGGCACGGAGACGAGCGGCGGCGGCGTCGAGATCGGCCTGAACGGAGGCGGCCTCCCGCTCAGCTTCCTCGGCACGGGCCAGAGTAGCAGCTTGGGCTGCCTCGGCTGTGCGTGCTTCCTCGTCGCGTGCAGCGTCAGCGTCAGCAGCCGGTTTGGCGGCGTCATCGTCGCCAGAAGTCATAGCGCTAGGCCGGGCGGGCGCGCAAAGTGCAGCGCCGGCAGGCAGCGCAGAGGCGCGCTAGGAGCAGCGCCAGTGAGGTGGGGCGCGCGTACAGTGGCGCCAGCAGCGGAATGAGAAAGCCAGAGGTCTCGAGTTCGAATCCTGGCTGGCACAATTTAATAAATAAATTACTACCCACTCTAATATTCCACGTTTGCGGCCTGGGGGAGCCTGCACGTGAGAGGGAGTGTTGGAGTATAAGTGAATTGCCCATCTTTCCCCATCAGCTTAGATTTTTGGGTTGAACTGGTCGGTGCATGCAACTCAAGTTGGTATCAAAGCCAGGTCCCGGGTTCGAAACCCACCGGCCACGCATTTCTTCCGCTGCGCGATTTCCCCTGCGAGGTTCGCTGAGACCAGCAGCCAGCAGCCACAGGCGCGGCGCGGCTCGCTTGCCGTAGGGGGAATGTTGGTCCAGCGATAAAGCCCCCCCCTCTCCCGCACTCTAACACCTTGGTTTTAGGGTCAGAGTGGCTAGAGGGGGTGGTCTAAATCTACTATGTAGGTAGGTCCTTTTGCTTCCTACCTCGAGTAGCTGACGGCGACTTGCTGCAATAACCTTTTTTTTGTCTTAATCAGAAACACAATACATGCATGTATGTATCAATCATGAATTTAATGACAAGAAAAAAGATGGTATTACACTTACACTGTGCATTTGATGCAAAGAAGATGACAAACAAGAATATGGCCATTACATACACCAGCCTGTTGCAGCACCTGCTCCCCATATTGGATCACTATGGACAACTAAGATAAGATGTATGAGGGTTATATAGTAGGATAAATTGAATAAAAAACAGTGGCTTTGTGTTTTACAGCTTTATAGAGCAAGAGTTGGATATATATATATAGGCAGAAAAAAAGGATGCCAGCCGTCCTTATTAAATTTCTTTAGCTGTAAATGTGTAGATACGCACTGCTGAAATGTGTCAGATAATCTGCCTTACTTAATTTCCATAAATTCCAAATCATGTGAGATCCCGTAGTAAGATCTACAATATAATTGTGATTTCCTTAGCTCACTTTATAAATGAGGACTTTGTATGAGAGAAGGGGTACGCATGGCATTTTAGGAAACAAAATCTGCTGACAATATTTTGTGGGCCGACGGTAGCTAACCGTAACAAAGGTAACCACGTGGAGAAAACATTAAACAAATGGCAAATAATAAAAGGTTTTCTATATGACCAATAAAGTACCATATTATTTTCGATGGAAAATAAGAAATTTATCTCTAGATTGTAAGGGGACTCACTTCTTGTTCCTCTACCTCTATCTTTTTTTTTCTTCTTCTTCCTCGCTTCCTACTCCTTTATGTGAACCTATCCTGTGTCATGCCTTTGGTATACATGTGTAGCACATTGAGAAACAAACCAACAATTGAGGACATATCTTGAGCAAAATAGGCGTATCACATGTTTAATGATACTTTAATATTATAAAAAATTGGCACCAATACATTATTTTGATTGATAACATACTATTTTAACATGGGCGGCCTCTTATTTGTACATGTGTGCCACTCAAATTTGTAATTCTTTAAAATTTGACATTTTTAGTATGTAATAAACTGATTTATTTTCTTTATTTAACTAGATAGAAATAATCTTTTTTAGTGTAAACTAGCTGGAAATAATTAAAAAGAATCTGATTTAAGATTTAAATAAAATCAACCCATGAGTATGTGTTGCATTTGAAGTGTTAACTATCCAAATAACAACCTCTTTCAGACTTTAAAATATTCAATTTCAATTTGGATAAAAACCCAAACTACCAAAAATGTGCCAAATAAATAACAAACCTATTCCTAATTACTAAATGAGCCTGGGCCGAATTCTTCTAAGCCCAGCCCACTAACTGCTGAAATGTGTCAAACAATCTCCCTTACTTAATTTCCATAAATTCCAAATCATGTTAGATCCCGTAGTAAGATCGACAATATAATTGTGATTTCCTTAGCTGACTTTATAAATGAGGACTTTGAGGTGTATAGAGTTGCAAAACAAAAGGCGGAGAAAACAAAAGTAGAGATGGTGTATAGGAATTTACCTCAAACAGAGCAATGGAACCTGGTGCAGCACAGAGGAGCACCAAAAGGGCCTAGAGAAGTCTGGCGTGCGAATCACCGTCCCTCTCAGCTGCGACGTTGGTTATTCATTTGACTAACAACACAATTTACTCAGTTTCGACGCACGAGTGAATGTATTCATCTATCAATCTCTGTTTCTTCAGGTTTATGCAGAAACAGCATAACCCGCACATGGACATGGTTGGATTTGGTCTTGTGTTGTAATTCTAGGAAAGATAAATACAAACAAACATTTGATGCGACTACCAACTGCATGGCAACGCAGTCCGTGGCATTTTATTGGTTGATGCGTCCTGGTTTCTTTGGGGTTAGCAGAACTTTCTTGCCATGTAGCCAGCATCTCAAGAACATCCACAAAGGTTTTTTCATCTCAACTCATTTTTTTCTCTCCCACCTTTTAGATACAGTCACCTAATCCGGAAAGGATTTTTTTTCTGAAGCCTGCTTTATAGATTATTGTGGGAAGTTTCCATGCAGACCGCAGCTTTGAACTTAATTTGTACTAAGTGCGTTCTCAGGGCGTGCGTGTGTAGTTGTTGCAGCCAACGACGCTGCCAGACTTGACAGAGATCACCCGGTGGACTTGGAGATGTCGCCACAGCAACGGATCACTGGTGCTTCGCTACTAGCTATGGGGAGATTAGCAATGTTACTAGCTTCGCTAATCGACAGGATCACTCACTACACATATATGTATGTAATTATAGATTATTGACCGTTCGCCTCCGATCGGCAGCATGGAGAAGATCATTGGTGCCGTACTCAATAAGATCAAGCTGCGCCACCAAGACGGAGACCATAAGGAAGATGGAGAACATGGAGAATCTAGGGCACAGCAACAAGGAGGCCTACGAGCGCATCATGAGACACTTCGGGACGCTCCAGAACACTCTTGTGTACGATTCAGAAGTGGGCACCCTTGCGTACGGCGGCTCCCAACAGCGTGGTGCTCCTCCGCGCCCACGGGTGGTTAAAGGTAATTACTTGATCTCCACATCACTAAATTTTCAGTGTTTAATTATACTCTTCACTAATTACCACTTGGCTTTGTTTCTTCAGAGATTGCATGGTTGCATAGTCATGAAACTGTATTAAACTATGTCAGTATCTCTTCGACAGGCTTCACACAGTTCAGTTTATCCGAGCTGAAGGCCGCGACAAATGATTTCTCAAAGAAGAAACGCACTGAAAAAGGTGGCTTTTGCCATGTCTACAAGGTACTCCCTCCCTTCCAAACTATAGGTTGTTTGACCTTTTTTAATACATCGTTTTTGCTATGTATCTAGACATAGCATATATCCAAATACATGACAAATGATAGCTCAATGAGTGATTTACATGTTTGATATTTTTGCTCTCCATAGCATTCTATAGTATTGGAATCAAACAGGTAGATTTTTTTTTATTGATCTTTGGTTCAGAACAACTACGCAGGTGAAGTGCAGCTTATGGCTAATGCTGTTGTTGATCCTTAGAGATAAACAAATTGAGGCTCAGAAGCTTTACTTATTTTGAGAATTTCTACGTTCCCCAGGATAATCTTGATTCTAGGATTTTTGTGGTGCCTTGGACACTAGCTGCTGTTCTTGTATATTTTATAATAAGATGTCACGAACCCATCATTTGACTTTGTGTTCATTACTTTTTAGGGTCGACTGCATGACGGGCGTGTGGTTGCCATCAAGCAAGTACGCAACCCTCCATCACGTGATGAGAAACACATATACAATGAAGTTAACATTGTCTCAGATATTAAGCACAAAAATATAGTAAGATGTCTGGGATACTGTCATGAAATCAAAGTGGCTTTGGTTTGCTCGGATGATGAATACATTGGAGATAAACAACCGACTTATTGTTTCGTCGAAGAATACATGCGAAATGGGAGCATGTACGACTTTATTACTCAAGGTAGTATACGCATTGCTGTCAAAATACAAATTACAGTTCACCGCCTGAAAACAATGCATCTCTTAACCCTTTGTAAATCTATTTGTCTCTTGTCTAATAGTTACCCGTACATGGCTATATGCATCTTTCGTAATTTGCAGGCAATGTTAAGTGGTCCACTCGCTTCCAAATAATTAAAGGGATTGCACGAGGCATACACTACCTACATAAGCAACGCATTGTCCATTTGGATCTGAAGCATAGGAACATTATCTTGGATTGTAACATGAACCCTAAGATTAGTGATTTTGGGACAGCTAAAAGGTTGGGCCATGATGATGAGATCACTAGCAACAGTGAGATAATTGGTACACCGTAAGATTCTAAAATACTCCCTCTGATTTCAAATCTAGGTATTCTACTAGATTTGCCATGTTAAATACCTTCATAATATATAGCCATCTATTTAAAATAATTTTACAAAAATTGCAAGCCATGTCATATTGGAGGAATGGAGACTCTGTCGTTGTCCTGAACATTTAGTTCAATGGGTAAGCATTGCTCGTTATATAACATTTATGTTTGTGATATCAATTTACAAGTCATAATAACATATATATGACTGGAGTTAATTTCAGGCTTGGACGGTTCGGCAGGAAGCTGGACGAATGGAGGCGTTGTCTGATCCATCACTTTGTGACGAGTCTCAGCTAATGGAGGCCAAGATGTGCATGGAGGTAGGATTGATGTGCACTCAGCTTGATCGGAATGATCGACCCACCATGGCAGATGTTCTTGCGATGCTAAATAGGAGGAAAGAGTTGCCAGACCCAAAGAAACCAGCAGGCACATCTGGCCCAGGAAAGGGCCGGAGAAATCAGACGGGTGCTAGGGTGCTTCAGAAGGGTCCTGAAAACTCGTCAGCGAGAAGATCTCGAGCTCCGCATCATCGCCAACACAACAATCCAGCAAGAGATGATGAAGTGGAGCCGTATGCTAGTTCGCCGGAGACAGCAGGATCGGAGGCGGACGCAATCTCTCCCTTGGAATCTCCCTTATTGCCTGCAAGTTCGGTGAACCAGATTGAGAAAGTTAGGAGAGCTGGAGAAGGTTATGGTCATAAGCACAGAGAACCGATGAATTCACAGCTTGATCAGGGGAATAAGAAGATTCAGAAAAATGTGAGACATAGGTCGACCAATGGAGAGGGAGGACAAATTCAAAATGTGGTGACCTCTGCAAAATTTTCCGCAGACGACATTGACCGTAGCAGAAAATGGAATTCAATGGAGCAGGACAGAGATCAATGGGGGAGGGGAAAGAAGCCAACCTCAAAACAAGAAAATCGCAACACATGGGGAAGGGGTCGCGGTGTCAGACGGAGTCGTGGCGGTGACCAAGGTGGTGGCAGATGGAGATCACCTAGCTGCTTCGACGAGGGAGATCAATACCAAAATCAGGGTTCCAGATTCAACCAGAGGGGGCCTTCTCCAGCTTCTCGTCGGCCTATGCACCAGCAGGCAAGGAGCCAACAACCTCAAGCTCAGGCACAAACTCAAGGCAACCAGATGCGAGCTTCTTCAGCTGAAAAAATAAGTACTGCTGTGATGAATGCGGGGGGAGGGGGGGGGGGGATTTGAGAGAGGAAAATCCAGTAATGCTACCGAGAAACTGACTCAACCTAAATACAGATTGTGTTTTATCTGCAGCAAAGAGGATCATCAGGAGGAATGTCCTGTCAGAAAATGTGGCCACCGGTATGCTACATATGTAGGATCTGCAGCCAATGGGCTAGGTTTCTACAATATTGAAGTTCCTGAAGTGCATGAACCACAACTGATTGATCTCAGAAACTGTGGGAAACTTTTTATAGAAACTGGCGAGATAACCATGGAAGAATTAAAGTGGGAACTTGCTAGCACTTTCAATGCCGCCAATTGGCCATGGCAAATAAGACAACTTGATGAATGGTGTTACTTAGTGAGATTTCCTCCAAACAAGAAAGTGGTAGACTTGGCAGACTTTGTATCTTTCAATCTACGTAAAGAAGGTGTTTCAGTGAGAGTTCAAGTGTGGAACGGAGATCTTGAACCTTACTGTGAGCTAAAAGAGACATGGGTTCAACTGAGAGGGATCCCTCCTAAATGGTGTACCTGGGAAGTATTACATCAGTTTGCTTCATGCTATGGGCTGCTTTTAGATGTGGATTGGGAAGGAGTGATCCAGAGCTTTGGTGAGGTGGTTAGAGTCAAGATTTCTTGCAGAGACTGCACGGACATTCCTAGACAAAGACTATTTGGTATGGATGGCAAACTATATCTACTAACGGTTACCATAGAATCTCCTATAGCTGCTGTACAGAATGGCATGGGAACAATCAACAATGATGATGAAACAGATGAATGCGGACCAGATGTACAGCACATCGAAGATTTGATGGACACTTTTCAGAAGAACTTACAAGATATTGCAAACAGAGAGTGCGACTGTTACTATAGCTGATTGAAATTTTGAAATATGTTAGATGTATTGATTGTTTTTAGTACTATAATGGAACAATTCGTTTTTTTCCCTGTAATTTTGGAGTTCAGACCTGCATTTCATGTCTTTAAGAAGCTTCAAATAATATATGAGCGTAAATCGTGATTGACTGAACTTTGAAACTTGGTATGTAGCCATGTAGGCTACATTGGAAAAGTAAATACATGGAAATGCTTTCATGATTTTCAGATGATACAGTTACTTCCATTTTCAAAGAAAGAGACTGTTATATTAGAAATACAGGAACAATTGGATGAATTGCAAGAAAAAAAAGATCTATAGAGGGTAATATTGATATTGGACCTACTATTCATCAAATTGAACAGCATGGAGTAATACCTCAATCCGATGAAAGCACTGGAAAACAGATATAGTGCAAAAGCAAAGACTGATAAAAGCAGAGATTACACATTGCAACTTACCTCAGAGCACTAGAACCTGGTGCCCCATCATTGTGTCAGAAACCCAAAAGGGCCCAGAGAAATCTGACCCATGAATCACCATCTCCTCTGACCATCACGGACATGGTTTTCCTGGTGACTGTGGCCTGAAGTAGCCGGGTGATGCAAACCTGTACGAGATTGTTCAGCTCTTCGGCATACAGCATGGCACTGGCACTGCATAATCCTTGTCGATTCAGAATTCCAACGAGGCCGAGCTATGCAAGAGAGGCAGCGGCCCCCTCGACTACACATGCTCCGATTTGAGCACGGCGCCTGAAAATGTGTCGCGCTCAGCCGTCCCCATCCAATTTGCACCTAAGAAGCATTTCCACGAACACCTAGCGGCCGTCTGAGATGGGCGAGAAACATCAGGCCCCACGCCGTCTCGTCTCTCGTGGGTAGCCGCAGTAGCTGGCTCTGGATTGCTGATGGAAAACACAGCAGCGCACCGTCTCCGGCTGCAGGCGAAGCACCGGCTGGCTGCCGGCCGCGGCGAACATCTGGGCCCGGACAGCGGACGAAGCTCTGGGACGCCACGCGACGGCCGCCGCCCTGGCCACAGGGCTCCTCGCTTGCTGACGAGCTGTTCCGCTCGAATCACAGAGAGCTCGCTGATGCTAGGTACTGGATGGATGGGATAACGCTAGGCGCTGCCGGCGGACGGGCTCGCAGGATGGCAGCGGTCGACGGGTGGGAGAACAAGCCAACCCCTTCCGGGGTGCTATATTGAAAATACAGGGTGGTAATTACAAATATTAGGATCGCGATTATTAGTCTCGATCCAAATAAAGGGGCTGGGTCTATACGTAAATATTTGAATCGTGATTATTAACTGCAATCCAATCGAGAGGGTATTTTGAAAATATAACGATGGAACTCAGGGGTCTTTGCGAATACCCCGGGACTCCTGCAGCTTCTCCGCCTCATGCCGCAGCTTGCCTGTGTTGGTGAATGGTCCAATGGAGATGGGATTTGTTTGCTGAATTGTTAAACTAGTGCCGAATGAAGATGTTGATGCTTCTTTTGTCATAAATTCATTTATTTTATGAACGCACTATCATTTACGTATGATTATGTAGAATATAAGAATGGTATGAATTTTAACGTGTAGCTGCCTTGATGGCATTGAACAATATTTTGCCACCGTCTGGGTTTATCCTTAGGTTGCTTAGCGATCATCTTGGACCGATGGCACAAGCTGCATTCAGGGAGGTACACTTGCTATGCCAGACATACGCCTACATGATCATTCAGTCCCGTAATCCCGTTTAGTGATGCTATGGTATATTTTTTTTTCCTTCTTCTGGCCTACCTCTACAAAGATGCAGAATGAAATTTCCGGTTCAGAATTCTGATAAGACTGGGCTATGCAAGAGAGGCGGCGGCGGGCTCCTCGACTACACATCCTCCAATCTTAACACGGCGCCTAAAAATGTGGTGCACTCATCCATCCCCTGGCCAACTATATATTCTTTTTATTTTTTTGAAGTTAAAACTCAAAATATAAAGGCCAGCTATTCTTTTTATTTTTTTATAACAGCCACAGCCTTCTTAATTGTATACATAATTTTGATAAACAAAGAATAGTACATGTTCAGTATGGCTAATGGGGATATTCGCTTGGCAGAAATAGAAAAAACACCCGTGCTTAGTAGAAACCAAACAATTACACACTTTATTTCACAATAAAAGCCAATTTTCTCGTATCTATGTAACATACTTTTCATTCTACCCCGGTGTTTTCTCGACAATACAAACACTATCTACGCTGCGAAAATAACGCAAAATTTGTCATACATTTGTAACATGATTTCCATTTTATTATCTCCTATTATGCGTTGCGTAATAACCAATACATATTTGCAATGGTGTGACAGCTAGATAGCCCATTACATGAGGTAATATCTAAAATTCATATTACCACGAGTGATGCCAAAATGATATTACCCACTCTTATTTTATCAGTGTATGTCCGATACGATCTAAGCCATCCATTTTATTTGGTTATGTCTATGGTATCAACACACAATAGTCAACTTTATTATTTATATAATCATTTGCCACGCACCAACTGTCACATAGTTGTAATCCATAAATAACTAAGAAAAAATATATCAATCTTTATAAATAACTGTCAAAATATAAAGTAGATAATTATCTATAATTATATATAACTATTAAAATATACAACTAAATGATCATCAGTGTAACTTTAACTTGACTGGCCATGCCTATAACAAAATATCATTTTAAGTAGAAGATGTACTCCCTCGGGTCATTAATACATATGTTTTGGACAAAAAAAGGAAATCAAAACTAGTTCATTTTTCCAAAATTAGTGACATGAGAGAGTATATTACATTATATAAAATATTTTTTTATGATGAATATAATAATATTCATTTTATGTCCTATAAAGATGCTTCTATAGTTGCCCCTACTTCATGGCATAACTCCCTTTTTCACTTTATTTGCACATAGGTACAATGGTGGAAAAAAGGTCAATCTCATAATAAGACTTTAAAGTAGAGAAAGTTATACTCTCTCACAGAATATTATTGAATCAACCGAAATCAGTCAGCTTATTAGACCAGCCGAATAACTTCACTATAGATACAGCCTACCGCGGTAATCTAAATTAACTAATATTCGGACACTAGCATGTATGCAGGTCTACTGATATAATATGGCTAATTCTCTATCTAGCTAATGGACACAACAGAAATAGCAAATCATACATATTTAAAAATATATCTGTTTCATGATATGGTAACAATATGGTTATTTTATATATCATGAAATAATTATATAATTAATAAATAATCTTATTTAGGTGAGTAACGTTGTTTTTACCTCTTATTTCTTACTACACTCCATACTTGCTAAACAAGGTGTAAATTTTATTTTTTTGGTAATTTCTGGATAGATTGTTACTTGATGATAGATAATTGTTTTCATACTTGCTACATGTCACCATATACACTCCTTTCATTTTTTTATTTTTCTGTGTCCTTTAGTCTTTTTAGCTATGCTACCAAAAATCAAATACAAAGGGATAGATCTTAATAAGCATCACCATGATAGAAAAATAGTGCACGCGCACTTGGAATACTGACAATATGCCTAATTTCCAATTTTGGTAGAAACAATTGATCGCACATGTTGCAGAATAACGCTAATTTTAACATATCTTTACAACGTTGGCAACAACCTATTACGCGCTATGTCTTCAATTAATGTTTGTTTCTTTCACGTGTTACTAAGTGGTTTTGTCGTTAATCAATCATACGTTACAGAATATAATCATGTCAGGGATTGATTTTACTCTCCGGTTGCACGGTTGGACAGGTCATTGGAAACGGTAACTGCTTTATGAATGCCTACTTTTTATCTGCTTAAGCCACGTACGACTTAAAACCGCTGGATGTCGTTGAATCTTCAATCAATGTTTCTTTCTTTCACGTGTTACCGAGTGATTTTGTCATTAATCAATCGTACGTTACAGAATATAATCGTGTCAGAGATTTTATTTTACTTTTCGATTGCACGGTTGGACAGTTCAGTTTTGTTAACGCCCACTTTTTGTCCGCATAAGCCACTTACAACTTAAAACCGCCGGATACCGTTGAATCTTTCTGCGCTATTCGTACCCATCATCACCTTTATTCTTCGGTGTGAGCCATCAGTCATCAACGTGTCACATAATAGTAATCTAACACTACCATAAATCTCTAGTTTAAAAATGTACATATAACATTGTTACAAATCACTGCCAAAATGACTGCCAAAATATGCCATTATAAATAACTCCGGTGTACGGAGTAGCCACAGGACGAGCGAGGCGAGCTGAGCCTACGGAGAGGGAAGGGGGGCTAAACCTAAACCCGATCCGATTATTCAACAGCCAGCCTCCCCGACTCCATTCCACCACACCTCCCCCCCTCCCCCCCCCCTCCGACTCGACTAGGGCGCCCGCCCACGTCGCCGCCCCCCTCCACCGCCTCCGCCACCGCCGACGAGCGGGAGGGAGGACGGTGCTCTCGATCTCCGCGCGGGCCGCGGGGGACGCACGCACGACGCGAGGGGCGGCCTCCCCGGTGGGGGAGTCAGATCCGAGCTGAATCGGGGGATTTCCGGGGCAGGTGAGCATTGCGGCGCGGTCCCTCCCCGATCTAGTTGGGCGGCGGGGATGAAGGTGCCGTCGGTCCGGTGGGCGGGGAGTCCCGCGCGGGACGGTTCCGGCGTGCGCTTGGATTGGATTGAAATGGATTGGGTTGGGTTGGCTGGGTCCGGCTCCAGACTTCCAGTCAATTCGCGTTCCCGTCGTGGCAGTCTTGGGAGGGAGCTGCAGTTTTTCTTTTCTTGCGTATACGAAAATAATCCGGCTTCGATGTATATACTTGCGAAGGCCGACAGTCCTTGCGGCACTGGATTATTATTGCTTTGGGATTAGTGTCGTTACTTTAGCTGGGAACCAGAGGTTGTACGGGTTAAGAATGGTGTTCCTGGGATCCGGACATGATTCCATACTATGTGATATGCTATTTTCATTTCAGTTGTGTCTGGAAAACCCATTTGATTCCAGTGGTTCAATCACTATTTCTATTTTCTGCAATGCCTGTTTCGTACCATGCACGCTTTTGCCGCCGTTAGGCATGGGATTCACGAGGCACGAATTCTACAAACCGACTAGCTAGCAATTGTCTGTACTGTCTATAAACTTTCTGTCTTTGTAGTTTGTAACATCTTGTTTAGCGTCACCTTTGGATATCTCTTTTTGTATTTCTGGTTGTCTACTGAAACTAGGACTTATGATTTTAGTTTCTTGACAAGTGCAGGAAGGAAAAGGGCGAGTGTGAAATAGCTGCGCTTCTTCAGGTCATAGAATAATGGCTGGCACTTTGACTGAGGACAATGCTGGGGATGGTAGATCCTCATCAACTGAAGAGATGCCAAGTGATCAACAGAGCCATTCTGGGGATTCTTTAGCTGAATGGAGGTCAAGTGAGCAAGTTGAGAATGGGACACCATCCACCTCACCAGCGTACTCAGACACTGATGATGACGATTGTGGTATTTTGCCAAACTCTTCTAACATCTGTTTGTATTTTTTGCTTTGCAAATGCTTTAAGCTAAGTATTTATAATCTTTCCTTCTGATATTACCGTCCTATGTGGACCAGCTAGATCTCTTCATTTTTAATTGCACTGTTCCATAAAAGGGTCTCAACTCTCAACTAATTGGGTTCAGTACTACGCAATCCATGCACATGATTCATCGCAGACTTAGATGCTTATTTTTTTTTCGGGGAGTTTAGTCGGTCACTGCAGTTATTTGGGTTAGTTATGTTAGGCTTAGGATAGTTAACTGCTTGCTGAACCTGGACCATGGAAATAAGTTACAGCGAACTGTAGGACTATGTATGTTACATGCTGAACAAGCGCTTCAACACCCCTTCCCAATTTTTTTCCTTAAAAAGAAAAAATGGTTAGCACTTAAGACAAAAAAAAAATGATCAGCACCATGCTGAGGACATAAGTTAGAATCCCGGGTGCTACCCTCTCTTGAGACAAACATGGAGTTGTCCCCTGCCATTTCAACTTAAGGGATGTAACAACATTAGGCACATTTTCCCTATACAAAAGGGAAAAAAAATTCTAGGTAAGCTTAGCTAGGGACTATTTGAAACAAAACAAAGCTAATGACAAGCTGAGGTTAATCTGTTTTACTTATGACAATCTGCTATTGGGAGCTGCATATTTCTTACGTGAGAGATGTTGTGGCACACACCATTAAACCTGGCGTAATCTACCCACATTATGCTTCATCCATTACTTCCCCACACATGGTTACTGCTCCTACCACAAATCATGGCTGCTTGGGAGGTCATACACTTCATACTGCTTGCTAGTTCTGTTGCATTCAAATCATTGAGGATTGCAGTTTACTGTTCTAAAAGGCTGTTACCTAGGCGGTGCTTATTTTAAAAAAGATGTACTTATATTAACTATGTGGCCTTTTTATGCGTTGACATCACTGAGTTGGACATGTTATTTCATTTTTTTTTCTTGGATCGCCTTGTAATTAAGATGAGATGATTAATGTCTTAGCCTTTAGATTCTAGTGGGTTACATGATTCTTGTAAGCTTGATTTACATGATGAACAATTCAATCATTCCTCTTATTAAAAGGTTCTGGTATGAATTGGTGCCTCACCTGTTGATTCTTTTGTCTTGTATAGGACCAAGGCCTTCTGAACTTTATGGGAAGTTTACATGGAGAATTGATAATTTCTCTCAAATCAACAAGAGAGAGCTAAGGAGTAATTCCTTTGATGTTGGCGGATTTAAGTGGTACAGTCTTTGTATGGGCATTTATTGGACACACTATTTCCTTTTTTATACTTTGTTCTACTGCAAACATATTTCTATTGTGCTGTATCTTTGCTTCTTACTTGCCTGCTAGGTATGATTTGGCTGTTAGTTTCCAGTGATTTTGGAATGATTTCTATTATGTAGAAAAGGTGTTGACACAAATGAATCTGTTGAAACAGCACAAGGTGCACTATTTTCATGTTTTATTTGAACTGCAAATTCTCAATGGTGGCCATTCAAAAGGTGATTTGAGAGTTGAAAAGCGACTATAATATTAACTATGGATGACCTTGTGTTATTAGGTATCATAGTGACCTTGCATCCTTCAACAGTTGAACTTACTGGTAGCAGATCAATTTAGTGTTTTTTTTTGTTCTGCTTGACCGTGGTGATGTGTACTTTCGCCAGCAAATAGTAATACCTGCTTTTATTGCCCTGGAGAAGAAAGACTATTGTTAACATTTGCAAGTAAATATTTTTCACTATCAGTATCCAATTCCCTTAGCATGTTCCCTATGCAAATACTTATTGGTTCACTGATGCCAAGGTTGCTTATTTTCTGGAGTCTGTAGCATACTGTGAAAGTGAGAAGGAAGATGTCGGTCTTTCTCCTATGATTTATTCAAGAATGAATAAGGACTTGAGCAGTTTTTTTTTGGTTTTGTTTCTTATGTCCTTTTCAATCTGATATGTTTAATTATCTTTAGACTTATATGCTCATGCCATTTTCTTCTGCATCATGTCTTGAGATCTGTTAATTGGTTTTCAGGTATATCTTAATTTATCCACAAGGATGTGATGTTTGCAATCACCTCTCTCTCTTTCTTTGTGTTGCGAACCATGATAAACTACTCCCAGGTAGATGCATAGATGGATGCATTGTGATTTACACACTTCACTTCATGACTATCAGGGTCTTCAATATTATTTGCTTTTGTTCAGGGTGGAGTCACTTCGCACAATTTACAATAGCTGTAATTAATAGAGACCCTAAGAAATCCAAGTATTCTGGTGAGTTCGATGAACTACTATATGGTTTGGCTAGTGCCTAGAGCTAAACTAGCAAGTTTTTGCTTGGCTTCTGCAATTTGAGTCTAAAGAAAGTAGTATTTCAGATACACTACATCGATTTTGGAAGAAGGAACATGATTGGGGGTGGAAAAAGTTTATGGAGCTATCAAAATTAAATGATGGCTTTGTTGTTGAGGATGTTCTTACTATCAAAGCTCAAGTTCAAGTTATCAGGTATCTGTTTTCTAGAGTACTCTATTTTCTATGAGTTGTACATTTTAATGCTACCATCAGTTATTTGCAAGTGGCTAGTATCTGTTACTTTGCATAACCATTTCTGCTTCTGCATTCTAATATTTGAGGGAGAAGGCAGACCGTCCATTTCGTTGCCTTGATGGACAGTACCGAAGGGAACTAATTAGGGTTTATCTGTCAAATGTGGAACAAATTTGTCGACGCTTTATTGATGAAAGAAGAGGCAAGCTTAGCAGGTTGATTGAGGATAAAATGAGGTGGTCCAGGTTAGATAGACCTCCAGAAATGGGACATTAGTATTCTACGATAAGGCTCATTTCCAATACCTTATTTTAATATTTGTTCTTGGTGACTTGCAGTTTCAGTGCATTCTGGCTAGCAATGGATCCAACTGTGCGGCGACACATGACAAGGGAAAAGACTGACACTATATTGAAAGTTCTAGTGAAGCACTTCTTTATAGAGAAAGAAGTTACGTCAACCTTGGTAATTGACTCACTATATAGCGGACTGAAGGCTCTTGAATACCAGAGTAAGAATAAAAAGGGGATACCTAAACTAACAGAAACAGACACTCGAAGCACTCCAATAGTACTTATTGATCAGGACATGTTTGTTTTGGCTGATGATGTGATACTTTTGCTTGAGAGAGCTGCAGTGGACACACTGCCGCATCAACCATTGCCTACAAAAGATGATAAAAGTTCACAGAACCGCACAAAGGTATGCATGTTTCTCTTTGAAAAACAGTTAGACATTGGTTTGAAATGTTAGATTCATCCTAGAAGATTTCATATTTAACATTAAAATGAGATTTGTTTTTAGACTTTACTCAATACTAAATTCAAAGTTACTTTCACAAAATGAATATTCCTCTGTAATAATGCTTTACAGTAAGGCTAGGACTTAAAGAGTCCTAGGACTTAGTCCTATGACTAACATCTTAGTCAGTACACAGTTTGTCTTCATGTACTTTATTCTTCTGATACGAATGGATCCTTAACTAATGTTCTTATTATAGGATGGCAACTCAGGTGAGGAGTTTAACAAAGATTCTATTGAGCGTGATGATAGACGGCTTATAGAGCTAGGCTGGAAGACATTGGAGCTTTTTGCCTTAGCTCATATATTCAGGTAAGCAAATTTTTAAGTTCAATGCTATTTTGCTCGACAAGTGCATAGCAAGGGTCAACAACATGAATTGTGCTTCCCAGGGCTTTTCATGCTTATTTAATATGTTATCACATCACTGCAGAAGTGTTATCTCCCATTTGTGGGATGCTAGACGTTTTTTTTTTCAGGTTTTGATGAATGTGTGTTAAAATTCCTTTACTTGGAAAAACATATATGTTCGGATGAAATCTTTATTTAAATCAATTATGCACTTACGTTACTCATCTTAATGTAATGTCTTGAAACAGCCGAATAGAAGTGGCATACCAAGAGGCGGTGGCTTTGAAACGCCAAGAGGAGCTCATTCGTGAAGAAGAAGCTGCTTGGCTAGCTGAAATTGAACTTAAGGCAAAGCGTAGTGCTGCTGAAAAGGAAAAGCGTGCTAAGAAAAAGCAGGTTAATATCTAATGAAAACTCTCCTATTCTAGTTCCTTTCTTGCTTGTTTCATATGTTTGTTATAGTTGAGATGAGAAACTGTGTTGTCCTTGGTCCTCACTGCTGCTGCTGTATTTTTACTTGATAATTGGAATAATTTTGTGGTATCCTCTTTGTTCTTATTGAGGATTTCTATAATGTTAATGTACCTCTGTTCTCCAGGCAAAACAGAAGAAAAACAGTCGGAAAAATAATAAAGGGAAAAATGGCAAGTCTGACATCAACAAGGAAATACTTATGGACAGCAGTCCATCTGATGATAGGATCCTGGACGATTTCTCTGGACAAGCAGAAGAAATGTCCTCAAATGCTGACAACCCTGAAGAAGTCTCTGATATATCTGACAACAGAGATGATAATTCAGATGCACTTCATGTTGATATTGAAGACCGTGAATCTAGCCCTGTTAATTGGGAGACAGATGCTTCAGAAACTCAAGCTACTGTGCCTAGAAGTGGTGAGGTGCAAAATGACCAAGCAGGGAAGCGGATCTCTTTTGTGGATGATAGCTCATCAACTTGTTCATCAGACTCAGTTCCCTCGGTTATCTTGAATGGATCATCCACAGGAGGTGCCTGGACAAATGTCAGATCCTCATCCAATAGGTATGCTTTTATGAGTATTTTCCCCCTATCTTACTGTTACTTGGTATTTATCTTGCTGTATTGTGATTCAGGGGAAACAACAGGAGGAATAAGGATGCTGATCCACGAGCAGGATTTGCACAAGGTGGACCAAACTCAGGGTATAATGGTTTTATAGGATCTGGCAGCAGTGCTTCCGGCAACTCCAAGGACAACAGACATGAATCTGAGGTACATGACTTTCTTGGATGTCTCAGATAATATAGACCTGCAAACCTTTTACTTAAGATGCGCAATGTATTCATTGGGAAATGCACCATTAAGCATTCCATTTTAAGATCAAGTTGTGTTAAAAAAATCCTTCTCTTGATCTTTTACCAATCCTTTTGTGTGTTCCACTTGATTGAATAATCGGAAAAATTAATTCGTTGCAGGATGATAAAGTTGTCTTGCAGAGGAAGCAACATGCACAACGTCATGTTGATGTCATGAGCCCCTCCAAGTCAAGAATGGCGGAGTCTTCCTTTTCTTCTGTGAGCCCTGTTAAGAAGCAACCTAACTTATCCCAGCAACCAAAATTTTCACTAGAAAGCACCAATAGTTTGAATAACCGTGCAAGCCAAGTTTCGGGTGCTGTGACTTCCACTGCAATAGCAAGTGTCACTTCAACTCCGGCAGCTCAGATACTATCAAATAAAGGGCCTCTGTCCAGTCTTGCGACCCACAATGAGAAGTCAGTTCCAATTGCAAGTAGACCCTTGCAGGTGCCTGTACAATCCAAATCTGAAGCGCAGAAAAAGGCTCCCCTGGATGGCAGTGCAACAACCCAGGCTGTTGCTGTATCAAGGCCCTTGAGTGCGCCACAAGTCCCTGCAGGGAAACGAAGTGCATCAGTTACTTCAACATCTCAGAGTGTACCCCTTCTTTCTCGTTCAATGAGTGCAGTCGGACGTTTGGGAAATGAGCCCTCAGCCAATGCTCCTAGCTTCATTCCCCGGTCACGAACTTATCGCAATGCCATGATGGAGAAAAGTTCTGTTGGTGGAAGCAGTTTCAGACATCAGCCAAGTTCACTGGAGCAAGGAGTTGCACATTCGCAATCGTTATTTTCATCGCAGCCTTCCATTCTGTCATCAGAAGACTTACCTGGGAAAGAGGAAACGTCATTGAAACCTGGGTTTACATTTGGAACTGTCAAGCCCGAGTCACTGAACCAGTATGAGTGCAGAGAACAGAGCTCACAGCAAGCAAGCAGCAGCAGCAGCAGCATCAGTAACAGTAGTGATTGTGCTCCATCGAGTTCGAACATCAGAAGTGAGATTGCGAAGCTCAATTTGAATGGAAGATCACGAAGCAGGCAGCTGTTGTCAGAAATTTCTACCAGATTTACTCCTTTTCAACCGCAAGGCCTGGTCGCTGATGAGTTCCCACACCTAGACATCATCAATGACTTGCTGGACGAGGAGCAGAGTGACAGGAGAAGGGTTCTTCGACCTGGATTTGCTCAACATTTCTCTATGCCCAATGATTCCAGCAGCCCTGATTATGGCTTGTTCGGTGAGCCATACCTGATGGATCAATCCGAGCCATACCTCGAGGAGGAGCCTCCTAGGTTTTATAGCACATTGAGCACTGCTCATAGGGGGCTGAGGGACCGGAGTTATTCACAATTTGATCTCCCTTCATACTCCAGCAGCGGCCAGTTTGATGATCTGATGATGAACCAATGGCCATACAACCACACTGAATTCTCCATGCCTAGCTTTTTGTCAGACACAAGTGGCTACCCCTATCAGTTGCAGGATTTCTCGAGTTCGGCAAATGGAGCAAGCAGATACCCATCCTATCGCCCTGCCAATGGGCACTGAGAATTTTAATGATTGCATTGGTAATAATGTGTGGTCGAGTCCATGCTGTTTGCTTCTGAGCTGTGTAATTGTAATAGTTCCCCATAGCAGTGATATAAAGAATGGTTCCTCAGTTTCCTTCAATAGTTATACCTTCCCCCCCTTACTTTCTATAGATAAGTTTTGCCCGATGGTTATAAATCTAAGTCTGTTAAAATGGTATGGTTAATCTAGTCAATCACATTGTGAAATGTGAATGATGCAAGCAATGGTATAGCGGCTTTTTGAAGCAATGCCTTGCTTAAGCTTATGCAGCAATGATAGGGAATATTTCTCATCATCTCTTGTTCAAATTTCTGTAAATTCTGGGACCAGCTCATGGGCAAAAACCTTAAAATCTTGCATGCTAATTTTTTTGTACTTGCTTATATGAGTTGCTTAGGAGATACGGTTGATGAAACCATACTAGCTGTAAAGTAAAATGTTATTAGCTGTAAAGTAAAATGTTATAACAACAAAACTTTCATGCCGTCCATCAAAAAAGGACGAATGTCAGCCTTCTGAAAGCAATTGTCTGACAAGAATTTTTTTCCGGTTTGAACCAAAATTATGTAAAGAAAGCAGGGAGTGCAAGAAGGATACGCTTGCTAATGGGGTTGAATCCGCCCCTAAATCCGCCCCTACCCATATTTCAAGAGCCCTAACTACTATCCGCCCCGACCCACTCCGTCGGCTCAATGCCTCAATCCGTCCCAACTCGAAGTCACGATGGAAGATGATATGCGACTTACGCGCCGATCTACTATCATAGCGTCCCAACCCGTCTGTATCGTCAACCCAACCCGTCCCAATCCGTTTCATAGTGTCACCTGTTTCCACCCATCCAATAGTATTCGTATTAAAACCCACCCAAAAAAAACTCGTCAAACCCCGCCCCATTAGCAGGAGTAAAGAAGGCTGTTACATTCTTGCTTCTACTCCAAAGGAAACGAAAGTCGTTAGCACTCAAATATCAAAATCTTGTGTAAAAAATAGTTACAGTTGATGCTGCCGATGCATCGTAAGTGGCGAAGGTTAACAAAACTACTCTGGTATCTCTCTCCAAAAAAATAACTCTGGAACACACACGAACCTCTGGAATATACATTCTTCACAATTGGAGCGCACCACCCACCCTTGCCCTTGCTGCTCTACTGCTACCCTACCGTTGGCGAGACCCAGGAATGGCGGAGAAGCTCCCATTATCGGACATGAAATAGTGATTGTAATTGATTCTTGTAACTAGATCCGCAAGATGGGGAAAATGACCCACATTGAGCTTGAAAGATAGGATCTACAGCGTACATAAAAATCATAGTGAATCTAACGGGGGAGTACTAAAGTAGATATTAGAGGTGACGGAATTTTACTAATCTAGCAAATAGATTTAGAAGCCTACCCTCAGGAGAAATACGACACACTCATCAAATTGCTTCTCAATCCGATCCATTTCCATCTCACATCGTGTCCTCACAGCTGGAGCAGTCCCACCAGTACTGAGAGTTTGTTCTACATTGTGAAAGTCGAGAGCCAATCCAAGAATAGTCTTAACTCGACTGGCAATTAGGGCCCACTGAAAAACACAAGCAAAAAGCATTCTTATCGAAACTTAAATATTGGAAAGATGCATTGGTAAGAAGGGATGCTTACCAACTTATCAGAGGCAACAAAGCATTGTCGCTGAATAGAAGAGAGATATGCCTCATGAACTTCCATGACTTCATCCAATGTCGTGGCAGATGCCATGCCATCACAAAGTTCGGTCCATGCACTATGATATACCTACTCAAAGATTGCCATGAGTAAAAGACATACAGTGGTCAAACAGAGGAACAAAACATATTTCAACTCACTCGGTCCATGACGTATTGATGAAATGCATCGACAAAATGGAGGAGCTTCTGTGCTACAATTAAGTGCTGCTTGAAATTATGTGCCGTCCTGCCTCTGGCCTGCCAACAGAAAAGGATAGATTTTATTGGCAATTAAGTTGTCATTTTCAAGTCCCAGCAACATACAACAACAACAACAACATAGCCTTTTTTCCCAAGCAAGTTGGGGTAGGCTAGAGATGAAACCCGAAAGAAATAAGTTCAAAGTTCAGGCACATTGATAGCTAGTCTCCAAGCGCTCCTATCCAAAGCTATCTCTTTAGAGATATTCCAATCCTTAAGGTCTCTCTTAACCGACTCATCCCACGTCAGTTTAGGTCTACCTCTACCCCTCTTTACATTATCGACCCGCTCAAGAACCCCATTACGCACCGGCGCCTCAGGAGGCCTTCATTGGACATGTCCAAACCATCTCAGCCGATGCTGGATAAGTTTATCCTCAATTGGTCCCAGCAACATAACAATCCATAATTTCTTCAACTCCATCGAAAGAGAATTCACAAAGAAGGATACTATGAGATAATAACAAAAAAAAAACAATAATCATATGGATCAGTACCTTCCACATCCACTTTCGTGTTTCATCCAAAACAAACTTTGCCCGCTTGACCTTCAGTAAGAATCCCATAACCTAGATAACAGCAGAATGACCAAAGCCATTAGTACATATGCACCCTACCTGATACTTGCAGTAGAAAGTAAGACATTACCTGATTATACTTCTTCAGTGCGTCTGTATTAACAATTAAATCCAGAGGCCAAGACACCTGCCATTACAAAAATACATAAAAACACAGCAAGAATACAGACAAAGCTTTTTCTCATTGGTGCATACCTTATATGTAAAATTAAGCATGTCAAGAGCATCGATGCCAAAACCAGGTGCACGGCCTTTTTTGGAAGTTGATGCACCTTCGTCACTGATGTTTGTTGCCAATGAAACAACCAAAGAATCCGGTGCTGTCAGGAGCATTTTGTCCGCTGAGTTTCTTATGGACTCCTGCATGAAAGAATTAACATAAGAAAACTTCATCACTGATGAAGCCTAAATATCAATGAGACAGTAAATGTGCACATAAATCACCTGCAACAAATTATTCAACTCAAAATCATCATCCCAGGAACTCCCTCTATCTAGCTTATCGAAAATTGTTATCAGAAACTGCTGCAGCATGTCACCTGAAGGCTCAAGTACATTAGTAGAATCACATTTCATTTAATTACTCACTTTCTGCAGTTTGAGGGAAACACAAGTAAGCAGTTTTTTTGGGGGTTTCCTAGATTGAATGATGACACACCTGATCCTAGCAAATAAATAGCACGTAACACAAACAGTTCATCCATTAATCTCCATTCACCCATTAGCTTGGACAGGATTTGCTTGCCAATGTGATCCACCTGAAAGGGGAAGAAAAGCAGAAAACCCTTTATAATATGGATAAACAAGAAAATGAACATAATATAACTTTTAAGCAGACCTGTCTCTTTACGCATTGGGAAAGGCATTCTTGGATTATACACACTGGCTGAAGAGGATCTTTCAAACTCATATTCTGAATAAACTTCAGAACTCTTGACGCTAGAGTACTATCTTTCTGCATTGGTAAGATCTCCGACAGCGGGACATTTTCCTGAAGGGAATGTGATTAGAGATATAACTAGGAAATACAAATAGCGAACTATACTTTAGAAGCAAGTCTTACATTCGCACAAGGAAGAAGAGTAGGAAATGCATAAAGCACCTCCAAGGTCCTTCTGTCATCTTCTTGTCGGACATAGTCCAAATCACTGAATTGGAAACCGAACTTATAATCAGTGCCATCTAGTCTGGGGAAAGAGGATGTAGGCTGTGTATCACCAATGGTGCTAGTTCCTGCAGAATGTGCATCAGCAAAGATAGCTCTTCGCATATTCCCATCATTCAGTGGAGGGAGATGGAAACTTTCAGAGATATTCAGTTCACTCCAAGAATTTGGATTCCACAGTAGCACTTCTCTGCAAGCAGTGATGGCTGGATTTTCATAACAAGATAAAGTGAAGTGCCCTGCTTCTACTGCATTGGAGGATGCATCTTGTGGGTCACCAGGGACAAATATTGGCTTATCCATAACAGTATTTCTGGATATGGTCTTCTCAATACCATCATATTTCCTTCCTGACGTAGCATTTTTAAGGAGCCTTACCCAAGTCTTCTCAGTGCTGCTCTCTGCACATATATCCTTTGTTTCTTGGGCGTTGCTCTCACTTTCCACAAAAGCTTTGTTATTTGGAACACCATCAGCATGCAGTCTTCTTAAGTATTCATAAACATGGTCACCATTTTCTAAGAGACCAGATAGGCATATCAAGAAAATCTCAGACAAGGTTAAGAGTCCCATTTCACGAGAACCATTTCCGAACTGACTTGTGGATTCTTCAAGAGTATCTTCACTTCTTGGATGACCATCTTGGATTCTTAAACTTGAGTCATCTGGCCAGAATTTTTGTTGACTACTGCAATTAGTACTCTGATAAAGATTGGAAGCATATTTTTCTTTATGGGTTTGAATTCGACGCAGATCTTGAACATGTTGAACAAGTTGAAAGGATTTTCCGGCAGATACAATAGCCCTTGCAATATCTTTCAAGAATATGGGGCATAATATATCCACACAACCTTGATCGTTCACTTTCATGCAAGCTCCTGCAGTAGTTGATTCCTGGCTGCTTGATTCTTTTTTCCTGATAGATTCATTATCAGTTGAATTTGTTGAACCGTCAGCTCTTGAATCTCTTATTCTGAGCATATAACTCATTTCCCAGAATGCTGGTTGATCTATGGTAACTTCACTATTTGCAAAAAAGAACATCTAGAGAACACAGAAATGGATGAATTACAAAACTTGCCTTTAAAAATCAAGGTACACATCAGAAAAACTAAACAACATTCATCACCAAATCTCTACAGGATAATTTTTTTTCTGGAACACGCAGGAGAACTGTGTATCATTATATTAAGAAGGAAACTACAGGATTGTGTTAAACTGGTAATAATCAAGGTAATGTAGAACTGGATGATAAAAATAGATAGTTAAAATGACTAATAAATAGGGTAAAGATATGATACGTGTCAGACATCAAAGAGCAATGACCTTATACTGTGAAGAACTGGGCATGCAAATAGCACCTTATTCAGACAAAAATTTGGAAAGGGTGAATTTCAAGATACAAATGGAACAAGATCAGGACCTCTTCCAGCCCACCCAAGGAACAAAAGTAAATAACCATATACTATGTGTTTGTTGAATTCTTCAAGGCACACGACATAATCATGAAATTCTCACATAATTTATGTTTGGATTTAGGTAGTAGGTCAATCAAACCAGACATGATTTGTAGTGTTTAACACAGTTACATGAATGCCTATGAAATAAATAAAAACAAGCAATAAAGGACTGTTTCTTCAGTACCTCTTCATAAGGGTCATCAAGTATACCATCATAAAGCCAGGAGTCAAGACACTGAAGATAAGGTAGCAAGCTTCCAGCGAATATCACGAGCAGCATATGATGTGGCTCGCCCTGGAATTTATAGGGATTAAAAATTCAAATTAGGAGCATTATAGGAATGAGCAAAAAGCCCAAGATATTGATACAACTGGTTCTTGTTGTAACCTCGCCATCTTCCACAAGGCAGACTTCATTTAACTTCTTGAAGAGATGGTTGAGAATATGAACTGAAACTTCACTAGATGCCATGAGTGCACCAGAATTCCAAAAGCCATCTGGCACAACTCCATGCATGACTTGAGACAAATGTTCTGCTCCAGAACATAAACTACAAAAGATTTTATATAATGAGTGACTGATGGCTACAAATTAAATCTGTCAAGTGCTATGTAGCACATAAGAAACTCATGTACTAAGTTCAACATGTAAATTGTCACCAGCACACATTACACATAATTGCTGATCTCTCTAAAATCAGTTATTATTTAATCACTTAAAGTTAACCTACTCTAGTTTCGTATAACACTACAAACTTATATACAAAGCTCTGAAAACACACAAATGAAATTTGAGGAAGTAACTTAGCAAAGTATCATGGTGAAGTATGACCTTGACATAGAATCAGTTAATCCCAATAGCGTTACAGTTCTGTTGACCGAAATAAATAGCTGCTCTTCCTCCTTCAAAGCTGCGTCACGGAGCCTCTGATGTTAACATGACAACAGTCATTGGAATTTTGAATTGGATAAATACCATCTACTTAAATTAAATAACACAAAATTCATCTCAACAAATCTATTGACATCCTGCAATGCAAACTCACCGTAAGCCAAGAATCAATTGAGCTAGCAAACGCATCCAAAGTCGGGATCCCGTGAGGGCGCATCCTAACCTTCCCAACAAAGAGCTCCACTTCCTTCAAGCATGTCGACGCATACAGAAGTGGACTCAGCACGGACCTGAGGCCCGTCAGCGACAGGTGCATCACATATATCCCTGCTTTCTCACGGTACCCAGGCACATTACTGTCCCAATAGAGCAAGGATGTCTCAAAACCTTGGATCACCTGGAAAACAGCCTTAACCTGCAGGAGGCACAAGGACAGCATGAGCAAATGTTAATCAACTTGACGAGGTGTAGTACAAAACTGCACAGTCATATTGCGAAGCAATGGAATTCCTACCAGCTCATGCTCTTCTGTTCTCAGTGCTGGCACCGGCACAGCATGAGGAAGGCCCTTGGAGACGCTAAGCTGAAGCTTCTGTAAGAAGCTTTGGGCATCATTACCATCCGCCAATTCTGTGGTTCGTTGGGGAAGAACCATGTTCGAGGGCAGTCAGGATTTCAAAGGTGGGTATCCCCACTCCCAACAAAAGAAGGTCCTAACCAAAAGTAAGGAAAAAGTTCACAAACACTACTGACAAAGTGACAATTAAAGGTTTAAGTTGTTCATATCTGATATCTCAGATATTCATGAAATAAAGGGAAACTACAAAACTTAAAAGAAAATTACAATCTAACATTAACTTTGTTCCTTCATGCTTGGATGTGATTGGTGATATCAGTATCCTTGACTTGCAAAAAGAACTCAAGTTCAATAAATGGTACCAAGGTGACCAAGCAATCATTCAAGTAGTGATTCCATGTCATTTCTCAATTTATTCTTTAAATAATTCATTGACGAGAGCCTTTCGCAACACTAGCAGTTGCTACTGGAAATACTAGCACCAGTTTGAGAAACTGGTAAACAACATTATATCTGAGGAGAATCTTTATTCTAACAAGCATCAGCAAGACTTCCCACTTCTCTAAACATTTCATCTCTACGCATTAGTAAGAAAGAGTTTACGTGCGGAAAGAAGATGGTTCATCTCTACGCATTTACGCTAAACAACAGGAGTGACTAGATTTTCACTCTCGTCAGTAACCGGCTTCGGACTTGATGTGGAGCCTAACTCTACCTTCCTCGTCTTTGCTACTCTATCCACAAAGTCTTCAAATCAACTACTTTGTTTTGCAAAGCAAAGCTCTAATATCTAAAGGGAAGCTACATACACACAAATCAACTAACCGAACCAATCTTCATATAGAATCAGAAATGCTGAAATCCGCAGTCACTCCTCACCCAAAATCCCGAATCCCAATCGCCAGCAGCCCGCTGCCCTGAACGGCAAATCGACGGTGCGGCGGTGCTGAATCCCCGCCGCCGCCCACGGGTGGTGGCTCCTGGCGGCCCTGCCTGCGCAAGGGCCGAGAGGTGGAGGAGCTCAGTCCCTTGGAGGCGCGTAGTGCCCGGCTGCCCGACAGCGCCGCCTCGCGGACTCGTCCGCTGCGGCGCACGCCCAGGCGTGGAGGCGCCCAGCCATCAGCCGCGCCGCGCCGCGCCTCGCCTCGCGCCGCCCTCGCGTCGATTCGGGGGAACAGGGTGATGGGGGAGGCGGGGGTGTTGGTGGACTGCACGGCGGCGGGGGTGATGGTGGACGCGTCGGAGGCCGGCGGGGTGTCGGCTGGCGCGTGGCCTTGGAGGACTTGGGCGGCGGCCAAGCGGCGGGCAACTGCTCGAGGGAGCCCGTGGCTAGGAGGATGGCGTGGGAGGAAGAAGAAATAGAAGACAAGTGGGTCCGCTCGTCATAGGGAGAGCAGCAGAGTTTTTTTTTTTTTGAACTCGTAAGCAGCACAGTTGAGTCGGGAGGGCTGTGGATGACAGGTCGGGCCAAACACACCCCGAAGCAGGTAAACAAATCGAAAAACTTTCATATGAGAACAAAATGTGCATAAAATTCAAGTTAAAAACGTACATTAACGTAAATCAAGAAACGGATTGCATTGCCTTCGTTGGGTTAGGCAAGTGGTGGAGCTCCAACGCAAATTGTAACCATTTGAAATCATCCTCATTTATTTTTGGCTAGTTGCATTTTTTGTGGTTGTAATCAACAAGGTATTCAACAATATTTCTATAACAATTAGGGTGACGCTATTGTTATAAAATCTCCACACGATGCTCGAGTGTTTTCTGACTCTTCATGCTTGATTTTTTTTCGTGCAACTAATCTTTATCATCATCTTCAACTCTCGGCGAGATCCACCTCCATCACTGGCGAGATTTATCTCCTTTGTGAGTTAGAATTAGATGTCAAGTATTTCAAGTTTAGAGGGGGAGTTAACAAAAGGCCAGGCAATTAATGATTGAGGGTAAGGAGGGATCTCTTCAACGAGTTAACAAGGAGAAATGAGAAAGTCAAATGAAAAAAATAACAAGAGGAGGAAGAAAGACGTATGACCGGTAGATGAAAAAAATTGTTTGTGTAGATTCGAATACTAGCACTCATAGTATCACTACCAGGGTTTTTTTCCCGACCGGTCCGGTGAAACCGCCGCCCTCCGATAGCGGTTTACCGGACCGGTTTGATCGGTTACCGGTTAAAATTGGTTGAATTCAAAACCAAATTCAAAATTGCATGTGCAACCAGTTCCGAGCGTTATGCCGACCGGTTTGACCAGTTTACCGGTCCGGTTTGACCGGTTACCGGTATTTTAACCAAAAATTCCGACATTTTAAAAGTGGTTCCCCGATGTGAAATAAAAGATAATTTTGGCATGAGCTATGCACATATTAATGTAAAAGACCACACCAAAGCAATAATTTATAATCATGCATACAAATACAATAGTAATAAGCGTGCATATAAATACCGTAGTCATAAGCGTGCATACACTTATACATATCAATAAAAATTCAACGTAAGAATGGGAAGACCCCCATTTGGGACGCGGTTTGGTATTCGACGGTTGACATCACAGCGATACCTCGCACTCTAAGCAGCTCAGCCTTATAGTGTTGCCAAGTTTGGCCCGTCCACATCGATATTGTCTCCCATTCCTGAACTAACATAGTGTAAAAATGGGGGTCTTCCCATTCGTACACCCATTTCGTTGGTGGCTGCATGCTGATGTCAGATATGGGGTAGTGAAAAGACTGCGAGGAATCGCTGTAGGAGGAAGAAGAGTACTGAGGAGTGTCGTAGTCCATCAGTCCAACCATTCTCCTCTGCGATTGCGGTGCTTCATGGTCGATGTCCTAAGTAGCATGTGTGAACTGAGTCTCCCCTGCAATCAATTATATATCATAATTAGCACTCATAGTCAGAAATATGTGTGCATATGTAGGTGCAATGTATATCTGTGAAACGAACACCACAAGCACCATCACTACCACCAGCACCAGCACCACTACCACCACCACCACCAGCATTAGCATCAGCACCGTTACTACCATCACCATCATCGGCCAAGCTGCTATCCTTGGACTCCTGATACGGTGGACTACACTCACCTTCGCCATCATCAGTCTCGGTGTCACTGCTCACTGGTTTTGCTGTTGCCTTGCCTTTTCTTTTTTGACACTTCGGGTCACCCTTCGTATGCCCCTTCTGGAGCTTCCTCTTCCCTAGGTGAGTGTCACCCAAATTTTTATGTGCCCAATCGCTGATGGAATCATCCCCCGTAGCCTCACGTAGATCTGAGAGATTTATTTGATCTCTGACAATATGGGACGGGAGAGGGACATCGCCGTCATCATCATCCTCGTCCAGAACTGGAGCCCGGTTAGATCTACCATATTCCATCCATTCCCGCACCAGATTATTCTCATCATAAAAAGAAAGATGGGCCAGCTGGTCAATGAAATCACCTTCTTCATGCATCGGTGGGCCGGATACCTCTTCAAGTCGGAGACGAAGGATGTAGTTGACATAGACAATCTTGTTAAGTTTCTTGTGTGACAACCGATTGCGAACCTTTGTATGCAGCAAGGCAAAAATACTCCAGTTCCGCTCGCATCCACTGGACGAACAACATTGTGAAACAAGCCGTATGGCAAGTTACTGCAGCTTTGAAGTACTTGATCCGAACATCATCCACCAGGACGCTGCATATGCAACCGAGTATGTAAACAATGTATTCGAATAGAGCAAAAAAACAATGTCGTACGGAATAACTCTTACATGGGGATGTCCTTGGGTCCATCGCCATTTTCATTGCCATTTCACCGCCAAACTCGCCAACCCTCTGCCGAAACATATCAAGCTCCTGCAATGCCTGCACGGCGCTTTGGAGATCCGTCATGCGCTGAAATGTATCCTTGAGTCTATGAAACATTTCTTGAGTTGGATCCATCGTATATGCATACCTCGGATTTAGGACAACAGCTGCAAAATATAAATCACTTCAAATAAGCATAACGTCAATAGATATTAAAAATAGATGACTCGTATAGTCTTACCTGGACCGACATATGTGCCTATGAACACGTCACCCAACCTCTCATCCACCACCTCAAGATACTCCTTCAGAGTGGAAACATTTGTTTCAAAGGAAGACCGCAGCTCCCGTTTCATAGTCTGGTAGGCCATCACGATTTCGCACATGTTGGGTCTCTTGTCCTGATCAGCAAAGCGAAGGAACTTGTATATTGATTGAACTGTGTCGATGATATATTTCAATCCATCCCACAACTTCAAACTTGAAAACCTGGCATGAGTAAATCTACCATCTTCGGTATCCGCCCATTTGCTATGTAAAAACTCAGTAGGTGCCATCAACTGCATGAAACGATCACGTTTCCGATAGATGCTATCTAGGAATATGTAGTTGGTTACAAATCGAGTGGCATTCCACTTGTCCAACTCACCACCGATTGCGTTCCTCATCATTGTATTCAACTGACCATGATTGTGTAACCAATTTGAAATTCGCTTGCACTGCTTGGTCGTAATAGCATGTTCAAGCCTTCGAGCTATATCCTTCAACATCAAATTGACGGTGTGTGCTAGACAAGGTGTCCAAGCAATATGTTCATACAACTCTCTTAGTTCCTTGCATGCTTTCTTGTAGTTGGAGCCGTTGTCGGTGACTACGTGCACGACATTCTCCGGTCCAATCTCCTCGACCACATTTCGAATCTCCTACAAACAAAAACAGATTCGTACCTAAATCACATATCAATCACATAAATAAAATCCTAAATCCTACACCTAAATCTTATCTAAATCCTAAAACATATCAGTCATACACCTAAATCCTAAAACAAATCATCTAATATTCTAAATCATACACCTAACAATTCATTCTAATAAAAAAATTGCGAGTTCATACCTTTGCCTTCGGTCGGACCGGCTTACCGGCGACTACGCCCGGCTAGCCGCTCGACCTGGCCGGCTGGCCGGCCCTGCGCTCCGGTTGCGCGGTGGGGATCACCAGATCCGCGACCGGGCCGGCGGACTGGGGGCGGCGGACAGGGCGCGGGGTTGGGGGGTAGGGTTCTGGGGTCGCGCGACCCCCAGCGCTGCGTTCTGGACGCTATGAAGGTCGCAGCGCGGTGGGCCTTAATGGACTGGTCCATTTTTTTTTCTTTTTTTGATTTAACTTCATATGCCCTCAAACTATACTAAATGAACGAATTTTTGAGAAAATTTGACACCATTAGATTCGTCGCACCTTGAAGTATTTTTAAATTTTTTTGGGAATTTTTTATTTTTTAAATTAAATTTGAATTTTGAATTTGGGCCGGTTGGGTACCGGCCAAAACCGTAACCGGCCCGGACCGGTTTGACTGGTAACCGATTAAACCGGACCGGTTCCCAACAGTTTTTTTAACCCTGATCACTACAATGCGAGTTATCGATAAAAAAACCAGCTAATTATCGATTGAAGCACTTTGAACCAACTAAGCGGAAACGTTTTGAGCTGTCATTACCAAATTAGAATTTTCATTTTGTGAGTTAAAAACTTTTAATGCGATAGTGACGGTTCAGTCTTGCAATATTTTCAGAAAGCTAAAGACAAACACCTGACAATAATATTTTAACAGCACGACGTAATTTTTGTTCTCAAAAGAGGCAAAAAAATACCACAGCCTCTCCATGTGAGAAGGGATCAATGGACGAACGTTCGTTTGAATTGAGACCTCTTTATTTGACAAGTTTTTACTAATCCTATTGGCACGGAGTTTACCCAACACAAATTGGGTTCCCAAAAAGGCCCAGCTCCGCCGATGGCAAATAGGGAAATCACCCCACGCTGAGCAGCCCGGAGCCGCAGGCTTTGACCTAAATACCCCTCCCCTCCCGTCTCATCCCTTCCCCCTCGCCGCCCCCGTCTGGCCGTCTTCCACCATTGCCCCTCGCCTCGCCTTCCCCCAATTTCTTTCCAGCCCTCTTCCTCTCTTTGCCCTCCGCGCTGCTGCCACCCTGCCCCTGCGCGGCCTTCAAATCCGCCCGCCCTCTCCCCCTTCGCGCGCAGCTCCTTGCCTCGCCGCGCCGGCGCCGCGAGGCGCCGTTCGGTGGGTGGGTCGCGCTTCTTGGATCTCGCGGTCTCTCGTTGGTTGGTCCTGGTGTCTCCTGGCGATTCGGGCAGCTTGCTGGGTGGCGATGGCTGTTGCTAGTCCGGGGGTGATGGCTGCGGCGTGAAGGCTGGATTGGGTTTCCGGCAGAGGGGATTGGATCTTGGCGGGGTTGCAGGCGGCCGGATTGCGACGCTGCTGTGGCTGCCGGGACTGGATTGTGCCGCCGCCGCGATTTCCAGTGAGCTCTTGCTCTGTTCTTTGACCATCCTCTATTCGATTTGAGCTTTTCTTGGTTTCAATCCGTGGGATTCACTGTCTATCCATGCGCTTCGTCACTGATTCAGCTCGATTGGACTTGGTTGATGCTTTGTCAGGAATTACTCGAAACTGTGAGTTTGCTGGCGCGGTGATCGGCGATGGCGAACCACGAGCTGGTCCTCGGGCACGGGCAGAACGCGGAGCTTGCGCTGGGGCAGAACCACCACGACTTCGGCCAGGACCACGGGCTAGGCCTCGGCCACGGCCACGAGCTGGACCTCGGCAGCCACCACCACGACCACGACCTTGTCCTCGGCCAGTCACACGAGCACGACCACGAACTTGTCCTCGGCCAGTCGCACGACCACGACCTGGGGCTGGGGCACCACGACGACGATCACCAGCTCGTCCTCGGGCATGACCATCACCACCATGTCCACGGTGGGGAGCTGGCTCTGAGGCAGGGCCATGAGGGAGACTCGGGGGCACTGGATGTGCAGGGCCACCACCACCACGAGCTTGAGTTGTCTGAGAGCCACGAGTTGACTCTTGCTGAGACGCACCACCTCGGTGTCGATCAGAATCTGGATGACCAGCTCTCGCTCGAGCAGGCTCATGAGCTCGCGCTGCATCCACACGACCTCTCCCAGGCTCCTCTCGCAGTTGCTCCAGTTGTCCAGTCACGGACCATGGTTGTGAGCCCAGAGTTTCAGCTGGCTGTGGGCCAGGAGTTTCCGGATGTTATGAGCTGCCGCAGGGCCATCCGCAACACTGCCATCGCCTGCCACTTTGAGATACAGACGGTGAAGTCTGACAAGACAAGGTTTACTGCAAAGTGTGCTGCTGAGGGCTGCCCATGGCGCATACATGCTGCAAAGCTCCCTGGTGTGCCTACATTCTCCATCAGAACCATACATGACAACCACAGCTGTGTGGGGATCAGTCATCTTGGCCATCAGCAGGCATCAGTTCAGTGGGTTGCAAACACTGTTGAAGAAAGGCTACGTGAGAACCCACAATGCAAACCCAAGGAAATCTTGGAAGAAATCCACAAGGCTCATGGCATCACACTATCCTACAAGCAAGCTTGGAGAGGGAAGGAGCGCATCATGGCTGCGGTTCGAGGGTCTTTTGAGGAAGGCTATCGTCTCCTTCCAGAGTACTGTAGGCAGGTGGAAAGAACAAACCCAGGAAGTATTGCTCGAGTCTATGGAAACCCAGATGACAATTGCTTCCGGCGACTCTTCATATCTTTCAATGCATCAATATATGGTTTTGTGAATGCATGCCGTCCACTCATTGGGCTTGACAGGGTCCTTCTGAAAAATAAGTATCTTGGTACCTTGTTTCTTGCAACTGGCTTTGATGGCGATGGTGCTCTCTTTCCTTTGGCATTTGGCGTAGTTGATGAGGAAACTGATGAGAACTGGATATGGTTCTTGTCTGAATTGCATGAGTTGCTGGAGAAAAACACAGAGAACATGCCAAGGCTCACCATTTTATCAGATAGACGGAAGGGTATAGTTGATGGAGTTGAATTCAACTTTCCAACTGCATTCCATGGTTACTGTATGCGCCATGTTAGTGAAACCTTCAAAAAGGAGTTCAGCAATCCACAGCTTGTCAACCTTCTCTGGGAAGCAGCTCATGCACTGACCGTGATAGAGTTTGAAACTAAACTGCTGGAGATAGAGGACACCTCACCAGAAGCTGTTGTTTGGATAAGGCATCTACCTCCTCGTCTTTGGGCCACAGCTTACTTTGAGGGGACAAGGTACGGTCACCTAACAGCAAACATCACGGAATCACTAAATTCCTGGATACTGGATGCATCTGGCCTTCCTATAATTCAGATGATGGAAAGCATCCGTCGCCAGCTAATGACATGGTTCAACGAGCGGCGTGAAGCAAGCATGCAGTGGGCAACAATCCTTGTGCCCACAGCTGAGCGCCGTGTGCAAGAGGCCATTGAGCGTGCACGGGGCTACCAGGTGGCCCGAGCCAACGAGGCGGAATTCGAGGTCATCTCAGCTCATGAGGGAACGAACATTGTGGACATCCGCAATAGGTGCTGCTTGTGCCGGGGTTGGCAGCTCTACGGAGCCCCCTGTGCTCATGGCGTGGCGGCGCTCCTCTCCTGCAGACAGAATGTTCATCGCTACACTGAGAGCTGCTTCACTGTGGCAACATACCGCAAGACGTACTCGCAGACCATACACCCGATCCCAGACAAGACCCTCTGGCATGAAACAGCAGGCCAAGGCCAGGCTGAAGAGAACAAGATTGAGATTATCATCAACCCACCGAAGTCGTTGAGGCCCCCAGGGAGGCCACGGAAGAAGAGGATCCGCGCGGAGGACCGTGGGCGAGTCAAGCGAGTTGTTCACTGCAGCCGCTGCAACCAGACAGGACACTTCAGAACTACATGTGCTGCTCCAATATGAACAACGGCATCGTACAGGCAGTGTTGAAAATTCTGAATAGCTGCAGTATTACTGAGACAAGTTAGTAGAACTTAGTGTCTACCGTGCAAACTTCTTGCTTGCAGACGGGCGTCTTTGGTTTTACTTGATCCTGCTGTCGTTCTAGCATTGGCTTAATAATGTTAATTTCAGCTATATATCTCTCCTGCCAAACCGAGGGAATAGAGCATCTATGTTCTCCAATCGCTCTGGTATGAGTAAGCGCTACTAATGATGCTTTGTCGCCAAGAAACAACAAACTAATGATGCTTTCTCCAAGCGCTTTCTCAGTTAATTTTATCTCCAAATTTCTTTAAGTAAATTTCACAAGAATACCACATTCTTCTCTCTCTACCCCTACTATAAACCCACCACTTAAAACTTTGCTACATCCACCAAATTGTTAGTTATTGCTTTGTGAGATGGAGTTCTGTCCTCTCACACCAAATTGTGTACGCAACAAACAACAAACTAGCAACATGAAAATGTGCTTCGTCGCCTGGGTCGCGATAGCTGCATGACTCCCCTGTCTCCGCGACCAACGCGTCAATCCACGCCGCCGCCTCCCCTGGGTCGCGGTTGTCGTCAATCTACGACGTGCGCCGCTAGGTTGCAGCTGGCGCATTCTCCTGGCCTTTCCCTACTTGCAGGCTGCAGCACAGGCGAATGATCTCCTTGCGAGGAGGAGCAGCATCGGTGAACTGTGGACTGTGGTGGAGGAGCGGCAGGATGCCGGGAGGGTGGATTTGGGAAGGTGTGCAAGGGCAAGATCAATGGGCAGACGAGCTAAAAAAAGACTCCATTTTTGACATCCAAATCTTGCCAGCTTGGTCGTTCAGGGGGGTGACATGCCATTTGTGAAACTAAATTGACGTTATATGTTTTCTAATTGATTATTTTATTACTTTTTAACTTAATCAAAATATGTTGTCTTTTTTATATTACCGTAGCGTTTTCACGGGCAATACACTAATGTGCTAATAATCACAAACTATGACTTCTACTAGCCATTTCACAAAACCACAAATTATATGGTACATGTGAATTTTACTTAATTTCTTTGGCTCGTATCTATCTTGCATATGGTTGGTGTTATGCTGTATTTTCTCATGACGAGAAATTATGCATTAGCCAGATAAAACTTAAAACAAAGAGAAGTATAAGTAATATAACCACATAAGTAACAAAACTTCTACATCAATTATACATGTACATCTGCATGTTACAATACACAAATTCCTCATCTAAAAAAAAGAAATAAAAAACAGCTCATCATTTACAAACTACATCAATCAGTACAAAATCGCCGTTCATCATATACTCGGCGTCAACAGAGCTTGTGCTACCAGTGGCTTCTGAGCTTGTGCTACTTGTGGCTTCTGAGAGTCTATCCCGGGAAACTGACCAATATCATGCCCTTCAACTTGGTTTAGGTTCTCATGCAAACCAATTGCAAACTCTTCAGACCTTTCACCTTGACTCACGAAGAAATTAGCTATCTGCATTAGCAATTGAATTCATATTATTTTCTTTTAGTCAGCAACTGAATTAGTTAGCTTCTCGTTTACAATAAATATGTGCTGTAGAATATTCTGAAGAACAGCATGCGACATCCTTACATGGTTTGCAAGAGACGTTCCACTTAAAATTGCCGCTTCTATGCTTGAACCTGTAAGCCAGTCACCACAAATGCCTGCTCGTCCAAGTGGATCAAATATGCATGGTACTCCTGGAGTGTTCATGGGCAGAGCTGCACCCCTGTGATCTCTACATTAGTTTGTCCTTGTGTTTCAACTTAACGGAGAAGAAGAGATGGAAGGAATGGATTTGTTATACCACAACTGCACTCTTGTGTAAATTGGTTGCTGAAAAGATCCTTTGGCTAACCCCAAAGCATGTTCTACTCCTCCAAGCATGTCTTCCTTAACCTTTTCTGCTGTGACTTTTGGGATATTTTCCTGAAATCAACAATTTAATCCATTAGAGATCTCAGAAAATATAAAGCTCAAACAGACTTGGAATCTCTATTGTTCAATCTGTTTGTCTGTCAAGTAATTAAAATATTGGGTGGTGTAACCAAATCATATGTGTTGGAGTATATTGAGCTCATGTGTATAGAGGCCCATCTAGAGGCCCATGTATAGGTTCTATATATACCCACCCATCTAGGGTTGGAGGAATACAACAACTATTCTCTCCATCATGGTATCATTAGCCTACGGTTAGGGTTTCTTTCTTTCCTCTCTCTCCCTCCCACCCACGCAGCCCGCAGCCGCCGCCGGCCATGGCCGGCCGGCCGCCGGCGCCGCCGGCCCCCTCCCTTCCCCTCTCCTCCTTCCCTCCTCTCCCTCCCTCCTCCTCTGCTCCGGGCGAAGGGGCCACTGCGCCGGGCGCGCTGGCCCCTTTCCTCCCCTGCTGCTGCCGCGCTCGGGGCTCGGGGAGGCCCGCGGCCGCCCTACGTTGCCGTCGCGATGACTGCAGCGGCCGGCGCGGGTCCTCCCGGCGCAGGCGCTGCCGCGGGCAGCCCTGCAGCCGCTGGCACGGGCCATCCCGCTCCGATCCGTCCTGCGGCAGCCGCCTTGGCCGCCCCGGCGGGTCCTGGCGCCGCCTCAGCCGCGTAGGGGCCGCCGCCGCCGCACAAGCAGGGCCTGCGGCCGCCGCAGCCGCCCAGACCCCGCCGCCGCCGCCCCCCAGGACGTTCCTGGCGCGGGCGCGGGTGCGGGCAGGTCTTCTGACGCCGCTCAGGCCGAAGCCGCTGCCGCTGCTGCCGCCGTCGCCGCCCTCCATGCCGCGATCGCTGCCGGCAAGCAGCCCGCAGCCGCCGCGGCCGCCGATCCCATGTGGCTCGAGCTCGGGATGCCTCCCATGGATGCGCCGCTCTCCGCCACAGCCTTCCGTGGTCAGCAGGCCGACGCCGCTCTCGCTACGGCACTCCTCGCCGCCAAGTCGGAGGCTTCGGCGGCCCAAGAGCGGGTCCGCGTGGCAGCCCTCGCCTGGGAGCGCGAGCGCGCCACGGCCGATGCCCTCGCTCTCCCGGTCGCCGAGGCAGAGCGCTACCTCCGCGTCTCCTCCGGCCTGCCCGTCGATCCCGAGCACGGCGCCTCTTCCACCCACCAGGCCCCGACCGCTGGTTCTGGACCCCGGTACGACCCGACTGACCCCATGGTCGCCCAGCTCCACCTCCAGGCCGCCGGCGTCCAGAACATCAGGGCCCTGGTCTCCGTCCTCCTCGACCCCGCGTCCTCCTCCTACGGCCGCTGGTGGGACCAGGTCCTCCTCACCCCCCGCCGCTACGCCCTCAACGACCACGTCCTCGTCGATCGAGGCGCGTGACGTGACGTGGCTGCGCCTCGACAGCGTCGCCCTGTCCTGGATCTTCAGGACCTCGTCAGGACACATGGCGGCACCGTGCGGCAGGCCTGGGTGGCGCTCGAGGGGCAGTTCCTCGGCAACGCCGAGTACCGCGCCCTCCAGCTCGACGCCACCTTCCGCACCTTCGTGCAGGGGGACCTCTCCGTCGGTGAGTACTGCCGGCGGATGAAGAGCATGGCCGATGCTCTTCACGACCTCGGGGATCCGGTGTCCGATCGGGTCTTGGTGCTCAATGTCCTACGGGGACTGAGCAGCACCTACGACCACCTGAAGGGCTGGATCGCCCGCTAGAGGCCTTTCCCCACCTTCCTGCAGGTTCGGGACGACCTCGCCCTCGAGGAGATCACCAGGGGTCTCACGCCCGGATTGTCCTCGCCCACCCCCGCCGCGCTCATTGCTACTCGTTGCTGCTCCTGCCACCTCCCTACTTGGTACTGCTCCCGCCGGGTAGACCGGAGGAGGGGGGGCGTGGACGTCGCCGGCGACGGGGTGGTGGTGGCGGCACTGGTGGCCCTGCTTCTGGTAGCACCGGTACGGGCGGGGGCCGTCGGGGCGCGCCGACACCGGCTCCGGCTCCCGCTCCTGCCCCTGCCGCTGGAGGTACGCCCTGGCCATCCTTCAGCAACCCATGGTCAGGGCGCATCTCGATGTGGCCGTTCCAGGGTCCGGGAGGAGGGCCCGTCCTCAGCTCCAGCCGGCGGCCATGCTCACTGGCGCTGCTCCACTCTTCGCACCGTCCTAGACCCCGCCCGCTCAGCCCAGCCAGCAGCCGGCCTGGCCTGGGGGGTGGGACCAGGCCGCTCTGGCGCAGTCCTTCAGCACCATGGGACTGACGCCGCCGACCAGCACCGAGTGGATCGCCGACTCGGGCGCCTCGTTCCACACCACTCCCGATGCTGGTATCCTCTCTTCTGTCCGACCCCCACACTCCTCTTGTCCTTCTTCTATCATGGTTGGTGATGGGTCTTGCCTTCCTGTCACCGCCGTGAGTTCTGCTCCTCGTCTTCCTAATGTTCTTGTTGCTCCTCAAATGGTTCACAACCTTCTTTCTATTCGCCAGTTTACTGCTGACAACTCATGTTCTATCGAATTTGACTCCTCTAGTCTTACTGTGAAGGATTCGACTTCCCGGCGTCCGCTCCTCCGATGTGACAGCCCGGGGCCCCTTTACACTCTTCGGCTCCCTTCTTCCGCTGCTTCACCTTTGGCTTCTTCGTCTTCTGCTTTTGCCGTGACGCCTTCTTCCACCACCTGGCACCGCCGGCTTGGCCACCCCAGCCGCGACGTTTTGGCTCAGCTTCGCCGTAGTACCGATGTTCCATGTACTAGGGCTCCTGCTGAGCACCTCTGTCATGCGTGCCAGTTAGGTCGTCATGTTAGACTTCCGTTTTCTTTTTCCTCTTCGCATGCTGCGCATGCTTTTGATCTCATTCACTGTGACCTGTGGACATCTCCTGTACTCAGCATATCTGGCTATAGATATTATCTGGTCATTGTTGATGATTTTTCTCATTACTCTTGGACTTTCCCTTTGCGCGCCAAGTCTTAGACCTTCCCCACCCTCCTCCACTTCTTTGCCTGGGTGTCCACTCAGTTCGGCCTCACCGTTAAGGCAGTCCAGTGTGACAACGGGCGGGAGTTCGATAACTCCACCTCCCGGTCTTTCTTTCTGTCTCGGGGTGTTCAGCTACATATGTCTTGTCCGTATACCTCTCCTCAGAACGGCAAGACTGAGCGGATGATTCGCACGACGAACGACGTCATGCGCACCCTTCTGATCCAGGCTTTTCTCCCCCGCGCTTCTGGGCTGAGAGCCTCCACACCGCCACCTACCTGCTCAACCGCCTTCCGTCCACTGCTTCTCCTGCTCCCACTCCACACCACGCTCTTTTCGGTACCCCTCCTCGCTACGACCACCTTCGGGTCTTCGGGTGTGCGTGTTACCCTAACACCTCCGCCACCGCTTCTCACAAGCTGGCGCCCCGATCGGCTCGTTGTGTGTTCCTCGGGTACTCCCCTGACCACAAGGGGTACCGATGCTTTGACCTCACCTCTCGCCGCGTCCTGATCTCCCGGCACGTCGTCTTCGACGAGTCGGATTTCCCCTACTCCACCTCCTCCACACCTTCTTCTGATCCCGAGCTGACGTCTCTGTTTCCGACTGACCCGGTGGTTCAGCCACCGTTACCTGTCTGTCCTTTTCCTGCAGGTTTTCCCGGCGCACCGGCACCGCTTCCGGTGATCCCTGCTGCGCCGAGCGCGGCCCCGGTGCCCGCGGTCGCGCCACGCGCGGCCCCGATGCCTTCCCCTGCACCTGAGCGGTACGCTCAGCCGGTGCAGGTGTACCGGCGTCGCTCGGCGCCGAACCCGGCGCCGCAACGGTACGCTGAGCCGGTGCAGGTGTACCGGCGTCGTTCGGCGTCGACACCGGCGCCTCCTCCTGCTCCAGAGGCTCCTGCGCCGCCGCCACTGGAGCCGTCGCCGCCGCCGCCGCCTACGGCTCCCTCTCGAGCCGAGCCGGAGGTGTACCACCCGCCGGTCATCCATCGGGATCCTCGGCATATCCATCCCATGGTGACTCGCCGGATGGCGTTCCTGGCCGCGACTCTCTCCGCCACCGAGGGAGAACCGAGGGTCTCTCCGGTACCCTCCTCTGTCCGCGACGCCTTGGCGGATCCTCACTGGCGTCGCGCGATGGAAGAGGAGTACGCGGCTCTTCTTGCCAACCAGACGTGGGACCTCGTGCCGCGTCCGTCTGGTTGCAATGTGGTGACTGGCAAGTGGATTTGGACGCATAAGCGTCGGGCTGACGGTACATTGGAGCGCTACAAGGCTCGCTAGGTTCTCCAGGGGTTCACTCAGCGGCCTGGTGTGGACTATGATGAGACCTTCAGCCCGGTCGTGAAGCCTGCTACGGTGCGCACGGTCCTCTCGCTTGCGCTCTCGCGCACTTGGCCTGTGCACCAGCTGGACGTGAAGAATGCGTTTCTTCACGGCACCTTGTCAGAGACTGGTTACTGCTCTCAGCCTGCGGGATTTGTGGACTCGAGTCGTCCGGATATGGTATGCCGGCTCAACAAGTCTCTCTATGGACTGAAGCAGGCTCCACGGGCTTGGTACTCTCGGTTCGCCTCGTTCTTGCTGACACTGGGGTTCACCGAGGCCAAGTCTGACATGTCTCTCTTCATCTACCGCCGTGGGGATGAGACAGCGTATCTGCTGCTATATGTCGATGACATTGTGCTCACAGCTTCCAGTAAACAGTTGCTTCAGAGTGTCATCTCCTCTCTGCAGCAGGAGTTCGCTATGAAGGATCTCGGTCAGCTCCACCACTTCTTGGGCGTCACTGTTGAGCCTCGCCCGTCTGGTCTTCTCCTTCACCAGCGGCGGTACACCCTCGATATTCTGGAGCGGGCTGGGATGACTGATTGCAAGCCCTGCTCCACTCCAGTCGACACTCAGGCGAAGCTGTCTGCTGATCTGGGTGATCCGGTGGCTGATCCTACTGCCTACCGGAGCTTTGCAGTACCTCACCTTCACCAGGCCGGACCTCACCTACGCTGTTCAGCAGGTCTGTCTCCACATGCATGATCCCCGGGAGTCACACCTTGCTGCGCGGAAGCGTCTCCTCCGGTACGTCCGTGGCACTGTGGACCTCGGCCTGGTACTTCACCGCTCGTCCTCTGCTAAGCTGGTGGTCTACACCGACGCTGACTGGGCTGGCTGTCCGGACACTCGTCGCTCCACCTCCGGCTACGCCGTCTTCCTGGGCGACAACCTGGTCTCCTGGTCATCCAAGCGGCAGCCGGTTGTCTCCCGCTCCAGTGCCGAGGCGGAGTACCGGGCTGTCGCTAACGGCGTGGCGGAGGCGTCCTGGCTACGATAGCTCTTGGCGGAGCTCCACAGCCCGCTCGCCAAGAGTACGCTCGTCTACTGCGACAACGTCAGCGCCGTGTATCTCTCCACCAACCCCGTCCAGCATCAGCGGACGAAGCACGTGGAGATCGACCTACACTTCGTGCGCAACAGAGTCGCCATCGGCGATGTTCGGGTACTCCATGTCCCGACTACCTCCCAGTTTGCTGACATCTTCACCAAGGACCTGCCCTCCTCGACCTTCTCGGAGTTTCGATCCAGCCTCAACGTAGCCGATGGCTAGTTGTGGCTTAGGGGGGTATTTGCCCTTTGTACTCTCATCTTGTCCAGTCTTGAATACCGCTGCGACGGTTGTTCAGACTGCGGGGGGTGTTAGCTTTCTTGTTGTCCAGTCCAGAGATGGCAGCGGATCGGGTTCGGTGCGGGTATCCGCGGGTTTCGGTTTTTCGGGTTTCGGGTTTGGTGTTGGTTTTTCGCCCACGGTTTTCAGGTTCGGGTTCGGGTTTGGTTTCGGGTTCGGTTTCGGGTTTTGGTTTCCACCCGTGGATATCCAATGGATATCCGAAATAAATTATTTGGAATTAAAACTCATGTTTTATAATATATTAATGATAATTTGTTTACTTAGACTATTAAATTTATTGAAAGTTGGGTCATGAAAATATTTATTATTTGTTGCCTCTTGTTTATATATGTGAATATGTGTATATTTATCTGCGGGTTTCGGGTATCCATTCGGGTTTCGGGTATCCGCGGGTTTGGTTTTGGTGATGGATTTCCACCCGAATCGGTTTCGGGTTCGGGTTCGGGTTTCGATTTCGGGTTTCGGTTTTGGGTGCACGGAGACTCCACCCGATCCGAACCCGACCCGTTGCCATTCTTAGTCCAGTCTTGAACACCGCTGCGCCGGTAGTTCAGACTGCGGGGGGGGGGGGGGGGTGTTAGAGTATATTGAGCCCATGTGTATAGAGGCCCATCTAGAGTCCCATGTATAGGTTCAATATATACCCACCCATTTAGGGTTGGAGGAATACAGCAACTATTCTCTCCATCAATATGACTAACAGCTTTCAGCAAAAAACCCACCTGCGGGACTTTGTTTCTCTTTCCATAAGCAGCAGTGCTGAAAAATGTCCAACACTCAGGTGTGCCTGTCTGCATTGGAAAAAGTTTACGGGTATTGTTGCCCATCCAAGAGAGAGAATCAACATCTCTTACAAACGCTCCTTCAAACACTCCGCGAGAATCATTATGCGGGATAGGAAGAGGATCTTCAAATGCTGCAAGGAGTGCCCAGACAGAACTGAGCTCTAGTCTCTGATCATTGAATGCATAAGACTCAGTAAGAAATTGGAAGATAAGGATATGTCTCGTGGGTCCAAATTTGTGCAACAGTCAATACCTTCATTTGCTTTGTAAGCAATGGTAATCCTGATGTAGAGAGCAGACGGTTGGCACATTTCCCTGATAAGTGTGTACCAAAAGGATCAGCTAGGAATACGATGTCATTTGAAAAGATTAGAAATTTGGTTTACCAAAAGAAGTTACACAGTTCCTGCTATGAAATCAGGGGAGCGCATAACTATGGTCTATGGACGTGTGGCATAAAAAATATGTGTTATCATGCAAATGCGATACTTAAGCAATACTAGTTTTTTTTAACATCATGCTATTTTTTTTTAATAATGTGAGCCATCTGGGTTGTCCAAAACATGTAGAGCTATAAAGAAAGATAGAGTGGAAAGGCTGAGCTTCAGAAGTTTACCGCCTAACTTCCGCAAAATGTGCAACATTATGCAATCGTGCTTTGCCTAAAGAAACAATATTTTCCTATTAGAAAGGAATCTGTACTGACCATTATGAGCTATCACAATTGCATCATATTCACCACGAGGCTTTTCATTTTCAAACAAGTGCCACAGGCCATTGAACGGCTCAAGTTTGCTTATCCAACAAGGCCGCACAACTTTAATCATATCAGTCTGCACAGTGATACATGTGATTCAGCAATTGAATGGGCATTCAGCAGCCAAGTAAAGAAATGAAAGAACTCAAGATTCAGCAAACCATTGAGTTGTATTTCATGCGACTTGGATTTTTTTTTATATACTTAGCATGCAATTTGGATTGAACTCTGAAAACAAAATCAGAACAGGTCTCTTGGGCAGGATATGATCATGCAAGTGCAATGAATCACGGTTCAGGTAACTGAATCACTAAAGTCTACAACTATGCAACAGTGATTCATTTTTTCCCCCTTTATATAAAAAAATGAATCATTTCTAACTGATCTTTCAAAAAATCAAAGAAACATGTCATACTACACTTCCCTGGAGCTTGCATCAGGTGGAGATGGATATACCTCAGGCAGCATTGCATCTGCAAGTGAGCGCATCCCGTTAACACCGATGTACCTCGGTGTCGACGAAGGTATGGGCGTGAAACGGCCACCGGCTTCGAGCTCGCCGATCAAGCCACTCCACTCACGGAGCAGCCCTCTGTCGAGCCACTCGTCCACCAGCCTCTGGAACCGCTCGTCGCTCGCGGTGAAGAACTGCGCCGCGTGGTCGAACACCAGCTGCTCGCCGCCATCGACGAATCTGGTCGCCATCCTGCCCCCTAGGCCGTGCATCCCCTGCGTCAGCAGCGTGCCTGTGCCGGTGAGCATCGCGGGCTAGCGGATGGGGTGCAGAGGAGGGGGAGGGAAGGTAGGGGACAAAGGGGCGACTCGAACCGTGTCGAAGACGACGGAGCGGACGCAGCGGGCAGCGAGCGCGGACGCGCAGGCGAGTCCGGAGGCGCCGCCGCCGATGACGGCGACGGTGGGGTCGGCGGGGACGGGGGTGGAGAACACCACCTGCTCCTGGTGGAAGCTCTTCTTGATGGCCGACCGCCGCGAGAACCCGGGCTTCCCGCGCCGCACCCGCCGCGGGGCCGCGCCCCCGCTGCCGGAAGAGGCGGCCACCACTCTGGCGAGGCGGGCCGCCGGGAGCGCGGTGGCAGGGACGACGAGGGGAGGCGGCGGCATCACGGCTGTTCGACGAAATGCGAGAGCGCGAACCGTACCGTTATCTCTTTACGGGGGCTTTTTCGTTTATGATAATACGAATATGTTTACAGGGGTTGGGTTTTTATTCTTCTTCGGTTGACTGAAAACAGACTCGTTCAATTCTAATCTAACTGTAAAAATAATTCAGCTAGTATTTATCCAAGTTCATTGTATAAGTCGACGACAATCGGAAAAATTATAATTAACGCTAAGAAGCAATATTTTTTTCTCTCTGCTGTTTTTCTTGATGCTGCGGAGAAAGTTGAGATGAAACTCCTGCCAAATTTGCAGAAACTGTTCTAGTGATAACGAGTAAGTAATTAGTTCAATTAGTACAAAGCATGACATAGGCTTTATAGAAACAGGCGTTGAGCTAAAGCTCAATTATAAGCTAGGAAACAAGCTAAAGAGAGCTTAAACAGGCTTAGCCGTTGGGTTTCCGTAACCTAACTCGAAGCGCGTCCTTTAACGATCGTGCTAGAAGCCAAAGATCCACCGGCCCAGGGCCACGAGCGCCGGCTCCCGCTTCTCCTCCCGCGGCGCGCGGCACGCCGCCTCCGGGTCCCACCGCCAGGACTCGTCGCGCCGGTGGCCCTGGCTCCAGCGCCGGCTCCACCGCCCGGAGAGGGACGACGCGGACGCGGAGGGGGCGAGGTTGTCGCGGTCGCGGTGCTCTCCCGGCCTCCCCGCCAGGGCTTCTTCGCCGGGGGCTGCCACCGCGGCTGGCGTCGCCGACTTGGCCGCAGCCGCCGCCGGATCCCGGCGCCACGAGTCGTCGTGACGGAGGCTGTGGCTGCGGCGGCCCTGGCTCAGCCGCTCGCTCCACCGACCGGAGAGGGACGACGCCGAGGTGGCGACGCGGTCGAGGTACTCGCCCAGCCACCCGCGGGAACCCACCTCCTCCGCCAGAGCTTCGCCGGGGGCAGCCGGCGCCGCTGGGGCCGCGGTGCTCGGCCTGGCCGCCGCGGGGCGGACGATGCGGGACACGATGGCCTCGACCTCCTCGTCGACGCGGTAGTCGAAGGAGCCGCCGAGCGAGTAGGTGCGGCGGGGGTCGTCGCCGCCCGCGGCGCAGGAGGATCGGCGGTTGCTGATGCCGAGCTCGACGCGGAAGCTCATGTTGCCCGCCCGCGAGCCGAGCGGCTCCTGGCCCGCGGCGGCGGGGAGGGGCGGGAGCGGGAACGAGACGGCGCTGCGGCAGATCGGGCAGACCGGGTTGGTGCGGAGCCACGCGTCGATGCAGGCGGCGTGGAACGCGTGGCGGCACGCCGGGAGCAGCCGCAGCCCGGCGTCGGGCTCGAACGCCGCGAGGCAGACCGCGCAGTCGGGGGAGTTTTTTGGCAGCGCCGCCAGCGCCGACGCCATGGTGAACAGGGGCAGCGACGCGATCAGGCGCTCCATGCCGCCGTCGCCCGCGCCTGCCCCCCGCAGCTCCACCTCCACCTCCTGCCGCTCCCTCGCCGAAGGCGCCTCCCCCCGCCTCACCGCCGCCGCGATCCTCCTCGCCGCCCCAGCCTCCGCCTCCACCTGCTCCGTCCCCGCCGCGGCGGTCCTCGTGGCCTCCCCTGCCTCCGCCAACTCCCTCCCCGCCACGCCGGCCCTCCTCGCCGCCTCTCCCTGCTCCACCTCCGCCATGCGTCCCGGACGCGACGACGACGATGACGCCCCGCGGCGGAGGAGGCAGCGGAGCAGCACGATCGCGGCGATGGCAAACAGGAGCAAGCCACCGATGATGAGCAGCGCGGACTTGAGGGACGGCGGCGGCGGGGTGTCGTCGTCGGCCGCCAGGGGCGCGGGCGGCGGCGCCATTGATTGTGAAGTGGAGGCGAAATTGAGGAAGCGAATCGAAGGAGGGGTTTGAAATTTCGAATGCAGCGGGTTGTCACGCCATGACACATTAGGAAGGGAATTTCCAAATTCCATTGGGAAAAACTAGTACATACAAATCTGCTAGTTGCATTAATTCTGTTATCTCAATTCGAGTCTATGTGCCCAGATAAGGCCAGTCTCAGTGGAGGATTATTATCGTATAGTAACTGAGTTGGAGGAGTGTTATATTGATGACACTCCGCTCATATCTCGTGAAACTCCAGCTCCTCTCTTCATAATGAAACTGTCATATCACCAAATTTAATATCCATAACAATCCTATGACACTCGTCGAGACTGGCCTAACCCCATATGAGGTCAAGTAATTAATGTGATTGCCATGATATTATCTTGCCAAGTAATGTGAGCTGTTGCTTGCTCTGTGGACACTCAACAGTATCCCAATTTTCACATAACTATGGATGCTCTATTTCTTCATAATACAAATTCCAAACAAAGAGCACCACAGATACGCTTCGTCTCATCTAATAATCTTTCAGATAGCCTTGATCACTATTATACGCCGTGTGTTCCTATAACTCTGTATGCACCAGAGAAGGACCAAGTGGACAAATAAACTTCAAATGAAGAGTCGCTAGCTTAACCGTACCAGCTTTTAGCAAAAATTTTACATCAACGGTGCATGTACATTCTGCAGGTAACAAACAATATACCAGCTCCTGGGAACAAAACCCAGCTCAATAGCTCATCATTTACAAGCTATCGGTTCAAAATCATCAACTGTAGTTCATCATATATGGGCGGCGCCAGCTGAGCTTCAGCTACTTGTGGGCTTCTGGAAGTCGAAACCGGAAAATGGCAGATATCATGACCTTGAACTTGGTCAAAATTCAATCTTAAACCCTTCAGAACTTCATGACTCACCAAGCACAAGCAGTCAGCTATCTGCATTAAAAAGAAAAATTGGACCAGGGCGTAATCAACAGTATTAAACTGGCGCTGATAATTTCGTACTGGTAAGTGGTAACATAACATTAGCATAAACTGATCATATTCGTGTAAATGTACAATGTTCTAGCTTCTAAGAAAGAGCAAAGGATATGTTACATGGTTTGCAAGACGCATACTGCTGCCTCAATGGTCGAGCCTGCAAGGCAGTCCCACACAGATGCCTTGCCTGCTCGTCCGTTGGGGGTCCAATATGATCGATAAACCCCAAACCAAGTTCTAATCCATCAGGCATATCTTTCTTACTTTTATCTACTGTGCCTTTGGGGCATTTTTCCTGTATTTAATAGTTAATTTCCATTTAGAAGAATCAACCGATAAAGCCTGGAACATGTATTTTAACTATTAGGTGGCTGTTGGCACAAGCGAATCATAATAAAAGTAGAAACTACCGAACAATTTCAGCTAATACCTCTTCCATAAGCAGCAGTGCTGAAAGATGTCCGGCACTCAGGTGCATGGGACAAAGTCAGTAGCTAATGTTGGCAATCAAATGCTGCAAATACCCACATAGAACAGAGCTCAGTTTCTGATCATGGAAGGTGTAGAACTCAGTAAGAAACTGGAGGGGAAGATTATACATCTCCTTAGAATAGAAATCTTGCAATAGAACACCTTCATTTCGTCTTGGGATCAGTAATCGTAAAACCCAATGTAGAGAGCAGAGGGTTGGCGCAATTTCCAAACCCCAGTGTGTAAAAGACGGATCAGCTATGCCCATACTGTTTTCCTCCTCTCATCCTTTGTGCATTCTACTATGGCCTGCTTACTGCTCTTGTTGTAAACTAATAATCTTATCTCTAAGTGCAAGAACAAATCTCTTATAGAAATCTCTTGATGGAAGTCCAACACCAAGATACTGTTCAGGATTGGCAATAATACATACACTTTACAGTTATTTCCACAGATTTTATATGACTGTAAAGGGACCAGAAATTGGAAAAGGCTGCCCCCCGGAACTTCACTTTCTGACAGGGATATTCACCAACTCACCAGCTACATACGTAACATGTTTTTCTTAATATGTTTGACTGATGGTAGCATAAAAATATAAGATGGGAGTGTTGATGTGGCTGAGGCACAGAACATTCTCACAAACACTGAAGAACACAACTGTTGATGCTTGGAAATGCTTTTGAGACTGCTAGCTCCTGGCTGTAGCGCTGCAGGATGTATGAAGAAGAATATGTTAGTGCAAAATAACACAGAGGCAAGCATCTCTTGGCAGTTCTCAAATAAGTCAATTAAATTCTCCTTTTTTAGAGAGAAAATTTCCTGGATAATGGGTGACCACTACCTTACTATCATTACGAAATTGGAACAAAGCTCTGATTTTCTAATCCAGCATCTTGCCTAATAAGGAGGGAAACGTTGGGGAAAAAATATTCCACACAAAATCTTATAAATTGTTAAGTATCAGAGTACCTAAGTTGCAAGTCGCATGGCTCTGTATATCATACATATTCTGCCTTCAATGCACTCCATCAGATGCACAAATCTTTGGTCCAAAGAGAAGATCTACAAGATCCAACAAGAGTGTATGCACACTATAAAATACAGTCGGAAAACTAGGCAGTGCTGCCCTACTTATATTATGTTCAAATGCACTACAGAATGTTACAATGTCACAAGAGTGAATGAACACATGACAGAACGCAAAATGTAATTAAAAAAGCCAACCAACAATGACATCAAACTGAATCTGCTGTTACCATCTCAGTACATACCACAGCCATAAACTTGATGCAGTAGCACCCGTTTGCGCCGTCCAATTTGAGGAGGCATGTACACATTTCCAATAACTACCAAAACAAGAACAAACTACAAAGTTAGTGTATTTGTTTATTGATGAAAGAGTACTTGACTTGAAATCTGCATCAAGCTTGGCAACTGCTTGCAACACAATAGAGAGAGTAACTCAACAACTCAACTAGATGGAAAACACATTTATTTATGATATTATATAGGCACGCATAACCTGAATAACAAGTTAGTCAACAGCTTCTAAATGATCACACCAATTTTATTACAGAGGCCCCCCTAAACACTACCATGCATGACACAAACATCGAAATCCTGATAAAAAAATCATCATGTGCCAAGTGAGTTGATTGCTACTACTACTACTACTACTACTAAAGATCTACTGGGGCCTCAAGAAGATTTCATATGAGATCTTGCGCCGTCGCTACTAGGTACTAATAGAAGCTAATCAAAGCACCCAAGGGATCATCTGCATCTCATGGAGGAGCATGTACAGCGATCCGTGCTTCACCATTCGAAGCCCTCTGTCAGCGTCGGCACAGCGCTCCACCTCAACGGCGGTGAACACTGCGTGGCCGACTGGGTAGGGGCCAAGCAGGTCGGTGGTGAAGAACCTAGCGATGCAGAACCGAGCGGATCCTAGGTGCACAAGGCACGATACCGGAGAGAAGACCATCCACTCCGCCGGCGGGGTGAAGTCCCTCCAAAGGTTGCGCACTGCCGGGGGCCTCCATGCCGTGGCGGCGGCGAGGTCCACAGCACATGTTGTTTCTGAGGCCGAACCAGAGGCCGTGCTCGGGGACGTACTCCGCCCGGCCGCTGAATGGCAGCGTCCAGTCGCCAGCCTTGCTCCACGCCTCCGCTGCCGTGTCGAACGAGTAGGTGCCGATGCTCGCCTTGGACACCAAGATGTGGGTGGGACCACCACCCTCGACCGCCGCGTACGAGTCGGGGGGAGGACCACCCCTCCTATGCTCGTTGTATATGTAAGGTGGCGGCGGGAGAACGCGGGGGTGCCAGTCCTCATCACCGTCGCTGTCAAGCTCTAGGCACTCGAAGTACCGGCCATCCTCGCACGGGACCGTGCCGAGCACGTAGAGGTGGTCCTCGCCGACGGTGAGGGAGGCCGGCATGGACTTGAACGCACCGAAGCCAGACAAGGTGCGGACGGCGTGCTGGTCGGGGTCGTAGAGGACGGCGCGGCCAGTCTGGTCGGCGGCGACCACCTTGTTGTGCCTACCGCCGAGGAGCATGAACTCCATCTCTCCGTCGTGGTACCAGCATCGGGGCGGGTAGAAGGTCATGGTTGGGGCGGGGAGGGGGCACGGCTTCATCTCATGATCCTCCTCCGTCGGCGGTGGCTGGTCTGGACGGCCGCAGCCACCGGTGGACTCTCGTGGGGGACGGCGGAAAAGGCGGGACATGTCGATGCTGCGCAGGCTGTAGGTGCGGCGGAGGCCCACGTCGTCCACCACCAGATGCACCAACCGCCGGAAACTCATCACTGCCCTCGAATTATTAACCTCGGCTCCCCTGATTTTTTTCTACAAAAAAGAGAGCTATATCTTCATGAATCATGACCTCCCCTGATTTTTTTCTACAAAAAAGAGAGCTATATCTTCATGAATCATGACCTCCTGTTCATGTAGACTTCAGATTCAGAGTCCAGATAGCATAAAAATAAGCATGTGGAGAAGGAAGAGTACTGGGAGCATACGGCACGGTGAAGAAACAGACTCCCTCCAGATCTCAAATCTCATCGATTCCCCAAACAATTAAGAGGCCGTCTTCCCTTCGAATCCCTAGCAATGGCCTAGGGGGAGCTGGGGAGGGGAAGAAGCACTGGGGGCGGCGGTGGCGACAGCGGACTCGTAGGTCGCCAGGTCGGGGGGGAGAGAGCTTGCCTGGGCGGCGCCGCGGCGGCGGCTGGGGTTAGTCACTGGAGTGGAGAGTGGTGAGTTTTGAGTCGAATGGGCTTGGGCCGAGAGGGAGCGCGAGGGGCAGGGAGAGAGACGGAGGGCGACTCTGGACTGGACTGGGCCTGAAAACGGGAAAAAACCGATGGGAATTCCCGTATAAAATACCGTAACCGTGAAACGGTCGGGAGAATGCCTCTCCGGTTTCCGTTCCCGTTACCGCTATTTTTTCCTTTTTTTTCTCCATTCCTGTTTTTCATGCCAAAACGGTATACAGCTGGTTTATACGGGATACGGTGCAGCTCGGGACGGAATTTTCCCATCCCGTTTTCATCCATAGCGGCCCACCAAAATGCTGGCAGCAACTCCATGCTTCATTGCTGGTTGCTCAATGCTTACGGCACAAGTTTTATACCACCTTGTCTATTCTATCTATCAATAAAAAAAAGTAAAATAACTGAAATCCTTTCTCATCAAGATTAGGTCTACCTTATCCCTCACGCAGGTCCCACTTATCAGGCTAAAAAGTTCGACGAAAAGGAGGAGGAAATTGATTTCGTCAATATTTCCCACCAAAATTCTAACACTTTTATACCAGCAATTTCATATACCGACCTCTTGTACCCGCGTATCACTTTCTTTTGGTATACACTTTACTTTTGTTTGCACATGCATTCATATCAATGTAAAAAATAGCATGCTATAGCGCCGAAATAGCACCGCTATAGCATCCAAAAGCAACTGCCGCAACGATATTGCATATTTTTGTGCTATGGGTGCTATCACAGCTATAGCACGCAATAGCGCCGCTAAATGGAATAGTGTAGCGTATCATATAGTGGTGCTATTACCTGGTGCGTACTGAAGTCTTTAAACTTTAGAGTTTTAATCTTTCTTATTACTTTATAACGTCTGTTATAGCGCCTATAGCATTTTGGTGAGCCTCCCGCTAAATTCTATAGCCCGCGATTGTAAACATTGATTCACATATAATTTACGTCATTATTTATTTTGGAAGGATAATAATTGACATCATTATTTATGGAAGAAAAAGAAAGATGTGCATTATTTTCTGAAAGAAAAATTAAATATGTGCATGTTGTAAGACCCAAGCCCACGGGACTGTGCATCATGTGAGATAAATCTCCGGATATCCGTAAGGAAGGAAGATATCAAACTCCTACTAGGATTTTTTAATCCTACTAGAACTCTACTTTGTAATCCTGCTAGGACTCCTACCTTGTAAATTGACTAGTATCCCACCTTCTGGAGTATATAAAGAAGGGCGAGTGTGGCAGAACCGACTAAATTAATTCGGCTCAAGTGCGATGGCCCTTGCTACAAGGACAATCTGGTCCAACCCGCACTTCAAACGGAGTAATCTAACAGTCTGTCGGGTAAGATCCCGATAAAATTATCTGAGCTTCGTTCGAACCCAAAGCTTACATAAAATCCGCAGAAGCCAAGTCCAAAGATTACAACAATTCATCATTTATTACATCACAGAGATCCGCATGACTTTATTATTACAAACCGAGTTTCAAGCTTAACACAATACTTTTGAAGTTCATTGAGAAGAAAGTTCATTAGAGTTCTTTATTGCAACGGAAAATAAACGATAGTCTAGCGACGATGCAAGACGTCATGATGAAGCCTGTACAAGATATCAACCATATCCTCAATAGTATCACCTAAAAATAAAGCCACAAGCAAAGCTGAATATACTAATACTCAGCAAGGCTTACCCGATTATTGGTATACTTAGCCAATATCTAGACATGTAAGGATTTTTGCTTGAGGGGTTTGTTTTGCCGAAAAGCAACTAAGAATGAGTCCTTACTTTCAAGTTTTAGCATCAAGTTCTAGTCCAATTAACCATTCTAGGTGAGCAACTATCCAATATCACACATGGTGGAAGAATTAATTTTGAGCATCAAACAATATTAATCCATCATCAATCTTCCACTTCTTACTCTATGTGGCAGAAGTATTAAGCAGTCTCAATGGCCGCGAAAAATGGACGATTTGAATCAAATTTCTTAACCTTACAAGGTAAACCTAACACACACCAGGAGCACCGAGGAGTCACCCCAAGCAACTTTCCCCCTTTTTTTCTTGGGTTGTGGATCAGGGCTACCCCCCTAGAGTACAAGAAGTCCACGAACCACGGATGAAGCTAGGTCATTTCTGCTCTTGCACTCACCATTAGATGGGACCGAAGTTAAGAGGATGGGAGAAGTCCACTTGCCGGTCTAATCAGGTACCGAGCTTACCGATTACCATATTTTCGTCATGTGGCTAGTACGTTCAAACGCTTAACTACCACTACCACACACTGCGGTCTTAGCATTTTTCACTAAACAGATGGGACATCTATATCGGACCATGGTCCCGCCCGTCGACCTTATAGTTGCAGCATGTAATAAACATTCAACTCCTATAATCTCGCGATTGATAGAAAATCACTCGACTTTTACCGGCACTATTAGCATGGTACTCTAACAAACTTAACAACTAGTATTCAACTCCTGTAAATTTAAATACATATGTATATAGAAACATAAGTTGCATAGAATTTAAAATAGTGGGATTGATGCACCGGGATTTGCCTTCCTAAGCAAAGTTAGCCTTGGACTCTTCCGAACTTTGGTTCGGGTCTTCGGCGACTTCAGTTAGATTAGATTGAGCTTCACATAGTTCGTTTCCGGACTCCGGCACCAACTCGTCCATTCCGTCTACGAGAGTCATAGTGTCTGCATGAGATGCATATACATGATGTGCTCAAAAAAAAAAGATGCATATACATGAGTTGTGTTGAGGGTCTATTTAATTTAAACCTTTCACTGTAAAGTTGTAACCTAACAAAACATAAGTTTTGTCGTGAAACATTTTAATTATATTTTCTTAGGAAATTATTTATAGAGTAGTAATTATTTTACTTAGTTCACAAAGTAAGAATTTTGCTGTTTTTCCATTCTATCATTATGCAGAAATTGGATTTTTCTTAACTAACACTAAAATAACAATGTGACACTTATAGCTGGAGCTAGACATAGTTTATGGTATTGAAATTTTTATGCATTGTTCATAATATAGTGGTAAACTTTCTATCAAAATTTTAACTCTTTTTAATTTTCAGATTAATCATGAAAAATATATTAAACAACTACTGCTAGAATCAAGGTTCATTTTTACAAAACAAAGTAGGCAAGTACTGGACCTCAAAATTTTACTGAGTGTTCATAATCTCATAACTAGCATACTGTGGATTTTACGTATTTTTCCTATGCAATTTCCAAAGACAATAAATTCTTCAAATTAACTCTACTATTACTAAGATTTATTTCTACATAGAGTTCCGTTAAAGTTATGACTCCCAAACTTTTTCTGTAATATCATATACACAAAATTATGCAAAGGTAAAAATAATAATATTTATCTATTGCAGAAAATATTTGTTTTGATTTAAGTTTGTTACACATGGAAAAAATTAATCTAGCAAGTTCTAGTTTAGTAACAAGTTCCAAACTTTTTGTGTAGCCTCTATACAGTTGTATCATGGTTCTGTACAAGATTCATTGCAATAAGTATAATAAAACATTAGGAACAAAATAAAAATTATAGATCTAGCATAGCAAGAATCTGTATATAACTTCTGTTTTCCAAGGAATCTGAACCTTGAATTTGTCTAGCATGCTCAACTACTCAAGACTAGCATCTGGTAAAATTTTCACATTTTTCCAAGGACAATAGGTATTTATGTTGATTTAGTATCAGTATCCATGACTAAAATCAAAGCATATGCTATACAGTGGTAGGGTGTTCCACAATTTTACACTAATATTCTTTTACTGACTAGAATCAACTGAGAAAGTTTCATCCTCAGATATATAGTGCTACATCAAGAACAAAATGAACTATTTATACCTAGCCTTGAACAAGTTCCATCAAAAATCTTAGTCTAGGCAAGTGATATGGTCCTGAAATTTTTACACAGAGTTCCCCATGTCAAGATGAACCTATGTTCCAAAAATTACTAACAGACCTTGCCTAGAACATGAGATCTAATTAAGTGCTATTTTTACTAATCTTTAATCTAGATCAAAATGTAAGCATAATCTGAGTATGTGCATGTATGAAAAGTTGTAGATCTTATTTCAAGGATTCCAAAATATTTTAGTTTGCATTTTTCCTATTTTTCTACAAATTGCTATCCATTTTACAAGTTCACTGGTTGAATCAGTCCTTGGTTTCTTGCATCAGGAACCTTAGAAAAAGTTAAATCCTTGCAACTAGGTCCCGAGGCAGAAATTGGGGAGGGAATAGAGGATGGCTGGCCAAATTCCAGTGAGGAGGCTTGCCGGCGGCGAGGGAAATGTGGGGGAAGAGGTAGAGGAGGTCGAGACGCACCTCCTGGTGGTTTCGGTTGGGGCTGGGGTTGATGGAGGAGGCGGCGCCGCGATAGTAGGAACTCCGGCGAGGGGAGTGAAGGGGCTGTGGGTTTGGGAGCTTCATGGGCCAGAGGAGAATCCGTTCCAGGGGTTGATGGGGCCAGGCTTGGCTCGAAGGGGGAGCTCGGCGTGGAGGTCTGGGAGGCAGCAGCAATGGTGATGAGGGGGGCTTGGGTGTGCGAGCAGGGAGATGGGCGGCCTTTATAGGCGCGCAGCAAGGGTAGGATGGGCTGGGCGCTGGCTACGCGGCTGGCCAAGTGGTGGCGGCGGCTGCCCTGGTCGGGAAAACCAGGGGCGCAAGGCGGGGTTGGTCGGGACGCGACCAGGTGGCCGGCAGCATATGCCGTGGTCGGGAGCAAGGGAACAGAGAAGCAGGGGAGAGAGAGGTGAGGGTGAGGGTCTTGAAGCGAGAATTGAAAGAAGTCTAGGGTTAAAACAAAATTTTCTCAAAATTTTTTATTGAAACTCGAAACATTTTACATACTAAAGTTGTAGGAAATTTAAAAGTCTACAAATTTCATGTTGGACAAATTTTTTGTTTGAGTAATGGTTTAGAAAAAATAATTTAAATTTCTTACCACTAGGATTTGAACTCCTAATAATTATTTAATTTTTTTAAATTTCAAATTTGAAAAATGGTCTTTTAAATAAACCTGTACATCACAAAAATATAAGTGTGTTTTTATGCTACATTAATCATGATAAGTTGAGCATGAATAAAAATTTACCATCTTATTTAGGGAAAATTTTATATACATACATGTATATATACACACATACATATGCACACATACATACATACAATATAATTATTTTTAATAATTCTTAGATTTTATGCATGATGTCAAGTTTAATTTTTCTTGCTTAGCATTTTAAATACCTGGGGTGTCACAGCGAGGTACCTAGATCGGCATAAGCTTAATAGAGCACAACATCCAGCGCAGGGCATAATATAGAGTCAATTCCCTATATGCCATTGAAAAATAGAGATGATCCCTTACGTGCCATTGAAAATTACCACATCCCTTACATGCCATCGTTTATAATTTTCCGTCCCTTACGTGCCACTGCCGTCAAAATCCAATTTTAACTCCGTCAAATTTTTTGTGCTGAGACATTTTTAGCCCTGCTCGGGTCAAGAAGCAGCACCACTGCGTAGGGCCCATTGACCCATTTTCACTCTCTCAGTCTCTCTCTTCTCTGGCTCTGCTCGCTCTTCCCTTGCTCGAAAGATTGAACGGGCGCTGCTTTTTACTAGCCGGCGGTGCGACGGCACGACTGCGGCAGCGCCAAGCCCACTGCCGGCGGCCAGCGGCTGCTCCGCTAGGCGGCGTGCGGACCCGTGCGGCTGTAACTCCGTGGGCGGCCGACAGCGGCGCCCTGGAGCACGCACGGCAGCTGCGGTTCCTCGTGCGCGCGAGTTCGTGGCTCCACCGGCGGCCACGCGGCCACGTGCCGCGCCAGGCGCTCACCGTGCGCAGAGCAGGGGCGCCAGGCGCGCTCCCCACGCGCTGCTGCTACAGGGCTCAGGGGCGGGAGGCGGCGCAGCTGCAGCAGGGCATAGGAGCGGGGCGCAGCGGCAGGAGCCGGTTGGGGGGGGGGGGGCGCAGCAGTGTGGCCGGAAGCGGGAAGAGGGGCGACGGCCGCTTCGCCGCCGTGCACGGGCTCGAGGCCGCGCTCTTCGCGCGCGGCTCGCTCGCCGGGGACCTCCCAGGTGCGCAGCTCGAGGCCGCACTCCGGCTGCTCGCCGACAGGTGGGCACCTCTCGTGCACGCGCCCTCCACGCGCTGCTGCACGGGCCCCCGCGTGCCACAGGGAGCTCACGACGGGGCGGATCTGCTGACGTCGAGGCCCCTCCACGCGCGGCTGCACGGGCCTCCCCTTGCGTGCGCAGCTGCTGGCCGCGCCTGCCACTCCCGCTTCTGCACGCCGCCCGCAGCTCCAGCGGCTTCTGCGCGCCGCCCGAAGCTCCAGCAGCCGCCCACCACGCGTGGCCTAGCGTCCCCCAGCGCCCGCGCCCGCGCGAGGGGCACGCGGGGCCCGCGCGAGGGAGGGAAGCGCGTGCCGCAGGGCCCGCGCGAGGAAGCCGCGCCTGCTTCGCCTCCGCACCGGCGCGCCCTCGCTAGGGTTCGGGGACGGGAGGGGGATTGGCGTCGGGGACGGGAGGGGGGTGTGCGCTCGGGGGATAAGGTGACGGAGGGGTATTTTGGTCTTTTCGCCATAAGCTTTAACGGATCTGTTAGGGAGAGTTAACAGCAATGGCATTGAGGGGATGGAAAATTAAAAACGATGGCATAGAAGGGATCAGCTAATTTTCAATGGCACATAAGGGATCATCTCAATTTTACAATGGCATACAGGGAATTTACTCCATAATATACCAAACCACCACACATGACGTAGGGTATTACGCTATTCCGGCGGTCTGAACTTGTCTAAATTTGTGTTTTATGTCCTCGCGTTTACCTTCAAGTTTCAGATCTTGGCGATCTGTCCCCAAACAATCTTCTATCTTAGGGTATCCCTTGGCATGTTGGTGGCAAAAAATATTGACACATGTGGTAGGTACATCTCCACTAGTCTAGATAAAGAAGATGAATATGTGAGGTGCTCTATATAATACTAAGGGGATGCATCCGAGAAAAACAAAAGCTGGGGTCTTGCATGCTCTAGCCTCAACAAAAAATCGGAATTTTCTGTAAAACATATGGGAATATCTCGGCTAAATGTGGGATTTAAAAATATGTTGAAATAACTGAACCCTTTTCTGATCAAGATTAGGCCCACTTTACTCCTCACAGAGGTCGTACTTATTAGGCTAAAAGGTTTGATGAAAGGGAGGGGGGATTGGTTTCATCAATGCTTTCCACCAAAATTCTAGTACTTTTTACACTAGCAATTTCCTATACCTTCTTGTACCCGCGTATTACTTTTCTTTGGCACACACTTTACTTTCCTTTTGCACATGCATTCGCCTATAATTCACATCATTATTTATTTTGAAAGGATAATAATTGACAACATTGTTTATGGAAGAAAAAAAATGTGTATTATTTTTGGAAGGAAAATAAATGACATCGTGCTTGATGGAAGGAAAATTAAATACGTGTCTGTGGCACATACATCCTATTAGTATTGGAAAAGAAAAAGGATCAGAGATCAAACTGTGCTGCTTGTTTACTGGTCCATCAGTAGGGATGGAAATGGGTACCCAAAACCCGAGTACCCGATGGGTTTTACCCGATAAGAAGTCGGGTATGGAATGAGTTTTCTATTCGTGGGTACGTTATTGGGCAAAATCATGTACCATCGGGTACGGCGGGTACGGATGTGCAAGTATACTATCCATACCCGCCTACCCGTGGGTAAGAAAAACCCGCAAAAAAACAATCTAGCCTAAGTGCCTAGCTCATTTTAGCCCATATGACCCACGAATTTGGCTCAAATCCAATTAAACTCTCCTAGTATATATTTGAATCTGCTGTATTTCTATTAGCTTGTTGCAATGAAGCTTGGAATGATTTATTTTTTAAGTGAACGTATGATATTTATATGTAATTCTTGGGTATGCTTTTGGGTAGGTTACCCGTCGGCTACAAATTACCCGCACGGGTGCGGGTATGGAACCATTTTCCTACCCGTGTGCGGGTACGGATAACCCGACGGGTAAAATTTAGTCCTGATGAGTACAGGTATGGGTGGCCACTACCCATCGGGTACCTACCCGTTGCCATCCCTATCCATTAGTGGTTTACTACTCGAACCCGTTGTTTTCTATTTATCAATATATAAAGTCAAATGTATGGACGGTCCTCGAACTTATTTTAAGGTGTCATCAATTCCTAAATTTTCAAAATATATTTTTAGATCACTAAACTTGTCCAGAGGTGTCATTCGCGTCTCGAAACTGTCAAGATACATCTTTAGGTCCCTAAACTCGTCACAATGTGTCAATTCGGTCCTAAATTCTCAAGGTGAATTTTCATATCCCTGAAAATTGCCATTAATTAGTTGTATTCAAAATGGACCGTTTAATAAACTATTTTTTAGCCGATCCAATCTTATGGTAACACCATTTAAATTCTAAATTAGCTTCTTATTAATCTATATCATGGGTTAATCTAGATCATTTGATATCAAAGGTGGATATTATAGCTTTCTTATTTAACATAAAGATATCAATATTAATCCTGAATATTTCTTACTAACTATTCATATTTTGCATACGTTTTGTATAAATTTATTAAAACAATTTGTTCCTATTCTCAATTAAAAATAAAATAGCAATTTTATTAAATCTAAAGTAGCAAAATAAATTTTCATCCACTAAAGTAGCAAAACAACCAGGGATGGCAACGGGGGCATCCCCGCCGGGGATCGGCAGAATGTTCTGCTCCCCGAGAGATTAAAATGTCCCCGTTCCAATCCCCGTCCCCGCTAGCGGGGAACGATTTTACCCCGTCCCTGTCCCCGAACGGGGATCACGTACCTAGGGATGAAAGCGGTCGGGAACGATCGGGAAAATACTCTAACCACTTTCGTTTTCATATTTTTATGCGGGAACGGGAGAGTTCGGTCGGGAAAACGAAATTGAATACACGGGAAAACGAAATCGAAATAATTCGATCGGAAGCATGTCGATAACGGTCGGGAAGCGGTATTTAAAAGCGGGAACATCAATGCATGTAACCACTTCAAACGTAGAACTCGACGCAATAGATTCAACCATACATACATAATACATAGGGAAGCAAAACTATAATCCATTATCCGTAGATAGGTAAATAGCACCACGACATAACATTAAGCCTTCACATAACAAATAACATGCCATAGTCTCATACTGTCATAACCGATAACATGCCATCACAGTCAACACAACAAAAGTCCACACTCATATAAATAATAGGTGAATAGGTCCACTGTCCACAACAGTCACACAAACACAAGAACACTGGATACACCATTTAGCTTGAACAGCAGCAGCAAGACATCTTATGAGCCAATCCAAAAACCTAGATGTCCAAGCCAAAGTCCAAGTCGTCTGCATGGGCCTCCTCATCACTATCTGCGACTTCATCATCCTATAATATTGCAATTACAAAATCTACATCAATACTTCAGTAGCATAAGTAGTATAATATATTGAATATAGTAAATCAGTAAACCTGAATTGTCAATTTCGCAGCAAGGGCTTCTATAACTTCTAAATCAGCAACAATTGAACCAACTCTTTTATCTGATAAACAAAGATAAAAATCAGCAAAGGACAATTATGAAAAAATCATGTACAAGAACTAAATTTAAGGAGTTATTGTTACCCCTTTTTGTTACAGCAACCCAGTCTTTTGTGCATACTAAAGCTTCAACCATCTCAGGATCCAGACGGCTGCGAAATGGATCAATTACACGGCCACCAGCACTAAATGTAGACTCAGATGCAATAGTTGATACTTGAACAGCCAGCAAATCTCGTGCTATTTGGGACAAAATAGGATACTCATCCACCTGATTCTTCCACCATGCCAAAATATCAAACTGACCACTAATTCTCAAAGGTGCATCTGCCATATATTTATCCAGCTCACTCAATTCAGCCCCATCTGGTCTACTTTACTCATATAAGTAGTTTTCAAGCTCCTCATCATCATTATCCACTAACATATCTATTGTATCACTAGGCATATGTTCACTCCCCGATCTAGCCCTTGAAGTTGATGGTTGTGAAGCACAATAAAACTGATACAAATTCTTGATAACATCCACAAGTAGTGATGTTCTTTTCACCATCTTTTTCACATTTGAGCTGCAACTAACCCTTCACTATGTTGTGTGCTGTTCTTAGATGGGTCCAAAAACCTGTTGTCCCATAATTGCCCTCGGCCCTGGCATTGTGTTTGCAACCAGGTTGTTTGCAATGTGCCCACACTTGGAGATATGTCTTTCCATTATCTTCTTTGATCACCTGCTTCTTTGTGAAATATTCCCACACATTTGATGTGCATCTCTTTCGCCTCTTTCCACCAACAAGAGGTTCATCTACATCTCCATCTTGCACAGGCTCATCACCCTCAATAATTATGGCATCTGTAGTGTTTCTTCCTTGCTGTCCCTGCACTTGTGTCCCTTGTTGTCCCTGCATTTGTGTTCCACTACCATCTCCAGTAGCAGCATCACCCTTGGCTTCACCACCGGCATCATTCCCACCTTGACTTGGCAAAGAGGCTGATGGCGGGCTAGATGCAGGAGTCCCATTTGCAGATGCTGAAGATAGACACAGACCTAGATCCTGACTAGGGCTTCCACTTGCTGACCTAGACCTCTTGCATCCTATAAAGATAAGAAATGCTGAAATGTATAAGACGATTGCAACAATTAACTTGTATCTAGTAAACTAATTAACTTGCTGATCTAGACCTCTTGCATCTAGTAAACTAATTAACTTGTTGACTACACTCTACAGAACCACATCAACATGAAAACATGTACATTGATCAAATTCGTATATTACCTGGTGCTGGAAAAGGAGCTAGAGTGCTGCTGTTCACCGGCGGCGCCGGCTCCTGGAAGAGACGCCTTGTGGCGGGCGATGTAGAAGTTGAACCGGAAGATGGCCCTTGTTCGGTCCGCGGCTTCATGGGTCCTGACATCCTGAGCAGGTGCTTTGGCGAGGAGGTGCTGCTGTGCTAGATCTAGGCCTCCGCGGTGACGAGCTGGCTCCTCTGCTCCTGGGCTCTTGGAGTCTTGGTCCTGTGCCGGCGGCAAGTGGAGGGCGGCAGCCGGCAGGGCGATGCGCGAGGTGGGGAAGCGCGATGGGGAGGAGGTGCTGGCGACCTGGCGTGCTGCACTGCTGCTGACCTGCTGTGCAGCCTGTGCTGGCTGCCTGGCTCTGGCTGGGTGTCGTGCCACTCGTGCGGGCGTGCCGCGTACGGCGCGGGCGCGCGACTGCGCTGCGCGTCTACGCGAGCCGCGAGGTGGGGAGGCAGCGAGGCGCGATGGGGATGGCCGGATGGGGGCGTCAGGCGCACGGCTGGCGGGCTGGGCGATGCGCGAGGTGGGGAGGCCGGAGGCACGATGGGGGCGTGCGGCTGGGGCGCTGGGCGATGGGGATGGGGGCGATGCGGCCGATGCCGATGGGGATGGGGGCGTGCGGCTGGGACTGGGAGAGGGTGAGGGTGGGACTCGGGAGGTTAGGGTTTGGTGGAGGGTGGGCGCGCGAATGGGCCTTGGGCCGTGAGGTGCGATGACTTTGGCTGGTGTGGGCTGTTGTAATTCGGGAATACCGCGGGAAAATACCGAGTAAAAAACGGGATCCGCTAATTCGGTCGGGAAAAGTCCCCAACCGATTTCGATCCCAATTTCACCAAATTTTCCTGAATTTTTTCCTGATTTCGTTTTTTCCCGAAAATACGACATTCGACCGGGAAAATCGGGATACGATGTCGGTCAGTACTGGATTTTCCCGTTCCCGCTTTCATCCCTACACGTACCCCGACGGGGGCTTTGACCCCGATAAATCTCGAACAACTCAAGCACAGGAGGAGGAAGAAGGGAGCAGGGACATGCGGCGCGGGCACACGCCGTTGGCATCCGGGGCAGGAAGACAGGATGAGGTGTGGCGACGGGCAAGGGCGCGCTGCGTTGGAGTGCTGGGCGAGATCGTGCGGCGCAGGCACTCAGCGGCAAACACTCGGAGGGCGTGCGTGGCCGTGCAGTGCCGGAAGAGAGGACGAGGCGCGGCGTCGGCTTGGGCGTGCTGCGCTGGGATGCCTGCGAGAGAGAAGACAGCGCTGGGAGAGAGGAAGAGCCAACACGGTGAAAGGATAGGATAGGGTGGAGGTGGAACCGTGGATGGATGGATGGATGAGAGACGTGGGATGCTTGATGGGCTTTTAGAATCGGAGCTTTCAGCCCATACTAGTGACTGCATAGAGATGCAATCAATTAAACGGGGCCTTACGGGGAACGGGGACGGTGGCCTGAGGAATGTTCTCGGCCCCGCTTCACCCATCGGGGATGAGTTTTGGCCTACTAAGCTCCCCGCGGGGAGCAAAACTTCCCCGTTTTGAACCCCTAATGGATGAAATCCCCATCGTGGATTGGGGATCGGGGCCGTTGCCATCCTTAAAAACAACATTTATATTAAATTAAAAATATAGCATTTTGAGAGTTTGGAAACCTGCATGACATCGCGGGATAAGTTTATGTACCTAAAAATGCATTGAGAGATTAGAAACCTATATGGTACCTTGAAACAAATTCAGGGATCTAAAAATATATTTTAAGAGTTTAGGGACCAATATGATACACCATAACAAGTTTAAGGACCAAGACAACAGATCAAAACAAGTTTAGAGATCGCTGGTGTATTTTACTGTACTATTTAATTCTCGTTGCTCATATGAAAGGATGAACTAGTGGCAATACTATATTTCTCAAGAGCTTGTATTTCATACTTTATTTTATTTATTTTATTAAAACATTCACACATAACAATATTACAATAGTCTATTGTCCGAAGTTCAAACGTCAAACTAATCGTTTAGTCAAAAAGCGGTTAACCACAAAACTGGCTAGTGGAATGGGCCACACTAGCTCAATTGCTTTAGGGTAATTTTAGTGGGGAGTGTCATCGTACAGCTAATAAGATTGAGAATTTAGTAATGGCCACTATGTAAGAAAAATATAAAAAACACTTTCATCAAAGACTCGGAATTAAAATGCATCTTAAACATCATATTAGAGACGAGACGTGTGTTGATTGGACAGTCTCTGATGTGTCACAAATGACTATAGATATGACGTATCAACGGAAACAACAGAGACGCTAATGAACCAAATAGGTCTGCGATAATATGGTAGCCATACGAGACGCGGTTTGAAAGAGACGCGTCTCCTATGAAGCATTTTTTACTTGTTAGAACGTGTGTCCCTGTCCCTTTCACCTCCACGTGGGTCCGCCGGTCAGAACCGACGACTGCCTTTCCTCCTCTCATGCCCCCCTCCCCAGCAAAACCTCTCTCTCCGGCACCGGATCCCAGCGACCGCGCTCCGCCCTCCGCCTCCCGGCATCCCGCTCCAGTCGCCGCCGCCCGACCCGGGTGCTCCTCCACGTCGCCTGCAGCTCCCCGGTCGAGTCAATCCCCATGGCGGCTGCGATGGCGGCGGAGGAGGAGGCGCGGCTGCTGCGCCTGGAGGAGCAGGCGGAGCACGGCGGCGGTGGCGTCTGGGAGTATCTCTGCCTCGCCCGCCGCCTCCGCGCGCCCCGCCCCGCCCACGTCCTCCGCGTCGGCCTCGCCCTCCTCAACGACGCCTCCGCGCGCTCCCGCCTCGGCTCAGAACGTAATTGCGCTCTGCCCTCCACTGACTCTCGCTGATCCGCACGGTCCCGGTTTGTAGCTGTAGATGCATTGATCTCGCCGGCAGCCTCCTGCCGGACAGATCCCCGCCACCACGATCCATTTTTACGTGCGGTACGACTGGCTGAATTTTAGGCTCGTTTTTTTGGCGTTTAGTGGATGGTGTACAGCCTTACGATGCCAGTGTTTATTCAGGGAATGCGAATCCTGTGCCACTGGCTTCATCTAGTGAGGGTTTGTTAGGTTTGCTCAGCGCTCTATGGATTTCCGTTTGCTGCGCGGGGTGATTCCAATGTGTAGAGGGTTCATGTTTAGGTGGACATATAGGCAAAATGCTAAATCTCTAGTCCATGATTGTTCAGTGTTCTCTTTTCTTAGCTCCACGAGCATTCCAAGTTATTTGGGGATAGTCTGTCCTGACTCCTGAAAGATGTGCTATCAGTTCACAGACTGAAAGATGTCCTTTGTGCTTGTTGTTGATCGTTACTTCTAGTCCTTTCTGTAGCTTCCGATGTAAAGGACACTACTAAAGTACTAAATATGAAATTCAATTTTTTGCATTAGTGGTCCGAGGAAATTCCATGGTTAACTTGTTCTTATTGATTTCATTTGGAAGTTGCCCAAAAGTTCAGTGCAGTTCATTTTAGTTCAGCATAGCCTTATTTAAGCGTAGCCTTGCTCTCAGAATTTATTTTTATATTGATGCCCTCATATCATTGCTGGTGCCAATTCTCGTTTTAGCATGAGAAACACTGTCCATTTGTGTTAATATGGTGCTGCATCATGTATGTTTATCTAATACCGTACATCCATAGTTGTAGGGATTGAAGTATAGAATAGTAATTAACAGAACCTTGTCCCCAATCCTTTAGTTCTAGTAACTTAATAGACCGTGGTCATCTCATATTTACTGATGAGTTAATAGTGGAAGCAGGACAATGGTCTACATAATAGTCGAGTTGCATTAGGTGACATATTGCCAAATGGCTTTTACCTGTTTCAGCCCTTTCCCATTGCCATTTGTACCATGTTGGGTCCTAGATGTTTTTCTGAACCACATGCCTACTTGATTACACTAAATAACTGCTGATCATGATGGATTGGTATCCATTGCTGGATGGCTTCTGCCTGACAAGGTATCCTACATATCCTATCTTGGCTCCTGTTTGTAGATTCCTGTCTTGTTTGATGAAACTATTTTAGCCAACATAGATTTTAACCTCCCAGCATACTGAAGTGCAACCAATTCTGTCTCACGCCATAAGGCTACTCATTTTATACAGACTGTATGTAATGCATTATCAGTTCTTGTAGAAATCTCTGCTTTCTGATTTATTCTGATTTCTACAAATTTCTACTTCAGATTTTTTGTTTGAAATTGGACTGCAAACATATACTGTGCTATTGAACCTAGCTAGCTTAGTAGTTGATAGGTTGAATGCATGTTTAAGTAATGAGATGAGATTACCTAATATGATTCTAGTTAAGCTAATAACTGAATCTGCTTGTGTTCTTGAGCAGCACTTCTAAGCTGAAGAATGTGAAATGAGGTGCTCCACAATCAGATGCCAATTTCAGCACTTCTAAGCTGAAGAATGTAATACCTTGGTGAGATGCACTCAAAACATAATTTATGTGTGTCTTCTTTAGTATGAGTTTGGAACTACTTATCAGCTATCCTGTTAAAGGTTGAGATCATTGTGCGCATTATATTAGATCACATGTTTCATGAGTGGACTGATGTACAGTTTGAAGTAGTAATCTTCTCTAAGCCCCGTTGTCAGCTGATAAATAAGAGCTGCTGTCAGCAGATAAATCCTGTTGCCTTTTTCCTTGATGGTGCAAAGAGAAACTAATTTATGTAGTGACCAGTCATATATGATAAGCCACTCTAGATGGTAATCATATATATGGTTCAATTTGGTGAAGTGAATGTTTGAAAAATTATATTTGTCCTTTGTGGTCTTATATGTTAATTCTTGCCTTTTCAGCTTTACTCTGGAAAGGGCATATGGGAATCTTTTGAATACTAGCCTGTGCTATTTGTTTCACATGTTATACAGGTGAACATTCCTAAGACCAAGAAGACTTACTGTAAGAACAAGGTGTGCAGGAAGCACACTCTGCAAAAGGCAACTCAGTATAAGAAGGGTAAGGATATGGTTGTCAGATCAAGCCTGTCTTCCAGAAGAAGGTAATGCAGCATATCTATGTGATTGTAAGATTGATCTATCAATCATTTATACCTGTCTATTTTGATGCCAGCATGAATGTCTGAAAATAACTGCGAATTGTAAATGCCTATTGGCTGCACAGTTTGGGATATGACAGATGTTATAATTTTCAGGCCAAGACCACCAAGAAGATTGTGCTGAAGCTGCAGTGCCAGAGCTGCAAAGGACTACTCACAGTACCCGATCAAGGTACTCATTTCTCCTGTGCCTATTCTCTTGCTCATTGACAGTAGGTTTACATACTGCTAGTAAGTATATTTGCCTGCATGGCTGTGCACAATCTTAATTTAGCCATGGCAGTGTAAAAAGTTGAGTAACCATATTTTGTTGTAGCTATGCACCTCTAGACTTAACAACTCCCTGCTGTTTTGGTGAAATTGAGAAGTATGACATTTCTTACATTTATGTCTTGAATTAACAATATGCTGTTTTGTTGTAGCCTAGGAGTAGTTGGCCGAAGCTCAGAGGAAAGAAAGTAGCTAGGAGGTATTTGTATTGCCATTTATTCTAGAGCAACCATCACATTTTGATTGGTCAGGTGGATACTCTATGTAATTGCTTACAATTTAATAGACTGTAATCAAAATTCCTGTGTACTGTGAAGTGTGAACCATTTATCTTATGTATTTTGATCATGAGAAGTCTTTCCTAAGGTCAATTTTCAGACCTTTTTATTGTTGCTTTAACATCATTGTGCAGAGTCTTTTAATGGTTGAAATGTGCCATTTTGTGAAACATGGGGTTCAAAAATGTACACCATGGATCTAGATTTCCTTTTTTTTGTTCTTGCAAATTGTTATTAGTGACGCTTTTTCTCAACACACGTTGCTGCTATCTTCACATCAGCCGCGTCTTTGATGACCCATATCAGAGATGTGTTTTAACAAGACGCGTATCTGATGACCCACATTAGAGACACGTTTTAACCACCCGCATCGCTGATGTGGATGTGCTGTTATCACAACGCAATTTAAGTGACACATTTTTTGCGTCACTAATAACTATCTGGACACATCTCTAATAAGGTGTTTTCACATAGTGTGTGCCGGTTCTCTCTCATCCCATAAAACTCTCTCTCCTCTCTCATAAGTAACTCTGCGAAAACTTGCTGATGTGGCGTGATATTTAAGGCTCATGACATTCCCATGGAGATTGACCTTAGGCGATCTTAAGTTGAACCAATTAAGGCTACTGGTTCTTGTTATCTTTTGTTTTTGCTTCCGTATGATTTTTTTCTCTGAATAAAGTTTAAAGGTAATATTCCCTATTTCCCTTTGAACTTATTAATTATACATCTTCGGTTGAAATTTTTACAAGATGATAGTATGCATCATAACATATATTAGAGAAAATATATCATAATTTTGATAGGTTAGGATATTTAATAATAATTAATCATTGGAATTCAAAATTATATGTAAACTAACTAGAAAAAGTTTAGTAATTTTTTAATATGCATTGTGATGTCCACTACTACCTTGCAAAATTTAAAATTAAAATCCAACTTAGATATGGAGAAATAAAAAAGATAAATTATATTATGTAGTAAAATGAACTAAATGGCATAGTTTAGAAGGTAAATTGAACCAAATTATAGTTTAGGGGTTACACAAACTTTGACTATATTTGAAGGGAGTAAATTTGAACTTTTTCCAATACTACCCTACCCCTGCACAACTTTTCTAATCCAGATAATCCATTTCTCATCGAAACCTTCTTCTAAACAGCACCTCTTCCAGGAAACCCCAATTCCACTTTGTCAAGGACTCGAGGTTATTTCCGGCTCCACTCCCCCCTCCACTCTGGGAAATCTCGCTCGTTTGGGTTTCGACTCTGGGTTGCGGCGGCCACCGCTCGCCAACCGGCTTGGCCGCTTGATTCACTTACTTTGCACGGGTCCAGAAGAGTCGGTATCGCATGCTTCATTCACTTACAGGTGGGGTCCAAACCCTGAACTATGTGATGGGTAACTTGGATGCCGGTGAAGTTTTGTTAAAAGCCTTTGGGGCCCCACCGGCGACCCCACAATCCAACAACTTCTTCCTTCGCCTCCCCGGAGGCCCGGACCCCGTGCTACTTGGCCAAATCAAATTCAGAAATCGCCTGGCCGTTGCCAGTGCGTGGCATGCCATGGCGTTTCTGCGCGGCATTTCGAGGGCCAGCCGCTGCGCCGGCGAGCTCGCCGGAAAATTACGCTCACCGGCTCCACCTCCGTCACCCCATCCCCACCGCCCTTCATCGGAGAGCAGACTCCGTGTCCCTCTCCTTCCCCTGCTCCCCCGCACCACCATCTCGCCCCCGCCGCCGCCGTGCGGACTTGCGGGGTTCCTGCTCCACTCCATCGAGCGCGCGGGAGCATCCAGGAGGCCGCGTCTCGCACCCACTCCTTCGACGCTTCGGTTCGCAGAGTACGGGATGCTGGCCCTGGCCGCGGCGGCTTCAGGAAGGTCAAGGGCGGCATCAACCTCGACTCCAACGCCGGCATGACCATCCTCGACTCCCCCACTCGTGCCATCTCCTGTGGAAGGACTCGGTTCGACCCTCCTCGCCGCGAGGGAATCGGCCTCGGCGTGATCAGGCGTGGCTCTGGCGGCAGAAGCCGGATGTACACCTACGCTACAACTACGAGGTCCTGGTATTCACCGAGACCGAGCTCTGTCACGGCGGACTCGCTGCCGAATAGAGAACGGCGCTGCCTCAAGCCCGTCCCCCACTTTGCTTCCGGTGCAAGAAGAGATCGGCTGCTTCGTCTCCCTGGCACCACAACCTTGCCGCCACGATCAACTGGATTCCTTATCCGCTCCAGCGAGCGAGCGGGAGCAACCAGGGGTCCGGCGTCACCGTGCACGAGGGCAGCTGGAGCAGCGGGGCGCCCCTATGGATGGAAATGAGTTGGGTCGACCCATTGGGTAGTTGACCCGACCCACAAAAATAGGGCCAATGGGTTATAGGGCCCGACTCTAAATTCCAAAATGGGTCAATAAGGCCGGTACCTATTGACCCGATGTGTATTATGGGTCGACCCACTTGTCATATTAATAATTTTTTATTTAATTTATTGGTTTTCTTCATTCTTTTGAATAAATACAACTAGTCATAAGTTGTTAGATTCTATATACTTCAAAATATAATGAGGAATATTATACGTTGGAAGTGAAAATGGATAAAATTGAAATCATGGACTGCCAGTAAATATGTTTAATTTGATGCATTGCTAACAATCTTAACATATTATTGTGATATATATTAATCTTGAATCTTATCTTTTCTAAAAGTGTTCATAGTATTCATGGTTTATGATTATAGAAAAATATTTGGGTCGGCCCATAATACCCAATGAGCCATCAAGGCCATAACATCTAGGAGAAATGAGTCGACGCATGACCCCTGAAATTGGCCTCGAGGCCATGGGTCCGGTCCAAGGCCAGGGCCGGGTCGGCCCATTCCCATCTTGTGCGCCCCTGCCTGAGGGCGAGGGCATCGCCACCTCAGTCCACCACCACCGCTCCGCGCACCGTCTTCAGGCATTTAGGATCACGTCATGGCAGCATCTGCAGAGCAGGCGGATGTCAGCTTGGAGAGGGGAACACGCCCCGCCGCCCCAAGCTCCCTACTGGAAGAGCGGGCACATTGTACTCCAGAAGCCATCATTCCTACCGATTCATGTGCCTGATCGGTGAGCAGTCAAGCATCCATTCCTATTCCTTCCTTAATACCTATTCATTCTTGAAATAAAGTATTGAACATTCATTCAGTAGTATGAATTTGCAGTTCAAATTTATGCAAAAATTAGTGAGAGGTGGTAACCTGATTCAATACTGTTTTGAGATTATTGGGCAAGATTATACTAATGCCATTTCATTTGTGCACTAGTAGTATGCATTTGCTATTCAAGCGATCAAGTCTGAGTAAAGATTATGACAATAGCACTTCATTTGTGCAGAAAGATTTGGAGACCAGAAGAGAATGTTACTGGGATCGTGCATGAACGCTGTATAGACGAAACATCGCTATTCATCAAATTTGATCCAGTGGAGTATCTGAAAGGTCATCCGCTGATGGAAGAAGTTCCAGTTCTGGGTGAAGCACCTGGAACATGTAATTGGAAATTCACTGAAGACGGCAAGTATACCACCAAATCACTGCTTGATCTGATCGGAACATTCCATGATCTAGGATGTTGCATTCCAACACTTTCAATCGATTCTGTTGCCATAAATAGTGCAGGCAGGTTTGAATTGGTTGAAGCCAAGAGCCAATTCACTGCTCTAACTCCAAGGGGAGCAAGCATTGATTATCTGAATGCAGCATTGCTTTTGGAGAAATTGGTTGCTGTTTCAATGGGAGATCACATGATCAATCACATCCCTATAGATATAAGCATCTTGCTTATGTTAATGAGGACAAATGGTTATCTGTATCGTTTCCTGATTGGTAACCATACCAGTTTGCTACCGCTTCACAATAGATCAACTGTGTTTATGGAATTTTTTGACTACATCAGGTTCCATATACCAAATTTCAGAATAGACCTGAAGGGCAAGGTTAAGGGATACATGCCATACCGCAAAACGTGGATTATTATGGCTTCCAACAACAGATATATGATTGAGTGGCTTAAGTATCCAGATCGACTTTCAAGAAAACAATTCAAGGGCAAGTGGTATGAACTTCTCCAGTTTGTACGGAATGTGATATGTCACAAGATGGAATTACTGATGAAGGGGGAAGTGTACCAAGCAGCAGAAGTTGAAAATATGTTGCACGCCATCTTCCCAAGGTTGCTACCCCATATTCAGCATTTTCTTTGGCAGAAAGGCTGTTTGAGAGATTTCGATATGGAGACATACTTCATGCAGAGGAAAGTCACAGAATGGAAATTGAATAGGCAAAATTTGCTCTGCGACACCGTTAGAACGTGGTCATTGCTAGAAGCCACTAAAAAATCGCACCTTGGCTGAGAGACATCGTTCAACCGAGTTCATTTGCTGGAAGACACCATCGGCAATATCTTAATTGATTTAATTCTAAAACAACAGGAAATGACAATTGTGCCCCGCTGCTTTATCTTCTCCCCCATGGGTACCCTCCTCCGGCAGAACCATTCCCCTGGCCGCTCCTCCGATTCTTCACGGCGATCCACGAACCCCTCCCCGACCGCTCTTGGCTGCTCCTCCGCATAGATGTTGCCGGGGATGTGGACGACGACCACAGCTACCTGCTCGTGTGCCGCGACCAGGAGGTCCCCTGGGGCCACTTGGCTCCGTGCGCGGCGCTATCGTGGCCGCGGACGACTTCGGCGAGATGCACCTGCTCGACCCCGTAACCGGCGTGCGCAGTCCTCTCCCGCCTGTCACCATGCTTCTGGTCGTCGCCCGCGTCGAGGGCCTCCAGGTCCACCTCCGCGGCGGCGTCGCCCCGTGGACGCCATGGTCGCGGTGCTCTACGGGAGCACGGCGCTGCTGGCGTACGTGCTGTCCATCGCAGCCGCGCACCTCCTCCTCGCCACTGGCCGAATGGGACAGGGCGCTCCGTGTGCTGCTCAAGTCCCCTGCACCCCCGTGGTGTCGCCGTCGTCCTCGCCCATGAAGTCTGCCTTGCTGCCACCGGCGCCCGAGCGCGACGTGGCGCGCAGCTTCCTGGTGGAGTCCCCCTGCGGCGAGTTGATGCAGGTGGAGCTGCTCCTCCCCGTGGTGGTGGCAGGCTGGTGAGCCCGTGCTCGGCAACCGGCTTCGGCGGGCAGTGGAAGGCCATCCCGTTGTGCTGTCCGACCCGACGGCTCCGGCGACCCAGGCTGAGGCCATAGTGGCAGCGGGCGACGAGCTGACGAATGTGCGGGAGCTGCTTGCCAGGCTACAGATTGGGCATGCGGAGGCGAAGCACCGGGCGGTGGACGGGTGGCTTGACGCTCTGCGCGAGAACGAGGAGAGCGTGCTGTCAGTGCTCGGCCACCCTGGTGCAGCTGCTCACGGCGACGGCGCCCAAGGTCAGGGAGAAGGCGGCAACTGTCCTCTGCTTGCTCGCCGAGTCCGGCATTCCGGAGGAGGAAGAAACACATGGGAGGAGCGGGGGCATAATTGTCATTTTTTGTTGCTCTACAATTAGATCAATTAAGATATTGCTGGTGGTGTCCTACGGCAAATGAATGAAGTTGAATGATGTCTTTCAGCAAAGGTCGGATTTTTTAGTGGTTTCTAGCAAAGTCCACATTCTAACGGTGTCCTACGGCAAATTTTGCCAATTGAATAAGAGAGGCCACTGATGAGATATCTCAATCTGAAACCATACTGCCTCAGCCACATCAACACTCCCATCTTATATTCTTATGCTGCCATCAGTCAAGCATATTAAGAAAATCATGTTGTACAGATGTAGCTAGTGAGTTTGTCACAAAGTGAAGTTTTGGGGGGGGGGGGGGGGCAGCCTTTTCCAGTTTCTGGTCCCTTTACAGTCATATAAAATCTGCGGAACGTGTTATTGCAATCCTGAACAATATATTGGTGTTTGACTTCCGTCAAGAGATTTCTATAGTAGATTTGTTCTTGCACTTAGAGATAAGATTATTAGTTTACAACAAGAGAAGGTCAGCTTTCACCTAATTTTGGCATCAGATTTTGACTGATCTTTGTGAACAGTTGGGGGCAAAGTTCCTATAATTTCTAAGACAACTAAATCAATTATAAATCGCAATTGTGCACATTAAAAATAGATGGGCATCTTAGTATCTTACCATACCTTAATACCTGACTGAGCACAATCTTTCGTTGTTTCCAGATCACATTCACTGCTAGAAACTAGGCCTAGCAGTTTTCTTGCCGCCATCAAGAATAATATTTCTGTTATAAAGTATGAAATAATATTCATCCTTAATGGTGGACGTGTGGCTGTTTACTGTTGATTGCTTTTCTTCACCTTGCCTGTTCCCTGCATGCTCACTTATTCCGTGTTACTATATACATTTAGTATGCGTGAAACTGAAACAACTTCTAGTCTTGGGATCAATATTATTTTCCAGTCAACCAAATACTAACCTTCGTTTCTTACCTCCTGCATATTCAAGCCATACCCTCTCAGAATGGCCATGCTGACAACAATATAAGCTTTAGGGCTTTACAAGTGGTGGATGTACATATCTAGCTAGTGGATGTGGATTCTTTTCTTCCCCCTGGATCTCTCCCCCTGTAGCGAAGTTCTTTTTTTGGAAGAAACACCACAGAACATTCTCACAAACACTGAAGAACACAACTGTTGATGCTTGGAAATGCTTTTGAGACTGCTAACTCCTGGATGTAGCGCTGCAGGATGTATGGAGAAGAATATGTTAGTTCAAAATAACACAAGGGCAAGCTTCTCTTGGCAGTCCTCAAATAAGTCACCTAAATTCTCCTTTTTTAGAGATAAAATTTCCTGGATAATGGCTGACCACTACCTTACTATCATTACGAAATTGGAACAAAGCTTTGATTTTTTAATCCAGCATCTTGCCTAATAAGGAGAAAAATTGTGGGAAAAAATATTCCACACAAAATCATATAAATTGTTAAGTATCAGAGTACCTAAGTTGCAAGTCGCATGGCTCCTTTTTTATTGATGAAAGTATGAAACCAAACACAACTAGTCATTCAGTCATCACTCTGATTCAAATAGTACTTGACTTGAAATCTGCATCAAGCTTGGCAACTGCTTGCAACACAATAGAGAGAGTAACTCAACAACTCAACTAGATGGGAAACACATTTATTTATGATATTATATTCGCACACATAACCTGAGTAACAAGTTAGTCAACAGCTTCTAAATGATTACACCAATTTTATTACAGAGGCCCCCCTAAACACTACCATGCATATGACACAAACATCGACAATCTTGATAAAAAATCATCATGTGCCAAGTGAGGTTGATTGCTACTCCTACTACTAAAGATCTATTGGGGCCTCAAGAGGATGCCATATAAGATCTTGTGCTGTTGCCACTAGGTACTAATAGAAGCTAATCAAAGCACCCAAGGGATCATCTGCATCTCATGGAGGAGCATGTACAGCGATCCGTGCTTCATCATTCGAAGCCCTCCGTCGGCGGCGGCGCAGCGCTCCACCTCAACGGCGGTGAACACCGCGTGGCCGGCTGGGTAGGGGCCGAGCATGTCGGTGGTGAAGAACCTGGCGGATCCCAGGTGCACGAGGCGCGACACCGGAGGGAAGACCGTCCACTCCGCCGGCGGGGCGAAGTCCTTCCAGAGGCTGCGCACCGCCGGGGGCCTCCGTGCCGTGGCGGCGGCGAGGTCCACGGCGCAGAACGCGCAGGGGCCGCCGTCTCTGAGGCCGAACCAGAGGCCGTGCTCGGGGACGTACTCGGCGCGGCCGCTGAACGGCAGCGTCCAGTCGCCGGCCTTGCTCCACGCCTCCGCCGTCGTGTCGAACGAATTGGTGCCACCGCGCGCCGCCGCCGCCGCCGCCGTCGACCGCCGTGTACGAGTCGACGGCGGGAGGAGGACCGTCCCTCCTACGCTCGCGGTACATTTAGGGCGGCGGCGGGAGGACGCGGGGGTGCCAGTCCTCGCCTCCGCCGTGGTCAAACTCGAGGCACTCGAAGCACCGGCCATCGGGGCCCGGGACCGTACCGAGCACGTAGAGGTGGTCCTCGTCGACGGTGAGGGAGGCAGGCATGGACTTGAGCGCCGCGAATCCGCGCAGGGTGCGGACGGCGTGCTGGTCGGGGTCGTAGAGGACGGCGCGGCCCGTCTGGTCGGCGGCGACCACCTTGTTGTGCCTGCCGCCGAGGAGCATGAACTCCATCCTGCCGTCGTAGTACAACCGTCCGGGCGGGTAGAAGGTCATGGTCGGGGCGGGGAGGGGGCACGGCTTCATCTCATGATCCTCCCCCGTCGGCGGTGGCTGGTCGACCCGGCGGCCGTGGCCCCCGGTACCACCAGGTGCACCAGCCACCGGCAACTCATGGCTAGCTCGATCCCCTTCAGCAGCTTCAGCTGGCCGGGGCTCGACAATGGACGCGGGCAGCGGCGGCGGTGGCCATGCGCATGGGGGTGCTATGTGTCGTCCGGAAGATAGTTAATCGACTTGTCGCACAGTCCAGATGGACTCACCTGTCCGCACCACCCAGCCCAACTCAGGTCGTGTTTGGATGCAAAAATCCAAATTCCAAATTTTTTTCCGACACCTGCATGGAGACTTAAATCTAGACGAAATAAAAAACGCATTGCGACTGCTGTCTGTAAATAGCGAGACGAATCTAATGAACCTAATTAGGCTGTAATTAGATGCTAAATTGCTACAGTAATGCTACAGTAGACAGCCTCTAGTGACGGATTAATTAGGCTCATTAGATTCGTCTCGCGATTTACAGACGAGTTCTGTAATTATTTTTATGAATAGTTTATGTTTAGTACTTCAAATACAGAAAGATGCCTTTTCAAAAACTTTACAGAGCGCAACCAAACACGGCCTCAGTCTTCTTGTCCATGTATCAAGAACAAACAGAACGATGAGAGGGGAGAGAAGGCATTGCACCACCCAGCCCAACTCAGTCCAGATGGGCGCCCCGACTTGAAGCATAACATAGCCATCTCGTCGAATCGTGGCCGCACGGCTTAGATCTAACGGCTCCGATCACCTTAACCCGGACGGTAAATGGAACACCGTCCACCCCGTATCAGGCCACTCAGTTCGCCGCCGCCGCCGCCGCATCCCGCCGCCGGCGACCAACACCGCTGAGTAAGTGAGCCCGGCATATGCCAGCGAGCGTTTCTCAGCCGGGGAAGGCCGCTCCCTCTCCATCGCCACCGCGGCAGGGGCGGAGACCGAAGCGGCGTGACGCCGCGCGCGCACCTGGTCGGCGCCGCCGTGCCGGTCCGGATTGGCGCCACCGCCTCGGGCAATAGCCCTGTCTCCGTAGCGGTGGGGCCTCAGTTTCGTCGCCCGACGGACAAGCAGATGTCGCCGGGGCTGGCAGGGATAACTGGCCCTGGCCATAGTCGAGGCTCATGGCGACCGGGCGGCCCGCTGTGCTCGATCGCCAGCGCTGTGCAGTGACACCAGCGATGCGGCTGGTTCTCGATCACGGCAGCACCGGCAATGAGCATGGCCACAGAAAGGAGATGAAGAATCAGTGCATCTCATCTTCACCAACACCGGCAGATTCATACGAAGAATCAAGCTTGTTCAAAACAGGTATGTCTAGGACACTTCTTTGTGTCCCATGAACCTTAAAAGCTCTATTCTTGCATTTTTTGTGGTTTGCTAATTGATTATTTTATAATTTTATCTCCATATATACGACCACATACTGTCTTCCTGAAAATACCTGGTTTTATGTAAATGAGTTACCAGCTATTCTGTATAAACTAGTACTTATGCTTCTTGTTTACAAAAGCCAACCTAGGAGTAACTAGGTGGCTGACTGGCTTTATATTAAATATATATATCCGTAAGAAGAAAATATACGCACCCAAATTCAACTCGATGGAGACTTCCTTATTATTTGCAAAAGGAATCATTAAAATCTATATTGCTAACTTATTCATATTCTAATGAAAATAAAGCACGCAATCCGAATATATTCCTTGGATTGCTTTAAATGTATTTGGTGTAGATACAAACACCCCTCACCTGTACCAGGCAGTCCACAGCTGCTCTGCATTAGTTATGTCTGATTAGAAATACAAGTTGTACCTGACTAATTACCTTCAGCATGACAGTCCACTACACCCAAGTATCGAACAATAAAACCATGCATCAACTCCAGCAACAGCAATCAGATGGTAAAACACATTCTGCAATATGCACAGCAGAAATTGCCACTGTCCACCCCAATCTTACAATCTTTCCATAAAACAAGTCCATCAACTACATTAACATCTGATGTCTGTACGAAATAAACAAGAGAGAGACACAAATCTATGATTACAAACACAGTTGAGAAATGAAAAGGGCATGGGATTTGAAATTAAGAACGGCTGTGCTGCTGCATCCAACCACCAGATTCATCAGCATGAAGAGGAATAGCAATACTGGATGATGCCATTGTGTCTGCTCCCATCACCGGATGGATAATTGCCTGAGACCAAGAAGATGACTCTGAAAGTCTCATCTTCTTAAGACTAGAATCTAGTGCGTCATCCAAACTTGGTTCAGCTGGACATCTTTTTCGCTTCTCCCTCATGTCACACGGTCCCAGTCCCAGTTCCTCGCTTTCAATCTGATTGGCTGTTTTGACCAACATTACTCTGGGCCTATTTGGGTGTTTCTTTGCTGCGTGTTCCCAATGTTGTCTTTCTTGTGCAGTCGTGTCAGCATCAATTGTGATTTCCTTGAGATGTTTGAAGTGTCTGATATCCATGCCTGAAAGACCAACCACCAAATCTGGACAGAGGAGCTGAAGTGAGACAAGGTTTGGCAGAGCTCCCTGTTCAATGGTTGGCGGCGGAGCTAAAGCGAGACTCCGCACCTGAAAGCACAGGCGTCGCAGACTTGGGAATGCCCCATGTTTTATTTCAAAACCCTCAAGCAGGTCTGCAATCAGTTTGAGGTAGAGCAAATTGCCCAAATTTGCCAGAGCTGATAGAAGACCCTGCGTCAGGGTAGCAGATGAGATGCAGAGATCTGTGAGACCTGACAACAGCGTAACAAATGGCGGCAGCATAAGCAACTTGCCTTGAAGCTTTAGTGACCTTAGATCATATTTGGAACCCCCAGAGCATGGCTCCAAATTAAGTTGACTCGGAAAATCTTTGTCGGTTTCTTCAAAATCAAGTGACAGAGAACAATCATTGTGTCTGTCGATTGGGACCTTTGTCAATTTCTGAATGGCTTTTGAAAGGTCACTCATATAACTATCTCTGTTGGCAACGCGCTTGCACCATATCTTAAGCTTCCTCAGTTTATACATATGCATAATAAGCTGCAGAAAACCTTTGCTATCTTCCTTTTTTGAACAAATAAAACCTTTGCTATCATCAGCGACAAATCCAGCTAAAGTCTGCAAGTTACTCTTTTTTCCAGACAAAAACTTTTCTAGTTTACTCATCTTGTTCACATTCTTCAAGTCATCCTTATCAAGCATAAGCTTATTTCCAAACAGGTGAGTTAAGTGTGGCAGTTGAATGGCCTCGACGGGTAGTGATTGTATCTTTGTTCTCCTTAAATCCAGTGTCTCCAAACAGTGCAGCCCATCAATGCACCTCGGAAGCTCATGGATAGTGCCTCCTAAGCTCAGGTATTTCAGATGCCATAATTTGCAGATGTGCTTGAGATCATGGTCTTTCAAATCACTGCATTCTTCCAGATCCAAGACTCGTATCAGTTTGCACTTGAGAACAAAAGAAATGGCTCCACCTGCATCCCCAAAGACTGTCAGAGAGCGAACACGTGACAACTCTTCATCAGATGCCACACATTCTATCAGTTTCCCATCTTGGACAGATAGGTGCCGAGCATTGTTGGCATTGGCAGCAGCCCTTGGATGAGCAGCAGCCCTTGGATGATCAGGAGACAGCGTCATGATGAACCTATGCGACAAGGACTTATGAAGTACAAACTCATGCATGATCCCATGAGTTCTGCAAGTCTTCACTTGTGAATTGTTTCTTGTGTCGATAGGCTGAATGATATTCCAATCAACAAGCTTATTGAAGTTCTCATCTGCAATGTCCTGTTCATCACGAAGAGATTCACTTCGAGCATATCCTTCAGCTAACCACCGCCTAGTTACAACTTTCCTCTTGAGCGGACGGTTCCTCGGGAATATGCCAAGATACAGGAAGCAACTTAGAGCGTAGCCAGCTAAACTGTCATAGTTATCAAGAAGAACCTTCCTTAGGTCTGAAAAGCTGTCATGGCCATGGTTTTCCTTCAGATGAGAACCAAGGTCACGGCATAGCTTTGCACAAAGCTCCCCTGTGGGCTCAACTGAACTCTTCAGATAGTCGGAAACACTGACCAGAGCAAGTGGAAGGCCATCACATTTTCCCAGCAGCGCCGCTGAACCGTGCTCCAACTCAGGTGACCTGATCCCCGGAAAGGCTACCTCCTTTGAGTCTTCTTCACCAAGGTTGTCCATTTGGTAGACATAACCATTGCCATGACTGCACACATTAGCAACCGACTGAATAGTTGTCGTCAGTATTATTCTGCTACCTGTACTGCTATCTGCAAAGGCCGAGTTTACGGCTCTCCACTCATCCATTTGGACGCCATCAATGACAATCAAATACCTAGCAACAAAAATAGAGAACTGAGGATGAAAGTTGAGTGATAAAAAATAATAATAAAATCATTAGGGAGTTGAAGTGGCAAAGAACTGATACAAACGGAAGCATACCCACACCTCTTGTCACTGAGGTATTCCTTGAGCGAGACCTCAAGATTGATGGTGTCAGCATCCAAATCCATGCTGTCCTTGGGAAGAACTTGCTGGAGTATATCATGCAGGATGGCCTTAATCCGCTGGCTGATCTCCGGCGAGGTACCGGCGGCGGAAACCCAAGCACGGCAGCGGAAGGTTTCCTTGGCATGAGGGCTGTCGTAGACTGCCCTTGCAAGGGTGGTCTTCCCCGAGCCACCGAGCCCAACGATGGAGATCACCCTCAGCTGCCGCGGCTCACCATCCACCTCGCGCAGCAGCGACAGCATCTCCTCCATGGGCTTCTCCATGCCCACCGGGTTGCGCGTGACGGGGCGGCACGGCTTCGAGGCGTCGAGCGTCACGGACGACGGCAATAATCCACCGGGCCGGCCAACATAAGCAGATCTAGAGTCGATGACCCGCTGGTGCGCCTCCTTCAGGCGCCTCTTGAGCTTGTGGATCTCGTCGGCGTAGCTTGAGCGGCTCTGAACCTTCTTCAGCTCGCGAGCCACCCGATGGACCAAGGAAGACGCCGTCCCGGCGGCGGCGCCGCCGCCGCCGCCGCGGTGCTTGCACCTGAGGCGATGCGTGAAGCGGTCAACGCAGTCCTCTATGTCGTGCGCCAGGTCAAGAATCTCCGCGCTGTACAGCCTCGCGACGGCGGTGCGCTCGGGCCTCCCCAGGGCGCCGAGCTGATCATCCATGGCGGCAGCGATCATGCGGAGGTCGTGCTGGATGGACGCAGCTTCTTGCGCGAGGGCCCTGTGCTTGCTGTACTCCTTCTCCAGCAGCAGGAAGAGCCTTCCCATCACGCTCTTCAAGAAAGCTCCCACTGCCGCGGACTCCATGGATGTGTATGGGTATGTGAAAGACGTTGATCCACACTACTTGGAGACGCCTACAAATCTCACGGATTAGTAGCGCAGCTCCAGCTTCAAGCTTCCCTGCTGGAGCACTTTGAGTGGATGCACCCAGTCATGGGCAGAGTAGGCATCTCTATCTCGTTAAATTTTTTAAAAAAGAAATGAGCTGGTGGTTGGAAGTGATAGGAGACGCTACATGGCAACACTTCTGTGTTGTGTGGATGCACTCAATCGTGCCTACAGGAATAGTATCTGATAACTTTGTTCCAGTAGTTCAGTGGACAGAGAATCATATGCTTTACTGATAAGCATGCATATGTCAGTGTGTAGAGGAATAGTATCTGATAACATGTGTCCCAGTAGTTTAGTGAACACAGAATCATATGCTTTTATTGATGAGCATGCACATATCAGTACGTAGAGGAATAGTATCTGATAACATGTGTCCCATCAGTTTAGGCTTGCTCCAAGGGCACACCGTATATCGCCCCCCACCCTACGTAGGGGGGCTTTGGGGGGAGCGAGCGCTCCAACGGCTCCCCCCACAGCTCCCCCTATATACGGGGGGGTTGAAACTCTCCTCATATATAGGGTGAGTTCCAACTCTCACTATATCTCTAATCATACTGTTTCTTCGCAATATTAATTCTGTTTGAGCCCCGTAACACGATGATAATGTGTATTATGACAGTACAAATACTGTATGATTTTTTTAAAATTCAAAAACGTTAAGTAAATAGTTAGTTAATGAGTGATAGTATATAGGGGGAATAGATATGGGGGGAATGGTTGGAGAGAAGGAGTTATAGGGGGAGGAATCTTTTGGAGGGAAGTAGTAAAATATAGTAAATAGTACGTTTGGGGGGAGTTGGATGAGGGAAATAGTTGGAGAAAACCTTAGTGGACAGAATCATATGCTTTGTCTCTATTTGGATCTATGAGTTATTTTTTTAGCCCCCTCCAAATAGCTTAGAGGACTCAAATAGAAGGACTATTTCTAGGTTATTTGCAACTAGCCCACTCAAAAAACTACCCCCCTCAAAGGGTGCTATTTAGGGCTATTTTAGGTGGGGCATACTGATTTTCTCTTTCTCTCTCTTGAAAAAATGGCAGCAAATGATTGGAAAAACACTTTATGAGCCAAATAGACCTTAGATCCAAACATCTCAAGGACTATTTCATTGAAGGGATATTTTTTTAGGCTAAACTTTAGCCCTCAAAATAACTCTTGGCTATTTCTCCAAACAGAGGCCGATGAGCATGCTTCTGTCTGTGCGTAGAGGAATAGTATGTGATAACCTGAGTCCCAGTGGTTTAGCGGACAAAGAATCATATGCGTTATTGATGAGCATGCGCATATCAGTGCGCTGAGGAATACTAGTATCTAATAACATGTACCCACTAGTTTAGTGGACAAAGAATCATATGAGTTAATGATGAGCATGCACATGTCCCGGTTGGCAAACTTTAAAGGTCGTGTCGAACGGTTCTATCTGATCACTGGCTTAAAGTCAATCCATATCAGTGCAGACGACAGCACATCCATCAGTTTAACGACTACACGTTCATCAAAGTGTCTATGGGACCCACCAGGCACCAGCAGCAACGCCGAACAGGCTCAGCCTATCCACAAATGGTACTCTATTTCCATTCTCTAAAAGAAATATTTCATTTTGATCATCGAAATTCTTTCCTCTATATTTATTTCTTCCACACTCATCATCCTCTATATCTCATTTCTCCCGCACTCATCATCACCTTTTATACTGGCTGACAAGTGAACCCACTTCACACTCACCATCTCTTCACCTCTCCTGCACCACAGTGCTGCACCACAGTGCCGCACCACCATCTCTCCACCTCTGAATTTGGAGGACCGTAGGCTGTCCGCTACGACAGAGGATGCTTCCCAGTAGGCCGCAGCTGCAGTTTTTACGGTAAACATATCCTTCAGGAACCGGTGCCGTTAGCCAATACAGACAGCCTCACCTCCTGCTCTGGTTGTCCGCAGTGGGTACTCTAACCCATACGGAAAGCCGTCCTCCAGTATTGCTATAGCGGAAAAAGCCCCGCAGCGGGGTGGCAAGCTGTTCGCTATCATCGCGGACAAGGCGTCGTCCGCTATTTTAGGGGGAGCGAGGTGTCCACCATCTGCCTTCCGAGGCTGGCAGACGCAACCACCCCGGACCTTCCGCCCCTGGTCCGAACCGCCCGGAGGCACGACAGAGCAGAGCGGGGGCGGCGCTGGGGCGCGGCAAGGGAGCGTGGCGAGGGGGTGGCGCAGCGCTCGCACATGGCCGCCGCCGCGTTCGTCCATGGTCGCCGCCGACGCTCGCCCATGGCTGCCTCCTCGCTCGCCCATGGCCGACGCCCGCCGCGAGGCCCGTTGCGGGGCCCCTGCTCCTCCGCCGGCCGCAGAGCTCGAGGCCTCCTGCTCCGCCGCCGCTGGATGGGGACGGAGCTAGAGGCCGCGCGGATCTGGTCGGCACGCTCGAGCAGGGGACCCGACGCGGAGAGGAAGGAGGGAGGTGAGACGCAGAGAGGGAGTAGCAGCACGCGCCCAAGGTCGCTCGCGGGCGGAGGGAGCAGAGGAGGGGCGCATCCGAACTCGCTGCCGCTGTTCCCCATGAACCACCGTGTCGCCGGCCAGCCGTGGCCGCGCCGCCCGCACGCTCGCGTGGCCATGCTCCCGCTCGGTTGCCCACACCGCCCGCCCACGAGCCCAGCCGCACACCCAGCTCGGGCGGCCGCGCCGCCCACGCGGACCGCCGCTGCCGCCGCTCGCCGTGGTCGCGCGCTCGCGGAGCCACACGCCCGCTTGTCTTCCCGCGCCGCGCGCCCAGCTTGGGGGGAGGGGGGCGTCGCCAGCGCGCTCGGGTTGCCGCACCGGCCTCCGCTGCCGGGGATGGCCCGGGTGGAGAGGGAGACAGAAGAGAGCAGGGGAGGAGAAAATGAGAGAGGAGAGTGCCGTGGGAGAGAAAATGAGGGGAGGAGAAAATAGGAAAAGAAAAAAAGAGAAACAAAAAAAGGAAAAGGGAGAAAGAGAAAAAGGAGAAAAAGAGAACAAACTATTATTATTTAATTAAAAAATTTTATTACTAAACTATTGTAAAAGGAGATGAAAAGAAAAAGAAGAGGAGGGGAGAAGAAAAGGAAAAGAAAGGAGATGGTTGAATAAAATATGTGGTAGTTGGTATAGAGGATAGATATAGAGTATGAATGGGTGCGGGAGAACTGGATATAGAGGAGAATATTGATGACCAAGACAGAATATTTTTTTTAAAGGATGGATCAGCCTGGTCGAGTACTGTAAATGAGGTGAGAGAAGATGGTCGGCTCTACGAGTGTGAAAAGCAGTGTCATACGCTAGCGTGGGAGTAGTCGCTGGTGTGGGAGGTGTGGGAGTCACTTACACTTATCTCAGCTCCACGGCGAAAAGAATCTGATGTAAAGGCTTGGTGAAATTTTTTGGATTTAGGTATTGTAGCATTTTCATTGTTATTTGGTAATTAATACCCAATCATGGACTAATTAGGCTTAAAAAATTCATCTCGTCATTTACAGTTGAACTGTGTAATTAATTATTTTTTCAATAATATTTAATGCTCCATGTATGTGTCCGAAAATTTAATGTGACAAGTATTATAGAAAAAATTTTAGAAACTAAAAGGCACCCTAAGTCAGCAACGTCGACTCCCATTGGACAAGACCTTGTCCCTTTAAATTTATTATTTAAACCAAAGGTGTGTGATGACATAAAGCAAACAATCAATCAAGCCATCTATATAAATTCACGTAAGCAAAATAAACTGATGTGATCATCATTAAATGAGTAAAAAATGTGTTGCTACCAACTATCTCGTCAACTGCGTTGGCTCGTGCTCTCATGCAAAACAACATCAGATAGTGTATGTACTCTCTCCGTCCTGAAATGTAGGGCATTCTAGAGTTTAAATTTTGTACTCAAATTTGAGGCTTTCTAGGTTGAAAGTGGATCAAACCATCTTAATTGTACATTATTTACGAGTCTTTCCCAATAAAAAGACGTGCATGCAACCATGTAGGGGGATGTGCATGGGAAAGAAATTGATATTTTAATTAGCACATATTTAATTACTCAAATAGAGTCCCAATGCTTAATAATTAGGGGTAGAAGAACCTTTTCTCCATCTCCATAATCTGTTGGAAATATTCTAGAATGACCTACATTTAGGACGGAGGGGGTATTAAATATCACATAGACAGCTAAACAGACAACCATTGTCTAAACTGTTGTAAAATACTCACTCCGTCCGGAATGATCTACACATGAAAGTCTTCGCAAATACCAATGGGCAGCCGTTAATACATGAATATGCCAATAGATGCTATAGAATTTGAAGAGACACCCAATACATGCATGACTACTACTCATGTGAAGATCAATTTAGGACGACTCTAAAACACTCATATGTAGATCATTTTCGGACGGAGGGAGTACTCTATTTAGTTGTCTGTGTATATCAAATAGACAGCAACTGTCTAAACTGTTGTACATGCTCTAAGTGGACAGAGAATCAAATGCTTTATTGATAAGTATGCATATACCCCGGTTGACAAACACAATTTCATCTATTCTCTTTTAATAGTTCTATTTTAAAAGATAATTTTTTAACAGTTATATATCAGTTGATATTTTGAAAATACTATGGATGATCGTTCGATTCCGTGGAGAGTAACTTTTTTAGAAAAAAAATTTGTATTGTATAATATAACATCAAAATCGAGCAGTCATAATTAATGAGATGATAAGTAAGATTTTTTCTTCTTGGTCATTGTACCAAGATGAAATGGACCTATCAAATACTCCCTTCATCTCATAAAGGCGGTTCATTTAGACAATTTTAAACATATTACTAGTACTAAAAAATAATCATATTACCCTTAATTAACTATAGCAATTGTGATTGAAGACCGTGCTGTTTATTTAATTACCTAGGTTCTTAATAAATGCAAATGTTTTTGAATTAGAAAAGTAATATCCACTTAAACATTTGATTGGTTCTATACCTTCCCAATGTAATTCTTTCTTGATATTTATTGCTTTAATTATACGGGACGGAGGAGTATGGAGGAAGTACTTATCACCTTTAACTTTATTACTTTAATTAAAGGTGTAAAAGGTAACCTAAAGCAAACAATCAATCATGCCTGTTCGGTTCCTATTTGACCGTTCTCTCCGGATCCGTTCTCTCCCAAGTCCTTCCTTCCGCAACGGAAAAGGTTCTCTCCCAAGTCCTTCCTTCCGCTTCAATTCTGTTGCTCAGAGGTCGTTCATGCTACCTTGATCTGAGCTGATTCCTTCACCTTCCAGGTTTGTATTTCGTAGTACTTGATCGATTTCTGTTTCGGCATCTTTATTTGCCTGTAAATTGAAGCACCAAACATGGCTAAGCAATCTGCAGGATTAGGCCTCGGAGAGATCTCAAGCATGGAGGCTCCTACCAGTCCTTTGGACGGCACCATTTTGAAGCTTCCAGGGAAGCTCGACAGGCTACTTCTTCAGGCTCACGGCTGCGCCCTGCCCAAGGGCGTGGCGGATGAGATACCCCTCATCAAGCTTGATCTCGAGAAAATCATAGGTATTTCCTCAAACCTGCAGGAAGACGACCATGCTATGATGGTCAGGTGCTGGAGGAAGGAGCTGCGGGAGCTTTCATACGACATGGAGGACTTCCTTGACCAGTATGAGCACGCCGCTGCCATGAACTGTACTAGATCCATTCGTGGCCAGGAGATTACTCGGCGGCGCAAGAGCAAGAGAACTCTCCCTTGGATCCGGGAGAAGCTGAGGCAGCGCCTGTGGATGGCCAACAAGATCAGAGAATTCAGCGAGCGCGCACAAGAGGCACTTGAGCGCCACAGGTTGTATAACCTTGACGCCATTGCTGGCCCTGCTTCCTTTAGCTGTACTGATGATGCATATCCCACCTCTTGGAATTGCACACCTTGTGGGGAAGATAAGGCTTATGTTGGTATCGATGCTGCTATGGAAGAGCTCGAAGAGTTGCTGATGATGACCCATGATCAAGGGCTCCAGAAGCTTCAGGTTGTGTCCATTGTTGGGTTTGGAGGAATTGGGAAGACGACACTTGCCATGGAACTTTACCGCAAGCTTGGGCAGCAGTTCGAATGCCGGGCATTTGTGCGGACTTCCCAGAAGCCTGATATGAGGAGGATTTTCATCAGCATGCTCTCCCAAGTTCGTCCACACCAGCCACCTGACAATTGGACAGTACATGGCTTAATTTCCACCATCAGGACACATCTGCAAGATAAGAGGTGCTATATATCTTTACTACATCTAACATTAATTACATACATATTTGCATTGTGATAAACTGTACTCACAATCCAGCTCCATTGTCCAGTTGAATTCAGTATGTATTCCATTCAGTGTCTCTAATGTGTCTAACATAAAGCAACTCGATTGTTAGAACAGATGGTCTCTAACGGGTGTACAAAAACAAAATGTAAAGTCTGCTTAGAGAGGGAGAGAGAAATTCGAATTATTCAGAGTTCTTATTTAATATTTGCCACTGATCTTGCCACAATGTTTTCACTGTAACAAAAAATATTTGCAGGTACTTGATTATAGTTGAGGATTTATGGACTACATCAACATGGGACATTGTTAAACAAGCTTTACCAGAGAGCAATTGTTGCAGCAGAATACTAACAACAACAGAAATTGAGGATCTCGCTCTACAATCTTGTGACCATGACCCAAAGTATGTTTATAAGATGCAACCGCTTGGTGAAGATAACTCAAGAAAATTGTTTCTCAGTTCAGTTTTTGGCCCTCAATATGAATGTCCTCCAGAACTCAGGGAAATTTCTCATGATATTATCCGGAAATGTGGTGGTTTACCACTGGCTATTGTGACTGTTGCCAGTATTTTATCAAGTCAGCCAGGCAAGCAAGATCGATGGGATTATGTCAATAAATCCATAGGTTACAGTTTGTTGACCAATCCTACCTGGGAAGGGATGAAACAAATCTTCGAGCTTAGTTACAACAATCTTCCCCAGCATTTGAAAGCTTGCATCTTATACACTGGTTTGTATGAAGAGGACATTGTAATTTCGAAGGATGATTTAGTTAACCAGTGGCTAGCTGAAGGTTTTATCCAAGCAACAGAAGGGCAAGACAAGAAGGAAATTGCAAGGTCATTTTTCGATAGGCTTATCAATGGAAAACTGATCCTTCCTGTAGATGTAAATAGAAATGGTGGGGTTTTGTCCTGCACGATTCACCACATGGTACTAAATCTTTTTATTAGATGCAAGTCAATAGAAGAGAATTTTGTCACCGCAATACATCATTCTCAAGCAACAACCACACTCGCTGACAAGGTTCGTCGACTGTCTCTTCAATTTGGCAATGCAGAAGATGCAATAACACCACCAAATATGAGATTGTCACATGTCCGAACACTTGCCTTTTGGGGTGTCTTCAAGTGTTTGCCTTCCGTTGTGCAGTTTCGCCTTCTTCAAGTTCTAATTCTCCATATTTGGGGCGATAAGGATACCATAAGTTTTGACATCACTGCAATTTCAGAACTTTTTCGACTGAGGTATTTGAAGGTTGCATCTAATGTCAGCTTGGAACTACGTACCCAGATGCGAGGTCTGAAATCTCTGGAAACACTTACAATAGATGCAAGAGTTAGTTCAGTTCCATCAGATATTGTTCACTTGCCAGGCTTGCTGCATCTTAGTCTTACTGCTGAGACAAACCTGCCCAGTGGGATTGGCCACATGACATCGCTTCGCATGCTTGGATGTTTTGATATCAGTAGTAATTCGATAGAGAATGTACAGAGCCTTAGCATGCTGACAAATCTTGAAGATCTTCAGCTCACCTGTTCTACAGTACAGACAGAAAATCTGAATAGCAAAATGCAATCCGTGCTGATCTCGATTCTAGGGAGACTCAGTAAGCTCAAGTCTGTTACTCTTGCATCAAGAGCTCCCAGTACTGTAAAATCTATTGGTGCCACGGGCATGACCATTTCTGGTGGCTTCAGCAGTTTTCCCTCTGCCCCACCTCTTCTTCGGACTCTTGAGGTTTCACCTCAAATTTGCATATTCTTCTACACCCCCCAAGTGGATCGGACAACTCCGCGAGCTCTGCGTCTTAAAGTTTGGGGTTAGAAGAATAGACAGGGATGGTGTTGATGTTCTCAAAGGATTGCCTGCTCTTTCTGTTCTCACCCTGTATGTCCAGACCAAGCCTGCAGCGAGGATAGTCATTGGGAAGACCGGATTTCCAGTTATAAAATACTTCAGGTTCAAGTGCTGCGACGCTTTGCTGGAATTCGAGGAGGGTGCTATGCCTAATCTCCGCAAGCTGAAGCTTGCTTTCAATGCCAGCAATGCTGACCAACAGAGCACAATACCTGTCGGCATCGAGTACTTGTCTGAGCTGAAAGAGGTATCTGCAAAAATTTGTGGTGTTGGTCCTGAGGAATCCCACAGAAGGGCTGCCGAATTGGCATTCAGAGATGCCATCAGGGTGCATGATAGATTTCAAAGAGTCAATGTACAATGTGTAAAGCAGATCATTGAATGTAAGGATGATCAGAGTAGCATAACAACAGTGGAGTATTCGCCTCATGACAGCATCCCTAGAAAGTGAGTTGTCTGCTGCCTTCCTGCCTGTGCAAATCAGCTCCATCATTTGATTCTTTTGGCTTATAATAAGCCTCTGTAGTGGGTAATGATCTTTGTACCCCTCGTTAATACTTTTTTCCTCCCCCTCCTACAGCAGAGGTGGCGGAGGCGGCAGCGACGAGCCGGCCCGGATGCTCAAGCGCCCGCGCCTCGTGTGGACGCCGCAGCTGCACAAGCGCTTCGTCGACGCGGTCGCGCACCTCGGCATCAAGAACGCCATGCCCAAGACCATAATGCAGCTCATGAGCGTCGACGGCCTCACGCGCGAGAACGTCGCCTCCCACCTCCAGAAGTACCGCCTCTACCACAAGCGCATGCAGGGGCTCGGCGGGGGCGGCGGCGGGGGCGGGTGCGCGGGCGGCAGCCACTCCTCCGGCTCCGGCACCGACGCCGCCACCGAGCACCTCTTCGCCACGGGGCCTGTCCCCTTCCTCCCGTACCCGTGCCCGCCCTTCGCGCCCATGGGCGCCGCGCACCACCACCACCACCACGCGCCGCAGATCGGCCACTTCCACCACCCCGCCGCCCGGCCGCTCGGCCACTACGGCCCCACGGGCGCCGGCTTCGACCACGGCTTCCTCAGCCGCGCGGTCGGCGCCGGCGCGCCGCCCGTCGGCCCGCCCGGGATGCACCACCACCGCATGATGGCGCCCGCCTCCTTCGCCGACGACATGGACCTCGGATCCCGAGGCGGCCCCGGGGGCCTCTACCTCAAGCGCATGCAGGGGCTCAGCGGCGGTGGCGGCAGGGGCGCGGGTGGCAAGCACTCCGCCTCCGGCACCGACTCCACCGGGGGCAGCGGGACCACCAACTCCGCCGTCACCTTCGACGCGACGCATACACATTCCATCGGCACCGACTCCACCGGGGGCAGCGGGACCACCAGCTCCGGCACCGACGCATCCATCTGAACAATGTGCTTTCAGCCTTTTAGCCTTTTCTTATCGTTCCGTGGCATCTTGATTTTAACCATGGTTTAAATAGAGGGTTATAGTGCCGCTATAGTCTTTTTAGAGGATTTCCCTACGCTATTTGTATTTGTACCGCTATGTTAACTATGAATGCTAAATTGGGCTATAGTTGCGCTAAATGGTGTAGCTTTAGCGCCGCTAAAGTCTTATCCTTAGTCCAGTGCTAACGTTTTGATCTTTTGGACAACTAAATATTTGATTGTATGAATTTTGTTGTATTGTCAACTTAAGTAATATTTCTGTAGCCCTAAAAACATATTTGTGTTTATGAAATTCGTTAATTACTATGTTTTTGTGCATCTATTACTTGTATTTTTCATAGTTTAGTAGTAAACTGCTATTTGGCATAGCCCGCTATAGCCTCGGGAAAAAATACATCGCTATTTGTCATAGCCACTATTTAAAACCATGATTTCAACCCTATTCTTAACACTGTAATTGTATTTCTTAGCTTCTGAACAGATGGAAATACTAGACCAACAGAGAAGGTGGGGTTGTTCAAATCCCCATCTCTGAATGACTTGAAGTTTGTATTGTCACCTCCACCCTCTTCATTTGGTAGGTTCAAAACTTCCTCATCAGTATCTTCATATGACATCTGTTCAGGTCTGCTTGAGTTGAAACACTTGAGTCTGCTCCATTTGGCTTTCTTGTTTCTTATTTCTGATACTCCCTCATGTTACGACGAATGACAAATAAACGATCAAGAGGAACAAACCAATCACAGAGGACACAAGATTTAACGTGGAAAACCCTCTCAAGATAGAAGGAAAAAACCACAGGCGCTAGCGCGCAAAACTTCACTAGCTATATCAAGTGCGGTTACAAAACGCCGGGGATTTACAACTGAATTTGGATCACAACTCAACACCTCATCCACATCACCATCAACAAAGTCCTTGAAAGGACCGTGATGTCGCCTAAAGGGGGGTGAATAAGCGCACCTACAAATTTTCACTCAAATGCAGCGGATTAAATTCACTGTCTGCCAAACCCGGAACTTCCGGGTTTCAAATCCGGAACTTCCGGATTTGGGCTAGACAGTAGGTGAACTCGGAACTTCCGGGTTTGTCAATCCGTAACTTCCGAGTTCACTCAGAACAGAGTGAACACAATAAAAGTAGTGCTAAAAAAATAAATGTAAATTCAAACCTCAATTGTAGAGTCTGCTCAGAGAAGTTTCTTGAGCAGGTTCACGCGGATCCTGCACATACGAAACAACAATATCTCCAAAACACAAGTGTCTAATGGAGAGCTCCTCAAATCCACAAAACAAATGTAAATGCAATGAACATAAGGATTTGTTTTACCGAAGTTCAGATTCACCCCGTGCACCCACGTGTGAATCCTAGTCTCCGTTGAGGAAGCTTATATCGATCCCAAGGTCAAGCTATCTCCTCCTTCCACTATATGACCATGCACCCTCGTGGCACAAGATCGGTGCTGCAACAAACTTTCCGCTGCTCACCACAATCCTTGGGAGCTAGCCGGTGACGCCTAGCCGTCTAGGAGGCTTCACCTCCAAGAGTAATAAATGCGAACCACACAAATCTCGCCTAAGCTCAAGTGCTCAAGGTTTGCTGTGCTCTCTAGTGCTCTCAAGCATTCACTCTCTCAACTCAACTCAAGGATATACACTAATCACACAATCTCACAAAGAGAGGTTGGGGAGAGCTCAACTATGGCTACCAAGCTTCTTGGGATGACCAGCAATGAACAGAATAAAGCCTGGAACAGCAGCCCACCAAGGAGGGGGCTAAGGGTATAAATAGCCGGTCCCAACAAAACTAGCCGTTATGTGACAGTTAGAACCCGGAACTTCCGGATTCTACAACCCGGAACCTCCGGGTTTTCAAACCAACTAGCCGTTAGTGCCACGTGTACTAAATCCGGAACTTTCGGATTCCAAATCCGGAACTTCCGGATTTGCCCTGGCAGCAAAGTTAAAATGTGCACATGAGGCTTTTATGTCTCTCTCAACTCACATGGGTTACTTGAGTACTGAGACTAAGCCAAAGACCATTGTGATGCATCCCTTTTGATAGTATGACATACCTAAACTCAAGATCAAAAATAAATTACATTTCAACTTCTTGAGCTTCTCTTTTTCATCCTATGCCGTGTGTTGATCAATCACAATCTGAGGTGTGCATCCAACTTGGCTTCTTTACTTTGAGCACATCTTCCTTGAGCTAGTGACCTTGAACCTTTATCCTTGAATGAAATCCACTTCTAGTTCAAGTCACCGTCTTCACAATAAGATTCTAGAAAGATTGATACTTGCCAACATGAACACCACACATGACCAAGATTCTTCAAGTTGAACCCAAAGAACGTTTCGTCACCCTACAATTGGTTCCTCGGCACAGCCACAATTGCCCTTCTCCAAGCTTAGTACCTAGAAACCCATTCTCGAATTCCAACTCTTCATCCTTGCATCACATATGGCTTCATGTAGGCTTGTATCACATTTAACTTACAATGAAATCCATTTTGATCCTCAAGCTATTTTATTTCTTCTAATGAATAATGTTTCTCAATGTGAAATTCTTCTTGTCTCTTAGAATTCTTGTACTTGATCATTATCGGTTTCCTTGCTCATGCCAAGCCTTTGCTTACATAGCCTCTGGAAACTCGCCTTTCGATCCCATCCATTTATTCTCAAGAGCACTCTTGAACTCACATCGATTTTTACATTATAATAAAAACCATTTCTTTCATACTTGCTTGATCATCAAATATCACTTGTAATTCTTATGACAAATTTTTCAATATATGAGACTATGCATAAGCATACAAGCTTGTCTCATTCTCAATATCTTTACTTGTTATTTTGAGTACCACATACTTCAACAAGCTTCATTTAGATATATGAGTGAATTCTTCACCAATAACACATATCCCAATTCACACAATACTCATTGCCCGTTATCATTCTCATACTAGATCATGTTGTGGCATTCATCTTGTCATATGAGTTTTGTCTTGAACATTGATACATTTCATCGCATATATAACAAATATAATAATTAATTTCTGCTCATATACTTAACAAGATGGTTAGTCCTTTAATCGTGGTGTCAATCAATCCACCAAAACACACTAGGGGCCTAGATGCACTTTCAGTCCTCAAAAAGGTCGTCATCATCATCATCATCATCAACATCCTCCAACTCATAATCACTGTCCCCAAAAGTCATCATCTGAACTATCAGAGTGAGAACCATCTATTCCCCATCACCATGTAGATGCTCTTCAGCTCATGCTGTCACATTCTATTCCACTCTTTTATTCCTCAAATCAATGTAGAAAATAGGGAGCTTCTCACCAGCTTTCTTCTCGACAACTTCAACTTTTTTGGGGCTAAAAACTTTTGGCAAAGGAGCTAAGTGGATTCAGTACAATGTCATCCCAATCAAGACCCCCAATATTGTTCTCATGATCAAAATAAATCACCATATTCTTGTACTTATGCACCACAGCTGCCATCACATTGATGTCATGGTCCCCTAGCAAGCACCCTAAGACCATCAGCTAATGTGTTGTCTGGTAAAAGCCAGTAAAACATCAAACTTGGGTTGGTTGGATAACCCAACTGCTCCTAAAAATCTTCAAACCAGAGCAAGGACCATGTATCTGTCTCCACGTGATCAAACCAGAGTAAGGACCCATGCAACTAGTGCTGATAAGACATTTTTTTAAAAGACTAGTTTGGAAGCCCAATTCCTCGGTCTTTTCCCGACCTGTTCCCCGGGTTGGTAGCCCACGAAGAAAACGCTCCCGGCCCAAATTTCCCCAGCATTTGGAAGCCCACCCGCAAGAGCAGCCCAGCCCGACCCGACCCCCACTGTCCCCTCCCCGCCCCCCCGCCCCGCCCCCATTTTCCCTGGGGTCGGCGCTCCCCACCTCTTGAGTCCGGGCGCGGCTTCCCCGCCGTGAGCACCTCCGCCTCCCCGTGTGCGAGAGGAGAGAAGGCGACGCGCCGCCGCTCCTCCTCTGCGTCCAGGCACCGCCGGCCCTCCTCCTCCGCGTCCAGGCGCCGCCGGCCCTCCTCCTCCGCGTCCAGGCGCCGCCGGCCCTCCTCCGCCGCCGCTCCATCCTCGTCGTTCGCCCTCCCCGTCCAGGTCGCGCAGCTCTGAGCCGCTGCGTCTTCCGCCTCCCCCAACTGCCGGTCCTCCGCCTCCCCGTCAAGATCCGACACCACGCCGCCGTCCTCTTGTCTCCTCCGCCTCCCGTCCAAGATCCAAGAAAGTGTTCCTCTCCTCCTCCTCCTCCTACCCTTGTGCTAGGGTTTGTTGTGGATCCCTATTCATGATAGGTTGGTGATTGCTTTCGCGTCCCTGTCAAGATTCGCACCCGACGCTGTGACATACCTGTGCCTGATTTTGTTTTGCTGTCGCATCATTTGTCGATATAGCTATGAGAGCCTATGATGTGCTTGGAACATGATGCTAATGTCGCCAGCAGTTAGTTCACTTCTAAGCCATGAAATTAACCTGGAAGTTCCTTAGCATCACCGTTATTTTACATTTTTCTATTGACTTTCAGTTATTTGTTAGCAGGTTGGATGTGTTTTTATTCAGTATAGTGTCTCATTCAGGTTCAGGTAGCGTACAATTAAACATGAGGGCACTATTCAGTGAAGAACTTCTTTGGTCACTGTTTGTGGTCACTGTTTGATTCCTATTTAGAAGGTTAACAATTTCTTGACGCCATCATTTGAAACTGACAATATCATATACATGAAAATGGAATTGCTTCAAAAATCATGTCACTTATGTCTATGCTGATTTGCCACTTCTGTTACAGAACAATTACTACATTGTGGTACAAAGCTATTCATGGTCTCTGTATTTCAAGAATCAACGCTTGTTAGAGTATGCTGATAATGTTTATTGACATGTTTATTAGCATGTGTCGAAGCACTCCTGTTTTAATTAGCTCAATAGACTTTGCTGGTTGTTCCAAGTTAGTTCAGCTACTCTCAACTCTGATGGTCACATGTTTGAGTCAGTCAGTTAGCTCGGAATTTTCACAGTTTGTCTCACAATCACAAGGTCCAGTACACAAGATGCTGCTTATTAGTGTTTATGAAAATTAAAGCATTTATGTTGGTTCACATTACTTCTAGCTTGCAGAATATCTTGTGATTTTTTTTCTGAACATGACCTGCTGAGTGCTATATCCTTTTTTATATGCTGTTGTTTCCATATGACAGCTAGCTAGCTAGCACTATTTTGCTAATAAATAATATTATATCTATACTAGAAAATGGATTCTTGGGAGGATCAAGTTAGAAGATTCATGTTAGATGAGGAAGAAGAGGGCGACGAACTATATCTAGTTATGGTCCCTGCCCTTCAATTGTGCATGTATGACAAGAAGATACCAGAGCACACCTCATCTCTATCTGGGGCACAAAAGGTTAGAGAAATTTTAGAAGGTCATGAGAGGTGGTGCAAAGTAGAGTTTAGGATGGAGTCTCATATTTTTAGAGCAGTAGCACATTTTCTCAGAGTGGAGAATTTATTACGTGATACTCATGGTGTTAAGATTGAGGAGCAATTAGGAATGTTTATGTTCATGCTCTCCCATAATGCTAGCACCGAGAGGCTAAAAAAGGAATACCAACATAGTGGAGAGACAATACATCGGAAAATTACAGAGGTCTTCGATATAATTCCAGCTCTCACTCATAGATTTGTGAAGCTGCCAAATGTAAACCAGATACATGTCAAGATTGCATCTGATCCTCGATATATGCCTTTCTTCCAGGTTAGTAATAGGTCTCGAATATTTGCTCTAATCACAACTTCACAACACAAGGTTCCAACACTCATTCCTTGGTTTTCCTTGGTACTCTATGTAATGGGCTCGGTACAATAATTAGTTGGCTTAATTGCTCCATTTTGTATGGCTAATACATATAGTGCTCCCATCCTTTATTTCTAATAGTCATGCCAGCAGAAAGTTCAAGGGCTACGTAGAGCTACACTTATGAGAAAGGACTTGTGGAAGCAATGCAGGCGCTTGTCAACATCCCCAGGTTGAAGGGACAGAATGGGTGGATAGCAGAAGGTTGGAGGAACGTTACCAACCAATTCAATGAAAGGTTTCCTCATGCACAATTCACCAAGCAACAAGTACAAGAAAAGGAGAAAGAACTAAAGGGGAACTATAAGATACTATGACAAGCAAGAGCTAATATTGGTGTCGGCTGGAATGACACTTTCGGTATGATCAATGCTGAACCAAAAATTTGGGCAAAGTTGATAGAAGTAAGTACTAATCAACAATCGATTTGGTTTGGAATCTTGAGGTGTCTATTCTGATTCCTAAGTACCAAATATATATTTTGTTGTGTTCAAATAGAATAATCCTAAAGTCAGCAAGTTCCGCAAGAAGGCTTTTCCTTTATTTAACAGCTTGGAATCATTGTATGAAGCTAATACTTTTATCTAGCTAACAGTTGAGTAATTCACTTCTATCTATTCACTTGTTAAATAACTCTCTTGTACAATAGGAAGTATTGCCACAGGGGATTTAAATTTTACATCCACTCAATCTGTACCTCAGAGAACTGAGCAGCGAGTTGAACCTATAACTCAGAGAACTGAGCAACGAGTTGAACCTATACCTCAGAGAAGTATCTCAGAGCAAAGCACCCATAACACAACACCTAGTAGAAATCCATTCAATTCTGGTCTTGATGGCATCGAGAGCACTGAAGTTCAATCTGCTGCTACAAATCAAACTTTAGAGGATGTAGAAGGTTTCAGTGGCAAGAAACGTAAGCAAAGTCAAATGGCAGCAAGACTTGGAGACTACATTGATTTCAGGAAAGACCAGATTGAAAAAACTATGAAGGAGCTCAATGAGAAGAAGAAACGCGAAGATGACTATTTTGTTCAGAAGTGCATTGACATTGTGGACGCCATAGAAGAACTAACTGATGAGCAGAAGGCAGATTGCAATGAGCTATTCCAATCTGAAATGAATAGACAAATCTTTGTGGGCACAAAAAACCCAAAGGTCAGGCTTATTTGGTTGAAGAAAAAAAATTCTCAGGTATATCTAACATGCTGATCACTAGCTCTGCTTATTTGGAAAATGTATTCTTGTTTACTTTGACTAAAACTACAAAATTGTTTTTGTTTGTTCAGGGTAGTAGACCTAGCTTTGGCCATGGTGGCGACAGTGCTTTTGGTGCTGGGGCATCTACTATGGAGTGATAATTCAATACCCCATACCACTGGTACAATGCTCTTGATGCTTATTTTTCTCTCCTTGTAGCTTGTCAATTTCTTTTTTTTTGGAAACCATCAGTAAATTATCATGAAAATACTTCGTTATTGGGTCTGATGATATGTATGGTTCATGTGCACATAGGGATGAAAACGGTCGGGAACGGTCGGGAAAACATCCAAACCATTCCTGTTCCTGTTTTTTATTTTGCCGGGAACGGGAACGGGATAGGCGGACGGGAAAACGAAAGCGATATTACGGGATATCGGGAACGGAACATATCGGTCGGGAACATGTCGATTACGATCGGGAAGCGGTAACTTAAATCGGGAACAACACATGTAACCACTCAAAACATTTAGTTCGGCACAATAATTACAACCATACATCATTCACTTGCAAACAATACATAGAATAGATGAGATAATCGATTTGATAAATAAGCATCAAGTAGCGGATTGTCTCCAGCACGGCAGCACTCAAACGACACATGCATGATGCATGCAGATGCAACATACTGTCACTGTCTCCATTAGACAGTCACCCGGCCACACCACAGACATAGTTCAAACTTCAAAGGTCCAAATTAAAAAAAAAATTATATGCCACATTGGGCAAAAGTAGCTGGCACTGGCAGCCAACAGATCACTACTTCCCTAGTAGTCGTAGAACTCCCCATCATTAGGTAGTGGCCCATCAACCTCTCCATCACTGTCTGCGACATCGTCGTCCTAGAACAGGAGAGCAGTCATATATTTGCACCAAGCCTTTGTAATATAAAGTTTATATATAAAGTTATATATCACATGGAGCACAGCCAACCATCTGATTTTTCTATATAAAGTTTCTAATATATAGATAGCAGATTAGAGACATGTCAGATAGCTATGAATCAAGTACATTTTAAGTTCAGAGCTAGCAAATTAAGTACAGAAGATGAAATGATATCTCATGAAGGCATCATTGGGCAAAAGTACAGAACACAAACTTTGATGGACAATAGATCAGTTTAGGCAAATTTCTAAAGGAACTTGGCGGGCACAATACCTGCAAATTAAGCTTTGAAGCAAGAGCCTCAATGACTTCAAGATCACCAACAATTGAACCAACCTTATCTGAAAATCAAAGTTAAACCAAGACACATAAATCAGCAAACATTAGTCATAGACTCATGATTATTGTATACAGCAAAGAGCAAACTAAGGAGCTTTTCTAACCTCTTTTTTCTGCAGCAACCCAATCTTTCATGCATATTAATGCTTCAACCATTTCAGGGTCAAGGCGGCTTCGAAAAGGATCAACTACACGTCCACCAGCACTAAAATCAGATTTAGAAGCTACAGTTGAGACTTGTACAGCCAGCAAATCACGTGCTATTTTTGCAAGAACAGGATATTCATCAGTCTGGTTCTTCCACCATGCCAAGATATCAAACTGACCACTGAGCCTCAGAGGTGGATCTGCCATATACTTATCCAACTCATTCATATCATCACCATTAGCTCCATCATTATCATACAAAAAGCTCTCTAGTTCCTCATTTCTATTGTCCACTAATAGGTCTGCTGTATCAGTATCTCCAGGCTCATTTGACCCACTTTTAGGCCTCGAAGATGAGGGTGCTTCAGCAGCATAGAACTGGTACAACTTCTTGATGACATCAATAAGTTCATCAATATGAACTTGACAAGAATTGCCATAAAATTTTCTCATGTAGAACTCTATAAGTCTTTTCTTATATCTAGGATCTAGAAAGCATGCAACAGCTAGTGTAGTGGATGACTTCTTCCAATATTTTTCAAACTTCTTACTCATAGAAGTAGCCATTGCACTAATAGTGGTATTTTCACTAATAGACCAATCACCTAGCAGAATCTTTATCTCACAAAACCCTCTATAGAACAGATTTGCAGTGTGATATAATGTGCCAGAAAATAGTTCAGTGAGATCAAAGAATTTCTTCAAGCATTGGAAAAGCTTGAATGCCATTGTCCATTTGCTAGGAGATGGAGTAATTTTTTCATACCTCCGACGATAAGATGATTTCAGCCTCATGAATGCATTCTTGTAGTACAAGGCATCTCGAAGCATCAAATAGGTTGAATTCCATCTTGTTGAAACATCAAGTGAAAGACCCTTGTTTGTATCCAGTCCACACTCAGTTGCACGCTTCATGAGCTCCTCCCATTGCAATGGAGATCCTTTGACAGCAAGTACAAGCTGTCTAATATTCTCTATTGTGGTTGTGATTACACTCAGACCATCACGAGCAACAAGGTTCAATATGTGACAAGCACACCTCACATGAAAAAACAGTCCATCACATGCCAAAGTTGAAGCACTAGCATTGGCCCTTAAATCAGCAATGATATCTCTGACTACTACTTCATTTGCTGATGCATTGTCTAAGGTCAAAGCAAACAATCTCTTGTCAACATACCACTTAACCATGAGTTCAGTAAATGTCTCAGACAACTTGGTCCCAGTATGACGGCCCTCTACATGCACAAAGTTGACAATCCTTTTCTGGATGCACCAATTGTCATCTATCCAATGTAATGTGACACACATGTAAGACTTGTTTTGATTTGAAGTCCACATGTCCATGGTGGCACTAAACCGACAAGAGACAGATTTGAAGTATGCATATAGCTGGTCCTTTTCTTTTAAGAACATGCACATGATTTCTTTCCTAATGGTAACCCGAGATTTGATTGGAAAGCTAGGACGCAAGGATTTGATAAATTCAACAAAATACTCATGCTCAGATATATTAAATGGATACTCATGCATCACTATTGCTAAGTAAAATTTCCTTAAGCTGGCTTGTTCATCATACTTGTATGGAACAACACTAGTAATACCTTTTTTATTGTCTGTTTCAGCTTTGAGCTGCTGCTGGCCCTTCACTATACTATGTGCTACCCTCATATGGGTCCAAAATCCCGTTGTTCCATAATTGCTCTCACATCTGCCCCCTTCACTATACTATGTGCTACCCTCATATGGGTCCAAAATCCCGTTGTTCCATAATTGCTCTCACATCTGCCCTTGTGCTTGCATCTTGGGAAATCGCAATGAGCCCAAATCTGTTCATATATCTTCCCATTGTCCTCAATGATCACTCTCTTCTTAGTAAAATACTGCCACACATCAGATGTGCACTTCTTCTACTTCTTTCCAGGTGGCAAAGGGTCATCACCCTCAACAATGATGGGATCTGCAGCCCCTGCACCTTGCTGTCCACCAGTAGTACCCTGATTGCCACTGCCACTAGCCGCAGAGCCATTGCCACCATCAGCTACTCCAGTGCCAGTGTCACCATCACCACCACTGCAGCTACCACCAGCACCATGGCCACCTCCACTTGGCAAAGAAAATGCATCAGTCGGTGTAGAGCTAGATGCAGGAGTTGCACTAAACAAACACAAGCCAAGTTCTTGACTCCTTGACCTCTTAGATCCTGCCAACAGATAAATCAAATCAATAAAGACTTAAATCATGTGAATAACTCAAAAACTAAAAATCAGTAGATCAACATTGCAGATTTTTAGCAAATAAACGCTAATTGATTCTACTTTACAAGCCAATAAAGGAAGCTACTTATTCTGGTGTTCCTAGTACAACAACCAAGGTCACCACAAAGCTTACACATTTAATCTTATCATGTTCTGTGCAAAAGACTATATGATGAAGCCAATAATTTGCATTTCGCCGACAGAGCAGAGAGTATTTAAGATTGATGGCTGAGCAAAGTACAATACAGAGAGTATCCATCCAGAAGCTTTCTAGTACAAGCAATAACTAATTAACTAGTTCACAGAGAACATAAACTTTCTAATCACCAATTACCTGATGTCGGAGTAGGAGCAGCAAGTTTGGTGGTATGCACCACCAATGGCAATGGCGGCTCTAGGATGCGCCGGCGCTGGGATGCCGACGAACCTGCAGCTGAAGCAGAAACACCTCCGGTCGGTGGGGACTTTGATCCTGGTGCGCCGCCGCCCGTGGATTCCATGCCGGCGGGGTCGGGGCGTCGCAGTCTCGCAGTCGCAGACTCGTTCAGCCCCTGCTGCGGTCCGGCCGTCCGAGGCGTTGCGGAGTTCGGGGCGTCGCAGGTTCGCAGCACGCAGGGGCACCACCGGCGCTGGCGGCTGGCGGCTGGTGCAGACTGCAGAGGTGAGAGGCAGAGATCGCCAGGTGCCCAGGTCGGTCGTCGCCCGTGCGGCCGTGCGGAGAGCCGGAGAGGATGCGCCGGCGCTGGGAGCCTGGATCCTGGGAGGAGGGGAGCGAGGCAGGGAGCCTGGCGCTGGCGGGTGGCGAGTGGCGGTGGCGGTTGGCGAGGGACTGAGGGAGTTCGAGACCGGGAGATGAGATGCCGGATGCGAATGCGACTGCGAGTGGCGGCTGGGAGCCTGGGAGGCTGGGACTCGGGGGGGACGGACGGGGTAGGTGGGTTGGGGGATTATGGTTTGTCGATTTTGGGCCGGGCAGAGAAGGGACCGCAGGAGGCGCCTGGGCCGTGGGCTCAATTGGTCAAAAACGGGAACAACTGACGGGAATTCCTGTCTAAAATACGGTAACCGCGAAAACGGTCGGGAAACAACCCCTCCTGTTTCCGTTCCTGTTCCTGCCGGTTTTTTCCTGTTTTTTTTCCTGTTCCTGCTTTTTTTGCCGAAACGGTATACGGTCGGTTTGGTTTTTACGGGATTCGGTGGCGGTCGGAACGGGATTTTCCCGTCCCTTTGTTTCATCAGTTATTACTTTGTTTCATCAGTTAATCCATGCATGAGTATATATCCTGCTGGCTTCTACTATTGTACTGCAATTTGTCTGAACAGTGCACTACAAATGCTCTTTTGTTTTTCAGGGACCTGCCTGCGGAGAGACCTCATATGAAATGATTATACCGTGTTTTTAGCTGGCAGGAGGCCTTGTAGGATCTGGATTTTTGTATTGTGTAATTTGGCATCAATACAGTATTGGTTTGGCATAAATGCAGTATTTTCAAGGCCTGTGTGCTTGCAAGATACGAACTTTTTGTTTGGTGACCAATTGTGTTTGTTTGCCTTACATAATGGAGATGTATATGTGATCCAATAATTTGCTGCGACAAATCTTTATTTATCTGCAACAATGTCCTAGAGTACTATAGCTAGTCTATGTGGTATTGCTGTGGATTTGATTTTTTTTTTTGAAAGAGCATGCCTGGTGGTGGAGTTGCCCCCCACAGGGCTGCCCCGGCAGGACCCTCCAAACAGCGGCCGGGAGGGGGGAGGGGGATTGCCAAACTAGCCCAAAGTGTAGAGCACTGCAAATCCAGGAGAACGTTGGACTGCAAAAATCTGAAAGAGGCCCCAGCTGCTTATTGTTTCAGAATTTTCAGAGTACCCTACCAGCATTAGACGGTACTTTCATTCAGATCCAGTGATCCTTACATATCTGTGCACATTTTCAGTGAATTGTTCACCTATCAAGCATCTAGGGAGGTGCCACACTGCAGGATTGCAGCCATGGTGTATCCAGCTGACAGCTTTGACCCTAAATCCTATAAATGATGGTGTATATGCAGGCCTGGTGCGGGGAAGATGACGCCACTGTTGTGCAGCTTATTATTGGCAAGAACACAGGTGTTGTTTGGCGGTGCTACTTGATTTCCCCGCATGCTCACTTGTCACTCCAGGGATAGCTTAGCCATTGTCAAGGCAAGGACCTTGACCCCATTTGCCATGTCCTCTGGCGATGCATACTCCTCGGGCTTGTGGCTGTAACCTGCAGATGCTGCTTTCAGTAGCCATTCATTTTGCGACAGCTTGTTCATTTGCAAGCAGGTTGTGTGCTAAAACTGAAATTTTACGCCTAAATCACTAGCTACAATGACTTAAACAAACACATTTCTTGGATATTAGCCTATTTAACATAACACATGTACTTCTGTATATGTATGAAAAATCATGTTATTACTCTGACTCATTTAAAAGTGAGTACAAACCTTTGTAACAGGGGATGAAGATCATACCCATTGGTGATACTCTGCAGATCAAATGCATAATTAGACGTGTTAGTTGATAATAAATATGCTAGTATGGTGATGCAAACTAGAAATATATGTAACCTAGATTGCAAAGTTGTCAAACAATTGTATGGACATTGTAAAAAAAAAAAGAGGAACAATAGCAGAAACATGGGTTTTGGCTTTCCTGAGCTAATGCAAACTGTTACCACTGAGGATATAAATAGAAATTTCAGTTCCAGAATGAAATAACCTAGATGGGACGATCGATGGTTCAAAGAATATGTCATGTATTTACTTTATGAATGAAAGTTATGGAATTTTTTATCAGGTAGTCTGAATCTTTTGTAATTGTTCAGTTCCGTTGTGCCTAATTGCCTATTAGTTTGTTCTGTATAAGCAGATACTCTAATTTTATCTCCTATGCAACCACATCAACAATTCGTGAGCGGATTTCTGCTGAAAACATGGAGGCCCTGTCTCAGTTGGACAGTTGAGGGATCAATAGAATCAGAAAATCGAGCCATGACACATTCTGTGGTAGTTTGTTTTCTAAAAACTTATCCTGCCTTTTTATTTGCTGGTCAGAAATTTTAGTATATTTTTCCTATTTATTTTATGCTAACATGGGGACCTAAAGCAATGAACAAGAAAAATTCAGAAATGGAAAACATCACAGTTGGGGCTAGTAATTCACCTGGCCATGAAGAGAGAATCATGGTAAGCTCTGCTAATCATCTTTTTATACTCCAGGTTCAACTGTTTTGCAGCAAATTCCATTGCCTCAACAACTGATTGGTCAGATAGAGCAGGGGGATCCTGGTTTATGATCTTGAATTCTGAAAGCACAACTCCACGGTTCTTTGATATCTCTGTTGCAGATCGGCGAATCTTCTCAATGACTTCATTCCTTCTTTTCTCATCAATATCTCTTACATCTGTAACAAGGATACCATGACTTTGATAGTTGGAAAATCATCATATTTTCTTGAAGTCATATTTTGTTTGAAAGGAAATAGGCTCCTACCAATTTCTAGGTGTGATTTACTTGGGATGCTATTGATTGCTCCTGGATGTAGCTGCAGAATACCTGGAGAAGAATAATTTAGTCAAATTAATACAAGGTTAAGCATATCGTGACAGTTTGTTTCAAATGTTCAACCTTTTCTTTTTGAAAGAAATCCTGTTGGTATGTTGGTTAACCATTAGAATCATAAATATACTTCAAAAATTGTCTAATTAAGCTTCTAGCCTACAATGGGATAAAACAATAGAAAATTACGGTTGCAGAAACATCATTATTTCAAGGCCAGAATATCAAAGTCGCATGCCTATTGCCTTGGCTAAATATGATAAATTTTGTTTGACATGCAGAGAAGATATAATCCAACAAGGATGGGCGCACATAAAGTGCAGTGAGAAAGCCACAAACTTCATGCAGAAAACAATGTGCTGAGCAATACATATTTAGTCCAAATGTACTACAGGATATCATGATGCCACAAGCATGAAGGAATGATAGATTTTATGTCAAAAGTTAATATATGTGATTTATAAAACATACCAACAGTGCCAACAGTATCAATTGATCCTGATTCCAGGACATGTTTCTCAACTGCTAATGCCAGCTCAGCTGCTGCCAGTCCAGCATCATTTCTGCAAAAGACCCTTTTTACATACATATACGGGGAGATCCTTCCTTACTAATGTAATCAAATGAATGCAAATGCTAACCTTGCAGGCATGAGCACTGCCCCTGCATGACCCCCATTCCCTTCAAATTCAACTGTAATGCTTGCAGGAGCAGCAATAGCAGTAACAATGCCAATGGGGATACCTGTTATAACAATAGATATGAGTAAAAGCAATTTTAAATCTCAGAAATACTAATTAATTGGAATATACCTTCCTTCTCCAAGATGGGACCCTGTTCAATGTGCAATTCTATAAAAGCAGAGTAACTGTTTTTCTTTAGGAACACACTTTGCAGGTCTTTTGGATCCATCTTATACCCAGCAGATTCTGCAGCATCTAAAAATGACACATTCTGATTGTCAACTACTTTTCTGAGGGATTGTGCTAGTTCCTCAATACCTGCCATTAAGCGGCTGCACAGTTTAAAGGAGTGAAAAGATAAGAACCAACAAATTAGAGTCATGCGTTGATTGACACAAGCAAATTTAATCTTATTAGATAAGGGTCCACCTTCCCAAGCAGCTAATTCCAAATCGTGTAGGCTCCTCTGATGTAAACATAATGACCTCCAAAGATCTTTTTGGCTGGAAACCAGATCTGTATGAAACATGCAGGCCAAACGGGTAAGGCTCATTTCAAGATGAAAAACAAAGCTAATCCAATGTTTATATAGCCCAGAGTCATGACCTCAAAATGCTGACAACCTAGACAGAAAAATGCAAGGTTTATGACAACGTGAGTACTCCACTTTTTGGACAAAATGGCAAAAGCTCTGTCAGTTCTATTGATAAAGTAATCAATTTCTTGGAATCCAATGAAGTGTAATGCCACCGATGTTCTATATCAATGTGGCACAAAGGTTCTGGATTATGTTAAGAACTTAATATCTCAAGTCTAGAGCACATTTCTAGTGCATATGAGAATGTGATGAGGTAAATATTAGATGCATGCTTGAAAATACTTGGTTACATCCCACGACGAGCAGAGGTGGATCTTCAGTGGTCTATCAGACAGTTGCAGCACAGAACTAATCAATATGCAGCTCAGGAGTTTGATCAAATTAAAACTCAACAATAGTTGATCAAGCACATTACAACAGCAAAATAATTTCACTCATGCAAGCGCTAAAAACATCCTTGTATAAGAACCATCCATGTTACAGATGGGAAAGAGTAAACAAATTGGAAGCCAAAGAACCATATTTTCTTTAGAAAAAGTGAGATACTTTTAGGCAGTATCTGCTACCTTTTTAGAAGACTAATTGCCTCAAGAGCACCAAGAACACCAACAACACCGTCATATTTTCCTGAGAATGGAATGGCATCAACATGAGAACCAGTTCCAACTGCTCCTAGTCCAGCTTCGGAACCCTCCCTGAGAAGTTCACCATGTTAAAATCGAAATGTGAATTCCAGTACATATCAAGTTTCAGTGAAAACAAGAGATTTTCCAAATCGAAGGTACTATATTACAGCAGGATCCTCACATGCTTTCAGCTGAATACGAGAGCCGTCACCAACTTACCAGCGGCCAAATATGTTACCAACAGCATCTTCCCGAACTGCAAGGCCGAGATCATTCATTATCCCTTTGATATACCTAAACATAAAAGAAAAACAGAGGACGACAATCAGGCAGGCATCAGCAAAAGTGGCCGTGGATGCTCATTATTGTGGCACAGTGGTAGCTTTAAATATCACACTTGAAACGGGATGGGATGACCACTTTGTTAAATTTGCATCCGAATCCGGAATGCAAACCAAGTCACAAAGTCGACATATCAGTCTTATAATGATCGATCTTCTAAGCGTGGAACATTCTAGGACTAATATTTCCCCCCGAACAATCACGGCCATAATTGATCCCAAATAAATTCAGCACAGTCAGCAGAGAGTAATGTCGAGTCGTTCTTGCTTCTGTTAGCTAGCTAGCTAGCTCTGACGACATTGGATATTCAGAATTTTATACTGATGATGGTGGCACCAGTGTTACCTTCGAGCCCGCACATCCTTGTCGCTGTACAGAACGCGGGTCACGGACGGCGCGGGCGAGTCCGAGAACGACGCCAGTTCATCAATCTGGGAAAGGCACATCGTGGGGGAAAACACCATTTCAGTTGTCACTTGTCAGTTCACAGTGATAGCCTGCAGCCCTGCGCAGCATGAGCGTGCGGCTAAGGGAACGGGGAGGCGCACCTGACGCTGCAGGCCCTCGGAGTCGACGCGGAACGCGGTGGACGGGCCCTCGTCGCCATCGGAGGCGGGGAACCCGGCGAACTCCTCCATCGTCCGCCGCGCCACCGCGTCGTCGTGGCCCCCCGCGGCGGCCGCGGCGCCGACGAGGAGGAGAGCGAGGAGGAGGAGCCGCGAGGCCTTCGGCTCCGACGTCATGCTTCGGTTCTGTCTGGCTGGCTGCCCTGCTGGGTTGCAGGGAGAGATTTGAACGGCGGGCGGGGGAGGTGGGAGTGGGAGACGACGCGACGGCACTGCCGCTGTTGCTGTTGGTGGTGGCGAGTGGGGTGGCCCGACTGCCTGCGTGCTGACGAGGAAGACGACGCGGCGGCGGGTGGGCGGTGGCTGCTTCCTAACGATCACGAGTGGAGGTGCGGCGCGGGCCCGCCCGGATTCTCTGTGAACTATCGGCCGTGTTAGTCCCTGAATTTTTTTATTTTTTTTTTCAAAAAAGACGAATACATGTATGGAGTACTAAACGAAGTTTATTTGTAAATTTTTTTCATAGATGGATGTAACTTTTCGAGACGAATCTAACGAGCCAAGTTCCACCACAATTGGCTACAGTGATACTACAGTAACTGTCCCTAATTATTCCCTAAATCTTATTAGCTACATCACATACTACAGTACCATAATTGTAGAGATTGTTTTATAATTAGACTTTATTTAATACCACTAATTAGTGGTCAAAAAAGAAAAAAATTTCTTACCCCTAACCAAACACGGCCATTGCTTTTCCCTGTCACCCTGTACGTTCAGGTGTGCGTGTACTTTTGAGCTCCTGCGGAATCCGATGAAGCAGAGGATCCCTCGCCCCACTCTCTCCGGAACCGGGGCTTTGGCTCTGGGACCCACGAACCAGCAGCCGAACGGCCCAAGAGCAGCCTGTGGAAGAGGGACATACTAGGGGACCAAGCCGGCTCGGCCCATGGGCCGCGCGCACAGCTGGACAAGGAAACGTAAGGCCGGCTTAAATCCAAACCGAACCGCACGAGCACACTCCCGTGCTCACCGCTCAAAACCCTCCCCCTCTCCTCCTCCCACTCCGGCGGCGGCGGCGGGGCCTCTTCTCCGGCGAGGCCTCCTCCTCTACACCACAGAGTACGCTCCCACTCTTATCTCCCCTACTCCCGCCCCCTTTTTGCACACGTACGCCGTCGCGTGCTCGCGCGGCAGCCCTAGCGAGCGCAGGCGAAGAGCTTCGAGAGCGGCGGCTAGGGTTCCAGTGCGCGGGGTGCCCCCTTGCGCTCGTGTGCATAGGCCGCCCTGCTTCTATAGGCGCTACTGCGTCCGTACGGTGGGCTCGATTTGTTGGGCCGGGTTGGGGGTCTTCTCACAGCTCTGCTGTTGATTAGGGTTTAGTGTCTGAGATCTTTCCCGTATGCTACATGCCGAGGCGTTTTGAATTTGTTGGAGCTGCAGGGGAAATGGGTTTCGTGGTGTGCAGGCCGCTGGTGGATGGGCTCGGGTTAATTAGGATGTTAATTCCGTGGTTGGTAGTTCAGCTGGTTTTGTGCAGTGTACGCACTGCCTTAGTTTCTTTTTCCACCTCCTGGTTCCTGGAGACTACATGCATGTTTCAGAGTTATTCCTCTTCAATTGAACTGAGCTTGTTGCATGTTTCCAGAAAACATGGATGTACCTGTTGAGGACCCTGTGGAGAATAACCTGGCTGGAACTCCTCCTACCCTTGGCAATGAGGAACAAGCCAATCCTTATGCTGATGTGCAAGAGAAGCTCAATGAAGAACCAGAAAAGCCGTATGATGGGGAATCCAAAGACCCAAAACCTGATGAGTTGGGGAACTCCGAGCATGCGGATGTGAACAATGAAGATGCGGGGGATCTGAGCAAAGAGGACCAAGCTACCCCCATGCAGCAGGAGCCTGCCAATGTCTATGTTGAGGAAGCTGGGACAAAGCAGCAGGGTATTGTGGTGCCTGATGAACAGAAATGGCCTGGGTGGCCTGGAGAAAGCGTATTCCGTATACTGGTTCCTGTCACGAAGGTGGGTGCTGTCATTGGGCGAAAAGGAGATTTCATCAAGAAAATGTGTGAGGAATCCAAAGCTCGCATTAAGGTCCTCGAGGGCCCACAAGGCGTGCCAGAAAGAGCTGTAAGTCTTTCTCTGTCTTCTTTAGCATGGTGAATTGCTATTACTAGATATTCCTCAGTCAGTATGTCAGCAGAGGCATGTTGAGTTTTTGTGTGAAGACCACTTTCCTTGTTTCCTACACCATTAAATATGTTATATGCTGTTACTTCAAAGGCCTAGACATGTAGATAAGATAAGTTACATGCTGGTGATTTGTTTCTTTTTTATGGATACTTGCAATTGTAAGGCTTCCATACTGACATAATTTAAAGGCCTGGGCATGTAGATAATTTTTTGTATGCTGCTTGTAGTTGCTATGGAAGCCTTACAATTGCAAGCAGCCACCTATACTGTGCTTCTATAAGTGATACTTTGTGAACATGGTCATTTGTGGATCTCAGATAGGCTGTTGTGTGTTGTCTGGAAGTGCTGGAGTTGATTTTAACATGTAACTTGTTATTTGGATGTGCAAGCCTTTTTGAATCTGAAAACTTGCTGGGAATTATAGAAATGAACAGGAATTATTTATTGAAACTTTATGCTGTACAGTGTTATTTGCCATACATCTGCTGCTGCAGATTACGTAGCCTCTAAGTTATTGAGTCGGGTCTTTTGCTTTCTTTTTCCGTCTGAACAGGATGCTCTTTTAAACATTTTAAAAAAAAAGTTCAAACAGTTTAGGTTAGTGATCAGGTGCATATATTGCTCCTGAAAATTGTCATTCCATTATCACTGCTAACTCTAATGCAATTTTATATTTCTATGAGATTTGATCATCTAAGTTATTACAGTAAAATTTGTATAATATTAATAAAAAACATTAATGTAGCAGAAACCTGCCTAGAGAATGGGCTACATGTATGGTGCAAATAGTTAGGGAAAAATGTTGAACATATATTTTAAGTGGAAAAGTGAAATCTCCAACTCCATTTTTAAGTTTGCAGTGGAAATAATTGTGGTGTTTTTTACAATACTGTATCAAGAAATGTTTGCATGCAACCAAATGAGGGGGGGGGGGGGGGGGGGGAGGGGTTACCTCGTGTAGATGCAGTATAACCATGGTTTTTAAGGCGGAAAGGCGAGGTGCGGCGAGCGACCCCCTTCCGGACGCCTAGGCGAATAAGGCGCGCGGCGAGGCGACGCCATATACATACCCTCATCTAGAATAGAGGCAGCACAAACATGCACCAATATACAGTCACTTGATCTCCATACCCACCTGCCAAGTGCTGCTTCAACCTTTTAATCCCTCCATGAACCATGGTGTCACAGAGGGTACATGTCACTTGATCTCTGTTTTCAAGGTTTGCCCAGTAGCCATACTTTCAGCCTGGATCATTAGACCTTGCCTTCCTTGCTTTATTAGTTTTTGGATCATAGTTCTCATTGTTGACTGAGGGTGGACTAGCCATTGCTTGCTGTTATCTTGTACTACATAAAAAGAACAAAAGCACAAATTACAATTACAAAAAGCACTGACATTAGACTAATCAAGTGAGCAGTGAGCACATGGTTCAAAGAAGTGGAGCACTAACATTAGACTAATCAATTGAACAAGCACAACACAGATTTAAAGACTAAACTAGAGACACAGGGCACACATGGGATTAGGAAAGAATAATTAAACAAAATGCACTACACAAAAGCCAAGCAAAAGGGAGGCATGCAGCAGCAGCACACGCGCATGCACATGCACCAGGCACAAGCAGACAATGCACACATGGGCACACCACAAAAGCCAAGCAAAGGACATCAGTCTAGCATAAATAGATGCGCTACTCTAGCATAAGCAAAAGCAGTGCACATGCAAGGCGCACATGGACAGCAGAGCAGAGCACTAATTCCAAATATAAGTAGATGCGCAGCCTTGCACTCTGACCATAAACAAAAGCAACTGAGCAGAGGGAGGGAAGAGGAGAGGCAGAGGTACTTGTGTCCCTGTGATGCAGCTCCAAGAAGGGGTGGCGACAGGGAGGCAGAGGTGGGCACGCCGGAGAAGAACTAGGAGCTCCTGGGTGCGGGAGTTGAGGGAATCCGCCCGGATTGGTTGGAGAAGAGGAAGAAGAAGCAGATTGATTGGAGAAGAAGGGGCTCGAGCCACGGATTGGAGAGCAGCCACGGCTAGGTCAGAGTAGAGCGCCGCCGGAGAGGATTCCAGGTACCGGCGGCCGGCTGCCCTCTATCTTTCCCTCTCTATTTCCCTCTCTCGCTCTGAATCCCCGCCCGTGAGATGTACTCGCGGCGGGAGGTGTTGGCGCGCGATTTCCTCGCGCGCGCAACTCTGCTCTGTTTCCCGCTTGCGATTCCCGCGCGCGCCCTTTTCCCCCGCGGCCCCGCGCGCCCCCATCGCCAAATCGCTCTGCGGCGCCCGCCTCGGACGCCAGACCCGCCTAGGCGACGACTGAAGACGCCATATCCATCGATTTCCTGGCGCCCTGGACGCCGCACATTTTTTCTCGCCTGGACGACTAGGCGACGCCTAGGCGACGACTTAAAAACCATGAGTATAACAATAGAATTGAACATCAGATGGAACAGTGGCTTTGGGTACCTCTTATAGATGAATATAACACTAGAATTGAACATCGGATGGAACAGTGGCTTTGCCAAAAATATTAGGGCAAAAATGTGTCCATTAGTGAATGTTAGTAATGTTTGATCTGTGCCTGTAACAGATGGGATTATGGGTAGGATACATGAATGTCCTTCAATATAAAAAGAAGATCCCATCAATTATCAAATGGGTATACTGATTTTGACCAGTCCAGTATTTATATATGTGAATGCAGATTAAAATAGAATATTATGGCATGGTTCCTTTCTTTAGTTAACTGTATATTATGAGACCAGTTAAACACATATCATGCTTCTAGCCCTATAAGTTTGTGCATAAGTAAAGGAACTCTAAAAATAAAAAGGAGCAGATTATTAGCAAAATGGCATTCAAGCACAGAACATAATAGTGTCAATAACAATAACAAACTAATCTTTGCAGGTTCTCACTGCTGTCTAAGGCCTCAAGTTGAGTCATTTGTGTATCCAAATTCCAAAGTAGACGTACAGTCATGGTTACCCAAGTGCAGTGTTGTGCTCCTCTCCTGAACATATGATTTAAGTCTTTTGAATATTGGATGAAGATCCCAGTCGAGGAGCTGCATATATTGTCGGTAATTCCATGACCTGTTTGAGTTTTTGACCAGAAGGGCATCAGTTGGTTAAGCAGTGAAAGACTAAAATAGTGTAAAGAACATAAAAGAATGATTCTAAGCCCTAATCACTTTCTAAACAATGCTCTAATACTTTGAGAAAATAATATATAACTGCAAAAAAATAATGTAGAAGTGCATACACTTTTTAGATATTAAAAATAATTCGCCGCTTGAGATTTCCTCTTATATTTTGGCCGAGTTGACTTTTTTGCTGAACCAGTGTTTTAACTTAACAATATGATTTATGAAATGTTAAGCAAACTATACGACATACGTCTAAAACAGTCGCATCATTTTTGCTCTTGGGGTTAAGAATCGCATATGATATAGATAAATATTAGGCCATCTGTATCCCAAATTCCAGTATACCCTTAAAAGCAAGTCTTACATGATAGTTAAGGGAACTTATTGCTGCAGTAAGGATGCTTCTAAAATGTATAGATCATGATTTCGTTTAGTTGGCATAGGAGCATGATGATACTTATTGTTATAGCCGTGGGGCAGCAGGGATATTGCCTCACTTGTGTTGATGAAGTGAGTGTATATGCAATGTTCCATTGTTACTTCATACAAAAATGTGTGTCTAAGAAAATGTAGTTGAAACCCAGCTAAACGGGTATGGATATAACCACTATCATTCTGTTTAGTTACCGCAGGATGGAACGACTCCTTATTCATTTCCTTTCATGAGTCCTTGTGCATTTTTTGTACCTATTTGCTGACATTTTGATGCTGTTTTCCTGTTTAAAGGTAATGATTTCAGCAAAGGATGAACCTGATGCAGTGCTATCTCCAGCTGTCGATGGGTTGCTTAGAGTTCATAAAAGGATAACTGATGGTTTAGATGCTGAAACTGATCAGCCTCAACGAGGCACTGTCACCGCTGGGCCTACAAGGCTACTGGTTCCAGCTTCCCAAGCTGGAAGCCTGATTGGCAAGCAAGGAGGAACTATTAAATCCATACAAGATGCTTCAAAGTGTGCTCTCCGAATTCTTGGTAACGCTTTACTTCTTTGCCTGTTATGAGTCATCCTTGTGTCATGGGAAGGATTTACCATATCATGTTCTGCTTATACAATACAGATTTCTGTAGTTCTTTTCAATTGTTTTAGTTAGCCAAGGAGATATCCATAGTCTGCAATTAACTTCACTTGAAGTCTCCCATGGCACATCAGCCATTTCACTAATATAGTATTTTTTTAATCACAGAGAATGTTCCTCCTGTGGCATTAAATGATGATAGAGTTGTTGAGATACAGGGTGAACCTCTTAATGTTCACAAAGCAGTGGAGCTGATTGCAAGTCATTTGAGAAAATTTCTTGTTGACCGCAGTGTTCTCCCTTTGTTTGAATCCCAGGTAAGTTGTATTCTTCTATGCAGCCTATTGATTCTGCAATGAAGTATTTGGTAATCATAAAACATAAATTGCCTTCTTGACAGATGAAAGCATACAATGTGCACAGAGAGCAACCTATGCCACCTCCTCAGCCATGGGGTCCCCCTCCACCCTCACCCTGGGGTCATCCACCAAACCTTCCTCCTGGTCCTGGTGGCCCAGGTTATGTTGGGAATCCACAATACATGCCTCCACGACCACAAGACAACTATTACCCTCCTCCTGATATGCCCCCTGTAGAAAAGCAACCACACTATGGAATTTCTTCATATGGGCGCGACGCACCTCCAAGTGCTCCCTCAGGGAATCAGCACCAAGCACATGGGTCTTCTCAGGTTAGTTTCTACACATTTGACCATTCTTGGCATGATGAATTATTTGCATCCCTATCTCATATTAAGTTGTTCTCATGTTAAGTTGTACTTAACTTTTTTTCTCATGTTAAGTTGTACTTAACTTTTTTTTGGTAATTGTGATTTTACTTATTACTTCTTTCAGTAATTGAAATTTTACTTAGCAGGTGACACACAGCATGCAAGTTCCTCTTTCCTATGCAGATGCTGTGATTGGAGCAGCTGGTGCCAGCATCAGCTACATCCGCAGGCATAGTGGCGCAACCATAAGTATTCAAGAAGGTGCTCCTGGGGAGATGACAGTGGAGATAACAGGAAGCGCCTCACAAGTACAAACTGCTCAGCAGCTGATCAAGGTATTTTTCTGTCTTACATTGCATCAGCAATTTAGCTCATATATGATTTGACAAAATCAATTTCCTAGCTTCTGATATTGTGTCATTCACTCATCGATGCCACCTCACGAACCGGTCCTAGGTTGTTGCTGGCCATTGATAATTTGATTTATACTGTCGGTACAGTTTCTGGGGGCACACAAACGACTTTTCCTTGAATGCCTTTCAAGAAATGAAGCTTTTGTGAATAGGGCCATATGTACCAGATGGTACATATATAATTCAATGAGAAAATCGGAAATCATGTATTGATATTTTGACTAGTGTAGATGTTGTCATTTTCCAAGTTAACCTTTGCTAATCTACCATCACATGCCACTGGCTGGCAATGTTGTCAAGTGTCGGTGTAGAGGCTGGAATACTTTTCCTTTATCTAAAAGAACAAAATATACAAGAACTACAGATGACCTTTTAATTTGGTTGACTTGTTCTCTGTCCATCGCACTCTGCAACTCATCTTTTCTGTGTAACTGAACAAGATACTCTTCTCTTGCAGAATTTCATGGCTGAAGCTTCTCCCCAGGGCCCACCAGGTCCTGCTGCACCCGCTCAATCTGTTGACACGGGCTACAGCTCTTCTTACCCACCATACGGCGGAGCATCATACGGATCTCCTCCAGGCAGCGCAGCTCCAGGCCCACACAATGGAGGAAGCTATGGCGCTGCACCATATCCGCCGAACTACGGATACTAGTTGGAGGGAGAACTTGGTTTCCTAGTTGCAGATCTTGGGGAAAGGGGGTATTCAGGTTTTGTTTGCTAGTCACCTAGTCTGTTCATGTGTTGAGAACGAGGTCGTTAGGATTTCTGAACTAGCTTCTGGTGTTGTAAGCTGCTTTCTGTTCCCAATGCGCGTACGCTCTTTCTTTGCTCTGTGGTTGCGTGAACTTACCATTAATCCAGTATTTCCATATTCGCAAAGGGTGGCGGTAGTATTCCAATGGTATTTCTTTTTCCTAGCCGTGGTATTGAAAGAAACAGCTTATGGTGCTGGTGGTGTGACTACCTATCACAAGGACGGATATGCTCTGAACCTGGCTGAGCATAAATATTCTAGCACCCATGATGCCATATTGCCATGGAAGAGGAACAAAGAAGGATAAATTGGTAGGCGGTCATTAGTCAAGACCTCGTAGTCGAATCAACAAGAGCATCTTGGAACGGCAAAGGTAAAGCCCTACCTTTCCGACATTTGGTCCGGAGACCTGACACTAAAATTGAGGATAGTCTGATGAGGCTGCCTGCAGCTGGGGAATAGGGAAGAACAAGATGGAGATAGCCTAAGAGCAGTATTATAATAAGCAGATCGAATGTTGAGTTAGAGGAGAGAGAGAGCCAGAGAAGGATAGAGAGAAGCAGTTACAGCTTGCTTCGACATAAGACCAAAAAAATTTTGTGCAAGAGACAAACGAGTCATATATTAATGAGGAAGAACTAACTATTATACGAGTGAGTTGAGAGATAAGTTACAAAGATCTTTACAACCAGCTATATTATTAACCTTGCTCAAGAAGTTCTAATGATATATAGTAGTTAATGTCAACTTAGAAAATCTAGTTAGCATGCTCAGCTTGGAGATTGGCTACCGTGATTCAGATTGCAAATCTAGGGTCTCATTCAAAGGCCGTTTCAATTGCAATGTGGGCATGTGGCTATCCAACGCGCACTCGGATTTGGGTTTCAAGTCAGAAAGTTGTCCAGATGATTTGTTAGAAATTTGTTATTTTTATATCTCACAAACAAAGTCGAGTTTGGACAAGATATTTTACAAGATTGTTTATCATCATATCATCTACATGTATGCTTTTTTTGGGTGAATTTAGACGACTTTTTTGATGTGGTTTGCACGGGTTTTCACGAAGTTGTGGTTTGCACTAGATATGTCCCCCATTTTTTTTATCTAGATTTTCTACAAGTTTGCACGCAAGGCTTGACTTGCGCGAAACTGCTACCGACCCCAATTGACTTCCTTTCAGTGGACTGTGGGCCCGAAGTTTAGCCTTAGGCGGCACGTTATGCGAAAACTTAAACCCAAAGGAGTAGGACTGCCAAGGACAAACAGTAATTCTTGCTATGATCACTGCCGGCTCCTCACTTAACTTGATGCATGCAATAGAAATGCTTGGGTATTCCTTGCAAGACACATTTGAGGATGAGTTCCATAAAAGATGAGAAATTATAGCGCCCCTTGGGTATTGGTTTCCTGCTTATATCCATTTTGGTGAAAGGTCACAGCAGGATATGCCAGCCCTTGATCATTTTGTCGCCTGGAGAAATTATATATATGTGATGAAAGTACAGACACATAGGTGTAGAAGAAGACTTATGCCAGACATGAAATGTTCTGTCAGACATAAGTAGCTGTCAGTGGATCCAGCCCTCGCATTTCTCGACTGTGCATGCTGCTAGGATGTTCCAATCGACTAGTAATACTTTTCTTCGTTTTTGCTTGTCAGTGTCTTCATCATTAGCAAGCTAATGGCGACAGCCGACACATGGCTTAGTTAGCCTGTTCGGTCCCTCAACAAGATCTATGATAAGAAAGGAATCAAAGTAAAAAAGAAGAATAAGAAGCTGTATCTTGTAAACTACAGTATAACTGTATAAGGGCAATAGGGCAGGAATTTCGAACGATTTATGAGGAAATTATGCAATTTGCGCCGAGTTCGTATAAAGGTGACTGAAATTCCAGTGTTCTAAATAGGTTCATGGAATTGGATGCATAAAAGGGAATAGAAAACATGGGATGGCCATAGACATGTTCAAAAAATAGAAGGAAAACAACATAAAGATGGTGTCTTGCACTCTTGCTTGGACGTCAGAATATTCCAGAGCTGATGCAAGGCCATTGCTTGAAGCTAAATCTCCTCCTTGACCTCAAAACACCAGCAGTACTATGAAACTTTGATTGCAGATCTTGACAGAAATCTCTCACCAAGATCCCACTTTAAATTCCTTGTACGAATTGTTGGCTCTCCCAGATTAAATCTGTATGGATAGGCAAGGAATTTAAGTGTGGTTGACCATGCAATGAATCATCGGTTGGTGACGCATTTTTGTCCGGCGAGCTGCTCCAATAATGGAGTGTGACTAGTTTGCCCCCACAGGACAGCCAGGGGCTTGCACTCTATGATTATGTCCGGATGACTCCACCGTGAGCGTCAGCTAACGTGTTCAATTGTCAACCTCTTGTTGAGAGGCACCAAAAGCGAAGAACATGGGACTGGAAAACTCTAAGACTAAAACGTTTCATAAATACTTTTGTTCTCATGGGCCCACAATTTTCTTGACAAAAATAGGACCATGACTTCCACAAAACTGACAAACTTCTTCATGAAAAGGCTCCAGAAAAAAACATTTCTTTTTTGTGTACACCATGAAAGAGGTTTTAGTTAGAATCTCTGATATAATTTTACCTTTTTTATACTAAAAAAAAGATAAATTGTTAGACTTTCAATCACCGTCTAGACCTGTCAAGAATGCTGATGGCACAAATCTATGCCTAAATCATTGACATAGAATGCTTTACACAAGAGCAATAGTACCAAGATGGCAAATCACCACGAGCCTTACCACGGGGGCATGTACGGCGACGAGGAGGACGAGAGGCCCACTATGGGAACTATCTGGATTTGGCGTCAGGTACGTTCGCAACAAATCTAATTTTGTTATTCATTGTTACATGATGTATTAGCGCACTTTTAATTTTACTTATTCGGAATGCAGAGGTCCTGGGCACATGCGCGGGTTAGACGCGCATATCCTGAGTTTGTTTCGGAGCTCGACATGCTGACGCCCGAGGACGTTGTCTGGGAGCCTTACAGCCCAGAGGCTGTGGCTACCCGTGCACCAGCAGACATGTCTTCGCACTGCTCCGCGAATGCGAGCCTGTGGCTTACTTCCGCCGTCCTGGTTTATGACATCGCGGTGGAGGTATATTGCCCCTGGAGAGTCAGGAGACGGTTTGGGCAGCGCCAGGAGTTTCCGGTGCCCACCGCGTTGGAGCGTGTCAGTCGCCAGGACCACAGGTAATTATGAATGAACTTGGCTCATACATTCGTGTCGAATCTAACGATTCTTCGTGGTCCACTTTGTAGGTTGTCAAGGAGTGGCTTGCCGTGCTCTGATGATTGGCTCACCAAGATCCAGCCGTGGGTGGACCAATGAGAACAGGCAGACGAGCTCTTGGTCCATCCAACAGGACCACACACAGACAGCTCCTTTAGGGCTTACCTCACTTGGTACTTACCCCGGACTCGGGCTCGTCTGGTTTTTGTTGACACTCACCCGCAGCCACACCAGGCGAGGCCTCAGGATGGCTATGGCCGGCACCACGTGGAGGCACTAGCTGGCGCGGTGAGTCTCTTGATCATATTTGCATATATATATAATCATATTTATAAGATAATTCATGTGTTTGTAACTGTACCTTTACTGAATTGATGCAGCTTCGCCTTTGCAACATGGAGACGGACTGCTCGACTTACTTGACGAGAGTACGTGCCGGATCCCCAATGACCCAGTTTGAGCAGATAGAGGCATGGTCGAGGCAGCGTGATCAGTTGCCTGTCAATCACCGTCTAGACCTGTCAAGAATGCTGATGGCACAAATCGATGCCTAAATCATTGACATAGAATGCTTTACACAAGAGCAATAGTACCAAGATGGCAAATCACACCAATAACTTGCACCTTTCATTCTCGAAGGCTTACACCTCGAAAACCCATATGATCCTAACTTGTCAGCAGTCAGTACGGACCACCTTTGATACTGGAATGTTACTGTTGTCAACAAAAGAGGTGATGATCTTTCGATAAAGCTAAAGCAACATACACAGGCAAGTCATCGCAAGTGAACTTGTGCACGCTAAAAGCCAATCCGGCCATCCTAATCCATCCTTGCATGATGCTCAGTCGTTCACTTCTTTTCCTCAAATCTTTGCTTTCAACCCCTTCAAACTCACTCGCAAAGCTCCCCGGTCGCTATCAAATGCCAGATTTTCCTTTCTTTCCTGCATCATCTTTCAATTATTTGTGCCCCAACTCACAAGATAGGTGAACAGCTTGAATGTCCCCACTATAGCATCTCTAACAACATGTAGCTCAGGAGGGACCAAGCAGCTCATCAGATTCTCAAATAGCTCTATGTCAATAACTGCTGCAATCAAAGATCAGTAGATCAGCAGACCGAGTTTCTAAATGATGACCAGCTTGGCCATCCAGCAAAGGCATGGCCTGCACTTCATGTGTGGAGTGTGGAGTGCTGAGTTTTACTGATTCTCTAGGTTTGGGCAGATTGTGCTGGCAGTCGAGTATGGTTGTGCTCGCCTTCGTAAGTCACAATTAGCATAGCTGGGTCATCTACGCAGCGCTCAACATGCTTCCTTGCCGGGCAGCCCCTGACACTGCTGCATTTGTAGTAACCCCTGCATTGGATTAAAGTCATCAGCACGGGGAGTCTCATGCTGAGACAAAGAGAATATGTGAAATGGGTAAGCAATCAGCACCATGTGCTTTCTTTCATGGAATAGCTACATTTTCCTATCATCCAGGGCAGACATTAAAGCTTGACATGGGGTAGGGGAATGAGCACAATCAAGAGAATGATGTAGATAGGCTAACATGGCATTCAAATGCAAGTAGCAACTACTAGGTCCCCCATGATAGATCCTTCGTTTCTCACAAAATGAGTACAAGAAAGAGTAGAACCCTAAGATATTCCACTAAGCTATATTTAATTGTGCTAGCGACTAAGTTATCGACAAGCATTGGTTGCAGAAGCACTTGGGAGTTACGAAAAGGTAAAGTGGAGAGGATGATCCACCAAGCACCAATAATATTCTACAGAAAAAGGAGCACCCTGGGAGCTTGATACAGATATGCCATCTCTCATGGTACAACAAGGGGAATGATGCATCAATTATTATGACTGAAAAGGATTTCATATGCATTTTAATGTTAGTTGAATATTTCTTGTTCAGTTCATACCTTGGGTGAGGGGAACCCTTAATCGGCTTCTGCCCATACTTCCGCCAAGAGTATTCATCCGGAGGTATATCAGCAATTTTATTGCTAATTGCTGGCACTTTTATCGACCTCTTAATTCGCAATTTCCTGCCGAAACGAGCAGTGTAATCAGACTGAGTTATATCCCACCCAACCGAAGATAAAGATAAGAATAAAAATCATTAAAGGAACATAACTTACCTCCTCTTTGAGCAATGGCATCTGCCGGTAGTGGCACACTTGCCTGTTCCATCCTGCCCCCTACCTGTGCACCTTCGCTTGGGCGCACGGTTTGCATCAGCTGAGTCACTTGCCACAGGCGCACCAACCAAATGGAATGGCCGCTTCCCATCCAAGCTAGCCACACTCCCATCCATACTCAAGGATGACATGAATGACCTCGCAGATGACATCGTCCCAGCACCACCACTGGGGCTAGGGCTATCAAACTTCAGACTGATCCCACTATTGCTCCTCTTGAACATCTCAGCCTGCAGCTTCTGCCGGGAAGGCTGCTGGTGAAATGGGTACCGATGTGCAACATTCCCAATCTGAAACTGCACCGACAACGGTTGGACCATCTTTGGAGCTCCAAATGGATGTGTGCCGCTCTTGCTGCTTGAGCTGGCCAAATCCAGCCCTGGTGGGTCTGGCGCGCCACTAATCCGAGCACGCAATTGCGCATAGCTAGTAGATGGAGATGGAGCAGCAGCAGTGCTCGGCATCAGCTCCGACGGGGTATCGCTGATGCTCCCCAAGAGACTCTTCAGTGTGAAGGACCCCGCAGGTCTGCCTCTCCTGGAGAACCTGCCCCTAGCATGCCCACTGCTACCGCCATTGCTGAGGAGGGCGGTCACCTTCCTGAACTTGGCGCAGGCTTCACCCGTCTCCGAAGCTATGCTCTTGAGCAGGGCCGGGTCCTGCTGCTGGGACTGGGAGAGCAGGGCCAGCACCCGTTGGCAGCTCTCCACCGCGGCCCTGTTGGCCACCTCCACCTCCTCCATGGCTGAAGTGGAGAAGCAGCTGGAGAGGGGGTGAAAAGAAGCAATCCGTTCCTGAGCTCCTCCAAGCTCCTCTCTTCCACAACCTCGGATGGAACCTCAGCTCCTTTCAATTCTCACGAACAGCAGCAGCACCTGCACATCGGAATCAGGTAAAGGACGCAAGATAAGCAGATCTCCTGGAATCTCACGGAACTGGGAACTTGTACAGGAAATCGCGGTGGCCAAGAAGCCACCCATTCAGGCGGATAAGAAACGAAATAAAATGTCCGCCACATGGAAACAGTACAGGACCCGTTGCGCCAAGAACTAGATGCGCCAAAACATGGGCGCCGGTCGAGGTTCCACCACGCACAGGCTGACAGGCGGCGGCCCAAGAACGCGCGGAGCAAATCCGGCCGCTCCAGGAATCACAGGCAGCGAGAGGCTCAGGCGGCGAGCTCACCTGCGCGCGGGAGATGGGAAACACCGTGCTGTCGGCAGCGGCGGCGCAGTACATCCCTGGCCGCTGCAGGCCCGGCGAGGAGGGATCGAAGGGGGCGGAGGCGGAGAAGCGGCTGCAGCAGCTGAGAGAGAGAGAGGAAATGGGGAGAGCGGGGGCGGAGGTATATGAGGGCGAATTTGCCGGATTCGGAGGGGTGTTTTGGGAAAGCGTCGCTTTCGGTTGGGACCTGGAGTCAACAATGTCAAAGACAGGGGTCAGTGGTACGGTCTGAATTGAAAAAAGAATAAAGAAATACTCTAGCTATGTACTAGTACTTAATACATGTGCCTCCTAAATACGGGTATTATTTTATTTTTTGGAAGAACTACATAGTTGGGTTTTTTTAGCCTCTCTTCTGGATACAGCTGTAGAATCTGTTCATGTGCAACTTACACCAAACCTACACACAAACCACGCTCACACCACACGTACACAAACAAACCTACAACTACACTCAGACTAAATCGCGTTTTTTGTGAGATCACCGGGTCCATCCAAGACTCCGTAGGTGACGGACGCGTCGTAATCCCTTTGTGTCTCCACGCGTGAGAGGCAACGAAATTCTACGGGAACCAACTATTCCCGGTGGGAAATCCCGAGACGAGCAGAGTTCGAACCCGCGACCGGTGGCCTCCGCACCTGGAGAGCACACCAACCGAGCTAAGGCTCCGTCCCTACGTAGTTGGGGTTGCAAGAACAGCGAAAAGGAGTAAGGCCCTGTTTAGTTGCATTCAAAATTCCAAAATTTTATAAGATTTCCCGTCACATCGAATTTTTCAACGCATGCATGAAGTATTAAATCTACACGAAATAAAAAACTAATTGTATACTTTGTTTGTAAATCACGAGACAAATCTAATGAGCCTAATTAATCTATGACGGGACAATAATTACCAAATACAAACGAAAATACTACAATGTTTTACACCCTAAAATTTTTGCAACTAAACACGGCGTAATCAGTTTTCTCTCTTTGTAATAGCATCTAAACTCTTCTTTGTAGTAGCAGCTGCACAGCTAAAGCTGCACGTGCTCCAGCATTACACGTTGTAAAAACTCTTTTTCTATCTATTAATATAAAAATACGCAGCTCTCCTACCTATTCCAAAAAAAAAACAGCGAAAAGGAACAAGAGAAGGAGCGTAACCGACATGTTGCCTAAAGTGTCACGCTAACATTTTCCGCATGTCTTCCTGCTCGTCAAGGAAGGTGCTTATATTCGTTTTTCGGCGAAAGGAAATGGAAATATTTATCTAATAATTTTTATTCGATAATGTTAGTTGTGCTACATCATCATAGAGTATCTTAGTTTTTGCAACATAGTTTAGTGATTTTGTATCCCGTTTTTGTAGCATTTCCATGTTCTTGTTAGAAGTGATGTATATGCACACTTGCTACGAAAAAACAATCTTCTTAAGTACCACGGTAGAAAATTCCAAGGGTGATATATGAAATAATTCTCCATTCCGCGCTATTTCAAGCTCTTATTGAAATGATTGTGAATCCGCCGAGCAAAAGAGAGAGTATTTATTGGTGAAGTAGTTTTTGCCATGGAAAGAAAATGGACCGGTGACAGGACCAGTGGGCTAATACGGTTCGCCAAACCCACCGGCGAACCAAGCCGGCGATCTTGTTCGGTTTTTTCCTATGGGTTTTCTTATTCCAAGACTCTGCGACGTACACTACAGTTCTGTTGATGATTGATGACAGGTCTAGTTTTCAAAAAAAGAAAAAGAATGGTGAGAGGTCACGGGACCGTAGACTGCACAGGAATGACCGTTGAAGAAACGGACTGCCCGATTTTTCTTTCTCAGCACAGCAGGTGAACAGGAGAGACCGCTGCATGCAGTGCAGCAGGCTTGTCCTGGCCGGTGGGCCCCGTCCCGGTTACGTTTCCACGGCGGCAGGAGGCAGCATCTCTCGTGAGTGGCCCCACTGGAGGCCGTTCGGGTCGGGGCCGGGCCCCGTGGGCCCGTTGCGGGGCGCGCGCAACAGCGCTGCGGCGCCGCTGTTTGACTAGTGTGTGATGGGCCGATTCCATCGGCGGTTCGGTGGTCGCCTGCCGGTCGGACGGCCCCACCACCACCAGCCTCTGACTGCGAGCGCGCCTAGAGATGAAAGCATACTGTGAGCACCGGACTGGAGAGGTTATATGGAGAGATTATCAGTTAGCTGGTTCATTGGTCCAACTGTAAAGAATCTGATGAACCGCTGGTTCAATAGTTTCGGATCAGAGAATTGAACCGTTCACAAATACTTTCAAATCGATGCAATATCATAATATATGATGGATAATTAGCAATATATAGTTGACCACATGTACGAATAAACAGTCAAATAACATAATTAAATAAACAAATTCAACACAAGTTCACAAAAGATGTGTCTTAATTTAATAAATTTAATATGTTTTTGTGCTCTAGAGTTGTTTTAGGGACATATATAAAATAAATATGCATGAAAAGATAATAATATATGTAGGGGTGGTAAAGGTCATATTTTTTTTCTAGATAATCTAAGGACCGGGTCCTAAAAGGATCGGATTATAATTTTATTCAATTTTAAGCTAAAAAAATTAAGGGCCAACTAGAATTGTGAAGAAAGCATTAGGGCCATGATCCATTACCACTCCTAAATATATGTAGCATTTATGAATTAGAAAAGTTTTATTTTAAATATTTACCACTGTAAAACAACCTCTAATGCTAAAATGAAGTTCATCATTGCAACGAGCTCATCAAAATAATCAAAATGAATATATTATTTGTCTAATTTGGAGCTCATATGAAGCTCATATAAAAAGACAACCCGGTTCAATTGAAACCGGCCGGTTCACAAGATCCATAAAAAATAAGGTGGTCTAATGGTTTTCATCGATCTGATTGTAAGGACGATCCGTAAAAATGAACCGAACTGCTATAATCTCTGATTTGGTCTTTTAACCGTCAAACCGTGTTCGGTCCGATCCTAATAAATATGGATGAAAGGCATTCCCAGTGTTTTTCCCACCGATGCTCACTTTGGCTTGAGTTGAAAAAACACCCGACCTGCATGTTCTCGTCAATGTAGAGCCATGACCCACAGACAGGCCAAGTTGCTTTGAGTGCTCGGATTTAAACTTATTTATCATGTTGGTGCAAAAAAAAAAAAATCAAACATGGCGCGGCAGTGGTCATTCAGTTAAACCTCTGAACAAGGGCGCTTTTGATAAGATCTCCATAAGTGTTAGTATTATATTTATACTTCTACTAGAAGATTATTACAATGCCCAATTATAAATGAAAACATGTTGAACCGATGTGTGTACTACGACGGCTTTCAGTTTTTCATCAAGGAGGGACGCTACCGCTTTTCTTTTATTCTTCTTCCACGATATGACACTACTTAAAATACAGGTGTTGTTTACCAGTTACCACATAATTTTTCTTGAAAAACTGAATTCTTTTACAACTTGATCACACCAGGATAGCAAAGCCGGCAACACTCGCGTGCACTAATAGAGGCGCGCTACGCGCGCCTATACCAAAAACGTGGACCTAAAATATTAATAGAAATATATTATATGTTACTATGTTCGAAGGAACATCGTATCGATGTATTGAATTAGATCTAGAAATTACAGTAAAGCGGCATAGTAGTTTTGTGTCTGAGAGCACGCCAATATCAAGCATTGTAGTATAGAGGTACAGGTAATTTTTCCTTAGGAATTTTTTTTTGTGTCAGTAGGTATAGTTTAATTACTTTAGTAGGAAAAAAGTAAGATTATAAATGAATGAACACTTTAATTATATTTTGTGGGTTTACGGAGGGAAATCAAAACCCAAGAAGTAGTACAAGTACCACATGTAAATGTAGTATACAAAGTTTAGTTATTATTTTTGTATGTAGGAAGTAGTTAAATATATTTTGTATTGTCAAATAATGGAAGGAAAAATATTTTTTTAAGATAAAGAGACTAACTTAATAGAATCGTAGGCCCCACGTGGGTCCCGCTTAAATAGTACATGGTTCCCACGTGAGTCCCGCTTGAATAGTATGTGGGTCCCACGTGGGTCCCGCCTGAATAGTACGTGGGCCCCACGTGGGTCCCCACATGAATAGTATGTGTGACCCGCATGAACAGTGCACGGGCCCAACGTGGGGCCGCGACTCACGAGGAGGCCCCAAATCTTGGCCCTTTAGTATATGTACTTAAATTATCTTTTTTTTTTGCTTCTGGAGGATATTGGACGAATGGGCCGGCTAGGCCGGAGTCAAGATGGCAACGGGTAGAAAAAACCCGCAAATCCGCGGACACCGAATCCGTTGGGCGCGGATTCGGGTCTGGGTTCGTACCCGCGGGCGCGGGCGCGGGTACGAATTCGAACCCGACGGGTATTTGCTAACGGATTTCAAAATTTAATACCCGAACCCGCAAACCCGCTGACATGTGGGTCCAAATACATGAGTATATATAAGATTTTCTAGGGTTTCCCCGGCTCCCAGCCGCCACTCACGGACTCACCCACACCCACCCCGGTCCCCGGGTCCCCGAGTCCCCGAGAGTCCGAGACCCCGACTCCCCAGTCCCAGCCTCCCAGGCTCCCAGCCGCAAACGGCAAACCCCATTGCCCCCTCGGGCTCTCCGCTCCGCGCTCGGCGCCTCGGCCTCCAGGGCCGCCGGCTCCCCTCCGGCCGCCGCTCTCCCCTCCGGTCGGCTGCTGTATCTCCGGCCAGCGCTCTCCCTAGCGTCTCCCCGACCCCGGCCAGCAGATCCCCTCGGCGTCTCCCCTTCGACTCGGCGTCTCCCCAACCCCGGCCAGCAGATCCCCTCGGGTCGGCGGCCAGCAGAGCTGCAGATCCCCTCCGGTCGGCTGCTGTATCTCCGGCCGGCGCTCTCCCTGGCGTCTCCCCGACCCCGGCCAGCAGATCCCCTCGACGTCTCCCCGACCCCGGCCAGCAGATCTCCGGTATGCGCTCCCCCCCCGGCCGGCGCTTCGCCAGGTCCTCCTCCGGTCAGGCCTTAACCTTCGGCCGCTGCTCCTCAGGCCCCCAACGCCAGAAGCTCCTGCTTGATCTATTCGTATATGCTTGATCTATTCGTATGCCAATACAAGATCTACTCTCAGATCATGCCAATACTGATCTACTCTTGTGTACGCTAGATCTGCTCAGTGATCTGAGAGTCCCTTCAAGGTGTTTGTAGTTTGTACTCTACTGTCTACTCCATCTCAATCCACGAATTGCAAATTAAAAGCGTACTTTACTGATTCAGTGATTAATTGGTCGTTGGTGTGTCCATAGTCAATTGGCTTTATGTGCTCATTAATCTGCTTTCAAATTGTAAATTGGAAGTGTAGCGTGACTAATTAATTGGTCAATTGTTGTATCCGTAGTCCATTGACATGTTAGAATGTGAATATTTCATATTTTATACTTGTATACCGCATTGCTAGAGAATTTTGTAGCTGTGTTATCTGACTGCTCTTGTATATGCTTGATCTATTCGTATTGGCATGATCTGAGAATTTTGAGTGAGCATCGCAGCCGTCTTACTCCTAAGATATTGGAAGCTTTGATGTGTGGGCAAAGTTGGCTTCGTCACACTCTCAAAGGTAGTACTGTATTGCATTGCATTTTTCATATTAGAACTATAAACTGCAGGTACTAATGTATTTGAAACTTGATTGTAGATAATGGTGATAGGGTCAATAGCTTTTGGTCCTGCCTTGAAGACATTCAGGAAGAAATGAAAGAAGATTCTTGCATCACTACCGCTGATTCCGACTGATATGAGTTCCATTTGCTTGGTTCAACAGAACTTTTTATGTAATAATGGTGTTGAACAATAACTCTTGTATGGTTGCATGTTTTTCTTTGTGCATCAGACTATTTATTTGTTGGCTTGTACTTGTATTAGACTATTTATTTGTGGGCTTCTACTTGTATCAGACTGTTACTTGTTGGCTTCTACTCTTCTATTTATTTGTTATTTTTTGCTGGCTGTTATATATTTGATTTCCCATAGTTTGCGGGTTCGCGGGTGTGCCCGCGGGCATGCGGATATCCGCGGACAGCGGGTACGGGTATTGTTTTATGCCCGTAGCGGGTTGCGGGTGCGGGTGCGGGCGCAGATTTTGGCTTGCGGGTGCGGGTTTATCAAACCCATATCCGCGCGGATTTTACCCGTTGTCATCTTGAGGCTGGAGGTCCAACACGTCCCAGATTTAGTCTGATCACAGCTTTGGGTCATTTGTTGACTCGCCTTCGGCCCAGTTACCTGGCGTGCTCGCCTTCGGCCCAGTTCGGAGCGTAGTTGTGTTGGGCCGAACTGGGCCACATGAAAGGCACCTAGCCGCTGCCGCCGTCCGCCGTCCACCGCCGCCGCACAGCTCCACGACTGCCGCCGGCGCGCCGCTTGCTCCAATCCTCCGAGCGGGCGTTCCCCGGGACCCCGCCCCGACCCAGCGCTTTCCCTTCCCCGATGGAACAAGAAGACGGATCGGCAGCTGCTGCGGCGGAGCAACAGGCGGGCGGAGCAGAGGAGCAGCTCGCCGAAGATCTCCTCCACCACTTCGAGCGAGTCCTCCACTCTGACCCCCTCATGTATGTATGCTTCCCACCCGGGCAGGGCAGCTCTCGTCCCGCATCTCACGCCTCCCCCTCCGTCCATTTCACCGCGCTGGATCTTGGATGACATCTCCTGCCCTGCTTGTGCTCGGGCCATGTTCGCAGTGATGAAGTGGGGTTCTTGCATCCCACGCAGTTCAACTCACTAGGCTGCGGCCAGGACGGCGATTCCGCACCCCAAGCTCCGGAGTTGCAGCACAGATACTTCTGGTGCCGAGACCACAAGCTTGGCATCTCTGCCGAGATCCTGCCCAAGCTCTACCGCGCCGCCCGCGACGCCTACTACAACTCCAGAAATGCTCCATTACCAGCGACTCTTCTCATGAGCCACACCAAGGCGCTTCTCATACTTTGCCCTGACCTGCTTACCGCATGGAACTCCAGGTTTGCGTTTTTCACGGTTCATTGAATTGACTGCAAGAAGATGGGTAGGGGAAACGACTGCATGACCTACCAATTTCTCTCTTCTTTCCTGCAGGAAGATGGTTCTGTCTGAGAAATATGATTTCACAAAGCTCAAGGATGAGCTGCAACTGTGTGCGCTGATCCTTTCCTACTCACCAAAGAACGAGAGCACATGGAGCCATAGGTACTCCTCTTGCACATGTAAAATAGTTAAATCAGCCTGCCTGTGAAACTCCAGATAAAGGGTTATGTCCCCTACCTATCTGTTTGGAGCTTGATTTCATTTGGCTGCAAATTATTGTGCTGGTTTGGATAACAATAAAATAACATAGAGTTTCAAGTTTCTTTTGCCGCAGGAGATGGGTGTTGAAACAAGTTGCAGAGCAACATCAAGATATGACAGAGCTTGTAGAGAAGGAATCTGTACTAGTGAAAGAGATAGCAGAGGTTATAACTTGTGAATACTTGCTTATTCAAAATTTCAAACTGCCAACAGTGTCAACTTGTCTGAGCTCATCATATTGTAATAGTCTGTTGTTTGTTATGTAAAAGGTAAAAAGCCTTTTCTACACAAGTAGCTGCAGACAGTATGCAGGAAGATAAATTTGATGTCTTTTGCAGAGGTCAAAGATGAACTACCGTGCATGGAGGCATCGCTGCTGGCTTATTCCTTACATGACAAGGAAACAGGTGCGGATAAATGATCCAGACTGATTAGAAATTCCTTTTGTCTCATTCTTAATCTTGTGATTTCTTAGCACTACCATGAAGACCAAAGCTTTAATCCTGGCAGTCAGTCAACCACTGTTATGATGTTAATGAATACTACAGAATGTCTCCTCATCAGTTACCATATATAGAGCATTTAATTTGTTTTTTTGAAGGTGCTGGATGAACTGAAGAAGTCAACAAGATGGAGTGAGCTACATGTTGCTGACAACTGCTGCTTTCACTACCGCAGGGTTAGTAGGTTCCTTATCTGTGTGTTTAGTACTACACAATACTTAAAAAGTAAATTTGTTTATTACTTGATGGTTTTCATATGGACCTGTAGCATCTCTAGAGAGCCTGCACAATAGGTTTGCAAATGAAATTGCAGAGCTTTTGAATGCGCACCATGCTTTAGACTGGTTATTTTGAGCTTCTATTTGTCGACAATTTCTAATAGTATAGCACACATACCCCCTGTTTGCGAACCAGTCTGATTGATAGCACATGTAATACACACGCCTTTGTGTTGCATCCATGCAGTCCCTGCTTCTTGCACTACTAGACAGTCACCTAGAGAACAGAGAGGATTCCCTCAGTTGGGAGTCAGAAACCTACCTGCTCTGGAAGGTATGATAAATTCCATCGAAACAAATTACTTTTTTGCAGCAGTTATTTGTATTCATTTCCGCTATCGTATCCTCTTTTTCCATTATGCATGTTATACAAAGCAGAAAACAAAGGATGCACACGCACATTATTGTACATTTGTACTTTTACAACACCAGTTTCTCTTTAGGCCATGTGGTTTGTTGATACATGACCATCTTGGTGCAATGTTGATTGCATATGATCTGACAGGAGGAGCTGAGGTGGAATGAGATGCTGATCAGACGTTACCAAGGGAGAGAGGTTTGGAAATTCTAAATTCGCCTGCTGCTGTTCTTTCAATTGGTGATTGCAGTTGGTCTAGTGTGTCTTCTCTTATGCTAGTTGTGGTGCTGTATTGCTGCAGTCACTGTGGAACCACCGGCGGTTCCTTTCACAATGGTGGATACAGCAATTGCTTGCTGTTGAAAAAAACTGCCCCTCAATGACATCCCAGGTTGACCTGTTCATCACCCAGGAGATAGACCTGCTGTCAGAGTGCCTGAATGACCCTGTGGATGATTTCGAGGAGCCACGTATCCAAGCAGAGCTCTCAGGGCTCTACATTCTGTGGATATCAAAGGCAACCACCACCAACCCTGCTTCTATAGCAACCATGTATTTGCTAGAATAGATTCATGTGCTGCGAAGGGTTTAAGTTTAACAGGGAAATTGTTGCGCGTTTCGTTGGATGCAGCAATTTCCGGCTGTGAATGGGAAGCTGAAAGAGAGGCTGCATTCCGTTTCCATTATGGGGCTGAAGGACGTGCTGGTAAGAGCCTGCCGACTGGAGAAGACGCGACTGTGGATGAATGTGCTCGGCCTGGCTGATCCATCACAATGATGACATGACATTTCTTATTGACATTAAGGCCTACTTCCTCCTTCCTCATTTATAAGGCAAGGTACGGTGGAACATGGCACGGTCTTCCAAACAATACTTTGACCATTTATTTGTCATATATTATATCACTTATGATTATAAATTTATAATCATTGTAAACTATATTTGATGACGAATCCAATCATATAAAATTTACATTATAAAAATTAATAGTTAAATTATTGGTCAAAGATATAAATGTTTGAATCTTGATATGCGTGTGCGCCTTATAAACGAGGAAGGAGGGAGTAATTTGGAAGCAAGGGGAGGTAAACCCAGGGAAGGAAAACCTCCCATCAAGAACTAAATGTCTTATTCAAATGATATCCCTATGGATTGCTCACCCTGGGAAAAGTTAGGGATCCCAAGGGGATTTGAGTTTCCAAGCTAGCCCTGCTGCCTTGATTGCTGTTGTAACGAAACACATGGATTGCATTTTGTAACCAAACACAAACATGTAGATCTCTTAAAGCATTTGCTCAGGTCCTCTGTAATTGCAAACCAGACTAAACAGGGGGTTGGGATAGCCGGCAACCCGTTACAGGCAAAGAGGAGTGATGTGTTTAGCTCCGAACAATGTTGCTTGCTTCCCCCCACTTTGGACTTCACTTTCGAGGAACAAAATGGGCATCAAACCGTGGCATGTAGCAACAGGGCAAAATTTGGCATTTAACCAAGAGAACAAATTTACAAACAAATTGCATTGGAACACGAGAAGCATGCCATGCTCATATGCTTCAAATATAGTTCTCACTTTTTAACAAATCAACCACAGCGACGCCAGCACTACTAGAATTCACAACTTCCCTATGGCTTAAATTTCCAGGGGAAGGGTGAAAAGCTGCAGGGAACCTACTGCAGAGATCCCCCTACTGCTTTTCTAAGAAACCGTAGTGAAGGATTCTTTCTCTAAGATAGACCTGATCAAAATAAAATCAGATGTTTTCTTCTTCAGTCCCAACCTAGCTCGACTTGACCATGGTCAGATTTTTTGGCCGAGCCTGACCACGTGGTCGCCTGGTCGGGTAAAACCCGATTTTTTGTGTACAGATTTCTGGTTGTCAGATTAGGTCGGGTTTTGAGTTAATAAATTCGGCTCGAGTTTTGTTGCAGTCCAAAAATTTCAGCCCAAGCCCTGCAGCCCACACATTAGTCAGGTCCGGTTTTTTCGGGTTGCATGATCCATGATCAGGTATACCCTAGGCTTTTGAATGGTAGGGAAATTTGCTCACGTGGTAAGCCGCCTACATGGAATGCTTCTTTCCCTATTATTTTAGCAGCTTAGGAAATACTTTTTATCCTATTCTCTAATCATTATTAAAAATTACTTTCCGCCAAATATTACATTTTATTATTTTGTTCTCTCACCACTAATCAAATACATTGCAATCAATGAAGTACCAAATTTCCTTGCTGGTGGAAGGCGCTCTCCGGTACGGAGGAGCACCACAACAGCCTCGAAGAGCGCTCGTGAAAGTGATAAAGATACTAAGACACCTTCGGAACTCTCGGAAATGCTCCGACAGCATTGTATTGTCTCATCAGTTATAGTTTTTTTAGAGAGTACAACAACAGGTATGTAAATTTTTTTTCCATGGACCTCATTGCGATTAGAGAGTACACCGAATGCCTTCCACGAGCAATTGCGTTTAGTTTTTTTTTTCAAATTCGCAATGAGGTCTATGGAAAAAAAAAGAAAAAAAAACTAATCGCAATTGCTCGTGGAAGGCATTCGGTGTCATGATCCACAATTGTATTTCATTATTTGTAATATGTAGTAATGAAATATGGCAGGTATGTGATGAAGTATTATTGTATTTATGTGTCCAGTTTGTATGAAATATATATTTACCTATGTGTTCTCATATATTTTTGAATGCAAGTATGGAGATGGACTCCTTGCTAGACCCAGTGATCGACTCGAGCCACAGGTCTTACTTTGCAGCTGTTGAGCACCGAGCCCTAGAGGTGCTACGTCCTCGTCCACCCGGCGAGGCGATCTCTATACACCACGATTGGTGTGACCGGTATGTAATGAAATATTATTGTTTATCACTTATGTATTCGCCGGTATTCCTTTGTTTCGACATTTTTTGTTTTTTTGCAGGTTACGTGAGGCCGGCCTACTGACTCTGAGCCGTCTTGTCGAGGTTGGGCCTATTCAGCTCGACCGATCCCTCCTGACGGCGCTCGTTGACAGACTCTGCACGGGAGATTGCGGATGGGGACGAGGACGTACCGCCCTACAGCTGGGGTGAGACGGTACTTGCAGCCACTTACCGTGGACTCTGTGACGGCTGCATGAAGACACAAGGGAACGCTATTCTGTCAGGGTGCCCACTACTGCTACAGCTTTGGTCGTACGAGAGGCTAGCCGTTGGTCGGTCCTTTGTCAGCCACGAGCCTTACCACGGGGGCATGTACGGCGACGAGGAGGACGAGAGGCCCACTATGGGAACTATCTGGATCTGGCGTCAGGTACGTTCGCAACAAATCTAATTTTGTTATTCATTGTTACATGATGTATTAGCGCACTTTTAATTTTACTTATTCGGAATGCAGAGGTCCTGGGCACATGCGCGGGTTAGACGCGCATATCCTGAGTTTGTTTCGGAGCTCGACATGCTGACGCCCGAGGACGTTGTCTGGGAGCCTTACAGCCCAGAGGCTGTGGCTACCCGTGCACCAGCAGGCATGTCTTCGCACTGCTCCGCGAATGCGAGCCTGTGGCTTACTTCCGCCGTCCTGGTTTATGACATCGCGGTGGAGGCATATTGCCCCTGGAGAGTCAGGAGACAGTTTGGGCAGCGCCAGGAGTTTCCGGTGCCCACCGCGTTGGAGCGTGTCAGTCGCCAGGACCACAGGTAATTATGAATGAACTTGGCTCATACATTCGTGTCGAATCTAACGATTCTTTGTGGTCCACTTTGTAGGTTGTCAAGGAGTGGCTTGCCGTGCTCTGATGATTGGCTCACCAAGATCCAGCCGTGGGTGGACCAATGGGAACAGGCAGATGAGCTCTTGGTCCATCCAACAGGACCACACACAGACAGCTCCTTTATGGCTTACCTCACTTGGTACTTACCCCGGACTCGGGCTCGTCTGGTTTTTGTTGACACTCACCCGCAGCCACACCAGGCGAGGCCTCAGGATGGCTATGGCCGGCACCACGTGGAGGCACTAGCTGGCGCGGTGAGTCTCTTGATCATATTTGCATATATATATATATATAAAATCATATTCATAAGATAATTCATGTGTTTGTAACTGTACCTTTACTGAATTGATGCAGCTTCGCCTTTGCAACATGATGGAGACGGACTGCTCGACTTACTTGACGAGGGTACGTGCCGGATCCCCAATGACCCAGTTTGAGCAGACAGAGGCATGGTCGAGGCAGCGTGATCAGTTGCGTCAGGTAGTGCATAACTTCGGAAGCCGTGTGCAGTACGAAGACAGCCACGGGTTGTCTCAGGCCTCGTCGTCGTTCCCGTGTCCGTCGACCATGCACGGGCCGACGTCGCAGTTCTTCCCGAGTGCAGGTAACGTACATATCTCTTTAAAATTACATCAAGTGTTCCTACATATTTACTAATATCACATACAGGATACGATCCAGCTACTGCGTTCAGCCATACTGGAATGTTTAGAGGGACAGCACCAGTTGGCGGACCGTATCTAGGGATGGTACTGGGGCCACAGATACCGGCTTACACATGTTAGTTTATGTTTCGTATTTCGGTTTCTACATGGCATGACAAAATATACGAGCGTACGCTAACATCCACATTTTTTGCATAGGATTCTACCCCCATGCGAGCGTCGGACCTTCTTCTTCCTCCTTTCGACCAGATAACGAGACCTTCACCTTAGACGACTTCGACAGCTTGAGTCCAGAAGAGCCTGCCGCGCAAGGTGACCCCGATGTCTTGGGTATTCACAGCTAGGAGGAGCACCACTTGGGATCTCTCAGCAGCAGACACCGCAGCCCCTTGCGCGTCCTGAGCGACAGGTGAGGTCTCCGGATGTTCTCACCTACTCCGAGGGCCATGTCCGTGCCCAGCAGAGGGCTAAGAGGGTCCGACGCCCTAGGGGTGGTTAGATGTATCTGATGTTTGTATCTCTGATGTTTATTTGTAATGAGATAGCTGTGGACCGCTTATTTGTATCCGATTTTTATGATTGTGGTAGGTTACTTGTCATTTGTTTCTATAGATACTATTGATGTGAACTTATTATGTTTGTGGGTTCCATAATGCTCGTGAAATAAGGGAAGTTCTTGCGATTTTTTCCCGTGATTTAATGAAGGACAAGTTAGGTGCGGTAGGAGTCAGCGGCCGAGATCCTGCCGACGATGATAACGAATACACGCTCGAATAGCTCAAAATAGGTCCCTGGAAAAAAAATAAAGGCCCAGGGGCCTGTCGCCCCCCCTGTCGCCCGTTGGGGGGGCGACAGGCCCCCCTTTTTTTTCTCCAGGGACTTCGTTGCAAATTTGAAGAAAAAAAAATAACACTTTGGGCCTGTCGCCCTATGGGAGGGCGACCGGGGTATATTTTTGAAATATTTCAAAACGGACATATATTTTTGAAATTTTATTTTTTTTTAAATATAAAAAAGAAAAAATGGCCCACTGCAAGCCCAAATGGCCAATAGCCCAATAACAATAGGAACTGCCTGTTAGTGGTTCTCCTGGCTCGTTCGTCCGGCCTCTCCATCGAGCACCCAGTCGAACCGACGGTGGACCCCTGGTAGCCGATCCGTCGAGACTTGGGCAGGGTTTTTTTATCCGACCGCCGGGAGCTAACCGCCGGCCACCGGTTCCGGTTTACCGGACCGGTTGGACCGGTTACCGGTTGAAACCGATCAAACTCAAATTTGAATTCAAAATCCGCAGTTTTACCGGTTGCGAACATCTAACCGGCCGGTTAGTCCGGTTTACCGGTCCGGTTTGATCGGTTACCGGTCGGTTTGACCGGTTACCGGTCGGTTTAGGCTAAATTCAAATTTTTTTCTTTTTTAGTTTAAATTCAAATGCCCGCAAAGTATACTAAATGAATGTTTGTATAATATGTTTTAGCCTAAATGAACCCTCCAACTCTTTTTTGTACTACTTTTACATTGTATTTGTATACTTTTGTATGCATATTTTTTTGTTTAACTCCAAATGCTCGCAAAGTATACTAAATGAATGAATATTTGAAAAAAATTGACACCATTAGATTCGTCGCAACTTGAAGTATTTTTAAGAATTTTTTTTTGGATTTTTCCATTTTTTCAAATTCAAATTTAAAATTTGAATTTGGGCCGGTTTTTAACCGCCCGGAACCGGAACCGGGCCGGGCCGGGCCGGTTAGACCGGTAACCGCGGTAACCGGTCCGGTTCCGAGCGGTTTGGTGAACCCTGGACTTGGGAGCACCAACGCGCAGGACGCCGGCTTGCCGCGGACTCGCCGACAGGCCTGCTCGCCGAGGCTAGCAGTAAACGTCAATGATTCAATTATTTATTTGCAATACTAGTGGATGCGTACGTGTCACAGGCACATATTTAAAAATAATTATATTAAAATATCACATGTTTAAGAAATAATTATATTTAAAAATATTATTATGCGGTAGCTATTATATTAGAGAGTAAAAAATGTAGTAATATAAATACAGAATAATTGTAAACTGAGGCACAATATTATTTTAGAATAATGAAACTTAAAAATACTTCAGAATGTATATATAATTTTATTCACACTCAACAAAATTCTAGCAAGAATATATATAAGAATAATCTCATAATAGACATGTTACAGATCAAGATAAAAAAGTATGTTTACACATGTACACCTAAGATTTATCAAAACATTCAGATAATAAGGGAAGTCATAATCTCCAAGCGTGTGACCTGCATGAAAAAATATATGTTTAGAAGAGCATGCATGCACATGATTATGAGTGCATAAATGCAATTACTACATCCTACGGATATATAAAGTTGCTGCACAAACACATCTCACAATTTCAAGACATCTGTGTATACAATATTCTTCGTACTCTTTCCAGCAGGATCGATGTTCATGTTTCTCTTTGCAAGAACCCACGTACTCTCACGAGATACACCTCTTGACAGAGTCACATACAATTGTCCGTGTGAAAAGACAGGCTCGGGGAGGTAGATACCTACATTAGGTATGGTCTTACCCTGCGCCTTGTTAATTGTCATCGCAAAACTCAACCTGATGGGGAATTGCTTCCTCTTAAACTTGAATGGAAGAGTGAGGTCTTCGGAAGGAGACATTGGTATCGTCGGTATGAACACCCTCTTTCCTGCATGCTGCCCATTAACAATCTCAGCATCAATCGAATTATTCTGGAATCCCCGTACTACCAGCCGAGTTCCATTGCAAAGGCCATTATGAGGATCAAGATTATGAAGCAATATAACAGGACAATTCTTCTTAACCTTCAACTCATGAGGGGGCAGCCCATTAGGGGTAATCGAGTTGAGAAAATCAAGAGGATAATTATTACGTGAGTCATCATCCACAGAGTCGAAACTATAGAAAATCTTCTGCTTCCCCGGAAATCTATCAATCATAAGTGCATTCACGGCATCAACATGTTCATTCCTGGTGGATAGTATTGCACGCTCACGCATATAAGAGGTAGAAGTGCAATTAGCAACAAGATTCGGGAACACCTGATCAATTAGGATGTCAATGGAATCATCCTCCGGAGATCCACATGCAACAGAGCCGAGAGTGGGGTGCCAGACAGTCCTACAACCGTGCCATAGCATTTCAAAATTATCTAAATTGGATATATAGTGGGTTGCAACTTCACATTGAAACATGGAATTCCATCCGAAGCACATTGAAATCTATTCTTCTATACATATAAATTAACTGTAATCATTGGACAAACCAGTTTCGTGTTGATTCATGGGCATGTGTATTTGCTCACTTGAACCAACACCAGCAGCTCCATTCAAAACCGCAGTTCCATCCAAATGCAACAGATCTGAGTGTGGGGTGCCTGACAGTCCTATCACCATGCCATAGCATTGATCATTCTTTCAAGAAGAAAAGTATATAAGAAATAGGACTAACCTGCAGTTCCAGCAATGTGGATCACTGCCGACTTCGGTGTGTCCACCAAACATGGAATTCCATCAGCATGTAACAATGCCAACTGGGGTGTATCCGTCAATCCTGGCATCAATAACTTTCATAATTTATGTATCACACAGTATTTGGCATATAACTTTCACAAATTATCTAGCAACATGTAACGAACCTACAGATTGCTTTTCTGCCTTCTTTCGATGATAGTTTTCCCTTTTCTTTGCATTAAGTTCTGCCTTCTTATCTGGCGGCATATTCGCATAACGATCTCTATCTTTTTGACGCCTAACGTTTCTTAGATCATCATCTAAGAAACAGATGTGCACACATACATCTAAGAATTAGTTTTCCAGATATTGTAATTGAATCAACTAATATGTTGTGGCACTCACCGTCTTCAAGAACTCTTGTCCTTTTTTTAGAACCAAAATCTTGATTCTGTGCGTTGGTTATGTCCCCAAGAGGAACACGCGGGTCGTTGTAGTCGCGGTGCGCCATCGACGTAGACTGTGGTCGTCGTCGTGGTTGCATCATCCAGTGTGATCGCGGCGTCGGATGTGGTACTGGCCTTCGCTTCTCTTCGGGCGGTACTGGCCTTCGCTTGGTACCCTTCGCTCCAAGCCCTTAGGGCGCGCCCTCTTCGCTTTCGCAGCTTGCTTTGACATTTCTTCCGCTCCCTTGCTCGCAGCCGAACGCCTTCGGCAACAGGCGAAGGTGGCGTCCCCGACAGTAGCCCCTCGAGGCCACGGCTGCTCCTCGGAGCGGCTGAGGCCTCGACTGATCGGCGCGCGAGCGAAGCCGCGCCCCTTAAGCGCCACCCCTCGGACGTTCGTCTGCGAGCATTTGAGGTTCCTGCAGTGTGAAAGAAGAAACATGTTTTTTTTAAGTCTAGGCATCGCCGCTTTGTGTGAAGACAAGAATGCCGCTTGATTCGACCGTTGGATGGTTGCCGTGCGCTGTCATTTGACCGTTGGGGGCACGGGCATTCTCGTAACTTCGCGTGATCTGGCGCGTCTCGCTGGGAGCACCCCCGGCTATAAAAGGACTAGAGGGGGGGGGGGGGGGGGGTTCCGCGAGCCTAGTCTTAACGCACGAGCTTCCCTTGCATTCGACCTTCGCTTTCAGCTCTCTCTGCTTTCCACTACCCTTCACCTTCCGACCTTTGCTTTGTCTTCATCACGGCTTCACACGAGGAGATGGCGCCTCGATCGTCCGAGAAGCCGCCTCCCACCCGTGCCTTGGGTTACAACCACGTAACCCCAGAAGTCCTCGACGGGATGATCATCAACGGCTTGGTCGACCGCAGCTAGGTGCGGGCTCTGTCGCCTGATCAGGCTTCGGCGCGACCCGAGCCGGACGAGGTGGTGGTGATCCAAGATTTCTTCACTGCTGGCCTTCGCTTCCCGCTGGACACGGTGATCATGGACATCTTCCGACTGTTCACGGTCTACCTCCACCAGATGACACCCACGTCCTTCGTCAGGCTGAACCTCTTCATGTGGCTAGCGAAGACATGCAGGGTCGAGCCCATGGCCGAAGCCTTCGCGCGCGTCTTTTGCATCTACTATCAGCCAAATACGATCGTTAAGACCAAGAAGGATGGCAATAGCAGCGACGGGGAGCCCCAATACGGCTGCTACACCTTCGCCTTCAGGCATACAGCCCCGAGCCCCATACAAGCGTACCGGAACAAGTGGCCCGCGGAGTGGACCAACTCCTGGTTCTACCACAAGATCCGCCTAGACCCGGAGACGAACTCCAGTCCCCTTTGGGTCGCGAGGATCCCTCCTCTTCAGAAGACCCCGGTAGTGGCACCGCCGGACACCGCAGAGGCTAATGCTTTCGTGGCGTTGCTGCGGGTGGTGGTGAAGAGCTTCAGCACCCAGGATCTCGTCGAAGAGTTTTCGGTGTGCCAGTGCTTAGCCATCCGGGAGGGGTGATTAGTCAGTTCCTGGGCGCCCGAAGAGAAGTGGATAGAGGGCGTTCCAATGCCCGACTTTACGGAGTGTTTTGGCCTCCGTCGCGAAGGTGGTTTTTTTTTGTTGATCCGTTGTCTTCGCCTTTGATTGCAGAAGTTGATCCGAAGGCTATATAGGTTGCTGCTGATGAATTCGTCGGCCCCGTGGGCAGCGTCGAATATAAACAATTGGTGGAGAAGCTCGGTGGCACCAGGAGGAACCGAGTTTTTAGCTTCTTCGGAATCACTCCTCCCCGCCGCGAAGCCGAGGCGGTGATGGCGGAGGCTGAAGAGAAGAAATAGCAGAAGGAGCAGCAGAAGGCTGCTGGGGGTGTGGGCGCTACTAGCGCCCTCGAGAAGAAGAAATGGCGAGGAAAGGCCGACAGCTCTAGTGTGCCGAAGCGTCCAAAGCTTCTGGAGTCGATCTTCGCCTCATAGCCGCTCTAGGTGAAGGGCGATTCCGAAGATGATTTGGAGATGGAGGTTCGCAAAGAGCCCCCTCTGCAATCTCCAGCCACCCCCGCTCCGATTGCGGTGGCTCCAATCACCGTGAGGCGTGCGCCCGCACTGGAGTACAACACGATGGTGGAGGAAAGCGACGAGGACGAGGGGCACAAAGATTCGCCCATTGCGGTTGAGTCGAGGCCGGCCCAGTCGATTCCCGAAGGGCCCCCTGCAAGCGCTGCCGCCGGAACCAATGTCTGGGATGATTCCGAGTCTTCTTCAGAGTCCGGCGAAGAAAACGAAGTCAAGCCTCTGGGTGAAGCTCCCAAGAGGGCTGCCGTCTCCTCGTCGAACATGAGCTCCGGCTCTTCTGGTGACAGCAATGCTTACCTTGTCGGCAATGCTGATCCCGTCGAGGTTGCTGGGGCCCTTGGTGCTTCGGGAGTGAAACTCATTGGGGGACAGGTTGTCGGCAGCCTCCGATTCGAGAGCTGCGACAGGGAACATAAATTTCGGGCGGAGGCCGGCTGGTCCGTCTGCTTCCCGCTGATGGAAAAAAGATTGATGAATACCGGGGCAGCCAATGCCTTGCAATGCGCGGAGGATCTAGCTTTGAAGTCCTTCGTGGCTGCCCGCTGCGCCCGAAGGCAGCTGGAAGTCGAGGCGGCGGCCTCTTCGCGGGTGGAGGAGCTTGAAAAGATGGTCTCCGCCTTGCAGACGGAAAAGAAAAATCTCGAAGCATCACTTGCTTCCGTGCGCATCAGGGCGGAGACATCTATAAAGCAACTTGATGAGGCACGTGGCCAGGCCGCGGTTGCCGAAGACGCTACCAAGACCGCCGAAGAGGTCCGAAAGATGGCTGAGGAGGGTTGCAAGAGGGATGAAGAACTAGTTGAAGCCTTCCGGCAGGCTTTGGCCAACAAAGCCATCCCCCTTCAGAGTGAAGTGCACAAACTTTTGGAGCACTTCGGGATCGAAGCTCCGCCGTTGGCTGGTGAGGACGCAAGATCTGTTGAACTCATCGAGCCCTTCCGCTAGTTGCGATGCTGCGTGGCCATGACCAACTGCGGCAGCCAATTTTTCGGTGAGCTGAATGCTGGCGTTGCCGCATGCTCGCTCATAGCCGCGGTGTGCTCTCTTCTTGAAGCCCCAGCGGGAGGCGAAGCCTCTGTGACTAAGCCGAAGCTTCGCACTCTTCGTGACCCCGATGTGCAGTGGCCATCCACCGACGAGGTGAAGCCGGAGACGCTGTCAGCTCTTCCTCGCAACATTGCCAAGAATTTTATGGCGACATTCTTCCAGGAAAAAGGGCGAGGGCTGGTTGCGCACAAAGGCGAGCGCATGAAGGCTCAGGTAGGTCTGCTATTTGTTCATTGTTGCCTTCGACTCTTCCCACTTGATGTTTAACATCCGTTTTGTTTAGCTGCAAGAGAAAGCAACGGAGTGGGCCGCCGAAGCGCTGAATCTCAGGCGAAGGTCCTCGCCCGGAAATGATGGAGATGCCGAGGGCGAGACTGGCGCTGGTCTAGGCGAAGACATTGGAGAGGTGTGAGCCATTTTGGAAGATATAATTTTGGTGAAATGTAATATAACTTTTGATTAATGCCTTCGGTGACTGCGCATGACCCTGCATCGGAACCTGCGCGGATCACCGAAGGTATATTGCCCTTGCGGATGAGACATGGAAACTTTATTATTTCTGGCACTATGTGGCGCAAGTTTAATGCGAACAGGCCTTGGTTGACCTTCGCTGAATTCTGGTTGATCAAAGAGCGCGCTTATAACCGGCGCAACGAGCAGTCAAAGCGTTTTTTCGACAATTTTATGCGTGACACGGAGAAGCATCGCGAGATTCTTCACGACTGTTTCATCCGCTGCGAAGTCAAATGAATGTTGAATAATAATGTACCATACTCGCCACCTGCTGGGCTGCTTGAGCCGAAGGCGGAGCCCGTGGATGAATTCCACAGGGAGTATTGCTTCATGTACAAAGAGGAGGGTGCCTTCGTTCAAGGCAACTGATGGAAGCCATCATTTATTGCAGGGCCAAGATTCGAAGCATATCTCCGGAGTCTGGCCGAAGAGATAATAGACGTCGTGGTCCGCTATGTCATTGATGAATTGGACCGCATTGTATTCGAAGAGGAAGAAATTGTTGTAATTTTAGCGTGAATGGGCGATGGCCCTGTGTAATATTGGTGCAATATTGGTCGATGCCCCTGTGTGTAACTTTTATTTTTGAAGGACCACCTTTATTGATGTAATGTTTTGGTCCTCCGAGGACGCCCTGTATTTTAACTGTGAAGCGCTACCCCCCTTCTGCGTTCTTGGAGGGCGGATTGTTACAAAGAAATATAGTGGATCTTCGACTTCGGCGAAGCCATGGCTAATTTGTCCCTTCGAAGGCGCAATTTGTTTTGCTTGCAAAGCGCCACTCCCCCTTTTGTGCTCTCGGAGGGATTTTTTGTGGACGAAGCCTTAAATTATTTTGCGAAGCACCACCATTATTTGTTTTGGGGTGACTTACGACTGCAAGGACACAAACATGTTTGTACGCGAAGCGCCACCCCCCCTTTTGTGTTCTTGGAGGAGTGAGGCACGCTATATTTGTTGATTCAATTGTATGAGCCTTGGGAACAATGTTCCGAAGGGCTTTTGATAGGGGGACCTTCGGCACTTTTGCTCGCTTAGGTAGCCCTAGCCTTCGGCTTCCGCGCGATAGGACTTTCCGTGCCCTCGGCGCCTTGGCGTAGAGGGACTTTATGTTTAGGGGGCCTTCGGCTCTTTAGCGCACTTAGGCAAGCCCTGGGCCTTCGGCTTCCGCACGATAGGACTTTCCGTGCCCTCGACGCCTTGGTGCGGAGGGACTTTCAATGCCTTCGGCGCTCTGCGCGGAAGGTCTTTTCCAACTGGGAAAAATTAAGAACTGAGGCCCAAGGGTGCTGCAGGCCGTTAAGCTCCGCGAGACCTGGGCTTATTTCTCCAAGTGTCAATCACGCACAACGCACCGATGACTCCCCCCTTCGATTTGACGAAGGGGGATAGATTCTTCGGTGCCTTCTCATAGGCTAGTCTTTTATGGGGACCTTGTTTATATAAGGGGTTACACGGGGTTGCTGCATCGTTAGAAACCTCACACCTTCGGCAATCACAGCAATTGCGCGAAGGTTTCCCCTGTGAGGAAAAGAGTACGGGCCCTTGAGTACATTGTTCGAACCAACTAAATATTACAATTTATTACAAAAAAGAAAACTACAAGAGACTAGACATAGTAGCGCTGGAGCATGCCTTTGTTCCAGAAGTATGGCTCTTCAACTCCTTCAAGCGTGCGAAGCCTGCAGGCTTCAGGTCTTACCATCGAAGCGACCAGAAATGGTCCTTCCCATTTGCTGTGCATTTTTCCTTGCTGCTTGCTCTTCGGGATACGTCGAAGGACGAGATTTCCCTCCTTGATTTTCTGAGGTCTCACCTTCTTGTTGCGCCACCTTCGGGTTTCCTCTTGGTACCTACCAAGGTTGATTGCCGCTTGGATCTTGATAGCTTCGATCGTATCGATTGTCGGCTTGATGTCTTTGTCAGGTGATTTGGTCCTGTAAGACCCGTGGCGAAGTTCTTCTGGAGTCATGGCCTCTTTGCCATAGAGGAGCTTGAAAGGAGTGAACTTTGTAGCCCTTGACTCTGTTGTATTATGAGACCAGATTACTTTTGGCAGCTCATCGACCCACTTACCCTTCGGCTGCTCTGTGATGTTCTTTTTGATTCCGGAGAAGATAATTCCATTTGCCCTTTCAACCGCCCCATTCGACTGTAGATGGTACACTGAGGCAAAGCACAGCTTGGTGCCCAGTTGTTGACAGAACTTTCTGAATGTTGTGCTGTCAAACTGTTTGCCGTTGTCTACTGTGACTTCTTTGGGTACTCCGAAACGGCATACAATATTCTACCAGAAGAATTTCTATAGGGTGGCGGCTGTGATGTCGCGAAGAGCTTTGGCTTCGATCCATTTTGAAAAGTACTCTACAACAACTGCTGCATACTTGAAGTTGCCTGGTGCTGTTGGCAGTGGGGCCAGACTGAGGGTATGAGATGGACTTCTTCGGGTGGGAATTTGCTGTAGTGGGCATGCTTCTGGCAATTTGGGCAAGTACGCACGAATTCGTTGGCGTCTACCACGGCCGAAGGCCAGTAAAACCCTTCACGAAAAGCTTTTCCCACCAGAGCCCTCATTCCGATGTGCGAAGAGCACATTCCTGTGTGAATTTCTTGCAGTACCTGTCTGCCTTCGACTTGTGAAATACATTTCAGCAACAGAGCACAGACACCCCCTCGATACAGTGTGTCATTGACTATTGAGTAGCTTCGCGCCCGAAGGGCAAGTTGTATTTCCTCTCTCTCATCCTCTGGAACAAAATGTCCCCGAAGGTAAGCCATAATCTTTGACCTCAAGTCTTCGCTTGAAATAGCATTGAGAAACTTTGCTGGCTCTTCGGCGCAATTTACTGAACTGCTCTTGATTGTTTCAAAAAACACATCCGGAGGCAATGGGTCGTTCTCTGCTGCTGCCTTCGCCAGGACGTCTGCCTGCTTGTTCTGTGTTCTGGGGAAGCTTCGCACATTGAAACCCAAAAAATTATTTTTCCATGCTGCGGACGACTGCCAGATACTTCGCTAACTCTGGTTTTAGTGCTCTGTATGTCTTGCCAATGTGGTTTGTGATGAGTTCAGAGTCGGACTTGATGGATAGCCTCCTCGCACCAAGTGCCCTTGCCTTGCGAAGGCCAAGAAGCAAACCTTCGTATTCTGTGACATTGTTTGTACACCCTGGAAAATCCAGCCTAGCTGCGTACTTGAGTTGATGTAACATCCTGAAAATCCACCAAAATAAATCACACGCTAAAAATATATTTTTTGAATTTTTTTTTGTCATCGTTGAGCTCAAAACCTCCTAAAACCTAAACCCTAACTCCCGAAAATCTTTTCTCTATCCCGAACACCCGATTTCCAACATCTGATTCCATTCGTCATGTCTATCTTTTCGCCGTCCGAACCCTCTCTTTTGCCTCACCGCCCGTCGCCGCGAATCTCTCCTTCTCTTTTTCTCTCTCCTCTCTCTCCTCCCTGTCGCGTGCACCCGAGCGCCGCTTGGCCGCTAGCGTCGCGCGTGCCCACCTCCCCTGGCCCGCGCACGCGCAACCAACGCCGCGTGTGGCCGACCGCGGCCGCGGGCGCCGCCGGCGCGCACTCGCCCTCTCCTTTTCTTTCCCTTTCCTTCTTTTTCCATTTTTTCTCCTCTTTTCTCCATTTCTTTTCCCCTCTTCCTTTTTCTTTTTCTCCTTTTCTTTTCCTCTCTTTCTTTTCTCTCCCTCTCCCTTCCTTCTTCTCCCTCCTTCTGCTCTGTCCCGCACGCGCGCGCCCTCCTGCTCCCGAGCTCCGCTCAGCCGCCGCCGCCCTAGCCCACGCGAACGTGCGCGCCCGCCCAAATGGCCGCCTGCCCACGCACGCACACTCCCTGCCTGTTCACCGCCACGGCAAGCACCGCAGAGCGGTGCTGCGCGTGCTCCACGCGCACGGGCCGCTCGACGCCCGCCCGGCCAAGCCGCCTGCACCCTGCTCCCGGCCCCACGCACGCGCACCGGCCCTGCACCACCCGCACGCCCGCGTGTGCTCACCCTCGGCCGCCTCCGCACGCCCAGGCACGCGCCCCACGCACACGCTCTACGCGGGCCGCGACGCCGCTCACCGCGCTTGGCGCCGCCCGCTCCGGTCGGTGCCACCTCCCTGCCCTGCACGCACACGCGGTTCGAGCGCACGTACGCGTGCGCGCACTGCCGCTGCCTCCCCCGCTCGCGCGCACGCGGCCGCGCTGCCCGGTCCCGCTCGCCTGCGCCCACATGCCCGCGCGCTGCAAAGCTGCTCGCCGCCCTGCGCGCTCGCTGCGCCACCCGCTGCCCCGCCCCGCTGAGCGCCGTCCGCGCGCACAGCACCGCCACACGAGCCGCCGCTGCCAAGCGCACTCCCTGCTCCGCCCACGCGCACAAGAGCACCAAGCCAAGGCGAACGCGCCAGGCCGCAACGCCGTGAGCTCCGCCGAGCCCACGTGCGCGCCTAGCCGCGCCGCGCGTCGCCCGCCGCTGCCCTGTCCGGCCGCACAGCGTGGCACTGCTCACCGCCTCGATGCCCGTGCTACCGCCGAACACCACTCCGCGATGAACGGACGCGGCCGGAGCGCCATTACTCCGACCCTTGTCGCTCGCCGGCCGCCTCACCCACCCTTACCTACCCCGCTCCGCCTCGCCGACCTAGCATGGCTATAAAAGGGGCGCTGGCGCCGCTCCTCCACACCCCAGGCCGCCACAGTCACCGCCGCCTCCCCTCCTCACTGCCAGCGCCGCCGCCACGCTCCATTAGCGCCGCCGCCGCCGGCCCGCGTCGCCCTGCTCCCTCGCCGCGCCCCAGGCCGAGGTGAGCCGGGGAATCGAACCCCCGCACCCCGTAGCCCCTTTCCCCTCACCCCCGGCCGCCGCCGAGCCCCGCAGTGCCGCCACCGCGAGCACCAGAGCCGGCCGCCGCCCGCCACCATGGCCGCGCCTCCACAAGACACCTCCGCCCAAATTGAGTGGGGGAATTGACCCACCGCGACTCCCTCTTCCTCTTCCCCCTCCCCATGGCCGCTGTCGCACCCCGAGGCCGCCGGCCCAGGCGCCGCCGGCGACCCCGCGCCCCTCCTCTGTTCCACGGGAGGGAGGAGGGGGAAGAAAGGGCATTTTGCCCTTGACCCCCTGACCTTCTCCCAATTTCTTTAAGAGCTCTCCCCCTCTCTCTACATCCTTTTCCAAGGAAAACCCTCTAGGTTCTTCCTATTTAAGAAAAGACCCCCCTACTATACACAATAATTACACCGAGACCCCTGCATATTTCCAGTGAACCTCGGATATTTCTAGAAATTCCAAACAAGCTCTTTTCTTCCCGCAAATAATTACAAATAGGTCCCTGACCCCCTAACTAACCCCTAAACCTTTATATAACCTATCATTTCATGCACCAAACGACCTCGGATCGACCTAAAACTTTACCACGCCTCTCATAACATAATTTTGACCATGCCATTAGGAAACTGCCCAAAAATATTACTCCGAACTCCATATCTTAACTATTTCCAATTTGAGCTCAACGATAAAACTTTCATTTCTCCTTCTTGATTGTGTGTTTGTGTGTACGTGTCGTAGACCACGGTGTGAACGAAGGAGAGCCCGTTGACGGGCAGTACTGCGAGCCCGTGAACAAGGACCAGCTCCGCGACCCCGAGCCCGAAGGACAGTGCTTCGACCAGGACCTTCCCGAAGGCTTCGAAGATGGCAAGTTCAATCCCATCCTTTGATGCATGTTTCTGTCCTAGTTTTTATAAACACAATCCATTGGCCTATTTTACAAAATTGCATATGTTTTGCTTGCATGAAAACACGGTTGGATAGCCACCCCTTGATTTGTTATAACCAATCCTTGACCACCTAGATTAATGTCTGATTCTGTTTGGACGTTAATCACTGCTAGAACGCTTAGGACCTCATACTCAATACAACTTGTTTTTATAAATAAAATGCGCGTGTGTGGGAAGGGATAAAGTGTGGATTTTCGAAAGATGAGTATAGACAGGATGGATGGCATTCTGTGTGATTTGCCGATTGGTGTGCTTGTGCCTGTGTGGCAGAGCAAGGAAGGGAGATATCCATCTTGTCACCCCTAAGGACCGAGTTGGTGTTACATCTCACCTAACTCCACTTTCGTGCAAACCACTCGACCGTTGAATGGGCAACGGCTTAGCATAAATCCCACTAGTTGATTTGATAGCCATCAGGAGAGCTGAGAGCAACGGGTGACTAAGGAGAAGGGGTAAGCCCCGAGTGACTTATGCCCGGTTATACCTAAGTGAACGGTCGATGACCCCTTAGTGCATCCCGTGATGGCTAGTCAGGTTTAGCTAAGGTGGGTAATGGCTTTGTTGTGATCTGCACCGACACTAAGGTGATCGAGTTGCGGTACCCCACTTGTGGGTAAAGTTGCACATCTCTGCAGAGTTAAGAATCTATTCGAATAGTCCGTGCCCACGGTACTGGGCGAGTTACGGTGTGGTCTCACAACTAGTGTTTACTTCGGGTTGGGTTGGCGTGAGTTATTTTGGAAATGTGTCCGGCAGTTGTGCCGTGTGCTACTGCGGACGAGGAGTCCGGTAGCAGTCTAAAACATGGATCCCGTGTGGATCAACCCTTTGTGTCACTCGGTATGAGGAAACTGGTTTTACAAATGTTTTCTTTCAAATGAACCCCTGCATAAAATATTGCTTTCCGCAAATCAAACCCTAGCCTTATCCTTGATTTATCCCGTGCATTATATTCTGATTATACCCCTCCGTGGGTGTGGTTGGACTTGCTGAGTACGTTTGTACTCACCCCATTCTTTATTTTTTTCAGAAGAAGATCCAGACTTTGTGCCTGACGACGTTGAGTAGGGGTACCGTCCTGCACCCAGCCTTGCCTGTGGATTAGGGTCACCCGCAGAAGATACCGCATGGCGCCAGACTTTGATGATTTCCTCTTTGTTTTTAATATCGTTGCGTGTGTGTGGATTGTAATCCTCGCGATAGTGGCGTTCCTCTGCTCACTACCGCGTAGAGTTGTACGGTAATGAACCATCTGATGTAATAAATGTGTCATCAGCCTCCTGGGACTGATGTTTGTTGCACATTTAAGTCTTCTCTTATGAGGGGACGCTTCAGGTGGTATCAGAGCCGTAGGTTGGCCGTAGGACGTGACCCTAGGAGCGAGCCCCTTTTTCTGGCCTTTGCACATTAGGACTTTTCTTTCTTTAATCCTTCTTTCACACAAACACTCACCACTGGTTCTTACCCTGTTCCAGATGGCTGACAATGGATGGATTGGCGGAATCTGCCACACAGAACCCGGCCTTCCCAAGTTACTGATACTCAGCCTGGAACGCATTGGAGTTTTGGAGCCACCAGAGTTTATCTACCAGGAGTACGACTCCAAGGGCACTCTTCGGTGCGACCTGATGATCTTCGTGGGAAAGAGCACCCGCTACCCAGATGTGGACCCTTGGTTCATCTCCACCACTGGTTTTCGCTTCCCGGACACCTACCGGAAAGCTGCCCGTAAAGCCCTCCGTCGTCTACGCGTGATCTACAGGCACCACCTTCAGCGGACTCCTATGGGATTTTTCCCGCCGACTGAAGGAAGAGGACGCACATGGATTGCCCGGATGAGAGGACTCGAAAGAGAAGAAGAAGACCTAGAAGACACGGTCTCTCACCTATCCATCTATCTCACCGGCCTGGATGAGCTCTACCGTGAGCAAGCGGCACAACTGAAGCAACAAGTCCACAGAGCAGAGAAGGCAACCCAAGAGCTGGATGAACAACGGACAAGAGCCGTACACGCCGAATATTCTCTAGCCGCTTTCCAAGTCCAAATGCAAGAAAAAGAGGCAGAACTTGAAGAACAACAGGCAAGAGCCACACGCGTCGAAAATTCCCTAGCCACCCTCCAAGCTTGAATGCGAGAGTACGAGGCTCGCAGAGGAATAGGTGGATGGATAGAGGAGGAAGAAGAAGAAGAACCCATGGAAACCCATTGGGATGTAGGTACTCAGACAGAAAAAGAACCCGAAGAAACCCATTGGGACAAAGGTACTCAGACAGAAGATGACGGGATGGATCAGTACCTTCCACTGAAGAAGCGCCGTCTTAGGATCAAGGAAGAGTCCCCATGATAGGAGTAGCCCCCCTAATCTAGAACCTCTGCCCTAATAATTGTGTAACCATGAAGTTTGTTCCCCCACCATGTTGCAATAATAAATGTCATCTACTCCCTTTGTGTACCCCAAATAATTGTGCAAGTTTTTCACCCTATCTTTGTTTTCAGATGGCTAAGGAAGGATGGACCCAGGGCGACTGCCAAGCTGCACCTGGCTTCCCCAGCCTGTTGATAAACGCCCTGGGAAGCCTTGGCGTCACGGAACGCCCAAGGTACTACAGCAGAGAGTATGAACACCATGGTACCCTCCGCTGCAGGGTGATCCTGGTCATCGCCAGGAGTGATCGCTACCCCGACATCCAGCCATGACGAGTGACCGCTACGGGGTTTAGGCACCAAGACACCTACCCCTTGTCCGTCAAAAAGGCACTTCGCTACCTGAGCCGGATTTTCGAAGAACACCTAGCCCCCACACCAATGAGATTCTTTCCCCCGGCCATCAGAACCCCACTTTGGGAAGCACGCATGAGAAGTCTGGAACGACGCCGCCATGAAGAGGACCCCCTGTACCAAGTGGCTACTTACCTAGCCTCCTTGGACCAGCTCTTTGACGAGCAAGCCAACTTGCTGAGGGAGCAGACCCATCGAGCCGAGCAAGCAGAGCTCGCGGTGAGACTGCAACAGATACGAGCAGCCCAAGCCAAGGCGAGAGCCGCAGCCGCGGTTAGCAGCGAAGCAGTTGCTCAGGAGAACCTCAGGCAAGCCCGAGACCGACGTATGCAAGAATGGACCAGAAGTGGAACCCCAGTCCCGGAAATTGGGAAAGACCAAGTTCTACTCGGGACACCCATCATAGGATGGGGACCACTCGTGATAACCCCGCAAGCCCCACTCGAGAACCCCGAAGGGCCTGCTGCCACCATCGAAAGAGAAGCTGCGACGCAACCCCAGGAGAATGGGAACTTAAAGGACGACGAGCAAGGACTGCTCATGCACTCCGCCCCAGAAGAAGGCTCGCCCCGCGAGTAGAATGCCCGATGCCATCCCAGTGTTGTACCCTCCCAGCTCCTCTGGCTTGAGTTGTACCCTTAGTATGAACCTGTACCCGGACGTGTAGTACGCATTTTAGTCTTGCCCTGTGATGTACCCCCCTTGCAGTAATGAAGATGGTTGTGCTTGTTGTTTGCTATGTTTGTGTGCTTGTTGTTTGTGTGCTTATCGGCAGAAGATAGATTCTGTCTTTTCAAAAATACGATTTAAACAACTTAAACATCATATAATCTAAATCCCACTCTCACCAAAACCCTACCCAATTTACAGATGGCCTCCTGAAGTGTTACGAGGGCCTCCCGCATTCGGAACCCTGCAGTCGCTGGCACGGGAGCGCAGCCTAATGGACAAAATCCCCCTCAGGATGAACAAGAAGTGAGCCAGAACCGGGGAGAAAATCAAGAAGTGCCACCACCACCACCATCACCCCTCGGAGACCTGGCATAAATAATCCACAATCAGACCCTTATCCTAGAAACACTGGCCAATGCCCTTGTCAACAGGCAGCCCCGAGAGCAAACCCTGAATGACAAGCTGACGGCCTTTCTGAGGACCAAGCCGCCCACCTTTGCTGGATCCAGCAACCCATTGGATGCAGATGACTGGCTGTGTGTGATCCAAAGGAAGCTCGAGCCGTTTGAATGCCAGGACTGGGACAAAGTCCTTCTAGCAGCCCACCAACTCTCCGGGTCTTCCTTAGCCTGGTGGGAGAATTACTACGCTGCTGCCAAAGATGCCTCCACCATCACTTGGAAGGAATTCGTGAAGGAGTTTCGCCGCTACCACATCCCCTCGGCCACCATGAAGCGCAAGGCGGACGAGTTCCACGCTCTGCAGCAAGGAAGCATGTCGGTGGAAGAGTACACCCATCAGTTCATGGAACTGTCCCGATATGCACCAGAGGAGGTGGATGATGATGAAAAGAAGCAAGACATGTTCAACAAGGGGTTGAACCCAGAACTCTGGACCCTGCTTACCCCTCAGATCTACCTGGATTTCAACACCTTGATGAACAAGGCCATTCTCACTGAAAGGGCCAAAGTTGAAGAAAGAAAGGACAACAAGCGCAAGTTTATGGAAAGCAAGGCCCGCCAGCAGGACCGCTTTCCAAAACCCAAAAGCTTTAGCTACACTACACCAAGATCTCAGGCTCCAATGCAGTATAGGACCCAGTCTCAGGTGACAGTCCCACAAGCCTCTAACACGTAGTTCAGGAGCAAGAACTCCATGAAGGCTCTGCAGAGCAATGCAAGTCAGGTCACCAACAACAGCAATGTTAAGGCCTGTTTCAACTGCCGAGAGACAGGGCATTTCATTGCTAACCGCCTGTATGACAACAACAAGCCGGCAGCCTCAACCTTCTCCAACTCTGTGAATGGACCAAGACCAGTTCTGTCAGGTGCCAACCGAGTGCCCGTCCGCAACAACAGCCACGCCAACAACAACAGTCAGCAGACGAGGCAGCCCCAGCAGTCATTTGGACGAGCCCGCGTCAACCACATCAACGCACAAGAGGCTCAAGGAGCTCAGGGCGTAGTGTTCGGTGAGTACCTAGTTAGCTCAGCTCTTACAACAGTACTATCTGATTCTGGAGCATCACACTCATTCATATCTTCGAGTTTTGTGGGAAAACACAATGTACCTTCAGTACTACTAAAGGCACCCCTAATAACCCGGACGCCTGGAGGTGACATCAAGTGTCAACTAGGTTGTCTACGGGTAAGGATCAATTTAAGTGGGGTAGAATTTTTAGCAGACTTAGTAGTACTAAAGTCCAAAGGAATAGACGTAATCCTTGGAATGGACTGGCTAAGCCGACACAATGGCCTCGTAGGATATACTGACAAGGTGGTACACCTCACGAACCCGGATGGAGTCCGAGTAACCCGTCATACCCGGGAAAGGGGATCAGACCCAATGGTGCTTAGCATGAGAGCCAAGTCCTTGGAAGAAATTCCAGCAATAAATGAGTACCCAGATGTTTTTCCCAAAGCACTTCCCCTACCTATTTAGGAGCCAGCCGAATCTCGAGGACGAGATTCATTTTAAGTGGGGTAGGTTTGTAACATCCTGAAAATCAAACAAAATAAATCACGCGCTAAAAATATATTTTTTGAAATTTTTTTTGTCATCGTTGAGCTCAAAACCTCCTAAAACCTGAACCCTAACTCCCGAAAATCTTTTCTCTGTCCCGAACACCCGATTTCCAACATCTGATTCCATTCGTCATGTCTATCTTTTCACCGTCCAAACCCTCTCTTTTGCCTCACCGCCCGTCGCGATCGTCGCCGCGAATCTCTCCTTCTCTTTTTCTCTCTCCTCTCTCCTCCTTGTCGCGTGCACCCGAGCGCCGCTTGGCCGCTAGTGCCGCGCGTGCCCACCTCCCCTGGCCCGCGCACGCGCAACCGACGCCGCGCGTGGCCGACCGCGGCCGCGGTCGCCGCCGGCGCACACTCGCCCTCTCCTTTTCTTTTCCTTTCCTTCCTTTTCCATTTTTTCTCCTCTTTTCTCCATTTCTTTTCCCCTCTTCCTTTTTCTTTTTCTCCTTTTCTTTTCCTCTCTTTCTTTTCTCTCCCTCTCCCTTCCTTCTTCTCCCTCCTTCTGCTCTGTCCCGCACGCGCACGCCCGCCTGCTCCCGAGCTCCGCTCAGCCGCCGCTGCCCTGGCCCACGCGAACGTGCGCGCCCACCCAGCTGGCCGCCTACCCACACACGCACACTCCCTGCCCGTTCACCACCACGGCAAGCACTGCCGAACGGTGCTGCGCGTGCTCCACGCGCACGGGCCGCTCGACGCCTGCCCGGCCAAGCCGCCTACCGCCGCACCGCGCGCCTGCACCCCGCTCCCGACCCCACGCACGCGCACCGGCCCTGCACCACCCGCACGCCCGCGTGCGCTCACCCTCGGTCACCTCCGCACGCCCAGGCACAAGCCCCACGCAGACGCTCTATGCGGGCCGCGATGCCGCTCACCGCGCTTGGCGCCGCCCGCTCCGGTCGGTGCCACCTCCCCGCCCTGCACGCACACGCGGTCCGAGCGCACGTACGGGCGCGCACCGCCGCTGCCACCCCGCTCGCGCGCACGCGGCCGCGCTGCCCGGTCCTGCTCGCCTGCGCCCACATGCCCGCGCGCTGCAAAGCTGCTCGCCGCCCCGCGTGCTCGCTGAGCCACCCGCTGCCCCGCCCCGCTGAGCGTCATCCACGCTCACAGCACCGCCGCACGAGCCGCCGCTGCCACGCGCACTCCCTGCTCCGCCCACGCGCACAAGAACACCAAGCCAAGGTGAACGCGCCAGGCCGCAACGCCATGAGCTCCGCCGTGCCCACGTGCGCGCCTAGCCGCGCCGCGCGTCGCCGGCCGCTGCCCTGTCCGGCCGTACAGCGCGGCACTGCTCGCCGCCTCGACGCCCTCGCTACCGCCACACACCACTCCACGACGAACGGACGCGGCCGGAGCGCCATTACTCCGACCCGTGCCGCTCGCCGGCCGCCTCACCCACCCTTACCTACCCCGCTCCGCCTCGCCGACCTAGCACGGCTATAAAAGGGGCGCTGGCGTCGCTCCTCCACACCCTAGGCCGCCACAGCCACCGCCGCCTCCCCTCCTCAGTGCCAGCGCCGCCGCCACGCTCCATTAGCGCCGCCGTCACTGGCCCGCGTCGCCCTGCTCCCTCGCCGTGCCCCAGGCCGAGGTGAGCCGGGGAATCGAACCCCCACACCCCTAGCCCCTTTCCCCCTCACCCCCGGCCGCCGCCGAGCCACGCAGTGCCGCCTCCACGAGCACCAGAGCCGGCCGCCGCCCGCCACTATGGCCGTGCCTCCACAAAACACCTCCGCCCAAATTGAGTGGGGGAATCGACCCACCGCGACTCCCTCTTCCTCTTCCCCCTCCCCATGGCCGCTGTTGCACCCCGAGGCCGCTGGCCCAGGCGCCGTCGGCGACCCCGCGCCCCTCCTCTGTTCCACGGGAGGGAGGAGGGGGAAGAAAGGGCATTTTGCCCTTGACCCCCTGACCTTCTCCCTATTTCTTTAAGAGCCCTCCCCCTCTCTCTACATCCTTTTCCAAGGAAAACCCTCTAGGTTCTTCCTATTTAAGAAAAGACCCCCCTACTATACACAATAATTAGACCGAGACCCCTGCATATTTCCAGTGAACCTCGGATATTTCTAGAAATTCCAAACAAGCCCTTTTCTTCCTGCAAATAATTACAAATAGGTCCCTGACCCCTTAACTAACCCCTAAACCTTTATATAACCTATCATTTCATGCACCAAACAACCTCGGATTGACCTAAAACTTTACGACGCCTCTCATGAAATAATTTTGACAATGCCATTAGGAAACCACCCAAAAATATTACTCCGAACTCCATATCTTAACTATTTCTGATTTGAGCTCAACGATAAAACTTTCATTTCTCCTTCTTGATTGTGTGTTTGTGTGTACGTGTCGTAGACCACGGTGTGAACGAAGGAGAGCCCGTTGACGGGCAGTACTGCGAGCCCGTGAACAAGGACCAGCTCCGCGACCCCGAGCCCGAAGGACAGTGCTTCGACCAGGACCTTCCCGAAGGCTTCGAAGATGGCAAGTTCAATCCCATCCTTTGATGCATGTTTCTGTCCTAGTTTTTATAAACACAATCCATTGGCCTATTTTACAAAATTGCATATGTTTTGCTTGCATGAAAACACGGTTGGATAGCCACCCCTTGATTTGTTATAACCAATCCTTGACCACCTAGATTAATGTCTGATTCTGTTTGGACGTTAATCACTGCTAGAACGCTTAGGACCTCATACTCAATACAACTTGTTTTTATAAATAAAATGCGCGTGTGTGGGAAGGGATAAAGTGTGGATTTTCGAAAGATGAGTATAGACAGGATGGATGGCATTCTGTGTGATTTGCCGATTGGTGTGCTTGTGCCTGTGTGGCAGAGCAAGGAAGGGAGATATCCATCTTGTCACCCCTAAGGACCGAGTTGGTGTTACATCTCACCTAACTCCACTTTCGTGCAAACCACTCGACCGTTGAATGGGCAACGGCTTAGCATAAATCCCACTAGTTGATTTGATAGCCATCAGGAGAGCTGAGAGCAACGGGTGACTAAGGAGAAGGGGTAAGCCCCGAGTGACTTATGCCCGGTTATACCTAAGTGAACGGTCGATGACCCCTTAGTGCATCCCGTGATGGCTAGTCAGGTTTAGCTAAGGTGGGTAATGGCTTTGTTGTGATCTGCACCGACACTAAGGTGATCGAGTTGCGGTACCCCACTTGTGGGTAAAGTTGCACATCTCTGCAGAGTTAAGAATCTATTCGAATAGTCCGTGCCCACGGTACTGGGCGAGTTACGGTGTGGTCTCACAACTAGTGTTTACTTCGGGTTGGGTTGGCGTGAGTTATTTTGGAAATGTGTCCGGCAGTTGTGCCGTGTGCTACTGCGGACGAGGAGTCCGGTAGCAGTCTAAAACATGGATCCCGTGTGGATCAACCCTTTGTGTCACTCGGTATGAGGAAACTGGTTTTACAAATGTTTTCTTTCAAATGAACCCCTGCATAAAATATTGCTTTCCGCAAATCAAACCCTAGCCTTATACTTGATTTATCCCGTGCATTATATTCTGCTTATACCCCTCCGTGGGTGTGGTTGGACTTGCTGAGTACGTTTGTACTCACCCCATTCTTTATTTTTTTCAGAAGAAGATCCAGACTTTGTGCCTGATGACGTTGAGTAGGGGTACCATCCTGCACCCAGCCTTGCCTGTGGATTAGGGTCACCCGCAGAAGATACCGCATGGCGCCAGACTTTGATGATTTCCTCTTTGTTTTTAATATCGTTGCGTGTGTGTGGATTGTAATCCTCGCAATAGTGGCGTTCCTCTGCTCACTACCGCGTAGAGTTGTACGGTAATGAACCATCTGATGTAATAAATGTGTCATCAGCCTCCTGGGACTGACGTTTTTTGCACATTTAAGTCTTCTCTTATGAGGGGACGCTTCAGTTGAGTTCCCGAAGGTGCTGTGAGAATTTCCGAAGCGCCTGAACCATTCTTGCAATAGGCTCCGTCACATTCCAACTGCCAAATTGCTTCAATGACCAGAGGGTTTTGCGAAGGTACTGACGGTGTCCAGTCAGCAATGAAATCTGCCAAGACTTGAGACTTGATTGCGCTTCGCGGGACAAAATCAATGGTGTGCGATGCCAACAGTGTTGCCCATTTTCCAATTCTACCTGAGGCCTCTCTGTTCTCAAACACATCCCGAAGAGGAAAAGATGTTGGGACTTTGATCTTGAAACTCTGGAAACAATGGCGAAGCTTCCTGGCTGCCATTACCACTGCATAGGCCATCTTCTCCATTTCAGAGTAGAGCATCTTCGATCCATTTAGGGCTTCAGATATGAAGTAGATTGGTAACTTCTTCAAGGTGCCTTCGACCATTCTCTCTTCGACTAGGGCTGCACTCACCGCGGAACTCGAAGTTGTGATGTACAATAGGAGCTCTATGCCTGGCGAAGGGCTCGTCATTACAGCCAAGTTTTCCAAGTACTTCTTCAGATCCTCGAAGGCTTTGTCTTGCTTAGGACCCTAGTGAAAATTTTCTGTGCCCTTCAACACCTTGAAGAAAGGGAGAGGCTTTTCTGCGGACTGCGAAATGAATCTGTTCAGTGAAGCTAGGCAGCCTGTCAACTTTTGTACCTCCTTCTTAGTCGAAGGCGGTCGCGTTCTTCTGTTGGCTTCGATCTTCACTGGATTTGCCTCGATGCCCCTCTCAGTGATCATGCATCCTAGAAGCTTTCCCCTTCTGACCCCGAAGACACACTTTTCTGGGTTCAATTTGAGCCCATGCTTGCGAAGGTTAGCGAAGGTTTCTCGGAGATCCGCGATATGGTCTTCGCATTTTTTGCTTCGCACGACGACATTGTCGATGTACGCAGAGATATTCCTGTCCAGCTGGGTGTCAAGTACTGTTGTGATGGTTCTGTTGAACGTGCACCCTGCGTTGCGAAGCCCCTAAGGCATTCTTACATAGCAGTAAGTTCCGAAGGGAGTGGTAAAACTGGTCTTCTCCTCGTGTCGCATCTAGCATGCTTAACATCTCCAACCCTGCTGCCGCATCTACCAAGGTGTCGATGCGGGGCAACGGAAACTCATCCTTCGAGCAAAACTTGTTGAGTGTGGTGAAGTCAATGCACATTCTCCAATTTCCATTCTTTTTTGGGACCATGACTACATTAGCTAGCCACTCTGGGTACTGCACTTCGCGGATTACTCCTGCATCGAGTAACTTCTGAACTTCGCTTTGTGTGGCTTTCTTGCAGTCTTCGGACATTGTGCGAAGACGCTGCTTGCACGGCTTGACCTTCAGATCGACTCTCAGCTCGTGTTCCATGACTTCCCGACTGACTCCTCGCTGGTCCGAAGATGACCATGCGAAGACATCTTGGTAGTTTCTCAAGAACTGGATCAACCTAGACTCTTCGACCTATTCTAGGCCTCTGCCTATCGTTACTGTGCGATCTAGGACATCTTCGCAGAGCAGAACTTTTTTGGTGTGCTCGGCCGACATGACCCCGTCTTTGTCGTGCCGCTCAGAATTGAGTGGATTCGCTTCCTCATCTTCGCAGTCATTGTTGTCGGCTTCGATTGCGTGCACATTTTTCATGGCACACGCTGCATGGTCCTCGCACCTCCTGGCTTCTTCTTGGTTGCCGAGGATCGTGATGACTCCTTCGGCTGTTGGGATTTTCATGCATACAAAGGCTTGATTGATAACTGCGGCAAACTTGATGATGCTGTTGCAGCCAAAGATGGCATTGTATGGATAGGCAAATGTCCACCACATCGAAGGTTATGAGCTCTGTTCTCTGGGTGTTGCCTTCGCCAAAGGTCACATTCAACTCTATTTTGCCGAGGGCTTCGATCTTTTTGCCTCGGAAGCCGATAAGTGGGTACTGAGACTTGTGGAGGTTCTTTTCTGTGAACCCCATCTTCACGAAGCATTGCCAGGTGAGGACATCCACGGAGCTGCCATTATCATCGAGAATCTGACCAACATCGTTTCCCGCGAAGTGCACGGAATTTTTTCCAATGTTTGCTCGAATGACGAGGGGATCATTGTGCGGGTTGTGTTGAAGCCTGAGGTCGGCTTCGGATAAGGAAATTGGGATGTGGGACCAGGGGGTGCGGAAATGTTTGCCTTTGCAGACGTGCGAGACGGTGCCGAGGTATTCTTTCCTCTGACGCTTTGTCTCGTGCACTGGCTCATTTGATCTGCCGGAGATGGCGTTGATGACATTCACCGTGCCTTTGACCGGATCATTGGCTCTGTCTGGGATTGTGTCGGGTTCTAGCTTCGGCGGTGGAGGGAGGTAGTTGGATGCTTGTGGCTGGGGTTGTGGGGGCCACCCTTGATGTGGCACCGAAGAGGTTTGGATTTGCGGCAATTGGGGCGCTGAAGGTGCTGGGAGGGCTGGAGGGGTGTATGTGGGGTTATAATGGAAAGTTGGGAAGGATGGTGAGAGGGTGGGATATGCCAAAGTCTAGTGAGGTTGATGCGAAGGCTACCACTGAATTTGCGATGGCGGGCCTTGCGTTTTGTTGGTGTGGTTATAGTTGATGGGCTTCGACGGCTACTCGGTGTTTGTGGCTCGCTCCAACTCTTTTTTCTCTCCTTGACGATGGGGCACTCATTCGTCCAATGACCTTTGTCTCTGCCATGAATGCAGCAGTAAGGAACTTTTTGCTTTCAGCCGGAGTTTTCCCTCCGACCATGATTGGAGTTGCTTCGGTTGCTCCTCCCTCCTCTGTTGTTCTGAGGCTGGGATGAAGCGTCCCCTCATAAGAGAGAACTTAAATGTGATACAAATATCAGTCCCAGGAGGCTGATGCCACATTTATTACATCAGATGGTTCATTACCGTACAAACCTCCGAGGATAACACACACACAATCAAGAAAAAGAAATAAAGGTTTTATCGTTGAGCTCGAATCGGAAGTAATTATGATACGGAGTTTGGAGTAATATTTTTGGGTGGTTTCGTAATGGCATGGCCGAAACTAGGTTAAGAAAGGTGTGGTAGAGTTTCGAGCCGATCAGAATTCGTTTGGTGCATGAAATGATAGGTTACAGGATGGTTTAGGGGTTAAACAGGGGTCCAGGGACCTATTTGTAATTATAATTGAGAAGGCAGGGGCTTGGTTTGTAATTTAAAAACTATTTGGATTATTCGGGGAGGGTCAAGGTTATATTTAGAATTATGGAGAAGGTTTATTTTAAAGGGCCATTGAGTGGCATGATTTTCAACATGACACCCAATTTCACGGAGTTGTGGTGGCATGAATCGAATTTTCCCTATTTTAAAATAGAGTAAAGGGCAGGGTTTTCTTTGCAAAAAGGCAGAAGGTGGGAGGTTTCTTTACTAAATAGAGGGAAGGCTAGGGGGTTTTGGGCATAATGCCCTGTCCTCTTCCTCCCCTCGCGCTGGGAAACAGGGGAGGGGGAGGCGGCTCGCCGGCGGTGCCGAATCCGGCTGCCAGGGGCTCGGGGCGGTTCCGGGGTAAGGGGAAAAGGGTAAGGGAGGCCCGCGGGGCCGATTCCCGGCCGCAGCTCGGGCGGGGTGGTCCCAGGGCGGTCTGGCCGCGACAGCGGGCAGCGGCGGGCGGCGGTAGCTTCGGGCCGGCGTCCCAGAGGTGCGGCAGTGAGCAAGGGGAGGGGGGAAAGCATCACGGGGCTCCGGGAACTCGATTCACCTGCTCACCTTGGGTAGTGGCGTCCTGTGGATGGCTCTCCACGGCGGCGGGCGGCGCTTAGTGGCTACGGTGGCGGTGGCGGTGCTGGGGCTCAGGAGGAAGCTGTGCGGCGGTGGCTGTGGCGCTCGGGGGACTCTTTATAGGCGAGCAAGGCGGTGACGGCTTGGCGGGACGCGGGCGGAGGCCGGCGGCTAAGTTAATGGCGGGGGGGCTCAGCGCTGTGCTGCCCGAGCGCCGAGGCGAGCAGTGGGCCGTGGTGGCACGTAGCGGGGATGGCGGCAGCTGGGCGGTGGCGAGGCGACCACTGGTGACGTGATGCTTCGAGCGGGCGGCGACCGGCGCAGGTGGCGCTGTGCGGGCATCAACGGCGGTGCGGACGGCGAGGTGACGCGACACCTCGGGCAGGCGGCGACCGTTGCAGGCGGCGCTGTGCCGTGGTCACCGGTGCTGTGCGCCCAGGGCGTCGGTGCGTGTGCGTGGGCGGGGCAGTGTGTGTGTGCAGGCGGGCCGGTGCCGCGGCTCGGCGCACCGTGGCGCGGCGAGCTCGCGCGTCCACGCGCGTGCGCGGCCTGTCTTGGCGTGGCGCATCGCTCGGCCAGGGAGGGGAGGCCGGGGTGGAACGCGCGGGCGTGCGCGGGTGGAATCAGGGAGCGGCCGGGGTGGCGCGCGGGGCAGGCAAGCGGGGGCGAGCGGCATTCGGGGCGCTCGTGCGGGGGCGGAGCAGAGGAGAAGGGGGAAATGGGATAAGGAGGGAGGGGAAAGAGAAAAAGAAAGGAAAAAGAAAATGGAGAAAGGAAAAATGGAAAAAGGAAAAAAAAAGAAAAGGAGGGGAGAGAGAGAGAAAAAAAAGAGAGGGCAGTGAAGGGATTCGCGCCGCGATCGCGGCGCCCGGTCGGCCACGCGCGATGCCGGTCACGCGTACGCGGTCGGGTGCGTGCGCGGGTCAAGGGTGAACAGGGTGGTGGATACGAGTGTCGCGGTCGGGTCTTCCGATGATCGGGAGATTGGGCGGAAGAGCTTGGAATGAACCGAGCTCAACGATGAAAATTATAATTAGCGCGTGTTTTATTTTGGTGCATTTTGGGATGTTACAAACATACCCCACTTAAAATGAATCTCGTCCTCGAGATTCGGCTGGTTCCTAAACAGGTGGGGAAACTCCTTCTTTAGAGCGTCTTTGCGTTCCCACGTAGCTTCCTCAACACTGTGTCTGCTCCACTGGACTCTGCAAATCCGTACTTTAGAATTTCTTGTCCTTCTTGTGACAGTGTCCAGAATCTTGACCGGTATTTCCTGATATCGCAAGTCAGGCTGCAGATCTATTGCTTCTATTGGCACGTGTTCTGCCTCGGGTACTCTTAAACACCTTCTCAACTGCGAGACATGAAATACTGGGTGTATGTCCGACATTTCTTCTGGTAGCTCCAGGCGGTACGCTACTGCCCCGATTTTCTTCAGAACTCAGTACGATCCAATGTAGCGAGGGGCTAGCTTTCCTTGCACCTGAAATCTTTGGGTTCCTCGAATGGGTGAAACCTTGAGATAAACGAAATCTCCTGGGTTGAAGCTTATTTCCCGTCTTTTCTTGTCGGCGTATCTCTTCTGTCGGGACTGGGCTGCTCTTAGCTTTTCTCTAATCTCAGCAACTCTTTCTTCTGCTTCTTTTATGAGTGCGGGCCTGACTAGGGCACGTTCTCCAACTTATGACCACATCAGCGGTGTTCTGCACTTCCTTCCATAGAGGGCTTCGAACGGTGACATGCCTAAACTTACTTGGTACCCGTTGTTGTATGAGAACTTGGCATAGGGTAAACTCTGCTCCCAATCTTTGCCATAAGTGAGGACACACGCTCTCAGCATATCTTCCATAATCTGGTTTACCCTTTCTGTCTGGCCATCTATCTGCGGGTGATAAGCGAAGCTAAAATCTAACTTGGTGCCCATGGCTTTATGCAAATTTTTCCAAAATCTAGAGGTGAACTGGGTCCCTCTATCTGAAACAATTTGGCTGGGCACACCATGCAACTTCACTATGTTTTCCACATAGAGCTTGGCTAGCTTTTCTCTGCCGTAGTTGGTCCGTACGGGTATGAAGTGAGCCGCTTTGGTGAGTCGGTCCACTATTACCCATATGGAGTCATGTCCTTTCTGGGTTCTGGGCAAGCCCACCACAAAGTCCATTCTTATTTCATCCCATTTCCACACCGGGATGGGTAGGGGTTGCAACAATCATGCTGGCTTTTGGTGTTCAGCTTTGACCCTTTGGCAAGTATCACAGCGGGAGACAAATCGTGCAATATCCGCCTTCATTCCATCCCACCAATATTTTTGTCTTAGGTCCATATACATTTTGGTGGATCCTGGGTGGATGGAGTAGGCCGAGTTATGGGCTTCGTCCATGATTATCTGCCTGAAGTCTCCCTTTTGGGGCACACAAATCCTATCTTTATACCATAACGTCCCCTTATTATCCACTCTAAAGTCCGGTGCCTTATTTTCTCCGGTCTGCCTCTGTATCTCCATCAGCCTCTTGTCCGATCTTTGTGCCTTTCTGATTCTGTCCTCTAGTGTGGATTGGACATTCAGCACTTGGCTGGAGCCTCGAGGGACAATGTGCACATTTAATCGTGCCATCTCCTCGCGCAGATGGTCATCCTTGGGTCCATAGGATTTCCGGCTTAGGGCATCGGCTACTACGTTTGCTTTTCCGGGGTGGTAATGGATTTCCAAATTATAGTCCTTAACCAACTCCAACCATCTTCTTTGCCTTAAATTTAAATCTGGCTGGGTGAAGATGTACTTCAGGCTCTTATGGTCGGTATAGATCTCGCACTTATTTCCAATCAGATAATGCCTCCAAATTTTAAGGGCATGCACTACAGCTGCAAGTTCCAGATAATGGGTTGGATAGTTCTGCTCATGAGACCTGAGCTGGCGGGAAGCATATGCAACAACTTTCCCGTCTTGCATCAGTACACAACCCAATCCTTGTCAGGATGCATCACAATAGATGACAAAATCTCGATGAATATCTGGTAGGGTCAGTACTGGAGCGGTCGTCAATTTTTGCTTCAGTTCCTGGAAACTCCTTTCACATGACTCTGTCTAGGTGAATTTCTTTTCCTTCTTGAGCAGCTCTGTCATGGGTCGGGCTATCTTGGAAAATCCTTCAATGAATCTCCGATAATACCCAGCTAATCCAAGAAAACTCTTGATCTCACTGACGTTGGTCGGTTGCTGCCAGTTGGAGACTGCTTTGACCTTCTCGGGATCCACTGCTACTCCTTCCGCTGTCAGAATATGACCAAGGAAGGCTACTTTCTCTAGCCAGAACTCACACTTGATGAATTTGGCGTATAGCCTATGCACTCTCAGCTTTTCCAAAACTACCCTCAGGTGCTGCTCGTGTTCATGAATGCTCTTCGAGTAAATAAGTATGTCGTCGATGAATACTACGACAAACTTATCTAACTCGTCCATAAACACCTTGTTCATGAGGTTCATGAAATAAGCAGGTGCATTTGTCAGTCCAAAAGACATTAGTGTGAACTCAAACTGCCCGTATCGGGTGACAAAGGCTGTCTTTGGGATATCGCTCTCCCTAATCTTGAGCTGAAAATATCCGGACCTCAGATCGATCTTGGAGAAGTACTTGGCCCCTTTTAACTGATCAAAAAGGTCATCGATCCTGGGAAGGGGGTACTAGTTCTTGATATTGACCTCGTTTAGTGCCCGGTAATCTACACACAACCTCATACTTCCATCCTTCTTCTTGACAAATAGAACCGGGGCTCCCCAAGGCGACAAACTTGGCCTGATAAAGCCGATTCGTTGTAGTTCCTCTAGTTGTTTCTTCAGTTCTGCCAATTCAGAGGCTGCCATTCTATACGGTCTCTTGGCTATAGGGGCAGTTCCAGGGACAAGGTCAATAACAAACTCTACATCCCTATCTGGTGGCATACCGGGAAGTTCTTCGGGGAAAACATCTGGGTACTCATTCACTACTGGGACTTCTTCCAAGGACTTGGCTTCCATGCTAAATACCATTGGGTTTGGTCCACTTTCCCGGGTGTGACAGGTCACTCGTACCCCTTCTGGGTTCGTGAGGTGTACCACCTTGTCAATACATCCTATGAGGCCATTGTGTTGACTTAACCAGTCCATTCCAAGGATCACGTCTATTCCCTTGGACTTTAGTACTACTAAGTCTGCTAAAATTCTACCCCACTTAAATTGATCCTTACCCGTAGACAACCTAGTTGACAATTGATGTCACCTCTAGGTGTTCGGGGTAATAGGGGTGTTTTTAGTAGTACTGTAGGTATTTTATGTTTCTCCACAAAACTTGAGGATATGAATGAGTGTGATGCTCCAGAATCAAATAGTATTGTTGCGAGGGTTGAGCTGACTAGGTACTCACCGAGTACTACGCCCTGAGCTCCTTGAGCTTCTTGTGCGTCGATGTGGTTGACGCGGGCTCGTCCAAACGACTGCTGAGGCTGCCTCATCTGCTGACTATTATTGTTGGTGTTGTTGTTGCCGCGGATGGGTACTCGGTTGGCACCCGTCAGAACTGGCTTTGGTCCGTTCACTGTGTTGGAAAAGGCTGACGTAGCCGGCTTGTTTTTGGCATAGGGGCAGTCGGCGATGAAGTGCCCCGTCTCACGGCAGTTGAAGCAGGCCCTCACATTGCTGTTGTTGGTGGTGACCTGGCTTGCATTACTCTGCGGGGCCCTCATGGTGTTCTGGCTTCTGAGCTGGGTGTTAGGGGCCCGTGGTCCTGTCACTTGGGACTGAGTTCTGTACTGCGTTGGGGCTTGGGATCTTGGTGCGTTGTAGCTGAAGCTTCTAGGCTTCTGGAGACGATCCTGCTGGTGTGACTTGCTCTCCAGGAACTTGCGCTTGTTATCCTTTCTTTCATCAATCTTGGCCTTCTCTGTGAGGATGGCCTTGTTCATCAGGGTGTTGAAATCAGGATAGATCTGAGGGGTGAGCAGGGTCCTGAGTTCTGGGTTTAGTCCCTACTTGAACCTATCCTGCTTCTTCTTGTCGTCGTCCACTTCTTCTGGTGCATAGCGAGCCAGTTCCATAAATTGGTGAGTATACTCTTCCACCGACATACTCCCCTGCTGAAGTGCGCGGAATTCATCTGCCTTGCGCTTCATGGTGGCCGAGGGGATGTGATAATGCCGGAACTCCTTCACGAATTCATTCCAAGTGATGGTGGAGGCATCTTTGGCAGCAGCGCAGTAATTCTGCCACCAGGCTAAGGCAGACCCGGTGAGTTGATGTGCTGCCAGCAGAACTTTATCTCGATCCTGGCACTCGAACGGCTCAAGCTTCCTCTGGATCACACGCAGCCAGTCGTCTGCATCCAAAGGGTTGCTGGATCCAGCATAGGTGGGCGGCTTGGTCCTCAGGAAAGCTGTCAGCTTGTCATTCATGGTTTGTCCTCGTGGCTGCCTATTCACAAGGGCATTGGCCAGTGTTTCTAGGATGAGGGTCTGATTGTGGATTATTTGTGCCAGGTCCCCGAGGGGTGGTGGTGGTGGCAGTGGCACTTCTTGATTTTCTCCTCGGTTCTGGCTCACTTCTTGTTCATCCTGGGGAGGGCTCTGTCCATTCGGCAGCACTCCCATATCAGCGGCTGGAGGGTTCCGAATGCGGGAGGCCCTCGTAACGCTTCGGGAAGCCATTTATAAATTGGGTAGAGTTTTTGTGAGATTTAGGGTTGAGTGATGTTTAAGTTATTTAAATCGTATTTTTGAAAAGGCGGTATCTACCTTCTGCCGATAAGCACACAACTAACAAGCACACAACATATCAAACAACAAGCACAAACAACTTTATTACTACAAGGGAGGTACAACACGGGCAAGGCCAAATGTGTACTACACGTCCGGGTACACAACTTCAAAAGAAAAGGGGGCACATATCTTCTTCGGACCACACGGCTTCATCCCTTAATGGTCGCTAGCACTTTAGGCAAACTCATCGGCTTGAGTGGGTTCTTCCCTCGGAAGAGAACTCACGTCTTCTAGGGGAATGAGCGGTCCTTTCTCGCTGTCCTCTAGATCTCCGTTTTCCTGGGGTTGCGTAGTGGCTTCTCTTGCGGCGGCGGCCGTAGACCTTCCAGGGTTCTCGGGTGGGGCTTGTGGGTTTCCAAAGAGTGGTCCCCATCCTATGACAGGCGTTCCGAGCAGAACATGGTCTTCTCCTATTGCCGGGAGTGGGGTTCCACTTCTAGCCCATTCCTGCATATGCTGGTCCCGGGCTTGCTTGAGGCTCTCCTGAGCAACTGCTTCACTGCTGACCGCGGCTGCGGCTCTTGCCTCGGCTTGGACTGCTCGGATCTGTTGCAGTCTTATCGCGAGCTCTGCTTGCTCGGCTCGATGGGTCTGTTCCCTCAGCAAGTTGGCTTGCTCGTCAAAGAGCTGATCCAAGGAGGCTAGGTAGGTAGCCACTTGGTACAGGAGGCCTTCTTCATGGCGGCATCGTTCCAGGCTTCTCATTCGAGCTTCCCAAACTGGAGTTCTGATGGCCGGCGGAAAGAACCTCATTGGTGTGGGGGCGAGGTGTCTTTCGAAAATCCAGCACAGGTAATGGAGTGCTTTCCTGACGGCTAAGGGATAGGTGTCCTGGTGCCTAAACCCTGTAGCGGTCACTCGCCATGACTGGATGTCGGGGTAGCGGTCACTTCTAGCGATGACTAGGATCACCCTGCAGCAGAGAGTGCCATGATGCTCGTACTCCCTGCTGTAGTACCTTGGGCATTCTGTGACGCCAAGGCTTTCCAGGGCATTGATCAAGAGGCTGGGGAAACCGAGTGCAGCTTGGCAGTCGCCCTAGGTCCATCCTTCCTCAGCCATCTGAAAACAAAGATAGGGTGAAGAACTTGCACAAATATTTGAGGTACACAAAGGGGGTAGATGATATTTATTATGGCAACATGGTGGGATACAGACTTTATGGGTACACGATTATTAGAGCAGAGGTTCTAGCTTAGGGGCTACTCCTACCATGGGGACTCTTCCTCGATTCTAAGGGGGCGCTTCTTCAGTGGGAGATACTGATCCATTATGTCATCTTCGGTCTGAGTACCTTTATCCCAGTGGGTTTCTTCGGGTTCTTCCTCTTCGGTCTGAGTACCAACATCCCAATGGGTTTCCATGGGTTCTTCTTCTTCTTCTATCCATCCACCTATTCCTCTATGAGCCTCGTATTCTCGCATTCGGGTTTGGAGAGCGGCTAGGGAATTCTCGGCGCGTGTGGCTCTTGCCTGTTGTTCTTCCAGTTCTGCCTCTTTTTCTTGCATTTGAACTTGGAGAGCGGCTTGGGAATATTCGGCGTGTACAGCTCTTGTCCGTTGTTCATCCAGCTCTTGGGTTGCCTTCTCTACTCTGTGAACTTGTTGCTTCAGTTGTGCCACTTGTTCGCGGTAGAGCTCATCCAGGCCGGTGAGATAGATAGATAGGTGAGAGACTGTATCTTCTAGGTCTTCTTCTTCTCTACCAAGTCCTCTCATCCGGGCAATCCATGTGCGTCCTCTTCCTTCAGTCGGCAGGAAAAATCCCATAGGAGTCCGCTAGAGGTGATGCCTGTAGATCACGCGTAAACGTCGCAGGGCTTTACGGGCGGCTTTTCGATAGGTGTCCGGGAAGCGAAAACTAGTGGTGGAGATGAACCAAGGGTCCACATCTGGGTAGCGGGTGCTCCTTGCCACAAAGATCATCAGGTCGCACCGAAGAGTGCCCTTGGAGTAGTACTCCTGGTAGAGAAACTCTGGTGGGTCCACAACTCCGATGCGTTCCAGGCTGAGTATCAACAACTTAGGAAGGCCGGTCTCTGCGTGACAGATTCCACCGATCCATCCATTGTCAGCTATCTGGAACAGGGCAAGAACCAGTGGTGAGTGTTTGTGTGAAGAAAGGGTTAAGGAAGGAATAATCCTAGTGTGAAAGGACCTAAAACAGGGTTTTGCTCCTAGGGTCACGTCCTACGGCCAACCTACGGCTCTGATACCACCTGAAGCGTCCCCTCATAAGAGAGAACTTAAATGTGATACAAACATCAATCCCAGGAGGCTGATGCCACATTTATTACATCAGATGGTTCATTACCGTACAAACCTCCGAGGAGAACACTCGATACAGATGATAATAACAAGTAACCAAGCTACGACATAACACCAGAGGGCGACCCACTTGGGATCTAGCTCGGGCTCAGAGTACTGCGTCAGCGAAAACATCTCGAACAGGGCCGATTCCACAGGCAAGGTTGGGTGTAGAATGATGACCCTACTCGGCGTCGTCTGGTACGAAGTCTGGGTCTTCTTCTGTAAAAAGTAAGAATGGGGTGAGTACAAACGTACTCATCAAGTCCAACCACACCCACGGAGGGGGTTATATCAGAATAACATGCTCAGGTAAAACAAGGATAGGGTTATGGTTAAATTTGCGGAAAGCTAAATTTTATGCAGGGGTTCATTTAGCTGAAAACATTTCAGAAACCAGTTTTTTGTATTGAGTAACACGGAGTTCAAGTTTTAAACTGCTACCGGACTCCCCGTCCGTCGTAGCACACGGCACAACTGCCGGACACAATTCCAAAACAACTCACGCTAGCCCAAACCAAGGTAAACACTAGTTGTGAGACCACACCGTAACTCGCCCAGTACCATGGGCACGGCTATTCGAATAGATTCTTAACTCTGCAGAGGTGTGCAACTTTACCCACAAGCGGGTACCACGACACGAGCACCGTAGTGTTGGTGTAGATCTCGACATAGCCATTACCCACCTTAGCTAGACCTGATTTGCCATCGCGGGATTCACCAAGGGGTCATTGACCTAACTCTGAGGTATAACCGGGGTATAAGTCACACTGAGCTTACGCCTTCTCCTTGGTCACCCGTTGCTCTCAGCCCTCTTGATGGCTATCACATCAACTAGTGGGATTTATGCTAAGCCGTTGCCCATTCAACGATCGAGTGGTTTGCACGATAGTGGAGTTAGGTGAGATGTAACACCAACTCGGTCCTTATGGGTGACAAGATGGATATCTCCCTTCCTTGCCCTGCCACACCGGCACGAGCACACCAAACGGCAAATCGCAATGAAATGCCATCCATCCCGTCTAGACTTATCTTTCAAAAATCCACTTTTATCCCTTCCCACACACACACCCCTTTTCTTTATAAAACAAGTTGTATAAAGTAGCAGGTCCTAAGCATTCTAGTATCGATTAACGTCCAGGCAAAATCAGACATTAATCTAGGTGGTCAAGGAATGGTTATCACAAATCAAGGGGTGGCTATCCAACCGTGTTTTCATGCAAGCAAAACATATGCAATTTTGTAAAACAGGCCAATAGGTTGCGTTTATAAAACTAGAACAAAACATGCATCAAAGGATGAGATTGAACTTGCCGTCTTCCAAGCCTTCGGGGAGGTCCTGGTCGAAGCACTGTCCTTCGGGCTCGGGGTCGCGGATCTGGTCCTCGTTCACGGGCTCATAGCACTGCTCGTCAACGGGCTCTCCTTCGTTCGCACCGTGGTCTACGACACGCACAAACACACACACAATCAAGAAAAAGAAATAAAGGTTTTATCGTTGAGCTCGAATCGGAAGTAATTAAGATATGGAGTTCGGAGTAATATTTTTGGGTGGTTTCGTAATGACATGGCCGAAACTAGGTTAAGAAAGGCGTGGTAGAGTTTCGGGCCAATCAGAGTTCGTTTGGTGCATGAAATGATAGGTTACAGGATGGTTTAGGGGTTAAACAGGGGTCCAGGGACCTATTTGTAAATATAATTGAGAAGGTAGGGGCTTGGTTTGTAATTTAAAAACTATTTGGATTATTCGGGGAGGGTCAAGGTTATATTTAGAATTATGGAGAAGGTTTATTTTAAAATAGAGTAAAGGGCAGGGTTTTCTTTGCAAAAAGGCAAAAGGTGGGAGGTTTCTTTACTAAATAGAGGGAAGGCCAGGGGCTTTTGGGCATAATGCCCTGTTCTCTTCCTCCCCTCGCGCTGGGAAATAGGGGAGGGGAAGGCAGCTCGCCGGCGGTGCCGAATCCGGCGGCCAGGGGCTCGGGGCTTCTCCGGGGTAAGGGGAAAAGGGTCAGGGAGGCCCGCGGGGCCGATTCCCGGCCGCAGCTCGGGCGGGGTGGTCCCAGGGCGGTCTGGTCGCGACGGCGGGCTGCGGCGGGCGGCGGTAGCTTCGGACCGGCGTCCCAGAGGCGCGGCAATGAGCAAGGGGAGGGGGAAAAGCATCACGGGGCTCCGGGAACTCGATTCACCTGCTCACCTTGGGTAGTGGTGTCCTGTGGATGGCTCTCCACGGCGGCGGGCGGCGCTTGGTGGCTACGGTGGCGGTGGCGGTGCTGGGGCTCGGGAGGAAGCTGTGCGGCGGTGGCTGTGGCGCTCGTGGGGCTCTTTATAGGTGAGCAAGGCGGTGACGGCTTGGCGGGACGCGGGCGGAGGTCGGCGGCCGAGTTAATGGCGGTGGTGGGGGGCGGCTCGGCGCTGTGCTGCCCGAGCGCCGAGGTGAGCAGTGGGCCGTGGTGGCGCGTAGCGGGGACGGCGGCAGCTGGGCGGTGTCGAGGAGACCACTGGTGACGTGATGCTTTGAGCGGGCGGCGACCGGCGCAGGCGGCGCTATGCGGGCGTCAACAGCGGTGCGGACGGCAAGGTGACGCGACGCCTCGGGCAGGAGGCGACCGTTGCAGGCGGCGCTGTGCCGTGGTCACCGGTGCTGTGCGCCCAGGGCGTCGGTGCGTGTGCACGAGCGGGGCGGTGTGTGTGCGTGCAGGCGGGCTAGTGCCGCGGCTAGCGCACCGTGGCGTGGCGAGCTTGCGCGTCCGCGCGCATGCGCGGCCTGTCTTGGCGTGGCGCGTCGCTCGGCCAGGGAGGGGAGTCTGGGGTGGAACGCGCGGGTGTGCGTGGGTGGAAGCAGGGAGCGGCCGGGGTGGCGTGCGCAGCAGGCAAGCGGGGGCGAGCGGCGTTCGGGGCGCTCGCATGGGGGCGGAGTAGAGGAGAAGGGGGAAACAGGAGAAGGAGGGAGGGGGAAGAGAAAAAGAAAGGAAAAAGAAAATGGAGAAAGGAAAAATGGAAAAAGGAAAAAAAAGAAAAGGAGGGGAGAGAGAGAAAAAAAAGAGAGGGCAGTGGAGGGATTCGCGCCGCGATCGCGGCGCCCGGTCGGCCACACGTGACGCTGGTCACGCATGCGCGGTCGGGTGCCTGCGCAGGTCAAGGGTGAACAGGGTGGTGGATACGGGTGTCGGGGTCGGGTCTTCCGAGGATCGGGAGATTGGGCGGAAGAGCCTGGAATGAACCGAGCTCAACGATGAAAATTATAATTAGCGCGTGTTTTATTTTGGTGCATTTTGGGATGTTACACGGGAGTCGCGGGCTTCGTCACCGGAGACCGTGTTCACAGCCTTCGGGGTCTTCGCTTGTTCAGCCTGGTGTGGCTTCGGTCGGTCGCGATTGCGTGACCTCTGCTCATTCATATCTTCGATTCTCCGACGCTTTCCTTTGTCTGAGATGCAATACTCTTGCATAATCTCGAAGAGCCTGTTCAAGGTCTTCGGCCTGCGGCGCTCGAGGTACTCTCCACACGGGCCGATACTCAGACCTGCGATCGTGGCATCGATGATGGTCTTCTCATCTACATTTGGTGCTCTTGCGCAAAGTCTGACGAGACTGTGCAAATATTCTTGCAGTGTGGATCCTCCTTGCTTCAGGTTGTGAAAGGCACATGAATTGACTTCTTCAGGCTTTGGTGCTCTGAAGACAGCGATGAGCTCTCTTCAGAGTTGGTCCCACGTGTGGATGTGTCCACCTGGGAGGTTGGAGCACCAATGCTGTGAGAGGCCCTTCAGCGAGAGGACAAATGCTTTGACTTTGCATGTCGCTCCGCCTCTGGATGCTTTGATGGCTGCTTCGTACTTGAGGAGGAAATCTTTTGGGTCGGAGTCCCCATCGAACTGTGGTAGAATGGTAGGGTTGAATCGTGGAGGCCACAAGAGCTCTTCAAATTTGACAGAGAGGGGTGTGGCGAGGCTTTGTTGTGGATGATGCTATTGCGGACGAAGCTAGTGCGGTATCATGTACTCGCCTTCCTCTTCATCTGAGTACTAATCTTCGATGAAGACAGGTTATTGGCGAAGCCTTTGAGGCTGAGGCGCCTGTTGCTCGGGTCTGGGGTCTTGGCGAAGGAGCTTCATCATCACCAGATGATCTCGAATGGATTGCCGCATTGCCTTGCAACGAATTTCTTGTTCGTTTAACTTGCTGAGTTGCTCCTCCATCTCTTTGGCAGAGAGCTGGAGCCTTTTTCCCTTTGCTCCTGCAGCTGCTGGCGCATTCGATGTGCCGGCTTGTGCTTGCTCTGCTTGACGGAGACGCTCCAAAAGGCATGCATCGATTCTCTTCATGGCTCGAATGTCTTCGGCGGAAATGCCGAGGTCGTGGAGATCGACCTCGAGGCCCCCGTCAGCGAGGTCTTCGACCTCGAGGTCTTTGCCGTGGTCTTTGTTGTTGTTGTTGTCGTTCGCCAGGACGAGGGTGTTATCTATCGGAGCCGGGGCTTCCATTGAGGCGTTAGCCTTCGAAGTGCTGGGGTTTGGTTTCTTCTTCGCTGCCATGTGGTCGTGTTGAGGACGAACCGCGGGTAGGCGCCAAAACTGTTGGTGTAAGACACTCTTCGGGACGAAGAGGTCACAACATCCCAAATGAAGGGAGGCGAAGCCTTGAGAAAGGAAGAAACTAGCACACTGGCAGCGCGAGAATTAAAGCAACAGAGTAATTGCACTGTATTCAATGTGTCTTACACAGTTACAAGGGGGGTATTTATAGCCCAAAAACTCAACTATTCCATGGCCAAAATTCTCTTAGTACCCCCTAACAGCCCGCATCTAGGAATATTCCCTGGGCAAAATCGCAATATCACAACACTCGACGCAAATGAGTGGAATTATAGTTGTACACTCCGTACAGATTTCTGACAGTGGGGCCGCTTCACTTCGCGTCCCTTCGCCATCGAGGGTCTTCGCTGCCTTAGCGAAGGGGCTCTCGGAGTCGCTTTGCCATTCGTCCCTTCGGCACACGCGCCGCCCCTTCGCTGCGCGCGCCGCCTCTTCGCTTCTCTTCGGGCAGTACAGGCCTTCACTTGGTACCCTTCGCTCCAAGCCCTTAGGACGCGCCCTCTTCGCCTTCGCAGCTTGCATCGACATTTCTTCAGCTCCCTTGCTCACAACCGAACGCCTTCGGCAATGGGCGAAGGTGGCATCCCCAACAACCGGTTCGCATTCTTTATTTTCTGTTGTGAGCTCCTCCCTCTCGCAACCCTCTATGCCTGCTCGCTAGCGCCGCTCCGCCTGCTCGCCAGCGCTCGCCGCGACCTTGCCCGCCACCACCGCTAGCTTGCCCCGCCGCCGCGCGCTCGCCCTGCCACCTCCACGAGGCCGCCCCGCCACCTCGAGCTCGCCCTGCCACCGCCACGAGGCCACCCCGCTGCCGCAAGCTCGCCCTGCCGTCGCCACGAGGCCACCCCGCCGCCGCTGCGAGCTCGCCCCGCCATCTGCTCCCCGGTTTCTCTCTAGCGGCCCTCCACCTGCTCCTCGGCTTCCCTCCAACGACGCCCCTCCCCAAATCCCCATGGCGTATGGCGGCCGTTGCTCTCTTCCATCCCTAGACGCCTTGGTGGGCAGGCTCGCGCGAGAGGGAAAGCTCAAACTCTGCGTCGTCGCCTCGAGGCGAGCTCCGACTTGCTAGACCCGGCGCGGCCATCCCTGGTGTGGAGAGAGAGAGAGAGAGAGATAGGAAGAAGATTGGTGAGAGGGAGGAAGAAGAAGGGCTAACACGTGGGGTCCACTTGTCAGAGAGAGGGGGAGATCGTTGAGTGGTCAGGAATGCGTACGACATGTAGGATCTGCGAAGCAGTTTTTCAAAAGCCATAGCCAATTCACCAAATGGTCTTCTATTTTTTCTATAGTTACCTTTTCACAGCTGCTTTTCCACGTCCCACATCTCCCAGCAGCTTTCCCAAAACCATAGCTCAACCAAATACACCCTCAATGGTCTGGCGACAATTGCACTTGTCGGGTACCATAATTAGGGGCACCCTAACTAGGGGACTAAATCGCCCTAAAAACGCAAACACGTGTTAGTCAATCGGGCCCACGAAGGCCTACAGCCTCCCTCCAATCCAAAGGAAAGGAAAGGACTCAAAGAAGCCCAATCCACGGCCCAAGAACACAGTGCGGCCTATCCTAACCCCCCCCCCCCCCCCCGAACCCACGGGGCAGTCTCCTACTTGCTCGAGGGCTCCCCGCCAAGACCCTCGACAGCGCCCCACGTCTCCGCCTCGTTCGAGGGTAGCGATCCTATCCTCGTGCAAGCAGACCGACTTCGCCTCGCTCGAGGCCACCCCTCGACGGAAAGGACAAACAGCCACCCGTTCACCCACCCGCCGTACGAAGGCATTAAATGCTAACAACTCCGTCATAACGCCTGGGTCAGACGGCGTCAGGGCCACCACTCCGCACAGTGGCTGTGACCAGGGGCTTATCCGCCAACTCCAGTCACTGCACAACCATCCCTGGCGCTGTGGCACCACTGTGGGAACTTGCGATGCACTGTGCGAACGTGCGCGGTGCTGCTCCTTCCACTGTGCTGCCAACTCCTTGTACTTCCTTCATACTTTTCTCACTGCAGGCCCCTCGAATGGCATGAGCACGACCCTCGGGTGCAGCCCGAACCTTGACCCGATCAAGACCCCCGCCTACAGGACCCTCGGAACACCGCCACGTCGAGCGCAGAGGACGATACCCTCTACAGGAGCCACCGCACCGCCCGCTGGAGCTGCCAGGACGCTGACGCGATCTCTGCAAGGACAAGGACGACGCCAAGGACGACCGCCACGCCCGGCGCCTCACTCTCCAGTGCGGCACAGTGTACTTTCTACAGTAGTCAGCCACTGCACACCCCCGATTTAGGGAAGAACAACGACTTCTCCCCCCTCCCGTACATGTACACCGCCCCTCCTTGTGTCTATAAAAGGGGGAGGCGGGCTCTATATTTGTCGGGCTCTCACTCTCCAACGCTTAGCACGACTGGTAGAACACACACCCGCTCTCCTGAGCCCCGATATTGGCACTTGCCCCAATCAACTTCTCCTCTAGCAGAGACTTGGGAGCCTCTCTCCCTCTCTCGCCTCGCTTGTACCCCCTACTACAGGCTCCCCCGATGCAAGATAGTACAATACACTCGCACACCCTTTGCTGGACGTACGGCCACGCGGCCGGAACCAGGATAAACCCGTGCGTTCCTGTGTTACCTCTTGCATCAACCATCCAGGAAGAGAGATCACGCAGCGCTTTACTAGTTGGTCCCGGACCGTCGGGTCAGGACATCGACATCACTAGAAAATGATATTTTGGAAAATATTAAATATGAAGATATAGTTGAAGATTTTAGTTTGAAGAATACTAGGCGCATGATGCTTTTAATAGAAGTTAAAAAGGATATTGGTAAGGAATTGCTTTTTACTCCTTTTTAGCAATAATGCTTATGTATCATTATATTGTGAAGTTATCTAAATACATTCTGGTTATTTACATTTTATATACATAAGGGCCTCTATTTCATATTTCGCACTAGGGCCTCCAAACCTCAGGTACGGGCCTGTATAGTGACTGGAGGATTTATAGGGGACAGATCTACCATCTCTTCATCAATTACACTTTTATGCCTCTCAACAACAATATTTCCCGAATATTCCAGTAGTATAAGATAATTTGCATATATAATATTCCAATAGTATAAAGTAATTTGCATATATAATATTCCAATAGTATAATGTAATTTGCATATATAATATTCCAATAGTATAAGGTAATTTGCATATGTGTCCATAGTTTACAGAGTTCCCCTCCAGGGCCCACTCCTCAAAGGGTGCGCCTTCAGCTCCCTTCAACTAGCCTTTGGCGTCGTCTCCTATTGAGGGCGTGCAAGGACCCGCTCTTGATAACTTCGCCTTCAGTTCTCAGCCTAAGGCTCTGGCCTTCCGCAGTCTTCATTGCCTTACCTCTTCGATCCTTGCATCACTGAGTCCCTAGTCTTCGACTCCCTTCGTCGGAAAGGGCCTTCGTTGTGTGCCGAAAATGGCGTCCCCAACATCCCTGTGTCTAACTATTGACGTCTTTTATGGGTCAACACATGAACACTCTAGGTCGCGCGGCACGAGGAGGGGCTTGATGCAGCTCCTCCTGCGTGAACTGGTCAGACCGGTCTATGGGACCGGTCAAACCGGTCGCCGGGTGAAATCGGCGATGGCCGACGAACGCTCGCCCGGGAGGCACCCCGTCAGGGCAAGCGCTCGTAGGGTTGTTCTAGGATCGGCGGGCCACCTAGAATGCCCTCAGACATCGCGGAGACGAAGGAAGAATAGCAGATGGAGGTTGGAAAATCTAGGGTTTGGAGAAAAGGTAAAGAAGATAAAAACTAGAGTTTGTATTGATTTGATCGATTGGATATCCTCAATCGGCCGTGACCCTTTATATTTATAGGGCGGGGTGGACTTATCCTGCAAGGAATCCCTATTACAAATCTAGATCTACAAAAATCCTTAATCGACTCGGACTCCTATTAGACCGGTCGGTCCCTGCCGGACTGGCCACAGTGTCTCGACCGGTCAGACCGCTCGGTCAGACCGGTTGGTGCCAATTTTGGCTGTCAACATATGTCCCCCTATTTTTTTTAGAAAGCTTGCTTGCCAAAAAACATTCTTCTAATCCCAAATTGTCTAAGGGCGATGATTATCATTACATCGGCCATTATTTGTGCTAAGGGCGATATGTAACTATCGGCCATAACTTGCTATAATCAAGTTGATGTTGAAATAACATGCTTCAGCCGCCACACCTTCTTCGTGATTGCTGACGTCTTTGGCACGGCCTCCACTTGTTGCTCCATTGCCTCCTTCTTGCGCATACATTACAGTCTTCACTTCTGAGTATGAGACAAGCCTGAGGGACACCACCTCGGCTGCAAATACTTTGAATCTTTCTTTGCATCTTTCTCATCCGCTTTGCTGCAATCAATATCTTTTTTAACCAGATCGTTGCTAGAAACAACCGGTCTTTGTGGTAAAGTATAATTTGGATACATAGGAGGATATTAAATATAATATAATTGCATATGAATCCTACTATAATCCATATGCATATAAGAGTAAGGAAACCAGCAATACCACGGAGTAATCAGTCCATTGGATGGCGTATAATCACCTTGTCTTGGATGAGAACCTGATTGCTCCTAATGCTTCGATGAGGACTTTGTATCTTTGACCTTGTTTGGTCGCCCCTTCTGTCTCTGAGCAATCCCCTCCTTCTCATATTTGGCCAAGAGTTCCTTGAAACTCGGCCTTATTCTGCTTCTGGAGGAATTCCCAGCTTCACTGGGCGCACCGGTCAGACCGGTCCTAAGACCGGTCAAACCGGTCAGACCGCCGCTGTGGCCGGTCAGATCGGTCGACTTGCTGTCGGCCTTCTTCTTCTTATCTCCTCCTCCCCCCCGAGTGTTTTTGCGTCTTCAGGGGTCTTCTGTGTTAGTTTCTTTTCAGGTCTTTCATCACCAATGACTACATTTGTTCCCTTCGCCAATTCAGCTTGATTTGGCCGAATTAGTACTTTAGGATTATTCAATTCCAACATATGCACTGGGAAAAGATTCTGATCAACCTGCATAGTAGGAATAACCAATCATCCTTCATTAATGACCGATTGAATCTATCTACGTAACACATTACAATCATTGGTAGCATGTGAAAAAGTATTATGGAATTTGCAATATGCTCTCTTCAAGCGGCGGTACAGTATGTGACATCTCGATGTATCCAATCCTATATAACTCATGAAATATTCTTTCGCACTTGGATACACCAAATGTAAATTTTTCATCTTGCCGATTTTTGTGAATCGACTTAAGAGCAGAACAAGTAAACGGTTTGGTTTGAGATGGCCAAGCAAACTTAGCAGCATATACATCATTAGACTCATCGTCCGAACAATCTGAAGTACAATCTAAAGCATGCACACTAGAACGATGATGCCTATGGGATTCTTGAGACTCTTTGCTTCCGCTTTCTATAGCCAAAGCTCTTTGATGCACCTGAGTGAGAGTAAAGAAATCATAGCCCTCTAATCTTTCTTTAATATGAGAGCGCAAGCCATTAAAATCCAAATCAGCTAAGTCTTTTTCTGCAATATTCACACTAAAGCATTAGTTTTTTGTATCATGGAATCGTCTTATGTAATCATCGATAGATTCATGACGCGATTGTCTAATCGATGTCAAGTGAGACAATTTAAGCTCATCATGCCCATAGAAAAAGTGCTCATTGAACTTCTGCCCTAATTGTTCCTATGAGCCAATGGAATTAGGTGCCAAAGAAGAAAACCAAAAGAAAGTGGTTCCAGTTAAAGATAAAGAAAACAAGCGCACTTTCAACTCATTTATCGAACCAGCTTCTCCTAATTGGGCAAGACACTAACTAGTATGTTCAAAAGTGCTCCTAGTATCTTCTCCAATGAATTTAACAAATTCAGACAATCTAAAACCAGCAGGATATGCAACCGAATCAAACGAAGTAGGATACGGTTTTTGGTATGTGCGAGTTTTGCTTCTAACATCCACTCCAAAATTTTCTCTAAGAAGATTAGCCAGATCATTCTTATAATCAGCAAGCGCTTGGTCAAAATGGCTTGAAGAATTTGGCTGTGTGGATGTAGACCCTTCGCGCTGATTTGCAATTGGCTGACTGGATGGACCGGTCGGACCAGTCGGTACGACCGATCGGACCGGTGGGGGGGTGAACTGGTCTGACCGTACTGGTAAGTCGGTCTGACCAGTCTCTGCCGGTTTTGCCAATGCTGTACGTATCGGTCGAACATCTCGTCGGAGATAAGACCGATAAGTGGTACTGAATTCCTAGGAGATTCCGGTGGTATGTACTGAACAAGCTCGTTTGTTCGGCTAATGTTGGCCGAACCAGGGATACTCATAATGGGATCGGTGTATGTGGGTGGCACAGTTTGACCATTGAAATAATTCATCGGCATCCCATATTGAGGTTGACTCGTAGAAGATGCTGCCGATGGTTGATAAACATAAAATTCAGAAGTAGAAACAGATGGAGGTTCATCGGCTATCTCTAATTTCTTACCAGCCGATTCTCTTTTCTTAGAGCTAAGCCAATTAACCCAATAAACATCACGCTCAGCTAGCAATTTCTGAATTTGTTCCATAGTAACACTAGAAGATGGAGCCCTTGCAGCAGGTGTTACCTCAGTTGATGCATCCGTGGAGGTAGAAGCGAAGTCTATCTCCTTGATCTTGGTGACCTTGTGTTGACACCATTTTTTGACACGTGTCAAAGAAGGTGATTTTTGTGAAGAGAAGGTGGCCGATTTGGAAGAAACCAAAAGATGCACAGTGTTGGAATCGGCCGATGGAGTCCGTCCGATGGACCAGAGGAATATGCCGTGAAGATGCTGATTTGTCCGTTCTGGTGTTCGGCCGATGGATAGTTGACGATGAAGTTAGGGAAGGACGAGGGGATCCGGACTCTACGAGAATCTTGATGATTCGGTTGTAATATTTAAAGTAGTTTATCTTTAGATAGTCTTTTCTTTTAAGTCAAGTAATGTTCGCTGTAATCGGCTAGGACTTGATAGCGCTAGGCTATAAATATGGGATGTAAGGGACCGGAAAAATTGATACACATCCAATACAATAAACTTTACAATTCCTTTGCACTTTTTCGGCGACTTCACCTCTTTCTTTTCTTTTTTCGATGAGTTCTTTCAAGTTGATCAAGGACGCCTCACATTCGAGCGACTTGATTTGCTAGTAAGTTTTCGTTTTACCGAGTATATTTGAGCTTTAGCTACCGGGCGCATCACTGTAGCTTCGTTCAAATCTATTCAAAAGTTATTGGGTTTATCTAGGCTTTGACTTCCGGGCGCATCGTTGTCGTCTCGTCTAGATTTATTCACTAATTATCGATATCGGCTAGATTTGTAGGTTTTCCTATGCTTTTTGGCCATTATCACATCTAAAAACATGCTAGATCGGATTTAGGTTTTGGAGTAACACTTTTGTTATCTCAAGAGCCGGTTTAGATCTGTTTTTAGCTCACATCATCTGAGTTACACATTCGTAGCTTAGATCTTGTCATACATACGCAATCGGCTGTTCAAAACCGGTTTTGTCATTTAGTGCATCGGCTGATCCTGCCGATGCGCTCTTTTACTACGCGCTTGCATTTAATATCTTTTTTGTCGTCTATAGTATTGGCAAAGCTTGCCGGTACACCCATCTGAGAGATATTCGGAATCCCAGCCGATATGCTCTCGAATTTAACTTTGTTTTCTCCCTTGTCAATTTCAGGTCAAATTGACTGGCACGCTTGGTTGACTTTCCGTGACTCGGCGAACACTTGCCCTCGGATTCCAGTGTGTTGATTTTTGCGTCAACACCTTGCCTTGTCGATCGATCTTGATGCTCGCAAGCGCCACTAGTAGATCTTCTTTATCACGCTTCTTCTTGTGCTCCTCCAGCACCAGACGGACATCCTCAGGAAGATGCTCATACGTCGCAGGGATGATATTGTCCTTGTCGATATCGGTAGTAGAGCCCATCTTCTTCGGGGTATATTAGATCGGTTTTGCTAACCAAGATCTTTCTCCCCAGCGGAGTCGTCAAAAATATGTTGACACCTTTTACGGGTCAGCACATGAACACGCTAGGTCGCACGACACGAGGAGGGGTTTGATGCAGCTCCTCCTGGGTGAAGCGGTCAGACCGGTCGCCAGGTGAAATCGGCGACGGCCGACGAACGCTCGCCCGGGAGGGACCCCATCAGGGCAGGCGCACGTAGGGTTGTTTTAGGATCGGCAGGCCACCTAGAACGCCTTCAGACGTCGCGGAGACGAAGGAAGAACAGCAGATGGAGGTTGGAAAAGCTAGGGTTTGGAGAAAAGGTAAAGAAGGTAAAAAGTAGAGTTTGTATTGATTTGATCGATTGGATATCCTCAATCGGCCGTGACCCTTTATATTTATAGGGTGGGGTGGACTTATCCCACAAAAAATCCCTATTACAGATCTAGATGTACAAAAATCCTTAATCGACTCGGACTCCTATTAGACCGGTCAGACCGGTCGGTCCCTGCCGGACTGGCCACAGTGCCTCGACCGGTCAGACCGGTTGGTGCCACTTTTGACTGTCAACACTAACACTTCTGATCATCTCCCTATCTGCATGTACAACACTTGCTTGTAACTACGATGCCTTTTAGTAAGTGTTTCATGAACAGCTCTACCAATCTTTTTAGCAGAAACGTAGCCTAACAATTATATTCTCTCAAACTAAACACTGAAATTATGTGCGTCAGCACTGCTGCGTAGTGCTTGCGTATGCGGTGTGCTGATTTTGCATGGGCGCTACTTGTTCCCTCGGCGAGGTAAATAATGAAAGCTACACAGAAGCTACCAAGTTGTGACCATAGTCACGTGAAGGCTGAAGCACAGTCCTTTTGTTGGATCGCGTAGGTAGCAACTGGATAAGCAACATGCATATATATACAATATAAATCACATATATATAATATATAATATATCTATAAATTCAAGTAGCTAGCCAATTCAGTTAACGACGAAGTGGAAGTACTCTACCTACCTCCTCCCTGAATACAGATACACCCTAGTAGAAAACACGCCAAAGGTCCACCCCAAAAGTACCAGAATGAAGATGAACCGGTACCAATGCTAGTATTGGTACCGGTTCATCTTAGTACCGGTACTTTTGGGGTGGATGGGACCTATGGATGAGCCTTAGGTACCGGTTGGTAACACCAACCGGTACCCAAGGCTCTCCATAGGTACCGGTGGTAACTTTTACATTAGTACCGGGTGTTACCACCAACCGGTGCCTATGGATGAGCCTTAGGTACCGGTTGGTAACACCAACCGGTACCTTAAGAGCCTTAGGTACTGATTGGTGTTACCAACCGGTACCTAAGGCTCATCCATGAGTTACTTTAAAAGAAAAATATCTCCTTCTCAATTAGAACTGCTGTGTAGTTGAGATGGTAAAGGGGCAGCGTGCGAGGCTAGAGGTCGTGGGTTCAAATCCCAGTGAAAGAATATTTTGTCTCATTTTGGAGGTCTTAGGTACCGGTTATTTTACCCGGTACCAAAGGCTCGAGTCATTGGTACCACTTTCAGAGTACCGGTTCAAGAAACCGGTACCAAAGGGCAATCTCAACCGGTGCCTATGGCACTTTTTCTAGTAGTGACACATTGCATTGCATGCCTTGCTTCAGGGTACGGTTCAGTAGTTTGAGTATAATTCATCATATCAGCCTGATTCGCACACATGCATGCATGAAGGGGTCCTCGATCTGCATATGCATGTACACATCTGAGCCAGAAATGAGTTGATTGAAGAGGCCACTGGCCAATGCGATGATCAAGCAACCGCAGTCCACAAAGGCCAGACACCATGCATGGAGGTCGGAGGGGGCTCAACACAATAATGTCGCCATGCACGGCGGCGCGCCGGCGCCCGGTCAGTCTGACGGAGGAGTCGCCGGTGGCGGTGGCGCGCACTGGAGCGTCGAATCGGATCCGAAGAAGGTATGTCATCCCTCTCCAAACATGTATGTATATACATATACATGCATGACTTATTACACGGACGACGCGCATGAGCATGTGATACAAAAGTTTAAATCGGAGATATGAGCACGAGCTTTCAGAACTGGACACACACACATGTGTCTGTGTGGATAGAAAATTTACATTGATGGATCTATTATCTGGCTGTGATTCTCAAAACCGCCTATATTGTCACACCCGATTTATGAAGAAAACCGAATGCATTCTTATATGTACGCCAGGATCAGTTTACACACATACGATAGACAATAAAGCGAATATCATAATAATGTCATAACGAAAGAGAGTATTAAAGACTTTATTACATAACCGAAAGTCTTAATCTTAAACGAAGAAATAGCGTCTCAGAGTAACAGCGGAATCCTCTAGCACATGCAGTCAACTGGGAGACATACGCCTAGAATTCGTCAAAGTCTTCTGGGTACTCCGGGCAGTCGTTATGTTGGTCTGAACAGCGTTATGCAAGGGTGAGTACACTTATAGTTGGTACTCAACAAGTGACAAAAAAACATCTATATATTATATGCATGGCTGAAACAAGAAATAGCTGACATGGTTTAACTGCGATAAGCACTTTTAATTGATCAAGTTTTATTAGCAAGCATTAGCTACATGTAAGTTTATACCATTAACCCAAAAATAGGCATATGAAGTAACCATCATCAACAACATAAATAAACATTGATTTAGATCATCTTCAAGTTCAATTATCATGTGAGGGTCCAAGCCGCTCTTGACAGTGAGCACGGCTAACCGGTTAGTTTTCACTCTGCAGAGCAGCCGTTCAACGTCCCCGCGAGCCTGCGCGCACCGCACCTTGCGGTGGTCAGACCACGCCCAAGCGTGTCAATGCCGCGGTGGGGACCGGGCGCGGGTCCCCACCGGAGATGGGTAAGGCCACCGGCGCCGCCGGCGTCGGCGTGGGGCTTGGCGTGGCGTCTTCTTGATCATCCTCGTCCTCAGACGATGAGGACAGCCCAGCCCCATTGTCCCCTCGGCCGCCATCGAGCGCCGCGGTCACCTCCGCCTTGCTCTCCCTGATCTTCTTGTAGTCGCCGGCGAGGTTGCTCCAGCTCTTGCGGCACTGCACGGGCCCGCGGTCGACGCCGTGCCGCCGGTAGTACTCCGTCACCACCGCCTAGTTGGTCGGCTCCGCGCCGCTGGTGCCGGCGTCGATGCCTCCCCTAGCCCGCCCCCGTCCGCGCCCGCACCCGCACCCGCTCCTCTCCACCACCCACTTCCCCTCGATGAGCACCAGGATCTCCTGCCGTGTCCACCGCGGCAGCCGCGACCCGCGCCCGGTCCCCACGCCCAAGCAAGTCAATGCCGCGACCCAGCACCGACTGGAGCCTCACCGCCTGCTTCATCGTTCGCCCCAGCAGTCGAGCCTCCTCCTCCTTGCCGAGCACCGAGCTAGAGCAACCACCCCATCTCGTCAATGCCGCCCCGGGCCTCCTGCAGCATGCCCCTGCTCCGCCCCGCGCACGCCACGCGCCCACGGCCACACCGCCGCGCACGTGCCATGGCCACCACGCGGGCCACCGACCGAGGGAGCAGGGGAGGGCCGCACCGCCCATGGCCGCTTGGACTCGGCGCCACGCTCGCCCACCGTGGCGGGGAGGGAGGCTGCCAAGGAGGGAGGACCCTGCTCCTCCCCTGCCCATGGCCGCCGCATGGCCCGCCGCCCGCGCATTCCTGGATCTGGTGTGGGTGGCCGCCCTGCCCGCGCTCTGCTCCGCCCTCGGCTGCTCGCCAGCGTGGGTGGCTGCCCCTGCCTCGGCGTGCCGGCGTGCGCCCCGTGCTGGCCTCCGGCAGAGGGAGCAGGGGAGGGGCAGCGCCTAGGCGGAGGAAGCAGGGGAGTCCTTCGGTCCCAAGCCCGGCCGCCGACACCGTCCACTCCTCCAGCGCCCAGATTGGAGAGGGAGAGGGGAAGAGAGGGAGGGAGGAGTAAATGTGAGAAGATAAAAAAATTTAGGAGTTTTTTTTTTTTGCAAATATTCGCCACCGTGGCGCCACGTGGCATGCCACGTCGGTTTCGGATGCACGCGTGGCACATTTGGGACCTGGGATGAACCACTTAAAGGACTTTAGGGACCCAATTAAACGATTTGAGAGTTTGGGGACCTAAGCGGAGCGCCGCTACAAGTTTGGGGACTTGGGATGCAATTTACTCTCTTTTTTTCATGTGTGGTGAACATATCATATATGGTGTTGAATACTGCCATAGAAACATGGTTGTCCATCGTGACCTAAAGCCAGAAAATCTGTTACTTGATTCGAAGTATAATGTAAAACTTGCAGACTTTGGCTTAAGCAATGTAATGCATGATGGTCATTTTTTGAAGTCGGCCTGTACCGCTGCATGCGGGGAGCTAGGTCCTGCCGCCTGCCCAGCCATCCAATAATGAAGCGCTGCGTGCAGGCCGGGAGCTTAGCTGGGAGTGATGCGGCCAACCAATCACTCCCATGCATGCACCTGCTGCGACGACTTCTGCGAGGCCAGCATCACGGAGGGGTAGGCGCAAGCTGAGGTGTGCGGACAGCTCGTATGGTTTGTGTGGCCTTGGCAGCTTACTTGAAGGTAACCACACCTCGTCTTTGCCATGGGAATTATTTCTTGAAACTGCTTTATTATTATATGTCATCAAAATTTACATGGGAAGTGGTTTAATTATTATGCGCATGACATTATATTAACGAACGATCCATTATATTTGTCAAAAATTAAGGTTTTTCACGCGATGTCTATAATCACATCAGGTTATTTTTATTTCCATAAATGAAACCTTTATCTTTGATTAGCAATATCAACAATATTGAGTTGCATGCACCAACCAGTTCAACCTAAAAAATTAAACTAATAGGAAGAGGTGGGCACAATTTACTTATACTTCACGTGGAGGCTCCCCAGGCCTTAAACGTGGAAATTAAGAGTCGGCTGCAAGTATTTTAGTTAATTGAGCCCGCCAGAATTCGAACTTGAGACCTCTGATCTTGATACCACATTGAGTTGCATGCACCAACCAATTAAATCCAAAAGCAATTAAATCCAAAAGCTTAATAAGCTATTAGGAAGAGGTGGGAAATTCGCTTATACTTCAACAAATAAAAATATATTAAAGATGATCTTAAATGAAAAAAAGATACATTATAAAGCTACCTTTTATAAATAGTGTCCATAATTCTATATCCGATTAATCTATAAAAAGTTTAGATATTGTTTAAACTTAGAAAAAAAGGGTGATAGTCAACCTTAAAATCTGCTCGCCCAGTCTCTCATATTTTTCTCTTAGAGATGTATACATAGCGTGTATTTGTGCGTTTCTAAAGATGATTGTGCGTACGTGTATCTGTACTGTGTGTGTGTAAACACGACTTGTGTTTGCATATGGTCGTGCTGCTGCATGCTTGCCTGCATCACTATCACTACCGGATCCAGGGCCTTTGCCGTGTGCCAAAGACACACGGCAAAAGGCCCAAAGCACAAGGCAAAAGGGTTCGCCGTCGGGCGCCCACGGCGAAGACCCGATGGCAACCCTCCCGACGGAAAACACGCTCTTTGCTGTGTGCCCTTTATCGGGCACACGGCACAGGCTTCACCGTGTGTTTTTGATGACACACGGCGAAAAAAAATAGAGACGGCGCGGCGACGGAAAATAGCAGAGTAACGGCGGGGTGGACGGCTTCGCCGTGAGCCAAATCTGACGCACGTCAAACAGTTTCAAAAAAAAATAAAAAAATCCACTAGCTGCCCCCGCCGCCGCCCGCACCCCTGGTACTGCCGCCGGAGAGAGGAGAGGCAGGTGAGCCACCGCCACCAGAGGAGGAGGAGGCCCCCGTGTCGGATCTGGAGGGGCACCGCGGCGAGGAGGGAGGAGGCCGGCCGGGTGCAATCCTCCCTCTCCTTCACCTCAGCAACTCCATCTGCGCCGGGAGGGAGAGGTAGGTGGCCGTGCGCCATCGCTGGAGGAGGACAGCCCCGCCGTGCGCCGTAGTGGAAGAAGAGGGCAGACCCGCCATGTGCCATCGCTAGGAGGAGGAGGCCGGCCGCAGCTCGCCTCCGTCGCCGGATGTGAGGATGAGGAGGAGGCCGGCCGCAGCTCGCCTCCGTCGCCGGATGTGAGGATGAGGAGGAGGTCGCGGCCGCCGCTCCTCACCCCGCCGCCCCTCCACACCGGTGAATCTATACCGGTGAGGGGCGAGCATAGGGGGGAGGAGAGGAGCCGCTCGTAGCCCTGCCGGCCGCTGCCGCCCGAGGCCTCGCTGCTGCCGTGGTCATGCCATGAATATTATTTTCATGGGTGTGGCCTTAAATTGGGCTAAATAACATGAATATTATTTTTTTCACTCATTTTGATCTACTATTTGAACCACTTGCAGTTCACATTTGACTGGATTCAAAAAATTGCTTGAAATATAATTAATTAGTTTTATATAGCAAACAAATACAAATATGTTCTAAATTTTAACACGGACTACAACATGTTGCTTGTGGATTGGGAAAAAATTTGAAAGGCAATGGATAATTTTTTGTTGTCCGCTTTGCCGTGTGCCTTCAAAAGGCACACGGCGAAGCTAAAAGACACACGGAGAAGGCCTTACTTTGCCGTGTGCCTCTTCATGCCACACGGCAAAGCCTAACGCCGCTGCCCTCTCCTAACGGCCGTCATACACGGAGAAAAAAAATTATTGCATTGCCGTGTGCCTCAAAAAAACACACGGCGAACTATTAGTTCGCCGTGTGCCAAAAAGAAAGCACTGACTTCGCCGTGTGGCACTAAAAGGCACACGGCGAACCATTACTTCGCCGTGTACCAAAAAAGCACACGGCGAAGAATGGCTTCGCCGTGTGCCCGAAAGAAAACACACGGCGAACTATCGTACACATGGCGACTTTCGATTTTCTTGTAGTGTATCCAGAAGGTGTCGTACGTTGAACCATGATGTGAATGAACGATCGATATTGTGCCGTCTTCGTTTATGCATGCACTGCATATACATACTCCCTCCATATTGTGAGTTTATTTATAGTACGTCACCCTACACGGCTACACGTACATGCACTGATGGATTCGTCCGTCGCATGCGCATCCCCAGTGTTACGGCACGCCAACGCCAACGGCCTCGTGATTGTACGCACGCACTGATCCAACAGCCCTGCCGGCCGGCGCCGGTACGTGTCTCCGTCACTTCGCCGAGAGATCGATCTCCCCCAGACCATGGAGCCGCCCCTCGGATTCGGGATTCCGGGCAAGGCGACAGGCAAGGTCGATCGATCCGTCGAGCTAGGTCTGGAAGCTAGATCACGTGAACTAGCTCGTCGTCTTCTACCTCGGTGCCCCCCTGCCAGCCTCCGTGTCTGCATCCGTATCGTCGACGACTATTCAACGGCGGCGACGGTACAAAGCCGTGCTTCGCCTCCCAACCGTCCTTTTTTGCCTAGCCTCCTCCCCGGCCACTACTATATAAGATAGAGGTACGCAGTTGTACGAGAACAAGCTGCCCAAATCCAAGAACCAACAAGAGTACGTGCTCTCACTTGCATTGCTAGTAAGGATGAGTAGTGATATGAACTGCCCAGCAGGCCATGCTGCCGATCCATTGTGCTACCGCCCCGGCGACGACGACGACGCCGCCACCGGTCGCCGCGACGTCGACACCAGCGGCTTCCCCCTCGACATGATCGCCGACTACTCCACGTACGTCGTCAGGCCGTGATTGATCTTTTCCATTCGTCACACTCATGTACGTAGCTAGATGGACCATACGCACGCTTATGTCACGTGCATCTAGTAGTATATATATACGCCCTTGCGTCGACGCACGTGAGTGCATGTATTTCCATGCATGCACGTACGGCATGATGTAGTATACGCCTTGCATCATCCATCAGTGCGATGTTTTTCAATCACTGACTCGATCGATCGCGTACGTATACTACCTTTCCTGTACAGGGATGATCTCTTCGAGCTGGTGCGGGAACAAGAACAAGGAGGAGGAGGGGGAGCCGGCGGCGCACCGGGGTTGAGGACGATGCGGCCAGCAGGCGCCGAATCCTGCCTCTGGTCGCCGCCGCCGCGGCCGCCGGAGGTGCGGTTCGAACCGCCGTCGGAGGCCCAGATGGCGGCGTGGCTCTGTACGATTGTCAGGGGCGAGGAGCTCGCCGGCGGTGGCCGGGATGCATATCTCATCTCCATTTTTATATGCATCTCATGATCAACAAGATTACAGGGGAGTATATGCATTTCCATATATAAAACATTCTCATGTATAATCTGCCTGATGACTGACTATACGCATGCGTGATTGCTGTGTTCAGTGTTGTCTTCTGAGTTCTGACAGGGATGGTCGGCTTTTTTTTGTGTGTGCAATTTTCAGTCCAACCAGGCCTCGACGCTGGCTGGACCAGACCATCCAGTACATGAAATCGCTGCAGCACCATGTACAGGCGATGTCCATCGGCCCTGCCCGTCCGCCGCCGCCGCCGGCGGTCCCTGTCGTGCCACCGCAGTACGCACCTCCGGGGGCCCCGCCGGGGGTCACCGTGCCGATGATGCCAGCACCTCCGGTGGTCCTCGCCTCCGCTCCGACGACGATGGTTCCCTTCGGTGCTGCCATGCTTCAGACGATGCCTCACTACCCTGCTGCCGTGCCGGTGATGATGCCTGCATCCGCGGTGCCCCTGTCTTACTCGTACCCGGCGGCGCCTCCTCCAAGTCCGAGGGCAGCGGCGGGAGGTGCCGGGTCGTCTGCCAGCCATCGACATGGCTCCGAGGGTAGCAGTAGCAGCAGAAAGGGAAAGGGCGGTAGGAGCCTGTGCCGGAAACACTGAACTAGCTTGAAGACGTAGCAAGTCTTCTGCTGAAAAAATAGCAAAGATCGAAGTGGTTTTAGACACAGGGAATTTCACATAATTCAGAAGGGAGCATGATCAAGGCCGGAATTATTCCTTAATCTAAAAAAATCAGAAGGGAGCACTACTAGAATTTGGAATGTCTTTCCATGAAGTCTCTGAAAAACTTTTTGGCCCGGTCATCCAGTGTTCTGCGTATACAAGCTTTGCATAACGCCCTATGTGCAATGGAAGAGAAAAACAAGAATGGGGCATCAATTGTTAGGCCGCCTAGCTATGGTGGAGAATCATTCTACTCCAGTACAAGAACAATTTCAATGACATGTACATATATAGCGGCTGTTCTTGGCAATATTCCACCTTGAACTTGGAACCACAAAAATATCTCGGCACCGGCTTTGGATGTCTTTTATATAATAACTAGAGGTTTCTAGCTACCAGTAGCAGCTTGCGATAGCCTAATATGTTGCTCTACTTGATCGGTGAATTTTCAACTTGTTCTCAAACAACTTCCAATTAAACTTTGAAATCAATTCGAGAAAAACATCCCAGCTAGTTTATGAAAACTATCCAAATTGATTGCAAAATTTTTCAGTTGGCGATTACAAAAATTGATTTATTATTAGAAAAGGAACAATAATAGAGGAAGAAGAAGCTGAAAAGGAAAAGTAGACAAGATGGTCGTCAATGTTATTTGTAGGAAAACCAACCATAGAGCTGAGTCAAGAGCTTACGAACGTACGTTTGCTACAGCACGTCATTAGTACATAGATTCAGACGATGATGAGGACACAGAACTGGAAGAAGATATAGATGCAATATGGAAGAAGATATAGATGACAATTAGCTTAGCTTATCATTTAATTTAATTTGTAATCATGCTCAAGTTCCATATTTCATTATTTACTAGAAATGCTAGGGGCGTTGCCGCGCATGGCCATCGTTAACTTTTTTCCTTTTCTTTTTGTTTGTATTTAGATGAGTACAAACAAATGCTTTGGAGTCTCCAGCGATGGCAACGGGTGGATTTGTTTCCGGACTGGGCAGGCGGAGCTGCTCATCGGAGAAGACGATGTTGTGGACCTCGATGTAATTTCTTCTTGTAGTGTCCTTTATGGAAAAGGGATGTACTGGATGTGATGTGCTTTATTAATATAATCTACCCTGTTTCGAAAAGAAAAGATGAGTACGAACAATGGTAATCGAATTGCTCTTTGTACAATTATTGAACTTTTATACAAGAGTTTTTAATATTTTGAGCAGAGTACGTAACAACGGATGTTATTGCTATGTATTTTGAAAATTTGTGGCACGAACAGTTGAAAATTATCATCTGTGCCTCTCGCAACATTGGGCATATTCAGTTCCACAGATATGTATGAGGATACCAAAGTTACATTCAGTTCCACAAATATGTAGAAGGATATAAGAGTTTCATTACCTTTGGGAAACACTGAAAGCCACCCCCGTTAACATTAAGCAATGCCAGTGAATGCAGCCTGTGAAGCGCTATCGCCGCTAGATTGCAAGAGATCGGCGCACCTGGTTGCAAGAACAGCAGGGTCAATGCCTATAGATCACACATTTGAGAAACAGGCTCCCAAAATTGAAAGACGCAGCAGAGCAAGGAGTAACCCATAGAGTGGCCAAATACATGCAATTTCTTCCACCGCAGATGTACAAGTTTTACCGTGCTATGACTTGAGTGAATGTGAATCTTCATAGAAGCCTGAAGCCACGTAAAAGATAGGAAAATTTGGCATATGATCTGACAAACACAATTAGTTGCAAAGTGTATGTGACGCACAATACATATGTAAGCTTATAAGAAAGCTCAGCCTTCAATAAAAATTGTGGTTTCAGATATTTATTTTTAGTCTACTCTTTTGCAATAGTATATAGATGCATATCGTCGTCATGAAATTATCCGGTGGTACCAGGCAAAGAATGACCATAATAGACCATCTTGAGTTAGAACCATAATGTTAGAATTTAGTAGCACATACAACTGGGTTTCTTAACCACCCACTTTGGATCTGTCTGAAGAAAGAGGTAGAGAAAACATGGGAGATCCTATTTTATAAATTGTAATTTGAGTACATGGTTGCTATTCTTTTAATTTTAAAAAACTACCATTAAACGAGTTTTTTTAGGCAACTATTACTCTTTTTTATTATTTGGTTATGAATTGTTTGCTGCTTATTACAAGAGAAACACAAAACATTCTAGTTGTTGGGCGTTTTAGTTGTGTTATCCATTAATATATCAGAAATAAGCAACTTGAAAGGAAATCAGTGAAAAACAACGAATTTAACTATTTTTAAAGGGAAGAGCAGTTAGGTTACCTCAAGGTTTCTCTAAATCAAGTACACGCACACACAACTCTTCTACATAACCTGGAAGAAATGTATATCAGACATTTGATCGAGCACTTAGTGAGCACAGGAAGGAAGAGGAGCTTACAACACCAACCTGTGTAGTACATTACCTTAGCAGCTTCGTCAAACTGAAGATGAGAAATTGATGCTAGTAGGGAGGAGCCCTGTTGTGTTTTCCCCCCCAAACCCACCATGGCTGGCTGCTCATCGTTCCCTTGTCCTTCCCGTGGCTGCATCCTTTTGAGCTCGTCAACGTGAGGGCCTGAAGCCACTACAACAGCCTCACATCCCCATCGCCAGTGCTGCTCGCAGAGAGGGACCTTGGCTTCTCGTGCCATCGCGCTAGGTACCATGGGGGACGCAACCATGCAGCCGAAAACACAGCAAGCAAAGTTGCCTTGGCTGCTTGTTGCCTCTCTATTCCTCTTCTCTTCACTTGGTCAAGTATAGAGCAGAGGAAGCGGCGGCGGTGCTGCAGTCTGCAGAAACAGCATGGCAGCTGCAAAAAATTAGGTTTGCTGGAGAAACAATTTTGTTGCAAAACTTTAAGTCACTAATAACCTATGTTGTTAAGAACTGAACATGCGACATAAGAACTCTGTTTTTGATATTTTATCTTATTAGACTAAATTTGGGTTGGAAAAAATGCTCCTAAAATTGAATCAAACGGAAAGCTTACAATATTATCTCAGTAATTGATTTTTCTTCGAAGCCAAAGACCTTGCATTCCGTTGAGCGGGTCCTGGGCCGGAGAGGTTGTAGGTGTGCCGCGTCCGTTCGCCGCCCGGGCGTCCATGCAGCTCTTGGAGTCCGCCGTCGTAGCTGCAGCCGTGATCTAAAGAAGGGGATGCTGAGGCGCGCGGGCATGCTGTCTCCATTTGACGCTCACCTCCTTCAGCATGGCCGATGATCGACGCCAGGCCACACAGGGCCAACCAGCGTGGCGCGGCGGCCAGGGCAGCACCCAGCGGCCGCGGGGCGAGGCCAGGGCACGACCGGCGGCCAAGTGGAGGGAGAGCCGCGGCCTAGGCGCGGCAGCCGCTGGCGGCGCGTCGCAGCCGAGGGAGGCCCGTCGGGGCTGTCTGAGATCCAGCAGACGGCCGTCGAAGCGTCGAGCTGGAGGGCGCGGCCAGGTGGCACGGCGCTGTCGGCCCGCGTCGCGGCCGAGGGAGGCCCGTCGGGGCTGTCTGAGATCCAGCAGACGGCCGTCGAAGCGTCGAGGTGGAGGGCGCGGCCAGGTGGCACGTCGCCGTCGACCAGCGGGGCCAGTCCACATCCCGGCGTCTGCCGGAGCTGGTCGTTTTGGGTCGGGCATGCGCGCGGCCGGACGGATTCCAGGCGCAAACGGCCACCGGAGCGGCAAGGCGGGAGATTTCTTCCGATCCTCTTCTGGCGGAAACTTCCCCTCTCTGAGACTTCACCTTCAGGCTAGGTCCGGTTGCCGGAGTAGCGACGTCGTGCCCCACAACATCGGCTCTGTGGTCGGCGGCGCTGCGACAGGATCTGGGCCTGGTCACGCGTGAGGAAAGCGGCGACTTCCGCGTAGAGCATCGCTGGGTCGAGGTCTCAGGGAAGGGTATCGAGTGCCGCGTAGTAGGGGAGGAAGATCGCGTCGGCGCGGGCAGGGTCGTTGGCGAGGCAGTCCGACTCTAGGATGCGGCGGTGGAAGAATGGTTCCAGGAGGCGTGTGTCGGTGCGGTATCAGGAGCGGCTACGCCCTGCGCGGACCATGGTTGGCGAGCGGCTCGCAGAACGGGGCCAAGGTGTCCACCGGGGATTGGGAAGGCATCGCCCCGCAGTGGCGAAGGTAGTGGGTGTTGAAGCGAGGGTGCAGGCGGTGGATGTGGATCCGACAGCCCGCGCAGGGGCGGCCCCGTCGGCGACGGCGCGGGGGGTGGCGGCGACGACGGCGACGGCAGTGATGATGAGGACAAAGGGGAAAAGGAGGAAGAGAGGACCGCGGGATGATTTCGGTAAAGATCGAGGGCTCTTTGTAAAATCACCGGGAATCGCTCGATCTGGACCGCTCGCGTGCCCGATCGGACGGTCTGGAAAAGCAGGTGACGTGGCCATGCTGTCCGGCCATCTTTTGGTGCAAGAATCGTAGAGATTTATAAATTTATAAATATGTTTGTTTAAAGTCTTGTTGTGCTGTTGAAAAAGCTAAGCAAATTAGGATGTTGAAGAAACTTGGGTTCGATGCAACAAATTTGCTTCTATGAAAATTCTTGTTCTTTAAATAAATTGCTACCATGAAAATTTTGTTGTTCGCAATAAATTTTCCACTAATTTTTTACAACCTGTTTTGGCGCATTTTTTTAGAATTATTGGCAAAAAGATTCACCACAATTTATTTGTTCATTTGTTTAAAAAAATTGTCCACTATTTTGATATTAGTGACCATATAGTTTTTTTGCCACTGCCATAATACGTAATAGTGGTGTGGAAGCTAGTTTAGTCACAATTCAATGATAAATTATGGTAAGGGAACTATCACCACTCTTTTTCCATGTGGCGACATAATTATTTTGTTGCTATTTGATAATAGAGCAAGAAAAATATTTTAGTCACAATTATCAATGTAGATAGAGCAAATGAAAAACTCTATGGGGATATAGTATTTTGTCACTACTAAAGTACATAGTGGTGGCGAAAAACATTCTGTCACAAAAACAAGAGTAAAAAATAGTTGGCTGGGTGAATTAAGACTAGCCACCTTTTTTTAATTTTTTTGAGCTCTCTCCGTTCCACCCCTGAAAACACACTATATCAGGTCCAGCCTGTGTGGCTCGATTACTATTTTTATTTTCATCGTACAAATCTAACCATACAAATATCTAATTTCTAGAGTATTTCATATTTCACCATGAATCATAACAACCATAGTTCATACATGCTCTCTGATCTTCTAGAAGCTTCTTGCAAGTGGACCGAACTTGACCACCAGAGTCTGTTGAAAAAGTAACAAAGATTATTGTTGTGGTTCACGTGGAAACAAAGACAATTGTCATCTATGTAACACCGCATGTGCATGTATATATTCTCTTTGTAAGATAGATGGATAATATTTCTTCTTTTTCTTCAATCTCCCTGCTGCATGCCTGCTTGTCTGCATAATAAATGAATAAAAATTCAAAAAAATCTTATATCTCCTATGACTCTTTTCGATCTTTACGTATGCTTGTACACGTAATTAAGCTTTAGAATCAGTGGCAATTGGACAACGCGAAATGGGGTTTGCTTCACTACTGCCCCAAAGCATCAGAACTTTGGAAGTCAATATCTATGGTTTGTTTGGACGGACTCAACGTACCCGATATTCCCATATTGGAAGTTGGATTGTCTCATCTCATCACAAATTTACATGACTCTGACAATTACTTGAGTTTTGGGGTATATGAAACCCAGCTTCAGTTCAACTAGAAATCTCTCTATTGTATATCAACCAATGCAAATTCCTGCCTCGGTGACCATCAAAAATAATCGATAGATCTTGTGGTTTGCTTTATTTTCAGATCATTTGTTTCCATATTATAAAACTTTAAGTTTCAAGGATTTAATTAAATGGAATTGCGCCTTTACTAATTTCAATGTCTTATATGCTGCCTTTGAACACCCTTTTTGTCTGCTGTTTTGCATGCACAAGCTTTGCTTAACACTCTATGTGCAATGGTAGACAAAAACAAGAATAATGGGGCATCAATTGTTAGGCCACCTAGCTACGGGGGAGAATCATTCTACTCCATTATAAGAACAATGTCAATGACATATACTCCCTCCGTTCTTAAATATATGACACCATTGACTTTTTTTCTTCGTTTAATTATTCGTCCTTTTTACAAATATTTATGCAAAATCTTCAAGTTAGATTCAAGAGACTCTTGATAATAGACGTAAAGGTACTCATTTCACTTCATTTAACTAACTGATTAATTAAATAATGTTGGTCAAAGTTGAAGAAAAAAAGTCAATGGTGTCATATAAAAAAGAACGGAGGGAGTATACTCCAGTGGCAGTTCTTGGCAATATTCCACCTTGATGGACTTGGAACCATTAAAAAAATATCTCGGCACCAACCTTTTTCTTTTTAGCATATGTCGGCACCAACCTTGGAATTCTTGTATATAACTGGGAGGTTTCTACCCGTAGCAACTTGCAAGAGCCTAGTATGTCGCTCAACTTGATTTTTGATTTTTCAACTCTGTGGATATCCGATATACTAACTCTATAATACTTATAAAGTTAGTCCCCATTAAGAGTCATTAACTCTATTTCTCTCAACATGCAAGTTATCCACGTCATCATCCACTAGGACCAAGAGTCATTAATTCTATTTCTCTCAACATGCAAGCTATCCACGTCATCATCCACTAGGACCTTCTATTTATGCTTTCTACCGATTTTCTTTGCACAACCACAAGTCACTATTATAAGACATCAATTCTAGCACAAATAATTCCTCCACCACAACAAACACACCTGAAAAGAGCTGAAGAAAACCAAAGGCCGTCACTGCAATGCGAAGAAACCCAAAGACCGTCCCTGCAATCGAGTTTAAATAACTCCACTCCACCTCCAGCATGCCCTGCCCTACTCGGCACGGCTGTAGCTAAGGGCACCGTCGACTTCATCTTCGGTAACGCTGCCGCCGTGCTACATGGCTGCAACCTCCATGCTCGCCGTCCACTCCCCAACCAGAGCAACATCTAGGAAAAAGGATATGAAAGGTCTTTGATGGTGTTTACACACATCATCTTCAAGGTGTTTGGTTTCCAATTTTTTTTTTATGGTTTTCTGATGGGGAGGAAAAGAGGTGGGCAAAAATAATATAATAATAAGAATACAAGGATAAGGATTAAAGGGAGAAAAAGAAAAAGAAGAAGAAAAGAAAGGAGAAAAGGAAAAGGTAGAGAAAATATATAGAAAAAAATAAAATGAGAGAGAAAAAGAAAAAAGTATAAAAAAATAAAAAAATTGTCTCATACTTTACGAGTGGTATTTTGTCATTAATCTTTTATTTAGCTAAAATAATTTTTCATCTATATTTCAAGTCCCGCAGCAATGCGCGGGGAATCACCTAGTTATTGGCTATCCGCCCCCTCAATTCAATGTCAAGACTAACCCTTGCCGCAGCTGTTGTTCCGATATAAGCTAAGATAGCCAACATCCTTCCAATGTGCCATATTTATTTTTTGAAGAAGTAATGTGCAATATTTACCATCCGAGGATATAGAAGTCGAGGTCCACAAGGTAGAGGGTAGAATCTGGTCAATTGGACGTCTGAAACTAGAGATGAAAAAACCCTACTAGTATCAGGTTAATGGAACGTCTCAAACTGGAGATACTAAATGATAAGTAGATTATGTCTGATGGTGACGAGAATTGATTAAACCTTAATTTTCTAGTTAAAAAAGTTTAAAAAGGTTAAGAAACTAATCTTTTCGGATCACTAACTTAACAGCCGATCGTTAGTCTGTTAGAGACAATCTAAAACCAAAACCAGACATGCAAATAATAATAACGAAGTCAAGGAATGAGATTGCCCACATGGCCCCATAACACTTCATGAGTGTCTGATTTTTGTCCGCCCGCAGAACCAGTTAAGTTCCATCTGCCTGTCGGGCCTCACGTCCAGGGCCACGCGCCAGTACGCCACCTGGGCCGCAGGCCTGCTTGCTGACCGCAGCCCACCACACTTGTACCGCTCATCGTGCATGCACCATGCGATGCACGAGGCCACGAAGAAACCCAATATCAAACCAGTCTGTATGCTCTCGGGAATTTTACATTGTTTATATATATATATATATAGCATATTGCTTGTACCTTCGTAATATCATCAATTTTATATTCATTCACTTAATGTACAGGGGTCATGCTGTGATTGTGCGGGAAATTAATTGTTTGTGTTTCTATTGAGATTCCAATTTATTTGTCCAGTTCTGATTAAAATTCAGATTAATTTATCCGAACTCCCATTAGAATTCCAATTGACGCACCAACGAAACATTAATAGAACGGGGTTTTCTCTAGAACCCAAAAACTTCGATCCGAGGGGGACTCGTGATTCCGAGGGTTTTAGCACTTGGCTAGATGGATTAGAATCACTTCAAAGAGTCACACAATCACCACGAAACAACCTCTCATCTCGTACTCAAGAATCGACAAAGGAAAATCAAAATTCATCCAAACGAGGCACAAGATGAACGAGATTGACACGAGATTAAAAACCCCGAGGGCACAAGGAGGGAAGGGCCTCCTTTCCCACACAATCTCAGTATAAAACGTCTCAAGAATACATACCTCTAGTTCTATCTTTGAATGGTCACCGGAGGGGAGAAACTCCCCACCTAAATTGTATTCAAATGGTTTTGTATATTTTTGGACCTTTTTATCTGCGAAATACAATTAATCTAACCGAAGTGATACACAGACTGAGCAACAAAGCAAGAGAAGTAGAAGTGATCAAGTACAGGTTGGCACACGAACACAACCACACATACCTCGTTGCACTTCACTTGCGTCTTCGTCGCCGCCTCCTTCGCCGTCGGCACTAGCTGATCATCCTCCCCGCGGCCGGCGGCCACGTCGTCGCCACCACCTGCGCCAGGCTTGTCGCCCAGGCCGGCGACAGCATGTTCTACGCCGTCGCCGCGGACAATTGCGAAGAGCCACGCCGCCATCTCGTCCTCGGATGGTGGCTGATCAGCAGGAGGCGGCAGCGACGACGACGAGGGGAGGCGGCTGCTGCTGCCGCCACCGGCGGCCTGCGTCGTCGCCTCCGTCCTGCAGCTGCGACCTGCTGGTCCGCCGCCATGCCACACCAACTCAAAGAGATCACCACTGCCACTGCAACAACGATGAACCACGCCGATGAATGCTAGTTATTCTCTTTCGCATTGACCTCGTCTCTCTTTGATAGTCTTTTTAATTCCATGCATGCTGCATGAACATGAACGTTGATGCAAGCTAAATTCAGCCAAGAACATTCAGATAGTAGGTCACGTACGAGGAGTGGAGATCACCGAAGAACATCTCGAGGAATCCTGCACCGCTGCCGCCGCCATCATCGGCGGCAGCGGCACCAGTGGCTTCGCCGCCGTGATCCGACAAAGCTGGTGGACCTGCATCTTGGCTGCTCGTCACCATCTCCATGTGGGCTCAGACACGTTCTTATCTTGCCCCTTCCTAATCTAGCATGTGTACGACGCTGTGCAGTGCGTGCGTGCACACTGATATAGTGAGTGAGTGAGTGAGTGATGATGAGTATGGCGCGTGTTGTAGACTTGTAGTATATATAGGTATATATAGCTAGGAGGAAGTCGGCTACCCACACATGATTTGATGCATAAAGTAGCAGCAGATTGAAAGGTTGTCGACGCCACTCGACCCATGGAGGGATCATCAGCTAGCTAGCTGGAAATGGAAATGGAAATACTCCTAAAAAGCGACACTTCTTCCGTCTCAAATTATTAGTTATTTTAGCTTTGCTAGATGCATGTAGCTTTTGTTTATATATCTAAATATATATTATAGAGTAAAATACACGTCTGGTCCTCGAATTGTTAGGGTATGTCAGCCCGGTCCCTCAACTTATAAAACAAGAATTTCGAATCCTTAAACTTGTTAGGGTGTCATCCAGTACCTAAACTTAGAAAACCGGCTCCATGCAATAACTAAAAGTGGTTTCGGGCCATGTTTTTAGTTCCAAAACAAATCACGCATGTGTGTCCTGGCCGACCACGACAGGTGTAGGTGCGGAGCTGGATAGAGCGAACGAGCGAGGCGGCGGCCCCCGGTATCCGTATAGGAGTCACCTGTTTGCTCTTTCAGCACGTCTCTGCAGTTTCATTTGGACATTTGGCAGTCTCCCTCTGTAGACTGCACTTGGTTGCAGGGGACGGACTTCCTCTGCGAGAAATTAAATGATTTTAAATTTTCAAATAGATTTAGTATGAAAATATATTACATAATTAATCTAATAATATTTATTTTGTAATATAAATATTAATACTATCACTTTTACAAATTTGAATTTTTTTTGCTCTCAAAAGCATGAGTTGCATTCTTTTGGGCCGGATAGTAGAACAGGCCGAATTAAAAGTCCAATAAATTGACACCAAAGAACTTGGGGCTTCTACGTTCGAGCTATCCGGCCCGATGAGCCACTTGCTCCGGATTCGTTTCCCTCAAAAAAAAAAAACTTGCTCCGGATTCGTGAAAGCACACAAAAGGCCCGAACACCAGACCTCCAAAGATTGCCAAAGATCATATCCGTACACAAATTTGTTGGCAGAGGGCCCAGCTAACTTTTTTTCTTTCGAGATTCGGCCCAGGTAACTTTGACGCCGCGCAACACATGAACAACACAGGACGTCAGGACGAACTCGATCTGAAGCTTGTCGTCGAATGCAAGCAGAAGCAGTGCCATCCATCAATCAGTTTCCATGGCAACATCATCACGACGGATTCATGCTCATGCACGGAGTAGTTGTTACAGTCCCAGCTTATTGTCACAAGTTTACAACGGAATTATCATGACGTACAACCGCCATGGATGCGCAGGCAGATGGTCATCAGTAGCCCTTGGACAAGGAGGCGAGCACGGCGTGCGCGACGGTGGCCATCGCGTCGAAGCCGCCGTTCTCCGCGGGCAGCGCCGCCCCGGCGGCCACGCCGTCGCAGCCGGCGGGCACGTACTGCGCCGCCTGCAGCACCTCCCGGGCGCCCGGGTACCGCCCCGCGGCCACGGACCCCGCCGCCCACTCCAGCGCCGCCGCGGCACCGGTGTACAGCTGCAGGCACGACCGCAGGCCCGCCGGATCCGCGGCCGCGACGCTGTCCCTGGCCGCGGTGGCGTTCGCCGCCGCGAGCCTGGCCGCGAGCGCCGCCACCGCGCCCGCGTCGCGCGCGGCGCGGCACGGCGACGAGGCGTCGTGGCAGAGCGCCGACGCGCACGCCTCCGGCGTCACGTAGTACCCGCCCAGGACCCCGCACACCTCGTCCAGCGCCGTGCTCGCCCCGGCGGCGCCGCAGACGGCGGCGGCCGCGAAGAGGAGGGAGACCATTAGACTTGAGGCAGCCATGGGGTGGGGTGGTGTGGTGTGGTGGTCTCTGCTCTGCTCACCAGCTCCCCGGATTCTCTCTACTACTGTACTAGTCTCTCTGCGTGACGGATCATGATTGTATATTTGTATCTATATATATCGGCCAAGAGGATTTTAATCTACACTTATTAATACTTGCTTTGATTCTTGTTTTGGTATGCAATCACAACTTCACAAGGTCGCAATGCGTTTTGATGTGCATGCATGCATAATGCATTGTTGATTCGGTGGTTTTCCTTCTGCTCCATATATAACAGCGGATATCAGACCAATTAATGTTCAGAGATTTGTTGTGATCCAAATGATTTGGGGTGGCTCAAGTCCAAAGCTGGAATCTGCTATCATCCATGTTGCCTGAAGAAGTTGCTGACCAACCTGAACAAGTAGTTGGGTTCGGCTTTGGGAAAACCTGGAGGGTGTTCAACCAACTCCACGTACGGAGCAATGAAACCATCAAAATTTCCTTTGCGGTTGGTCTTTCTGAGGCTCAACATGTAACTGAAGACGCAATCTGCATCTTTTGTAACAGCCCAGGAAGGAAAAAACTTCAGTTTTGGAGATCATGGGATCAAGCGGATGGCTGTAACAGCGAAGAGTTCACAGTTCAAGCAATGTTCAGACTGCACAAAGAATGCCATGCCATGGAGGGCGAGCCCCAACAGCGGCAGGGCCCAATGTACTACGATGCAACAAGAACACAGTGAATTAGTGGTTGGGTACATTGATCCGTTCCTCCAAATCCAGCCAGCCATGCCACACGACACAACACACCGGAAGAAAACAGCCATGGCAGTTGCCACAGCACAGCGCCAGCGCCGCGGCGAGCCGCTGGCCCGGCCACCTACCTAGCCTAGCTGACCTTGTTGAGCAGCGCGGTGGCCATGGTGGAGAGCTGGTCGAACTCGCGGTTGGCTCCGGCCATCCCGGCCGCGGCCGCCGCGGACCCCGCGCCGGCGAGCGCGGCGTCGCACCCGATCCCGGCCTGCCCGGTCAGCGGCAGCAGCGCGCGCGCGGCGCCCCAGCTCCGCGCCGCCGCGTACCCGCGCAGGAGCCGCAGCGCGGGCACCGACGCCGCCCCGTACAGGATCCCACACGCCTCCAGCGCGTCCCGCGCGGCCGGGCCGCCGCCGCCGCCGGGCCCCTCGGCTCCGCGCGCCATCGCCGCCGCGGCGTCCCGCGCCGAGGCCCCGCTCGCGGCCGCCAGGTCCGCGGCCATGAGCAGGTGACCGTGCCGGTCCGCGGCGGCCGCGCCCGGCACGGACCGCAGCCGCGACGCGCAGAAGGAGACGTCCACGAAGTCGCGGATCGCGTCGCACGACTCGGCCACCGCGTCCGCCGCCGCGCCGCCGTAGCAGCAGCAGCAGCAGCAGAGGAGGAGGAGCACGGCGGCGACGGCGAGGAGCGGGCGCACCCTGGCGGCCATGGTGGCTTGCTGCTTCTCTCCCGCTCGCCGCGGCGGGTGTCCTTTGTTGGTGGCGGGTGGTTTACTGGCGCGGGGCCTTGGCCTGGCTGTGTCTGCGCCGCCGCTGCCCGCTGGATCGGAGCACGGCGCTCACCACTTGTTGCCTGCTGCTTTGGTGGTGGGTCGGTGAGCTAATCAATGGAGGCACGCGACGCCTGTGTGCGTCATCGGATTTTGTGCTCCGGCTGTCTTAACGGTCACCGGCTCACAGCTTGAAGGTTGAAGCGGCAATCAATGCCTCACCCTCTTCCTCGTTTGAACAATCCACGAACGGATCTGAGCCATCAATATTGATTATCGAATTATTATGCACAATATTAAGACAAGTGGAATATATAGTCTAATGGTGTATTTTTGGTGGAATATGTGCGAAATCGACGAATTTTTCAGCAAGAATCTAAGGAAGTTGTTGATGTTGCGTACCTAATCAAAGAAGATTTTCATCTTCATCAGGCGGCCACCAGTATAAGAATGAGCTCTTGACCATTTCCCCTAGTGGTGTTTTTTTTTGGTGATTTTATAGCATAGTGGTTATTATTTGCTCTTTTGCTTCTTTTATAGTTGTCTTGAGGTCTGATAAGGCTTCAATTGTGTTGGGGTTGAAGTTCTTTGTATCTCTTTTATCTTTCTTTTTCTAATAAAAATTATGGCAAATCTCTTACTGTTCCCTAAAAAAATATTAAGGCAAGCAGTAGTTACTCCTTGAAGGACGTTTTTTTTTAAGAATTTGAAGGACGTTTTGTTCTTCGACGAAACACGAAGGATCATCATGTATCTGCAAATTCACACGGTGCATCACACAGTCGGCCTTGGCTACTTGCAGTAGCAGATCAAGCGTGCGAATCGAATTACTACATGGGATCAGAGAAACACCACAGCGGCACAGCCCACAGGTCCTGTTCATGGATCGACAATGGCAGGACACGATACAAGCTGTTGCTGCAACAGCGCATTGATTATTACAGCGAGCTTCTGTACTTGTGCGGGCTGGAGGCAGATCGATACGGGTCAGTCGGCGGCCATGGAGGCGACGACGGCGTGCGCGACGAAGGCCATGTCGCCGAACCCGCCGTTCTCGCGCGGCAGCGCGGCGGCGTCCCCGGCCATCCCCTCGCACCCGGCGGCCACGTACTGCGCCGCCTGCAGCACCTCCCGCGCGCCGCGGTACCGGCCCGCGGCCACGGCCCGCGCCGCCCACCGCAGCGCCGGGACCGCGCCCGCGTACAGCTGCAGGCACGACCGCGCGGCCGCCGCCGCCGCCGCGCTGCTGTTGCCCGCAGCGGCGGCGGAGGCAGGGCCCGCGGATGGCGGCGACGGGGAGGAGGAGAGGGCGGCCTCGATGCTGTCCCTGGCCGCCGTGGCGTTGTCGGCCGCGAGGCGGGCGGCCAGCGCCGCCACCGCGGGCGCGTCGCGCGCGGCGCGGCAGGGCGCGGAGGGGTCGGCGCAGAGCGCGGACGCGCAGAGGGCTGGGGTCACGTAGTAGCTGCCCAGCCTCCCGCACACCTGGTCCAGCGCCGGCGCCGGCGCCGGCGCAGCCGCAGCAGCCTCGCCTGCCCCGGCAGAGGAGAGGAGGAGGAGCACGAGGAAGGCGGCGGCGAGCATTGGAGAGGAGGAGGGCACGGACGACGCCATGGCGCTGGCTTTGCGCCGTTGCCTCCCGATCCGTTTCTTGGTTCGGTTTGGGTCACGGTCGCAGGGCCGGGATGTTTTGGAGAGCGACAGGGGGACGGAGGTGATCCCGTGCCGCCGCCGCGCATTTAGTGTGCAGTGCAGGCATGGGCTGCGGCCGCTGGTTCTCTTGCCGGTCGTTCTTGATGAGCCTGGCGCCGCAGCCCGGCAGCCGCAGTCCCGTCGTTCTCCGTCCGTCCCGTTGCGGTTTTGTTTCTTGACGGCTGCTGATTAACTGCGGTTGGCGGTTGCCAACTCCCATCTGAAATGTGCTCCATGGAGAGAGAGAGGAGCAGGTGTAATGAATGGCTCGAGCGGTAGGCTTGATTCACTCTTGTTTTCTCTTCAAAATTTCAATACTTTATAAAATTTTACATCACATCGAATTTTTGAACACATGTATAAAATATTAAATATAGTTAAATAAAATAATTAATTATACAGTTTGTCTGTAATTTGCGAGACGAATTTTTTGAGTCTAGTTAACCCATAATCGAACAATAATTATCAAATACAAACGAAAATACTACAATATTTTACAACTTCCCTTTTACACATCTAAACAAGACTTCAATGCAGTTGTGCAGCGCCAAGCAGTCTAGCCGGTTTGGCAGCCGTGGTCCATCTCCCCATGGGCGACTGGGCGAGTTCTCTCGTCGCTACGGAAGCCTAGCTCGCATCGCGGCCCGACAAAGGATTCGTGCTTGCTGCTTGCCGCCGCCTCATCCTCGCAATCGCAACTAGTTTTCCTTCAGTCCTTGGTAGTGGTGGCAGCGTGATCCGATCCAATCCAATCCAAGCGTAGCTGGTTCTGGTTGGATGCGTCTCTGCATCGTCTCGATCGCTCCAGCAAGGCGATCGGATCCAACTCTGGCTCGATTGTTCGTTAGCACAGAAAGTCTGTGCCTGCCGGATACCTTTCATTCTCGAATCACCAGCACGCCGCCGGAAGCAACGACAACGACGGCGCCTGCCGGATCCGTGGGCATCGCTTCCCTATCGAGTCTGGTTGCTCAGCAGTTTGGCAGCAGGTCACCTAACTGTTAGAAGTTCCAGGGTCTTCAGTTCAAAATGGAACTATATAGATAACATATCTTGGTCATTAGGACCTCCCATCTTCTTCTTTCTTAGATCTTGTCTCTTGTTTTTGCCTCTGTGTGAGCATATGTGTGTGTTTGTGTATGTCGGTGGTGATCCCCGGTGATGGCAGCACACATGGATCGGGTGTTTTTGAACGGGTTTCCCCTTCTATTTATATGCCGCTCACCGGGGGGACCGACATCCCATTGTCGGTTCCCGTCCCCGATCAGGACGGGACGGGAACGTTCCCATAATTTTCTTTCATTAGTTTATCTTATCGTTTACTGTAGATTATTTAATGAATCACTATTTAAGCTTTACAGATCACACAGTTTTCTAACATTCTCTCCCTTGATCGTAAGACTTAAACTTATAAGTTTATTTCTCAATAAAATAGTACATCAAGACAAAAGGATTACAATGGTTAATAACAAACACCACTGAACCTAGTGACTATAACATACTACTTTATTTCGAAACAAAACTTCTTTAACTTAGGAGCTCCATAAACTTATTACATCAGACTTATACAAACTTACATACTCACTCTTTGACAGACAGTACACCAAGACACTAAGTTACAATAGTCAATTAAGTACTACTGAACTATGTGACTATGGTTCCTGAACAATCTCCGAGGAAGTCCACATTAGGATTATGGGGAGACGATGTCATATTGGTCCCAACTAATCCAGGATCAAGGGCTTATCTACCAAACCCATACCGGTAACGTGATCTTTGAATACACTGGGTGGTAGGCCCTTTGTGAGTGGATCCGCCAACATATACTTAGTGTTTATATACTTAATACTTTATTGTCTGATCCTGGATCCTTTCTTTCACAACATGGTACTTAATGTCAATGTGCTTGGCACCACTCATTGACTTATTGTTACTCGAATAGATTACTGCTGGTTGATTATCGCAGTATAATGTGAGTGGCTTTGAAATGCTGTCAACCACTCTAAGTCCCGGGATAAAATTCTTTAGCCATACTGCCTGCCCGGTAGCCTCATAACATGCCACATATTCAGCCTGCATTGTCGCCGATGCAGTAACACTTTGTTTGGAGCTTTTCCACGATATAGCTCCTCCTGCGAGTGTGAAGATATAACCTGACGTGGATTTCTTAGTGTCAACACATCCCGCAAAATCACCGTCTGAGTAACCTATGAGTTCAAGGTTACCAGACTTCTTATATGTGAGCATGAGATCTTTAGTGCCTTGCAAATAGCGAAAGGTCTTTTTGGCTAATTTCCAGTGTTCTCGTCCTGGATTTGACTGAAATCTGCCAAGCATCCCGGTCACGAATGCCAAATCAGGGCGAGTGCACACTTGTGCATACATTATGCTTCCGACAGCTGAGGCATAAGGAATTGACTTCATCTGCGCAGCTTCATACTCATTCTTTAGACATTGGAATTTTCCAAATTTATCGCCCTTAACGATAGGAGCAGGCGAGGCTGAACACTTATGCATATTATACTTTTTCAGTACTTTTTCTATATATGTCTTCTGAGATAGCCCCAAGATCCCTTTGGATCTATTTCGGTGAATTTCTATGCCCAGAACATAAGTGGCTTCACCGAGATCTTTCATCTCAAATTTGGAGGTAAGGAACCTCTTTGTTTCCAGCAGTAAATTCTTATCACTGCTGGCTATGAGTATATCATCCACATATAATATCAAAAAGATGAATTTACTCCCCCTGAACTTAGCATAAATGCAGTTATCCCTTTTATTCTCTTCAAAACCAAATTCTCTGATAATTTGATCAAACTTAAGGTACCATTGTCTTGACGCTTGTTTCAGCCCATAAATAGATTTCTTCAATTTACATCACAAATGTTCCTTTCCTTCCGCAACAAAACTCTCAGGTTGTGCCATGTATACATTTTCATATAAGTCACCATTCAAGAATGCAGTTTTAACATCCATTTGATGCAACTCCAAATCATAATGAGCCACAAGTGCCATGATGATTCTAAATGAGTCTTTAGAAGAAACAGGAGAGAAGGTTTCATTGTAATCAATGCCTTCTCTCTGTGTGAAATCTTTTGCCATGAGTCTTGCTTTGAACCTTTCGATATTACCCTTGGAGTCACTTTTAGTCTTGTAGACCCATTTGCAGCCTACTGTTTTGGCTCCTTTAGGAATTTCTACCAAGTCCCATACTTCATTAGCATTCATGGATTCCATTTCATCTTTCATAGCATCAAGCCATTCAGATGAATGCTCATTATTCATGGCCTCTTTAAATGATGTGGGATCATCGTCCAACATCAACTCATTTGTATCTTCACTCATATAAGTGACATAATCACTAGGAATAGCTGATCTTCTTTCTCGTTGTGACCTTCTTAGTGGTTGCTCATTATTTTTCTCATTCATCACAACTGGAGGCTGTTGAATATGCTCATTAGACTCATCATTAGGTGCAATACTTGAAGTGGTTGCAGGAGTTTTAACGGGTGTTGTATCAACGGTCCTTTGGACTTGAGGTGCAACATCAGCATGTACAGGGAAAATAAGATCTTGAGTTATGGGCATTGGAACATATTCCCGTTTTTTTCTAAATCAATTTCCCTGGGAGTCATGCTCCCCCTGATCACTTCATCTTCCAAGAACACAGCGTGTCTTGTTTCAACAAACTTAGTAAACTGATTCAGGCAATAAAATCAATATGCCTTTGACTTATCAGGATAACCAATAAAATGACAACTGATTGTCTTGGGGTCAAATTTTCCCATATTTGGATTGAAAACTCGAGCTTCAGCAGGGCAGCCCCACACATGTAAATAATTTAGAGTTGGTTTCTTCCCAGTCCATAATTCAAAAGGTGTCTTAGGAACTGATTTGCTGGGAACTCTATTAAGAATGTGTGCAGCTGTCTTTAGAGATTTCATCCATAAATTTACAGGCAAAATGGAGTGACTCATCATACTTCGTACCATATCCATTAGAGTGCGATTATGCCTTTCAGCTACTCCATTTTGCTGAGGTTCGCCCGGTGCAGAGTACTGGGCTTTTATACCATTTTCTTCCAAAAACCTTGCAAAAGGTCCAGGAGTTTGGCCATAAGGTGTATGCCTTCCGTAGTATTCTCCACCACGATCAGACTTTACCATTTTGATCTTTCGATCATGTTGATTCTCAACTTCTGCTTTGAAAATTTATGAACTTGTCTAATGCCTCAAATCTTTCTTTAATTGGATAAATATATCCATAGCGGGAGTAGTCATCAGTGAATGTGATGAAAGAATCAAAACCATCCACTGATTTTACATTAAAAGGAAACTCCCTTGCTTCGGTTTGCACCTTTCTTGATTTTCTTTGTATACTTCCCTTTGATGCAATCAATGCAATGTTCAACATCTGCATCCGAGAAATCCAAAGGATGGAGGATATCTTCTTTAATGAGACGCTCAATTCTCCCCCTCGAAATATGGCCTAAACAGTAGTGCCATAATTTCGAAGAAGTCTCATTATCATTATATTTTTGTTTGGTACTGACATTTGCATTTGAGGTGGAATCAACATGATAAGTGGCATCACATAAAGATATTTTATAAAGTTGTTCCCGTCTGATGGCGAGACCAACCTCTTTATTGTCATACATAATTATACATCTATGGTCTCCAAAAGTACAACGATAACCACTATCATCTAAGCATGAAACAGAAACTAAGTTTCTTTTCATAGAGGGTACATCAAAAGCATCATTCAGCTGAAGTCTAAAGCCAGTATGAAGAGTAAGAGTGAAGTCTCCAATGGCCTTGACTTCTGCCTCAACTCCATTAGTGACTCTAATTCTTCTTTCCCCTCTTCTTAGGGTCCTCCTCGTAGCGAATCCCTGTAAAGAGTTTGCAACGTGAATTGTTGCACCTGAGTCAATCCACCAAGAATCGATGGCATAATCAATATAAAGGGATTCATCAACAAAAATTATAACATCAGTACCTTTCTTATTAAGCCATCTCATAAAGCCAATGCAGTCCCTCTGACGGTGTCCACTTTTTCCACAAAAGTGGCATCCTTCGGGATCTTTTCCTTTTTCCTCTGCACTGGAGCCTGCTGGCTTGTTCTGCTAGCCTTGCTTAGAAGATTGCCCATTTTCTTTGAATTGACCAGGCTTAGACTTCAAGTATTCCTTCTTAAATTTCTTATACCTTTTCTTTTCATAATGCTTGAATTGATTAGCATGATCAATCCTTTCTGCCTTAAGCCTTTCTTCTTCTTGCACGCACATGGCAATCAACTCATAAATGCCCCACTTTATTTTCATAGAGTTGTAGTTGATCACAAATGGAGAGAACTCCTGGGGCAGTGATGATATAATGAAATGGACAAGAAAACCATCAGAGATTTCCATCTCCATTGACTTAAGCTTGGAAGCCATGTGACATTTCTTTATAATATGCTCCCTTAGACTGCCAGTAGCATCATATTTTTCACCCACCAACTTTTTGATGAGGGTGGTGGCATAAGCTTTAGAGGAGCCTTTGAATTGCTCCTCAATTTTAGTAAGATAATCCCTGGCAGACTGAGTATCAGGAATTGCTCCTCTTATTGTATCAATAATGGAGCTTCTAATGATCATAAGACATTTTCGATTTGAAATGCTCCATTTTGATTTTTCTTCATCATATTCCTTTTTCAGGACTTCATAATTTTCAACCTCTGGTTTAGGCTCAACCGGAGGATCCTTATGGAGGGCATAATCAATATCCAGCACAGCTAGAGTGATTTCCAGCTTCTCCTTCCATGAAGCATAGTTGCTTCCATTAAGCTGCTCAATATTGCCTAAGACACTGGCAATTTGAGACGCTGCATAAGAGAGAATCAACATCATTAAATAACCATCTCCTTTTATTGATCAAATCCAAATCAACTTTGGCCATAAATGAATAAGAACAATAAATTTTTGTGAATAAGTATTTATTAATCAGCTTTGGCCAGAATAATAAATACAAACCACACTTTATTGAATTTCATGAACTTTTTTTTATTAATTCAATCAAATCAGCTTTGGCCAGAATTGATTTGAATTAATAAAATTTTGTGATCAAATAAGCGTCAATCAGTTTTGGCTAGAATGACAATTATTTGTTACACTTAATCAGAGTAATTATTTGCAGCAGAAATAATTTATAACACATAAAATGATAACTTCGAATGATAAACATAATGTAATCATCAAAAATTAAATAAACATAAGAAAATTTCATTATATAATAAGTCTAATTATTATTTGTATCATTATTTGCTAAAACACAATAAAACATCTTTATAAATTAAACATGAAATAACATTCATAATCATAATGTTTAAAGATAAAACAATATTTATAGCCTAAATTTCAGCATTATTTTTGGCACATAAGCTTTTTCAGCCCATTACTGTGCAGCCCAAAGCTTTTAAGCCCAACACTATGCAGCCCATTATTCATTTCGTAATTTTTCCATAATAAAAACGGCCCAAACATCAAATTTCGGCCCAGGCCATTTTCGGCCCGGCCCGTTTAAGCGCCGCCTTACCCTTCCCGGGCTCCAGGCCAAAAAACCTGGGCCTGGGCCGGGAAACCGCCGCACCCCCGCTGGCCTCCGCCGGCCCGCTGCGGCGCCAGCGCGTGCCAGCCGTCGGATCAACCCGCGCCTCTCCCCTGGCCGTATAAAACGGCGGTCGGCCGCCCCCCAAACCCTAACTTCATTTTCTCCCTCCCCTTCTCTCTTTTCTCCACCCGGCAAACCGAGCGAGCGGAGGGTGGAGCGAGCGACGGCGGCGAGCGGCGCGGAGCGCCTCGCCGGCGCGGAGGAAGGAGGCGGCACCGCCGAGCTCCGCTCCCCGGAGTGGCGTGCCGCGAACGCGGGCGCGCAGCTTCGTCGAGTGTTGCTCGACGGTGCCCTAAGGGCACCTCGCCGGCCGCGCGTAGATCTGCAGCGGCGGCGACGGCGGTCTTCAGATCTGGCGGTCGCCGGCGTGAGGGGTGGCCCCGGCCGGCACAGTGTGCTCGCGAGGCCGCTCGGGACCAAGTCCCGAGCGAGCGCTCGCCATCAGGGTTGCCATGGCGACGACAGCGGCCACCACGGCGCTCAGGTAAGCCCATGGCCTCTTCTTTGGATCTTAGGGTTAGGGTTTGGGCAGGATTTGGGGATTTTTCTAGGGTTAGGGTTTCGGCAGTGGTATTTGGGGGTTCTTTAGTGGATTTAGGGTTTCGGGCTGCACGATTTGGGCGCAAAACTTCATGACAGAGGCATAAGCTTATAAAAGATGAACAAAATCACTTAGGTTAAGCATGATTTATGTGCTCAGAGTATTATATAGGGTTCCAATTCGATGCTAACCAAGCTCTTGATGCCATTGTTAGAAGTTCAAGGATCTTAAGCTCAAAATGGAACCACATAGATAACATACCTTGGTCATTAGGGCCTCCCATCTTCTTCTTTCTTAGATCTTGTCTCTTGTTTTTGCCTCTGTGTGAGCATATGTGTGTGTTTGTGTATGTCGGTGGTGATCCCCGGTGATGGTAGCACGCATGGATCAGGTGTTTTTGAACGGGGTTTCCCCCTTCTATTTATATGCCGCTCACCGGGGGGACCGACATCCCATGGTCGGTTCCCGTCCCCGATCAGGACGGGACGGTAACGTTCGTTCCCGTTCCATAATTTTCTTTCATTAGTTTATCTTATCGTTTACTGTATATCATTTAATAAATCACTATTTAAGCTTTACAGATCACAAGTTTTCTAACACTAACCTCAAACCCGGCGGCGCGCCGCCGCCCGTATGCATGCGACGAATATGGCATCACGGAGAACCTATTTCGCCTTCCGATTCTGCTGTGTGTTCATTTCTGATTTCTGAAGTTTTTTTTATGGTCATTCATTTTGGAAGAGCGAACGGCCTGCCGCCCATGACATCAAGGCATGCCATTCTTACTTTGCGTGCATTGGCATGCTGATGAATCCTTCTAGACGCAGCAACAGATCAAGATTATGCACACGGCAAAGTGTGCGGCACATGACATATGACCCGTTTCCGATAGTGCGCTGCGGCTCCTGCGTGGGTACGCGGCGGCGCAGGCCTGAGGCGCCGCGCGCGCTTGCTGCTCGCGGGGCAGCCGGGATCGGGTGTGACGCCGCACTCGCGGGGAAGCCTTCTACTCTTCTGCTGACGTCAATGCACCGACGCAATACTCCGATGCACCGTCGGTTGAACCGGTGCTCAAAAAACTTCTCCTGGACACTTGACATCGTCTCTGATACACAGTACGCTCAATGCACCGATGCACTTTCTTGGACCGTCGGTTCAACCGGTGCCTATAGGCTGATTTGGCTTCGATTTCCTTCTGCACCAAACATCATAGCGTCGGTTCTTCTGACAAGCGTCGGATGCACAGATGCTTAGGCATCGGGCCTAGCTACGCCTATCTTCTCTTGTCTTTGTCATCACTTGAATCTAAAAGTCTGAGAATGATCATCTTAACAATCGTATTAGTCCAAGTGTTATGTTATCATTTGATCACCAAAATCACTCGAAATGACATAAATAGTTCGTTTCACACCGCCTCGCCGACAACCGGGCGTCGAGTTCCTGCCTCTGCGCCACCCCTCGGCCGTCGCCATGCGCAGGTCTCCCGCGCGCGAATACTTGGTTCCACATGTGGCCGCACGGGATTTGCGTTCAACATCGATTCGAGAAGATGACTCCTACAACACTACCTCCACCGGCAATTTGGCCTCGGACCACGGGCCCTTGCCGCCGCCTCAAGAGGCGACGGCACGGCCGTCTCCAAGTGAAATGAGGGGGATTTATGCAAAAACGACAACACACAGACGGCGGAAGAGACCATGTTGTACATGCCCTAAGAAGCATTGGCGCGCATGAATTGCTCGAGCGCTAGACTGGTCTCAATGCAGTTTGCAGCGCCAAGCAGTCTGGCCGGTTTGGTAGCCGTGGCCCGTGGTCCCTCACCCTCACTCCATCTCCACATGGGCGACTGGGAGAGTTCTCTCGAGCTCGCGGCCCGACAAGGCTTCGTGCTTGCCGATTCCGTCCATCTCGTAAGCGCTTGCCGCCTTCTCATCCTCGCAATCGAAACCAGTTTTCCTTCATTCCTTGGTGGTGGCAGCGTGATCCAATCCAAGAAGCGTAGCTGGTTGGATGCATCTCTGCATCGACGTCTCGTCTCGATCGCTCCAGCAGATACCAGAACACCGATCGACGATCGATAAAGCTCTCTCAGTACAGTTCCGAGCCAGCTAGCTGAACAGCAAGGCGATCGGATCCAACTCTGGCTCGATTGTTCGTCAGCACAGGAAGTCTGTGCTCTGCCGGATACTTCTGTCTTTGCGTGCATTTGCATGCTGCAACCTTGTAATTGGAATCCTTCTAGACGCAGCAACAGATCGATAGCATTCATTAGTTGATACTACTCCGTCGGAATAAAAGGACAGATCTTTATGGGTTCTTTATTTGGAAGCTTGGCGTAAAATTTGACCAAATATTTGAGGCTGTGGGGTAGAGTATGTTCTTCATCCCTTGCCTTAAACAGAGAGATCTCAGCCTAATCCAGCTGCCTATGTAACGCCAAGGCGAAGACGACGACCTATCGATTTATCAGGTCAGCTACCCACACACACTATATTCAAGCACGCAAGCACCAAGCACGCAGGTAGCAGCAATCCGTGCCAGAATGAGGACCTCGCTTCTCGCCGTCGCCATCGCCCTCGCCGCCTGCGAGCTCGGCTGCTGCGGCGTCGCGGCCGCCGACGCCGTCGCCGACTCGTGCAACGCGATCCGCGACTTCGTGGACGTGTCCTTCTGCGAGGCGCGGCTGGGGTCCGTCCCGGGTGCCGCCGCCGCGGACCGGCACGGCCACCTCCTCATGGCCGCGGACCTGGCCGCGGCGAGCGGCGCCTCGGCCGGGGACGCCGCGGCGGCGGCGGCGCGCGGCGCGGGCGACCCGGCCGCGCGGGACGCCCTGCGGGCGTGCGCGTTCCTGTACGGCGCGGCGTCGGTGCCGGCGCTGCGGCTCCTGCTCGGGTACGCGGCGGCGCGGGCCTGGGGCGCCGCGCGCGCTCTGCTGCTGCTCACGGGGAAGGCCGGGATCGGGTGCGACGCCGCGCTCGCGGGCCCCGCGGGCGGGATGGCCTCGGCCAACCGCGAGTTCGACCAGCTCTCCGCCATGGCCACCGCGCTCCTCAACGTCGTCGACTAGGTCGCCGGCCGGCGGCGCCCTACCGTTGCATGCATGCACGCGCACGTACCCTGCTCAAGTGGCATTGTTCCTTGCGACATGGCCACATGTGTTGGATCTTCAGTAATTGATCAATAATGTGACCGATTATTAGTTTAACTACTGATTTACTGTGTTCTTGATGCATGCACCGTGCAGTAGATTGCGCGCACGACATGAACGGTAAGATTGAAACAATGGCGACCTGTGCTGTGCTGCTGGTCAGTAGAGCTTGGACACGTAGGCATCGCGCGCGCCGCGGCACGGCGACGGCGACGACGGGTCGTAGCAGAGCGCGGACATGCAGAAGTCCGGCGTGATGTAGTGCCCGTCCAACGATTTGCCGACGTCCTCCAGCGCCGTGTCCGCCACTAGAGGTGCAAACGAGTGCCTCTTAGGGTATCTATTGCCCCTCTTTAGTTTAAAAAATTATACTAATTTCTCAAATCGAACTTCCACTCTGAAAAATTAGTATAAACTTTTGAACTAAAGAGGGGCGGTGGATATCCTTAGGTGCACCTCTTTGCACCCCTACCCGCCACGGCGGCGCCGGAGCCGACGCAGATGACAGCCACGAAGAAGAAAGAGAGCATCAGAGTTGAGGCAGCTCTGTACTAGTCTTTTGTCTGAGGGATGCTATCTATATCTATATTGTACATACTACATCTTTTTGTTTTCGAAATCCATATCTGCATGTATCGGCCAAGAAGATTTACTTATTAATACTTTGCTTGATTTTGGTTCTGGTCTAAGATCACAAGGTCGCAATGCAATGTGTTTTTTCTTGGACAAGCGTGGTATCTGATAAGATCCATCTTTCTTCTTCTCCGTATATAACATTGGATTCAGAACAATTAATGGTCAAACATTTGTTGAAAAGGTGTATGGTTGGGGGAGGTTCTTCCAAAGATTTAGTTTCCACGCCTGTTCAAGATTTGTTGCGATCTTATCAATAATTTTGATGGATCACGGGATGCAATATTCAGAAGGACAGTTGATATCAGAACAACTGGCTCTGCTCAAGATTTGCTCACAAGAATCTTTTTCGCCTTTCTTCACTTGCATGCATTTGCTGAATGCCTGAATTGCCGAAGCATTGTAACTGGACCTTTTAATAGATATAGTATATAATATAAGTTTTTATTGATTGTTTCATACCAAAGAGGATCTTGATGCACAAAAAATAATTTAGCAAATATTTAAGGCCGCGATAAAGATTTTCTTCCCCTGCCTAAAAAGGAGACCAAGTGAAGGAAGACTAGCACACAAAGTAGCATAGGAACCAACCCCACAATGAGGACCTCACTTCTCGCCGCGCCTCTCGTCCTCGCTGTCACCCTCGCCGCCGCGGCGCTGTGCTGCGCCGCCACCATCGCCGACTCGTGCAACGCAATTCGCGACTTCGCAGACGTAGCCTTCTGCGTGTCCCGGCTGCGGTCCGTCCCGGGGGCCGCCTCCGCGGACCGGCACGGCCACCTCCTCATGGCCGCGGACCTGGCCGCGGCGAGTGGCGCCTCAGCCGGGGCCGCCGCGGCGAAGCTGGCGCGCGGCGAGCGCGACCCCGCCGTGCGGGACGCGCTGCAGGCGTGCGCGTTCCTGTACGGCGCGGCGTCGGTGCCGGCGCTGCGGATCATGCGCGGGTACGCAGCGGCACGGAGCTGGGACGCCGCGCACTAGCTGTTCATGCTCGTGCGGCAGGCCGGGGGCGACTGCGACGCCGCGCTCGGCGGCGCTGCGGGCAGGACGATGGCCGCGGCGAACCGCGAGTTCGACCAGCTCGCCATCGTGACCACCGCGCTGCTCAACACCTTCAGCTTGTAGGCTGGCCGCCGGCAGATGGCCGGCGCCACCGCGCCATGATGCTTAAGCTGGGCATGCTTAATCCTGGAGATTCTGTAATAGATCAATCAATAATAAACGTAACCATCTACTGATTCAATCTTTTAAGTTGTTGCATCACACACACGCACTCGTCTGTTTGTGTTTTCTGAATCACGAGCAATTGAGCGTCATGATTCATGAACAATGCATCGTTTGGGCTTGCCGTTCAGTCCTGCGTTGCTTTGCTTCTTAGAAAGAAGACAAGAAGAAAAAAAGCTTCAGCCAAGGACCGACGACGACACGGTAAATCATGCGACCAATCATAGATTTCTTATCGCCTTTGGGAAACGTTTGGAGCAAAGCAAGGAACGGATGACCGCCCCTCCGGAAAATGGCGAGAACGAAGAGACGTTTGTCAGCAGTAAGAGACAGCCAAGAGTGATCGCAGGATGGATTTCCAGAGCGCACAGTGCTGATAACCTATGTAAATACTGTGTTTGACTAGTTAGTTTCTGACGTAGCTTATTCGGTTATTTCTCTGCTTGCAAGGCTTGTGTTGTGTTCTACATTGGGCAAGTGTATGGAATCACCTTGATACACGTGTACAACACCGTTTCAACCTGAGATCAACCAGTGAGCACAGTCACATATTCACTCTGTTCGCTTGGCTTGTCAGCCAGCCAACCAGCAATAATTTTCTCTCATATCAAATCAGCACAAGTCACTAGTCACAGCCAAACAAATCTTTGCGCGGGGGGGGGGGATCTATTTCCTATTCCTAGAAAAGAAATTCGGTTCCTTTGCTGCTCTCCTTATCATCTACTTTTGACAAGGTCCGACTTCTCATTATCATCTGGTTTTATTTTGTGCCAAAGGTTCTCTCTCTTCTTTCTTTAGGCGGTGATGAAAATTTTTCCTCCCCAATTTACTTTTCTTTCGCGTCTGACCAACGTGCGCTCATCAGTGGACCTTTTTTTTTGAGATAGGCTCATCAGTGGACCTGAATGGCCCATCGCCGCAAGCTCTCCTCCATGGGCCACGAGCCCACGATGCGGCCAATGGCGGCCCAAGTCCGTGACGTCATCTACTCACTCCCGCACACACACCTTTCCCGCCACAAATCCGATTTCCTTCCAGCTTCCGCAGTACATTTCCTTCCATTTCGTTCCCCTCCCTCCGGCCTCCGCTTCAAAACCCAGGAGCCTAGACCCTTCTCGATCCTTCCGGAAAATCTTGGACCCCAAGGACTGGGCGCCCACCGCCATGTCCCTCGGCCCCTCCGACGCCGCCATCCAGGCCGCCCGTAACGGCAACCTCCGCCGCTTCAAGGGTATGCTCCTCCTCCGCCGCCGCCGCCGTGAAGCGCGATGTTTCGCTTGGATCCCCTCCCCTCCCGCTGGTTCTACCCGCCCCGCGCGTAATTTGATCCCCGCGATCTCTGTTGGCTGACTAGAAATGGCGAGCAGCTTGGACTTGCGGGGAGTGAGGGGCTCCAAGGGCCGGACCTTGCTCCACTTCGCGACGGCCGAGGGGCGCCTCAAGGTCTGCAAGTTCCTGGTGGAGGGATCGAGGCTCCGCTTCGACTCCACCTCCGCGGAAGGTGAATTATGCCGCCGCCGCCGCCGCTATGAAAGCGATCGGGTGCTCTAGCCTAAAAGGGGGAGGGGGTGAATTAGGCACTATTAAAATCTTAACCTATGGCTCCAACTAGTTTGCACAAAACTTAAACTAATTCAAGCTATCTAGATGTGCAACCACGGTTCACCTTAGTGTAAAACCATCATCCCAAAAGAATTTAGCAACCTATTGCCAATCCTTTCAAGATACTATTCTATGAAAGTAAAGACACACAAGTTGCAATATGAAATGCGGAAGCTAAAAGAGAGGGATGAGAGAAAGCGAACTCTCGACACGAGGATATATCCCGTGGTTCGGTTTGCCACAAAGGCGCCCCTACGTCCACGTTGTTGAAGCACTCACGAAGAGTATCGCTTCCCGGCAATCAAGTCTCTTCCGTGAATACAATCACAGTCACATTGATCCCGATCTTCACTAAGGGAGATTGCCCACGAAGGAGGGGTCTCCGTCCCCCGTACACTGTCGTCGACGCCGCTCCACACCAAGCCGGAGAGTCGTTGACTTGCCGGCTGTAAGGATCGATGGACCAAGAGAGGGGTGAATTGGGCCTTTTTCAATTTCTAAAACAATGTAAAGCAACCTTAACCTATGCAATGCTAGTAGGGCACCAATTCACCAACCGGATAACTAAGCTACCTACACAAGCTAAGAGAGATAAAAACAAAGTAAAGCCTAGCAAGGTAGAGCTAAGTTATGATCTCTAAGTCAAGCACATGAATAAATTGCATGAAAGAAAATGCTTGAATAAAGAGAGTGAACAAGAGACGACCGGATTTTTTCCCGTGGTATCGATGTGTTGGCACACACCCCTAATCCACGTTGTGACACTCACAAAGAGTCTTGTCACCTCCCATGTCACCGAGACTTGGGCGCTCACTAAGAGTCTCCGTTCACCATCCCGGCGTGGTGGAGCTCAAGCCACGTACAATCTTCTTCTCCGGGCTCCCACAATCCTTGGCAAGCTCCGCGAGAAACACCTCGATCACCAAGATCGCCTAGGTGATGCCAATCACCAAGAGTAACAAGCTAAGGCCTTCACTTGAGCAAGAACCGATCACCAAGAACGGATGCACACTAGCTTCTCTCTACTCAAGTCCTTGATCTTGCTTCTTGATTGATTGAATGCACAAGTATGTGAATGATGAAGCTCAATGTGGCTCTTGACTATAGTATGAGTGTATGGATGTTGCCTGGTGTCAAGAGTGGGCGAAATGACCCATTGGAGGGGTATATATAGGCAGCTCACACAAATAGAGCCGTTGGAGAAAAGCTGCCAGAAAACTGCGTAGCGCCGGTTAATCCGACGTCCCTCCAATAGTCATCGTCGGTTTAACCGGTGAATGTAAACTGCCACTTCTGAAAACTAGCCGTTACCACTTGGGCAGATTAACCGACGTATCATCGGTTTAACCGGTGAGTGTAGTTGTCCACTGATCAACTGAAAAACCAAGTCTCTGGACAACTGCACCGACGTTAACTCAAACCTATCGTTGGTTTAACCGGTGAGTACAACTTTTGAATTCCTCTGAAAAACCATCTCACTGGTCAATTGCACCGACGTCTTGATTTAAACAGCGTCGGTTTAACCGGTGTATAGAACTTGAAATACCCTGGAAAAACCAACTCTGGACTAATGCACCGACGTTAATTTCAAACACGTCGGTTTAACCGGTGTATTGAATTTGTCCAGACTCTGCTGACTTCGTTTAACCGACGTATAGAAAATTGAGAGCGTCGGTTAAACCGGTGTATAGACTTTTTCTGATTTTGTCTTTTCTGATCTGAGTCTTGAATGAAATCCAAATATTCTTGAGATATAGTTTGAGAACCACTTATTTGAACTTCTAAAAACCTGAGTGACCATAGTGTGCATCCATTTTCAAATGACCATGTCCACGCTCAAGTTACTTAGTCTTAACCCCTCTTAATAGTGCGATCACTACAAAACTATAAAACCTATACTAACCTAAGCGTCCTTCTCAACCTTGTGACACTTAGGACTAGAAAGATCCTTAGCCTTGACATATATAAGTTGAAAACCGAGATCGCCTTTTTGAATAACCGAAATTTAGGGGCCTCTTTTGACATATGACGAAATGAGCGATAATGATGTATTAAGCTGCACAAACTCATTAGTCACAATAATGGTTGTCATTAATCCCCGAAACATACCTTGAGGGCCTAGATGCTTACAATCTCCCCCTTTTTGGTGATTGATGACAACACAAACATAAATAACGAGAGAGCGAGAAAGATAAAACAGGATAAACACAAGCAAAACTCGAAAGCAGGACCAAAGAGCTCAACGGCTCAAACGAAATCCATAGATATGTCTCAAAGAACGGCATACTCAAGCGACAAATGTACATATCCATGAATTAACACCAAATGTGATACAAAGAATCAAAGTCCTGATAACTACGAGCTCTCTCTAGCTCTACCCTCCCCCTAACTCTGAGGCTCCCAATAACTACGAGCTCTCTCTAGCTCTACCCTCCCCCTAACTCTGAGGCTCCCCCTAACACCTCTCCCCCTTTGGCATCAAAGCACTAAAAGGCGAGCTACGGGTCGTGCTGTCGTGGTACGGCGAGGAAGCGGTCCGGGTCGTCGTCGTCGTCGTCGTCGGACGGAGAACCCTCACCCTCGGTGACAGACGGAAGCTGCTGGTCTGGGTCGGAGCTCACTGGGGGAGTGACTGTCGTGGAGGCTCTCGTGCTGGCACTGCCTGGTAGAGGATCCGTAGAAGTCGTAACCGGGTCAGCAGAAGAAGTATCAATATCTGAAGAAGTGACTGCTGAGGCTGCCGGCTGCGTCGACTGTGGAAGCACGGACTCCTCTACTGCTCCTCCCTCTGAAGGTGCTGCCTGAAGTGAGGAAGGGAGGGCGACCGACTAAACCGCTGACGGTGAGTCCTGAAAGAGTGTGGTCGCTGGCAGTGGTGAAAAGAGCGGACGACCGGCAGACCCAAAGAGTGCGGACATCGAGAACGTGGTCTCCGGTGTCGCTGTGGTAGCTGGAGCTGCAGTAGGGGCTGGAGGAGGAGGAGCTGGTGTGACTGTAAGCTGAGGTGCTCCTACACCCTGAAGTCCGGGCTGCTGCTGCTGTGGGGCGAGTCCGGTGTGAGAGTAAAGCTGGGAGATCATCCCGAACATCGCCATCATGCCCTGCTGCATCTGCTGGAACTGAGCGTCTGTCCTCTGTGAAACTCTGTCAATGAGTCCGACAAAACGCTCCTCTGTTGCTGCACGCTCTCGGGCTGCCTCTCTCTGAATAGCTGCAATCTGGGCCTCATGAGCTCTCTTGGCCTCCTCCTGAGCAAGTCTGTCCTCCCTCTGCTGAGTCACGAGCTGCTGTAGTAGTGCAGTGAGCTCGGACGGCTGAGTCACCTGGGACTCAGAGACTGTAGCAGCTGCTGAAGTCGGAGGAGCTGGCTCTCCGGAACCTCCTGCCTCGTGGTCGTGACTGGTTGGGGCAGCTGAAGGAAAGTACTCTATGTCGTCGGAGGAGTCTGACTCAAGCTCAGACCAGTGAATCTCATCATCTCCCCCGGGAAGCTGTGCCTCTGCTGCCAGGAGTGCCTCATCCTCCTCTGCCACTCGTGCCTGAACCTCCGGTGACAGTCGAGCCATCGCTGCTCTATCTGCGTGTCTGCCCCTCCTCCTGTCCTGTGGAGCTGTGGGTCGGTAGACAGGGAACCTAGGAGCCTCGTCGTGACGGTAAGGGGCACTGATGGGTGACTCTGCTGGCACTATCATAGAGCATATGTAACTGATCCAGTGCGTATAAGGAAACTGTCGCACCACACCCATCCCATCAGTGATTACATCCTCGATCTCAGCCAGAATAAAGTCAACTATATCAAATGGCTCGTGAGTGAGGATGTGTAGGAGCAAGAGCTGCTGCAAACCTGTGAACCCCTCTGGGTAGCCACTCCTCGGTAACAGAGTCCTCCGGAGTGCCATGTGAACAGCGTAAGCCTCTGGAGTCAGCAAGCTCGGCACTCTGGCGTAAGAGGCTGGGAACGGCTGGTGGAAGCACTGAGTGATCGCCTCGTGGGAAGGAGCAATCCCGCCAACCATCGCCCTGCGGGGTGGATCTGAGTCCCCGTAAACCCTCTCGTGCAGCGAGACGTCGACCAGGTCAACTCCAAGTATACCAGCAATGGTCGCCCTCGACAAACCAAAGTCCTGTCCTCCAAACATGAAGTGCACGGCTCTGCGCTCGGGAGCTATCCAAGCTGTGGCGTAGAACACTCTGACCCAGTCCTCGATATAACGGTTCTGCTCCATCTCTAGCAGCCTGGGCAGTCCTCTGAAGTGAGCGAAGTGTGCTCTCACATCTGCTCCCCCTGCGGCTGTCCTCAGTGAGACCCAGTCAAGAACCCTGTGCTGGAAGATCCGGTGGCCCCTCCGCTGGAAAGTCTCGTAGAAGCTGGCCTGTAGCAGAGTTCAGAACCTCCTGTCGACTCTGCTGTCTCGGGTCACTGGGAACCAGACCTCCTCCTCAACACTCCACCTGAGCCTCTTGACCTTGGCCGCATTGGCTCGGGTCAAGTTCTTGAGCATCACACCTGGCTCCAGATGCACAACAGTGTCCATACGAAACACTGCGCGCTCGGCCTCTAGGGCCTTGGCTCTGCGAGCTGCTGCTGCTGACCTGCGGGGCTCCTGTGGCTGGTGTCCTCCCCGAGTCCTCGGTCCAGTGCGACGCTCTGTCGCTGCCGGGGAACCTCCCTCAGACGACTGCTGTGGAGAACTCTGCCCCTCTGACTGTGCTGCCTCTGAGTCAGAACCATCTGAATCTGTCGCTGCTGCTGCTGCTATCGCGGCTCTGGTGGCCCTGGCACCTCTCACTCTGCCCATACCCCTGCCTCTGCCTCTGTCTCTGCCTCTGCCTCTGCCTCTGGGGTCCTCCCTGATCTGGAACGGACGAGCACGGCCTGATGCCTGCTCCTCGGCGGCCTTGGCCACCATCTCGGCCCTCTCGGCCTCCTTCTCTGCACGAGTCCGCTTGCGAGCGGGCTTCTCAACCACGACCTCCTTCCCCTTCCTCTTTTCGCGACCCATCTTGACTGACGGTGTGCGAAACACGAACGCGGCGCGAAAGTAGTAGCTCAGGCAAAACGTCGAGCACCTGGCGAGCACTTGGTGAGAAGGTGCTGTGATTGCGGCGTGGGGCTGCGGCGTTGAAGGCGTGGGGGCGTGGAGCACAGCGGCGCTTGGCAAGGTTGAGCAGGCGGCGCTTGGAGCACGGAGGTGCGCGCGGGCGGCGTGTTGGCGGCGCGGGAGCGGGTGAGGAGCGGTGCAGGGTGAGCGTGAGGGCGCACGGCGGTGGCTTGAAACGGCGGCGGCGCGGCAGCTGTGGTGTGGAACGGCGGTGGCGGCGTGCAGGCGAGCGCGAGAGTGGCGGCGGCTGCGTAGGCAAGCGGCGGCGCGAGATCGAGGGCAAGCGGCGGCGGCTTGAGTCGGGCGAAAACAGAGAGGAAGAAGGCTGGTGTCCGCGGGCAAAACACATATATGACAGGTGGGACCCGCGATTTTCTTTGACACCGGTTGATCCGACGCGTAGGGTTTGAACGCCGGTTGATTGCGTCGGTGTAGTTCACCCGAGACTCTGCAGATCTGAAACTGAACACCGGTTGAACCGATGATATGCAATTTGTACTCGTCGGTTGATTGATCAAAACACCGGTTGATTGCTAGGTCTGATCTGCATTTATGATCACCGGTTGATCCGATGCTCTGACTTTTGAATACGTCGGTTAAACACCTGAAACTACCTGAGCTGAGACCCAACTTTAGTAACGCCGGTTAAACCGATGGGTATAGATCCTTTGAACGTCGGTTTAACCGGTGAAGCCAAAAACCCCACACTCAGCTCACTCTTCTATGCTAAGTCCAATAAACTTATAAAACTCAAATAAACTCAAGCTAATGGACTTGCATAGGCGACTTTACCCCTCAAAATAAATAGGATAGCACACTTGCTTAAATAATTTTCTTTTCAAACAAAAAGGAAAAGCCGCAAGAAAGACAAAGCGCCAAATAAAATGTATGAGCCTTGTCATAGGAATATTGAAGATAGAGAGCTTCAAACTCATTATGACATGACTCACTAGGCAAGAACGCACCTAACACTTTGCTCTTTTCACTTTTCATGAATTAAGATCTTGTATATGAAACAAGTCTCATTTTCATCAAGTGATCTCCTTTGTGACCCTTACGCATGCAATGATAATGCAAGCTACAACCACATGCGAAAGTAAAGTAAACATGAAGTGCACATCTATATGACAAGAAATGCATAACAAGAAATTAAGATCTACTTGTCAAGTTTGAACCCACGGGAAGCTTCTTCATGATGAGCCTTTCTACAAGCCTAGAGGAAAACAAGTGGACCACCACCTCTAGCTAAACCCTTGCTCATCACTATCTTACCATGGTTAGACAAGTGTCCTATATGTATGCCTTTTTCTATATGACATGGCAACTTACATGACGTTTGCCGCATCTAACACATTAAGCTCATTCCTTAGCCTAACAAAGGTACTCTCGTCTAATGGTTTTGTGAAAATATCCGCCAATTGCTCCTCGGATCTCACACCTTGAAGAGATATGTCTCCTTTGGCTTCGTGATCACGCAAGAAGTGATGGCGAATATCAATGTGCTTTGTGCGAGAGTGTTGAACCGGATTCTTGGCAATTTTTACGGCACTTTCATTGTCACAAAGGAGTGGGATCCTATCTAGTTTCACACCAAAGTCCAAAAGGGTTTGCTTCATATATAGGATTTGGGCACAACATGCACCGGCCGCTATATATTCCGCTTCCGCGGTGGACAAAGCCACGGAATTTTGCTTCTTACTTGACCAAGAAACTAGAGAACGCCCAAGCAAGTGGCAACCCCCGGAGGTACTCTTGCGATCCACACGGCTTCCGGCAAAATCCGAATCCGAGTATCCCAAGAGATCTAAACTAGCGCCTTTGGGGTACCACAAGCCTATGTTAGGGGTGTGCTTGAGATACCGAAGGATCCTATTCACAGCCGAAAGGTGTGACTCTTTTGGGCTAGCTTGAAAGCGGGCACACAAGCACACACTAAACATTATATCGGGCCTAGATGCGGTAAGGTAAAGCAAAGACCCTATCATAGAACGATAGAGGGATTGATCAACTGGTTTACCATCCACATCCAAGTCGAGATGCCCATTGGTTGCCATGGGTGTCTTGATTGGCTTGCACTCATCCATCTTGAACTTCTTCAAGATATCTTTAGTATACTTTTCTTGATGGATGAATGTCCCTTCCTTCATTTGTTTGACTTGAAAACCAAGGAAGAAGGTCAATTCGCCAATCATGGACATCTCGAATTCCCTAGACATCATGGTAGCAAACTCATGGCTTAGTAAATCATTAGTTGAGCCAAAGATAATATCGTCAACATAAATTTGACAAATGAAAAGATCCCCGTTGACATCTTTTGTGAACAAAGTGGTGTCCACCCTCCCGATCTTGAAGCCTTACATGATTAGGAAGTCACGAAGCCTCTCATACCAAGCCCTTGGAGCTTGTTTGAGCCCATAGAGTGCCTTGTGCAACCTATAAACATGATTAGGATTCCTCGGATCTTCAAACCCGGGAGGTTGCTCAACATAAACAAGTTCGTTAATAACGCCATTTAAGAATGCACTTTTCACATCCATTTGATACAATTTAATGTTATGATGTGAAGAGTAAGCAAGAAGGATACGGATAGCTTCAAGTCGTGCGACCGGAGCAAAAGTTTCACCAAAATCCAAACCTTCGACTTGAGAGAACCCTTTTGCCACAAGTCTTGCTTTGTTGCGTATCACCACCCCATGTTCATCTTGCTTGTTTCGAAAGACCCACTTGGTGCCGATGATGTTCTTGTCTTTCGGAGGAGCTTCGAGGACCCAAACTTCATTGCGGGTGAAGTTGTTCAACTCATCTTGCATGGCCATCACCCAATCCGAGTCCTCAAGCGCTTCCTCTATGCTAGTGGGTTCAATACAAGAAACAAACGAGTGATATTCGCAAAATGAAGCATGTTTAGAGCGAGTTCTTACTCCCTTTGATGGACTACCAATGATTTGACCAATTGGATGATCCTTGGAGATGCGACCATGCTTCACTAGCGGTACTTGCGTGGATGCTTGTTGGGGTGGATCATGGGTGACTTGTGCTTGTGGTGGAACACTTTGCTCTTCTTGTTCTTGAACTTGGGGTGTTGGTGTTTGCACATCTTCTTGAGGTTGTGTATCATCTTTTTCTTGATCTTCATCCACTTGGGGCGCCGTGGAGGTGCTTGGTGTAGATGAGGAAGGTCCTCCCCCTTGATCATTGCCTTCATGCACCTCTTCCGGCTTGATATCCCCAATGGACATATTCTTCAAAACTTCATCAATCTCCTCATCACCTATATTTTCATAGCCAACAACCTCCTCTTGGGAGCCATTAGATTCATCAAACTCCACATCACATGTTTCTTCAACTAACCTGGAGGTTTGATTGAATACTCTATATGCTTTGGAGTTTGATGCATAACCAAGAAAGAAACCTTCATCACATCTACTTTCAAACTTACCGAGCATTTTCTTCTTGTAGATGAAGCATTTGCAACCAAAGACTCGAAAGTATGATATATTGGGTTTCTTCCCGGTGATGAGCTCATATGGAGTTTTCTTGAGGAGTCGGTGAGGATATACTCGGTTGGATGCATGACACGCCGTGTTGATTGCTTCCGCCCAAAACTTCTCGGACGTGCCATAATCATCCAACATTGCTCTAGCTAGGGTGATGAGTGTCTTGTTCTTTCTTTCCACCACTCCATTTTGTTGAGGTGTGTAGGTGGCGGAAAACTCATGCTTGATGCCCTCTTCATCGCACCATTCTTCAATCTTCATATTTTTGAACTCGGTGCCGTTGTCACTCCGGATCTTCACAATTGGGGAGTTGTACTCCCTTTGAGCTCTTCTTGCAAATGTCTTGAAGAGTTCCGGAGTTTCACCCTTATCGCCTAGAAACATAACCCAAGTGTAACGTGAAAAATCATCAACAATTACTAGGCAATAGAGGTTACCACCAATGCTCTTGTATGTAGTTGGACCAAAGAGATCCATGTGAAGTAGCTCGAGCGGCTTGGAGGTAGATAACATCGTCTTGATGGGATGATGTGTTGCAACTTGCTTCCCGGCTTGACATGCTTTACATAGCTTGTTCTTGTCAAACGTGACATCCTTCAAGCCGGTGATCATCCCTCTCTTGTGGGCTTTCTTGAGGTTGCTCATGCCAATATGAGCAATTCTTCTATGCCAAAGCCACCCAAGAGAAGACTTGGTGAAGAGGAATGTCATGGTGCTTGTTTGCTTTGAAGAGAAGTCCACTAAATTGATGTTGCCATGGCTAAACCCCGTGAATACCATTGACTTGTCTTCTTCAAGAGTTACTACAACACCATTCTTGTCAAAGGTACACGTTAGTCCAAGATCACACAATTGAGCAATAGAAATAAGATTAAAACTAAGTGCTTCTACAAACAAGACATTAGAGATAGATAAATCTTTGGAGATAGCTATTCTACCCAAACCTAAAACTTTTCCCCTTGAGTTATCACCATAGGTGACATGTTTATGATCGCCGGGGTCTTCAAGAGAGGTGAACATGCTATCATTGCCGGTCATGTGTTGAGAGCAACCGCTATCAAGTACCCAATGTTTTCCACCGGCTTTGTAGTTCACCTACACACATGAGAATTCACTTTTGAGTTTTAGGAACCCAAACAAGCTTTGGGCCTTGCACATGTGTGACAAGAGCTTTTGGGACCCAAAGTTGCTTGGGGAGCTTCTTCTTTGACTCCTTAGTGAGTTTGCCAATGAATTTGGCCTTCACCTTGCCCTTCACTTTACTCAAGAGAAAATGGTTATTTTGAAACATTGAAGAGTAATTCTTGGGTAATTTAGGAAGAGGACATGATGGTAAAGTGCACTCCCTAGTGTGGTGCCCGGTGACTTGGCAATGTTGGCAATATGATCCAACTTCCTTGATGAAGCTAATCTTTATCTCCGGAGAAGGAGTAGTAGCTATGTTTGGCTCCGGAAATGAACCAAGACCTCTCTTGCCATAGTCACGGGCATTGTTGAAGAGAATCTCTTTGTGGATGTATTCTTCTCTTGAGAGTTTCTCCACACTACTCTTGAGGCTTGCAACTTGATCCATCAATTCCTTTTCCCTAGAAGGTGCAAGCTCGGGCAAAGCATTAGTAGCATTTGCATTAATGAGTAGGTCATCACATGAAGTAGAAGCATTGACCTTCTCAATAGTTTCATGAGCAAAGTTCTCAAGACTTGGGTCAATTGCTTCATAGGCAAATTCAAGTTCTTGATACTTGTGAGCCAACTCCCTATGCTCTTGTTTAAGCTTTTTGTGGCTCCCTTCAACTTGCTTAGCAAGTACAAGTGACTCATTGTGCTTTTTGAGCAAGTCATTGTACTTGCCAAGCAAATCGGAGTGGGCAAGCTCTAATTTGGCACGAGTGCTCTCAAGAACCTTGACTTTGCCCTTTTCCCTCTTGATAACGGATGTATACTCATTAATGAGGTTAGCAAACTCATTAGGGTCAAGCTCATCATCACTATCATCTTCACTCTCACATACCTTAGAGTTACCTTTGGCCATGAGGCACATTGGAGGTGGAGGTAGTGATGGTTCTTCATTTGTGAGGGCGATGGTGACGATGTCTTCTTCATCACTTGAATCTTCGCTTGATGAGACATCGGTCACCCATTCTTGTTTTTCCACCAAGAAGCTTCTCTTGGTGTGCCCTTTCTTCTTTGGGAAGAGCTTGGTCTTCTTGTCATGGCTCTTCTTCTTCCCAAGCTTCTTGTTCTTGTTCTTCTTCTCATCTTCTTCATCATCGCTTGAATCATGGCGATGTTTGCCTTTGTTGTCCTTCTTTCTTTTGTCCGGCTTGGGGCAATCGGGAGAGATGTGTCCTTTTTCCCCACAATTGTAGCATGTTTTGTACTTGACATCTTCCCTATACCGGAACATCCTTCTTTTGGGGTCAAAGTTGTAACCCTTCTTGTTTATCTTGTCGCTCAAGCGTGTGAACTTTCTCATCATGAGAGCAAGTTCCCCATCTTCTTCATTATCGGATGAGCTTTCATGATGATCTTCTTCTTCATTGCTTGAGCTAGATTCTTGCTTGACCATCTTGAGCTTGCGGTGCTTGTTGGCCTTGGTTTTGAGAGCAATTGATTTGCTTGTTGTTGGCTCTTCGGTCATACCAAGGATACTCATTTCATGAGCGCGAATTTCGCCCACAAGCTCTCCCACTTCCATTGTATCAAGATTCTCCTTTTGAAGCATAGCATTGATAATGTTGTACTTGGGATTAGGAAGAAGCATGAGAATCTTGCGGTTGATGGAGCCACTGTCAATTTTGGAAACTTCAAGAGCATTAATGTCCTTGACAATGACATTCAAGCGAGACTACATATCATTGCAATTTTCATGAGCTAGCATTTTAAAAGAATCATACTTAGCTCTAAACAAGTGATATTTTTGCTCACGAACTTTAGTGGAGCCTTCATGAATCTCAATGAGCTCCTTCCAAATATCACTTGCTAAGTCCATGCCATTAACTCTAGCAAAGACTTCCTCACTAATGGCTTCGAAAATTGCATTTCTAGCCTTGGCATTCCATTTTAATTGTTCGGTGGTGGGAGTTCCGGTGAACCCGGTCTTAGTGGCCAACCACACTTCGGGGGCAATCGCATCAAGGTAGGCGGCCATGCGAACTTTCCAATAAGCAAAGTTCTTGCCCTCGAAGTGAGGCAGCGAACCACCCATCTTGGCCATAGCTCTAGGCGGTGAAGCCTAATGATCCAAATGAGCAACGAGGCTCTGATACCAATTGTAAGGATCGATGGACCAAGAGGGGGGGTGAATTGGGCCTTTTTCAATTTCTAAAACAAAGTAAAGCAACCTTAACCTATGCAATGCTAGTATGGCACCAATTCACCAACCGGATAACTAAGCTACCTACACAAGCTAAGAGAGATAAAAACAAAGTAAAGCCTAGCAAGGTAGAGCTAAGTTATGATCTCTAAGTCAAGCACATGAATAAATTGCATGAAAGAAAATGCTTGAATAAAGAGAGTGAACAAGAGACGACCGGATTTTTTCCCGTGGTATCGATGTGTTGGCACACACCCCTAATCCACGTTGTGACACTCACAAAGAGTCTTGTCACCTCCCATGTCACCGAGACTTGGGCGCTCACTAAGAGTCTCCGTTCACCATCCCGGCGTGGTGGAGCTCAAGCCACGTACAATCTTCTTCTCCGGGCTCCCACAATCCTTGGCAAGCTCCGCGAGAAACACCTCGATCACCAAGATCGCCTAGGTGATGCCAATCACCAAGAGTAACAAGCTAAGGCCTTCACTTGAGTAAAAACCGATCACCAAGAACGGATGCACACTAGCTTCTCTCTACTCAAGTCCTTGATCTTGCTTCTTGATTGATTGAATGCACAAGTATGTGAATGATGAAGCTCAATGTGGCTCTTGACTATAGTTTGAGTGTATGGATGTTGCCTGGTGTCAAGAGTGGGCGAAATGACCCATTGGAGGGGTATATATAGGCAGCTCACACAAATAGAGCCGTTGGAGAAAAGCTGCCAGAAAACTGCGTAGCGCCGGTTAATCCGACGTCCCTCCAATAGTCATCGTCGGTTTAACCGGTGAATGTAAACTGCCACTTCTGAAAACTAGCCGTTACCACTTGGGCAGATTAACCGACGTATCATCGGTTTAACCGGTGAGTGTAGTTGTCCACTGATCAACTGAAAAACCAAGTCTCTGGACAACTGCACCGACGTTAACTCAAACCTATCGTCGGTTTAACCGGTGAGTACAACTTTTGAATTCCTCTGAAAAACCATCTCACTGGTCAATTGCACCGACGTCTTGATTTAAACAGCGTCGGTTTAACCGGTGTATAGAACTTGAAATACCCTGGAAAAACCAACTCTGGACTAATGCACCGACGTTAATTTCAAACACGTCGGTTTAACTAGTGTATTGAATTTGTCCAGACTATGCTGACTTCGTTTAACCGACGTATAGAAAATTGAGAGCGTCGGTTAAACCGATGTATAGACTTTTTCTGATTTTGTCTTTTCTGATCTGAGTCTTGAATGAAATCCAAATATTCTTGAGATATAGTTTGAGAACCACTTATTTGAACTTCTAAAAACCTGAGTGACCATAGTGTGCATCCATTTTCAAATGACCATGTCCACGCTCAAGTTACTTAGCCTTAACCCCTCTTAATAGTGCGATCACTACAAAACTATAAAACCTATACTAACCTAAGTGTCCTTCTCAACCTTGTGACACTTAGGACTAGAAAGATCCTTAGCCTTGACATATATAAGTTGAAAACCGAGATCGCCTTTTTGAATAACCGAAATTTAAGGGCCTCTTTTGACATATGACCAAATGAGCGATAATGATGTATTAAGCTGCACAAACTCATTAGTCACAATAATGGTTGTCATTAATCACCGAAACATACCTTGAGGGCCTAGATGTTTACACCGGCGAGCCACCAAAGCTCCAAGGAGGCCGGCGCACCGAGATACAACTTCGGTTCACTCTAGAACCACAGCACAAGGATCTAAACCTTGCTTGATCACTCACTCAAGAGCTAACCTAGCACTAACACTCACAAAGCTTGTGCTAAGGACTAAGGATTTGATCTTTATGCTCTTGGATGGCTTGGAGGTATTTTTGGATGTGTACGAGATGTCTTGGGACTCCAGCAAACTTCAAATGGCCGGGGGAGCTCATATATATAGGCCTCCAAGTCGAACTAGCCATTTATAGCCGTTAGCAGCTTTATGCGTATGCATCGGAACATCCAGTGCATAGTGCATCGGTTCTTCCGGTCACTCTGTGCTCTGAACTGGTCGTTGGCTTCTCTGACACGGCCGCAGCACCTTCAGGGACCATCGGTTGAACCGATGCTTAGGCGTCGGTCCTTCCGGTGACACTTGATCCGCAGATAGCCGTTGCTCCTTGCTGACATCATTATACCGACGCTTGCTCCGATGGGGCATCGGTTCATCTGGTGATGAAGGCTTAGTTGTTGTACGCTTGACAACGTCTCTGAAATATAGTACATTGAATGCACCGATGACTCTCTTGACACAGTCGGTTCATCCGGTGCTTCACTTCTTTCTTTACTTAATCTCCAGAGGCGCACAGACTTGTGCCAAAGCCAGAGCGTCGGATCTTCCGACAACCATCGGATACACCGATGCTATAGGCATCGGTTCTTCCGGTGCTACTGATTTCAGTAGAACTCGTCCAATTCAGCGTTTTTTTGAGTTCTTTCTTCGTGTTTTGCTTTACATGACCTTTTTACTTCATACCTGGATCTAGAAATGTTCAGTTAACAAAACCATTAGTCTCATTGATTGCGTTGTCATACGATCACCAAAATCACTCGAAATGGCATAAATGGTGCCATGTTCGTTACAATATCCCCTTTTTTAGTGATTGATGACAACACAATTAAAACAAGCATAAAAGTTGCAAGAATTGATAAATTTAACTGCTTACACTTGCTTGGATGCTTACCATCATCCAATGACGGTTTGGCCTCCCCCTAAAACCATGATTCCCCCTTTTGTTCCTCCCCCTATCTCGCTACTTCTCCCTTATGACTTGATTCACTTGGCATTTTCCCTCTTTGGAATATACTTTTCCTTCTTGGGAATATCTCTCCCCCTTTGTTGGGAACATGCCTTGCTTTGATCCATATTTCTCCCCCTTTGGAATCAAATCACCTAAAAGGTCTTGCACCTAAAAGGTCTTGCAAACCAATATAAATGAAGAGAAGATTAGTAGCCTAGGGAGTTAGTTTCGTGACTTATGATCTAATTGTATGATATCGATAAAGATACCAATTGAAAATTTACTATGGTGGATCACAAAATCACGAAACTAGCATGACATGAGCTAAGCTTTCCACAAGTGTGTACACAACATGATAATGTGAAAATCAAGTGCACAACTAGATGTTATAACTAGAAATCTTAGGCCATATCATGCACGGAGGTAGCTCTAAATAAGGAATGACAAAAATACCAATTGAATGAATTTAGAACCTTGCATACCTCCGGGGGTTTTTCTTTGTTTACCTTGCATGTACCAATTGAAAGTGACTTACAACCAATTGAAAGTCTTTAAACAAAGAGCACTTGGTACTCCAAGATTAAGCAAATGTATGAGCACGTAGCCTATGAACTTAGATATGAGCATTTAAGTTCAATAGAGCATGACTCAAATATGCATGAAAGCACAAAATATCTAATCACTCTTATAGAGTTGTTTGTTCACATTAATCGTGAATAACATTCTCTTAAAGTGTTAACTCCATCGTGAGACTACAAAAGATAAACTTGCAAACATGTTAGTCTCAAAATCACAAACCATAGGATGAACTCCTCCTAAATGTGTGCATTTAGTATTTGAATCACCAAGCAAATGTATGCACATTGATTTCAACACAATTGGGAAGTTTACCCTATAGCTTGTGTTCATGGTACACATATAAAATACATACCTCATTAAGTCCATGTACCATGAAGGGTAACTTTGTGTAGCTTTCTACACACTTATCAAACCATGTAGGTTGCTCATGGGTTAGAATCATGACACAAGCAACCCACCATATATAACACTAGGAGATGCAATGTATGCAAACAACCTAGCAAAAGCAATGGAGTTACATGATGCTTGAATTGAAATCTAGCTACCATTACCTTATGGGGGACTTGGGCAACGAATGTCCAAGTTGTGAGCTTAGCTTGTTTTGGCTTGAACCTTCACTTCAACTTGTAAGCTAAGCCTCCAAATCCCCCGTAGCCATTCTTGGGCTTCAAGTCTCCTTTGGAACCCACACCATTTTAGGCCCCTTCAAGTTAGTGATGATTTTCTTGGGCACCCAAATGGGGGCGGTTCCAACTCCTTTCCTTCTTTCCAACCTTGTGACCAACCACCTTGCCATTGGTCTTCTTTTTTATCACATAGGAGGTGCTATTGCTTTTGTTTCTCCGGTTGGGCTTGGTGTAGATGAGAGAACTCTTGATTGTGAGCTTCTTCTTGTTCTTCTCATCCGGAAGCTTCTTCCTTGGTTGAGGACACTTGTTGGACTTGTGGCCTTCTTTGTGGCACTTTGAACAAGTCACGGTGGACCCCTTCTCAAGCTTCTTCACCATGTCTTCACGGTTATCTTGAGAAGGTTGGACATTGCTCTCTATGCCTTCAATCTATACAAGTCCTTCATGAGCCTTTCCACTTCTTACTTGAGCTCATCATTTTCCTTGGCAATGAGATCATCACATGATTTTACAACAACATTCTCACAGCATTTCTCATTGCAAAGGTTAGAGCAAGATTCATCATATAAATTAATGCAAGAAGTTGAAGCATCTACCCTAGAGATAGGAATTGCACAAGGGATAGTTTGCTTCATTTCCAAAGAGTAATTTGTATCATTAATGCTCTCAAATTTTACTTTAAGCTCTTCATGCTCCTTGCCAAGCAATTTGAATTTGCACATCAAATCTTCAAAATTTGTAGCAAGAGAAGCATTTAGATCTTTGAGAGCACCAAGGTTTTTGATTTCATTCGATTGCTTCTTAATGACTTTTTGGTGCTCATGAACAAGGTCAAGAAGTTCATCAATTGAAGGAGAGTCGGAGTCATCATCACTTACATCGCTATCCATACCTTTGGCCATGAAGCAAGTGTTGGATGATGATCTCATGCGGGTGGTGAATTTCTTGTTTGATTCATCACTTGAACTTGCACTTGATTCTTCACCACCGCTTACCCATTCACCAAATATGGCATATGATTCATGTTTGGACTTCTTCTCCTTCTTTTGCTTGTTCTTCTTGAATTTCTTCTCAACCTTCATAAGTTGATGGTGAGACCCATCTTTGAGAAAGACCATATACTCCATTGAATTGATTTCCTTCAAGTATGTGTTCATCTTCTTTACTTGCTTGTAGAGGTTGGGGTGCATTGGCTCTTTTTCATCATTTAAGGAGCTTATTGCATCCTCTTCTTCCTCATCACTTGAGCTACCTTTGATGGCCATCTTTTTCAACTTCTTGAGTTGCTTGCATGCAAGTGCGCTATGTGTTGGTGAAGAAGATGACGCTTTTGTCTTGATGTCATTGCATATCTCATGGGTAATCACCTATTTGATGACTTGATTTGGTGTCATCGTATCGAGCTCTTTCTCATATAGAATTGTGGTCACCAAATCATAGTCCGGCCTTCGGAGTGAGTGAAGGATCTTGCAAATAAGTTCTAAATCTTCAATTTGCTTCACACCTAAGGAGTTTATCTCATTCACAAGAGTGTTCAAATATGAGTACATAGATTCGGTATTCTCATTATCAAGTTGCTTAAAGCTATTAAGCTTATCAATGAGAACATGATATCTTTCATTGGCAACATCCTCCGTGCCCTCATGGTTCTCAATGATAGTCTTCCATAGCTTTTTAGCATTTTCACATGAAAAAACACGATTGAACACATTGTCACTAAGAGAAGACAAGATTATGCATTTAGCGGTGACATCATATTGCTTCTCTTGTTGACTATTATTTTTTATGCCCTCAGTCACAACTCTCCAAACGTGTAGTCCCGTTGCTTGGAGATGGGCTTGCATTAACACCTTCCAACGTTGGAAGCCCGTGCCGTCGAACCGTGGAGTGGGTCTAAAATGATCCATCTTTTCCCCCTAAGAGCTAACTCACTAGGCGGTGAAGCCTACCGATCTAATGAGCCGGTAAACATAAATTTGCCAATGGAATTGACTTTCTTTGTGAGAGAAGTGAGTCCCGGCTCTGATACCAATTGAAAGCGATCGGGTGCTCTAGCCTAAGAGGGGGAAGGGGTGAATTAGTCACTATTAAAATCTTAACCTATAGCTCCAACTAGTTTGCACAAAACTTAAACTAATTCAAGCTATCTAGATGTGCAACTATGGTTCATCTTAGTGTAAAACCCTCATCCCAAAAAAGTATAGCAACCTATTGCCAATCCTATCAAGATACTATTCTATGAAAGTAAAAGCACACAAGTTGTAATATGAAATGCGGAAGCTAAAAGAGAGGGATGAGAGAAAGCGAACTCTCGACACAAGGATATATCCCGTGGTTCAGTTTGGCACAAAGGCGCCCCTACGTCCACGTTGTTGAAGCACTCACGAAGAGTATCGCTTCCCGGCAATCAAGTCTCTTCCGTGAATACAATCACGGTCAGCTTGATCCCGATCTTCACTAAGGGAGATTGCCCACGAAGGAGGGGTCTCCGTCCCCCGCACATTGTCATCGGCGCCGCTCCACACCAAGCCGGAGGGTCGTTGACTTGCCGGCGAGACACCAAAGCTCCAAGGAGGCCGGCGCACCGAGATACAACTTTGGTTCACTCTAGAACCACATCACAAGGATCTAAACCTTACTTGATCACTCACTCAAGAGCTAACCTAGCACTAACACCTGTTACTTCTCGCTCCATTGAAGTATTCTGTATTCTACTATGTTTTCTTTCTGCTTGAACGTATCAACAAACTACTTTGTACTAGAATAAATAATCTCGAGTAACTGACCTGACCACCTTTGTTACTTTGATTGAACCTGTCATCAGTATTACATGTGGAAGTCCTTCCTAAATTTACCTTGATTTATATTTCTTATTCTACAGGCTGGTGCTGATGTAAACTTTAAAAGTCCGGCTGCCCCACCTGTTTTGATGATGGCAGTTGATGATGGCTTAACTGACATTGTCAACTTCTTGCTGGAGGTCGGAGCTGACCCTAATATTCATGATTGGGTAATCATGTCTTGTCTTGTCTCTGCTTCCAGATTTTCAAATACCATGGCCCTTTGCATATCAGATGGCTGGGTGAACAATACAGTTGTAACAAAGCCTTTAAACTTTCAGCTATTTGAGCTCTCTTCCAGAACCTTTTGTGTTGTTAATCTGTATTTCGAGCAATTAGTCACAAATTTTTAACTTGGTAGGGTTCCCTGGCCACTAATTGCCTAAATTTCAGTCTCAAACTTGTCCAAGGGTATTCTTAATTTCCTTCGGTCAATGAACGGTAGCACTATGGGCAAGATGTCAAAAACAGAACAAGTCTATTGGGAGCGTAAATGTGTGTATAGAATACAGTCTTCTCTATAAAGGATAAACGTCAAGCACATTTTGCATGGTATGTCTGTTTTCATATGCAATTTATGGGTTTGCTACAGAGTACAGACTGCTGTGGTCTGGTCTGGTCTGATATTGCATAGTTTGCAGCTCTAGTGATAAATTGCCTGTCTGAATTTTTATAATTCATACAGATCAAATTTGCATCTCAAAATAGTGGTCTTACCAGGCTCTCATAAATTCTGTTATTCGTTTATAACAATGTATAAGACCGTTAGTGTCATTGCCTCACTAGTATGTTATTTTCTTAAAATTCTTTTTTGTTAAGAAAGAATAAGTAATGTTCATCTCCTTTTCACCTCTGTTGTTGGATCATAATATCTCTTCCATTTTTGTCTTTACAATGCAGGATGGGAAATTCCCAATCATGTTAGCAGCAGCTCATGAACATCGTGAGCTTGTTGAAATTCTATTTCCTCGGACAAAACCAATTGCATCTATGATCGACTGGAGTGTTGATGGGATTATTAGAGCCATGAAATATCCGCACTTGGAGCCTCGGGTATGTTAGTGGCCTTATGGGCACACTTTTCTCAGCCGAGCTTGCAGAATGTCCTTACATTTATCTAACTGTTGGAACCTTTTGAACGCCATGCTATTCTCCAACTGAACGTGCTACCGTGAGTAGGAGGTGGTGGAAGAAAAGAAAGCTGATGCCAAGTCACAAGGAAAAGAAGCCTTTGCAAAAGGGGACTACCTTGCTGCAATCTACTTCTATGAACTGGTAAATGCTTTGTTTTCAGGGACCCGTTTTCCAGTACCAAAATGTAAAACCATGGCATAGTTATGAAAATTGAGAACTTGGTAACCAAATAAGATGAGTCTCATCATGAATCTCTCACTACTCTCTCATCATAATTACCCATATCAACAATTTTGCTGATGTTGCACAATATTTAATTAATACCCATATGATGTTAGACTCGGTTTTACTGAGCTTTGACCGTTGATTAATAACTTCTTATGACATAACTCATGAGTAGAAGATCTCGACATCGCACTTCTCAAAAACTACTTGAGTTTGCTAGTGTTGGTCGCAGTATGATCTGGAAAATATTATTACCTTTTATAACTCTAAGTAGATATATAACATAAAAATATATTTCATGGTAGGTCTAGTGGTAATTATTGGTACCATAAACTTGCAGGGTGTATTTGCTTAAAGTCGAGATAAATTAGAATTGTTTCGAGTATAATTTAAAGAGGCAGGTAATAAAATAATGTACAAAATAGCCTGCTAATAGCCTGCTATAGACCGCTATTAGCTTTTTAGGAGATCTACCGCTACGCTATACAACATTTACCCGCTATGTCCGCTAAAGGGAGTTTTACAGGATTTAATGGTAATAAATGTTCGCTAAAGATGTAGTTAAAAGAAATAAAAAATTAATATAACTAGGGTGAACCATAGATAAAGCAGCATGGACACAGTTGGGCAGTCAAGAGACGTATCAAGTCTATTTTAGAGTGTTAGACCAATAATGCTTCTAATTTTGTATATAATTATTGATTATTTTATCATTCCGCTAAATGATTTAGCTTCCGCTATAGCTTTTGCTATAGATTTTTTAGTTTTTTTTTGGAAGGACTTTCGCTAAATATCTTAACCCGCTATTTCTTATATTATAATAAAAAGAAAAAGTAAAGAAACTGGTTTGCAAACTCCATTTTGTGAAAGCAACCACCCTGCGATGGACTCGAAGGCGACGCGGTCATCCTCCGAGCCACGCGTCCGGCGGCGGCGCGTCCTGCTCCCTGCCCTGCCCTGTCCCGTCCGTCCCCTCCAGTTCCCGCACGCCGCCTCGCGCTTCCCCCGCCATTAAAACCCTCTCCCCTCTTCGTCTTCCCCTCTACTGAACCTTGCGGAACCCTAGCCCCCTGAACTCCCTTGCAACGCTACGACGCCATGGCCCCCAACCCCTCCGCCGTCGCCATCCGGGCCGCCTCCGCGGGCAACCTCCGCCTCCTCAAGAGTAAGCACCCGTCCGCGGTCTCCATTGTTATTCCTCCTCACGACTGCGGTTGAATTGATCGACATCGATCCCCTTCGTTCGTGCTCGGACCTTTAACTTTGTGTTCCGATCCCAACTTCCCATGCCGCGCGCGGCGCGCCTAAATCTCCCTCTATGTTTGTCAGAAGTGGCGAGCGAGATGGACCTGCGGGAAGCCAAAGACCCCAACGGGAGCACCCTCCTGTACCTCGCCGCGGCGAAGGGTCACCTGGAGGTCTGCCGGTTCCTGGTGGAGGAATCCGGGCTCGATGTCAACTGCCCCAACGCGGATGGTGAGTGCCGGCCGGGTTGCTCGCTGATGAATCGACGGCATCGATCCGGCCGGCTGGCGTTCTGGCCGGCGGCGTGCCATAACAAGTGCTGCGCTGCGTGAGGCCACTGACGGACATGGTTGCGTTTTAGGCATGACGCCGGTCTTCCGCGCCGCCGCCGCGGGAGAGGTGGGCGTCCTGAGGTACCTCCTCGACCACGGCGGCGACCCAGCGATGCCCGACGCCATTCGCTTCGCGCCGCTGCACATTGCGGCGGAGAACGGTGCGTCCCTCCCGCCTATGGATGAATCCCAATCTTGTTGTCTCTGATTTCCTCCCTCTGACCGCTTAATTTGTGACGCTGCACATTCAGGGCACTACGAGGCTGCAGCACTGCTGCTGTCCAGGGGAGTTGATGCGGATCCCCTCAACACCCGTCTTGGGACGCCGCTGCATGTGGCTGCGGCGAAGGGCCATGATCAGATTCTGAAACTCCTGCTGGAGCACGGAGCTGATGTAAGTTGTTACTATGCGTCCTGCCTGTGACCTTGTTGCATCGGTAAAAATATTTTATCGCACCTGACAACAAACTAGCTACTTCGTCTGATCTGCATGCTAGCTGTATGATACTATATATATATATGATGTTCAACCGAATAATGCTTTGGTGGCAGTCCCTTTTCGGATCATTTTTCAGTGATCTGGCATTTTGATTACTTAGTACCAAAACTGTGTTCCTGTTTACACTTCGCAGCCCAACAGGATTTTCATGAGTGTCTTGTCACCGCTCCTGTTGGCATGCGAAGCACGCTCCTTCAAATGCGTGGAGCTATTGGTTGCGGTACGACAGTTACTATTACTAAACAGCTTTATTATATTAGTTTGGTTAAACTTCTCATCATGATTACACCTAGAAAACCTCTATAAAGCCACTTAAGCTTTGCTTGTCAATTCTGTAGGCCAGTGCCGATGTGAATTTCATGAATCCCTATGGATCGAGCCCTTTAATTGACGCAACCAAGAATGGCTTAACCGATATTGTCAAGCTTTTGCTAGAGGCTGGAGCTGATCCGAACACTTTTGATGATGCAAGTATTTTGCTATTGGCTCTTCTTTTATTTTGTCTTCAGGTTCACTTGCCTGGATAAACCTTATAGCTGTGCAGCAGTAGTAATTTAAAACGAAGGACTCTAGACATTGGAAGTGCTTGATACGGTGTGTGTATATATATATATATATATATATATATATATATATATATATATATATATATTGTTCATATATCAAGCTAGAACTGCACTGTATTTCTGTCATCAAGTGCGTAATTTTGGGTTTGTTTCATACTGCAGTGAACTGGTAATAAGATGCTCCAATATTTAGTTTGCAGCGGCTCAATGCAAAATATTGTGTCTAGAATTTTCAATATTTTTGGTAATTCACTTGGGTACGTAGATTTTGGATGTCAGAATCATGGTACATGTAGCCTTTAGGTCTTGTGCACCTTTTGTATTCTATGCCCAAGTCACTAATTCAGTACAAGGAATATTTGTTATGAACATGTCAAATATTTGATATTTGACTAACATTTACTACCCCCCCCCCTTTCCACTTTTATAAGGCATAGTATAGCATGGCACGGTCTTTCAAATAACACTTTGACCATTTATTTATCATGTATTATATCGCTTATGGTTATAAACTTTTATTTATGGTAAAGTATATATTTGATAACAATCCCATCATAATAGTCAAATTATTGGTCAAAGATTGTAAACTTTGAAGCTTGATATATGTGTGCGCCTTGTAAAAGTGGAAGGAGGGAGTATATGTTTGGTGTATAGAAGGTATACACGTATACACCTATGTCCATTTTTCAAGAGCTTTTATTACAGCTTTAACTTTATATCCTGTGGAATAATGGCCAGAGGTTTGACTGTTGAAATAAAAATATATAATGTATGTTTTAACACAGGGAATATTGTTGAAATGTTAGTTTAGATACATACCATACTCAGTATGATTTTCAGCACTCAATCAGTCTTACTAGAATAAGAGAAAAAAAATCTTGATTATCTTTATACTCTACAATGCAGTTTGGGGAAAATCCAATCATGCATGCAGCCCGTGATGAGCGACGCGATCTTGTTGAAATTCTTTTTCCTCATTCAAAACCAATCGCATATGTACCCAGCTGGAGTGTTGACGGCTTAATTTCTACTATTAAACATCTGCCTTCCATGGCTAAGGTATATATTTCAGCTCTGGTCTCTACTTTCAGTGTGTTGTTGTAACTTGTATTTCTGGAGCTTAATGATTCTTCCATGTTTTCAAATTGGATATTTTGTTTATAGGGTGCAGATTCTGGAGCTGATGCGAAGATGCGAGGAAATGAAGCATTTGCAAAGGGGGATTACGCTGGAGCAACCTACTTATATGGCATAGTAAACGCTTAAATCAATCTGAAGAGCTTACTTGTTCGAAACAATTAAGTGTTGCAAAATATATGTGTTTGTTCCGAAACATCATACTTTTTTGGAGAGCTAGTTGCTTTTAGTATGTCCCTTTCATAAGTTGTAGAGCACTTATATCTTGCACTGGTAGATTTTTCTTGAAGTGGTCTCTATTTTCATAAAGGAAAATTGTAAGCTTATGGTGTTAAATTAAAGCAAAAAAGGTCCTGTCATATATACCATTTTACCATGGCACAAGTCCAGAGAAATTTGAGTCCTACTGGTTGTTCATACAGGCGATGTTCGTATTTCCCCGCGATGCTACCTTGTTTGCGAACAGGAGCCTATGTTGGTTGCGGCTGGGAGATGGAAAGAATGCCCTGTCAGATGCTCAACAATGCAGAATGATCCGTCCCCATTGGTCGAAGGCATGGTACCGTGAGGGCGCAGCTCTCAAGCTGCTAAAGGTACACTAGGCAGTTAAGCAACTGCATCAAATTTAGCCTCGCAATCTAATATAGTCTCCAATTGTATCCCACCCTTGTGTCCTTAATATTCCCAGAACTACAAAGGAGCAGCTGATGCATTCGCGGAAGCATTGAAGCTTGACCCTGCAAGTGATGAGATCAAGGCAGCGCTAAGGCAATGCACTTGTTTTGATTGTTTCCATCTAATACAATTTTTCAGTTCTGTCTTTCCATACAACTTTATTATCTATTTGGGTTATTCTTAGGCCTTTGATTCTTGAAACTTGCAGAGGCCACAGAGGCTATGAGGCACGCAGAAGAAAACCCTTAAGTACCTCAGCTAGCCTTCCCATATCTCGGATTAAAGATCGTATATATTTGACTACAGATATATGTAGTGACAGCGTACTGCTGCGAAGACTTGTTTGGAGCTATCCTTGACTGTATTACTCTTTTGCAAATGAATATTAAAATGCTGTCGCATACTCGTATCCTGTAAGCTAAGACAGAAGGCATATCAGATATTTGGATCGAGTTAGTACTGTTTATATTGAAATGGTGTTATTATTGTTCCTAGTAAAGTTACGGTGGCAGTAAACTGAATCTTGCTTTGACGAAGTGCAGCTCTAATGAACTAAAGGCTTGCCGGTTCATCTAAGCTTATGTGGTTTTCATCTTCTTTTCTGACGTTGCTCCGATCCGTATCGTCTCATTCTTCTTATTTCAAAAATTGCCACCCTGCTCAAGCCACTTTTCTAATGCATGGGTCAGTGAATGAATATTCGTATGGACAATAACCATCTACTGAATTGAACAAGTTTTTGCAGACTTTGTAAGTCGATCATTCTGTTATTCCATTGTACGCTACCCACCTCGCGCATTCCCGCCAACCGCTCCTTCCGAACGGGAACCGTTCCGTTCCCCTCTCCGCTCTCCGAAACGGCAAACCCGCCAAACCCTAAGCCACCGACCGACCCTTCCCGAACCTTCCGCCGCCGCGGCCCGCGGGCCGCGGCCATGACCTCCGCCCCCTCCGAGTGCAAGGTCGCCGGCCTCCAGGCCGCGCTCGACGGCAACCTCCGCCTCCTCAAGAGTAAGCGCCGCCCGCATCTACCCTCTCTCCTCCCCTCGCGCGCGCGCGTTTCGCCCGTTGGTCGGAATGCTCGATCAGTCGCGTGTACGTAGTGCATCACAGATTTGGGGCCGGGTTGGTCGGAATCTGATGCTGTCCGTGGTTGATTTCCGGCTGGGGCGACTGTTCCTACTAGGCAATTAGATGTACTAGGATTGATTTGCTCGCGCCCCAAAACAGATTTGGGCTCTTGTTTCCGCAATTGCCCTGCCAAAATTTCCCTTCAGCTTGTGCGATCAACCACATGACTGTGCAATTTGATTCAGAATTGTTGCTTGTGCGATTTGATCCTAGTTAGGAGATGTTAGTTTACTCCGATTTCCTCACCAGTCAATATGGGGATGCTGGTTCAGGACGAACTGGATTGCCAGGTTCGTTTTTTACGATTCTGGCGAAAAAGGTGGACTTGCAGGGTGTGAAGGACGAGGGGCAACATGTGCTCCATGCTGCTGCTGTCATGGGCCGTCTCGAGGTCTGCAAGTTCCTGGTGGAGGAATTGAGGCTCGATGTCAACTCCACCTCCACTGAAGGTGCGTGCGCCATGGGTTCTCAACACTGCATATTGGTGGCTGATGCATGCTTCCCATGTAGGTGTGATGCCGATGATCCAGGCTGCTGCGATGGGAATGTCCCTGTTCTGCAGTACCTTCTGGGCCGTGGCTGTGACCCAGCGGTGACCACCTCCTGGGGCTCCACAGCGCTTCACAATGCGGTGGAGCACGGTGCGTTACCCGAATTTCAGGAGTTCCATGGAAGACTTCGTCTGGAGGATGTTTGTTGCGTGCAAACACTTCTGCCTTCTGGGTGTTTTTGATTTGGAGTTTGTGCTGTGCCTTTCTGCCTCCAGGGCATTGCAATGCTGTTGCTGTCCAAGGGTGTTGCCATCGACCCTCTCAATCCCTGTGGAATGCCGATGCACTTGGCCGCCGCCAAGGAACAGGATTAGGCTATGAAGATCCTGCTGGAGCATGGCGCTGACGTGAGTTGGTAAAGAATAGGTGAATTCATTTTCTGACATCATTTTCCTTTGCAGCCCAACACTGCTGTCAATCATGTTTGTTCACCACTTATGATGGCGTGCTCCACGGAATCATTGAAATGTGTGAAGCTACTGGTTCAGGTTCGCTGACTTGTTGACTTTTGTGTATTCTCTTATGTTTATCTGCTTGAATATGTCCTTATTTTTCAAAGAATGCTGTTGAAAGGAGACTGAATAACCTTGTTACTAACATTGAACTTGTCATCATGAGTACATTTGTAACCCTCTCAAAATCTATCTAATTATTTTCGATTGTGTAGGCTGGTGCTGATGTGAACATTAAAAGTTCCTCTGGGGCATCTGCTTTAATGTTTGCAGTTGATGATGGCTTAACTGACATTGTGAAGTTTTTGGTAGAGGTTGAACTTTGGAGCTGACCCCAAACATCCCTGACCATGCAAGTATGGCTCTGTGAAGGTTACAATCTCTTACCCCCTTGCATATCTGGTGGCTGGGTAGCATATAAATCAAGGTTTCACGCAAGTAGTGTACATGTCTAAAATATAAATTGTTCATGTATCATGCATAAGTTCGCTGTTTAAATTCTATTCATGTTTATGTATGTGGTGTACAGAATGTCTGTTTGCAACCAACTGCAGTGATCTCCTAAGATATCCATTGATCATTTGATTGGCAGTGGCAGCTCTAGTGATAAATTACTGTGTGTCAATCAGATTTTGCATCTCAGAATCTTGGTACCAGTAGCCTGTAGGTTCCAAGGGTACCTTTTTTAATCCACTTCAAAGTGTTAGTTTAGGCGCACCTAGCATGATTTCTGGCTTTAGATCACTCCAGCTATAATTAAGATGGAGTAACTTGCCTACTCCTACTCCCCCTACCCCCCCCCCCCCCCCAAGTTTCCTCTCTATTTGCTTCACAATATTGAGGACTGCCACTAGGATGAATGCAGGATATCTCCATTTCATGCCTTTTTTTTGTAAAAGGAAAGGCCTTGAATTGCTTTTATCATTTCATGTTACATGCGGGATTCTATTACCTCTTTCATTTTTTTTATCTTTACAAGCAGCATGGGAAAATTCCAATCATTTATGCAGCAGATTGTGGATGATGGAACTTATTGAAATATTATTTCCTCGGACAAGACCAATCTCATTTCTGCTAGACTGGAGCATTGATGGGATTATCAAAACTACGAAATATATGCCTTTCGGGGATAAGATATGTAACGTAACAGATTTATTACTTTATTCCAGCATAACCTGTATTGGAGTTTAATGATTGTTCCATGTTTGCTAATATGGACTGCAGTAGTTCATTATGCTGTTGTGAATAGTTTAGGATATGGCGACCGCTTTGCCTCCCCCGCCTCCCCTCCCCGACGCATCCAACCCCGCCACCAGCCTCCCGCCGCCGCTCACCCCGAGCCCGGTGGCCACCCCGACCCGTCGTCGTTCATCCCGAACCTGTCGTCGTTCATCCTGAACCTGGCGGCCACCGACTCCTGCTAGTCCGTTCCCTCGCCGGCGGGGGCATGTTGTACCGATCCGTTTTGTACGTGCTATCAAATACCACGACATCACCAAATGCTGAATAATCGAGCCGACTTTGAGTATCACACCACAAAAGACCCTTTAGGTGCCCTTTCTCATCAGTCTTGTAGTCAAAGAAGAAATTAGGATACCTACATTTGCATTCTGTCAGGTAACTGATGACTGTTTGAGCATCACCAGCAGCAACTGTCCGCACCTTATTGCAATGGTAGAAATTATACAAGTCTCTTTTTGTAAATCCAACCTTATCATACCTACCATACAACATTTCCATGATATCCATTATCTGGTGTTTGCGGATGCCAGAAATCTGCATTGCCACAATATCAGCTTTCTACTCATCTTTGATTCTTCTATGCGAACGTAGAAGACAAGCAAGATCTTGTTCCACCATCGGATGGTTGTGTTCATAGATGAAATCCTTCACATGCCACTACCTTGTGTTCTGATCCCGCGCAATCACAAGTTTAGCAGGGCATCCAAAACGGGTAATATTCCGCGGCTTCCATTCTTATTCTCCCTCTGCAGCTCCTCTTCGTGGAAACCTTCACAACTGCAAACAAAACGCCGAAGAGTCCTCTCATTGTGGCCAATGTCCCACTCACAATAGTCTTTCCTAACACTAAATCCTTTCCCCTTAGCGTAGTTGTTATAAAACTCGTATCCTTGTTCTTCATCATCAAACACCTTACTAATAACTTGATTGTACTCAAGACCCGGCATTCCCTCCTGCACCAATAAAATAGGATACTGTAGGTATCAAACAAAGGCATAAGAGTAGACATATTCAGAGGAATGGAAAATGGGTAGATTGGGGTTCATTTTATTCTTGAGTAAGGCACAACGAACATGATAACCAACAGTAACATCATGCAAAATGAGCATGCCCAACCTATCTAGACAGAGATGGCTTTACATTTGGAGGTCTACATTTCACACAAAGTGCTTATTTACTAGAGTGAATATATCGTCTAGTTGGGATAATGGTTTTTGCAGTGACATTGGTTGCAACTACCACTTTCATCTCTGTTGGGTGACAACAATAATAATAGATGTTGGTGGTTTAGTGTGTAGTCCGTACTTGCTCCTAAATCCCAGATATTTCAGCCAATGTTTTCTAAACTATGGCTTTGAGTCGTGAACTCATATGTCTATATCATTTGTTTGTTGATGAAGGGTCTGCACTGAAGTTTTCTAGTCACCATATCGTTTTCTGTTTCTTTTGGGTGCGTTCTAACTGAATTTCTAGCTGGGTATGGCTGTTGAGCAGATGAATGCTCCCAGTTTTGATATCCATTCATGTGTATATCTCACGGGTTCATATATCTGTGTAACCCCAAACCAAAGATATCTGCAAAGCATCACATCTGATTCTCCACTGTTCCTTTGAGGCTTCTTTTTGGAGATCCCTTGGGTTTGACATTCCAGATGACTTCGAGGCTCGTGACATTCATCAACTACCCCGCCCAGCTTCCATTGCGGGCAGCCACTTTGCCACCTTCATCCTATTATGTTGTTGGCATCTCTGGAAGCGAAGGAACGGGATCACCTTCCGTCAAGAAAGCATGTCGCTGCGGTAGACACTGCAAGCGTGCAAACGAAGCTCGACTGTGGAGCTGCCGCCTGCCGTGCGGCGAGAGAAATATTGCTGCCCATTGGTGCTCTTTATTTTCTTTGGCAATGTAAGCCCAAACCACAAATGTAACGTCTACTACTATCTGGTCATTAAGGGCCAAATATTAAATGAATGAATCAGGTGGGGGCCCTCTCCCCCTCCGTTGACCCCTAAAAAAAAAGATATCTGCAAAATGCTACGATGCTTAGAAGATAACATTATTGTGCCATTTAACCTGCAGCCTGATTGCCAAAACTATCATTGGCACTCATATGAACAGAACTTGCCACGTAACAATTCTGAATGTGTGCAACAGGCCGTGCTCCCTCATGCAAGCTATTTGAACACATCTAGTATGCACATATACATGCCAGTCATATCACCATTTATTTTATCAGCAACCATAATATCAGGAAAAAACAAAGCAAGCAATACAACAATGGAGATTGCAATGCAGTTAACAGCTCGGTTAACAAACACAATGAGCAAGTTTCAGTCTCTACCGTAATTAGTATAGTACTCCCTCCTTCCTCATTTATAAGGCACACACGCATATCAAGATTCAAACATTTCTATCTTTGACCAATAATTTGACTATCAATTTTTATTTTTATAATGTAAATTTTATATGATTGGATTCGTAATCAAATATAGTTTATAGTGATTATAAATTTATAATTATAAGTGATATACTATATGATAAATAAATGGTCAAAGTATCGTTTTGAAGACTGTGTCATGTTCCACTATGCCTTATAAACGAGGAAGGAGGGAGTACTATAGGTATTCCGAACATTTGAAATACAACAACGCGAATTCAGACATCATATGCTAGTACATGCTGGCTTTCTGAAATTGCTGGAGGCAGTGATGAGCGATCCATGATGCAAAGAACGAACAAGATAGATCTAACGCCTTAAAACGGATCAGAGAGGGGAACGAAGTAAGGACCTTCTGTTACCGGCGCGGTGGAAGGTGGCGAGGGCTTCGCGGCGGCGGGAGAGGTGACGGTGCAGGGTACCGGGGAGCGGGCAATCGTCGGGTCATCACGGGCGGTGCTCTGGCGGCTTCTGGATGCCGGCAGTAGCTTAGAAGAGGAGCGGAGCCAGGAATTCCAAATGAGAGGGGCCAAACAGTCATTTGGAGGGGGCCAAAAGCTAATTAGAGGAATCATATAATGTAATTTTGTATTTGATTAGAGATTCTAAGTGAAATTAATAGATCATTAGGGGGGCTAGGCCCCTGCCCGCCCCCCATGTGGCTCCGCCCGTCAGAGGGAGGCGCCATCCTCGACGCCGGCCGGAGCAGCCCGGAGGGAGGCACACGTGTTGGAGGCCGCCGGGGGAGCGGAGGGAGGTAGCGTCCACGAGGCCGGTCGGAGAAGCCGGGATGGAGCTAGGCGCGCGTGCTGGAGGAGGACGCTCGGGAGCACGGAGGGAGCCAAGCGATGGCACGGCGACAGCAGCGGGGTGAGCGCCCGTCACAGGGTAGCGTGGGGCGAGCGTCCACGGAGGGCAGGCGATGGCACAGCGTCGGCAGCAGGGCGAGCGCCCGTCACAGGGAGGCGCGGGGCAAGCGTCCAGGGAGAGGCGTCGGTGTTGAGGCGAGCGCCCGTCAGGGCGGTGCGGGGCGAGGGTACAGGGCCGGGTGGGCGCGGAGGGCTCTGGCCGATGGTGCCCATTTTTATTTGAGGATGCGCAATGACAACAATGTCCTTTGAACAATAAAATCAACAAAAAGAACTATTTTGTAGAGGTATTGGGTGGCATTAGAAAATATTAGAAAGTATTTCCAAGCATGGTAAAAAGGTTCTTTACTATAATACCTTAGATTGAAAAACATAACTATGGAAAAGGAATCTATTATCTTATTATTTGGCCTACAAACAGAGCCTGCACGTTCGCTCTCAAGGCCTAGAAATTTCCACGTTAATCAAATAAAATAAGAAAAATTTAAATTACCCATCACTGCCATTGTAATAAAATTAGTTAAAAATACCCTTATTTTATTAGCCAGGCTCATCACGTTTGGCTATTAGCCAGGCTCATCACGTTTGGCTACGTCATCATCACCCATACGAGATAGATTTACTTTTTTGAATAAAATCTAAACAGAATCCATATGGAAACAGGTTGACGTCACGTTTCCACAGATGAGACAGATTTACTATTTTAAAAAAATCCAAACAGAACCCATAAGAGAATAGGTTGACTACATAAAATCAATCCGTAGGACTCGCCTCCGGAGTTTCGCTCGCCTCTGCGATCTCTACACCTCGCCGGAGATCTTCAAAGCATTGAACATCAGATTGCTCGAAGCTTTCATGCAAAGGTACTTTCATGCTTGCATATTCATCCATAGGTCATCATGAATATACGGGGATGAGTTAAGTAATAAAATTTATTAAAGGTATGCATCTTTATTGAGGTATGCATCTTTATTGATGAAACTCTCATATTCTGTGAACGATTTGTGCAAAGTGGCATCAACCAGAGTAGCTACAATTAATTACAGCTGGCAGCAACAAAGGTAACGCTAACTACAATTAATTACAGCAGGCAGCAACAGAGGTAATGCTGCATATTTTTTGTTTTAATTTTATAGTAGGCAGATTGATTAACGCTACATGTTTGTACTTTAGTTGTTAGATCACTCGGTAAGCTATTATCACACTTCCATGCAAATGTTCACAAGTTGGACAAGTAGCAACTGCCCCACAAGCTGCAAATCTGCACTAAACTTAAAAGAACTACCTTGCATCCAGAGCTTTGTTTAACTAAGAAACCCATCATTCAGTACATGGGCAAGAAAGTTTACCATGACTTTTGATCACTGTCCCACAAGCTGCAAATCTGCACTAAACTTAAAAGAACCACCTTGCATCTAGACCTTTGTTTAACTAACAAACCCATCATTCAGTACATGGGCAAGAAAGTTTACCATGACTTTTGATCAACCAAACACCAAAGTTTCCAAAAAATAGTTTGTGAAAAGCGAAAACAGTACAAACTCTCCAAAGAAACAAGTGAAGCTCCTAGGGGTGACTATAGTGAACATTAGAAATTATAGAAGCTGCGCGCAAAGTGTACCTTTATCAAAACTTGGGTGCCTACACAGAAAAACTAAACTCCGCATGCAGCTGCAACAATATTAAGGACAAGGTTATTGCATTAAGGGGCCCTAAAAGGGTAAAACTTTTCACGAGGCGCGAGAGGCAAACTGTGTTTATTTTTCAGTTTGTATTTAATGTAATTTTCCTACTATTGTGATATTGAAGACACATAGGCCTACTATGAACACTAATATATATGCCTAGATAGGCTCTTAGGCACATCCGCACATGACAGATTTAGCTTATAATGAAAAACAAGCCCTATAGGAATAGGAATTACTAATGAGTTATTTTCTTAATTTATATAATTACTAATACATAATTAATTTCCTTTTTTTATAGGTACTCACACGAAGAAAATTTATCCAAAATGATGGAGGTAAACAAAAGCATACAAGGGACACAGGAGGAACAAATGTTTTACAATAGAAAGACATTACAGAAAATTACTGAAATGAGACATGAGAACCCATTAGACAATGAGGTATGACATTTATATAATTTTAGATTACCATATTAAATTTTTGTACAACAAACTATTGCAATTTTTTAGTCCTAATCCCATGGTTTTGATAAGTAGGAATTTATTTTTACATCAAGAGTTATTATAGATCAGCTACAAGAAAATACTATGTGGTAGTACATGTCATGTAACTATTGCAATAAAATATGCAGTAAGGTAGATGACAACTACTATTGCAACAATTGTGATAAATATCCTAAAGGTACAACACCAAGGTATGCGTGGATTATCATCGATTAACAATATTGTTTTAATTCTATGTATACTATTTTTGTTTGTGTAACAATTTTAATACAATAGATATTGGCTTCGACTCTAAATAAGTAACCACACAACAAGTACTATGCGCACTATATTTGATGAGGAACCGCAGAGACTACTCAAGATAAATGTCACTGCTTTGTTAGAATCACCCAATGGGAGAACCAAAGAAATTCCCAAGAACATACAGAATCTTTATGGAGAATCATTTATTTTTCGATTCAAGTTGAACAACCAAAACTTGACCGAAGGAAAGCCATGTTATTTAGTCAAAAAAATTATTCGTGATGATAAACTCGAAGCGAAATTCTTAAACGGCATAGCTGAGAAGGTAACAAATTAAGGAACTACGAAACTAAATTTTTGTTCCTGATGATAAATTAACCAAAATTCAGAAATGAAACTACAGGATAAGGAACTGGAAGACAAGGACAAATCAATGCCAACGAGATAAGATAATGGAAGACAAGGGCAAATCGAATGGGAAATAGATAAGGCTGATAATGTCATTAAGGTCATTTGTCTATCTCATGTGAACTGTCGATGCTATTTTATTAACATTTCAGAGTATACACATACCTTCAATTAACAACTTTATATACTACTTTTATCTACAAAATGTCAAAACAAATTAAAATTTTAAAATTACATGTAAAAAATATACTTTGTACTCAAAGTTTAAGAAGCACAAAGTTATAGTACAAAATAAAGGATGTAATCTTATAACATATCTAGCCGCGCAAATGTGCGGGTGTCCCACCTAGTTGACATGAATTTCTAATCCTTTTAAATTTAGAGGCGTTAGGAGCCATTACAGCACATATGAGCCCACCGACCATAGACACATCGAACGTCTCCCGACACCTCCTCATTGGCGCCTCCCAACACCTTCCCTCATATTGGGTCCACAAATCAGACATATGAAATACTTCCCGACGCCTCCTCAAGCACTGTAAAAATTTTTATAGTAAATTCACAATTATAGAAATAATATTTTGAATAGTATAGTTAGGGTGTATATGATTTAAATACTATAGTGAGATGAATCATATCATTGCACGGTTTTGCTCTGCATAGCATTTGATCCTCATCTCCACGTAAGCTAGAACACAATTGCGGACGAATGCAACGACGGGATGGATCGATCGAGCAGCAGGCAGGCCGTTGATAATTCTCGACGTACCATAGAGGGAGATCCAGGCCACTTGCGGAGGTGCCGGCTGTAGCTACACCATGGGGATAGATGAAGTCGTGGTCGCCGCCGGTGTCCCATTGCGTGACGCCGGCTCCATCAGCGCGGAATCACACCGAGGTTCCCGGTGGGGGGTGGCGTGCGGTTTGGTGGAGGCGGGTGGGGATGGTGGGGATTTAGAGTTTCCCGATTACTATTCTACTTTTTAATAATTAAATTAATTAAAACCAATATTATGGGTAGGCGTTAGAAGGTATTAGAAAGCGTTAGGAAGTATTTCCAATCATTGTATGCAGCTATATAAATGGTTCAACTTAAATTTCAGATTGTTCTATGGATTTCAATTTTTCTGAGTTCTAATATGTGGTTGTGACGGTAATTGAAAGTTTGTTTTTTACGGAAATTTTACATTTCCCGTCGGTTACTTGTGACAGAGGTAGAAGTCTAGACCAGGTTCTTGGGGATTTTCCCGTTGATGACTTGGAAATTCCCAAATTGGCATTCCGACAGGAAATCTTCCTGTTTGTGCCCGACAGGAAAATTGTTTTTTTATATATTTTCCTGTCCGTTTCGCATCAATATAGAACTTTCGCTTTTCTAGTTTTTGCATGCTAGGAGACACAACACACATGTTACAGCCATAAATTAATAAAGGCAAACTAAACGTAAAAACGTTAGCATAACTCCTGGCCTACGAGACCTAGTGGTAGCGGAAGGAATGCGTTAGTTTGCGCCGGTGCATGGTGTCTGTGCCGGTAAATAAAGCACCAATGCGTGCATCCTTGGTGCATGCAAAAGAAAATGATTCTATTATTCTGATTAATACTACTAACCTATCAACTCGTGCTCTCCCACGGGACTATCTCAAGCCCTTTTTCATCTATTAAATATTCTAACACATACTCTAAAATATATATTTATTATTATCTAATTGCAATAGATTTTATTTTGAATCACACTTTCATGTTTGTTTCATATATCGAACCATTTGTTTGTGAATTGGTATTCTTATCTTTTCCATCATACGTGAATACATGGTGACACATATCATGGATAATATTAAATATAAATAACAACATAAATAATATATTAATAATGATACAAATAGTAATTTAGAATTTTATAATATTATACTTTAATAATTTATTATAATTATATAATTTAGATTCAGATTTAGGGTTTATTTTAACTTTTAATAATGATATAATTGGACAATTTACATGCAAATTTAGAGGGTTATTTGCATTACTTTTATAATGGCATAGATGAATAATTTACACAAAGATTAGAAGGTTACTTTAGTTTTTTATAATAGCAGAGGTGAGTAATTTGGATACATGTTTAGAGAGTTATTTTAGTCTATTTTTATAATAGTAGAATTGGAAAATTTATTAGAAAAAAATAATTGATCCATTGACTATTATAATTAGATTTATTGGATTGATGGTCGAATGTTTTTGATTTTTGTGGCAATTTCTAGAATTTCTCTATTTTTTGTAAAGTGTCCACCTAGGATCCTGGGTGGCTTCATCATGTGGAGTCTTAAAAGGAGCCTCCAATTAGTAATAGTAAGATTTGAAAATAGAATAGGTTTAGTGTCTTTAAATTATCAAAATTTACATTAAAAAAAATAGTTTCCTATAGACAGGTGCAGCAAAATCAGTAAATCAATGGCAAAAATAAAAGAGAATGCAAATGACGTAGAACAGTAGCCACGCGCGTGATCACACCCCTGCTCCTGCCGATCTATGTGTTAACAGAAAGCAGAATTCTTTGGTGATGAGCAAAGAATAAAGCAGACTGCCTGACAACACGCAAAGGGTTATACTCACTCCAGGACACAAAAGTGTAAAGCATCCAAAGTTTGCCCATATTGGAAACCTAGCTTATACTCTCGAGCGCATCTCGTTTTCCAATTGAAGAACAAGGAAACATTGCAGCGTTCAGAGAAGGCAGCAGCCTAACTCTGGAGGCAAGAAGCCGGCAGGAAGGTTGAACTAAAAAAAAAACAGAAGCAGGAGAAAAATATGCTAACGCTGCTGAACTGATTTAGCATCATATAATTTTTTATGGGCTTACTAGCATCCGGACTTCCGATGGAAACATTTTCTATCGGATGATTCATGCAACATCTAAATCTAACGTCTACAACATAACAAACTCATAAATATAACATCAAAAATCAGTGTTTGCAACATCAAAACATGTTAGAAAAAATTATTACCTATCCATCAACGATGAGAAAAAAAAACTCGCTGCAATATTTATTTTATTTTGCATGAAACATTATAAATCTCTCGATAAAAATACAATATTTAGATAAATCACTTGCAAATATATGTAACATCGCAATATCCGGATCTACTTTTGCAACATCTGCATGAAACATTTCTAATATTATTCTAAAATATTTGAAACATGTAAAATATACACTCGCAACATGCGACAAACCCTAGAAAAAAAAAACAGAGGATGACGAGCCGGAGAGCTCGCCGCCAGGGAGATCGCGCCGCCGAGGGAGCTCGCCGCTGGGAGGTCGCGCCGCCGCCCCGGAGCTTCTGTGGATGCCCTCGTGCGCCTCCGCCCCGGCGTGGCAGAATCACCAGCGGGAGGCTGAATCAGAGGCTCTCGATCGCGGAGCCCCAGCTGCAGTGTGTCAGGAATGCGCCCACCATGGCGTGGGCGAGCACGCGCACCTGCAGCACCCATCCCACGCGAACCCGTCCGGCAGCAGCGGCGTGCCAGCTCCGGCCACGGCGGCGCTCGCCGGCCGGAGCGCCCACAGGAAGCGCGCCCCGGAGAGCTCGAGCCCAGCGGCGAGCTCGCGCGGACGCTCGCTGCCCAGCGCGACATACAGGATGCTCCCTGTCTGGTCTGTGGACGATGACGAGGAGGGGATGGTCGGCAGCAGTAGGAGAGAGATGAGCAGTCGAAAGTACTCAGTAAGCTTTGCGGTGGTTTTTAGGATGTGGAGGAGAAGGAGCCACGTGTTGTTCCAGAACTAGCGAGGCGTCCGATATTTTTGTGGAGTTCGGACGCCTGTTTGCTAGCATTACCGATTTTTTTATTAAGCCACAAAATACTTGCACTATATATGTAGAAATAATCGTACTGTTTTTACAGAAGCAAATTAGATGGGCCTCTTTTTCCCCGATATGTTTTGGTAGCTCCCTCCCCTCCCTAAATCCGACCATGAATGTGATATTAATTTTTTATATTTAGAAAATATATGTTGGACTTGGATAGAAGTTCCAAACAAAAAAAACTGCTAATAATTATGCACTCAAAACATTAGAGTTGCAGTAATGCATAAGAGCAACTCCAAATCTTCCCATTTTCCCTTTCTCATCATATAGGAAAATCCCCTTTCTCAATTTCAACATATATAGAAGAAGTGCTCCAGCAGATTGATTTTTCCCTTTTCTATATGGAAAGGGAGATGTGATGTCTCCCCTTTCTATTGGGGATTGGAGAGAAATTATTGGGGATTGAGAAAAAATAAAAGAGAAAGGGAGATGGAAAATCAATCTGTTGGAGTAGATTTTTTTAACATCAATCCCTTATATTGAGAAAAAGTGGAAAAGGAAAAGGGGTAGATCAATCTGTTGGAGTTGCTCTAAGCTCTATTTGTACTGTAGGAACTAGGATTCCACGTAGTGTATATCCTAGTCATCTCTAAGGTCGTCTGAGCCACATTGCATCCCTAATTTGGATGCTCATTTCTTTTTTTAGAATAGAGGTTAGCTATACTTCTAATAGATTAGTCAATTCTTTTGCCCCTACAAAAGCTATGTCTATAGCTAAATGGGCAGTCCGGTTTTTATGATTTGTACAAATGCACTTTTCTGCATTAATATACTTGAATATATGGTGTAGTCTACCACTATGGGAGAACAACAGTTTGCCATGTGCCAGAGGTACACGGCATTACTAAAAACTAGGCTTGGGCATAAATTCCCGAACCTGAAATCCAAACCCGAAATATTCGCACCTAAACCCGAACTACACGAACCCGAAATACTCGAACTCTATTTCGGGTACGACTTCGGAAAACCCGAATTTATTTCGGATAATTCAGGTATACACTCCCGGTACCCGAATTACCCGAAATATATCAAAAACCCAATACTCAGCACAACAATGAGACCCAGGCAGCCCACTAGCCCACAAGTGAACTAACGCTGGCCATCAACTGATTCGTAAAGTCTAAGGGACGACTGGTGGCGCCGGAGCGCAACTGCGCGACTCCTCGGCCCAGCAGGCCATCGGCCTTTTACCCAACGCACCCATCCAGACCGGCCTTCATACTAGGCCGCGCTGGCCATTACAGATCAGATCAGATCGAGACGGCTTCCTTCGTTTGGAAGGAATCGATGCCGCCATCGACGAGAGGGGAGGCGGCAGTTGCGGGGTGGAGCTGCAGTAGCTGTGCGGCGGGGCTCGTGCCGGCGACGGAGAGGAGGGCCCGGAAGAAACCACGAGCTGCGACGCCACCTCGAAGATGGTAGTTGTGTGGCGGAGCAACGGCGAGGGAGATTGGTGGTTGCAGACTCCATGCCGGCAGCGGAGAGGACCTGAAAAAGCCACGGTTCGCGTGAGAACAAGGACGTCAAGTTGGGCTTGACCTGAAGGCGGTGACTCCCCAAGCAGGCCAACATCCATGAGCATCAGAGGAGAGGAGGCGGAGGCGCGCACCCTGATGCACGGCATCCTCCGGCCCCGACGGGCCCGACGACAAATCAAGGTGAGTCCCTCTTCCCAACCTTCCGCATGCTCCATGTGCTACCTTTGCTACTGCTAGTCATGTAGAGACGTAAGTGCAATTATGCTTATGTATGTGCTGCCTGCGAGGTGTGATGTGCTTCCCTGAGCGATAATGTTTATGTCTCTTTAGTCGTATGATGATGCTTGTTTAGGCTTGTGCTACCTGTGCCACAGCATCTCTGTGCAATTTTTCTTATTCAATATGATGTGCGATATGCAGTGTGCAATGCAATTTTTAGATGCTTTTTCTAAATTAGATTTTGTGTGATGTGAGATATGCTCCTTGTGACGTAGCATGTCTATTATTTTTTTATTCAGAAACTGTATAGTGTGATTCAGATGTTTTTTTTGGATTAGATCCTAATGTACCATGTGTGCTTGAGTTTTTTGCTATAATTTTTGGATTAGAACTCATCATGTATTGAGATGTAAGTGCAATTTTGTGTTTATAACTCATGTGAAAAATTGTAGGTTGTTTTCCTAAGATTATAATGTGTAGTTTTTAAGATTAGAACGTATGCTGAACCTATATGGGAGATGCCCATTTTTCTGAACAGGGAGAAATTTAGTCTTTATATCTGTACAATTTATTTTATCTGAGATGTAGCAACTTATATAGAGCATGTATCAACTTATTCAGAAATTTATTTTCTATTTTGATACAACATGCAACATCTTTATTTCAATTTATTTTAGATCACGTACACTGCTTTTTTTCTTGTTGAACCCTCGCCGGTGCTAATCCTTGGCATATATATGTTGCTAATCCTCAGCTATATAGCAACTTTTGATAAAACAACTAATGCATTTTTATTTGATATTTTTTTACCTTTTTCTTTCTAGCATAGCATGGAAGCAAAAATTTGAAGTTACTGACACAGAACTCCTTTCCAAATTTGAAGTCGGACTTCTCTACATGATCATGTTTTTCATGTCGTTACCGGAGCTTTCGACACCTTCGGAACGCCACATTGACGTCCTTAACCTTGTCCCGGTGTGTGCTTGGATGTAAAGATGACCTTCACGCCTGTCTTCGGAGTCGCCGCCTCATCCCCGAAGGCGGGCCTGATTGTTCATTCTCCCTTTCGAACCTCTCCTGGACCTTCGGCTTGCTCACGACTCGGCCCTGCAACCAACAAAGGTAGAATTCACCGGCTCGGTTCGCAGGACCGAAAGTTAAAGTCATGCCCATTAGGAGCCTGCTGACCCTTTCGGAACTCTCGAGAGGCCCGGACCTCTAGAGATAGCAATCCCCAACACAAATATATCATGCACGGCTTTTCACCCCCCATGTAACTAGTGAAAAAACTTCAACATAGACATGGTTGCATTTTGTTCATAGCTATAGGCAGGGGAGCCGAGTGGAGAGGCAATGCAAGCAGGATAGAGGGCACACCTTGTAAGCTGTTCATGATATATTATTTTTTAGAGGGACCTAATAGCTTGCACCCAATATGCAGGGAACCCAATTTATTAATGTTTTTTATAGAAGCTAGTAGCTGCCACCCAACTTGCAGGGACCTTTGAATGAGGATAAAAAAAATTCAACTTATGATACATCTTATGTCAACTTACTTTCTAATAGTTATGTCAACTTCAGCAATATAATAGTGTCAAGTCATGTGTTACTATTTTTTTGTGTCATTTTCTCCTTGTTTGTTTTCCTCTTTTCTAGCACAACCAGGAAATGAAAACTAAAAGATGATGAACAATCTATCTCTGTCTCTCTTGTCTGTATCCCTTAATCATTCGATCATAGCTTGTTGTTAGATTTATTTGTTGCATTATGCAATTTGCGACCAGTCGCGCCTTATCCCGGTCCATTTCCTACCTGGCCCTGTGTTGTTTTCCTTAATCTCTGAACAACATGTGGAATAGTTTTTGTTGAATAGCTTGACAGCGACATAGCCTATGGGTATCATGGTATTTTTTGTTAGGTGCCTAGGGTATTACGGGAATACAGGATTAGTTCTTGTTTCTGCAAATAATAATTTAGTATCTCATTATTTGTAATGTCTATTTTGTCAGCAAGTTACACCATAACACCTATTTTTGACGGCAAGTAATATCATGCTACAAAGTGTCAAGTTACTTGTTTCAGCAAAATGTAAATTGTCAATATTATCATTATACAGTGTCAACTTATATAGTTTAAACTGCCAAGTAAATTTTGTGTCAAATTATTTAGGCACTTTTTATCTACAGTATCAAATTATGAATACAAAAGTGTCATGTTGCATATTACTAAGTATTAAGTTATTTTATAGAAATGTGCTACAATGTATTAAGGAGGATTTTTTTGGAATGAGTGTGGTAACAGCAAGTTCTAGAGATATTAAGGGGAACACCAGCATGAGTGATGAAGAAAAGAGAAAAGCAAAAGCAAAAGAAGCAATGGATGAACGGAACAAAATCAAGAAGCAACCAAATAAGGTACCCTTTAATTTTTCTCTCAATTTGATGAATAGAGTTCAATGGTTGTGAGCAAAATAAATCGAATGCTAGTTTGCCCATGTATTCATATATTTTGAATAGTTGGTAATTATAATCAGTTTTTTTCTTGTATACACCATTCTTTTTAGCACGACAAAGAAGTGGAAATTTGAAGTTACTGATCCAGCCCCATCCTCAAGGAGAATGACTAGGATGTTCTAGAGACATCTTTTTATTTATTTAGATCAGCATGTAGCAACTTATTCAGAGCATAGACCTTGGATCAGCATGTAGCAACTTATTCAGAGCATAGACCCTGTGCTTTCTATTATTCTTAAATCATGTATCACATTATGCATAACACATCACATGAACTTGTGTAAAGTATCTTTAGTTTGTAAAAATCACAGTCACCAGCTAGTGATACTTAGCTATTAAGTGCACTTTTGTTTATATCGTTTTACTTTTTCAATATGATACGGGAGCACAAAAAAGTTGCCGCTCCAAAGAGAACAACGAGATCTTATTCTAGATTGGAAAAGTCAGATGGCTCCTAGAACTTAGAACATGAGGTTTGGAATTGTAAAGGTGAAAGGCAAGCTGCAAGAAGGTGATCAAGTGAAAAGAAAAAAAATGGAGAAAGTAACATTCTTAAAAATGCTCATATAATCCCTCTTTTCACATGTAGGAGAACTAAATATGCGTGTTGATTCTTGTTTCAATCTGTGGGTACGTTCTGGAATATCTACACTACAAAAAATCTGTTGATCCATGACGATTAAATTTCATCACAGATCACTAAAAAACCGTCATAAAACAGTATCTATGACGATCTCAAATAACATCATGTATTGAGCGTCATAGATCACACCTCGTGATGTTCCTTAAATTTTCGTCATAGATTGCTTGATCCATGATGTTTTAAAACCGTCATGGAATGTCCACGGGCCCCCAAAGCCCAACCCAAACCTGTTTTCTATGACGAAAATTAACGTCACGAACAGTATAATTTTCGTCACAGATTAAATTACCATGTCACACAATGATGACATGGAAGATGACGTGGCTGCTGACATGGCGATGATGTGTAAATTTACGTGGTCGATGACATGGCTGCTGACATGGAATGGCTGCCACATGAATGATGATATAGCAGCAAGCTAGTTGGTCAGTTTGCATTGGGCCCATTTGCTTATAGCCAGCCCATTAAAATACAGCCCATTTTTCTAATTAATCAATTATCATTTCAGCACAAATCATGATATAAACCAGCTCATATATATAGATAAATTCTGATCCAACATCTCATCACATACATACAACATCAAAGTTTTTTGATCCAGCAAAAAATAAGTTTAAGTCTAGTTAATCTAGCACAAAATCTGACAATACTGCCAAAAAGTAGCTTCAAGCGAACACATGTTTCAAGCACGAGCTCAAATTTTGCATCCTTCTCAGCTTTTAATTACATACCTGCATATGATATAGCACACATGGTGAGTACAACTGATGCATTACTTTTCTCAACCAAGAACCAATCTTAATTAATAGAAAAGCATTACGGTAACATTGACATAAACACTAGGAAGTAGGCACTAAACGAAAAAGATTATACAAGAACCAAAATCACTCATAGCAGTTTCAATTTCTCAATGCAAATCCTTCAGGAGCTTGGATGACCTATTATTTGTTATCAAACACAATAAAAATATCATAGAATAGCATAATGTAATCAATATGACATTAGTAGCTCATTCTGCATATAGCAATATAGGCCAGCAGGTGAACAGTAGTACTACAACTTGCATATTTAAGATTTCACTCTATTAACATAGTATCATTCTTAAATAGTAACAATCAGGTAAGAGAATTGAGATGGACTTGACCTGACCCTAGGTCTAAACCACCAAATGCCCCTGCCACACCTGAAAATTAATTTGAAGAAGATAGATTATACAATGGCCCTGCCACACATCAGCAGACACTAGGAGCCAAACAGTAATCAAATATTCAGATGAGATTTCAAGTTTACATCAAGGTCGTATAACTGCTTAGTTACAGGTTCAGAAAACTTATGCATAAAAGTTTCAATTGTCATTCTTAATTAGAGCGTCATGGTTCAGACTAGCATTATTATAAGTTCAAACTTCGGAGCATCATTCCAAGGAAACAAATCACTATACAGAACAATTTTCAAGTTTAGCTTTTCAAGGACTAAGAGCATTACGAGTTCAGATATTGCATTACAAGTTCAGATTAAAGACTTTCAGAGCATCATTACACGGCACCAGCAGTCTAGCAAACAAGGGTGAAGCAATACCTTTCTAGCATTCGGTCGAACATGTTGCTTGCATCACGAATATACTCTTTGCTCCTGGAGCCTGGGTCTGCAATGGCCGCCAATGTTGTATCTTCAATGGGAGCCAGGCTTGGTGCTACCTGAAAGAAGAGAGGCACTTATTCACTCACAGGTCAGAAATCACATTAGGGCAGCACTGCTGCTGCTCTGAATTGCCGACGATGGAATCACAAATTAATAAAACAGCAGAGAACCGAGAGCTGAGGCAGCGAACAAAGAAAGAATGAAGGACGAGCTGAGCATAGAAATCACAAAACACCAGCTGCAGAGGCAGGCACACAAGAAGAAATTAGATCACAATAAGGCAGGAAGCTAAGGTGTCACCTGCCTCATCTTTCATTTTACTCGCACAAACAAGCCATATGAATGTTCAGATTATAATGATAGGCTGTGCTAATACACTGATGTCAAAGTTCAAAACAAAACTATGGTGCATTCTCAGACATAAGATTAACAAAATTGATGATGTAAACCGAACCAGATTGATTAAAAAGAAGTACCAGCGATCTGAAAAATTGAATCAAGGAAATTATAGACTTGTCCAAGGGGAGAAAGGTCAGGTTGCAAACGCTGCTTGCCTCTTGTGGCCGGATGTGAACGAGCAGCTCTAATCCAAAATCAGTCCATACCTAACACTACGAATCTCTCTAGATCCAGAATGAGAGAAGGAGGAAGAGGCAAAGGGGAGGAGAGATGCACCTGGGCGAGACGCCGCTGTTTGACTCGAGACCGGCATGGGAGTAGCTGCCGACGCCTCTGACGCGAACCCTAGCAAGAACGAGGGGATGAGAAGGGGAAGGGGAACATGGAGGGGATGAGCCGGAGCAGGAACTGGGGGAGTTGGAGGAGGTGCACCTGATACATCCGCTCGGTGGCACACGAGAGAAGAGATCGAGTTGGAGGTGACGACAGGCTTGGCGAGGCCCGCGTGCGCCACGCTGTGACCTAGCACGAGCGGCGCCCACGCCAGCCGCGCCGCGTAGGGGACCAGCGTGGCGGCCAGGCGCGCTTGCAGCCCGCCCACACCATCCACGCTGCCAGCACCAGCGCCGCCTTCGAGATCGAGAGAGAGAGAGAGAGAGAGAGAGAGAGAGAGAGAGAGAGAGGTGGACGGCGCTAGAGAGCGGGAGAGCGGAGCGCCCGGCGCTAGAGTTAGGGTTTGGACGGGGGATGCAGCAGATTATATAGCATGGTATCACGATCACAACCATCAGATCAACAATGGACGGTTCGAGATGAATGGGCCATTTGGGCCCAAACATTTCTTCATTCCTTTTTTGCTTATTAATATTTCTCTTTTTCTTTTTTATTTTATTGCCCATTATGAAGTAACATATAAAACTAATTATCTAATATGAACTAATATATTTGTACATGTAATAGACAACATCTAAGTTGTCATGCTGGAGTTTCAAGAATTTTCGAACAGATTTGTTATTTTCTACCATTTAAATGAATTTCTGCATGCTTGTTAAAAGTAATTACTATTTGAACTACAAGTATCTTGAATAATATTTAAAAAAAATTAAAAAATATAATTAAGCAAACATATACAATTGTAGCCCATATCCTGAAAATAGATGAATTATTCAAATGTTTGTTAGGGATAATTCAAGCTTCTATGCACAAATTTAATGAAAATAAAAATAATAATATCCAAATTCTGTCAGAAAATTCTACAAATTAATATGACACTACATTTTTTACCTATAAGCTTGTCAAAAAACTTTCATATGATTCTAATAAAGTAAAACTATACATTGTTCATAAATTAATATATCTCTCATATAGTTTCCTATAACTCAACTCAAACTTTGAAGTTTCATTCAACTTAAACTATATATTTCTCATATACAACTCAAATTTTGACACAACCTTAATTTTATGTTCTTGTTAACATTTGTAGATTTATATGGCCACTTTTTGTAAAAAAGTTGTTTTTTCTATTTTTTAACTAACTAATTAATACACCCTTGTGAAGTAACTTGTAAAATAATTAATTTATATACACCTAATTATATTTTTACATGTAATAGACAACATCTAAATTTCCATGTAGAAGTTTCAAGAATTTTTTAACAGATTTAGTATTTTTTACCATTTAAATGAATTTCTGCATGCTTATTGAAAGTAATTACTATTTGAACTACAAGTATCTCAAATAATACCAAAAAAATCCTCAAAAATATATTTTAAGTGTACCCATTCTATTATAGCTCATATCCCAAAAATGGATGAAAGTTTTAAATATTTGTTAGAGATAATTTAAACTTCTACTTGCAACCATAATATAAAATAATGATAATAATATATACAATGTCTCCAAAAATTCTGGAAACTGTCATAGAATCGTTATATGGATGTTTAAGCTTGAAATAATAGTTTCAATAGATTTTGCAAAAATTAGGGTATACATTCTTCACAAAATGGATGGATCTCTCACATTAGTTCATATTACTAACGATTCTCATGTTTAGCGATGCGACCTGGGTTCGAAGCCCCTTCTGCTCCCCTTTTTTTTTATCTAATTCAACCATTCTGGAGAATAGGTTTATCTAAAATAAAATGCTACACTTTGATACAAACCAACTGATGGTATGTTGGTGAAAGCAGACTCCCGTGCAGCGCTGCGGTCCTAGTTCGAATCCCCCCGCAACTTCTTTTTTTGTTACAAATTTCACGTACAGATGTTTTGGCAGTTTTTATCTAACATAAAATGCTTAACTTGATGCAAACAAAGTGATGTCGCGGTGGTAGAGCAAGCCGAAGTTCAGCCCTGTCACCAGGGTTCGAATGCCCTTGGTGGCCTATTTTTTTACCCTTTTTTCTTTCTATTTTTTTAAAAGCATTTGTGTCCTACATGACAGGTGGGTCCATGTTGATGCCATGCAAACAAAATGATTTTCTGCATGTTTATAGAAAATAATTACAATTTGAACTACTTCTATTTCAAATACTATTTAGAAAATTCCTAAAAATAAATTTTAAGTATGGTTGTTCAATTATAGCTCATATAATAAAAATATAGGAAAATTTCAAATGTTTTGTTAGGGATAGTTCAAATTTTTTTCAACCACTTTTTTTATTCAATCACATATGCATGTACCACGGGAGGATAGGGAGCAGAATAGGACTTAGTAGAATGTTGAAATTTGGTTTAAGGCTTTTAGTTTCTTTTTCGTGTGCGCTGACTATGCTGTCACATAAGCATCAAATAAGAGAAGCAAAAACTTGAATTGAAAATGAAAAATGTCAAAACATATAGTTAAAATAGCTATGACGATTTTTATGATATTAATGTTAAAACATCATGTTTTGTGGGCTAAGTTATGACGAATTCAATAAAACGTCATAAAGTTCTGGGTCTAGGGTCCATACCTTCAAATTCGCCATAGATTGTGTGCAATTGTGACGCTCCATTAAAATGTCATAAAATTTTCGTCATAGATCACCACATTTCTTGTAGTGCTAATGCCTTATATAGAAAATTTACATAAAAATAACTTTTAAATTTTGTACCAAGAACTATATAGTAGAATAAGTGGTAACATTGTTATTTTTTAGCAAGCTATAGAGCAACTTATGGTCTTTTTCTCTCCCACTTGCAAAAATTATTTCATGCTTAACTTACTTTCTATGAACCTTTTCCTTTTTTCAGGATGTTAATTTTCATCATGGTAGAGAAATACAAACTCAAACTTGGTGAACCAGCTCCCTCCCCAAGTAGAAGGACTATTGTTTATTTTAGAATTCAAAGGCCAGAGAGGGGAGCTCATGTAACCTAGAAGTTATATATGAGAATTAATAGACGACCAGGTGGCAAAGAGTAAAATAAGGATAAAATTGCAACAAACAGAAGGTGTTACCATAGATGAGTTGCCAATATTTACTTCATAAGTTGCCATATGATCTTGATGTAACTTGACTTTTGCATATGTTGTAAATTCTTTTTACATTACAAGTTACTTTGTAGGTTTTGCATGGATACAAAGTATCTATGTAATTTAAGGTAATAATAGATATAAACTATTGCACTATACAAATTAAGTTTCTCTGTCCATGTATAAATTTGTAGTAGACAACAAGTCGCTATACATTTGTATATAAGTTGTCACTATACGGTCAACATAAGTAGATAGTTACATAAAACGGTTTCAAAACATATCAAATATGGATCTTATATTGTAGATATTGTCATAAAGGGCACAATAGTGCAAATAAATTTGAGAACAGATTCTTGATGAGAGAAATATACTAATTTGAAGGAAACATCATCTCTATATTAGTAGTAACAAAGTAAAAGTTATCGTAATTTCTATACATTAATTGATATTAATGAACGGGTACAAAAACTCTAAATAAATTATAGAAGTTACGACACTGCACAATATAAGTTGCTATGTCTATAAATATACTTATATTACACATGCAGAATAAGTTATTATTTGAAATATATAATATAAATTGTTACATAGGTTGTCATATATTGTGATTATATATTCAACATAAATTGATAGTTGTATAAAACAGCTTCAAAATATATCAAATATGGGTCTAGTTTTGTAGATCTCTTTGCAAGGAATATTATAGTGCAAACGGATTTAAAATATAATTCTTAATGAGTGAGTTATGCTCATTTGAAGATAATATGTCTAGTTCTTAATATTGACGTCAGCAGTGATGTAAGTCTGGAAGCGATATTTACCCAGCTGCGCCAGCAGTTCGTTGGTTTTGGACAAGTGGCCTCCTATGATTGCTCATTGTGCCCCATGTGGTTGGTCGGAAGGGGTCGCATCAATCATTCGATCCCCTCCCTCCCACCCAGCCTCCACTTTCCCCAGTTCCTTCGCAACTCCCTCCCGAGTCCCGACGCCGAGTCGCCGACGGCGGCCCTCCTCCTGCGCGCGCAACCAGCCCACCCCCGTGCGCCTCCATCGCCTGCTGCCCCGCTTGCTGGTCGCCGCCACCGTCTGCTGCCCAACTGCCCCGCTTGGAGGTCAGCCACCACCACTCACTGCCACCGTGTCCTGCGGTCACCCAACAGCAGAGCTGGCATCGTGGCCCAAGGTGATTTGATAGCTCCTAACTGCAAGTATTTGCTCCCGAAGTGCAAGTATTTGAATCTTGAATCATTGCGTGTGTGTGCGATGTGTTCTGGTGATTGGGGTGATTGCTATGCCTGTACACTAATGGAAATTCGGGTAATCGGAATTACCTGATACCCGAACCCGAAATTTCGAGTACCCAAAGTTTCGGATATTTTTTTTTTCGGGTTAATTTCGGGTAGCATTTTGAATTATCCGAATTTTTCATTACCCGAATTATCCGACCCGAATTACCCGAACGCCCGGGGCTACTGAAAACCGCACGGCAAACTTTTTGCCGTGTGTTTCACACGGCAAACATACGTCGGCAAAGAGGCCCTTTGCCGCAAAGAGTTTGCCGAGTGTTAAACTGACACTCGGCAAAGATTTTTTTCGAAAGAAATAAAAAAAGAAAAAAAAGTCACCGTCGCCGCTCCTCTGCCTCACCGTCACCGTAGTTCCACTACCTCGGCCCGTTGCTCCGCCGTTGCCCCGCCGCGCGCCGCTGGAGGAGCTCGCGTCGCCCCGCCATGCGCTGCCAGAGGAGCCCCGCGCCGCTGGAGGAGCCGACCGCACCGCCGCCCGCTAGGGCTGGATCCGCCCGTACCGCCACCAGATCCGATCGCGCTCGGGGCCGCGCACCGCCGTCGCTGCTGGTGGCCGCCGCTGGAGGCCGCACGCCGCCGCCGCTGGTGGTCACCGCCGGCCGGCGCTCGAGGCCGCGCGCCGCCATCACCGCTGGTGGCCCCTGCTAGCCGGCGCTCGAGGCCGCCACCGAGGGCGGCCGGCGCTGGTGGCCGCCGCCGGGAGAGAGAGAGATGAGGGAGGGAGGGAGCGCGGTGCATGCCTGGGCGTCGATCTTATCCGGGTGGAGATCTTTTGCCGAGTGCCCAGATCTAACACTCGGCAAAGTGCCTTAGTTTTCTTATTTTACTTATGTGCCTAATGTAAAAAAAGCACTCGGCAAATAAATTATTTGCCGAGTGAAAAAAAACACTCGGCATATAAGTTTTTTTATCGAGAGTATTTTTTACTGCACTCGGCAAATAATCTTTTTGCCGTGTGCCCGACAATATGCACACGGCAAAAGATAGGGAACAAGACAAACGCTCGTTTTCCGGTAGTGTACCCCGTCTGTACAAATACTTATTAACAAAGCCTTCTCTGCAGTACTGTTAACGTCGTCTAATGGGGAATAATATGGGTCGTCTTCAACTACACTTGGTAATGAATGCAACATCAAGAAGCTTTTGGCATGAGCTGAGGGATTTGTGGAATAGTCCAAGGGGAACAGTGCTCCGAATTGAGTCATTAGCCCTAGTGGCTATGGTTCTCTCCTTCTTTCTTGCTGCCTTCGGGTCCTGCCGCCGGTGGTCCAACAGTTGGTTCATACAAAAGGGCTTCTTGGCTGCAAATGCATTGTTTCTATCCCTAGGAACCTACTGCATTGGCCTAATGCAATCTTCTCAAGTGAAGAGCGAGATGTACCCCTTATGGGCAGTATCCTTGCTGGCCCTCCTTTGCTGCGTTGATTCAGCCGCCGCATCCAGCCTCGACAGCAGGAGTCAGCTCTGGAAGATGTTGTATCAGCTCTGCCTCTACTTTGGATATGTTGTTTTGGTGAGCATCTCAACCATCTCCAGTGATATTGGTAACATAGCCATTTGCTTGCTAGCCGCCGTGACATTCTTCAAGGGATTACATAGGTCAATGGCCCTTGTGCTACCAAGTTCTATGCGGAACATGGTCAAAGAGATTCCAAAATCCAGGCAGAATTTCTCTTTCATGAATCCAGGTGAAGAAAAAAATCTACTTGTCGATGACGACCTAGACACAGCTGAGCGTTGGGGATCTACTGAAATGGGTGAGATAGCTTCCATAAGGTTCCAAGACAGTAGGCTAGAACCAGAGCTCAATGCCTGCAAGGACATGTGCGTCTCCCTCTCTCTATCTCATCTGTTGCACCGGCGTTTCCTTGGGTTAAGCAGTGCTAAACCAACAATGGATAACAGGGAGCCCTTGGTTAAAAACTACGAGAGGGCCTTGAAGCTGGTTGAGACTGAGCTGGCTTTTCTATATGATGTCTTGTACACCAGCAATGCATTCCTCCATTACTACGAAGCGATGAGTGCTAGCATCTGGGCGTTTGCTTCGCTTATTGGGATATGCTTTGTTGGGACGACAGTTGTTGTCGTACTCGTACCTAGGGCGAGGGCTGCTCCTCGTCATGCTTCTTCTCCTGGCAACACCACCTTTGTGGACACCACGGTAGCGGACTTTGTCATTACTGGAGTGATAATGGCGTCTCTAGCTCTGCTGCAGGTGTTGCAGTTGCTACGCTGTTGGACCTCAAACTGGGCCAAAGTCTCCTTTGCCCGCGACTGCAGAAGGATCTTCACCTACTATAACGACGTATACGATATAAAAAATGAGGATTTGGGTTGGGGAATGAGGTTGAGAGCATCTCTTATCAAGATTGACTGGTCTGACAAATACCAATACCTCTGGCAGAATAAGCTCGGGCAGCATTCATTAATGGAGTCAGTCACTGTGGGCGGCATTCGTGAGTGTCGCATCCCTTGCTGCTTTTCTTTCTTGCAAGAGAACCAGTGTCTTTGCTTTTGCCTTTGGTTATGCATCTGTTTCTTGGGATTCCTGATCCTTAGCATCCAGAAAGTTTTGGAGGTGTTTGGACTGCAGTACGTACGTCGAGAGGTGCGAGAAATGTTTTGGGGCAGCTGCAACACAGGGGGTGGTGCCATTGAGTTTCACGCTGATGTGAAGGCATCCATCGGTGACTTCGTAAGTGAGAAGATGAGGGGCGATGAGATAAGTGGTTGGGCATCATTCAAGGTTGAGAGCAATGATACTGAACTAGGTGGCCTATTCTTGAAATATGTTGCAGAGTTGCGTCATCGTTTATCTCCCCTTTTCGAAGATGGCGATGATGAGGTTGGCGTGCCTTGTATTCTGATGTGGCACATCGCGACATGCTACTGCCAACTTGCACAGCAGCATAAGCATCACGACGACGACAAGAATCATCGCGTGGCCATGGCTCTGTCCAAGTATTGCACATACTTGGTGGTCTCAGCGCCACGCTTGCTCCCTGGGCGCTCTGACAATACGAAGAAACTGTACGCTGGAGTTAGAGACGTGGCAATTTGGAGTGTCAAGTCCACTACTACTGTAGACAATAAGCTGCAGGCAATGGAAAGCTTTGACCCGTCCAAGTACGGAAGGTATTGTGAGACCAAGTATGGAATGTACTCCGCCGAGTACCGTGTGTTGATGGGATCCTCCATCATCTATGAGGCGGGTGTGGCGTTGGGGAAGGGACTCATCGGAAGCACGCCCGCTGCTGATCGGTGGGAGATGCTGGCAGAGTTCTGGGTGAAGGCGTTGCTGTACGCGGCGCCGTCGGACAAGGCGGAGGAGCACATGCAGCACCTCTCGCAGGGCGGCGAGCTCATCACCCATCTCTGGGCTCTGCTCTATCACGCCAGTGTTCACAGGTGGCACCTTGATCAGCCACAAGCAGAAGCAGGACAAGGACCCGTTGTCGTCAAGATGGGGTGGGATTACATCTTCCGGATCCGCTCATGGAAAGACCTCAAACCACCACCTGCTGCTCAGGTACTGCATACATTTATATTTGTACACAACACCAACTAGTAATGTATATACACTACATGCTTTCTCAGCCGTTATTTTTCGTGTTTATTTATTTGTCAGGGCCAAGCAGGGATAATACAACAATTAACACGTAAAGAGGTGATCATCGACGTCGTACAGGATGACGACGGGGCTTCTTCCTCAAGCCAGCCAGCCGCCGTCTCATGAATGAAGCGCCGCCACCGCCGCCGCCACGTCCAGCGCCCTTTACCTACTTACTCCCCTTCATCACTACTAGATCCAAGAGGGAATGAATATGTACATGTAGCGCGAGCTTTTATTTATTTGCTGTTGTCTGTCCCCATGCTTGCGACTATGGCTGATCTATATCGATATGTATTCGAGGAACCGCCTAAATTATCTCGACTAAACCAGGTCATCATCCATTGATCAACCCAGCTTAAGCGAGATAATTCCGGTAGTCCCCGGTATGCGCCTTGAGCAACGCTCAGGATCAACTTGCATACTGTTTGTTCATATCATAGCAACCATCACAAGGATACATATGAGAGCAAGATTTTAAACTTTTGATTACAAGTCTTAATTATCTTACAAAAACTCATGAAGTTAACTATAACATAAGCAACTAAACATGGGATTTTCAGCATTTAAAGGTTCTTTACAAACTAAGGTGTATCCTAGGTCTAGGTGGATAACCTACCATGTTTTACTTAGATTCAGAGTTAAACGCAACGGATATTTAGAGAGTATTCAGTAGCAATAATGATGTCCTTGCCCAAGACACCACTTACATAAGCTTTGAGCGAATTCCACCGTCCATCTACTTTGCCGGCTCCGGCGGGATGAACATGGTCATCACTCCTTAGAAGAAAACCTGCAACACAACTTAACGACAACACCGTAAGTATATTTCGTACTTGCAGGACTTATTCATAATACTATACATTTGGTAGATGCAGGAGGCTAGTCCAGTTTTAACATTGATATATAAAAATGCGAGCATAGTTTTCAAGCGAATAAGCAAAAGACATGGCATCTAATATTTCTATATCAAGCACCAATGCAATTGCATAAGTAAAATGATCATGTGACCATGAGCTCAATCTTCCATGAACTCCATCACGAGACTCTACATTGGAGCGAACCTCAGAGAGCGTGCTCCATGACCGAGAGCGCGGCTATTATAATAGATTAATACCCTGCAGGGGTGTACAACTTTTTCCACATGACACGAGACCATAGGCCATACGACCCGTCGATCCGTAAGCAATGATTCACGTGTCAACCGTTCGCATACCCATCCCCAATGTTGAGACGAACGGCCCGGATGGACAGGTGCAACGGAACCGCCGACTACACCCCATCACAAACCATGCCGAATCCGCTCAGTGAAGGGTGCGTGTATGGTACTGAGCTTACCATCCCATTATAAAGCATGTGGCTTGTACGAAAAAGTGCTCAAGAAACCGGCATCCAAAGAGACGGTCCTTAACCAACTCAAGCAAGTCTAAACCATTTGGATTCCACTTCCAACATGGCCCTACCACACTTGCTCAAGTCTCGATCTATCATTCATAGCTTGCTCATATTTTAAGTTTTCTCATCTACTCAAGTATATTTAGGAAAACATCCTATAGCTCGCGAGTGATGGTGACCTTGCTATCTCTCGACTTCTACCGTAATCTAAGCATGGCTAAGCAAATTAATTCAAGAAGTCTAAGCATACATACTTTACCTAGTATAAGTTATTCTAGAGCTAAAAGGGAAAACATGCCAAGTGGGTTCTACACAAATCACATGAACTAGATAGGGTTAAGCCCATGCACAAACAATACTTTATAATAGCAAATTAAGAATTCAAAAGTAAGGTTTGAGATACATAGGTGCCTGCCTTGGTACTCCGCAACCGCGACACTCCGAAACGTCATTCTCTAAGAAAGTAGACAAATGCATGAATTAGAAAGGATGCCAATGCATATGCTTATGATGATTTAGAAAAGATACCATGAATGCATATGCTTATGAGATGCAATGACTTATGAGAGGTAAAGACTAATCATGATTCATGGTCATAAAGTAAGCAATTCAATGAGGTAAATTAGGGTACACAAACATTGCATAGGGTGGAAGTGCAAAACAATTATTCATACAAGCACACACTCTCTACAAGACAAGTTGTAGCATGTGGATGTCATAAAACTAGTTATGCTAATATTATTTGTGATATGAATTAAGAATAAATAGCTCACCACAACATAAAGCATCAACCATGTGAGTTAGTTCATGATTGCTATCAACATAGAGTGTTAGAGTCTAGAGTATACTCATACTAGTTGATAATATTAGTATAGCTAGATTTAGACAATTCAAGAATTAATTATAGCTACTGGTACAGCACATTTTAGTTAAGGTAAAATCATTATTATACAAAAGAGAAGCTAGCGAAATCTTATTCTACTTAATTAAGACAAAGAATCATTATTACAAGTTGTTTCATAAATTTAGGAGCATCATAAAATAATTAACCTTGCATCCAACTAGGTAGCAAGCTCTTAAGTCATAAATTAGAAACTATAAGAGTATATAACTATTTCATAGGTGTATCAATTTTAAATAGAAGATAAAGGTTGAGAAAAATAAACAAAACTGGATTCACAATTTTAGAGGTACATATGTATTTATTGTGCAATATACTATTTAACTAGTGTTAAGCAAACATAGATTAAACTGTACTAATCTACAAACAATTCACATAAAACAATATGTTTAATGGATAGTACACATCACAAGGAAGCTAGCAGAATTGGTTTCATAATTTTTGGACTAACAGAGAATTAATTATGCAACTAACAAGATAAACACATATTTAATAAATTGGAAAATAATATAATTATTTTTGAAGCAAACATATTTTTAACAGGTAGAGAACATCAAGACTAAGTCATCAAAATTTGTTTCACATCAATCGGAGCTATATTCAATTTTATATAAATTTTGCAAGATGATACATGCTTATGCACTGTGTTACTACAGTAACTCCGGATTCTCCAGGTATGGACCCGGATACTCCGGGCTTCGAAGACCCGGAAACTCCGGAAAAACACCCGGAAACACCGGGTTTAAGCCCAGAAACTCCGGCCGGTGAACAATAAGCTCGCCGCCGGCGATCCCGACCACGGTTTTGCATGGGATTTGTTCCTAAAGGTTTCTAGGAGTATGGGGAGTCTATTTTGGTAGCTAGAATCGACATGCATTGGGGTTTCGGAGCTCTAGGTCATCAATGGTGAAATGCCTTGGATAGGCTAGAGAGCTTGAATGAGGGCACAAGAAGGAAGATGAACACCGAGAGGGGCTCACCGGTGATGAGTAGAGCACGAGTAAGGGATCACTTATTGGAGTAGAGTGGCGTCGGCGTAGATCGGGCCGATTTCCTCCTTGAGGGTTTGGAGAAGATGAAGAAGAAGTTTAGGGTTTGCCTTCTCCTTGGTCTCCGGTGAGGAAGAGGTGGTCGAGGTGATGGAGGAGCTCGTCGGTGTCGTCCTCCGTTGGTCCTCCGGCGAGGGTGGGGTGGATTTGGTGAGGAGAGGTGGTTCTTCCTCCATGGCTTGTTGGGGAGAGAGCAAGGGGAGGGAGAGAGTGTTCTTTTGTGAGGGAGATAGGCAATAGGGAGGGCAGGGGGTGCTGGTGGTGGAGGGGAACTCGGGCTGACGTGTGGGGCCGTGGGGGCACGTGGCGTCCATGTGCTGCGTGTTTGACACGTACTCAACTCGCCAAATCCGGATACTCCGGATTTTGTCCCGGATACTCCGAACCGAACAAGTTACGTAACATCAGTTTTGTACATAAAACTTCTTCCTTTACTCCAAACTCCAAAACTGATCTTCCAAGCCTCCAAAAATTCCACCAATTTTTGTGTTGCTACTAGAAATCAAGAGCAACAATTTTTGCTTGGAATTGGTAAAAAAACTATTGTAGATTTGAAATGAAAATTCTTCCCGAAATGTTATCTCTGGGTTTTCGGCTAAGCTATTTGGCTTCAAGATGGTTTCATAAAATCCGGGAAAAATCACCTAAATTCAAGTTTTTGAAAATAGTATTTTATCAAAATAATTCCCAACATAAGTCATATAATGAAAATGCAAGTTGCTTCCCAAAGCATGAGTTCAAAAATGCATTAATAATTCAAAATTAAATTCAAATGCATTCAAATGAAGTATGAAATTTTTTTATGAATGCTAACAAGAATGCTTATGATGTAATGCTTAATATGATAATTACATTTGGGTCGTTACAATCTAGCAGCATCAATGAGCGGATGAAGACAACAGCCAGGGGCTGGCTCTGCAGAGTGCACAACCAGCTACATTGATGAGTATATATGTTGACACTCAAACCCATTATCTTTGGTGACCTTCCCAGGGGGCAGCGCGAACTTGTCCGAACTAGGAGATCCCCAGGTTGACCATAGTGCAATTTAAGATTATGCAGACTTTGGCCGCCCACAGTAGCGGAACAGGAAAGAAATTTTAAGGGGGTCCAGAGCCGAACAAACTTTAATAATATTTGTAGGTACAAAAATTTAACAATTTGCATTAGTTTTTTATTAACTGTGCTAATATACGTTAGTTAGTCATGGTATATATTATTTAATCATACAATGACAATTCACAAAGAAAAATAGGAGCAGGAGTCAATATATCTTGTTCATTTTAATTTTGCCTTGGTTTCCTACAAAGATTAGGCATAATTTAAAAAATCTATGCATTATGCGATACGGAAGCAGCAATGCTAGAGCATACCGTATCAACAATAATAAATTTATATTGATTTAAATTGAAGAAGTATAGACAAGCCATGGATTTGATGCTAATGCGATCACATTAGTGGGGCAGGTGTGTTTGTTGTTGCCGTCCATCTCGGTTGTGGTTGCCTGCATATTTGCCATCGGCACCTTGGTGCGCATTCGCGCGATGCCAATCGTGAGACGCGAGTCTGCTGGCACCCTCCACACACGGAGAACGGAAAGAACTTTCAAAGCTAGAGATCAGGTGGATTGGGTGAACTTACAAGAAAACGAATAATATTGTGGGCTAAAGTGGGTTAAGATTAAGACGTACTTAAAAATTTGAGCTAAGATTAAATTGAGATTAAAGAGTACTTGGAAACTTAAGCTAAGATTACTAGGATTAAAGAATACTTAAAAACTTAACTAGAATTAAGATAAGATTACAAGGTACTTAACAAAAATTATTTTGTTAGCCCCCCCCCCTCCGCCACTGGCCGCGCCCATACCTTATCACCATCGCATAATCTCCCCTAGAGGAGTCGATCATCATTTACAGAGGCCGCGCAATTAAGATAAGATTAGAAGGTACTTACCAAAAATTATTTTGTTAAGGGGGCCATGCCCCCCCCCCCCAGCTCCGCCACTGGCCGCGCCCATAGCTTATCACCATCACATAATCTCCCCCAGAGGAGTTGATCATCGTTTGCAGAGGCCGCACCGGGCCAACCCTCAGCCATCGCTCCACCAAGTTGCGCACAGGTTGTGCAGGATTCACTGATTGCCACAGCAGCTTATTTCAACCTGTAAAGGCCAAGATTGGGACTGTTCAGATAAGTTGCAACAGTGAAAATCGAAACTGAAATGCACGTAGCCTTCTAATTACAATAGAAGAACAGACAGACCATATCAACCCCCATACAAGGTGATAAGAAACGCTTGCAATACAGCGTGTGTAATCACACCTTGGTTTCTAAGATGAGATGTAATATATTCTGGAACATGAAAATATGTTCTGGTTCCGGCAATATGGTAAGCAGCATTTTCACTACAAAATCTATGGACTGCTTAAATATTTCAAGACTGAAGTAGGATAAATTAAGCACAGAGAAATAGTTACTACACAACATAGATGGGTTCTTACCTCAGATTCGCTTAGAAGACTGAGCTTCTGCATAATGTACTTTTGGATGGATGATGCAGGTATGCTTCCATCCCTATCATTTGGTAATGCATTAGCCCCAGTTGAGATAATATAGTTCATTCAAGTAAAACAAAATGCTGCCGATTGAATCAACAACTCTGCTACAGCAACTGTGAACTAACTAGAAGTAGGAGATCATGTTATGGTTAAGATTAAACTATGTGTTGATGACCAAAAGTGACACAACTAGGAAAACCGGTCAGACCTCTTCCTTAAATCGGTCAGACCGGTATGGTGAATTTGTTCAAAATGCAAAATAGACTTCACCATTGCATAGACCTAGTCGAGATGATCGAAATGTGTATATGGAATGTACAATTTGGACTCCGGATGAAAGAGATATGGCTTCGGAAAGTTCTGCACTCCAGGCATACTGGTTTGGAGAAGCGGTCAGACCGGTCCGGACTGCCCAGTCCGGGTTAGGAGTTGGTTTTTTGACATAAAATTAATTAGGGTTTCGACTCCTAATGGATTAAGACCATCCCTCTCTATAAATATAAAGCGTCACGGCCGAATGAGGATATCCAATCGATCAAAAACACATCAATCTATTACTTTGCATTACTTTTTGTCTTCCTCAAACTCTAGCTCTTCCAACTTCATATTTGTTGTTCTTCCTTCGTCTCCGCGACATCTGAAGGCGTTCTAAGTGGCCTGCCAATCCTAGAACAACCCTTCGCGCGCTTGCCCTGACGGGGTCCCTTTCGGGCGAGCGTTCGTCGGTCGTCACCGATCTGACCGCCCTGCGTAGGAGAGCTGCATCGAGTTTCTCCTTGCGCCGCACGTTCGAGCGCAATCTTGTGTTGGCCCTGATTCGGCGCCAACAGTATGATCTTTGTAGACTTACTAAGATAGCATTGAGCTGGGCTAATTAGTGTATTTACATATAACGCATGACTAAAGTGATAGTAGTTGCGAAAACTTGTGGCAATTAAAAGATACCCACACAGGCACCCGTGACTAACAGATTAATGCGCAAATGACGATACGCCGCAAACACCTGACTTGGACGGAGGACGAGCTGTGGTGAAGGAGACGAGCAGTCGCGCTTGGCGCTTCCCAAAAACCTGATTCGCCCTCTCCCGGTGCAGAATCATAAGAGCGAACGGTTCTGGAGACCTGCTCTCTCATTCGCCGGTGCATGCCGGCGCTTGGGATGGAGCAAGCTACGAAGGCAGCGCAGCAGCAAGGAGAGGCAAAAACCCTAACTCAATTAGATCGTGTTTTGGTAGAGGCCGACAGGTCAAATATAAAGAAGAGCCCACGGCCTCGCGTCGTGATCGGTTCTTGAAAATTAGGAAACCGATTAGGATTCCATATCTTGGTAGACTTAAAGGCCAGGTAACCAAAACCAACTTAAATGCCAAGTAACCAAAACCAAAAACAACAAAAGAAAGCAGCGCCCCAGCAAGGGGGGAGGCCGGATTTCGGCGGACCATTCACACGGACGTCGTGCACCCGTAGGCACGAGGTGGACGGGTGAGCGCGAGGCGAGCTAGCTCGTACGTGTGGAGCTCTCCTTCTTTCCCCACACACATAGTTTGAAGAGGTGAATACAACCTCCATATTTAAGTTGGTCATATTTCACTTCAACAAGCAAGGTGGGACTAAAGGATTGCACACTAACTTTCTCATGCACTACATGGGCCTTTGAGATTTATTTGGAGTTTTTGAAATTTCTCACGGGCCAAGCTCAAATTCCATCAAGGTATTGGAGTGGCCTTTGTTTGTTCAAGATGAGTAGCTTCTTTATGGTTTGCTTACAACAGATGTGTAGCTAGTGTCAAAGAACCTCTTAAATCGGTCAGCATACATCAACAGAGTTCTTGCTCATTATTCTTGCTCATTACTAATGCAGGCAACGGAGATGGACCCACTTGATGCCACTCTGCTTGCCAACCGGAGCCTATGCTGGTTGCGGATGGGAGAAGGAAATCTAGTTCGGCAGATGTTGTCCAATGTAGAATGTGATATCGCGAATATTGCCTGCATTCATCTGTACTATACTAAAGATGAAAAAATTAAAAACAATTGTTACCCACTCTAACCCACCCTTCTCATAAAATACCTCTCTTAGACTTATATAGAAGATCTTAATGCTCGACCAAATCACAAAACATCCTCAAGAAAAATATTTCTGCCCAAAATGCAATTCTTTTGTTACCGTGGCTTGTTTTACCCACCGCCTGTACCCGCTCGCCCGCGCATCGCTTGATTTGGGGTGTTTTCCTCTCTCTTTTTTCCTCGCGACGCCGCCTCTCCGCACGTAGCGCCGCCTCCCCCGCCATCGCGCCGCCCCCGCGGCACCACGCGACGCCGCCGCCCCCGACGCCGCGTCTCCTCCGCCGACTCGAGACGCCGCCTCCCCCGCCTGACCGCGCGGTAACCCGGTCGCATTCCGCCCGTCGCGCCTCCCCCGCCGCACCACGCGACGTTGGTGGCCCCGCGACACCGCCTCCCCCGACGTCGCGCCTCCTCCGCCGCACCCCACGAAGCCGGAGGCCGCCGAGCGCTGCTGGGGGCGGCCGGCCTAGGGCAACGAGCCCCGCTGGATCTCAGATCCTGGCGGCAGGGATCGGAGAGCTCGCGCAGATCCACGTCGCCCTGCCACAGTGATGCCGTCGTCCCCACCGCCGCACGCGCCGCAGATCCATGGCCGTCCTAAGGCCTCCTCTCCCCCCCCCCCCCCCCCGGCCCCTACCTCCCCAAGCTGCGGTGCCGCCGCCGCTGCATCCGCGCCTCCCCCTTGGCCTCTCGCCCGACCCTCGCGCCTCTCCCTCCGCGAGACGCTGCCGCCCGGTTCCGCTCCCACAGATCCGCACGCACACGGCGCACGCCTCCACTCTCTGCGGTGGCTCGCCGCTCCTGCATCCGCCCTCCCTGCGCCGAGAGGGTAGCGACGCCGCCGGCCGCACCTCCCCTCCCCGGCGTGGTCGCGCCAGGGCAGCAGGGCCCCCGGCCGGCGTGGCGTCGCGCGTGCAGCCTGCTAATCAGCCTCCCGCCGCCGACACACTTGAAGAACGACCGGTGGCTGGGGCGACGATACTTTCGAGGGCATCACAGCTGTGCCCAACGATTCATCATTCCCCGCGCGATCACGGGATCACAAGTGAGTTCTTTGTCACCCTCTCTTTCCGTTTTGCATGTTCGAGCGTTCAAATCTGTCGAACGTGGATTGATTTTCCGTTAAAACCGAATAGATGAATTCTGATCCGTGTACTGCATATCCATTTAACATTGACAGGCATAGCGACTCTGTCCGTGCTTCATTGGGTCAGCCATGTATACCCACGGTACAAGCTAAACTCCAAATGGAGTGAGCTCAACGCAGATGCATCTGGCGAGATTCTCAAACGTCTTGATGTCATAGACAAACTAAACTTCATGTGCACATGTAGATCGTGGTTTTCCTTGTGCTGTGCTCTCAAGGGTAATCGTCTCAGATCAGGTATATAATGTTTTTATTCATCCTTCAATCCTTAACCTGAGCTGCTCCGATTGTTATCCATTGGATTTGCTATCAATTTTGTAGTCAGTAAAGTGCTTAAAATTTGTTCTATGATCATTTTTGCAGGATCCGTAACATTACTTTTACCCGACTTACATTTATAGATATTGTACACAAAACTGGACCTTCTGTTAAAGTGATTCATCTATAAAAAAGCTGGATGTGACAATGGGAGTGGCTGATAGGGTGAAAATGTAACATATGCAGTAATCACCTTGATGATAAATTATTGCTCAAGCTTCCTCAGCAGCTGTTCCTTTGAAGGGTCTCTTTGCCCTATGCTGTAACAATATCGTGTATCCATTTGCTGTTTTTTGGTCTTACTAATGACTGGCTAATAATGAACTGCAGAATTACATGAAGTTGTGCCCGAGGTGAGCGGTGTCTTAGCAGATCCAACAATCAAATTCTTGACCCTGTGATTGTGAGTGCGGATGATTTTTTTTCTTGTTTACAGCTGTATTTGAGCTTAAGTAAGCCACCAAAATAATTTGTACAATATTTTCTCTTCATTGCTAAAGAAAAACTTGTATTGAGTGACTCCTAGGGGTGTCTAACCTTTTCTAGACAAAGTTGAGTGGTAGTTTGAAAACAGCAATAGTTCCTTATTATTTTCGTTGAGCAATAACCTAAACTGTGAGAGTATCTGAATGCATTTTTTATGAAATTTTTCTGTCTGTCTTATTAAAGATGGTGGAGAAAATTTTTTATATTGCATTGGATTCTCTAAGTGCACAATTTGGACTAAAAGGCAGCTAATTGCAGCTTCTCTGAAGCCCTTGCAGCTTGACTAAAAGCGGAGAAGCTGCAGCTCGCCATTTGTGGATTGTAGGATCCTGTGTGAAAAATCGAGTTTGTTTAACAGTCAATTCAGATTGTTTACATGAAATCTTGTATGCAGGCTGAACTACGGTGACTCAAGACCCTGCCTAAGTGGGTGTCATTTGTTGCAGATGAGGCTCAACTTGGTGTTTACCTACTGGGTTACCTGCAGGTGAAGCTCAGCAAGGAGCGAAACGTTTGTGCAGCCATCCAACAAGCTGGCAGGAGACCAGCACATGGTGCCTTCTTTGATACTTTTGTTCATGCTATCTTTTGTAGAAATTGGTTGGCTTAGTCTTATGCATCTCCATATGGTATACTATAGCTTTGAAACGTTTTTCTATAGGAAGATTGAAGTAGTTAGGTGAAGGGGAACACTCTATTTGGACTATTTATCACTATATATTAAGATCATAAGAGAATACTGGATTGTGATTTCTTTGGTAATTTGCTGTCTGTTATGGGTTAGAAACCGAAAGACCTCATGGGTATTGAGCTCCAAAATATTGTACTTCTTAGTTCTGTTATGAAAATAATGCTGGTCTAACCACATGACAATGGCAGGCTGCAAACTGTATCACTTAGGGGTTCTACCCCACCCTTTTCTTCTTAATATATTGATGCGCAGTTCTCCTGCACGTTCGAGAAAAAGACAATGGCAGGCTGCTGAGTCTATTGCTATTTTGTTTCCATGGTTCGGCCTGCCACCCCTTCAGAATTTTCTTTCGTTTTGAAGAATTTTGAAGTTTGTAGTTTTCATGCAAAATTATAGATCAATGCAATCTCTCGATTATTGTTACCAAGTTTCATTTTTTATGAGTCTGTGTTATCATGGGTTATTTTTGTAAGTGGTATAGTACACTTTATTATTCCAATCTTGTAGAAAAGCTAAATATATGCCTTCATCACTTTGATGTTCAGAGGAAAATTGTTTTACCCGTAGCAACGCACACACACCTAGAGTTATATAAAATTAGTTTTAAACATGGAACTCGAAATGTGCAAACTACTAAATAAACACGTCTAGGCATGTGCATAACCACTAGTCTGAATAATAGGAGTACAATATATAGACCTCTACCTAGGATCACCCTCTACCTGATTTATAGGAGTAAGATCAGGGAGGAGATCAGGGAGATCAGGCACACAAGGAAATAGGATGACGGGAAACAATCAACCGTCAGCATCCTAAAACAGGGGAAGAGATAAACTCTCTAACACATCCTAAAACAGGGGAAGAGATAAACTAAACAAAAGAGATAAACTCTCTAACAGAATGATGTGCCCTCATTTGTCGAAGGCATGGTACCGCAGGGGCATGGCTCTCAACTTGATTTAAGGTATGATGCGCAGTATAGCAGCTGCTTCAGACTCAGCCTTGCAATTCTAATCTAATATTGTATCTCATCCTGGTATCTCTATGCCCAGATTTACAAAGGCACCGTCAATGCCTTCCTAGATGCACTTGTTAGAATTTAGGATCACCAGAGAGTAGATCCCGTGGGGTTTCCTTTGAACTTTTCTTTACAGGATACAAGAGATCCTAGATCTACAACAAAACAGAGAGAAAACACATAGAGGGAGAGGAGAGACCCTCGTCGGTGGAGCTCGAGCTGCTGTCCATCACTGGTTTGGCGATGTAGATCCGCTCTAGGGCGGCGACGGTCGGTGCAGTGGCCGAAGAGTAGAGGTCGACGATGGCGTGGTGCAAGGGCGGCGGGCTTTCCGTCGCTTCGGTGCCTCGCGAAGATCGGGTCGCGTCTAGAGTTTTCGGTGGGGAAACAGAGTGGCGGCGAACCTCGTGTCTTCAGCCACTGACCCCACCTCTCTTTTATATGGCACTGCGCGACGGGCCCCACCAGCCGTGTTGGGCTGGACGTCCCCGATCAGGACGCGAGTCAAGGGGTCCAAGCATGCTGTTGGGCTTGACTCGGATGAGATCAACCTAACAGCACTAAAACTCGGCCCTGCAAGTGACGAGATCAAAAAAATGTTAAGGCAAGTGCTTTTGCTCCCTATTATTGCCACGTCCAACTAATACCGTAGTTGAGTCCACTATCCATGGGATCGATGGGAACACCTAGATCACATCTATTCCCATTCATCTTTCTATATCATCTCTACGAACAGGCTGGTTCACTTTGATTGTTGGAACTTTCAGGGAGGCCATGGAGGCTATGAGGAACGGGGCTCGCTCTGATGAACAGAACCCTTGAGCAGCTATGTTCACACATCACATTAACAATCATTTATAACACTATATGGTTCTTATATCATAGGTACGTAGGCCCAATGTAATGCGGCAAACACTAGCATGGTGCATGGAACTATGCTTTTGATTGTTTTGCTATCTTGTGAAACAGTCTATGGCTGTCTGTGACCAGGCTAATCAGGAAGCATAGCAGAATGGTAGTGCACTGATTCTTTTTTTTTTTTGGAACTGTACGCTTCATATTATTGGCAGCAGCGGTAGCAGTTAATGCAACTGTACGGAGTATTTAGATGTGAATTCCACAGAATGAAGAATTTGATGAGGCCGGTAAAGCCGTCACAACTGGCAGTTTATGTATCTAAAAGCTTCCAGAAATGTGGCGGTGGAAACGTATGGAATATGCAGGGAGAAACGCAGTGAATACCATTTTCCTAAAACAAAATGTTTTGACTGTCATCTCGAAGGATCCCACCGTTATGCTAATTCTTATAGCTGATCACATATATGACCAGCAAGTAATAGTAAGCCAAAGTGCCAAACAATAATAAGGTTCTTGAAGATTACATACACAAAATAACAACACTTATCGATAACATGACCATAGTGCATACTCTAGCAGCAACTGTAGAATATAAAGTACCAATTTGTACGTGCATGACATGTTGGTCTTCCTGGTAAATCACACTGCTACTAACTTGGGCGCCTTCTGGTCAAATTCCTTAAAATATGGAACCACTTGCTAATCTGATTGATTTTCACTAGAATAGCTGCTGCAAATCCCACTCCAAAGCCCACACCAACGAAGAGAAACAAGACAACATCAACACTATGAGAGGAGCTTTTCATATTTGTTTTGCTTTGAGTATCAAGAGTGCCACATTGTTTGGATAGAGGGGGTCCACAGAGCCCCGCATTGCCATCAAATGAGCTATTCTCGAATGTCCCGAATTGACGCAATTGCGGTATCCTTTCATCCAATTGGTTGTTGCTCAGGTTCAAGGTGCTTAGGAATGTGAGATTTGTTAGCTCTTGTGGAATCTCAGCCGACAGCATGTTTGAAGATAGGTCTAGGGACTCCCCCAATGCAGTCATGCTGCCAAGCTGGGGCGGAATTTCTCCACTGAAGGCATTGTGAGACATCCTTAGTACATGTAGTGAAACAAGATTTCCAATCGATGCAGGAATGCTACCTTCCAGTCAGGGGCGGATACAGGAGGGGGGCTAGGGGGGCTCAAGCCCCCCCAAGCTCCCCTAATTACACGTAAAACACTGTAGCAAGACCACCAAATCACCATTAAATCTTCACACAAATCAACATCTCTATTGTTTCAGCCCTCCCTTGCCTCCAATCCTGCATCCGCCACTGCTTCCAGTGCATTATCTGATATGTCTATTACTGTTAAGGTAGTTAAGATCTTTTCAAATGTCATGACAGACCCTTTGTATGATATTGTGACTGAGTCTTGGTAAAATCCTCGTGTAAGATTTTGATGGTCTATGATTTTTCCTGTATTGTTGTACATCTTCATTGATTTCAAATTCTCAAACCATTGTGGATGCAAATTGCTAGAGAGATTGTTTGAGACTAGATCAATGATTTGCAAGCTCGGGAACTGTTTTCTAGATTTCTCATCTTCGAGATAATCTATTGACCCATGAAACAAGTTGAATCTCAAGACAAGGACACGAAGATTCAAAAGCCTCCCTAGCCAAGAAGGAAAGGTGTCTGCAATGTGATTTCTTCCAAGATCAAGAACCTCCAAGTTTGCGCAATTATGGAGTGCCCTTGGAAGTTGACCTTCAATCTTATTGCCATGCAAATCTATTGTCTCAATAGAACATCCACTTGAAATATTTGTAGGTAGCATCCCTTTGAATTGATTCTCCCTCAAATTTAATATACTCAAAACACCATTTTCCATCAGGCATGGTGGTACCAGTCTGCTAAAATTGTTATATGATAGGTCAAGGATTTCCAACTGTGAAGACTTGCAAATTGAATGCGGTAAATGACCACTTATGTTATTGTTGGACAGCTTAAGATACACAGTAGAGCTAAGGTATAATGTGAAGTTCAGAAGTAAAGAAGAGAACATATTATTTGAATAATCTAAGGAGGAAGCTGATGAGTTTGGCATGGGAATCTGTCCCTGAAGCCTATTGGAGCTAAAGTCAAAAACACCCAACACTCTACTGAATGAGATAACATGTGATGAATTGAGTTCCATACCAGTGAACATGTTATGTGAAATATTTAAACTCAAAAGATCATAGTTCCATATTGTGGCAGTCCCGCCTAAATTAATCCGGCTTAAATACGCTAACCATCATCAAAACGACAATCAGGGTTAACACGCACTTAAAACGGAGTAATCCGGCAGTGCTGTTGGGTAAAATCCCGATTAAACCACTTGAACAGGATCGACAAAGCAGTCCAGAGAATGCAACATTCCACAATTTTACAGCACAGAGTATGAAACGGAATTATTATTACAAACCAAGTTTGAATTTATAAAAGTTCAACAGAGCTTAAGAGTGACGGAAAACGAACGATAGTCTAGCGACGAAACAAGATGTCATGATAAAGCCCGTACATGACACCATCCATCCTCAGATGTACCACCTGAAAAACAAAACCACAAGCAAGGCTGAGTATACTAATACTCAGCATGGCTTACCCGACTAAGGGTATACTTAGCCCTTTATCTAGACATGCAAGGCTTTTGGCTTGAGGGGTTTGGTTTGCCGAAAAGCAGTAAGAGTAGATCCTTAATTGCAGGTTTTAGCTTGCAGGTTCTAGTTTAATTAACCATTCTAGATGAGCATCTATCCAAAAGCATACATGGTGAAAACAATTATCTTTTATCATGCAACCAACCATATTCATCATCATCATCTTTCACTTCTTACTCTATGTGGCAAAAGGGTTAAGCAGTCCCAAACCGTGAGAAGCGGACGATTCGAATCGAATTTGTTAACCTGGCCAGGCAGACCTAACACACACGTATGGGAACCAAGTCACCCACACGACTTTTCTCCTTTCTTTCCGGGTTGTGGATCAGGGTCACCGTCCTCGACTACAGAGTACGACGACTCTGCACCCGCATGTGCGCGCATGAGAAACGACGTTCAAAGAAGGTGAGGGAGAAGTCCACTCGCCGGGCCAATCAGGTACTTAAGCTTACCGATTACCATATTTCTCGGCATGTGGTTAGTACGTTCAAACGCTTAACCACCACTACCACACACTGCGGCCTTAACATCTTTTACTAAACAGACGGGGTATCACAAGTACCACAACCCCGCCCGTGAGCCTTATAGTTGCAGTATGCAGTAGACATTCAACTCCTATAGTTCTCGTGAGTGACAGGAAATCACTCGACTTCTACCGAACCAATAGCCTAGCCATCTAGCGACCTACACATACTAGTGTTCAAGCATAGGTACCTAGGAATTATGCAACTAAGGTTCCAAGCAACTCCTGTAAACTTAAATGCGCAAGTAGATAGAAACAGTAATAAGTTGCATAAATTTAAAAATAGATAGGACATGCTCCGGGGCTTGCCTGGAATTAACACTAGGTCAGTGTTAGTTAGAGAATAACTGCTCGGCGAACATCTTCCTTCGGTCGTGTACATCGGGATCCATCCGTCCATCTTCTGGATGTGTCCACCATTCACCGTCTTCTAGCTCGACTCCAATGTCGCGTCCTTCACGTGATTCATCTATCGTACCTAAATGAAATACAACAATGCATATGTATGAGACGAATATAATGCATTTATTTTTTTGACATAGATGGAGATCAACCAAACTCAAGTTGGAGGGTGCCACTACTTTCTTTTTCATCCAGTTGGCCAGTCATTTATAGAGTAGTAATTTAATACAATTTAATTCATAAAATCAAAGTGGGGTTTTCATTATATACCAAAACATACAAAAGTTATTTCTTCTAACAAAAATAAAGATAACAAGCTTTATCCAAAACTATAGTTACCCATAGCTCATGGGGTTGAAATTCTGCTGCAAGGAACAAAACTAAAGTACCAACTTACAATAAAATTTTCAGCTATTTTCATGAAGCAGATTAAACATGAACAATAAGTTAAACAACTTCTGCTGGGATAAAGATCTATTTTTACAGAACAAAGTAGGAAGTTATTGATTCTCAAAATTGTCATGCATGTTCATCTACTCAGAACCAAGCTCTAGTAAAACTATGAGATTTTTCTAATGAATGAATCTAGGGTTTTTGATTTACAAAGTTTATTCATGAATAAAACAAAATAACTAGTTATACATTACTAAAAATTCCCAAAATTTTTCTATAGCATCTAGAAACAAAGGTAAGACTGTCATAAAAATTTCAGCTCAAGAAAACTAGTATAGAATCTTGTGGATTTAAATCTATTTAACATAGGCATAAACCAAAATCTAATGAAACCTATAGCTAGATTTATCAAAATGTTCTCAAATTGTTACAGTAATCTATTCATCTATGGTGTAGCACACTGTCCAAAAACTATCCTTAGTTAATGAATACAACAGGAGATAAATTTGTGTGCTATTTAATCTAATCTTTATCTTAGATTAAAATATAAGCATAATATGAACATGTTACTGTAACAAAAGTTGTAGGTTTTGATCTAAGGATTCCAAAACATTTTAGTTTGCATTTTTATGATTTTTATACGATTTTATATGGAATTTACAAGTTTGTAGTTTTTGAAAACAAAAGAAAAAGGAAACGAACTTTTGCATCTAGGCCCCTGGATTTCTGTTTCTTCTCAGGGAAGGTCCTTGGCGGACGGAACAGAATAGGGGAGGGGCGATGCTTGGTTTTCCGGCATCCAGGCTCGCCGGCGGCGAGGGTTAGGGTGGGGAAAAGGTAGAGGGGACTGAGCCGCACCTCTGGGTGTCCTTGGTTCGCGGGGAGAAGGTCCGAGGCGGCGGCTCCACAGGCGCCGGCGGTCGGTGGAGGAACTGTGTCACGGTGGCGGCGTTCCGGCGACCATGGGCAGGGGTGGCTGGGCTTGGGAGCTCCGTTGGGGCGAGGTGAAGCCGTTCCCGGGGTTGATTGGAGCTGTGGGAGGGCAGAGGTGGGAGCTCGACGTGGAGCGGGCGGCCGGCGGCGGTCTGAACCGCGGCGGCACCGTTCCAGTGGGTTAGGGCGGCGGTGGAGGGGTCGGGGAGCACCAGGATAGGTCAAGGAAGCTCGCTGCGTGGTTTGTTGGGCGCGAGGAAGGGTGGAGGAGGGAGCTCCACGAGAGACCGGCGAGCAGCGGCGCTAATGGCGGGCGGCGCTGGCCGTTCTCGGCAAAGGGGCGCGTGGGGCTCGGCTCTCGGGCTCAGGAGCGACGAAGGGAAGGTCGGGGACGTCTCTGAGCATCGAGGGGAGGGTCTGGGCAAGTCAAGGCGAGGGGGAGGCGAGGCGCGGTCGGCCGTCGCTGCACGGCGTCGCCGTGGCGCTTCGACGTCCATCCTCGGCGTGCGTGCAGGGGACGGCGACGCGTGGCAGTTCGAGAAGCTCCAGGAAGGCACCAAGGGCGCGGAGAGGGCTGGGGTGCGGCGCGTGGCCGGCGGCCTCGACGTCCAGCGGCGAACGGCGATGAACGGCGTGAGCAGAGAAGAGAGATGGAGTGAGGGTAATTTAGTAAATAAAGCGAAGTTCAAAACTCCAGTTTGAAAACTCAAACTTTCTCCATCTACATGGCCTCAAATGAAAAACTTTTGAATACCAAACTTGCTTAAAATTTCGAGATCTACAACTTTCGTTTTAGGCAAAAGTTCATTTGAAGCTTAGTTTGAAAGATAAAATTTAAAACTTGAGTGCATTTGAAAAGGTTCTATACGCTTTGAAATTTAAATTTTTCTCCCATTTTTGTGTGGCGACTCGAAAAACTTTGAACACAAATGTTGTTCGTCTTTTGAAAACCTACAACTTTGGTTTTGGACAAAAATTCATTTGAGCTATATTTTAAAAATTATTTTCAAAGCATATTTGTTTAAAATTTGAAAGATTGTTTAAAACCTCGAATACTATGGTTCATTTGACCTGTCATTTTATGTGCAAAATTTCATATACACATAAACACACACACATACACATGCATATTCATACATACACATATATTATTTTCCAAAAGAAATACATAATTTGAGTTTTTCTTGTTTATTAAACATGGAATCATATTTAATATTTCTTGCTTAGCATCTTAAACTCTGGGATGTCACACATATCCAGTTTGGTATATCCCCACTTATTTTATTACTTGAAAGGTCTAAATCATTTGTGTGGTTAAGATGCATCAATAAGCTTGGTATTTTTGTCATATTGCAATTAGCAAGTCCTAGTCCCACAAGCCGAGAGGGATATGTGGATGAAGAGTTGGTACCTTCCCCTTCTGTCACAGTCAGCTTATTGTGTGACAGACCCAAATATGTGAGGTTCTCTAACCTCCATAGTGATGATGCAAGATCCACTGAGCCCATCAAGTTGTTCGTTTCAATGTCGAGATGCGTCAAATTTGGAAGTACTAGCAATGACTGAGGAATCCACCCTGGCAATTCATTCATTTGTAAGTATACGCTCTTCAAGTGTGAAGATACCCCTTCGAATTCATGTATAGGACCAGAAAGTTGGTTTCGTGAAAGATCCAAGTATTGTAGCACTGGAAGGGTGAAAAGTGATGTTGGAATATTTCCTGCACAAAAAAAATTAAACACCAGAAAGTCTTCAAGCGTGAAGATACCCCCATCAAATTCATGTATAGTACCAGAAAGTTGGTTATGTAAAAGATCCAAGTATTGTAGCGCTGAAAGGGTGGAAAGTGATGTTGGGATTTTTCTTGCACAAAAAAGAGCAATTTGAGCAAAAGAAAGTTTAGGCTTTATATAAATCGAGAGTAGATGATGAGATAAAGAGTGGTACACACTCGCATCATGCTATTTTCACATAACCATTTGGTTAGCAATCCATCGGATACAAATTTTCTAGTAAAAATTTTAGTAGTCTAAGATGTTTTGAGTCCACTAATACAAAAACTAGGTAGTACTAATATAAAACCCTTTAACCATTTGGTTAGCAATCCAACTGACACAAATTTTCTAGTGAAAATTTAGTAGTCTAAGAAGTTTTGAGTCCACTAATACAAAAACTAAGTAGTACTATATAAATCCCTTTATGGTTTAAAGGTTGAAACTTAGTAGTTTAAGAAGTTTTCACATAATCTTTGCTTTTATAAGTTGAGAGTATATGATGAGACAAAAGTGTATTTTCATCTTCTATATCAATACATAGATCGATAGTTAACCTGTTGTGGATGATGTGATAAAGAGTGTTACACACGCATCATGCTATTTTCACATAACCATTCGGTTAGCAATCCAACAGGCAAGTATATACTTTTTAGTGAAAATGTAGTAGTTTAAGAAGCTTTGAGTCCAGTAGTATCGAAAGTCGGTAGTACCAAATCCCTTTATGATTTAAAGGTTCAAATTAGACAGGGTAAGAAAGATATATTTGCATTAGTTTAAATTGGCTATAATGGTCTAATGCTGCATGATGCTTTTGTTTATACCCTTGACACTACTAAAACAAATGAATACCAGGAACAGCTAATTAAGGGCACTATCCCATATTACTAACTAAACTTATAATTAAAAAAACTCAATCCATAGGGAAAGACCTTTCCCAGGTTTTGGTTTAAGATTGGGAGAAAAACTCAACTACCAAGTCATAAAAGACTTGAAGGTTGGCTCGTACAAGGAACCACTTTTTGGGGCAATACCAGAGTTTGAACCCTGCCGGTTGGCTTCCCACCAAGAGTCCAGCCACCAGGCTATAAGTGTGTTTGCTTATAGCTTATTGTAAAGAGAAAGAGTAAAATGCACGAGAGATTGTTACAAAGGTTCAAAACTCTCATAGTGGCAGAGCACCAGATAATCTCTTGCCACAATCATATAGAGGTAACTAAACCAGTTGAAGTTGTATGGTCTTTTCTAAAAAAAGCCGCAGCAATCCAATATCAAAGGCTCAAAGCCTAGTTCGCAAAATGTTGTAAAAGGCTTTCATGGGGAGGCTAACATCAAGCTGCGAGCGCTGGGCATCTTGTAGACTCACAGGAGCACATGATGGTCCTCAAACAATTTCTAGCCCTGCCCTTGCCCTTTCACCGTTTGGGTTGTTAAACTTTTTCCCGTGGTTCACTATAAGGTCACTTAAGTCCAATTGTGTACAGAATTCTCACCTGATTGAGGATCCGGGAAAAGTTGAAGTACTCACACGTGCACTAAGGTAGTGCACCATCTAAATTTTCTCTTAACCATTTGATTTGTCTTCTATGGTTTGCTGATGCCTATGTTACTAAAGCCTTTGATTGCAGTAAAAGTGGGGGGGGGGCAAATAATGTGAAAATAGGCAAAAATGAAACACGGAATAATCTAATTTTGTGGTTTATTCAATTTAGTTTTTTATTCAATTTCTAAAATAGTACTAACAGATTGTTGTTTTTTATTCGGTTTTCAGCTTGGCCCCGAACTGACCTAATAACAACATTGTTATACACAATTATAGAAAATATCCCTTTGCAACCACCGCATGCAGCACATAGCACATTGCCCAGGAGATAGCTTGATGTATATAAAACATTTACTCCTAATTTATCCTTTCACAATCAATCTTATTCAATATATTTTTTTATGATTTTTCAACTGATATAATTTCTGCAGCAATACACTTAGTGTTGCTCGTTACAAGACCAAAAAAAACTGTACAGAAATATAAACTACTGCAATATTTTGGAGTTACGGAGTGAGCTCTCATATAAGACTAGGAGTTTTCACATAAATTAGGTGTAACTTTATGAGAGAGCTAACCTTACCGCTAAGGTTGTTGCCGACAAGTGACAAGTGCGTCAGCTGACTCAAATTAACCATTGAACTTGGTATTCTGCCAGAAAGACCGGTGTTCGGTAGTATCAGTGATGTCAATTCCTTTAATGCGCCAACTTCTTGTGGTATTGCCCCAGAAAGGTGACTCTCTGTGATTTCCAATCTTTCCAAGCTAGTCATATTCCCAATTGCGGATGGCAGTTGCCCCACTAAGCAATCGCAGTAATAAATGGTACAAAATCTCAAGTTCCTAATATTGGCAACTGCTGATAATGTTTGTGTAGTGAGGTTGCAACCAATAATTGCTAAACTTGTCAGGTTTTTGAAATTTCCAATGGAGGAAGGTATTGTCATGGATAAGTCGCAATCATAAAATTGCAAGCTTCTCAGGTTTTTGATACGTTCAAATAAACCAAGAAAAAATGACTCCGATTCTCTTGGTAAATGCAGCCGTGCCAGGACCAATTTGCGCAAGGACTCAAGCATACCAAATGAGGAGAGGAAATCCCTGGAAATAATTTTTCCATCAAGAGCTAACTCCGTCAATACCGTGAAATTGCTAAAAATAGCTTGATTCAACGTAAGAAAACACTACCGGATTTCGAGTGTTCGCCGTGTGTCAAAAGCACACGGCGAAATAAGCCTAGCACACGGCAAAAGCGAGTGCTATGCTCAGTATCTCTAAAGAAGTGGCATTACAAAAGTTTGGCACGTGCCCTGAGAGATTTGGATTCCAGGACAAGTCAAGCACTCTAAGATTTTTTTTATTGAAACATTCCTCGAGGGAACTGCCCTTCAAGATTAATATTAGACAGTTGGAGTACTCTGAGATTAAGAAAATTCATGACGAACTCAGGAAATGGACCAGGGGTGATACCATCATTGTCGCTGAGGTTGATCACGGTCAGAGAGTGCAGCCTCCTCGAGAGAGAGCGACCAATATGACCTTGGAGCCCGCATTGATCCAAGCTAAGAACCCGCAGATGTGGCACATATTTAGCTAGAGCTTTGAAGCAATCTTCTGCAGAAGAAGGTGTTATTCTTACATCATCAAGGTAAAGCTCTCTCAAAGTGCTAAGATTTGCCACTAGGGTTTGGAAATTAGGTTCCCAAAGGTTATTATATCTGCCAATGATGGTAGCAGACTCTGAGTAATCAATATCAGTATAAATATAACGATTGGAAAGGTCTAAGGAGACAAGGTTGGTGAGTTTGCTAATGCCAACAGGTACCTGAACGCTGATGCCTGAACTTGAGAGGTTGAGATGGGTAAGCAAAGCGAGCCTCTCGAAACCAACTGACGAGAATTTGCAGCTCTGGTCACGAAAGCTATTGAAGCTCAGGTCAAGCAGCCTGAGGGAGGTGAGATTAAAGAGCACCGGGTCGCTGCCATTGCTGTGCAACCCAAACCCACTGAGATTGAGAGCGGTGACATGGCCCGAGGAGTTGTGTAAGGAACATGGCCCCATTAGGCCATTGTTTGGTGATTTGGGTGATTGAGTAACAATGTAATTAATGTGACTAATGAGTTTGTCAAGTGAACATTAATAGATCTCACGTATGAAGCAAAAAGGCCAAGCAAAACAAAACACGAATAAAGAACTCAAAGAAAGGTTGAAATGGACGAGTTCTACAGTTTTCAGTGGCACCGGATGATCCGATGCAGAGGCACCGGTCTATCCGGTTGGCACCAGATAAACCGACGCATAGGCATCGGTGCAATTTGCTGCACTGGTGGGAGGCCACGTGGAGAAGACCAAGTGACACCGGATGATCCAACGGTGCCAAGTTTGGAGCGTCGGAGTAATCATCGGAGGATTGACCAGAGAGCATGACAAGCACGTTGAAGCGAATTCTTCAGCACCGGATGATCTGACGTGCACCGGTGCATTGCGTCGGAGCAATGACATCAGCGCTCAGCCGAAGATTCCTTCAGCACTGGATGAACCGATGCCCACCGGATGAACCGACGCCACCTCATCGGTTTATCCGGTGACACCTACGTCACGTGTCAGAAGACCCAACGGCTACCTCAGGGCGCAGTGTGACCGAATGAACCGGTGCCCTACCGTCAGTCTATCCGACGCCTCGCAGAAAAGTTGGGAAACGGCTCCCAACGGCTCTCTCCACTTGGTAGCCTATATATATGCCATCCCCCGGCCATTTGAAGATGGCTGGAGTTGCTACAAGCCTCATATACATCCAGGAAATCCTCCAAGCCTACCCAAGTGCATATTGATCAAATCCTTAGGTTTAGCACTAGCTTTGAGAGTGTAAGATCTAGATTAGCTCTTGAGTGAGTGAGCAAGCAAGGTGTTGTGACTTGTGGCTGGTTCTTGAGTGAACCATCAAGAAGATTTCGGTGCGCCAGCACCTTGGAGCATTGGTGGCTCGCCGGCACGTCATCAACCATCTGACTTGGTGTGGAGCGACGACGACAATCTTGTACGGGGGACGTGGATGTGACAGAACCGCCAGGATAAAACGGCTAATTAAGCGTAACCGCCATCATTTGAACACATCAGGCGCATTAGTTTAATTAGACGTAACCTGACAGCATGTTTCCAACCCACAGACTGATCGAAACACACCAGTAGTCTCGCACGACGGCGAGCGCAGACGGTACCAGCATGATACAATTTCACAAAAATAGAGTACAACATAAATATCTATGGGCTTTCAAATTTAGATTTAATTTAAGAAATGATAGCAGCGGAAGAGAATCTAGCCTGAAGAAAATTTTAAAAGAACACACTTAAAATAAAATGATAACTACGAAGACGCGAGGACTTCACATCGAGCCCACCGATGTTAATCCTGGTTAACTTATATACCTGAAATAGGGTAAACAACAAACCCTGAGTATACTAATACTCAGCAAGACTTATCCGACTATTTGGTATACTTAACCCACATATCTAGACATGCAAAGCTTTTTGGCTGGTGGTTTATTTTGCGGAAAAGCAACTATAAGTGAATCCTTATTTTCAATAATTTAGCTCAAGATTTTTCCTTAGCCTAACCATTAGATAATATTTGTATAATAACTAGAGCAAACATGGTGGAGTATTAAATAACAATGCAAAGTAATCAATGTCATATATAATTCATGTTCCATATCATATTACTACGATGTGACCAAGAGATCAAGGCTCTCATATCCGCGAGACACGGCGAATCGACTCGATTTAACCTTGCAAGGTGGACCTAACCAACACGGCACGCATAAGCCCCGTCGGACCACACGCACCAACCATTCTCCTCCCCGCCTCGAACTACAGGATCGCCCCACCATCATATGGTCAGCCGAGCTCAACGTGAGACCACCAAAAGTAAATACATGCTTTCCCATTTCTCCGCAACTACTCGACTACCCCAGGAGGTGAGATGGGATCCTGTACTTTCGAGGTGAGGAAGTACTAGGCTTACCGGTTTCGACTACCTCCTACTCCCGGCATGCGGTTAGTACAATTCAATCCCCGATCAACACAGCCGACAATAGAACGGTCCTTAATCGATACAGACGGGGCTAAGACACCCAGAAACCCTGTCCTGCTGCCATACCTGCATCTCATCATCGCTCCCTGTCCGGTCTCAAATTTCCATTTATTCCATCTTGAATATAATAACACCTATAATGAAGTATAAAGACATCCTATATCTCACGAGTAACCAAAAATTACTCGACTTCTACAACATCCTATATCTCGCGAGTGATAGGATATTACTTGACTTCTACCGAGACCTATTAAGCATAGCAGTGCTACCAACCGCTACCGACCTACACATATTAGTATAAGGCCCAGGTAACCTAGGGATCATGCAACTAAGGTTCCAGACAATTCCAAAAAATGTAATGCACAAATAATAAATATATAATGATTCATAATTTAAAATAGTAGGTTATGCACCGGGGCTTGCCTGAGGGTAACACTAAGTTAGTGTTAATATTTTCAAGGCCTTGGGCCCTTTCGACCTTAGGCCGGGTCTTCGGTTGCTTCAGCGGGTCCTTCCACCTTCTGGAGATATCCACCGAACAATGTCTTGTAATTCAGCTCCAACACCGCGTGCTTCACGTCCACGCGTTGTACATCTAGCGTACCTAAATGAGGTGCAATAATGCATATGCATGAATGCATGGACGATGCAACAAAACAATGCAGCAATACAAGCACAAGGTCACCATTACCTAAACCTAAACAACTATATAAGTGGAGGATAATTAAACCTTACACGAGTCTAACAAAGTTAACCCAACTGGTTTTATATTTTTAGCACTTTCCTAACCCCAATTATGCATTTAACAAGCTATAAGTGAATTTTATCTAATATAATTAAAACTGCGTAGTAACAATTGTCAAATAACAAGTTTTATAGTTCTATCATGTAGAGAATAAAAATATAAAGCTAACAAAACTGGTTTTGTATTTTTTGCATTTTTCTGTAATTTTTTACGTATTTTTCAAGCACTGAAGGTCTGTGCTGACCGGATGATCCGACCCTATGCCGGATGATCCGGCCACCACCAGAAAGTTTTGGTTTCGGATTGCCGTTAAGTCCCCATGGTCGGATGATCCGCCCATAGGCCGGATGATCCGGCCAAACAGTACTTTTTGCCACTGGAAGGTGCCGGATGATCCGGCCCTAGGCCGGATGATCCGGACCTGGGTATTTCTGGAGTGATTTTCATGCATAAAAAGAGGGTTGGGTCGGATGATCCGGCCATATACCGGATAATCCAAACTTGGGTGGGCGGCGGCGCGAGGAGGGTCGATTCCCATCGAATTGGCCGTGGAGAAGCTTGGCCGGGGGTTGGGAAAGATGGAGGAGCTCACCACGAATCCCGTTGTGCGGTCGATTTGAGCGGAGGAGAGCCGAAGGAGCGGATCGACGCGAAGGGGCGGAGCTCGGGCGACGCTCCCATGGCGGCCGGCGATGGAGGGCTGATTCCGGCGGGGAAGAGCTCGAGCGAGGCATGGGGGTGTGGAGGAGGTGCGGGACGAGGTTGTGGAGGTCCTTGCGGAAGGAATCGACGAACGGTGGTCAGAGATAGCCGGGGCGCCGGCGTGAGCGAGCTCCGCTCAGCTTGGACTGGAGGAGAAAGAAAATGAGAGAGTGAGAGAGTGAAGAGCACAGGGAGTAGATAAGGCCGGGGGAGGTCCGGATGATCCGGCTCTCACTCGGAAGATCCAGATTCACGATCCGCGGTGTTACAATCCTACCCCCTTAAAGAAATCTCATCCCGAGATTTACAGGAAAAGGAAAGGGCCGAGAATGAACTTCTAATAACTATACATGACTAATGAGAATTGGCCATGAAATCCTGCACACTTGCTCAAGTGCAGTGTCGGACGCCCCAAGGAAGTCAAGGGAACACTTGGAGGAAGAAAAATTTACAGAGGGAATCGACTCCAAGTTGCTTACACTAAATCAACAGAAAGCCTGACATTGATTGTGTGACGGCCCAGGTTTTTTAAATAGCCAATTTAGGGTAATTAGAACCAAATTATGCATCATGTGCTTGAATTGCTTGAAAAAGGATCTTTTTGTAAATATAAAGGTTATATGTGTAATTATGATTTTATGCAAGGTCCTTTCTATAGTTAATTTGAATAGGGTGTGCAATTATTGCTTTTGTGAAGGGTGTTTTTGTAAAATTCAGTGCATTTATTGCATGGCAGCAAATTTTGCTTTTAAGTCTAAAGTTAAAGTGAAATTGCATTGAAAAAGACAAAATTCCTGGAATTCAAAATCCCTCCTATGTATTAAAAATTAGCTCTTGAATCTTTGATCAAATAAATTTTTGCTCAACATCAAAGTTGTAGGTCTTGAAAAACTGAACAACTTTCATGTTGGGCACTTTTCATTTGAGCCCTAGATTAATAGTTATCAATGCTTTACAGATTGGTCCCTGAAATTTTGAAAATTTCGTTTAGGTCCCTGTCTTCTTCCCCGGTCTGCTCGCCTGCTCTGTTTCGCCGCCGGTGCCGTGCACCGCCCGCCCGCCGCTCTGGGCCGGCCGCAGGCCAAGTCCCGCTTCGCCGCCGCCCCACGCGTCACCCCTTGAACCCTGGACCCACTACCCCCCTCGTGCTGGTGCCCCCTCCCTTCGCCACGCCGCCCAGAACCTCCTCGCGGCTGCCACCTCGCCGCCGCCGTGGCCCGGGCAGCGCAGCACCCCGGACTCCCATCTTGCGCGCGCCTCAGCACCCCTGGAAACCCAGCATCTCAATCCACTCGCCCTCTCGCTCGCTCTCTACCCCGAACCCGCAGAACACCGCCGCCGCCCCGCGTGAACTCCGACAAGCTCACCCCCGCCGTCGACCCGCCCCTCCGCAGCTCCTCCGCCCACGCTGACCACTCCGTTAGCTGTGCCTCGTCCTATCGCAGCTCCCCAGCCCCTTCTTCTCGCCCAACCCCCACGGGAACTACCCCGCCGCCGTAGCCGAGCTCCAATCGCCGCCACTCGCCGTTGACACCCCATCTCCAGCCCTCCTCTCGAGCTCCAAAGCCACCCAGAGGTGCGCCTTGGCCTTCTTAACCTCCCACGCCCCTCCACCCTCGCCGCCGGCGTTCACCGTCGCCGGATTTGGCCGGCCATCCTCCCTCTGTTCTTTTCCCCACGGCCAGGGACCCCGTGTTAGAATTTGGAAAAGCCCAGGGGGCTTTCTGCGAAGCTCTAGACTCAGAGGAATAGTGCTCTAAGGAGTAAGGACTTCTTTGTAATTTCTAGCTGTAAACTTTGAAATTCAGTAGAAATTCATAGGAAATTCATAAAATAGAAAATCTGGATGTTTTGGAATCCTCTTGAAGAGATCTATGCAGTAGAATCATAATATGTTAGGCTTTAGTTGCAAGTTTTTGCTGTAGAATTTGTTTTGTGTTACTAGTGCATAATTATTAGTTAATTTTATCTTTTTCTTATGTACTGTTTGAAGTCTTATCTTGCAGTGAACCTTTTATGGTGGTTTGTTCTTGTAACACTAGTGATGCTATAAAAATTTCATGATCAGTTCCCTTGTGTATCTATTTATTTGTTTTAATCCTTGTTTAATAGACTTTAATTATGGTAAATAGTTTATTTTCATAATAAATCATGAAACTATTTCTGCATGTTCTTCTTGAGTAGCTTAGCTTTTCCAGGAAGATTGAGCATCAGTTCATGACTAAAACAGGAGTTAAAAATGAATCTTTCTAGTCTGTTGTTCTGTTTTGTTTATTTTCTCAAAATTATTTCTGTGTAGATAAAATTATAAAAAATTCACAGTAGCTATTTAATCTCTATGTAAACCTCTTGTTAAATTTTGAGCTTCTTCTTTTCTCTAGTTTGACCTCTGTAATTCAAGCTAGTTCTAGGTGTTGTTTGAATGAATGAATTGTTGTGATTATATGGCTACATGTCTTGGCATGATTTTTTTTTGGGGTAGCTTAATCTGCTTATGTTCTGTTTAGGGTAATTTTTGCTAAATTTATTACTGTTTGTGTTTTGAGTTATTTATTTATTAGCAAACATGGAATTAATTGCTATAGGAATCAACCCCCACTTATTTATGAAGTTAGTCAACTTCTTTTGTGCTGTTGATCATGATGCCTTGTGTAGTTAAATTTGGTATTTAACTACTCTATAAACGATTGCCCATGTGTGTATTTGTTTTGTTTACTTAGCTTCACTACATCGCGAGTGTGTTTATAATTCTGTTCTTGCATTACATATAGATACGACCGCTTTATCGGACGGGACGTACGAGCTGATCCCGGAGTCTGACGGAGATGATCTCGAAGCTCAAGTAAACACTGCTGAACTAACTGAAGCCCCGGACCAAAGTTCGGAAGAGCCTAGGGCTGAAATAGTTAGCAACTACCGAGAAGACAAGCCCCGGACATAACCTATATTTCAAATTAATATCATTTACTGTATTACTTACTTGTGCATTTACAGTTCTTAGGTTTTCAATTGAAACCCTAGATGCATGATCCTAGGAACCTATGTACTAAACACTAGACCTAAGTTCGAATACTTGCTAAGCTTATAGGACCGGTAAAAGTCGAGTGATTGCCTGTCACTCGCGAGCTTTATAGGAATTGTTTGTTTACTTTCTGTTATCAATACAAGGACGACAGATGGGGTTGTGATCGATATCATGACTTTATGTGAGACCCCGTCTGTGTTGATGAACTTGCTAAGGTCGCGGTGTGTGGTAGCGGTGGTTAAGTTTTTGAAAGTACTAGCCACATGCCGTCAATATGGTACGCGGCAAGCATAGTAGCCGATTGGACCGGGGAGTGGATATACCTCCCACTCTCTCTTAGGGATAGGTTTTATTTTTATGTTGCGCAACACTACGACTTCAAGGGACAAGGGTGGACCGGGCACGGGTGGACCTTGGAGCCCTGTAGTCGGGGAGAGTGGCACTATCCACAAGCCGGAAAGAAATGTCAACGGTTGTTTGGAAACGACCCGACGGTGTTCCAAACGTGTGTGTTAGGTTTCTCTGGCCAGATTGAATTTCGATTCAGAATCGTCCGCCTCTCACGATGAAATGAGACTGCTTGATCCCTTTGCCACACAGAGTAATAAGAGCAATAATATTTTTTTTATCAATATTGATGTTTGCTTAGTTTTCTACCATGATTGGTTAGTAGTTGCTTACATAGAATGGTTAATCAACTAGAATCTTGAAAGCTAAAACTTGAAAGTAAGGATCTACTCTTTATTGCTTTTCAGCAAAAAGGAAAACCAGAGCCTCACAAACCTTGCATAGTCTAGCTATAGTGGGCTACTTATACTCGTTGACGGTTAAGTCTTGCTGAGTATTAGAATACTCAGCCTTGCTGTTGAACCCCTTTTTCAGGTTTGAGTTCGAAGAGCAGATCGCTAGTTTGATCTATCCATGCTTTTTGCCTCCTGGCTGGTCCGTAGAGTGGGATACGTCTTCGGCCGGCAATGACTTTGATGAGTGATGCCATGCTTGGGCTAGCTTGGCACCATTTTACGACGTGTTGTAGCCGTCGTGTTTTATCTTCCGCTATGTTTAAACTCTGAACTTATGGTTATGGCTTGGATAACTGTTTTAATAAGGTAGGTCTTGTAATAATGCTTTAGAACTGGTTTGTAATAACTTTTATGCCTGTGATGCAAAACTTGTGGTTGTAATATCTCTGGACTCGCCTTCGTGCGGGGTATGCTTGTTCGATCCGAGAACCGGTGGTTGTATCGGGACGTTACCCGACAGACCAAGAATTGTTCCGTTTGAAGTGCGTTTGTGCCAGTGTTGCCTTTATGATGATGGCCTGCGCACTTGAGCCGGGATAATTTAGGCGGTTCTGCCACAGCTGGTATCAGAGCTACAAGCGTACACCAGAGGTGTTGGAACCTTAAAAACTGGTTTTCTTATAAAATGGGATCAACAAGGTATTTCGGAAAAACTACGTTGGATTCGTTAAGGGTTGTGCATATAACGTAAAGTCCTAGGGAAGATATGGGAATTACTAGGTGGCTATTTATGTATGGTTTATGTTATCTGACTTCCAGCACTTTACATTTTGTTAAACCATACTCACAAGCAACTCTTAATTCCTGTAACGACGCACCTACGTTGAGGCAAGAAGGTAAGGATCCTCAGTCAGCTGAGGGAGTCTGACCTTCCCGTCGGTGATGCGAGCCGAACGCTGCCCTCAAGCAGTGGCTTACTTGAGGTGCTTCCAATATACCGACTGTTAGTTGACTATATTGGAAGTAAAGGGTGCTCAGTCAGCTGAGGGAGTCTGACCTTCCCGTCGGCGATGCGAACCGAACGCTGCGCTCAAGCAGTGGCCTACTTGAGCTACTGCCAATATATCGATCTTGGTCGACTATATTGGGAGTAAAGGAACTTGTGAATACGCTTCTGAGTAGCGTATGTTAACGTTGGCCATACGGCGGAAATGGTATGGCTGCCGCTTCTATAGTGAGCGGTAATGTATGGGAACACTTTCATGGGTGCTGGCATGAAAGGTTCATTGGATATATATATATATATATATATATATATATATATATATATATATATATATATATATATATATATATATATATATATATGTTTTGTCAATCTTCTGCAGGTACACTAACTACGATTCGATAAGTTAAGAACGGTTAGAATGTATCGACTAGCTATATAGGGAGAGCCGTATTTATGTATGCCACCGTGCTAATCACATAAGCCCAACGATAGTTGGCAATTGTTTATCTTGTGAGGACGTTCAGGACGTGCATGCATATTTGGTTGATGTTTGATTTTGTTCCTAGTATTTGAAATTGTTACATGAGCTTTTTAAGGAATTCCGAGTATGAATCCTCATAGATAAGTGTTAGTGTGCTTAAGCCATAAGTAAGTTAATTTTGAATTTAGAGAGCATGCTTGTTGAAATGCTTAGATTTTCTTGGTTGAAAACGATGATTTTGAGTCATGCCTTCATCCTAAGCCCCATCTTGTTGTTATAAGGATCTTTTCATTCCTTTGAATTGCAAATGATGAACCAGTACCACTTGGATTACCAGTTTGGAAGATCATGATCCTTCCTACTTGCCAAATCTCTTCATTGTACATTTCTAGGCTGTTTGATGAATACCAAAGATATTGCAAATTCTGTGACATGGATGCTCATCAAATTTTAGCCTATTGAATCTGTGAGACTATTTTTTTAGTCCAATCACTACTATGATCTCTGTTGATTAGCATCGTAGCACAAGAACCCTGTCTATTCGATCGCCTAAGATCTATCTAGAAATCTGCCTTTCTTTTGTATCTGGGAAAAACAAAATTAATTGGCCTAGTATGTGATCTGATCTATAGTTGATCATGTGGAAAGTTTTGTTTGAAAGCGAGTTCTCTAGCTACTACTAAATTTTCCCTAGTTAATGAAAGAATTACGCATTTCAGATGGTGCAAGGGAGACACAATGCTCCTACAGGGTTGGGAAATGCTTGGGATAGCGGACAGCCACTACTGTCCAACCTGGCTGAACTCGTGGCTACCCAGACCAAACTACTTCAGCAACTTGCTCAAAGACAACAAGAGATTTATCAACTCCTCCAGCAGCAACACCAGCTAGGGGATGGGTATAATGTTCCCCAACCTCTGGTTGCGGATTATCAAGAGCTCAATGAAGAAATAAAGGAAACGAGGGATGTTTACTTAGACTCCCTAACACCACTATCGCGACCTCCGATGGAATTTAAGGCTCGCCAAGCAAAGCATCGGACTCTCAAGCATTACCCAAGCGACATAGACTTGACTAGGTGGGAAATTACCTACACGGATTTCATCCCACGTGGTGGTTCAGGCAAAATAAAACGTTGCTTCAATTGTGGGAATCCTAACCACTTCGCTCGACACTGCTCCCAGCCTAGACGACCAAAACGGGGTCAAGATTCTATGCAGAACAACAAAAATAAGGGAAAGAGACAGGATAGTTTACAAGGAAAGGTCGGAGACACCCCACTGTCCGATCTTCTTGAAGGTGCACCGGTTATGACGGGTATATTCTCTATTCTCAAACCGTCTAGCCCATACTTTGCATATCAAAGGGAAATCTCATTATCCTCCTTGCTCGTATAACTCTCCTTGAAAACTAAAAAGAGTGGCAATCAAGAATACTAGAATAACATGCAGGATCATTACTAGCATGGTTGTTGCAGGGCCATTATTTAAACATGTGCATCATGGGGCTCAATTACAATTAACATCATATGCATCTGGGAAGGGTTTTGCGTTTATCACCTAACCCTCCGTCTTTCTTTCTAGCCATGCACATTATCTAGGTTGCTATATTTTTACCTTGTCGTGGTGTCTGTCACTGACTAATGGTGCCGCGACGGGATCTAGGGCCTCGTGTGTGCTGCAGCCATATGTTTGTGCCACTAGAAGCGCGCTGGTATCTTGGTACGTGTAAGCAACACCCCGACAATCCATTTTTCGCGACCTGAATATTGTGTTAACTTGGGGTTTTGATTCGGCCAACAAAAACCGTGAGTTTCTGGTATATCCTTCTGGGTCACTAACCAGCATTGCAATCATACATCTCGAGGATGCATCATTCTCATGGTCATCGAGCATATGCATCTCGCATCATAATGATTAATTTAATCAACGGTTTGAGCAAGAGTGTCCTTGAGCAAAAACTCACCTTGATATCTTTTCTATCTAGATTCACCACCAGATTGAGACCTTGATTCTACCAGAACTTAGGTCCTCTCTTCCTTGCAAGGTCCTACTATATGTTAGTACTAGAATAGTCCACCAGTCTTTTCCAACCAATTTTGATGGTGATTGTGATCTCATCTTTTATCCACCGACTCTTGCTGCAAAGAATGAAGTCCTGGAGCCTTTAGTGTGGAAAAACAATTGATTAGTTCACACAATCACATAGTAATTCCTCTCGCTCATAATATCATACATTGTTTCTTGAACTTTCTCTAAATTTTCAATCCTTATCTACAAAGGATCAGATCGTCAACATCAACCTTCGCTATTGTGACTTTGTCCTGTTGGCTTTGATGGTTAGTCTACTCCTCTTCCCTTGAGAGTTTTCGTTCGGAATCTCGGGACGAGATTCTTTTTAAGGGGGGTAGGCTGTGACGGCCCGGGTTTTTTAAATAGCCAATTTAGGGTAATTAGAACCAAATTATGCATCATGTGCTTGAATTGCTTGAAAAAGGATCTTTTTGTAAATATAAAGGTTATATGTGTAATTATGATTTTATGCAAGGTCCTTTCTATAGTTAATTTGAATAGGGTGTGCAATTATTGCTTTTGTGAAGGGTGTTTTTGCAAAATTCAGTGCATTTATTGCATGGCAGCAAATTTTGCTTTTAAGTCTAAAGTTAAAGTGAAATTGCATTGAAAAAGACAAAATTCCTGGAATTCAAAATCCCTCCTATGTTTTAAAAATTAGCTCTTGAATCTTTGATCAAATAAATTTTTGCTCAACATCAAAGTTGTAGGTCTTGAAAAACTGAACAACTTTCATGTTGGGCACTTTTCATTTGAGCCCTAGATTAATAGTTATCAATGCTTTACAGATTGGTCCCTGAAATTTTGGAAATTTCGTTTAGGTCCCTGTCTTCTTCCCCGGTCTGCTCGCCTGCTCTGTTTCGCCGCCGGTGCCGTGCGCCGCCCGCCCGCCGCTCTGGGCCGGCCGCAGGCCAAGTCCCGCTTCGCCGCCGCCCCACGCGTCACCCCTTGAACCCTGGACCCACTACCCCCTCGCGCTGGTGCCCCCTCCCTTCGCCACGCCGCCCAGAACCTCCTCGCGGCTGCCACCTCGCCGCCGCCGTGGCCCGAGCAGCGCAGCACCCCGGACTCCCATCTTGCGCGCGCCTCAGCACCCCTGGAGACCCAGCATCGCAATCCACTCGCCCTCTCGCTCGCTCTCTACCCCGAACCCGCAGAACACCGCCGCCGCCCCGCGTGAACTCCGACAAGCTCACCCCCGCCGTCGACCCGCCCCTCCGCAGCTCCTCCGCCCTCGCTGACCACTCCATTAGCTGTGCCTCGTCCTATCGCAGCTCCCCAGCCCCTTCTTCTCGCCCAATCCCCACGGGAACTACCCCGCCGCCGTAGCCGAGCTCCAATCGCCGCCACTCGCCGTCGACACCCCATCTCCAGCCCTCCTCTCGAGCTCCAAAGCCACCCAGAGGTGCGCCTTGGCCTTCTTAACCTCCCACGCCCCTCCACCCTCGCCGCCGGCGTTCACCGTCGCCGGATTTGGCCGGCCATCCTCCCTCTGTTCTTTTCCCCACGGCCAGGGACCCCGTGTTAGAATTTGGAAAAGCCCAGGGGGCTTTCTGCGAAGCTCTAGACTCAGAGGAATAGTGCTCTAAGGACTTCTTTGTAATTTCTAGCAGTAAACTTTGAAATTCAGTAGAAATTCATAGGAAATTCGTAAAATAGAAAATCTGGATGTTTTGGAATCCTCTTGAAGAGATCTATGCAGTAGAATCATAATATGTTAGGCTTTAGTTGCAAGTTTTTGCTGTAGAATTTGTTTTGTGTTACTAGTGCATAATTATTAGTTAATTTTATCTTTTTCTTATGTACTATTTGAAGTCTTATCTTGCAGTGAACTTTTATGGTGGTTTGTTCTTGTAACACTAGTGATGCTATAAAAATTTCATGATCAGTTCCCATGTGTATCTATTTATTTGTTTTAATCTTTGTTTAATAGACTTTAATTATGGTAAATAGTTTCTGTTCATAATAAATCATGAAAATATTTCTGCATGTTCTTCTTGAGTAGCTTAGCTTTTCCAGGAAGATTGAGCATCAGTTCATGACTAAAACAGGAGTTAAAAATGAATCTTGCTAATCTATTGTTCTGTTTTGTTTATTTTCTCAGAATTATTTATGTGTAGGTAAAATTATGAAAAATTCACAGTAGCTATTTAATCTCTGTGTAAACCTCCTGTTAAATTTTGAGCTTCTGCTTTTCTCTAGTTTGACCTCTGTAATTCAAGCTGGTTCTAGGTGTTCCAAACGTGTGTGTTAGGTTTGTCTGGCCAGATTGAATTTCGATTCAGAATCGTCCGCCTCTCACGATGTAATGAGACTGCTTGATCCCTTTGCCACACAGAGTAATAAGAGCAATAATATTTTTTTATCAATATTGATGTTTGCTTAGTTTTCTATCATGATTGGTTAGTAGTTGCTTACATAGAATGGTTAATCAACTAGAATCTTGAAAGCTAAAACTTGAAAGTAAGGATCTACTCTTTATTGCTTTTCAGCAAAAAGGAAAACCAGAGCCTCGCAAACCTTGCATAGTCTAGCTATAGTGGGCTACTTATACCCGTTGACGGTTAAGTCTTGCTGAGTATTAGAATACTCAGCCTTGCTGTTGAACCCCTTTTTCAGGTTTGAGTTCGATGAGCAGATCGCTAGTTTGATCTATCCATGCTCTTTGCCTCCTGGCTGGTCCGTAGAGTGGGATACGTCTTCGGCCGGCAATGACTTTGATGAGTGATGCCATGCTTGGGCTAGCTTGGCACCATTTTATGACGTGTTGTAGCCGTCGTGTTTTATCTTCCGCTATGTTTAAACTCTGAACTTAGGGTTATGGCTTGGATAACTATTTTAATAAGGTAGGTCTTGTAATAATGCTTTAGAATTGGTTTGTAATAACTTTTATGCATGTGATGCAAAACTTGTGGTTGTAATATCTCTGGACTCGCCTTCGTGCGGGGTATGCTTGTTCGATCCGAGAACCGGTGGTTGTATCGGGACGTTACCCGACAGACCAAGAATTGTTCCGTTTGAAGTGCGTTTGTGCCAGTGTTGCCTTTATGATGATGGCCTGCGCACTTGAGCCGGGATAATTTAGGCGGTTCTGCCACAGATTGAATCAAATTCTTTTTGGTTGGGACCAGGAATCATTGGAATATCAAGGATTTTTTTTTTGCCCAGGAATATTCTTGCTCAATAATGTTTATTAATTGAGTTGCATGATGCAAAATGCACATGTTGCTAAGCACGTTAGTAAACTATGACCCCCACAAACTCCTATATAAAACAACCCATTCGCACTGTTATTCCCCGAGAGCCTACCCCCTTAAAAAACAAAGGTAGAGGAAAAACGGTTCCAAATATTGCACAAAAGAAGTGTCGATGTAGTTCCATCCACCGCACTTAAGAACCATGTAAGCATCTAGGCCCTCAAGGTATGTTTCGGTGATTAATGACAACCATTATAGTGACTAATGAGTTTGTGCAGCTTAATAGATCATTATCGCTCATTTGGTCATATGTCAAAAGAGGCCCCTCAATTTCATTATCCAAAAAGGCGATCTCGGTATTCAACTCATATATATGTCAAGACTAAGGATCTTTCTAGTCCTAAGTGTCATAAGGTTGAGAAGGACACTTAGGTTAGTATAGGTTTTATAGTTTTGTAGTGATCGCACTATTAAGAGGGGTTAAGGCCAAGTAACTTGAGCATGGACATGGTCAATCAAAAATGGATGCACACTATGGTCACTCAGGTTCCTAGAAGTTCAAATAAGTGGTTCTCAACTTATATGTCAAGAATATTTGGATTTCATTCAAGACTCAAATCAGAAAAGGCAAAATCAGAAAAAGTCTTTAACACCGGTTTAACCGACGCTTTCATTTTTCTATACGTCGGTTAAGCGAAGTCAGCAGAGTCTGGACAAGTCAATACACCGGTTAAACCGACGTGTTTGAATTGAACATCGGTGCATTAGTCCAGAGTTGGTTTTTTCCGGGGTGTTTCAAGGTTTTATACACCGGTTAAACCGACGATGTTTGAATTTAGACGTCGGTGTAATTGACCAGTGAGATGGTTTTTCCAGAGATTTCTGAAGTTGTACTCACCGGTTAAACCGACGATTGTTTTGAGTTAACGTCGGTGCAGTTGTCCAGAGACTTGGTTTTTCAGTTGATTAGTGGACAGCTACACTCACCGGTTAAACCGATGATACGTCGGTTAATCTGCCCGAGTTGTAACGACTAGTTTTCAGAAGGGGCAGTTTACATTCATCGGTTAAACCGACGATGACTATTGGAGGTACGTCGGATTAACCGGCGCTAAGCAGTTTTCTGGCAGCTTTTCTCCAACGGCTCTATTCGTGTGAGCTGCCTATATATACCCCTCCAATGGGTCATTTTGCCACTCTTGACACCAGGCAACATCTATACACTTATACTATAGTCAAGAGCCACCTTGAGCTTCATCTTCCATCAAATTGATCATTCAATCATTCAATAAGCAAGGCTAAGGACTTGAGTAGAGAGAAGCTTGTGTGCATCCGCTCTTGGTGATCGGTTCTTGCTCAAGTGAAGGCCCTAGCTTGTTACTCTTGGTGATTGGCATCACCTAGGCGATCTTGGTGATCGAGGTGTTTCTCGCGGAGCTTGCCAAGGATTGTGGGAGCCCGGAGAAGAAGATTGTATGTGGCTTGAGCTCCACCACGCCGGGATGGTGAACGGAGACTCTTAGTGAGCACCCAAGTCTCGGTGACATGGGAGGTAACAAGACTCTTAGTGAGTGTCACAACGTGGATTAGGGGTGTGTGCCAACACATCGACACCACGGAAAAAAATCCGGCTGTCTCTTGCACTCTCTCTCATTTCAAGCACTTACTTTCATGCAATCTTTCATGTGATTGACCTTAGAGATCATAGCTTATCTCTACCTTGCTTAGTTTTATATCTTTATTAGCTTGTGTAGTTTGCTTTGATTAGCCGGTTGGTGAATTGAGCCTTACTAGCATTGCATAGGTTAAGGTTGTTTTAACTATCTTAGAATTTTGAAAAAGGCCCAATTCACCCCTCCCCCTCTTGGCCCATCGATCCTTACACACCAGCGCGCTCCCAGGAGCACAATCGCGTGGCGGCCGCACACGCGAGACCCTAGGTCCCGTCGCGGCACTATAGGTCGTGTGACAAATCTCCACCATATAAGAACCAATAATAGAATCCGAATAACACGGTTGGGTATGGGGAGATGAAAGAGGCACAAAGCAGCTTGAAAATACACTCAAAAACACGAATACCCATAGTCAAACAAACTACCGCCAATGTTTCCCTAACCTTGCATAGCCCGACAATGCAATGCGATGTAACGCAAAAATATGGTTCCCTTGCAACAAACGTGCGACCTGATTCATGCAAGATGAATATAATGCCTGTGATCAAATTTCTGAATTTATTTATATTTAATTGAGCAAGAATGCAAGCGGATCCATTTTAGGCATAGGAATCAAGATGATTAGAAATAGACAAATACCAACGGTGGAAAGAATAACATGATACTTTTAGTCATCAAGGATGGCCGGAATGAATTATCTTCGAGTATTCGAACGAATGGCCTAGGGACGAGAATATACGATCTCTAATTAACCCTGACCAATAGTAGAAACATCAATGTTTGGATAAAATAGAATCGACAGATAGGACAAGGTTAGTTAATTATGGTGGGGAAAGGTATATCAAGAAAAATGACCAATAGTTTCATTTAAGAATAATATCCTTATTTTGACTCTTAAGACAACAAAACTTAATAATTTGTACGTTCTAAATCACGAATACAAAATGTCTTAGATTTAGGGTATATATCGCCTCAAACTTTGGTATTCACAGTTCAGTCAAATTCAAGGTTTGTTTTGTTTAACCTTGCTTTACCTAAGTGATGGCTATTCTGAAATTTCAAACTATTTGATGGTATTATGTGAGACACAGGCCAAGTCATACAACACAAATAATCATGAAATTTTACTAGTAATTAGACGGAGACGTTTCAAAAACTTCTGATGCATGCCGAGAATTAAATTTGCTTTTATTAGGATAACTATCATCAAAACAGGAATCTACATAAATTGAAACACCATAAATAGTAACGATTTTAATCTTTTCTCCTAAACCATAAACTAACATGGGACAAAATTTATACAGGAACGATATTGACGAGGTCTACACCACCTCTTTTATTATTTTCATGAAAAAGACAAATTGCAGGTAACTTATCGAGTACCTACTCTATCTAATCTTTTGATGCGGCGGTATCCAAAACTCATAGCTAACTATTCATTTATCCAAAATTCTTAAATTTTAACAAAAGTTTGATAGCCCCCATATCCACATCTTATACTCAAATATTTAAATAGATTCAAAACTTAAACATGGCAATCATATATATATATATATATATATATATATATATATATATAACTGTTGTGCAATCTGAACTTTTAGGAAACTAGGTTCGGACATATGGTTCTTAACTCAAAATTTAACCCTCGAAGAATTCTGAAACTAACACACCTAACTATAAATTGCTACAATTTTCTCATTACTGAGTTTTTGAGGGAAAATGATTTTGGTTGGAATATCTGGGCTACAAGCTACTAGCATAAAATTTAGAAACTTGGGAGATGTGCTCATATGTGAAGAAAATTTTATACGAACGCTAATAAACACTAATCATACATGTTATTTTGCTTTGGGTGCTTATTAAACAATATGTATAATATGATGCATGTATGCATGACTTATATGTCCTCACAAAAATAAATTCTTGCCAATCAAACCATGGCAATATACGAAGACCATTGGTGGCACAATACGTACTCTCCCTCTATATACTAGCCGTTTGCTATAAACTTTTCCTACGTATATGGGGTTAGTGTACCTGCAGAAAAATCACACTACATATATTTATAGCCAACAATAATAATTGGCTGGAAGTTAGTTGCTATTATATACCTAGCCACCTAACATAACCTACACTATATAGGGCTTACATGCTAATCTTTCCTAATTCCTTAAGCGCGAAGAAACGTACTTTTCTGAAACTCATTTTTAGCTTTTAGAACACGAAAATAAACATATTGGTACCCCTGGTGCATTTCAGCTCTGATACCAGCTATGACAGAACCGCCAGGCTAAAACGGCTAATTAAGCGTAACCGCCATCATTTGAACACATCAAGCGCATTAGCTTAATTAGACATAACCTGACAGCATGTTTCCAACCCACAGGCCGATCGAAACACACATGTAGTCTCGCACGACGGCGAGCGCAGACGGTACCAGCATGACACAATTTCACAAAAATAGAGTACAACATAAATATCTATAATCAGCTTTCAAATTTAGATTTAATTTAAGAAATAATAGCAGCGGAAGAGAATCTAGCCTGAAGAAAATTTTAAAAGAACATACTTAAAATGAAACGATAACTCAAGAAGACGCGAGGACTTCACATCGAGCCCACCGATGTTAATCCTGTTTAGCTTCTATATCTGAAACAGTGTAAACAACAAACTCTGAGTATACTAATACTCAGCAAGACTTACCCGACTATTAGGTATACTTAGCCCACATATCAAGACATGCAAAGTTTTTTAGCTGGTGGTTTATTTTGCGGAAAAGCATCTATAAGTGAATCCTTATTTTCAATAATTTAGCTCAAGATTTTTCCTTAGCCTAACCATTAGCTAATATTTGCATAACAACTAGAGCAAACATGGTGGACTATTAAATAACAATTCAAAGTAATCATTGTCATATATAATCCATATTCCATATCATATTACTATGATGTGACCAAGAGATCAAGGCTCTCATATCCGCGAGACACGATGAATCGACTCGATTTAAACTTGCAAGGTGGACCTAACCAACACGGCACGCATAAGCCCCGTCGGACCACACGCACCAATCATTCCCCTCCCCGCCTCGAACTACAGGATCGCCCCACCATCATATGGTCAGCCGAGCTCAACTGAGACCACCAAAAGTAAATACATGCTTTCCCATTTCTCCGCGACTACTCGACTACCCAGAAGGTGAGATGGGATCCTGTACTTTCAAGGTGAGGCAGTACTAGGCTTACCGGTTTCGACTATCTCCTACTCCCGGTATGCGGTTAGTACAATTCAATCCCCGATCAGCACAGCCGACAACGGAACGGTCCTTAATCGACACAGACGGGGCTAACACACCTAGAAATCCTGTCCTGCTGCCATACCTACATCTCATCATCGCTCCCCGTCCGGTCTCAAATTTCCATTTATTCCATCTTGAATATAATAACACCTATAATAAAGTATAAAGACATCCTATATCTCGCGAGTAACCGGAAATTACTCGACTTCTACAACATCCTATATCTCGCGAGTGACAGGATATCACTTGACTTCTACCGAGACCTATTAAGCATAGCAGTGCTACCGATCGCTGCCGACCTACACATACTAGTATAGGGCCCAGGTAACCTAGGGATCATGCAACTAAGATTCCAGACAATTCTTAAAAACGTAATGCATAAATAATAAATATATAATGATTCATAATTTAAAATAGTAGGTTATGCACCGGGGCTTGCCTGAGGGTAACACTAAGTTAGTGTTAATATTTTCAAGGCCTTGGGCCCTTCCGACCTTAGGCCGGGTTTTCGGTTGCTTCAACGGGTCCTTTCACCTTGTGGAGATATCCACCGAAAGCCGTCTTGTAGTTTGTCTCCAACACCGCGTGCTTCACGTCCACGCGTTGTACATCTAGCGTACCTAAATGAGGTGCAATAATGCATATGCATGAATGCATGGACGATGCAACAAAAAGTGCAGCAATACAAGCACAAGGTCACCATTACCTAAACCTAAACAACTATATAAGCGGAGGATAATTAAACCTTACACGAGTCTAATAAAGTTAACCCAACTGGTTTTATATTTTTAGCACTTTCCTAACCCCAATTATGCATTTAACAAGCTATAAGGGCATTTTATCTAATATAATTAAAACTGCATAGTAAAATTTGTCAGATAACACATTTTAAAGTTCTATCATGTAGAGAATAAAAATATAAAGCTAACAAAACTGGTTTTGTATTTTTTGCATTTTTCTACAATTTTCTACGTATTTTTCAAGCACTGAAGGTCTGTGCTGACCGGATGATCCGACCCTATGCCGGATGATCCGGCCACCACCAGAAAGTTTTGGTTTCGGATTGCCGTTAAGTCCCCATGGTCGGATGATCCGCCCATAGGCCGGATGATCCGGCCAAATAATACTTTTTGCCACTGGAAGGTGCCGGATGATCCGGACCTGGATATTTCTGGAGTGATTTTCATGCATAAAAAGAGGGTTGGGTCGGATGATCCTGCCCTATACTGGATAATCCGAACCTGGGTGGGCGGCAGCGCGAGGTGGGTCGATTCTCGTCAATTTGGCCTAGGAGAAGCTTGGCCGGGGGTTGGGAAAGATGGAGGAGCTCACCACGAATCCCGTTGTGCGGTCGATTTGAGCGGAGGAGGGCCGAAGGAGCGGATCGACGCGAAGGGGCGGAGCTCGGGCGACGCTCCCATGGCGGCCGACGATGGAGGGCCGATTCCGGCGGGGAAGAGCTCGAGCGAGGTATGGGGGGTGTGAAGGAGGTGCGGGACGAGGATGTGGAGGTTCTTGCGGAAGGAATCGACGAACGGCGGCCGGAGATGGCCGGGGCGCCGGCGTGAACGAGCTCCGCTCGGCTCGGACTGGAGGAGAAAGAAAATGAGAGAGTGAGAGAGTGAAGAGCACACGGAGTAGATAAGGCCGGGGAGGTCCGGATGATCCGGCTCTCACTCGGAAGATCCGGATTCACGATCCGGGGTGTTACAGTGGAGACCCCCTGCCTTAGTGGAAATCAGGATCAAGGTGACTGTGGCTGAGTCCGCGGAAGAGACTTGATTACCGAGAAGCAATACTCTTAGTGAGTGCTTCAACAACATGGATGTAGGGGGTGCCTTTGTGACTAACTGAACCACGGGATAAACACCCGCGTCGAGAGTTTGCTTCCTCCTATCCCGCTCTTTACGTTTCCGTATTTCATACTAGCAATTTTTATATGTCTTTACTTTCATAGAGTAGTTTCTTGATAGTAAAGGCTATAGGTTGCTAAACTCTTTTGGGATAGGGGTTTCACACTAGAACAATCTTTGTTGCACATATAGATAGCATGTTTTAATTTAATATTTTGCAATTTAGTTAGAGCCATAGATTAAGGTTTTAAGTTGGCTAATTCACTCCCCCTCTTAGACTAGAACACCCTATCCGGTCTTTCAAAGTTGCTGCAGCCGACGCCCTCCCATAGACAACAGTCCGTGCCAGCTTGCCAAGACGGAAGAGTGGTGATGGAATTGGAGTATGAAAGACTGCTTGAGTATGATCAGCCTGATCTGTACGGCATAGGGAAGTAGAGCGGTGAGTGAGATTGCCATCAGCAAGGGCGCCGGAGGCGATGAGCGGGTGGAGCTGTACAAGACAGAGCAGCAATGCCAAGCCAATGGAGGCCATGTGCACTGTCTGGTAACAAAATGATGCGAGAAAGAGGTTGTGGCGCCTATATATTGAGTATGTATTGCCGTCACAATGGACCTTGAGGTCGATAGGTTAAATGTCTTACTGAAATTTCCAAGTCGTCGGTCTTGGCGCCTACAGGACGGCTTGCTGCACATTGATGTGTGGATCGCGAAATGAAAACAGTTTACGTTTCGTCGTTTCCTTCTTCAAGTGGTGACGGTGGGTGTGACACCATTCGCATCAATCGTTACTCCCCTGGATGGATGGATCCTTTCCTTTTCTTTGGCAGTTCCGATGCTCTTTCGTAGCTTTCAACGCGTTACGGACTTGTAGCACTGAAGATTGGCTGCCAGTATTTCGTGTGCAAAGTCAACTATCGAGAATTCTAAGTAAGCATTTTACCTACCGACGACGACGAGATCGCAAAAAAATCAGATCTTCGCGTGATGCACGGAAGATTAAAGACCTATGTTGCATGAAAAAGCATGGAATTGCGTACCAACAGACTAATCCTATATGCGAAAAGTAGAAGCCATTTTTTTCAACTAGATATGTTGATTATCTTGAGCAATAGGAAGGTGGTGGTAGGAAGGGCCTATTTGGTAGATTTCATCTAATTCTGATTCTCCGTAGGAGCTGATTTTCCGAGAGAAGTGATTCTGTAGCTGAGAGTGATTCTATTTAGTTCTCTAGCATAAACTCTTAAAATCAAGTTGGATAATTACTTCACATAATCAAGAGAAGCTACTATTTCTATCTCCCGGCCTCTTAATTCATTTCACATAATCGCTTCAAAGAATCAGCAGAGAATTACTTCTCTCTGAAAACCTATTTGGTAGAGCTCCTACTCAGGCCCGTTGAAGGCCATGGCCCCAAAAAATAGAGGGCCTCCAAATTTTAACAATCAAGGTCTATACAATGTTTGTCTGTTCCTCCTCCGGCAGTTTCTGCTACTATAGCATATGTATCTCTTCCACCATCCGTCCATCCCGGCTAGTGGTGGCAGTCCGCAAATCGCCATTAGCCAATCGCCATTAGCCAATCATAGGGACCAGCACCGACGGCCAGCCGCCAGCACTCCGACGATCAGTGCTCTATTCATAATCCAACTTGACCCTTATATATATTTAGCTAAAAATTATATAAGATAAGAGTCCAATTCTTTTAAAGGCCCAGTTCTTAGATTAGCTAGACTAAAATTTGAGGTCATTTACTGTGCCTTGTTTGAGGGCCCTATTTTGGATTTTGCACCGGGGCCCCAAATTTCTAGAGACAGCGCTGCTCCTACTGGATTTATTAGAGAATTAGCTCTGGGAGCTCTACCAAACGCACCCTGCCTGTTTGGTAGAGCTCTGTTTGACTCTTATTCTCTGTGGGAGCTGATTATCTGAGAAAAGTGATTCTGTAGTTGAAAATGATTCTCTAGCATAAATGTAACATCCCATAAAATTATAGATATTTGGTTGTGACAAAAATGTGAATTTTCAAAAAAAATTGTGGGGAGCGCAAATAGTTAGGACAATATAAGAGGAATGCTACCTCATCCTTCTTCTAGTGAAAATAAAAACCAAATCAAATACAAGGACTTAAATGTTAGTGTGAGAATTATTCGGATTTTCTCTGGACTTATGCATTTGCCTTGTTGAAATTTATTTTGGATGGTTCTTTGGTTTGAATTGTGTGGTTTAAATTTGATTTCAGCCAATAAAATTTAAACACAAAAAAAACTAAGCTACCCTCACTAACCCTACCGGACCTAATCTACCTACCTAACCCGACCCGCTTCTGCTTTCTCGCCCAAACCACCCGCGCGCCCCGCACGCGTCGCGTGCCCGCGGCCCACACGGCCCGTTACCGTTTTCCCTCATCGGCCCGCACAACCGCTCCACCTGTTCGCCGCCTTAGGACACTGACGAGTGGGACCCGCTCATCAGCTCATTCTTCCACACATGCTCCCGCACTCGCCTGACATCGCCTGCCACCGCCGCGTCTCGCGCCGATTCCCCCCTGCTCTGCTAACGCACGCCTGCCAGAGCGACCCCGTTGCCGGCCACGACACCCCGCGCGACCCCGAGCCCAGGTCGGAGATGCCCTGGATGCTCGCCATGTTGCCCCGCGCCACAGCCATCCCATCACCGCCATCCCTCTCGATGTTCGTGGCCCCTCCGCTAACCTAGCCTCGAGCCTCGCCTACTTAAACCCAGGCCACCGCACGTGGTGGAAACCCTAGTCGATTTGGGGTTTTCCCCATTCCGCCGCTGCCAAGAAGAGGAAGAAGAGAGGAGGCAGGCTGCGGCCACCAAGAGTCTCCGTTGAGCCGGCGACCCGTACGACGACAACGACGTCGCTGCGCTGCCTGCACTGCCCGAACCGTCGATGCACCGACCCGATGCCGCTCCGAGCCCAACAAACTTAAGTCCGACGGTGAGCACCACTGCCACCCTCGCCTCCTGTGCCGGCGCTGCCTTGAGCTGCCGTTGGACCACGCTTAGCAGGCCCTAGGAATCCCGCCGTGCTCGCCTTGTGCAGGAGCCCGTCAACACCGCCTCACCGCGTGACCTGCATGCCACCGTCGCCCCCTTTGGCCCTTTACCCAGCGCCGCCATGACCGCAATGGCGCGGTCGTGTCGTGCTCTGGACCGTTGGGGCAAATCTCCGAACGCCTGGCGCGCATGACACGCACACCCTCCCAGTCGGCACACGCACACGCACACACACACGCATGAAGATCGCACCAGATCTGGGCTTGGCCACACCATATCCAGCGGTCGCTGACAGGTGGGGCCACCCTGTCAGCGACCCGGGGAAAAACCCAAGCTGTGGGACCAGGGTGTCGGTGAGAGAGAGGAAGAGAATAGGAACGGGCCGCTATTGGGTTAAAACTGTAGCTCGCAGCCCAACTCGAGTCCAGCCCGTTTTCCACTTTGAGCCCATAAAGCTCGTTGCCTTTTCTTTTTCTTTTCTTTTTCCTTTACCCGGACTGACTTGTGGGGCCCACACATCGGCCTCTGGGGAGAGGCTGATAGGTGGGGCCACTGACCGCTGACCTCTGACCGTTGACATGTTGATCCGGTCAATGTTGACTAGCATAGGGCTATGCTGACATCAGCATACCCGAGCCCCTAGATGATGTCATGGTGGCGTTAGCATGCCACATGGCACTCTCAGAGGATGCCTTGTGACACTAATTTTTTTATTTTCCGAAAATCTATTTGTTAATTTCAAAAATCCTTTTAAATTTAGAAAATTCATAATAAATCAACCGAACCTCCAGAAATTATGAAACCAGTTTCATAATTCCTCTTCTACCCGTTAGAGTGCGGTTTGGGTTCTATTTGGGGTCTTATTTGAGAGTATTGTGCATATTTGTACTTTGACCCCTATACTTATGCTGTTGTAAGTTTTAGATGGCCTGCTATTTGTAGTACATACTCCCGTATCAACAATAGTCCATTGAATTTTGATTACAAGTTTAATCTCTCGTCTTATTCAAAAAATTTATGTAAAAACATGAAAACATGAATCGTGATTAAAATACTTTAGATGATGAGGTGAGTCATACATAAGATTTTTGAAAATTATTAATTTTTTGTACAAAACGAATGGTCAAACTTGGGATCAAAAGCCAACGATGTCATCTATTTTGATATGGAGGGAGTACTATGCCATGTCGTCGATTGTCAACTCCGCCGCTGTTGACGACCAAAATTGGCACAGACCGGTCTGACCGGTGCCTGCGAGCGGTCTGATCGGTCTGGGCCTTGTAACCTGTCCGGCAACCCCGACCGGTCTGATCGGTCGACCGGTCAGACCGGTCTACCTGGAATCTGAGTACAACTAGGATTCTTCGTAGATTTAGATCTGTAATAGGATTTCTTGCGGGATAAGTCCACCCCACCCTATAAATATAAAGGGTCACGGCCGATTGAGGGTATCCAATCGATCAATCAATACAATTTTTATCTTTTTATTTTCTCTTGCCCTAGCTTTTCCAATCTACTACTTGTTGTTTCTCCTTCGTCTCTACGTCGATTAAGGGCGTTCTAGTTGGCCTGCCAACCCTAGAACAACCCTGCGTGCGCCTATCCCGACGGGTCTTCCCGGGCTACCGTTCGAAGGTTCCATCACCGTTCTGCCAGCAGCAACTGGTCTGACCGCTCCAAGAAACCGGTCTGACCGGTCTACGCAGGAGGCGCCGCAACGAGCTCCTCCTCGCGCCGCACGCTCGAGTGCATTCGTGTGTTGATCCCGAAAGGCATCAACATACTTTTTGGCGACTCCGCTGGGGAGAATCAATCGGCTGCCATGGCCGGTAAAATTCCTAAACCTAGTGATGTTGATGCCGCCAACATCAAAAGACCGACTGTTCAGTAACTTTCGGCCGAACATCAGAAGGCTCTTGATGACATCCAAAAGAAGATCAAAGAGGAGAAGGAGAAGGAGATCCAGAAGCTGGAGGAAGAAGCCATGAAGCAGTACATCTCGCACTTCTCCATCGACCGTCAAGGGAAGGTCACACCGGATGCCGCCTTCGATGCTTCATAATTCGAGGTACAATTCGATGAGAAGGAACAGTCTGCTCTTACTTCGGAAATAGCTAATGCTATAGATGATGCTGTTTCTTCTCATGTTAACAATAAGTTGGAATTTATTGGTCAAAATATTCATAATATATTTGATGATCGCTTTAGCCGAGTAGAATCCCATCTTGGTATGAAGCCTATCGGTAGTGATAATATTGCATATACATCTAATACCGATAAGGCAATGAATGATTCGGCTAATTGCAAAACTCCAACTAATGCTTTAGTAATTAATTCGGCTAACCAGCGTAACCGAATTAATTATAATTCAGCACCTCATGTAAATGTACCACATGGGGCAGCAAATTCGTTGCACCATTCTACGCCGCCGAACTTTGCTCAATATTATGGCACACCTAGTCGGCCTATGGCCGATGATTTTAGATCTGGCAGCATTAAAGATGAAGTAATTAAAATCTTTAGACAAACTTTTGGTATAGATTCAAAAGGGAGATGCCGATCCTATAAAAGACCATACCCTGAAGAATATGAGCATGTTGCATATCGACAGTGTTTTAAAATTTCCGAATTTGTTAAGTTTACTGGTAATGATAGTAGAACTATATTGGATCATATCAGTCAATTTATTATACAATATGGTGAAGTTAGTACTAGTGATATTTGCAAATTGAGGTTATTTCTTTTGTCTCTATCGGATGCTGCATTTACTTGGTTTATTTCATTGCCACCCAATTCAGTTCACACATGGGCCGATTTAGAGCAAAAATTCTATGATTATTTCTTTAATGGTGAAACTGAATTGAAATGGTCACATCTTACATCGGATAAGCAAAAGATACATGAAGGCGTTGCTGAGTATATTAGAAGATTTAGAGACATTAGAAACCGATGCCATAGTTTGACAATTTCTGATAGAGACTTGGCTGATCTATATTTTGCTGGTTTAATCGATTTTCACAAGGAAAAGCTAGATGGACAAAAATTTCTAGATGTTAGTCAAATTTTGTAAAAGGCTCTGGCTAATGAAAGCCGAACCAAAGAAGTTTTGCAAAAATCCAATGAAAAGTCTAATCGTCCTGTTTATATTCTTGGTTGTGAATCAAACTGTTCGGACGATGAAGACAACAATGTTTATGCTGCTGAATTTACTTGGCCTTCTAATAATAAATCTTGCACTTGCGGTTCTCTCAAGCCGATTCAGAAAAATCGGCAAGATAATATTAAGTTTACTTTTGATGTATCCAAATGTGATCGCATATTTGATGAATTAAATAAATTAGGACACGTCAAATTGTCTCATGCTATTCCGCCTCTTGAGAAATTAAAGTGGCGTGCTTATTGCAAGTGGCACAATTCATTTTCTCATGCAACCAATGATTGCAATGTGTTTAGAAGGCAAATTCAATCGGCCGTTAATGAAGGACGATTGGTTGTTCCACAAATGCAAATTGATAACAATTTTTTCCCTGTGCATACTGTTGAAATACAGAATTCTAAGATTTTAATTCGGCCAAATCAAGCCGAATCAACAAAGGGGGAAAATGTGATCATTGGCGAACCAAGATCTGAACAGAAGAAGAAATCCATCAAAGCTTCATTAAAAAATTCAACACTCTGGGGTAGGATCAGAAGAAGGGTGCCAAGTCTGTACAGACCGGTCTGACCGGTCTGGTGACCGGTCCCTCTGGAGGTTCGGCGCTCGGGGGGCATGAGCAACAGAAAAGCGATGAGTCTGCACAGACCGGTCTGGCCGGTCTGAAACCGGTCTGACCGGTCATTCTGAGAGCTCTGGAAAAAATTCCAGAAACACCAAAAAGAAAAGGTCAAGTTTCAAGCAACTCTTGGCCAAGTATGAGGAGAAAGTAGCTACTCAGAAACAGAAAGAGCGACCAGATCAAGCTAAAGATACAAATCCATCATCGGAGCATCGTGAGCAATCGGCTTCTCATTTGCAACAAGGTAATAATACTTTTGCGCCATGTTCATTTGGTGGGCCGGTTGCTCCATGGTTCTGGTCGTATCCTTATTATTACACACCTATGGATTATAGTAGAATGTTTATGCATCCAAACTTTATTCAATATTCTTCTATACATCCAAGTCATGGTGCTTCTCAAAGACCGATTGTTGCTAGCGATAATCTGGTCGAAAGCAAACCTAAATGCAATCAAGATGGTGAGAAGGATGTGAAGCAGGATAATCAATATTTACAGCCCAGGTAGTGTCCCTCAGGCTTGTCTCACACTCAAAAGAAGAGGCTGCAGCGGATGCGCAAGAAGGAGTCCATGGAACAACAAGCGGAAGTTGTACCAGCAAGGTCGGTGACCATGAAACAGATATGGAGGCCTAAGCAAGTTATTTCGTCATCAGCTTGAAGAAGAAGCAAGATACGGCCGATAGAATTTATCGCCCTTAGAACAAAATATGGCCATGCATGTTTATCATCGCCCTTAGACAATTTTGCTCCAGAGTCTTGTTTTTTTTCATGCTAGCATCACTAAAAAATAGGGGGGCATATGTTGACGACCAAAATTGGCACAGACCGGTCTGACCAGTGCCTGCGAGCGGTCTGACCGGTCTGGGCCTTGTAGCTTGTCCGGCAACCCCGACCGGTCAGACCGGTCTACCTGGAATCTGAGTACAAGTAGGACTCTTTGTAGATTTAGATCTGTAATAGGATTCCTTGTGGGATAAGTCCACCCCACTCTATAAATATAAAGGGTCACGGCCGATTGAGGGTATCCAATCGATCAATCAATACAATTTTTATCTTTTTATTTTCTCTTGCCCTAACTTTTTCAATCTACTACTTGTTGTTTCTCCTTCGTCTCTACGTCGATTGAGGGCGTTCTAGGTGGCCTGCCGACCCTAGAACAACCCTACGTGTGCCTGCCCCGACGGGTCTTCCCGGGCTAGCGTTCGAAGGTTCCGTCACCGTTCTACTGGCGGCGACCGGTCTGACCGCTCCTTGAGACCGGTCTGTGCGGAGGCGCTGCAACGCGCGCCTCTGCTCGCTGCGGCGACCGGTCTGACCGCTGCTTGAGACCGGTCTGTGCGGAGGCGCTGCAACGCGCGCCTCTGCTCGCTGCACGTTCGATTGCGTCCGTGTGTTGACCGTAATTCGCGTCAACAGCCGCCGCCGGTCGTCCCCGAGTATACAGGGACTGGTTTGTCAGAAATACATATGGAAGGTATGGAATGCAGGTTTCCATTTCAGATAATTCAAGCAAACAACCCTCGCAAATACGGTGCCAATGGTACTGAAATAGAGCTGTGCTTTTGAATTTAGCAAAAATAATAAATTGGTAATTTTGCGTTGATTCAACTTGTTTCGAGCTATATACGCTTGGCCGTTTGGTTTGGGACGAACTGCAAGTTCATCGTCCGTAGTTTGAACTTGTTTGAAGATGCTAGCAGTAGCACTGATGCTCTGATTTCGGTTGTTCTGTCGAGCTTAATTGGGTACCAATGCAACCGTTTGATCCAATTTGAATGCAACTCATTTCAGCCAATCAAACTGGACAAAAATGCCCTCCAGGTCACTGGGTTGCTCGTGTTGAATGAGATGCACATGCAGAACAGTGGTATCACCATTTCAGTCAGAAATGGTGGCATGGCCATCAATTCTCAACATCTGGTACAGTTTCTTTGTGAACAAGTTGGGCATGAATGAACAAGATGTTACAAGTATATTTGGGCAGAAATGGTGGCATGGCCATCAATTCTCATTCATATTGGGCATGAATGAACAAGATGTTACAAGTATATTTGGGCAGGCCCAAGATGCCACAAGTTACAGCATCAGATGAATAGTCTTCAAGACCAAAAAAATCATTGTAGAAGGTACGGTGAGGCTCAAATCAAGCAGACGCAAGAACAGTTCGATATCCATTTCTTCGGTCCGAATAAATCATAGCAGGGTGTTACAGCAGTTCTGTTCAGGAAAACTAAAGAAACTACATTACATATTTTTCAAAAAGGAAAAAAAGGAGAAAACTGGAGAAGTTGCAGTCCCATGTAGCAATTCATCGCTCCCAACTTTCAGGTGCAGGTTAACGATCTGACTCTGTTTATCCAACCTAAAGCCCTAAACGTCAATTCTCACAGCCGACCAAACTCCATATTACAACGACTTTCATGTTCCATAACATCTGTATAATAACAACGAAAGAACAAACAAATTCTTAAAGAACAGAACACCATCTAGCAGCATCAGTGAGCGGATGAAGACAACAGCGAGAGGCTGGCTCTGCAGAGTGCAGAGCAACCAGCTACATTGATGAGTGAGTATATATGTTGACGCTCAAACCCTTTATCTTTGGTGACCTTCCCAGGGGGCAGCGCGAACTTATCCGAACTAGGAGATCCCCAGGTTGACCATAGTGCAATTTAAGATTATGCAGACTTTGGCCGCCCATAGCTTATCACCATCACATAATCTCCCCCAGAGGAGCCTATCACCGTTTGCAGAGGGCGCGCGGGGCCAACCCTCAGCCATCGCTCCACCAAGTTGCGCACAGGTTGTGCAGGATTCACTGACTGCCCACAGCAGCTTATTTCGACCTGTAAAGGCCAGGATTGGGACTGTTCAGATAAGTTGCAACAGTGAAAATCGAAACTGAAATGCACGTAGCCTTCTAATTGCAATAGAAGAACAGACAGACCATATCAACCCCCATACAATGTGATAAGAAACGCTTGCAATACAGCGTGTAATCACACCTTGGTTTCTAAGATGAGATGTAATAATATATTCTGGAGATGTAATAAATTCTGGAACATGAAAATATGTAATGGTTCCGGCAATAATGTAAGCAGCATTTTCACTATAAAATATATGGGCTGCTTAAATATTTCAAGACTGCAGCAGGAAAAATTAAGCACAGAAAAATAGTTACTACACAACATAGATGGGTAGGAGTCTTACCTCAGATTCGCTTAGAAGACTGAGCTTCTGCATAATGTACTTTTGGATGGATGATGCAGGTATGCTTCCATCCCTATCATTTGGTAATGCATTAGCCACAGTTGACATAATATAGTTCATTCAAATAAAACAAAACACTGCCGATTGAATCAACAACTCTGCTACAGCAACTGTGATGATGAACTAACTAGAAGTAGATCATGTTATGGTTAAGATCAAACTATGATCTTTGTAGACTTACTAAGATAACATTGAGCTGGCTAATTAGTGCATTTACGTATAACGCATTGACTAAAGTGATAGCAGTTGCGAAAGGTTATGGCAATTAAAAGATGCCCACACAGGAAATGCCCGTGACTAACAGGATATCATCCTATTTGGTTCCAGGGACCAAAAACATGAAACTGGAATCGACTATGACCTTTTTTTCCTCTGGAAGTAAATGGGGGATCCCCTTTCTCTAAAAACATGAAACTGGATAGCTAAATGGAGAGCAAGGAATGTAGTCACAAGCACCACACACGTTACATTTTTTTTAGCTTATTAGCATTATGCATTTTCTTCAGTTAAAGACATGCACTTGTGCATGACACCATCACCTATGATCAATGAAATATACAAGTTATATTTTCCTTTTCCCCTGCTTGATGCTTATCTATTATGAATACATGAATATATATCATAATGATTCAATGCCAGGAACTTCAATTTTGGATGCATGTTTAGAGAGTTATTGATAAAAGATCAGAACTATCAGTGCATCAGTAGCAGAACAGAGTAATATGAGCTCACTTTATTCTCAAATAGTGGGCAGGTATCTGAGGCAAGGGAGGGTCACCTTTCCTGGAAACAATAAGAAAAACAGAAGATCAGAGATCAAAACATCTGATATATTGCTTTCACTAAAGTTATGATAACTGATAATATGATGAGACTTACTGGTCAAACGAGGCAATTAATGAAAACCATATTGGGCTGAATTTCTTCCCAATCTGGATAGCTGCAGCACTGGAAGCAGCATTTGTTGAAGGTAGGGGATGTTTCCTCTTCCGGCCAGGCCCTTTCTTTCTAAGCAGCACTATTGGCTCAGGATCATCCTTCTTGTCATCTTCAACTTTGGACTTCTGAGGAGGCTCCCTAGCCTTTGTTCTGCTAGAATGTTCACTACTGGGAGATTCACTGGGCTTATCTCCCTTAAAAGCTGGACTCTGTGCGCTTGTCCGGGGCTTTGTTTTGCTTGCAGCCTCTACAAGACAATTCAAAGGTTTCCAGAGCTCTGCCTTATCCAAGTCCTTACTATCACCAGCTTTATCTTTACCAGAGGGGTGACTTGATGTATCCCCATTCGACAATACCTGCAAATATTAGTGTCAAATCCATGCTTTCTATTGTCTTCATTCTTCCATTTATTCATTTGATGAACTTCATGCAACATACTCCAAAGATACACAAAAAATAGTGTATGGTTCAATTAGAATGATCGAGTATTTTATTACCTGTCTTCTTGTTTGAGGCATTTTGCTCAAACTATCTAGCAAGCTTGAATTTTCAGTTTTCTTATTAGAGTTATCAATGTTCTTTTTCAAAGGATCCGCAATAATAGGACCAAGGCCACGTAATGCAGCAGCCTTCCTGGTAACAGCTCTTGTTCGCCGCCCTGTCGAACCCGCTGGTGTTATTCTAGGTGTATTGACCACCACCAACGAAGAGATAGACCTCTCTTTCCTTTTAATAGGTAGCGTAATGGGAGATTCGGCTTCTTCAGCATTAATCTTCTTTCTTTTGAATGGAAAAACTTTTGACCTCACATCTTGTATATTGTGATCAGCTCTGAAATCATCGTATGAAAAAGTTAGAAAAAGGGTTAAAACTTTAAAAGATAGATGCTAAAATAGAAATTTGCATCCACTGAAAATCTTCCCATAACTCAGAAAGCAACATGACCAGGAAATAGATGTTCTCTTGGCCATATAGCCAATAGAAACATTAAACTGTGTTTCAAAAGACAAGCATTTCTTTGAATCTAATAATACAGTGAAGTCTCACCAATAGAAACATATACTATATTATGACCAAATGGTTGGGAAGAAGCCTGAAAACACAGCAGTGCAATAATAGCTATGTTTTTGTATTATTAAAGCTCGAAATTATGTCATATAACTGTTAGAAAAATAATGATGGATAAGAATGAACACCGGGTGCCAAACACAAAATGCATACCTGGGAGGGGACTCATAGGGATTCTTATTCGAGCTTCATGGTCAACTATGCAATCTTTGGCATGAATCTCATAGGATTCAAGAAAGTAGAGGATAGATACTATTCTCTGGAGTGCAACAATTCCTAAAGGTAGCTCTAAATTATAAACAGGAGCAACACAGCATGTTCAAGCTTATCCAGAAAGTGACATGAATGCTTCAAACTGTTGAATGTGTAGTTTTATAATCTGATTTTGGTGGCTCCTATCCGTAGTTCAGAGCATCTATCTATTATGATGATTTTGTGATAAAGTTTTTGTTGCGGCATCTTGTTATCCAATAGAAATACATGCCAACAGTTTGAAATCCAGGAAAAAGTCAAAGTAAGGCAGATAAACGTGTATTTTGGAGGCAAGAGAAGTACAAGAACATTTAGCGAACCAAACTATTTATAGTACAACTAAATTTATAGTTTCTCACAAATTCATAATATTTTCAAAAGAGAAAGGTCACAAGAAGAATACCTAAGCTTCTCGGCAGGAGTGCAGCCTAGATCAATTTTGCACACTGGGCAATGATCTAGATCCTCATCATTGAGCTTCTTATAGATACACTTTCTACAAACTGCATAATACAAAGAACACAAGAAAACAGAGTGAGGATTTCAAAATACAGAGAAACTGTATAAGGCACAGTGCAATGCTTGATTTCACATAAAAAATGATTTGCTGTATACAAAGAAATTCCTTTCCATCGAAAACACAAAGAATGTTTGGCACTGCAATATATCCATATCATGAGATGTAAAATGATGGATGCAAATGAATAAAAGAGATCGGCATTTGCACTACAGCACTAGCATGGACGATATAACATGAAATGCCCAGATCCATTTAGAACTAGACACAGAGGGTCAAAACACAAAGCAAAGCTTAAGTTCACCAATGTTGGAATCAAATCCTAGCTTCCTTAATATTTCAAAAGCACACAGAGAATCAACAGTTCCACCAATTGACTCATGCATGCAGAATAACCAGATAGTTTGCAGCAATTTACAGTCTATGAATCCACAATGTGGCCACAAAAATCTTACGTACAGTTCCACTAATTACAGGCCAACATGGGTCGAACTTGCATTGAATACAAACTACCAAGAGGGGGGACTATTGTGAATGATGAACTTGAACTGACTAGCAACTCAAATTACAGCACCGGAAGCTTGGATAACGTTGTGAAAAGTGACACCTGAAAACTATCTCAACAGGACCCAAATCATTTCACGGATTGGGGCAAAGATGGCTATTCAACAACCCCAGCATTCAAAGTCTACGTAAAATCCGGATGCTGAAGCCCAGCATTGATGCAACATTGCATCAGGACTCAATAAACCAAAATTGCAGCTCAGCCTGATAAGGTAAGAATAGAATGCAAGGAAGCTACCAAACATGGTCAACTCGAACTAGATTTACGTGGAATAGAGGCGAAACCGCAGCACGGGCCGGGACGCGCGCACGTCGAGAATCGCAATCGCGCATGAACGCCCAGAAGACCGCACAGCGCTGCCGGATCGCTGGAAACGAATCAACGCCGACGGCACCAACCCACGTCCCCGGGCCCCGGGCGACCAAATCCGGAGCAGCCCCAGGAACGAGGCGTGCCTCGAATCGAATGGCCGTCGCGGCAGCTCCAATAGATACGCGCGGAGTCGTCGTGGAGCTGCGAGCGTTCGAGCTCGCCGGGATCGGGGGGGGGGGGGGGGGGGGGGCGGAGCAGGGAGGACTCACATGTGTGGAGGCACTCGGAGATGGTGGTGGCATCGCGGAGCAGGCGGCGGCAGAGCGGGCACGTCATGCAGCGCGCGAGCAGCTCCCGCTTCACCATCACCACGGCGCCGTCCCCCCCGGCGCCGCCGCGCCGGCGCCGCGGCCGCCCGCTCCCCCTCCCTCTCTTCTCCTCCTCCTGCTCCCCCTCCTCGCCCTCGCCATCCGCCTTCACCACCACCTCCTCCTCCTCCTCTTCCTTCGCCTGCGCCCCCTCCTCCACCTTCACCTCGGCCGGCTCCAAGGCCGGCGGCTGCTCCGGCGATGCGGGCCCGGTGGTCTGCATGGCGTGGGCCCCAGCCGCGAGGCTAGCTCCGCATGCTGGGGAGGGGCAGAGCAAAGGCGCCGCCGACGCCTCCCCTCCTCGCGAAAATGGGGAGGAGAGATCGAGAGGAGGAGGACGACGCCGAGGTGGAGGCGGAGATGGGAGTTGAAGCAGAGGAGGATTGAAGAAAAAAAAATGAAATTTATTTACGTGCGTATCGAAGGACGAGAAGCCGAAGGACGAAAGGCAAATGAAGGAACACAGGTGGTTTTATTTCGCTCTTTTTTCTTCTATTCTTTTTTTTTGGTCTTTTTGCGTTGCTTTTTGTGTGAAGAATAGAACCAACTTGTTTGGATTTACGTATTGTTGTCACAAACTTTTTCTTGTACACGATGGTTTCGTCGGCCCTACACTCGTATCTTGCATGAACTTTTGTTTCTTGCCATTTTGTTGTTGTTGAGTGTGGATGTGATTCTTTTCCTTTTTTCATAGGAAAAAAACTTGTTTTTCATATTTTTTATGTGCTCATGTTAAATTTTCAAAGCTTTCGAGTTAAGATTGCAATAAGGATATAAAGATTTGTATAACTATAATGTGTAAGTATATCAAAAAGATATACACAAGTAAAGATACTTTTAGAAATAGTATATTAGACGAAACGGCTAATAACGCACTACGCTAACCCTCGCAGCAGTTTTTTGGCAGCTATTATTGGTCTCGGTAACGGACTTACATAAATAAGGATAAACGGATGCGGTATATGAGCCAGCAAAACCGCAGCGCATAGATAATTATGTGCGTTTTGACACGCAAAGATAATAATGTGCATTGTGACACATTAGCATATTGCAAAATGTCTAACGAGTTGTATAACATTATTTGTGGAGTGTTGATTATAGAATGCTCGGATATATCGTGCATTTCTAGTGATGATTGCTTTTGTTTGTGGTTACAGTTGGGTTTGCAGATTCATCATCTATGAGTGATATTTGCTCGCTTCTTCCATATAACGATGTCACATTTCTAAACCGCGTACGGAAACAAAACACCCACCACTTGACGAGGCGAAGAAGAAAATAAACTCGCTGTTCACGTGTCGTATACAGTAGTAACCTCTCGTCGCATTTTCAAACCCCGTGGTTTTCAGTTTTTTTTCCTTGGTTCCTATAAAAAATCACAAGTTTTCGGCTTACGTTTTGGTGTCGTCCTACTCTTCTTTTCTTTTGTGTTCGGTGCTGTTTTGAGTTTTCCTTTGTCTCATGGGAGAGACCAGGTCAGCACGGTCTCTTGTGATCTCAAGAAGACCGAGAGGACAGGCAGGTGCTGACGTGCAGTGCGGAGCCGCAGGTCTGTGTGCTGTCGTCATAGTCAGCGACGACCGCGTTTGCTTTTTTTTTTTTTTGAGATGAGAGGAACGACCTGCTGCGTTATTCGGCCACGTGAGCAGTATGTTACTGGGCCGATGACGCTGAACAGAAACAGTCACGTGGGCCCAATACTTCTTTCTTTTTCTTTTTTATATTTAAAAAAATAAAAATTTCAAAAATATATGTTCATTTTCAAAATTTTCGAAAATACCCCCAGTCGCCCGGCCCATGGGCGACAGGGTCCTGTCGACCCCTGTCGCCCAAGATACGGGCGACAGGACCCTAATGTATTTTTTTTAAATTTGCAAAGAGGTCCCTGGTCGGGGGGCCCCACGGGCGACGGGGGTCTCCCACCCTATATAAGCCCTGGCCTCTATTCCCTTCTCATTTGAGCCCAAAAAATGCACCAAAAAATTCAAAAAAAAGAGAGGGGTGAGGAGAAGAAAAGCGGCGAAGCTCTGCCGAATTCCGCACTTGTGATCTACCGGTAACTTCCGTATGAATCCGTTGATATTGTATAACAATTTAATTTAATTAGCGGATTAGCTGAATTAGATTTGGTGCTTTAGAACACTCGTTTAGTATTACAATTTCAGTACTATTACATACTTATTTTTAAATTAATTATGAATTAGAATAAAATTATGACAGTACCTTATTGATATTGCAACATAAGACAATAGAATTTTGACAGTACCTATATTTTCACGCATCGATTTGGTATACGATAGGTGCATTATTGAAATCATTGTTCGTCATTTGGCACACCACACTATAGCGCCAATGTCTTCGTCAGGATCAACCTACATTCCGTGGAGCAAGTGTGAAGCCGTACCCGAAGGAATTGATGTGCTAATGTGCTTCTGCGGTTCGTTATGCAAGTTCATGCAATCTAAGGTTTTAGGAGATGACTACGGTATGAGATTCTTTATGTGTGAGAACTACGAATATGATCCACCTAAGCGATACGGCAAAGACCGGGCCAAGGTAGCAGGACAACAGACGCTATTTTTCTTTGTGACCTAACATTGAGTTATGATTCTAACTTTTGTTGGACAAAGTCTCCTCCGCCTCTTTATGATTTTATGCAGTGGTTTGACACCGTGCAGTCGCAGCAGGCAAAGAACTTTGTGGAACAACAAGCAAGGTGGGCTGCAGAACGTTGGCGCCGAATGAAGCACGAGGAATAGCAAGAGCAGAAGCGCAAGAAAGAGCAAGAAGAGATCCGCAAGAGGATGGAGGAGGTGGATCGTAAGGCGGCGGCGGAACATGAAGCTGACAGGGAGAGAATGCGAGAGAGGGCACGCCGTGCGAAGAAAGCCGGGCCCGAAGCAATTAGAAAGGGCAAATATCCTCGGTGCACTCAGTAGAGTAGTACCATGTAATCCCGGCATTTTACATTCCATAAGACATGGTAGGTTTAGATGCAACAAGAAATTACCTTGTCGCGTGCACATGCCACTGCAATTAGTTGTTTATGTTTTCAGTTGAGAGCTTGACTCTGTGTGTTATAACATTTACCATTAATTTGCAGTTGTAGCCGGGAATCTATGAAATCTTTGAACTTGTCCTTAATATTTTCGGGGCTTTTCATGTCATTAGAATACTAAAAAGCACACATTTAATTAATATAACGATAAGAAATAAGAACTAAGAAATGCTTTACATAATATGAACCATCAAGTTTACATCATAATATAATGGTAATGAAACACACATCACACAGGCAGTGGCATGGCAGAACCCGTTGCAAACTACGGTAAACAGATTCTGGACTAACCTAACATGCCTTAGGTAATTTTAAAAAAACACAACAAACACGACGATGCAGCATGTCACTAGCAGTAGGATAGTTCTAGTAGCCGTACCCCCACACAGCAAACTGTGTTGAGCCTTCTCCGCAGTATCCACCCATTGCAGGTGGTGCAGGCGGTGGTGGCGGAGGTGTAGGGCCCTTTTTTATGTGACAAGGGCAGTTGCAGTAAGGAATAGTGCATGGGTCATCCTGTGAAGCGGCCGCATTGCTGCTATCATCATCTTCGTCGTCTTTGTTAGTCTCGCTCACTTCCTCGTAATGGTTCACCTTGCATTCTAGATCTAAGATCTTTATCTGTAGGTACTCGATGAACTCCTGAACTGAATCAATTGGTGCAGGATCGACCCACCTAGTAAAACCACAGTTTTCTGGAGCATCGGAAGACTGCAAAACAAATTTCATGTAAGGTGTCTCAATGAAGATAAAGAAATGAAACAACCGAGTATTACCCATGCGTGTGGACATTTAAAGAAACGCCGACTGTCATCCATCCCGTCGGTGCACATCTGCACTAAGCAGTCCTCACCATGTCTGCATTTTGGCCACGGTTCTCTACGGTTATCGTATTGTCGAAGAGGAGTTTCATTAGTAAATTCACTCTTGTGCTGTGGCGGAAACTCAAACACTGGTTCCGGAAAGGAATCAGGTCCAAGAGGCCCCTCCCGTATTATGGGGTCTCCCTTTCTTCCACCTTTTTCTTTCCCAAAACCGTAGTAATTCTTCCCGCTAGACCCACCTCTAGACATTGGGTATACAATGAGCTTTGGTGTTTGAGTGCTGCTGGGAGTTCACAAACTTCAGAGTATTTATAGGCACACAAATGTCTGATACCCGGAGTGTGGAGTGTAAATACACCTGAAAAGCCTACATGACAACACAGTGAAGAGGCTAGCTGACCTAACACTGAAAAGGCTAGATTTGATTATCGAACTGACTACTCGATGCATCTCTGTGCACCTCGAATCCAGTGTGAAAATGGCTTCTCAATTGAATCCCTAGTCTCTGCAGCCTGACTCGTGCTTGTTCCTGATGCCCTTGCCTTCACTAGCTCTGCAGTCAACTGATCAAGCATCTGTCATAATGCATTGAATTTTCTCTGTTGATTTTGGGTGCACAACCTCTTAAACATGTTCTTAAGATCCTTGTTCTTGAAGTGGTCATAGAAGTTTGCACCCATATGCCTAATGCACCACCTGTTTTGGACATCGGGCCACAATGGAGGCGTTGTCGCAGTTCCACGTTGCAATTTCAATATTGATTGTAGCAGACCTGCATGCCTATCACTAATAAGGCACACATCTGGACGTGCAGCAACAACGTGAACCTTCACTCATTCAAGGAACCAATACCAACTGTCTAAGTTCTCATTCTCAACAAATGCAAATGCGAGCGGAACTATTTGGTTGTTGCAAACCCCGATTGCGGTGAGTATCTGACCTTTATACCTTCCAGTCAGAAATGTGCCATCAATGCAGATCACCGAAAGACAATACTGAAATGCCCTAACACAGGCACCTAGGCAAAAGAAGGCTCGTTGCAGAATGCTTTGCCCCCTAGTCACGGCTGGTACGAGGTATGTGTCATAAAAGCTTCCAGGATTTCTAGCAGCAACCTGGGATAACATACGAGGTAGGTTATCATATGATGCCTCGTATGTGCCGAACCGCATCTCGAATACCCTTTGTTTAGCTCGCCATGCCTTCAAATAACTAATGGTGTAATGATAAGTCTGCTCAATGTGTCGAACAATCATTTTTGCCTCATAATTTAGGTTGTTCATAATCAACCCATATATTTGCTTTGCAACAAAGTCGCATGATATATTGCGATGCGAGGGAATAACTTCTGACAACAAACAAGTGTGCTCTGTCACAATGGAACATTTCTAGTTCGACTTCCATTTTCCCTTGAATGCATGTACTCGCCATGGACATCCATCATTCACACACTTCACCTCATATTCTTTACTGCCAGACTTTACGACTCTAAATTCTCGTTTCAATGATATTGCCCATAGTCTCACAGCATCTTTTACGGCTTCAATGTTTGAATATGTTGCACCTTGCACTACCTCATTCCCTCTGTACTCCCACTCCTGATTTCGTACGTCTTCTGCGACATGATTGCCAAAACCATGCTCCTTCCACTCTTTTAGAAATGAGTACTGCTCGTCATCAGATGAGCCCTCATATTCTTCCATCTCTATTGCGGTTTGGTCTTCTGCCTCCATCTCGTCCACAATGCTATGTATCCTCTCTCCCTCATCAGCAAGGCCCGGTGGTCCGATATTTTGGTTCTCTATCTCTTCTGACTCATCTTGCTCAACATAGTTGGTCTCTCTTCGAATACTCGGAGTTGCTCGATCTGCACCGTGTTGGATTTCATTTTGTGTCTTCTCCCGGATTTGAACAAGAATGGCCAGAGGCCACCCACGCTCTAGAGCTGCTTGCATGTACTTCTGCCAGTCATCAGTGTTGTGTATCATCATCAATTTCCATAAATCACTTTCTACCTCCCAATTAACAAGAGACTGGACGGTCATCACATGTGTCTCTGGATCAACACAGAACCCACGCTGCAGCCACTTACATATGGAACCAAAACTCCTCTCCAGAGGTTTATCTATGGCGCTAGATGTGCACTTAAAGGCAGAAAGATCTACTCCATTTGGCCCATACAAAACATTGTAGTCACCAAAAAATACTTGAAACTGCATCTTGCTCGACATATCTGTATATCACAGAATACTTATCGAGTTATACTCTTTACTTCACTATCTTATTCAATAATCCGTAAATACTAAGTATGGATTTCAAATACAACATATAAGTATTCATAACTACGTGATGACACTCAAATTCTATACTGCATATGCGAAATTCTATTCTAAATCGTAATTAATTTATAAACATGTCTCTAATAGTACTGCAATTGTAATAATAAACGCATAGTACTAATTTTCTAAACTAATTTACTACTACGTAACTAAAGTATCATTAAACTCCTACTTAAATGGTTCTACTATAGCACTAATTAAATTAAATTACTCTACAATACCAATGGAAAAATACATAAGCTAAATGTACTAACCTGCAGATCACAAGTGCGCAATCCGGCAGGGCTTCGCCGCTTCCCTTCTCCTCACCCCTCTTTTTTTCTGAATTTTTGGTGGAATTTTTGGGCTCAAATGAGGAGGGAATGAGGATAGAATGCTTATATAGAAGGGGAAGGGCCGGTCGCCCCCTGTCGCCCGATGGGGGGCGACAGACCCCCCTGTCGCGCCTGTGTGTGGGGTCCCGGTCGCCCGAGGAGGGGGGGCGACAGGCCCCCTTCCACCCGCGCGCCACCGGCCAGGGACCTCGTTGCAAATTTGAAGAAAAAATTACATTTAGGGCCTGTCGCCCCCCATAGGGCGACCGGGGTATATTTTTGAAATTTTCCGAAACGGACATATATTTTTGAAATTTTGAATTTTTTTAAATATAAAAAAGAAAAAAGCGTCTGGCTCTGTAGGGACCATGTATGGCTGGACCTGGGCCGGCAAGCAGGCCCCTACCCTGTTGGGCCCAAACTGGAAACTTAGAACCAGACCGGCCCACCTCGTCAAGCCCGCTGTCGTCATCGTTCCGTCCTTCCACACCACAAGAGGACCGCGAGGCCCACCGGCGAGATCCGCACCACTCGTTTCGCAACGGACGGCTCAAATCCCGCCAAGCTGTCAGGCCGTACGACCCCACCCCATCGCCTTCCCCGCATCTCTCCACCTCCGCGCCGCCCCCTGCGCCGTCGAATGACCGCCGCCGCCGCGGCGCTCCGCCCGCCGACCGCCGCTGCCAGGGTTTTAAAAATCGGTCGATATTCACGATTATCACTGATTTTTACCATTACCGACACAGACTGAAATCGGTTTTCAGTTGAGTTTTCAAAAGAAATCAGTCCAAAATTCAAAATTTTAAAAAAATTTATAAAAGTGAAGGAAAAAAATTCTATAAAAAACTAGAGCTTCTCCATGGCCTAGAATGGTATCACTCCATGAAAATAGCCTCCATTTAATTAGTCAAAAAATATTTTTATCCAAACTCATTAGGCAACCAAACGGTCCAAACCATCAGCCCCTATTCTTTATTTTTTTTATTCCTGCCGACGCTCCATGGTCTATACAAGATTCCATAGAAGTCACGAGATGGCAAAACATGCTGCCGGTGGCATGCTAACGTGTTGGTGCGGCCAGACATGCATGCATGCGTGTGAAAGAAAGCGATCCAGATAGGCAGATTCTTCATAGTTGGTCGGTCACATGCCACTCAGATCGCACTGCATGCACGGGGCCCGCCGTACGTAGTCGATGACTTGCATGTCCATCCAGATCAGACTAGGCAATGCCCATTTCACTTTCCCCACCACACCATACTATATTGCTGGCTAAAGGGAGCGACAGCGGCAGCGGCGATTTCACTGAGCTGAGGCGATTACCGCTCATTTGAGCTGGTAATCAGCAGTCTGGGGTGAAAATCGTCGAGGGTTGAGCATTACGCATCGTCTCCATGTGAAATCAGTGATGAAACCGACGGTAATCAAGGTAAATCGTCGATTCTCATAGGGATTTCAGCGATTTTTATATTTTTCTTGCCGATTTGGTACTACATGCTTAGATGTGTATGATAAATATGTTACATGTTACCGTGTTACGGTAAATGGTTCAAAAAAAGAGAACCACAATGTGTATTTTATAATAGAATGGTATGTCAAATTTGTGTGAAATGGTTAAAATTAAACTAGAGTATAATTCAGATGTATTACTCTGTCATGAACTCATGGTCACTTATTCAACACGATCAATAGCGTATTTGTTTAGCTGTCTTGCAGGCGAATGGCGGAGAATCATGATCTAGTCTGGGAACATGGAGACAATGTTGGCATTGGCTTCAAGTGCAAGTATTGTCGTATCGAAAAGGGTGGAGGAGGAGCAACACGACTGAAGGAGCATTTGGCACATCGTGGAAAAAATGTGAGGTATTGTCCTAATGTTCCTAAAGAGGTGAAGGAGTTGTTTGGGCTTGAGCTCGATAGGAACAAGCAAAAAAGGAAAGCACGAGAGCGTCAAAGGTTGAGGGAAGCGGCGGCAGCTAGAAGTGAATATGTGGATTTGGAAGGGGAGGAGGAAGACCCTGCTTTACAAGCTGCTCTCCAGCAGTCGAGGGAAGAGGCTGAGTTTAGAGAGAGGGCTGGTACACGGTATGAGAGAGGTGGTGGTTCTGGATCAAGCCAAGTGCAAGATTCGTTGACAAAGATGCTAGCTAGGAGTCGCACACAAGTGCCAGAGCGGGTAAGGGACTACAATCTTGGTTCTAGCTCAGGTCCAAGGCAGCCACGGATAGATACGGGCCCATGGACAGATAAGGGAAGAAATGCTAAGAGCAAGATTGGGAGAGCTTGGTCGAAGTTTTGTCATGCAGCTGGCATACCTGGAAGAAAAGTAGATGACCCATACTTCAAGGCAGCGATCATAGAGACGCAGAAACATGGTGAGTTTTTATGCATATATCTCGTTGCATACTATAGGAGTTGTGTTTATTCGGTATTAACATGTTGGTGTGACATTGCAGGAACTGGGGTGAAGCCACCTACTGGGAGGGAGATAGATGGTGTGTACTTAGAGCATAATGAGAAAGAAATCATGAAAGAGATTAACAAGTGGAAGGAGCAATGGCCTATTTATGGTGTAACAATCATGTGTGACTCATGGACTGGACCTATGCGCATGAGTGTGGTAAATTTCTTGTTGTACTGCAATGGTACATTATACTTTTGGAAGTCATTTGATGTAACTGGTCACTCACAGGATGCTAATTTTATTGTCAAGGTATGTCAAAGTTGTGCAAGGTCAATTTTTGTATTCCATTACTTGGAGCATGCTAATGGATTTTTACATAAATGCAGCTCGTCGAAAAATCATCAAAGATGTCAGCGCCGAGGATGTTGTCCAAATAGTGACAGATAATGGATCTAACTACAAGAAGGCATGTCAGTTGCTCAATGCTCAGTACAGACACATAGTGTGGCAGTCATGCCTGGCCCACACTATTAATCTTATGCTCAGACATTGGAGAGTGGCCAGATCACAAAGCATGTATTGAGAGTGCAAAGAGGATCTGCAGTTGGTTATACAACTCCAACTCTTTGCACCATATGATGAAAAAAGCTATTGGGGGTGAATTGGTGAAGTGGAATGCAACAAGGTTTGGTACAAATTACATGTTCCTAGAAAGCATCATGAGGAAAAAAGATCAATTTATGCAATGGATGGTGACCTCCGAATTTAGTGAATCTCGGCATTTCAAATCAGAAATGGGCCGGTACGCATTTCAAACCCTCACTAGTCTTGACTGGTGGAACAACGAAGTATGTGTTGGACGATGTGGAGCCTTTGTATTCTTTCTTACGGTTTGCTGATCAAGACAAGGTTCCAACTCTGGGTGAAGTGCATGTTCAGTACCAAAATACAAAGCTAACATATACAGCCAACCTCAGTCAAACAAATCCAGTCCGCTTAGAACAAATCGTTGACATAATCGACTCGAGGATGTGCAATGTCATGTTAGGGACTTATGTGCAGGCTGCTTCTGCATTGAACCCATTGGTGAATTATACCATGGGGGACAAGTGAGTCCCTAATGGTAGATCTTCGTAGAGGTTTGGAAAGGATGGTTGATACCAACAAAGCCGCACTTGCACTCCAGGAAGCTGAATTTTTCAAGCAAAAGCGAGGAGATTTCTCTGGGGAGCTAGCTAGGAGATTGGCAGTTGATCGCAGTACATCACCGGCTAGCTAGTGGTCTATGTTTGGGGCGGACACACCTACGCTTCAGGAACTGGCAATGAAGCTTCTCTCCCAGTGTGCATCTTCTAGTGGATGTGAGAGAAACTAGAGTACATTTGCATTCATTCACACAAAGTTGCGCAACAGATTGGGCCACAAAAAGTTGCATCAGCTGGTGTTCGTTAACTACAACCTCCGACTTCGTATCCAGCGTGCAGGAAGCATACAAGATCATAGTGAATTCGATCATGTTGGCAGAATGATGGATCTATCATTTTATCGACAAAGGAATGCGATTCGAGATTGGATGGAATATGGGAGGTCCAATGCAACACCTGCATTGGATGAGGATTCAGACTACAATGACACTCCCATCCCTAGCGCTTTGTTCACCTCTATGGCTGATGAGAATGAAAATTGGGACTAATGGGCAGATAAGAATATTGGTGACACACATGTTGGTAAGAGAAAGACTAGAGCTGCCCCATCTCAATAGCAAAAAAAAAGAAGTTCAAAAGGAACAATGATCGTGAAGAGGAAGAATTTAGGAGCGACGACACAACACCTGAGCCTAGCGGTGATGATGGAGGTCGTGGCTTCGACGGCGATGATGATGATGAGGACGACACTGGAGGGAGTGATGATGGTGATGCTGGAGGGAGTGGTGGTGGTGGAGGGAGTGGTGGTGGTGGAGGGAGTAGTGGTCAGGTGTCACCCCTTCAGTTTACTGGGGAGACAAATTTCACCCATGCCACACAGGATCAAGATCATGGTGCACCCACCTCACAACGACAAACGAGAAGCGGTAGACGAGTTAGAACTACTCCAAAGGATGATGATGATAGCAACTCTTGTAGTTCAGCCTTCACCTATCCACCGGAACCCACCTACCCATATCCATATCTAGGGCCACACGAATATGATAGCTCGAGCAATGCCAGTTCAGTTTCCAGCTATCCACCTCCGTACGCACCGCATCTGCAACTCCCCCTACCGTATAGGGGAAGGTTGTCACCGCCACCGCTACCGCAACAACCTATTCATCTTTCCTTTTGGTTACCAAGTGTGTATGGATTGCAGGTGTGTATCTGTTTAAGTGTGTTTATTCAATCTTTTGTTCACCTCTCATATTCACTCCATCTAATAAATGTAGGAACAATATTATGAACACCATGAGGCAGAGGATGAAGAATGAAAATTGCAATGTGTTCAGACTTCATGAATTTGTATGGATATGTAGGAAACTTTGCATGGAGTATCATGTATCCGCTTAATTAATGTACTCATATTTGTATGGACTCTCATTTTATTAATTTGTATGGATATGTAGGAAATTTTGCATGGAGTATCATGTATCCGCTTAATTAATGTACTCATATTTGTATGGACCCCAAGTGCAAAATATTAATATCTAGTTTTCTTATTTTCCTCCGAAAAACATGTTTATCAGCACACATCACTGATTTATCGTCGGTTTTTGTCGATAAGCACTGATAAATAATTGATAATCGTTTTTTGAATTCGGACGTCCTTATCAGCTGGTATTGGCGATTTATCAGCGATTATCAATCGATTATCGTTACCGGTGGTGACTGATAAAGTGATTATCAATGAAAATGTAAACCCTGGCCGCTGCTCCTCCTCCTCATCCCCGCGCGCTCCTCGTGGGGGTGGTGGGCCCCGCGCCCCGCTCCCCCTCCTCGCTCCCCCCAGGTGCGTGGCAGACCCGTTGCTGCAATAAACAATATCTCGAAGAGCAAAAACCATGGTTTTAAATAACGGGCTATGATAAATAGCGGCGTATTTTTTTCAGAGACTAAAAGACTATAGCGGAAGCTATAGCGGACTATGGCAAATAGCGGTTTACTACTAAATCATAAAAAATACAAGTAATAGATACACAAAAATATTGTAATTAGTGAATTTCATAAATATGACTATATTTCTAGAGCTACGGAAATATTACTTAAGTTGACAATACAATAAAATTCATACAATCAAATATTCAGTTGCCCAAAAGACCGAAACAGTAGCATTGAGCTAAGGATAAGGCTATAGCGGTGCTGTAGCTACGCCATTTAGCGCAGATATAGCCCGATTTAGCGGTCATAGCTGCCATAGCGGCACAAACACAAATAGCATAGCGGGAATCCTCTAGTAAGTAAGGCTCTAGCGGAGTTATAGCCGGGCTATTTAAAACCATGGCAAAAAACCGAGCAAGCAATCGCCTCATTAGTCAAACTTTTAGTAGGTGAGGTCAGTGGGGGATTAGAAGGGGGTGTTAGCGGATTCGGTTGCTCCTCGTGGCTGAGTTTGACCAGGGGTGATTGATCCGTGCTCGGTGCGGGCTGCTGGCGCTGCGCCGTGCTGTGCTGTGGCTTCAGGGACGCGTTCGGGTGGGCGCCGCTGCTGCAGAGGCGGAGGGGGCGGAGGAGGAGGGCGGCGGCGGCGGTGCACCCGAAGATGGCGCGGCCGCCGATCCTGTCCGTCGCGCTGCCGTCCGACACCGGCCGCGTGCTCAGCATCCAGTCCCACACCGTCCAGGTGCGCCACCTGCTCTGCCATGCTTCCCCCATCCATATGCTGGTCGCGCTCCTGCTTGCTCCCCTCAGCCGCTGATCGAATTTGGACTCATCCCCCTATGTCTATGACTGTCTGTGCCTATTGGCATATTGCTGTGGCTTTGCGCGTCATGAATGGTGGATGGATTCGGCTGCCAAGCAATGGTTTTTGTGAGTAGGCTGAGAACACTGCTCTGTGGAGTCTGGGGTACGGTGTGCCCCACTTCACTGGATGAGTTTTGCATGGATAAGTCCTTGCAAGTGTTCCCTTGATGAGCTGATGCCATATATATACATGATGCTGGCAAGCGTGCCGCGTGCTCTCATGCCATTGGCGTGACTGTTGCCTGCCAAGTAGTGGCACGATGGTTGTGTGAGGGACAGGTGGTTATTACTGCTTTCTCTTTTGTACGACGAGCGGTCGTGATTTTGGTTCCACACTCAACTTTTGGCCATATCGGATTCTTTCGTTGGGGGTTTGTTTAGACAAAATAAGCTGCATGGATTTTGTTTCAGAGTAGGAAATTTTGAGTGTTTTCACTTTCTGGTTTGATATGTATGCTCGTCTGTCTGTTGGCTCAAGCTGTCATTGCACTAATTCAGGGGTATGTTGGCAACAAATCAGCCGTCTTTCCCCTGCAACTCCTTGGCTTTGATGTGGATCCAATAAACTCTGTACAGTTTTCTAATCACACAGGTATGGGTAGATTGTACAGCATCTCATGTGCAATTTGGTTGGGACACCTAAAATAATTCTCATTATGTGTTATCTCAGGATACCCAACATTTAGAGGTCAGGTTCTCAATGGAAAACAGCTCTGGGACCTTATCGAAGGACTGGAGGAAAACCAATTACTCCATTATACCCATTTATTAACAGGTGAAACTGTCACGACTTCTTATAATTAGACTTACCCATTCTTCATGCCTAGGAAAGAGCTAGTTGATTACTTGCTTGGTCTTTGCTGATATTACTTGCAAATATCAGTATCTTTTACTGCCAAAAGATATGGTTCGTTACGCATCGAGTGACATGCTGTTTATGGTTCTCAGGTTATATAGGCTCGGTTTCCTTTTTAGATACTGTGCTACAAGTTGTTGACAAATTACGATCAGTCAATCCTGATCTTGTATATGGTAATCTTTTCGACCTTTCATTATCTGTATGTATGCTTGCGTTACAAAATTTAATAGGGACAAGTTCTTGCCATAGCTTGAGACTGACTAGAAACGGTTCATTCTTGTTTGCTAATTGCAAACATGCTGCAGTTTGCGACCCAGTTCTAGGTGATGAAGGAAAACTATATGTTCCTCAGGAGCTAATATCTGTTTATCAACAGAAGGTAATTTTGTCCTATATGCTTATGTCATATGGTACAAAATCATGAGAATCGCCTGTCCTTGAGCTTTTTAGCATGTCAGGGGTGTTATTTATCGCAAATACTAGTGTTGCAAACATGCTTTCACTATATGTCAAAATGTGGTGCTCATGGGTTCTATACTTTCCCTTTTGACCCTTCCCGTGCATTAAACTATTAGTTGATATTATAGAACACTATGTTCTGTAGAATTGATTAGAGCCAATTATGTGCTAAACCATTTATTCAGACCAGAACTTAGCCTTGTTAGTTTATTTTCCCTTTGTTACTGAGATATATGGAGTGAAAGTTATGCAATAGGTCAAGGCCTTTCATTTCACATATGCTATTTCTAAGTTCTTATTCTTACAGCATGCTCATAATGTTTGCAGGGCCCCATATATTTTACGATCCTAATCTATTCATTTTATCATGAAACCATCTGTAGGTTGTTCCAGTTGCTTCAATGCTTACACCTAACCAATTTGAAGTTGAACTACTTACTGGATTGAGGTAGCCATGCTTTTCTTCTAGAGAAAATATAATGATTGCATGCCATATTTACGCTATATTGCTATTGTTAGATTATGTGCATACTTTTTTCTTAATGCAATGTCTATTTACAGGATCACCTCTGAACAAGATGGCTTGACGGCTTGCAATACCCTCCACAGTGCTGGACCACGGAAGGTGTGCCTCTTACCTAATAGATAAATGAACTGTGAATTATTTTTTATGTGCTACATAGGATACTCGTGACTTCTATGGTTCACCTCATTTATTCCATTTTTCACCCTTTCAAGAGGCCGGTAATGAAGCTACTCGTGTATGGTTGTGATTGGTTTCTATCATCTTCCAGGTGGTTATAACTAGTGCGTTTATTGAAGGCAGGCTGCTCCTTATCGGAAGTCACAAAAAAACAGAGGTAAACTCTCAACAGAACTATGCAACTAGTATTTATCTGCATGCTTCTAGCAATGTACTCTCTCCCTTCCTAAATGTTTGTCATCCGACTTTTGGACACGACGTTTGACCATTTGTCTTATTAAAAAATTTGTAGATATTGTTTTGTATGGCTTGTTTTATCATTGTAAAGGTACTTTAAGCATGACTTCCTTTTTCTGCATATTTGCATTAATTTTTTAATACAACAAATGATCAAACGTCATTATCAAAAGTCAACGGTGACAGACATTTAGGAACAGAGGGAGTACCTGAGTTACAAGCGGAAAATTTATTTGTTCAACAATGTTATTTTTCAAAAGTATTTAGGGTACTGAGTTACTGACCAGTCCATGTAGTAGGATGTATCGCAGCTGTGATATATTCATGAGGGTAGTGGTCAACTAGGCCAGGTGCAGTGTGTTGAATACTTGTCAGATTGACATGTAAGCCAGTTTTTAGCTTGTAGTGATTACAATAACACGTTGACATGTAAGCTAGGTTTAGCATGTGGTGATTACTTGTGCTGATGGGTGCAGTGTGGATGGGGTGTAATTTGGTTCGGAATATACTTGTATGGTATTATCATTTGCATACAGGAGATTTACTCGATCATTTTATTTTCAGGAACAACCACCAGAACAATTTAAGATTGAGATACCGAAGATACCAGCATATTTCACGGTATATTGATGTATTTCTATTTTCTTTAATTGTCTACTTCTTGGTTGGAGTGTGGAGCAAGGAATATGATTGTTGACTTATTGTAGACTGGTTCATGTAGGAGTTCCCTATATTAGTCCATTTAAACTTAGTAAGTCAGTGAGCATGTGGAAGTTGGACGCATGTCACGAAATGAAAGTACAAAATATATTAGCACACAAAGTGGCTGACAAGCTTCAAATATAAGATACTGGTATTTTTTGCAGTTGAAGCTGGTGTCATTAAGTATGGTAGAAACTACGGAGACAATCATATGAATATGTGCACTAACATTTGAGATGAAATGTTTCAAGTGCATAAAGAGTTGTGTGCTTGTGAAGTTTCTCCAAATTGTAGGAGAGAAGTGGATTGACCTTTCAACATGTTCTGCACTGCAAGCTTGGTGTTTATAGCGTTACTAGTATTCATTACTTGTATATAAATTTTCACCTGGCTCCATAATGCTTTGCAGGGAACTGGAGATTTAACGACTGCTCTTCTACTTGGATGGAGTAATGTAAGTCCTGGGGGAAGTTCCCTGGTGTCCTTATGGGATTTTTTTTATCATGGTTTCTTTCTAATGCATGGTTGCTCTACTTGTGATAAACACAGAAATATCCTGATAACCTCGAGACAGCAGCAGAACTGGCAGTATCCAGTTTGCAGGTATCTCAGTCTTGCTGCTTTATACTATGATCTAACATTTAGCATGGTTATGCCTTCTGTATACTGAATTTGGGCAGTATGTTGTATTAGCTATCCTGATATCTGGTTTACATCATTCATGGATTTTCTTTCATGGATTTTCATCACATCTAGTTAGAACTAAACCATTAATCTCCATTCATAGTTAGGACTGTCTTACTTTGTGGCACTAACACCGTGTGTATATATAGCTATTCATAGTTCTAACAGATTACACCTTGTGCAGGCACTCCTAAAAAGAACTGTGGAAGACTATAAAAGGTCTGGCTTTGACCCATCAACCAGCAGCTTAGAGATCCGGTTGATTCAAAGCCAAGACTACATCCGAAACCCAGCTGTTACATGCAAGGCTGTGAAGTATGGCAACTGAATCCATAGTGCTCGTGAGAATCACAATCAATAATGACAGGTGCCTGAAGAAGTGTTGTTAAAACATGGTCTCTGCTCATTCACAGGTATGCTAGGACAAGCCTGCCCCGACTTTCATGAATCGTTGGCTTCAGTTTTGGAATATAGTTTCTGTTATGTTATAGTCCCAAAACCAGAAATAATCAAGTTTCAGGGGGAGAAAAAGAATAACGAGGCAGGCTGATTTAGTTACAGTTTGTACAAATGGCAGATGCATCCGTTGCATACAAGGAATATCAGCCTTGTTGTTCCTGCTGCTGTTGTTTTAGCAAGGAATTGAGGCTTTTTCTGGAACTTCATTGATGAACTCGATGTTTAGTTCTGTTATGCTCGAATCAGCTTCTGTTGTTGCAACACGTGCCAAAGGCCCTTAGACCGAGTGGTCAAGGGGTTCCGGCGGCATCCCCGCAGCCCGGGTCCGAGCCCCTTGCGTGGCGCACCCGGGCGGAGTTTTCGGGAATTTCCCGTGCGGGGTTAAAAAAACCCCCTCGCTGTGCTCGCCGCAAGGCATAGCCCCTTGTGGGTATGGGCCAGGGTTCGAGGGTTTCTCGGCCGGGAAGAGCTGAGCAGTCGCTCCTCTTAATGAAATACGGGTGGGGTCTGCCCTCCGGTTGAGTTTTTTTTTTGTTGCAACACGTGAAACAATAGCGGTTAGAGCCGTGTTTTTTTAAAAAAAAAAAGAAAAGAAAGGAAGTTGATGATTTCCAGAGATTATATAGGCTTATCAGGTCTTTGTAGATACCATGGTTTTATCCCGAATAGCAAGTTTAGCAAAAAGCAGTAGAGCTGCTGCAAAATGCAAAAATGAGACGTCTATCTCGTTGCTATATAGAATATATGGAATAGATCATGTGCGCTCTGCGGTCGACACGATTGTAGCTCTTTTTTTTTCCTTTATTTTTTTCTTCTTTTTCACTTGGAATATAATTCCTTGGGATCTCACTACCGTGGAGGCAGCCTTTATTCACACGAACCCAAGGACATAGAATAACTGGAAAATGGTAAGGATTACAAAGCCAAGTTGCTTCGGTTCTCCGCACACACAGCAGGTGGTCAACGAGCGTTATGCCCTTGTGGCTTACCAAGACTACAATGCTAGGCCATGAGAAAGAACTGAAGAAAAAAATCACGCCTTTCCGGAAGGTTTTTATTAAAAACATACCTAAATTTTAAAACATTGGTTCGATTAGCTCCATCTATGCATAGAGAAATAAAAGAGACAAATTGTATTAGAGATAATTTGAACCAAAGAGTATAGTTTAGGGGGTAAAATGAACCAAACATTATATTAGAGGGTTATTCGAACTTTAGCAATAGTTGAGAGAAGTAATTTAGACTTTTTCTTGTTAAAGCGTATGTGCTAACTTTGATAATATTGAGACATCGGTTCAGTCTCTCAGAGATATTTACACGTACATCATGTCCACTACAAAGTATGTTTCTAAAAAGGGAAAAATCTGATTTACACTCTCAAACTATCACAGAAGTCTAATTTTCAACCTTCAACTAGAAACCGGATAACAGAGGCTAAACCGGACAAATTTAGCCCCTTAGATGGTTTTGAAGGTGGATTTTCATTTTATGAGAATTAAAAATATTCAAATTCAAACTAGAAAAACATAAGTAATTCATTTTAAGTAAAAAAATGAATTGGGTGTCAAAAGTTTTCCAAAAAAGTAACCTATCTATTGGCACGATACGTGTTAGTTATTCAAATCTAATTTTTATAGTTAAAATATTTGGTTGCGTGTAGTTATGTCTATTATTTTTGTAATAACTAAGATTCAAATAGAGCAATAGTAGATAAATTATTTTTTAGGAAAAACTTTTAGTACCAGTTTTCATATTTTTCTGATTAGAAATGAATTAGTTTTGATTTTTAGATCTAATTAGAGTTTTTTAAATTTTTAAAATACAGAGCCACCTTTGAAACCACACAGGGTCAAATTTGCCCATTTTTAATAGTTGGATGATCTCTCATATTCAATTTTGCAGTTGAAGTTAAAAATTGGACTTTTGTGATAGTTAGACAGATAAATCGGACTTTTCTCTACTATTAATACCACTAGCCCAGCAGGAGGGAAGAAAAAGGTCTGACATGTACTACTGTGACTTTTAATTCGATGAACAGGAAACAATCCTGACGGGGGAATCTTTACCAGTAGCCGTGTGGCCCTACCCGTTTTGAATTCACGGCGCGCCTCCTCTGCTCTCCTCTCGCCTCGACCTGCCCCGGCCGTCCAACGAACCTTTAGGGTGTTTAGAAATAGAGACTTCAAAAAAGTCCCAGGGATTTTTTAGTATTTAGAAGTATTAAATAACTATAAATTATAAAACTAACTGCAGAACCCTGGGGTTAAACTGCGAGACGAATCTAATGAGGTATCTTAATCTATGATTAGCGAATGGTTACTGTAGCATCACTGTAGCAAATTATGAATTAATTAGGCTCATTAGATTCGTCTCGCGAAAAATCACTCAGCTGTCAAAAAACATTTATAAACAGATTTTATTTAATAATATAAAATAGTAAGATTCTTTTTGATGTGATAGGGATTTTTGAAAAAAGTCCTGGAGCCAAACAGGCCCTTAATTTATTTATTCTGCACGCACAGTCACGCATGGGATGAGAATGAGATGGGATCCAGTCACGCGTGGGCCCCACATCGCCGTCGCTGTCGCACCCCCGTGCTGGTGCCCCGTGCCGAGCACCGGACTACCCGGTACGTGTCAACCACCACCGGCCAGCTGCTGAGCTGAGCTGAGATGAGCTGCCCACACGCTCCAGCTCGCATCCATGACCAGCGACGACGATGTCTCCGGGAAGAAGGCAGATCTCAATCAAACTCAAAACTTTTTAATTTTTGGAAAGATCAAGCAATCTCAAAACTGAAACGGCGTGTCTGCATTTTCATGAGGTCATGAAAGCTTTGACAATTCTCTGCTCCAAGAAGCGAAGGGCTACGTGCCTACGTCAGTGTCCCTCCACATAACAGAAGGGGCAAGCACGTTTGAATCCTTTGTCCCAAGTTCAGTGACGATGGCGTTGGCACAAAGGTATGGTAAGCCGTTGCAGTATTCCTTTGCTCCTTTCCATGCCGCTTCCTTTTCCAGGTTGACCTCTAACCTCTTTTCCAGGCATGGCACTATGGCAGGGAGAGAGAAGAGAGAGAGATCACTGCGTCGTCACACGTTCTGGCGCGCTGCCACCACAACACGCCACACCATGTCCTTTTGTCCTCACGATTTCAACCCTGAACTTTCACAGCCATCGACTTAACCCCTACATCACACTGATTGACTAACCCTAGAAAACTGGCGACGCAAAAAATTTCAGTGGAGCCTCGAAATCTCAAGGGAAAATGACACAACCAGACAAGTAAAATTCAGAAGAAAACGACGCCAGGAAAGAGGTCAATTTGGTAATCTCGCCTGCTTAACGGGGCCGCGCACCACTAATCTCCATCAGTCAGCTGCAGATCAGGCAGCCACACATGAAAGCGAGCTGCTGCTGGTGTAATGTTAGCAGGCACTGACACGTCACCGTCATTATCACTCTCGTGTTGCTTGAGCACATGGAAACCATGTGTTGGCTCTCATGGACTGACATTGGACCATTCAACCACCATTAATCAAACAACAAACTCTGAATTCCAGGGTGGTGCTATAGTGATGATGATGATGATCATAATATAGCATAATATTATATTATATTATACAGATTGCTTCATTGGAAATCCAGCAGGATATTACAATATACAAAATTCCAAAAGAAAAGATCACAAATAATACTCATCGCCTCTCTCACTCAGCTCATCGGCTGACTGACTTAACCTAGCTGCTGCTGCTGCTCCCTGACTCACTCTTGTAGCCACTCACTCTTTTGTACAGATTCTCCATGGCCTTGGAATTTCTTGGTTGCATGGACGGACGGACGGACAAAAACAATTCCATCAAAACCCAAAAATAAGAAGGGCATCATTGATTGATGAACTAGGACAGATTACCAAACTAATCCCAACCTCCCTCCCACCCAATCCAATGACTAATAAATCCTCCTCCCAGAGAGATGGCAGGGACAGATCAGGAAACTTTGATTAATCCAAGAGGGCTCTCCTTTTCTTTTATGATATGCCCTTTGTCCCTGCTCCTCTCTCTGGATTTCTACCAATTCTCTCCCCCAGCTAGTGCTCCCAAATTTACATGAGGAACCTGAACCTGAAACTTTATTTACATACAAAAAGATCTGTGGTAAAAATTACCTAAACTCATTATAGTTGTGGAATGGATTGGATGGGTGGATGGGACGGCTTATATAGTTTTTTGGGATTAAATTTAGGACAAACTGATCCTCTCAATTCCTCACCTCCCCTTCCAGGAGCTTGTGGTAGCAAAAGGAAGCTTTTTGCACCATGGAGGGGAAGGAGGGTCTCAGGGTTACTTGGTGTTGTATGCACATCTAGGCCATGGCCGTGATGCCATGGCCGCGCCCGCCGCGGCCACGGTCGAGGCAGTCAAAACCCTCGACGCGGACCGCGGCGGGCTGGAACGCGAACCGGGCGCGGGCGCACGACGCGCCGCGCGGCGACATGGACGGCGCCACCGACGGCCGCGGGTTGGGCCGGGCCACCGGCACCGGGGCGGCCACCACCGGCAGGGGCACGGGCATGGGCGGGTAGTCCATGCCGAACCGGCTGTCGTGGACCACCGGGTTTGACGCTCGCCGCGGCGGCGAGCCGCAGAACAGCGGCGGCTGAGGGGACGCCGCCATGAGACCGCCGCTCTCCTCGCCCTGCCAACCGGACACGAACCCATTAGCGCCTTGCGGGAGGCAAAAACCACGCAAGAACTCGTGGATCGGAACGCGAGGAGGCAAAAAGGTCCCACCTTTGAGAGGAGGAGGTCGAGGAGATCCACGCCGTCGCCGGCGTCCGAGAAGCCGCCGCTCTGGTGGCACCGCAGGGGCGCCACCGGGCGCCGCGGCTTGGGGCAGAAGAGCGGGCTCTTGGTGTCGCTGGCGGCGGCGGACGCGGCGACGGGAAGGGGGCTCTTCATGGCGGCGAAGTGGCTCATGTTCTATTCCTTTTTCTTTTGGTTTTTCTGGTTAGTTGATCAGATCTAGAATTTACACAACCCTACAAGAACAAGAAACATACAGGCAATCGTTAGCTACCTCGGTTGAGTGGCAACAAAGAAACAAAAAAGAGCGAAATGTTTCAGAAATAGATGCGACAGATCTGAGTTTGGAAGGGATAAAACAGCAGAAAGATTTAAAAAAACAAGAACTATTGGGTGGGGTGAAGCATTGGGAGGGATTTGTGAGAGTTATGCTCATGAAAATCAAATCATTGAACAGACGTGTGCAAGAAAGTGTGCTCTTTGCCGATGAAACGAGTCCGTGTGAAGATTCGAAACCACTAGCCTCACAAAAACTAATTGTTCTAGAGATTTGCAGCAAGGTAGGTTACTAGCAAGGATGAACTGGCTGCAAGAACAAGAACAGATCTCAGCTATTCAGAAGGGAAGGCAAGAAGATGTTTACCTGAAGCTTTTGCCTCTGGACTTCTCTCTCCTAGGATAGAGAGAGAGAGGAGGAGGAGGAAGAAGCAGGGACTATTGTTACTCCTACCAAGAAAATAAAACAAAACAAGAAAAAAGAAAGCTCAAGCTTTGAGTGGAGCTGCTGGATGAGGAGGAAGGAGAGGAATGCAGGGGAACGGGTGCCTTAAATAGGCCGAAAATGATGGGGCACCACAAACCACACAGGAGCGACAGCTTACCCGCAGGGTAGTGGCAAGGGCCATTATTTTACTCGTTTATTTTCAAAAATTTAAAAGGATATTTTTGTGTGTACATATTTAATCAGTGATGCATACGGGGAACAGATTGAGCAGAAGCTGGTGGGGGACAGGACAGGAGGAAATTATTGATTTTATTTTCGGCCTGCACGGCAAAACTGGTGGCATGATTGAGGGGTTTAACAATGGTGTCCTTTTCATCTTCAGCTTTGTCTAAACAAGGCCTTTGGTCACTTTTTGATTTTCCAAATTGTTTTTTTCTTAGAGGATCTGGTCATGAGAAATGAGATGCAGTTGAATTTTTGAGGATTTGTACTCCACTTCACCCACTCTTTGTTTCTTGCTATGTGCGGTGTTCTAGAATTCAGACCGGTGACAATAATTTCGGAATTATTTATGCTGCATGTGGATACAGTCATCTTGTACAGTAACAGTGTCCTTTTGTATTTGTCTATTTAAATTATAATTAGCACTGATTATTAGTGGTATTTTCAATAAAAATATATTGGAACCTACCAATTATTTCATGGCAGCTAGTAAAAGGGAACTACTAATGTGTACTAGTCTGTGTGTTCTTGGAAACATAAGAAGACAATGGCTGTACAAAATCATCAAATCAAGGAGTTCGATCGGCTACCAAAATGAGGTAACCTGCATCCGGTTGATCTGGCTACAGTTCTTAGGTTAGAAAGCTCAAAACGCAACACAAAAACTAAACATGCGAAAACAGATATCTGGGCCTACATTTCTTGTAGTTGGAGGAGAACATTTCTGCCCCAGAGACTCAAATATCTTTCGGTGGACCACAGTTCAAATATCTAAGATCAAATTTCCCATGATAGTCTTTAAATAAAATCAAGGCATGCATTTTCTTCAAGTTTTGGAAATCCATCCTATTTTGATCATTTTTATGAATGCCTAGTGAGAATATTGATATAGCAAATCAATCCTTTATGAATTGCTAACCTCATTAATAAGTGGTAAATTACCATGCTTAAAATAGCATTTACTGAAACTTATTTCCATATTTCTTAGTATGCCACAATTCATTTTGTTGGATCAACTCACAGCGGGCAGCTCACCCTAATTTGTCTTGCCTTGAGAGTTTTTTTTTTGGAAATCAAGAGGTTATATTTTTGATAATCATGTCGTGCAACTTGGGTTCCTATATATATGTACAACTATATATTTACTATTTATACCATGAGTTTCACACAAGTATAAATTTGCCAAACCAACATTTTCACCTCAACAGTGTATCGACAGGTTGCCATTATTCTTTTTCAATAATTGCGTATGCTGTTCTGCGTAGGTTGCATTATCCTTCACCACTATACCTCTCAATGTGTGAGTGTGTGTATAACAACGACTAAGAAGAAAATTGTGGTTACACTTAGAAGGTACTATGATAGAGAGCACACGGATCTTGGTGGAAGATTGACATTTATAGATTTTACTTACTTTTTCATTTTTATAGTAATTTTGCTCGCAGTTCTTCAAAAAAAAAATTGCTCGCGGCAATGGAGATGCGACCGAAAAGAAAGGCAAGTACCATATGGTTTTGGTGCTCGATCGACAACGCCCTCTACGTGGCAACTGAGCTGATTTTGATTCAGCACGTTGGATGCCCTGTGCTATATATAGCATTTTCGTTTAAGCCCTTCTGTTCTAAGAAGAGCTTTTATAAATATCTCTTTGTTCATGATTCCACCCCAATGAGCTAGCTGTGCGCAGAAAATTAAGGCGTGGCTTAGGCCAATCTCAGTGGGAGTGTCATCGACACAGTTACTAACACTGAAAACTTGAGAATTGTGCTAGTGGAGTGTTATGGTGATGACACTCCTATCACATTTCATGACACTCTTCTCTTCTCTCTCCTCATACTATTGGTACATACTAGCAAATTTTATGTCAATGATACTCCTATAACACTCCCACTCAAATTAACCTTACACGTGCTACCGGATCGTCACGAACGAAACGCCAAGTTTTCAAACCTAGCAGACAGGATGCAGCTGCAAGATGCTGCTCATACGACGAGCATAAACAAAGTGAAAGAAAAAAAAGAAACAAAGCCCCTTTGAAAACCAAGAGCCCTCGATCTATATGAATGAACAATACTCTAGCATTTGTTAGCACGTACGTAGGCCTCAACAGTCTACTATATGCAAGTTTGACCAGGAAAGGAATATATATGAAGCCGTGCGTGAGCTGTCACCCCACGATCGCATATATATATATATATATATATATATATATATATATATATATATATATATATATATATATATATATATATATATATATGGCAGCACTATTTAGTCCCCGGGTTCTAAATTGGCATTTGGTCCCTAGCGTCCAATCTCCACCGAGGAGAACGAGCCCCCGAGCCGCCGGTCCCGACCCCCTCTCCCCCGCCCCGAGCCGAAAAGGCTCCTCAGTCCGCGCTCCCTCCGGCCACGACTCGCGGCGGCAGTTCGTCCTTCGCAGTCCGCCGACTCGGCCACGCCCCGCCGCCCCCCCCCACCACCCCCACGTCCCGGCGGTTCCCAATGGCGCCACGCTCGTGCAAGAAATCGAGACGCACAGCAGGAAGCCGTTTCTCGCTCGAGGCGAACATCGGAGCGCGCGCCGCGGCGGACTGCTCCAGAATTCGGGCCGCGACGGACCTCTCCGGACTTCGCGCCGCGGCGGTCCTCTCCAGCACCAGTGTCTGGTCGAGGAGGCGGAGGCCGTGGGAGCTGACCTCGCGCGCACGGCGTGGTGTCGCAGGAAGCACCTTGGACTGCTCTGCCACACGCTCGCCGTGGTCTACTCTGCCTCGCGCTCAACGGGGACTACTCTGCCTCCAAACCAGCGTGCAGCCCCACAAGGTATTGGAGTGTTTGATTGTGTTTGTCCGCTCGTAATGGCGTGATCTGCTCCCTTTCCAACGATGGAGGTCACGTGTTCGATTAAATGTCACTGAGAGGATTCAATAGCTTAATGCTTTCATGATGTAGCTTAATGATTTAGCGAAGCTAGTAAGGGATTTCCCCCCACTATCCATTTGCTCATCTGATATTCTATCCTATGCCACGCTAATCAATTAAGTTGTCATCTCTGGATGCAGACTGGATAATGTGCTGATGGTTTTGGCATTTACTTTGTGAAGCAGCATGGCAACGAGAAGGCTCCAGTTTGGTGAAGTAGGAGAGCAGGGAGATGTTCCGGTGAGAAAAGAACAGGAAGTCATTGTCGAAGAGGCAACAAGGTGCAATCTAGGGATGCAACAGGATGTATCAGAGAATCAAGGAATACAGGGGGGGTTTCAAATGAAAGGAGGATGAACATAGACGAAGGAATACACACACCACATGCATCGAGCATGACCGAGGGTTAGTGATTGATTATTCATGTGTACCATTGTATAGCTTAATACATCAGAAATCTAATTCGCAAACGTTCAGGTGAAGAAGGATGTAGCAGAAATATAATCACACCGCCTGCAACTGTTGACCCATCTGATATTCAGACACCGAATCCTGGACATATATACACACATGTAAGTGTTTAATGTCCTTGCCTGTAATTAAAGTTGAGTAGATCATTAAAACATAGGTAAGATGTAAAAGATTCTGATTTTTTTTGGTAATAGAGAGACGACATGGACGAAGCTTGGATTCCAAGAGTGGGTAGGTGCTTCAAATCAGAGGAAGAAGCACATGAATTCTACTGTACATATGCTGAAAAGGCAGGTTTCGAGCCAAAAAAGGCTAACAAGTCAGGGAATACTAGGTACTTTAGGTGCAATCGTTTTGGAAAAGGAGAGTACTACAAGAAAGACGAGGCAGAACGAAAAACGGGCAAGACATCAAAGAAGACATCGTGCCTGGCGATGATAAAGCTAAAGTTTAGACGTGATGAAGAAAGTAATGAAAAAGTAGCGGAGATAGAGCAGGTCAGACTAGATCATAACCATGTGTTGCTCCCAAAGCCTACAGAGACAAAACAGATGAGGGCGCACAAGAACAAAGATCCTCTGCTTCTAGACTATGTTGATGACCTACAAGCAAATGACGTTCCTAACCATTGCGTTAGAAACATAATAAGAGGTATGCATGGGGGTGAGGAGAACATAGCAATGACCGACAAAGATCTGGAAAATAGGTGTGTGGCAAAGCTGAATATATACATTTTTTTGCATTTATTGTCGAAATATAATGAGCTTACGTATCGCTAATCTGCAGAAGGGCAGCGAATATGAGGGCGGAGCATGCTAATGACGTGAACAAGCTGATGGAATTCTTCAAAGACTGTGAGGCAGAGAACCCCCAATTCCGGTGGGAGGCAAAGCTTGACACGAATGGATGCATACACAGCATATTTTGGAGCCATGCAAGCATGCAAGGGGACTATATAGATTTTGGTGATGCAATGACATTTGATACAACATATAAAACAAATATTTATGATAAACCACTAGCTATGTTTGTTGGCTCTGACCATCACCTACATAACACCGTTTTCGGGTGTGCACTGCTCGGAGATGAAAAACAGGAAACATTCGAGTGGGTTTTCAAAGCATTTAAAAAATGCATGGTCAAGAACCGAACAAAATGTATTCTGACAGGTATGCAGTAATTTCTTTCTTGAGTTTATTTTGCACAAGGATATTGAGATTTCGTGCTATACTAATAGTTTGCAAGGGATTAATGGATGCTTGTGACAAAAAAATAATTTGCAGATGAAGATACAGCTATGGAAGCAGCAATCAAGAAGGAGTTTCCAGGGATAACTCACAAAATATGCAGGTGGCATGTAGTAAACAGGCTATCTTCGGAGCTGAACAAATTGTATGAAAGGTACAAGAAACCAAACTGCAAGTAGAAATATACTTAGTTGGTAAACCCTCCACAAAGACTATATAAGGAAAAAAATTATTTAGGTGGCATGTATTCAGCAAGCTATGTCCGGAACTGATCGTTTTGCGTGGCAGGTACAAGAAACGAGACTTCAAGCAAAAATTTAATTCGGTGCTAAACCATCCACTAACACCTTGGGAGTTTGAGGCAGCATGGAATAATCTAATAGCAGAATTTAAACTAGAAGAAAATACTGCACTTCAAAGCCTTTATGATCAGCGCAAAAGGTATATCCCAGTCTATTTCAAAGGTGATTACTGTGGAAGAATGGCATCCACACAACGCAGCGAGAGCACTAATTTTATTATGAAGAAGTGTTTTGTGGGAAAGAAAACAGCATTGCACAGGTTTGCGAAGCAAGTACTTAATTTTTTGCATACAAGGAGGATGAAGGAAGGTGCGGAGACTTACCATGGAACGGTATAGAAAATATGTTCCCATGATATATGAAATCATTATTGCTTTCATGTAAATATTGCATTACTGTTCGAAGTGAAATATAATCAGGGTGTGTTGTTTTATGATTCAGAGCAAGACCCTTACAAAGACCAAATGGGAATTCGAGATACAAATGGGAAGAATTTACAGTAGAAATGTGTTTAAAGACTTCGAGACAAAACTGTTTGAATGCACTGCATATAAGATTGAGGACGATACAGATGCAGGTAGGAATTACTATCTAATATGTCATACACACAAGACTACGAAGATATGTTGGGGGCAACACAAATTTAAAGTACGAGCAGACAAAGAGAAGTATGATTTCAGCTGCGAGTGCAGGGAGTGGGAGCACACAGGTACAAAAAAGTTAGAAGCTATAAAAGTGTAAAATATAATTTGTCATATCATAATTTCGTACTGATGTTCTCTGCTGAGTCATAAGCATGCTCAAATACAAACATGCAGGCCTATTCTGCGTTCATTTGCTGCGGACCTTCATTCACATACAAATTGATAAAATACCTGCGAAATACATTTTCAAGAGGTACACCAAGTCAGCAAGGAGAGATGTGGCATTTAGCAGGGAAGACAAGATTTTAACAGGAGACGATGGAAACACAAAAAACTATAGAACAAAATTGCTACTGAAAAAGAGCACAAAAGTTGTCCAAGCAGGTAGCATGTCGAAGGCTGCGTTTGAAAGAGCAATTGAAGGGATGGATAGCGTGTTCAACGAAATAAAGGACATCCCGCATGATATTGGGCCAAAAAAAAACACGACAGGAAGAAATACAACAGGACAGGTATTTGAATGATGAATCGAGAATGGATGGAAATGGTTAAAAGTAGAAAAGTTTATACTAAAACAGTGATTTTGTTGCTGAAACACAGGAAACATATAGGCAAGGAGACAGTGACGAAGACATGTGCGGGCACAATGAAGGTACACAGGTAATTGATTTCAATTTGTGAAATTCAACAAGCTGGCAATGTGACCATATCGATGGTGATAATAGGATATTTTCTTCTTCTTCTAATGCAGGAAATTGGGCAAACAAGTAATGCAGTTGTCACGGAAAATAATCCATGTCATGACCACTTGAACATGGCATCAGGAGAGGTAAATTGAAATTGCATGAACATTGAATGAAATTGAAGTGCATATGATAGCTGTAGGTGTGAATTCTTATATGAAAATGGATAAATGAGCATCCAACTGCAGGCGGTGGGTGAGGGAAATAAAGGGGAGTCCAGCGATCAGGACACTACAGTAGCACTCAATGTGAGATAATCTTTGCAGTGTATATAGAATTAACAATTTATGGTTGAGCAAATTTAAATGGAACAAACATGTACAGGTTGGCGTAACCCAGGAAAGCGGGATTTCAATGGAACGACCACCTTGTGCAAAGACAAAGGGACGTAGCAAGACATTAGCCGAAATGAATGAAGTCACTCTTGGAGCACAAGGAGAAAAGAAGGGAACCAGAAGATGCAGCGTGTGTAAATTGAAGTCAACCCATAACTCAGCGACATGCCCAACGTTGCAAAAGAATAAAGACCGCCTTGAAGCGATGAAGAATAAAAGGAGGGGCAGACCTGCGGGAGCAAAGAACAAGCAGAACATGTATGATCATGGAAACAATAGGAAGGAACTGGAGGAAAGGCCGCTGCAAAGGAGGAGGCTTTTGGAAGACAACTCTTACATAGGAATCCCTAGTAATTCCGAGGATGATGATGAATATGTAGATGATGACCGGCAGGAGGAACAAGCCATCAGTGGCGGGAGTGAGTAATAGAAGTGATGCAGGATTTAGTGTTGCATCACTATAAAAGCTAAATATTGTATTGAATGCAGTCTTAAAACTCCTAATCAGTAGTGTACTCCTGTATGCTTGGAAAGTATTAGTTGAATGTTAGAACTAAAGTCTTCAATCAGTGTCAGCCTTCCCTAGGATTCCATGTACATTGAAGTGCTAATATTTTAGGACAATATTTGTGCATTTGCAATCAGCATTAGTTTGGTTCAACAAAGAGGATAATTTTATATTTGCCTGTGATGTTTTACAGATCCCAGAGATCTCAATCCCATTCTCAGAGTCACCGCTTTACTTTGATCTGAATATTTATAAGTTGTTCTTCCTGTATCAAGTTAATAGTTCCCTTTCATCAATGTTGTATATCCTCTTCTCTCGATATGTTTTTTTTTGCAGATCACAAACGCTTGTCATGAAAGCATAGTCACCCATCTGCTGTGCATGGTTGCTCGCAAAGGTACTGATTTTGTTAGTGTGGCTAATTATGGTTGAAACACATGACCGAGGTGACACCATATGCCTGGTGGTGTTCTTGCAACCCTTGCACAATGAAATCGGCACCGTCCATGGTTGGGCGCCTCTGAGCCATCTGTTGAACACGAATGCTGTTGAATGCTATGAGCAGTTGCATGGATGCAGGATGTCGGTCAAGTGCAACCAAAAAATGTATGGCTGCATGGTAGACTTGTTGGTGATTTTTTGGCGTAGTGTACAGAGACGAGCTTCTAGAGGCGCTGGTAGATCAGGCCAAACTGAAAAATGAATGGGTGCATGGTAGACCTGGGAAAACTGAAAATCAATGGCTCCATGGCATGGTAGGCTTGTTTAGTGATCAGATGTATGAGTTGCATGTTGTTTGGTTCATATAAGTGCGTTGCTTTCCAGAGTTGAAGTGTGAAGGGAGTTAAGTAGCTTGGTAGAGCTAGTGGATTTCAGGGACACCTCTACCAAACGGCAATCTGTAGGGTATCCTGCTAGCTAGGAAAACACCTTCTGATTCATTCCTCTTGAATCTCGATACGCTTCCTTTACAAAGTTTATTGTGAAAATATTTTCCCTACAGATCTGCTAAAGATGCAATTAAGCTCCTGTGCATCTGGAGGGTACAGTGTACGGCAGTAGTGGTATTGCTAGCTATGTAAATAAATCTCCTCCCTTATATAGATTTTGTCAAGTCGTACCTCTCGTCCTCATGCTAGTCAACCCAATCACTTCTGCAATGCTGACATGTAAAGATTAATTAGCATGTCCTAATCTCTTATGCCAGTGTTGCCGCAAATCAAATATCTCGATGTCCACGAGTGAAGGAAGATTAGAAAATTCTACCGCCTGAGGGCATCGTGCTCTTGCGTTATTCAACAGCCAAGGGGGAAATCCGGAAATGACTACTTCTATAACCCATGTTTAATTATTAACACCATAAGGTTGGGAAAAGCCAGCATTTGTGACAAGCTTCAAGTAGCCTTGTTCTTGCAGTAGTTCTCCAGCCACTCCATGGTAACACTCTTCGGCCTCTCAAGTGGCAGGCCAAGGGCGGGGTCCCAGATGAGCTGCATCATTGATAATCAAAGAAAATTAGCCGGCAGAATTACTAGAAGAAAACCAATAAAGAGAAGGTACAAGGCAGACCTGAGAATCCTATGCCCATGCTTCTCGAAACACCAAACAAGACAGTGTGATACATGCACAGATAGTGTTCCAGACATGAGAGCTCACTCAGAACTAGGTTTGCTGAGTAAACGAAAAGAGAGACTAAACTGGTATCTAAATGACAAACATAAACATACCGTGCTTCAAATAGTCCAAAGTGGTTCAGCAAAAGTCCTGTGAACATCAGCATTCGGCCAGGGGTTCTTGACCTGAGAAAACATGGGCAAAGAATGGTGTTCATAACCAGTAAGCTGAAACTAAAGGAGTGGGAGCACAATCTGGTACAACATTGCCTTGCCCAGCAACAGTGCACAGACCATGAGAGAGATGTCACTTTCATAAACAGTCAACTCTATCAGACCTACTGCACATAATTCAAAACTCAGTGAATTGATATAGCCTTTCCTATGGGAAACAGAACTGTGTTCAAGCATGATCACAAACACTAGACCTCAGTGAACTGATATACCTTTCCACTCTTTAGTGTCTTCCAGACAGTCTGAGTTGATCTGTTCTAACATCACTCCCAGTTTCTTCAATTACAGATTTAATAATCCATAGAAGCACTTCCTGCAAAAATATATGGTAAGTCCATACACACAACAGCAGCAAGTATACAAATATACAAGTGGCACGAAAATGTAATTCTTCTTTCAGAGATGAGGTGCATTACATATCAAGTGGGTGACCTAACTAGTAAAAATAGTAATCCCTCCATCCCAAAAATAATGCACATCTTGCTTCACAAATTTCAAAAGTATCATACTTACAGCTGTCATTATCTAGGCACGTTAAGAAACACTAATGTAAAAATCAAGATCACAACAAAAGAACAAATATAACCAGATGCCGATCCTACTGCCTAGATTTCATACGTAATCTTAGAAGCAAATTAGGTAGTAGTAATTTCATACGTAATCTCAGAATTTGCAGAGTGCTTCTTCGTTGAAATACCTTGCCGAAGGCTGGGTAATTACCGACGGAGCATGCCTTTTGGCTTTTTTAAGCTGATTTTGAATTGCTAGTTTTTTAACCTGAACATATTGAGGATTAAGTCTAGATGCATGGATGATTTTTGTTTCAACAACCACACACATCTTGCAATCCTCTAGAGGAGAGAATTAGGTAACTCTCTGAATACTTTTTTTGTTAACACAATGCATAAATTTGGTATCATTGGAGCATTAGTCCATCTCGTCAGCTGGATGACGTGGAGGTTGGGGAAGAGCTGTGCCTCGCACCATGTGATGTGATCTGATCTGATGTGAAGCAGAGAAATTGCCAACAAAAACAACTCCTATTGTTGAATTTAAACATGCCAGATTATGAGTGGGATCAAAGTATATTGAGAGAAAAATGGGCATCATGTATATGATACTACAGATTAATCCTGTATATGATACTACAGATTAATTTCATGTTTATATGAACATCATGCAACATTTATCAAGCCAGATGAGGGCACCGAATTATATATGAATATGTTTTTATGTTTCCGTAGTTCAGACCGAAACCAACCTTCTCGGCATACAGATTCACAGTTCAAAAAAGAAATTGACAATACAGGAAAGGACAAGGAAGATAATTTGTATCATAGTACATACAAAAAAGCACCACGAATGTTGAGGCCATACCAGTAAACTGAAGACGAGCTGCCGTTGGATCAAACCGAAGACGAGCTGCCGCTGCTCGGGGAAGGAGATAGCGCCGCCGCCGGTCGGGGAAGGAGGAGCCTCCGCGAGACACCGGTTGGGGAGCCTCCTCCTACCCTGCGAGACACCGCTAGTGGATGGATGCCGCTAGCGTCGGTGGTGGGGACGGCCCTCGGCGGCGCGGCGTCTGGCTCAGGCGAGGCCGGATCCGCCGCTGGTGCAGGTGAAGGAAGCGGCAGCGCCTACGTACGCCGCACCCACGCCTCCGTACCTGAGTGCGGGAGGGGAGATAAGGCACGCCGACGGAGAACTCCGAAAGGGGCGGTGCCGGCGGGTCCAGAATCTAGTGCGGCGCCGGGTGAAGAGCTTGGGGCGACGCCGGCGGGTGAAGAGCCTGCAGCGACACTGGCGCTGAACACGGGAGCGGCGACTCGACCTTCTGCTCCCGGCCTCATAAAGCAAATGGCGCTGCGTGTGTCGGTGGGGGAGCTTCGGAGCGGCATGACACCCGGGGAGCTGGGAACCGCTGGGAGGTGGGGGAGGGGAGTGGAAAGAAAGGCGAGCGTAAAACCGCCGGGCGCCGGCTGTGGGAGCGAGGTGGGAGCGGAGGGGAAGTCATCGGCTCGGAACCAGCTTGTTCGGCTCCTCGGTAAAAGGAAGCTGGGGACCGAATAGCTATTTGGACTTTGGGTACCATATAGCAGTACCATATAGCTATATATATATACACAAATACTGTACGACAACGGCATCTTCCTACCGGGCTCGTCGGCGATGCGATCCCGAGCGCGAGACGGAGACGTGCTAGTGGGTGCCCATGTGAGGCCATCAAGGACTGCTCCCTTGGGAGATCATGGCCGAGCAATCAACGGCGGCGTCTGTTCACTGCGCACCCTGCTAGCTCTTACACTAACACTATATTAAACCAAAAGGCAAGGAGGGACACTAGTAGTGGTTAGGCCCTTTAATCACGTACTTAGGCTTTTTTTTTGGCCTGTCAAAGGCTGCCGTTTGTCATCATCACGGTCCCCCTGCCCAAGGTCGTCAAATTTTTTTTAAAAAAAAACACTGATGTTTGGCATCCAGTGGTTGTCGGTAGTGAGACTGTAACCGTAAATAGGTAAGGTAACCGTACTCCGTGCAAAGCACATCGAGAACAGTTCCGGATTTTCTCCAGGGACAATGGTAATGGAATGCCGTAAGTTTTCAAAGCCAAAAATAATTTCAAAAAAAAAACGGGAGCGGACTTAATGTTTCCTCCATTGCACTTTACAAGGTGTACCTTGAAGCTTCAAACGTTGTAGTACTTCCACTAACCAACAATAAGTCTTACGAGAGGTGCTTGGAAGTAATCAAACATTATGTTTTAAAAGATATAAACCAAAATGTGATGTAAAGCAACTCTCGCTCCTGAGAGAATGCAACTCTCGCTCCTGAGGAGCCAACAAATTAAACAATTTAGGCCATTACAAAATAAGTATTATGAAATTAATAAAGTAATATACTTCCATACTAAACCTAGAGGTAACGGACAAGGGAATGAAGCCGCGGCCATTAGGCGGACGACCCGTGTGCCGCGTCCCACATTGGAACCTGCCACCTGTCGGCAGGCGGCACACACCACAGTCGGCACACCCGAATAAAAACCACCACGTGATGTGCCGGCCGGCCGCCTCCGATCTGCTTCCGGCGGTTCATCACACACACCCTTGCTCGCAGCAAACTGCCTTGCACAAGAGCACAAGACAGGATAGGATGTGCGATCGATCGATACCGTATGGCCGGCGTGTGGACGCATGGTCCAGCAGCTGCTCGTCGGACCAACCAGGCCAGGCTGGGGGTTCGCCAGGTTAGGGGCAGGGCTCATGGTTTTAAATAGCAGGATATGATAAATAGAGGTGTATTTTTCTCGAATCTAAGAGACTATAGCGAAGGCTATAGCGAGTTATGACAAATAGCGGTTTACTACTAAATCATGAAAAATATAAGTAATAGATGCAAAAAACATAGTAATTAGCGAATTTCGTGACGAGAGCGAGCCTGGCTATAATAGGGATCGGTCGTCGTGCTCAGCTGCTCAGCACCGGCCGGCTAGCCGGAGTCTTGCCTGGGGCCGAGCGACGTGCGCGGTGTTGATGGCGGTGGGGCTGCCGGCGGCCTGCCGTGCGGCGGTCGCCTCCAACGGCCTGCTGCTTTTGCCAGCTGCATGCGAGGTTGCTGTGTGGGTGGGGGCACCCATGTTTATGGCATGCTTCCGCTGCCATGATGGCATGATGGATCGGATTTCGTTCGCTGTTAGACTCGTCAACTCGAGAGAGAAAAAGAGAAGATTTTTTTTTCTTTTTGCCAATGTTCCCCCTAGATGAACTACTATACACAAGTTTTTTTTTGCCGATGTTCCAAGTTGGTTCCGTTTCAAAATTGTGGGTGCAAAACTTCTCCAAATTTTGGTCGTTGCCTCGTTCTGTTCAGCTAGATGTGGCTAGTAGCTAGTGCTGATTTGTTGTCAGATAAAAATATTGCTGGCTGACTACTGGTTGGTGGCTGATGCTGATTTGGTATGAGAGAAAAGTATTACTGGCTCATAAACCAACTGAACAGAGCGTCGTTTAGAGCAGTGGTGGATCTAAAGCGGCTAGGGGGCTCGAGCCCCCCCCCCCCTCCTACTGCCTGCCACACCATGGATCCCCCCTCAGCCCCCCCCCCCCCCCATTTTTAGGCGCCATAAGTGAAGAACGGAGAAGCTCAAGTTGAAGAAGACCTCGTATCCGTAATCCGTGTGATGGCCAGCTTTGAAACCAGCCAAGCTCCCAGCAGGCCCAGGCCAACAAAATCTTGGCCTAAGTCACCGAAGCCCAATAGCGTAATCTCTGTCCGCCTAGGTCCGGCTTCCCCCAATTCCATCAATCGAGAGAACGGGCGCTTGCCCGGTTGGTAGCTCGCTCAGTTGGGAGCGCTTCCCGCCCGAGTTCGATCCCTGGGATCGGACTTGGGTGTCTCACCGAGTGGGTGCTGTTCATTTAACCAGTTACTCGCTCTTGATGCTCAGACTTGGCTTGGATGCTTTCCAAGCACGTGCCTCTCACACGTAGAACCACAAAGTGACTACGACGTGCCCGTCGTCTGCGGAGTCGGTGGATTCCGGTGATCTCAAAAAGAACGCGATTTAGATCTGTGTGTAGTTGTAGATTTGTTTGTACACAGGTGGTGTGTGTGGTGTGCGTGTGGAGTGGGTGTGCGTGTGTATGAGCAGTTACTACCGCTGTATCCAGATGAGAGGCACTAAAAAATTCCACCAATGGACTGTGCAATCCCTCGTTGCTGGCCGCTCCGTCACGGAGTAGGTCGCCGGTCGCGCAGTCAGTGCGGAGGGGAAGAAGAAAGACGAGGGCGACGCGAGGCGGTGCACGGCGACCACGTGTTGCGCGGGGAGCGAGCGCACATGCGGCGGCGGCGGCGGCGCAACGCATCAATGGGCCGCGGGGCGCGGGGCCGTGCGCCTGCCAGTGCACGCCTGCACGGTGCGCCGTGCTGCTGCGGCTGTGCGGTGCGAGGGGCAGGGGCGCAGCACAGCCTTGACGGATGAGGGCTGGCCTGCGCGGCTGTGCGCGGTGTGCGGCGTGCCGGCGCCTACGCCGTGTGCCCTGCAGACGGCGTCCGAGCGACAGCCGACAGGCCAGCAGCTGGGAAGTGGGCAGGACAGCAGGCCGCAGGTATCCTGTGGTGGTGGCTGCACAACACAGCACGGTGATTCACTTTTAATCAGTTGAAAAAAGGTAAGTAATCTTTTTTTTAAAAAGGTAAGTGAGCAGCTATTTTGAAAATTGCAATATTTGTTAACGATTCTTGATTCAAGTATTAAACACGACGTATACTAGTGCCTCAAAAGATTGTGCAGATTGCTTCTTATGAAAAAGAATAATAAGCTTCATTGTTGTCTGTTGGTTTCCTGATTTGGTATGGAAATTTGTTAGTTGATAATTCTTGTGATGTACTCTATATTTTCATGAAATTGGTTTATACCGTTATGTTGATCTACACATTTATTATAGTCCATGATAAAAACTGTGTCTAGGAAGTTTAGCTTCAGCCCCCCCCCCCCCCCACTTTTATCCTGGGTTCGCCCCTGGTTGAGAGTTGTCATATGGTAAAAAAAATACGATTCTTGAATCAAGCGTGTGCCCGTGTCAGTTCTGGTTATCGTTTTTGCAACTACCACGAGGTCGAAAAACCGCCTCACTGAAGCTGCAAACGACAACAAAAAGGAAACAGAAAGAAGACGTGTATGCCTCGTTGCAATACGAGACAAAAAAAGAAATGGGTATGCCTTGTTGCGATACGAGACAAAAAGGTACCGCTGCTTCATCATCTAGCATGGGTGGAAATTCTCTTGAGTAAACAGTAAAAGCCACCTCTTTTTTTTAGAGCAAGTAAAAGCCACCTCTTATGCGGTAACAAAAACATTAATAAGTTGAGCGAGTTATGGAGTGGGTTTCTAAACTTGACCCCTCTGAAAACGGGTTAAATTAAAGCGCACTTGGCGGTTCAACAACTAAGCTTAGCACTACATTAGCGAGCATCTTTTTACCTAAAAAAAAGTAGTACACATGTTACCACGATCACATGCACGCACGCATACTCACTTAATCTCACGCACGCAGAGGTAAATACCGTAACAGTAACACCGCACCTCGTAAAAAAACACGCACAACGAGTACTAGGTAGGAGGTGTAGATTCAGATAAACACCCGTAAAGCCTCGGAAACCGCTTTGGTTAATGACAAGTAGTGATGGAAACGGTAAGGAAATATGAAAATAGATATTCGAAAATATTCGAGATATCCGAATTCGTATCCGTACGAATCCGATCCGTTTCCATCCTAAGAGATGGAAATTGGAAGGAAACACAAATATGGTTATCCGAGATATCCGAATCCGTATCCGTATTCGTATCCGTGCGAATCCAATCCGTTTTCATCCTTAATGACAAAAGATGATAGAGCATACCATGGAGACAAAAAAAAGAGAGAGAACAAAACAAAAAAAAATCAGAGCATCTAGCACCAGGGTTTAAAAAACCGGTGGTACTGTTCAAAACCGGAACAGTAACAAAAAAAAATTACTTTTGTATTTTTAGATTTAGAAGCCTAAAATATAAAAAACCGGATCCGGTTTTTCATCTCGGACCGGACCGGAAACGGGAAAAAATCCCGAAAACCGGCGGTTACCGGACGGGAAGTGAAACCCTGTCTAGCACTCATCTCAACCCCACGGGGAGCGCAGGATCCGGACGGACCCCATGTTTGGTTCCTGTCCCCTGCAGCCTCCAGCAGCAGCTCACGTTGCGGTTGCAGCAGAGGCTCGCAGGTCATCGGCTCCTCGCTGCATGGTGTGTTTAATTGGTGAAAAAGTTTAGATTTTGACATTGTAATATATTTCGTTGTTATTTGATAAATAATGTTCAATCATAAATTAATTAGGTTTAAAAAATTCATTTCATGTTAATCAGTTAGACTATATAATTAGTTATTTTTTCAACTGTATTTAATACTTCATGCATGTCCGAAGATTCGATGTGGAATTTTTTTGAAAACTAAACGGGGCCTGATTCGATTTCGAATAAAATACGCGCGAATTGGTTGGGGTTTGCAGGATTTGCAGGAGTTTTTAAATTCGGTACGAAGCTTCGTACGGGTGGGTGTCATTGTTTGTGTCATGTCATGGATACATCCGCTTGCAATATTTGGTGCGTGAGAAAGTTGTTGGGCCTATGCAAAGGCCTCGGCCGGGAAGGGGCGCCAAATGGATGGGTCGGAAGTTATATGGGCCGAGACAATTTTGTTGGGCTACTGGCCCAGTTTCTATCTATGTGACTTGAGTTCGTTTCGTCTTTGCGGGCCTGGAGTGAGCCTGATATGAGCCCACTCAAATGAGGCCTTCTCGTCGTTAAATTGGCCGGGCCCAGATCTGTCCAATGCAGCGACGTTTTTCTGCTCGTGCCGTTGCGCTAGCGCAGTGTTCAAGTGATCACACGCCCATTTGGTTGCATACGTACTGCGACCGGACACGCGTAAGCTGTGGCGACTGTTTTCTGCGCCGAAATTTGGCAAGGTCGCGACCCCGCGAAGTGCACAGAATTCAGTAGGACAATCAAGCAAGGGCTAGACAAAACAAAGCTACAGTTGGCAACTTTATCCACGTCTTTGCTCCTATCCCTAGTTCCACTAAAATGACGAAATAAACCCACGCCAGTACCTATTACCATCATTAACGTCCTCGCAGCAGCACCTAATCTTTATCGTCCACTAGAATCTCTTATGTCAATCTCGTTGTGAATGTCGCAGAATTGTCATGAGTATTAAATATTATACCACATCTGCAAGTTTGCTGACATGACAGAGTTATTTATGAGAAGAAAAGAATGTCAAGTTTGATTGGATGAGGGTCACCATGATACTCCTCCGGCTCAATTTCCAATATTGATAATTGTACGATGACACTTTCACTGAGACGTACTCTCTTCGTATTGTCAAGCTAGTCGTTTTGAGTTTGTCTTAAGTCATACATTTTAAACTTTAACTATAAATAAATTCTTTTAGATTGAGTTTGAAAATATAAAAGTGATGTAAGTAGACTAATCTTCAAGCGTAGTTTCATAAAAGTATATATTGACTATATTTTAGAGTTTTTTTATAGCAAAAAGATAGTGGTCAAAGTTGTTTTTGGAGACCGTGTCAATGTCTAAAACGACTTCCTTTACAATACGGAGGGAGTAGTTTTGTTCATTCTCACTTGAATGCTACACACCACACGATTTTGTATTGCATAGCCTTTGGTTACACTTTATTTCAACCATGTTGAACGTAAAATACTCCATCCATTTCAAATTATAAGTCATTTCAACTTTCTTGAGAGTCCAAACATTTCAAGTTGATCAAGTTTATACGATAAATTACTAACATATTACTAACATTTATGATACCAAGTAAATATGATTAGATTCTTCACTAAATATATTTTCATAGTATGTCTATTCGATGCGCTATAAATTTTTAATTTTTATAATTTTATCAAATATAAAAATATAGTTTTTGACTAAAACCGGAATAACTTACCGTTTGAAATGGTGGGAGTACGTTAATCAAATATAGTAATGTTTTGGGATACGAAAGTTTATTTTCACGGGCCAACAATATTAAACCACTGTGCCTAGGTGTTACATAATATTGCCCCACCCCTCCTCTGTACCTCCTAAATTCTAATTACCACGATGCACCGTGTGGTTGCTCTTGCTGCTCGACAATCCACCTTCTCTGCCCATGAATGTTTCGCTTTTACTCCGCCTTTTCTTGTTTTTGTCCATGGCGAATGCCTGATAGGCAGGTTAGCATGATACTTAGAGCATCTTCAGTAGTTTGACAAATCGAGTTGCTATCTTTAATTTTTAGCAAAAACGTTAAAAATACTCCTCTAGTTTGGCAAAAGACTTGGCATTTTTTGGCAACTTGGAAAAATCAGCCTCCAGCGCGTAAATATACGCGCGCGGCGCGTGGTTGGCATCGTGGTTTCTAGTCAGGTGGGAGGGTGAAAAAAGAAATAAATAACAGAGAAGGGTTCCTGATTTAAGTTTTCAAGAGGTGGAAGGGCATAAATATAATTTTGTTTCTCTCTCAGGGTTCCTGATGTAAGTTAGATCTGGATTTGGCAAGTGAATTATGCCAAACTGTTGGAGATAAGCTCTTTTTTTACTTGGCATATCTTTTTAGAAGTTGGCAAAACACAAGATATGCCAAATAAAATATGGCAAACTCTTGGAGATGCTCTTAGTCGGCCAGTAGTCAAGGTAGATGGTGTGTAACAACCAAGTTATAGCAAGTGCACACTTACTATATATTGACCCTAGCCGAAACCCTCGGAAGAACACCACATAAAGTCTTCGATATAAGAGCAAATATTATAACCTACATCACCCGGCGAATGAGTGAAAAATATTAGGCCCTGTTTGGTTCCAGGGACTTTTTTTAAGTCCCTGGAACTTTTTAGTATTTAGAAGTATTAAATAAATGTTAATTATAAAACTAACTGCAGAACCCTGGGGCTAAACTGCGAGACGAATTTAATAAGGTATATGAATATATGATTAGCGAATGGTTACTGTAGCATCACTGTAGCAAATTATGAATTAATTAGGCTCATTAGATTCGTCTCGCGAATTAACACTCAGCTGTCAAAAAATATTTATAAACAGATTTTATTTAATACTATAAAATAGTAAGATTCTTTTTGATGTGATAGAGACTTATGAAAAAAGTCTGGGAGCCAAACAGGGCCTTAGCAGCGTCTGAGGTGGGAGAGAGAGAAAACAAGAGAGAGAAGAGAGCGGCCGTCTCACGAAACATTGACGAAAAGTGGGCGCAATGCCCTATTTTGGTAGTCGGTCATATTTGACCCAGATCACATTCCTTCTTTGAATGGGCCAGGCAGCCCAAAAACTCCCCACTATCAGGCCTGTCCACAACCCACTCTAGCCTCTTCTCTCTCACCAGGCATGTCCCTCACCGTGACTCACTCGACCAGGCCTGCACACGACTCTTTGACCGGCAAACCCTAGAGCGCGGCAGCTCCTGGCAGCAAGCAAAGCGTGGCGGCGCGGCCGCGCGGCGGGCTGCGGGCGGCGGCGACCGGTGGGCGGATCCGCTGCAGGCGGCGGCGGCGGCAAGCAGAGCTGCAGAGTGCGCGGCACGCCGCGGGCGGCAGCCGGCAGGCAGAGGCCAGAGGGGTGGCGGGCAGCGGCGACCGACCGGCAGCAGGCGACTAGAAAATGTTCTTCCATGTACCATTGAAAGTCGAATGCAATTGGTGGTATTTCAAGGGAACAATGATAGTGGCACTGGAACAAGCGTAGAACCACCTGAAGCTGAACCAGTGAGAGGTGATCAAGGCCAGCAAGTTGAGGGCCCAATAATAGAAGATGATGAACCTATGTTCGTGAATGAAACTGAAGCTAGTGATGGAGACAATGATGACTATAGCATTGAGCATGATCCTAAATTGAGGCCTCCTATCTCTAGCTATGCTGTCAATGACCGAGATTCAGTTAGAAGAGCATACATTGCATTGGGCTATATCAACCAAAGATGAATAGGGAGGATTTTCTGCAACATGATTGTGGAGGTATGCGCCGATTCCAAGCTCAGAGGTTCTGTGAGTTCAAATGGCTTGAGTATAGTGTGGATAAAGATGCTGCATTTTGCTTTGTTTGCTATTTGTTCAAAGATAGCTGTAAATTTGCTAGTGGAGATGCTTTTGTTGATGGAGGGTTTCAAAATTGGAATATGAAAGTGTGACGGCCCAGGTTTAAAAATGCTAAGAAAAAAAACTAAACATAGAATTATGCTTAATAAACAAGAGCAATAAAAATTATGCATTTGTTTCAAGAAATAATATGCATGTGTATGTATGTGTGTTTATGTGTATATGAAATTTTGCACATAAAATGATAGGTCAAATGAACCATAGTATTCGAGGTTTTAAACAATCTTTCAAATTTTAAACAAATATGCTTTGAAAATAATTTCTAAAATATAGCTCAAATGAATTTTTGTCCAAAACCGAAGTTGTAGGTTTTCAAAAGACGAACAACTTTTGTGTTCAAAGTTTTTCGAATTGTTACACAAAAATGGGAGAAAAAGTTGATTTCCGAAGCGTATACAATATTTTCAAATGCACTCAAGTTTTAAATTTTATCTTTCAAACGAAGCCTCAAATGAACTTTTGCCTAAAACAAAAGTTATAGATCTCGAAATTTTGAGCAAGTTTGGTATTCAAATGTTTTTCATTTGAGGCCATGTAGAAGGAGAAAAATTGAGTTTACAAACTGGAGTTTTGAACTTCGCATTATTTACAAAACTGCCATCACCTCCATCTTCTTCTCTGCTCACGCCGTTCGTCGCCGTCTCGCCGCCGGCACGGCCACTGGCCGCCCACACACCGCGCCCAGGCCAAAACCGCCTCCTCCGTCCCCAGTATCGCTCCAAACCGCTCCCTCCTAGCGTCGCGCGCAGCTGCCACGCGCCCCGCAGCCTCTCCGCGCGACACGCCGCCGAACGCCGTCGCCGCTCTCGACGTTCGTGTCCACGCGTCGCCGTGCCACTGCTCTCGCCGCTGCTCAGCTGTCCTCATCGGTTCATGATGCGAAACCCGAGTTCACCTCTTCCTCTTCTCGCGCTAGAGCCAGAGCTCGAGCTACCTGTGCCATAGGCGCCGCCCGCCGTTGCCATGGCCGCCGAGCTCAGCTCGCCGCGGAACTCCACCCTCCGCTCCCACTATGCCAAAATCGAGCGCACCACGACCTTCCTCACGTCCTCCCGATGCTCCTCGGCTCGGCCACTGTCGCCCAGCCACGCCGGAACGCCGCCGCCAGTGAGCAGGGCCGCCGCCGCCCCTACCTCTCCGTGGAGACCCCTCCTCCGCCCTCCCCCGGCTCCAACCGACCTCGGGAACGGCTTCACCTCGCCCCAATGGAGCTTCCAAGCCCAGCCACCTCCACCCATGGCCGCCGGAGCGCCGCCGTGCCGGAGCAGACCGCCGCCGTCCGCCCCTCTCCGTGGAGCCACCACTGCAGGCCACCATCTCGAGCCCCAAGACCTTCTAGAGGTAGTCCTCGGTCCCCTCTCGCTTTTCCCCAGGGGCCCCCCCACCGCCGGTGCCTCTCCTCGCCGGATTTCGGCGCGCCCTCCCTCCTCTGTTCTCCAACTGGCCAGGGACTCACGCTGAGAAGAAAACAGAAATCCAGGGGTCCAAGTGTAAAAACGACAGGAACTATAGAACTCAAAAGCTGCGAACTTTGAAAATACCTAGAAATTCGTAGAAAAATCATAAAAATACAAATCCCAATGTTTTGGAATTCTTGCAACAAAATCTACAACTTTTGTTACATCCACTTTTGCATTTGACCAATAGTTTTATCTCTTTATTAAATATTATTTTTATCCACATTTGTATGTATCTCAAGTTCCACCAACGATATTTAGCTGATTTTTGGACAGTGTGCTACACCCTAGATGAGTAGCTTACTGTAAAAATTTGAGGACTTTTTGACAACTCTAGCTATATGTTTCATTGGATCTTGGTTAATGCCTCTGTTAAATAGAATTAAATCAACAGGGTTCTATATTAGTTTTCTTGAGCTGAAATTTTTTACAGCAACCTTACCATAGTTTCTAGATGCTATAGATAAATTTTGGGAACTTTTAGTAATGTATAACTAGTCCTTTTGATTTATTCATGAATAAACTTTGTAAATCGAAAGCCCTAGTTTTCTTCATTAGAAAAATCTCATTATTTTTTACTAGAGCTTGGTTTTCAGTACATGAATATGTCTGTAAAATTTTAGCCACTGAAACTAAGTAGTTTACTCTGTAGATTTTTAGTTAGATAAATGCCTAGGAAAGGAATCTAAATTACTATGCTTGCTGTATAGCTCAATAAATTATGAAAACTTTGCCACAAGCTCATCTTAAGGAATCTAACCTACTGGTCAAATTTCATTACCAGCATTTACATTTCCTAGCCTGGAGAATTATTTTTGGGTAGAAATGCTTTTTCGGTACTAATATAAAAGAAAAGCAACACAACCAGCTCTTTTATGAGTTAGTATAGATAAAATTCCTACTCTATAAATGACTGCCCAGGAGATGTTAATTAAGAAGTTTCACATCCAAACTCACATCACGTTGGACTACAACTTTATCGTGAAGGGAAAATAATAACATCTACATTGTTGGGCAACTCGAAACTTTGCATTTATACATATGCATTGTTGTATTTCATTTAGGTACGATAGATGTACCACGTGAAGGATGTGACGTTGGAGCCGAGCCAGAAGACGATGAATGGTGGACACGTCTAGAAGATGGACGGATGGATCCAGATGTGCACGACTGAAGGAAGATACTCGCCGAGCACTTATCCTCTAACTAACACTAACCTAGTGTTAATTCCAGGCAAGCCCCGGTGCATCCATCCCAGTATTTTAAATGCTATTCCAATTTATATTCCTATTATGTATCTTTGCATTTAAGTTTACAGGAGTGGACTGGAACCTTAATTGCATAATCCCTAGGTTCCCTTAGTTGATCTACTAGTATGTGTAGGTCGTTAGTACCGCCATGCTAAATAGGACTCGGTAGAAGTCGAGTGATTTCCGTCACTCGCGAGAACTAGGACCTTTTGGATTATGGAAAAGTTTTTGAGGACAAATTAATGTGGAAAGGAAATGGAGACTGGGCGGAGATGAGTTTGGCTAAGGATATGAATTGGATGGAAAGTAAGTCTCCGCCTGTGTCGATTGAGGACCGATCTGTTGTGGCAGTGTTGATCGAGGATTGAACAGTACTAACCACATGCCGGAAGTAGGAGGTAGTCGAAACCGGTAAGCTCAGTACCATATGCACACTGGTAGTATGAACTTGATACTGTCTTCCCAGTGGTGCTAGTGGGTAAACCCATGGCTGACCCTTGTAGGTAACGGTGGGGCTAGCAGTCCCGAGTAGCAGGGTAATTCAGCTATTCGGGGTGCATATAGGAAACGGTTGACTTGTATAGTCCGACGGGGCTTACACAGGTCGTGTGTGTTAGGTCCACCTTGCAAGGTTTAAAATCGGATCGATTCGCCGTGACTCGCGGATATGAGAGCCTTGATCTCTTTGTCACATCGTAGTAAGAAATTGAAATGAGGATGGAATGATGATGCTATTCTTGGAGGATTAATTTGATATACCATATTTGTTCTAGATATTCTTGCAAACCCAGTTAATACTTACTACACTAAACTTGAGCTAAAATGATGAAAGTAAGGACTCATTTTTAGATGCTTTTTGGCAAAACAAACCCTTCAAGCCAAAAGTCTTACATGTCTAGATAGTGGGCTAAGTATACCCTTAGTCGGGTAAGTCTTACTGAGTATTAGTATACTCAGCCTTGCTTGTGGCTTTGTTTTTCAGGTGATACATCGGAGGTTACGGTTGACGTCATGTTCGGGCTCCATCATGACGTCTGGTTTCGTCGCTAGACTATCGTTTGTCGTTCATCAAACTTAAACTTTGTTGTACTTTTATAAATTCAAACTTGGTTTGCAAAAATAATTCAATTTCATACTCTGTGCTGTAAAATTTGTGGAATGTTGCATTCTCTGGACTGCTTTGTCGATCCTGTTTCAAGTGGTTTAATCGGGATTTTACCCGACAGCACTGCCGGATTACTCCGTTTTAAGTGCGTGTTAACCCTGATTGTCGTTTTGATGATGGTTAGTGCACTTAAGCCGGATTAATTTAGGCGGGGCTGCCATAGAAAGCTAGAATCAAGAGGCATGCTGGTAAGATCAATAGTGCACATAGTGAAGTTGAAGAGAAATACAATATGTTCATGAGACCTAAAGCATCAATTCATGAATTTGTTGCCTCAAATACTCCACAGTTCAAGGCTGATTATCATGCTCGCTTGACATGGTCACTTAAGTGCATAAGGTTTCTTTTGCGTCAAGGGTTGGCTTTTCGTGGTCATGATGAGACAAAGGAGTCAAAACAATGCAGGGAATTTCAGGGAACTTTTGGCATGGTTGGCAGGGAATTTTGAAGAAGTTAATAAGGTGGTTCTTGAAAATGCTCCACTAAATTGTCAAATGATAGACCACAAGATTCAGAAATAGCTCATTGCTTCTTGTGCTCATGAAACAACCAAAATTATTATAGAGGAACTTGGTGATGAATGCTTTGCCATTCTTGCTGATGAGTCTAGTGATGCATACCAAAAAGAACAATTGGCTCTTTGCTTGCGTTATGTCAATAAGAAAGGAGAGCCCGTTGAGCGGTTTCTTGGTCTTGTGCATGTTTAAGACACTACATTGTTGACTCTTAAAAAAGCAATTCAGTCCTTATTTATCAAATATCAATTGCCTTTATCCAAGTACGTGGGCAAGGGTATAATGGAGCTAGTAATATGAAAGGTCATGCTAATGGTTTGAAGAAATTAATTATGGAAGATTCCCCTTTTGCATATTATGTTCATTGCTTCGCCCATCAACTTCTGTCATGCATGTGATGCATTTGTATCCTTCAATCAAGAAAGTTCTATTTAGAGTTGGGAAAGAAGGTAAAGGGGCTAAGGCATTAGGAGCTCAAACTATGCTCAAAGTATTTAACTCATTTGAGTTTGTTTTTCTGCTCCACTTGATGAATGAAATATTTGGATACACAAATGACTTATGCAATGCTTTGCAATAGAGGGAGCAAGATATTGTAAATGCAATGGATCTTCTTGAGTTCAAAAAGGTAGAATTGGATGTTTTGAGAAAAGATGATGGATGGGAGGAATTTCTTAGGAATGTCACTTCTTTTTGTGAGAAGTATAAAGTTAAAGTTGTTGATATGGATGGAAAGTATATTCCTATACAAAGATCAGCTAAGTTCTATAGAGGTGCCACTAATTACCACCAGTTTCATGTTGATATGTCTTTGGGTGTGGTTGATATGCAACTTCAAGAGTTGAACAACAGGTTTGATGAGGTAAACACAGAGCTACTTAGATGCATGTCAGCATTCAATCCAGCTAACTCCTTTTCTGCCTTTGAAATTGAGAAGTTGGTTAAGCTTGCTGGGTTCTATTCTCATGACTTTGATCTTCAAGAAATAAACCAACTTCGTTTTAAACTACGTCACTATATTTGCTCGTGTGAGAAATGATGAGAACTTCAGAAATTTGAGAAGTCTATCAGAGTTGTCTATGATGATCGTTAAAAGAGATCTGGTTTCTCCATATGGCATTGTCTACCAGCTTCTCAAATTGGTTCTAGTTCTTCCTGTTGCAACTGCTGTGTTGAGAGTTTTTTTTTTGCAATGAACACTATAAAAAACAAGCCAAGAAGCAAGATGGGGCATAGATTTTTAAACAATTGTTTGATCACATTTATTGAAAGAGAATTCTTCTTGCAAGCAAAGAATGAGGACATCATCAAGTATTTTCAAGCCATGAAGGAACTTAGAGTTATCTTATAATTTGTAAGCAACCTTATCAACATCATTTGTTGTTTTAGAATTTTATCTCTATTTATTTCAGACATTCAAACTTTGATATGTTGTGCATTTAGTACATCTATTATCGAATATTTTTAAATTATGAACAATTTGTGTTATAAGTATTTAATTATATGCTACTAGTATGTACTTGATCTATCAAAAAAAATTTGAACAATATTTCAAATTTTGAATACCATCTCCCAAATCCTGGGCCCGCACCTACTTCCACGTTTGCAGCGTGTTGTGTAGAGCATTAAAGATTTGTGGGGCCTGCCCACCAACTTGGCGGCTCGCGTGAGCTAGCGCGCGAGACACCTGCGAGCCGACGTCTCTATTAGCCCTGCTCTAATGTAGTACCTGTCGGGTACCATGATTAGGGGCGCCCTAACCAGGGGACTAAATCACCCTTAAAACACAAAACATATATTAGGCAATATAGCCCACAAAGGCCAACAGCCTCCCTTCGATTCGAAGGAAAGGAAAGGATTCAAAGAAGCCCAATCCGCGGCCCAAGAACACAGTGCGGCCCATCCGAACCCCCTCGAACCCGCGGGGCAATCTCGGCCTCGCTCGAGGGCTCCCCGTCGGGACCCTCGACAGCGCCCTGCGTCTCTGCCTCGCTCGAGACTACCCCTCGACAGAAAGGACAAACCACCATCCGCTCGCCTTCCCACCGTACGGAGGCATTAAATGCCAACCACTCCTCCGCAGCGCCCAGGTCAGATTGCGTCAGGCCGCCACTCCGCACAGTGGCTGTGACCAGGGTCTTACCCGCCAACTCCGGTCACTGCACCGCCATCCCTGGCGCTGTGGCACCACTGTGGGAACCTGCGATGCACTGTGCGAATGTGCGTGGCGCTGTTCCTTCCACTATGCTACCAACTCCTTGTACTTCCCTCATACTTTCTCCTCCGCAGGAACCCTCGAACGGCATGGGCACGACCCTTGGGCGCGGTCCGGACCTTGACCAGATCAATACCCCCCGCCTGCAGGACCCTCGGAACACCGCCACATCAAGCGCAGGGGACGGTACCCTCTACAGCGACCACCATCCCGCCCGCTGGAGCTGCCAGGACGCCGGCGCGATCTCCACAAGGCCAAGGACAACACCAGGACGACTACACGTCCGGCGCCTTACTCTCTAGTGTGGCACAGTGTACTTTCTATAGTATTCTGCCACTGCACGCCCCCGATTCGGGGAAGAACGACGACTTCTCCCTCCCTCCTGTACATGTACACCACCCCTCCTTGTGTCTATAAAAGGGGGGGCGGTCTCTGTCTTCTCCATGGGGAGGCTGTTCTACGCACTTAGCATGACTCGCAGAGCACACACGCTCTTCTGAGCCCCGATATTGGCACTCGCCTCAATCAACTTCTCCACTAGCAGAGACTTGGGAACTTTCCTCCCTCTCTCACCTCGCTTGTATCTCCTACTACAGGCACCCACGGTGCAAGATAATACAGTGCCCTCGCACACCCCCTTGCTGGACGTACGCCCCCTCGGCCGGAACTAGGATAAACCGTGCGTTCCTGTGTTGCCTCTTGCATCAACCAACTGGGATTAGGGACACGCAGCATCATCACTAGTTGGTGCTAGGCCGCCGGGTCTGGACACCGACAGTTGGCGCGCCAGGTAGGGGCACGCTGCGTGACATTCCTCTTTTGTTCCCATTTGATATCCAGGATGGCGGGCAGATCCAACCCATTTCCCATGGGCGTCTCGGGTCCGCTCCCTGGCGGGATACGTGATTTGGTTCGGGAGTCTAGAGTTCAGGGCAACCGGCCATGGTTACCTCATGGAGTTCCTCTCGCCCAGACACAACTCCGACGCTCTGACTCCACCAGCCCGGCGCAACAGGCGCTCGGGCCAGCGCTCGCGACAAGCGTGCATGGAGCGGCTCAGGGCGGCACGCCTCAACTCCCCCACGAGGGTCGAGGTTGGCATCTCGCAGCTCAGCGTCGCAGCCGACGGAGTCACCACTTCGTCACCACGTGCTCCGGCGCCATCTGCGCTGGCACCACCACCGACTGCAGCCCCAGTGCCTCCCAGGGAGGGCGCGACTGTGCCGTCGCCTTTTCCCTTCGGGATGCGCAATGCTGCCACCTACGCCTCTTCAGCCAGCACCAACTTCACCGAGTACGAGGATCTGTCGGGTCATTACCTCTACTCGATCCGCAACCTCATCGCGTCATCTCCTGACGACTCCTACCCCGAGACGACGAGCTCGATCGCCGACGACATCAACTTCTTCATGGACAACTTCACGGCCGAGGAGACCATAGACTACTCCGGAGTCCGTGACCTCGACGTCTTTCGCTCGTTCCATCTTGCAGCGGCTTACTGCCTCACCTGCTCCGAGGATTCCAGCGAGGGGAATTACGATCCCACTCGGGAATGCTTCGTGGTCCAGCTGGTGGACGGAGCTGTTGAGGAAACGTCAAGCAACGACGGGGACTGCAGGGAGCACCCACCTGCGAACCAGGTGGTGGCACCCCCACCAGCAAACCAGGGGTCAATGCCCCCTACGAATCCCGCCGCTTCGTCAAGCTCGGCGTCATGGTAGGCGCAGCTGGCGCAACTCGCGGAGCTCGAGAAAAGGCTCGAAGAGGAGCATCGGCAGACACGACTGCTACAAACCACGCTTGAGCAGGAGCGCACCGTGTCAGCAAATCGCTGGAACTAAAAAGGGCCAGCGAGAAGCTCGTCGCTGCGGCTTACTTACTCCAAGCCATGCCGGAGCCCTCTACGACCGAGGGACACAACTTGCGCAATGAGGCGAAGGTGCTCATCGAGCAGGCTGCAGTGCAGCAGGCTGAGAGCTCTGCGTCTCGCATGCGCTCGGCAGTCCCGAAGGCCGGAGGTGCAGCACACCAGGGCCGCGAGGCCTCAGTGCACCCTCCCCCGGAAGGAAAGGGCAAGGCGGCCGCAGTGGACGACGCGAGAGCACCCTCAGTGCACGATCGCATCAAGAGGACTCCAGCGAAGGAGCGCCTCCACGACACATGCGGGCATGCCGACAACGGCGATGCCCGCAACATCATCAACGGGAGGATGTATACCCCTCGACGGGGTGGCCGCTTCGATCCCGAGCACAACAGGGGACTGTCACCGGAGCCTCCGGGCACCCGTGTGTTCAGTCGGGAGATTCGCACCGCTCCCTTCCCCCCACGCTTTCGACAGCCCACCACCCTCGTCAAGTACTAGGGCGAGACCGATCCCGCGGTTTGGCTCAACGACTACCACCTGGCAGGCCAGCTGGGTGGCGCAACGGATGATGCCGTGATCATCCGCAACCTTCCCCTTCACCTTGCCGACGCCACACGAACGTGGCTCGAGCACCTGCCCGCGGATCAGATCCATGACTGGGCCGACCTGGTCAAGATCTTCGTGAACAACTTCTAGGGCACTTACGTGCGCCCTGGGAACTCATGGGATCTCAAAGGGTGTATATAGAAACCCAACGAGTCCCTACGCGACTACGTACGACGCTTCTCCAAGCAATGCACCGAGCTCCCCAGCGTCACCCACGTCGAGGTCATCAACGCCTTCCTCGAAGGCACGACGTGCAGGAACCTGGTGCACGAGCTTGCGCGAAGTCGTCCCGCCAACACCAACGAGTTGTTCGACGCCGCCACCAACTACGTCGCCGGCGAGGAGGCAGTTGGTGCCATCTTCGATGGCAAGGCGAACAAGTGCAAGGAAGATGCACCCGCAGAGGGCAGCAACAGCAAGACCAAGGCCCCCACCAAGAAACAAAAGCGGGGGAAGAAAGGAAAGAAGCCGGCCCCACCGAACCAGCACGGGCAGGGGCAGGCGAAGGACTCCGACGAGGCCTTCGTCGCCGCCCCAGACCGCAAGGGCCCTCGAGGTCCCCGTCGAGGCGGTGGGGGCCTGTTCGACAACATGCTCAAGAAGCCGTGCCCTTACCACAAGGGCTCGGTCAACCACACCCTCGAGCAGTGTGAGATACTCCGCAAGTACTACAACCGCATTGCGCATCGCGATGAGGACAAGAAGGATGCGGACGACAAGGGTGGCGACGGCGAGTTCCCCTCGGTGGAGAATGCCTTCTTTATCTTCGTAGGGCCGACGGCGAACATGACCTCTCGACAGCGCAAGCGCGAGCGCCGAGAAGTCTATTCCGTCACTAAGGCCACGCCATCCTACCTCGACTGGTCGGAGGACACCATCTCCTTCTGCCGCGAGGACCACCCCCACTACTTCCCGAACCCGGGACAGTATCCACTCATTGTGGATCCCATCATCGGCAACACCCGCTTCTCTAAGGTGCTCATGGACGAAGCTAGCAGGCTCAACATCATGTACGCCCACACCTTGGAGCTCATGGGAATCGGACTGGACATGCTCCGCCCCAGCAAGTCGCCGTTTCATGGCGTTGCGCCGGGGAAGCGAGTCCAACCCCTCGGTCAGATCGACCTACCCATCTGCTTCGGCACGGTGGCCAACTTCCGCAAGAAAGTGCTCACCTTCGAGGTGGTGGGGTTCCGGGGAGCCTACCACGCCATCCTTGGACGTCCCTGCTACGCCAAGTTTATGGCGATCCCCAACTACACCTACCTCAAGATGAAGATGCCGGGCCCGAAAGGTGTCATCACCGTCGGCTCCTCGTTCGAGCGTGCCTACGAGTGCGACGTCGAGTGCGTCGAGCACGATGAGGCTCTTGTGCACGACGAATCCCTCGCCGCACAGCTGCTAGGAATGGCCGAGAAGGCCATCGACTCCAAGCAGCGGGATGCGGGCGCCTTCGAGCCGGCCGAAGGCACCAAGGACATCCCCCTCAACCCAAAGATCCCTGACGACAAGACACTAAAGATCAGTGCCACCCTCGACAGCAAATAGGAAGTGGTGCGCATCGACTTCCTCCGCGCCAATGCTGACATATTCGCGTGGAGCCCATCGGATATGCCTGGCATCCCGAGGGAGGTCGCCGAGCACTCTCTTGATATCCTGCCGAACTCCAAGCCGATCAAGCAACGCCTGCGGCGCTTCGACGACCTCAAGCGGCGCGCAATCGGCGAGGATGTGCACAAGCTTTTGGGGGCCGGATTCATCAAGGAGGTATTCCATCCTGAGTGGCTTGCTAACCCTATCTTAGTTTAAATAAAGCATGTCCAAAAGTTCCCTTTCCTTTGCCATGTATTGATCAAATCGTTGATTCAACTGCGGGATGCGAACTTTTATCCTTTCTTGATGCATACTCCGGTTACCACCAAATCAAGATGAAAGAGTCCGACCAGCTCGTGACTTCTTTTATTACCCCTTTTGGCATCTACTGCTACGTCACAATGCCCTTTGGCCTCAAAAACGCTGGAGCTACATACCAGCGATGTATGCTCCACGTGTTTAAAGACCATATCGGGCAGACCGTAGAGGCGTATGTCGATGACATCGTTGTGAAATCCAGGAAGGCGAACGACCTGGTAGCCGATCTCAGGATCGCGTTTGATTGCCTTAGGGCTAAAGGGGTGAAACTCAACCCCGAAAAATGCGTGTCCGGAGTCCCTCGAGGCATGCTCTTGGGTTTCATCGTCTCCCAGCGGGGCATTGAGCCCAACCCTAAAAAAGTCTCGGCCATCACTCGGATGGGACCGATCCGAGACCTAAAGGGGGTACAGAGGGTCATAGAATGCCTGGCGTCCCTTAGCCGATTCATCTCACGCCTCGGTGAGAAAGGCTTGCCTCTGTATCGGCTCCTCAGGAAATCCGAACGCTTCTCGTGGACCCCCGAGGCCCAGGAGGCCCTCGACAAACTCAAGGCGTCGCTCACCAGCGCTCCGATCCTAACACCACCAGTGGACGGCGAGCCCCTCTACCTATACATGGCAGCAATGACTCAGGTCGTCAGCGCAGCCATCGTTGTAGAGTGACAAGAGAAGGGACACGCCCTGCCCGTCCAAAGGCCGGTGTACTTCATCAGCGAAGTGCTGTCTGAAACTAAGACACAGTATCCACAGATCCAGAAACTGCTCTATGCAGTGATCCTGGCCTGGCGCAAGCTACGCCACTACTTCGAGGCCCACCCCATCACCGTGGTCTCATCCTTCCCCCTCAGGGAATTAGTCCACAACCGGGAGGTCACGGGTAGGATAGCCAAGTGGTCAGTGGAGCTGATGGGAGAGACCCTCACCTATGCACCTCGCAAGGCGGTCAAATCCCAGATCTTGGAAAACTCCATAGCCAAGTGGACTCATGTACTTTGATGGGTCGGTGATGAAGACCGGATTCAGGCGGAATGCTGGCTCATGTACTTTGATGGGTCGGTGATGAAGACCGGTGCAGGCGCGGGCCTGCTTTTCGTCTCACCCCTCGGAGAGCACATGCGCTACGTGGTGCGTTTGCACTTCCCGGCGTCCAACAACATGGCGGAGTATGAGGCCCTTCTCAGCGGTCTGCGCATCACCATTGAGCACGGCATCAAGCGTCTCAACGTCCGGGGGGACTCCCAGCTCATCACTGACCAGGTGTCGGCGTCCCGACCCGGGGGCCTGGATCCCAACTAGTAAATGCTGCGTGTTTCCTCGTCCCAGATGATGGTGCAAGAGGCAATCACAATAACGCACAGTTTATCCTGGTTCCGGCCGCGGGGCCGTACGTCCAGCAAAGGGGGTGTGCGAGGGCACTGTATTATCTTGCACCCGAAGTGCTCGTAGTAGGGGATACAAGCGAGGCGAGAGAGGGAGAGAAGCTCCCAAGTCTCTGCTAGAAGTGGAGTTAGTTGAGATGAGTACTCAATCGTGCTGAAAGTTCTGAAAGGGGAAGTTCAGGGAGCCTGTTTCCACCCTTCGATTGGAGAGATCCGATCAGCCTCTCCAAAAGGAAGCCCACCCTCTCCTTTTATAGTTGTAAGGAGGGGCGGCGTACATGAGTGTAGGGGCGCGGAAGTCGTCGTTTTCCCCTGAATCGCGGGTACAGTGGTCGAACACTGTAGAAAGTGTACTGTGGGAAGGCGGCGCGCGTCGCTGTCGTCATGGGCTCCGTCCTTGGCCCTGCGAAGATTGTGCCAGTCGTCCCGCAGTGTCCCAGCGGTAGTAATGGCGTGGGACGGTCCCGGACCCCCTGGTCGGGGTGCGAGCGTGCGCACTAGAAGGTCCGGGGCGCGTGGAAGTCCCGGACCCCACAAGAGAGAGGTCCGGGGCCCTGCCCACGCATGCAGAGTGCCCCTCTTGGCAGGACACGTGACATCGTCGGACCCCTTCCCCAGCGGGAGATGGGTTCGGCGATGGATGTCGGCAGAACAGTAACGGGGGCGGTGCCAACTTGGCTCGTGCCGCATTGAATGCCCACAGTACTGCTACAGCGACTGGGGTGGCAGAGCGGTGACCGGGGTCGGTGGACGGGACGCCGGTCACATCCACTGCGGGAGTGGCAGTCTGACGCCGCCTGCCCTTTGAACCGTGGTGGAGTGGCTGGCTTTTAATGCCTTCGTACGGCGGTCGGTTGGGCGGCGGGGCCATTTGTCTCTTGTGCCGAGAGATGGCCTCGAGCGAGGCGGAGATTGGCCACCCGCTCGAGGGCAGGTCCGCTGTCCTCGAGCGAGGCGGAGATTGGCCACCCGCTCGAGGGCATGTCCGCTGTCCTCGAGCGAGGCGGAGATTGGCCACCCGCTCGAGGTCAGGTCCGCTGTCCTCGAGCGAGGCGGAAATACGATTGCGCGGTCGAGGGTCTCGAGGAGAGCCCTCGAGCGAGGCGGAGATGAGTGACCCGCCCGAGGGTATAGGTCCGCTACCCTCGAGCGGGGCGGAGTTTGTTCGGTGGGCCTGAGAGGGGCCCTCGAGCGAGGCGGAGATTGGCCACCTGCCCGAGGGGGATGTGGCTGGGCCACATGCTGGACTTCTTTGAGTCCTTTCCTTTCTTCTGAGGGAGAAATAGGCCGTGGGCCTTCGTGGGCCCAGTTGCCTTAACATGTGTTTGTGTTTTTGAAAGTGGTTTTAGTACCCCAATTAGGGTGTCCCTAATTGTGGCACCCGACAGTAGCCCCCGAGGCTTTGGTCGAGTCATGGGATTCGCCCAAAGGGTAATTCGGCAGTTTCTCCCTTGACGTGTCTAGTCAAAGTCGTGCACCCACTGGGCGTGCCTGAGCGCGGGCCCGGCAGGTGTGACAACACGTCGGTCGGGATAGTACACCCGTGGGGGGTGTACTTCGAGGCGCGCGCCTCTTTGTTTGTTTGTTTGAAGGACAAGACGTGTCTGCGCGCTGAGGGGGGCCAGGGTGACGATGGCGCCCGCTGCTTGGCAGCTGGTGCTTCCATCGTGCTGTCCCGTACGTAGGGCCTTGGCCCCAGCGTTCCTGGTTGCTTTACGGCGCGCCGTTCGAGGGCATCCGGCCAGGGCCGATGCTGCACCGCTTAGCATCCGGGGGCTCAGCTCCGCTTTATTTCGTTCGGTCGTGTCTCGGTGCAGGGACCGAGGATATCTTTTGCTCGTGGTGCGCTGTGTCGTCACGGGCGATACAAGCCACCGCTCTTCGACAGGCTTGAAGCTTTACGCCCGGCGCAGCTATAAATAGGGATCGTGGGGTTCCCTTTCCTCTCCAACCTCCTAGCTCTTTCTTCCAGCATTGCCCAATTCTTGTAATGTTTCCTTTGCCTTTTTGTGACCGCCCCCCAGATGGGGTGGTCTAGCTTTTTTTAGGCTTTTGGTGCTAGAAGAATGCTTGCGAGCGGTTGGGGAAGACCGGAGTGGGCGTGCGCACCATCCCTCAGCTTCAGTGGGATCAGCGGAAGAGCATTGGGCCCGTGGGGTCCTGCTCCTGCGATGTCCCCTAGCCTGAAGGGGGATGGAGACGCCTGACCGGGGCGCTGGCGCCAGGTCCGGCGGCTGTTTTTCGCATCGTCCCCCCCGGCGACAAGGTTGCTCTCGGGGAGACGGTGCGGAGGGCGCTGTCCGCCAGCTTGACCCCCCGCGTGGTCTTCGGTGGAGGAGACGCTAGAAGAAGGCTTGCGAGGAGAGCGTCCCGCTGGACCCGTGAGGTCTGGGGGCCGCTTCTCGCATCCCTAGCAGCCTCGCCGCTGCGTCAACTAGGGGCTTGGTGCCTTTCTTCGTCGCTCGCTCCTCCCCAAGACAGGGAAAATTGCCACATAGGTGGCAAGGTGTTTGTATCTTTCGATGGCTTCGCGCCGGTGACCCTTTGTAATCTTTACTTGCATTGAGCAATAAAGTCCCCTTTCTCCTCTGCGGGGAGGATTACCGAGGGTATAGGGGTGTACATAGAGTTACGACCCTCGAATATATGTGAAGTCTCCTTCGCGGGGGCGCGTCAGCGCACCCGCGGGTGTAGCCCCCGAGGCCTTGGAGGAGTGTTTGTGCTCGTCCAAGGGCTACAAACGTCGTCCCACTGGGTAGCTCTACTGGGATGGCCGTCCAGCGTCTTTTTCAGCCGGCATCGGTACTTTTTCAGCTGGCCTCGGCACTCTTAGTGCTGGTACGGCGATCTAGTGTTCAGCTTTAGCCGTTAGGGGGACGTACGCTAATAGCGGTGGGTTCGGTTTACGCGTGGAGCTTCATAAGTGATGGTTGTCGATTTATTCGAGGGTGTGGCTTCGAACCGTGGTGTGCGAGGAGCCCCCGAGCCTAGGCCCGTGTGAAGGCGTCTAGGGGAAACCCTCGACTTTAATTACGACCCTCGTCGCCCTTCCGCAGGGAGGAGGGGTGAAGCGCACCATGCTACCCATGCCCGGGCCGCGAGCTATGGCTGCTTCAGTGAGCTATTAGCGGGTTGTTCAAGTGGACGTCCGTGCCCCGTTCGATAGGGGTCGGCTCGTGGTCCGTAGACACGTCTCATAAAGCGCTCGCGAGGGTTCGCTAGGCGGGGATCGAACCCATTCGGTAGGGTTCGAGGGCTCGATGCTCTCCCTCGATGGGATCCCCCTTCTAGGCACCCTCGACTGGCCTTGAACACTGTGTAGGATGTCTCGAACTCCGCGTTCGAGGGTAGCTTGTACGGCACATCCCAGCAGTCCCTGACTCTGGTGATCTGGGGCGCCTGTCGAACCCCCTGAAGGGCCAGGCTTCGACCCCCTGATCAGTAAGGCCTCGAAATGCGATTCCTTCGAGGGTAAAGAGACCTCATGGAGGAATATTCCGTCGTGATCTGAAAACGTCGCAGAGTCCTGAGCCACGCGTGTGCGCGGGTTTTCCGCCGGTAGCGGGCGGCGGGGCCCGATTTGTGCGGCACGGTGTGGGCGCGCCCTTTCAGGCGACAGCCTCGGGCAGACGAAGCGGCGTGGGCGGCGGCTGACGGATGGGATAGCGCAACAGTCGCGCCGCGCCCGCCGGTTACCGTGCCGCATTTATTGCTGCGTGCGCGCGTGGGAGACTCCGCGGCCGTGGGGCCCACCCGTCAGTGATAGCAAAATCTACCGCACTAAATGCGGTAGATTTAGGCCGTGGCAGTGGGTGCGCCCCCCGTGGTAAATAAATATGAAGAGAAAGGGGGCGTTTTGGGTTCACCTGTCCATTTGCCTCCATCCAGCTTCGCCTTCGCCTTCGCCTTTTCCGCCTCCGTTGCTTCCTGAACCCGTAGCCAAGAGCGAGAAGGAGAAAGGAGAAAGAGGGAGAGAGAGACTTAGCCACTTCGGAGCCTTCCTTTTCCCATCCCCCCTTGACTTTCGGAGATGTCGGACATCCAGGAGCCCTTGCCATGGGGGAAGTCCTCCGCCACCGTGGCCGTGTTGGAGCAGCTGGTCGCCGACAGGCTGTTGCCACGGAACCAGGACTTGGGGGCGCCGGCGTGGATTTCCCCGCGCCCGGACGAGACCGAGCCGAAGCCCTCGCAAGGCTATGTCGTGAGCTTCGTGCGCCTCCACGAGCGAGGCTTCGGCGTTCCCGCCAGCAGGTTCATGCGGGCCTTATGCGACTACTACGAGGTGGAGCTGCATAATTTCAGCCCGAATGCCATCTCGCAGGCGGCGGTCTTCGTCGCCGTCTGCGAGGGGTACCTCGGCATCGAGGTCCACTGGGACCTCTGGATTCATCTGTTCCGCGCGCGAGCTCTTCGTCGAGAACGCGCGGAACCAACCGAGGCGGTACGCGCGCGCCGGCGGCCTGATGTTCCACATCCGCCCGACCCGGAGGAACTTTTATATCACAAGCAAGATGACGACGAACAACTCCGGGTGGAGCCGAGGGTGGTTCTACCTCCGGAACCACAAGGGTGCGCTTCCGGAGTTCACCAACAAAGTTCTCCGGGAGCGACCGCCGAAGTGGGACTGGGGGGTGTCGCCTCCAGCGCAACAAGCCAGGCTCGAGGTCCTTACCGACGCACTGGCGCGCTTGGCGAGGAAAGGGCTGACAGCGGCGGCCGTCATCGCGAATTTTCACCGGCAGAGGGTGATCCCCCTCGTGGAGAGGGCCCTGCCGATTTACGAGCTCACCCCCGGGAGCAAGGTCGAAGGCTCAAGGACGTCGAGCAAGCTTCTCTCCCACACCAACGCCGCTCGGAGGGCTAAGTACGCGGTGGCGGAGTTTCCCCAAGATCCCGCGGATCTTTGGAGGATCAAGATGCGCCCCGAGCCGGGGTATATTTCCTTGGTAAGTTTTGGCTTCGAACTCGTCGTGCGTCGTGTAGTTCCCTTTTTCCTGACCCCCTCTTCGGGTGTGTTTTATAGGGTTTGAGGTGCGGCGCCTCGAGGCCCCCGGTCCCAGAGCAGCGCCTGATCAATCGCCTCCACGCGGAGAAGATGAAGAGGCGGAAGGACGCGGCGGAGGCGAAGGTCGAAAGGAAAAGGAAGAGAAAGGCGGGGCACGACAAGGCGTGCAAGCTTGCTCGCGCGGAGGGGAAGGCACAGCCCGCCACACCCGAGTCCTCGGAGGAGGATGAGGAGGAGGCCTCGGACGCCGAGGACCACGTTCCGAGGGGGGACGGGGAGGGCGCGAGCCCCCCACCGTTCTACCTGTGGGACGAAGAAGAGGAAGCGACCGTGGCGCCAGAGGAGCCGAGGGCCGCAGGGGGGTCGTTGGCGAACCTCTCCCTCGAGGGTGTGGCGCGGGAGTCATCCTTGCCGGCGGCCGGCGAGGAGTTGCCTGCGCCCCAAGTGCTAATCCATGGCCACGAGGCTGCGGCGGGAGAGGAGTCGTCCGCGCCGGCAGCCTCGAGGGACCGGGCTGACACGAGGGGGGCGGCTTCGGGGCAGCCTTCGAGGGACAGCTCGATGCCCCGAGTCCGGAAGACCGCCACGAGGAAGCGGAGTATGAGTGCTCGATCTGGGTAAGCATTTTGGATTTCGTTTTTTGTTATGTACTTGGTAAATTTCTCGATCCCGCTCAACTCGTGCTTCTTGACTTCCAGCCCCGGGGCCGTTCCCAAGGATGCAGTGCGGCTTGCCCCGGCCAAGGCTCTCAAGACCGGGGCTCGCAGCACTCCGCACACGGCGCCGCAGCCCCCGCCCGCCTTGGATCTCGAGGCGGCGGCCGCTAGGCTATGGGAGGCAGTGGCCCGAGGGGCCCAGGCGGCGCAGCAAGCCCGGGAGAAGGAGGGTGACGCTGGTCAGAGTGACGCCGGCCACCGTGGCGCCGAGGCGGCTGCTCCAGCGGCCGACGCCGAGGAGACCGGCCAGGGCGGTGCCGGTGGCGCCGCCCAAGCGGTCATTGATGTTGAGGCCGGTCAGGGCGACGCAGATATCGCCGCCCGGCCGGACATAGGAGGAGAAACTGGCGGGGGCGCGCTGGAGCACCCTGCCGGCCAAACTGCGGAGGAGACCCCCGTCTTCGAGCCTTCGAGGGCCGAGGGCGAGGGTCTCGCAGAAGAAATGGCGCAAGAGGCGCCAGCGGTAGAAGGAGCCCCCATCTCGGAGCCCACCGAGGCCCGAGACGAGGGTACCGCCGCGATAGTGCCCGTGCCCACGGCGCAGGGGGGCGCAACGGCGGTGGTGGAGCTGCCAGACAGCAGCGAGGAGTACGGGGATTCGATGGATATCGACCCCGCTGCTGCGGCAAGCGCCACCGCACATATTGCCGAGTTCGCGTCGGCCAGCGCGGGCGTGCTCGAAGCGGGGGCGTCGGAGGGGAGCCACCTCGGGGTTATCGTCCCGTCCGGTGTCCCCTCAGAGTTCCTTCGCAAGGAGCAGGAGGAGGAGGAGGCCTGGAACAAGTAGATGGGCGTCGGGCGCGAGATCTTGCAGGCCCTCGACCGCGCCTATCAGCTTCATCAGAACGCGGATTACCAGGTCAGCTAGGTAAATATTTCCCCCCGAAAATTGCTCGGATTCAGTTTTAGCTTTTACGCGTCCTCACCCACACCCTCCCCCTTTGCAGCAGCTGAGGGAAATCTCAGCGCCAAAAGAGCGTCGAGATGAACCGGCTGTACTCCCAGATGAGCCAGCTCGGGCAACACAACGCCGAGCTGGTGCTCAAAAACATCGACGCCAACACCAAAATGGCCGATCTGGGAGCGCGTCAGCGGGCGCTGGAGGAGGAGCTGGCGCGGGTTGCTGGTGAGCGGGACGTCCAGAGGGCGGCAGCGGAGGAGAAGGCCCAGGAGGCCGAGGCACAAGCTGCCGAGCTGCAGCGCCTTCGGACGGCGCTCGAGGAGAAAGCTCGGGAGGCGGAGGCGCAGAGCGCCGAGCTGCAACGCCTCGGCGCCACTCTTGGGCAGCAGAAAGCCGAGCTTCTCCACAAAGAGGTGGCCGTGGTTGCGCTCGCCGGGACCCTCCAGGAACAGGGTGTGGCCCTCGAAGAGAGGGAGGTGGCCCTCCAGAACATGGGGGCTAGCCTTAAGGAAAAGGAAGCCTCCATTTCCTCGCTCGAGGAGGCCGCCCGTACCCAGAGGGAGGAGGCGCAAAAGAACATGGCGGGTGAGTACCTTTGATTTTCCATTGATTTGTTACTTTTCGTAACTGACGTTGATTTCCTTTGCTCAGAGCTGAGGCAAAAGGTGGCGGACGAGACCACGGCGAAGGAAGCGGTCCATACCGCGCTCACGGCGGCACAAATGGAGTTTGCTGAGCTGGAGCAGACCGCCGTGAGCGTGTGTCAAGAGCTCGAGGGGGAGGGTGCCGTCTCGGGCAGTTCGGTGATCAGCCGCCTGCGCGCGCTAGGCGGCCGGATTGCCGAGCATGCCAAGAGCACCTTCCGCCTCGGTGTCCTGCGGGCTCTCGCCGTGGCCTCGACGCATTACCTCATGGATCTCCAGAGGGTGTCGTCAGGGTACGTCGTCCCGGATGATGCTGACGCGGACGCCGCATCGGCCATCATGGATGAAGCTGACGCAGCCGCAGAGGAGTTCGCCACCGTCCTCGCCGAGAAGCTCGAGGCGGACATCCCTCCCATCGCCAAATTCGACACTCCTGAAGACCCGCAAGGGGGGGATGGTAGCCTGTAGGACAATTGGGCCTCGATGCCCATGTAAATAGATTAGTGTTTATCATGGTCATGCCTTGTAATCGCACTTTATGAATATAAAGGATTTTGTTTCGTAATTTGAATGTGTGGCCCGTCGAGGCCTTGTGTGATCGAGCCTGTGTTCCTTTACTTTATTTCCGTGTTCTTCGTACGCGACTTAGATAAACATCTGCGAGGAAGTTCGCGTTCATAAGCAACGTAGGCGTAGGGTGGTGAGGGGGGTGCCGTATCCCGGAGGCGTAGGCGGCCCCGCGACTCGGCCAGCCCCGTACCGTGGTTGCTTACGCCTCACGTCCGTTTTTTCCAAGGATACGAGAAGCTCAGGATCGAGACGAAAATATTTCGAAAAAACACTGGCGACTTTTTGGGGACGTTCGGGGGTTCCCCCCGTAGTAGCCCCCGAGGGAGGCTCGGCTTTGCCGAGGGTAAAGCCGAGCGTACCTCTATGTTCGTGTGCGCCCGAGCCCTCGAGGGTCGGGAAGGTTCCCAAAAAGCGATAAGTGAAGGGTGCTTCCTTATTATTTCGGGAAATCGAAAATGCGATTACGAACAATATAGAAATTGCTTGAAATGCTTAAGGATAGAAACGACGTAGCTGTTGTATATTCCAAGCGTTGGTGAGGACTTCGCCTTTTTCGTTGGCCAGCTTGTACATGCCGGGCTTCAGTACCTCGGCGATTATGTACGGTCCTTCCCATGGAGGTGAGAGCTTGTGGCGGCCCTTGTTGTCCTGCCGAAGCCTTAGCACCAAGTCCCCTTTATTGAGGTCTCGGCGCCGGACCTTCTGCGCTTGGTACCTTCGTAGGGACTGTTGGTAGCGCGCGGAATGCAGGAGTGCCATGTCTCGAGCCTCGTCCACTTGGTCCAGCGAGTCTTCGCGAGCTCGCTGGTTTCGTTGCTCTTGATATGCCATGAGCCTTGGCGATCCGTATTCCAAGAAGGTGGGGAGGATGGCCTCGGCGCCATAGACGAGGAAGAACGGAGAGAAACCCGTAGCTCTGCTCGGGGTCGTCCTCAGACTCCAGATGACCGAGGGTAGCTCTGTGAGCCACCTTCGGCCGAACTTGTTCAGCTTGTTGCAGATCCTCGGCTTTAGTCCTTGGAGGATCATGCCATTGGCACGCTCCACTTGCCCGTTCGTCTGTGGGTGAGCTACAGCTGACCAGTCCACACGTATGTGGAAGCTGTCGCAGAACGCCAAGAACTTCTTGCCTGTGAACTGGGTGCCGTTGTCGGTGATAATCGAGTTCGGGACCCCGAACCTGAAGACGATATCGGTGAAGAATTGGACTGCTTGCTCGGATTTGATCTTGCCGATGGGTCGAGCCTTGATCCATTTGGAGAACTTGTCGACCGCCACCAGCAAGTGGGTGAAGCCCCCGGGCGCCCTCTTCAACGGACCGACGAGGTCCAGTCCCCACACGGCGAACGGCCACGTGACGGGGATGGTCTGCAGGGCATGGGCCGGGAGGTGTGTTTTTCGGGCATAGAACTGGCATCCCTCGCAAGTCCGCACGACGTCAGTGGCGTCGGCGACCGCGGTGGGCCAGTAAAAGCCTTGCCGAAACGCGTTACCCACGAGGGTGCGTGGCGCGGCGTGGTGGCCGCAGACGCCAGCATGGATGTCGCGGATCAGCTCCTTGCCCTCGGGGATGGGGATGCAGCGTTGCAGGACACCCGAGGGGCTACGCTTGTATAGCCCGTTGTCGATTAGAACGAAGGACTTGGCCCGCCTGGCAAGGCATCGCGCCTGAGCGCGGTCCGAGGGTAGGAGCCCTCGAGCCATCCATTCGAGGTACTGAACGCGCCAGTCTCGCGAAGCGGGGGCCTCGTCAACTTCCATTGCTTCGGCCTCGTCCGCGGAGGTTGTCCCGAAGTTAGTATCCATGGGCTCGACCCCGTCCGCCGGGGGGTTCCCGTCGGAGGGTCCGGCGGACGAGGGGCCTGCCTCCGTCGGTTGCTTGAACTCGACGGTGGGCCTGGAGATGTCGTGAGCGAAGATGTTCGGGGGGACGGTGGTCCGCCCCGAAGCTATCTTGGCCAGTTCGTCCGCGTCCTCATTGTACTTGCGTGGGACGTGATTGAGCTCGAGGCCGTCGAATTTGTCCTCGAGGCGGCGTACTGCGTTGCAATACGCCTCCATCTTTGGGTCGTGACAGCTGGACTCCTTCATTACTTGGTCGACGACGAGCTGAGAGTCACCGCGCGCATCGAGGCGTTTGACGCCGAGCTCGATGGCGATGCGGAGGCCGCCGAGGAGGGCCTCATACTCCGCCATATTGTTCGAAGCAGGGAAATGCAAGCGGATTACATACCGCATGTGTTCTCCGAGAGGTGAGATGAAGAGGAGGCCGGCTCCGGCTCCAGTATTCATCACCGACCCGTCGAAGTACATAGTCCAGCATTCGCCCCGGATTTGTGATGGGGGTAGCTGAATGTCCGTCCATTCAGCCACGAAGTCAGCCAAGATTTGGGACTTAATTGCCTTGCGGGGGGCGTAAGTGAGTGTCTCTCCCATTAGCTCCACAGACCATTTGGCGATTCTGCCCTCGGCTTCCCGGTTGCGGGCTATCTCTCCCAAGGGGAAAGACGAGACCACGGTGACGGGGTGAGCCTCGAAGTAGTGGCGCAGCTTGCGTCGAGCTAGCACCACTGTGTAGAGTAGCTTCTGAATCTGAGGATAGCGCGTCTTGGTCTCAGACAACACCTCGCTGATATAGTACACCGGCCGCTGGACGGGCAGAGCTTGACCCTCCTCTTGTCTTTCCACAACGATCACCGCGCTGACCACTTGGGTCGTCGCGGCCACGTATAGATAGAGGGGCTCGCCGTCCGTAGGTGGTGTAAGAATGGGAGCACGGGTGAGCGATGCCTTCAGCCTTTCGAGGGCCTCTTGAGCTTCGGGGGTCCACGTGAAGCGCTCGGTTTTCCTCAAGAGTCGATACAGGGGCAAACCTTTCTCGCCGAGACGCGAGATAAAACGGCTAAGGGACGCTAGGCATCCCATGACCCTCTGTACCCCCTTTAGGTCTCGGATCGGTCCCATCCGAGTGATGGCCGAGACTTTGTCAGGGTTGGGTTCGATGCCCCGCTGGGAGACAATGAAGCCCAAGAGCATGCCTCGAGGGACCCCGAACACGCACTTCTCGGGGTTAAGTTTTACCCCTTTGGCTCGTAGGCAATCGAATGCGATCCTGAGATCAGCAACCAGGTCGTCCGCCTTCCTGGTTTTGACAACGATGTCGTCGACATATGCCTCTACGCTCCGCTCGAGCTGGTCTCCGAAAACATGGAGCATACACCGTTGATAGGTGGCTCCGACGTTTCTGAGGCCAAAGGGCATCGTAACGTAGCAGTACATGCCGAAAGGTGTGATAAAAGAAGTCGCGAGCTAGTCGGACTCTTTCATCCTGATTTGATGGTAACCGGAGTAAGCATCAAGAAAGGATAAGAGCTCACATCCCGCAGTAGTATCTACAATCTGATCGATTCGTGGCAAAGGAAAGGGAACCTTCGGACATGCCTTATTTAGACTAGTGTAATCTACGCACATCCTCCAATTTCCACTCTTTTTCTTTACTAATACTGGATTAGTGAGCCACTCGGGATGGAATACCTCTTTGATGAACCCGGCCGCCAGAAGTTTCTGCAACTCCTCGCCGATCGCCCGGCGCTTGAGCTCGTCGAAGCGTCGCAGGCGTTGCTTCACCGGCTTGGAGTTGGGTCGGACATCAAGAGAGTGCTCGACGACCTCCCTCGGTATGCCAGGCATGTCCGAGGGGCTCCACGCAAAGATATCAGCGTTGGCGCGGAGGAAATCGACGAGCACCACTTCCTATTTGTCATCGAGGGTGGCGCTGATCTGCCACGCCTTGTTGTCGGAGTGGCTCGGGTCGAGGGGCACCTTCTTGATACCCTCGGTGGGTTCGAAGCTCCCGGCATGTCGGTGTGTGGAATCCAAGGCCTCGCTCGCCATTTTGTCGAGGGTGGCTGCGAGGGCCTCGTCTTCCGCTTGAGCTTCCGCGCGCTCAACGCACTCGACGTCGCACTCGTAGGCGTGCTCGAACGAAGAGCCAACGGTGATGACGCCCTTTGGTCCCAGCATTTTGAGCTTGAGGTAGGTGTAGTTGGGGACGGCCATGAACTTGGCGTAGCAAGGATGACCGAGGATGGCATGATAGGATCCTCGAAACCCCACCACCTCAAAGGTGAGTACCTCCTTGCGGAAGTTGGCTGCCGTGCCGAAGCAGACCGGCAGATCGATCTGGCCGAGGGGTTGGACCCACTTCCCCGGCGCGACGCCGTGGAATGGCGACTTGCTGGGGCGTAGCTTGTCCAATCCGATCCCCATGAGCTCCAAGGTGGGGGCGTACATGATGTTGAGGCTGCTGCCTCCGTCCATGAGCACCTTGGAGAAGCGAGTGTTGCCGATGATGGGGTCGACAACGAGCGGGTAACGTCCCGGATGCGGGACGTAGTCGGGGTGGTCCTCGCGGCCAAAGGCAATGGTGTCCTTCGACCAGTCAAGGTAGGATGGCGTGGCCTTGGTGACGGAAAAGACTTCGCGGCGCTCACGCTTGCGCTGCCGAGAAGTCATATTCGTCGTCGTTCCTCCAAAGATGAAGAAGGCGTTCTCCACTGGGGGGAACTCGTCATCTCCACCTTTGTCGCCAGCATCCTTCTTCTTGTCCTCATCGCGATGCGCGACACGGTTGTAGTATTTCTTGAGCATCTCGCACTGCTCGAGAGTATGGTTGACCGGGCCCTTGTGGTAAGGGCACGGTTTCTTAAGCATGTCATCGAACTGGCCACCACCGCCTCGAGGGGGGCCTCGAGGCCCTTTGCGGTCCGGGGCGGCTGCGAAGGCCTCCTCGGAGTCTTCTGCCTGCTCCGTCCCGCGCTGGTTCGGCGGGACCGGCTTCCTTCCCTTCCTCCCCCGCTTTTGTTTCTTGGCGGGGGCGTTGGGCTTGACGTTGCTGCCCTCCGCGGGCGCATCGTCCTTGCGCTTGCTTGATTTGTCGTCGAAGATGGCACCAACAGCCTCCTCGCCGGCGGCGAAGTTGGTGGCAGCGTCGAACAACTCGTTGGTATTAACGGGTCGGCTTCTCGCGAGCTCATGCACCAGATTCCTGCACGTCGTACCCTCGAGGAAAGCGTTAATGACCTCGACGTGGGTGACGCTGGGGAGCTCGGTGCACTGCTTGGAGAAGCGCCGTACGTAGTCACGCAGGGATTCGCGGGGCTTCTGGCGACACCCTTTGAGGTCCCAGGAGTTCCCAGGGCGCACGTACGTGCCCTGGAAATTGCCTACGAAGACATGGACCAAGTCGGCCCAGCTGTAGATCTGATCCGCAGGCAAGTGCTCGAGCCACGTTCGTGTGGCGTCAGCAAGATGAAGGGGGAGGTTGCGGATGATGACCGCGTCTTCCGTCGCGCCACCTAGCTGGCACGCTAGGCGGTAGTCATTGAGCCAGACTGCAGGATCAGTCTCGCCCGAGTATTTGACGAGGGTGTTGGGTTGTCGGAAGCGCGGGGGAAAAGGCGCGGTCCGGATCTCCCGACTGAACACCCGGGTGCCCGGAGGTTCCGGTGACTCACCCCTGTCGTGCTCAGGGTCGAAGCGTCCGCCCCGTCGAGGGGTGTACCTCCTGCCGTTGATGACGTTGCGGGCGTCGCCGTCGCCAGCGTGCCCGCGAGTGTCGCGGATTCGCTCCCTTACGGGAACTCTTCCGATGCGCTCGTGTACCGGGGGTGCCCTCGCACCGGGTGCTACGGCTGCCTTGCCCTTCCCTGCTGGGGGTGTGTGGACAGAAACCTCACGGTCCTGGTGCGCAGTCCCAGCGCACTGCTCCGGGGCCTTCGAGCGCATGCGAGACGTAGAACTCTCGGCCTGCTGCACGGCAGCTTGCTCGATGAGTTCCTGTGCCTCGCGGCGCAGGTTGCGGCCCGAAGGTGTCGATGGCTCAGGCATAGCTTGAAGTAGATAAGCCGCAGCGACGAGTTTCTCGCCGGCCGTTTGTAGTTCCGGAGATTTGTCGACGTTGTCGTCAGCCAGGATGCGCTCCCGGGCCACACGTGCCGCCGTCCGGGCGTGCGCACCAGGCATGGTACGCTGCTGCTCGAGTGCGGCGCGTAGCTCCTGGGTTTGCCGACGCTGCTCGTCGAGCTTGGCTTGAAGCTCGTTGAGCTGCGCCAGCTGGGCTTGACGCGCCGCTGAACTTGACGAGGAAGGGGCTGCGGGCGGGACCACCGGTTGCTTTGCCCGTACGTCCGCCCCGCCGTCCTCGTCGTTGGCTGGAGTATTGTCGTCTTGCTCGTTCGTGAGGTCCGCCATGAAGCATTCCCTGGAAGGATCGAAATCCCCCTCGCTGGAGTCTTCGGAGCAGGTGAGGCAGTAGGCCGTTGCCAGCTGGAATGCGTGGAGAGCGTCGGGGTTGCGGACCCCGGAGTAGTCCTCGGCCTCCTCGGCCGTGAAGTTGTTCATGAAGAAGTCGACGTCGTCGGCGATCGAGCTTGCCGTCTCGGGGTAGGGTTCGTCAGGGGACGACGCGCTGAGGCTGCGGATCGGCAGAAGATGATGACCCGGCGTATCCTCATGCTCGATGAGGTCAGCGACGGTTGACAAGGCGCGGGTGGCGGCGTTGCGCATCCCGAAGGGGAACGAAGACACCGAAGTCGGGTCCCCCCTGGGAGGTATTAGTGCTGCCGCAGGCGATGGTGCCGGCACGGATGACGCCGAGGCACGCGATGATGAGACGGTTGCCCCACTGGCCGCGATGTTGAGTTGCGACACGCCAGCCTCGACCCACGTGGGGGAGCTGTGGCGGGCCGCTCGACGCCGCTCCGTGCGTGCTTGTCGTGAACGCTGACCCGAGCGCCTGTTGCGTCGGGCTGGCGGAGTCGGAGCGATGAGGTTGCGTTCGGAGGAGAGGAGCTGCATGAGGTAACCGTTGCCGGTTGCTCTGAACTCAAGACTCCCGAACGAGACCGCGCGTCCCGCTGGAAACGGATCCGAAACGCCCATAGGGTATGGGTTGGATCTGCTCGCCATTCCGGGAGATCAAATGGGAGAAAGAGAGAAAATGTCACGCAGCGCCCCTACCTGGCGCGCCAACTATCGGCGTCCCGACCCGGGGGCCTGGATCCCAACTAGTAAATGCTGCATGTTTCCTCGTCCCAGATGATGGTGCAAGAGGCAATCACAATAACGCACAGTTTATCCTGGTTCCGGCCGCGGGGCCGTACGTCCAGCAAAGGGGGTGTGCAAGGGCACTGTATTATCTTGCACCCGAAGTGCTCGTAGTAGGGGATACAAGCGAGGCGAGAGAGGGAGAGAAGCTCCCAAGTCTCTGCTAGAAGTGGAGTTAGTTGAGATGAGTACTCAATCGTGCTGAAAGTTCTGAAAGGGGAAGTTCAGGGAGCCTGTTTCCACCCTTCGATTGGAGAGATCCGATCAGCCTCTCCAAAAGGAAGCCCACCCTCTCCTTTTATAGTTGTAAGGAGGGGCGGCGTACATGAGTGCAGGTGCGCGGAAGTCGTCGTTTTCCCCTGAATCGCGGGTACAGTGGTCGAACACTGTAGAAAGTGTACTGTGGGAAGGCGGCGCGCGTCGCTGTCGTCCTGGGCTCCGTCCTTGGCCCTGCGAAGATTGTGCCGGTCGTCCCGCAGTGTCCCAGCGGTAGTAATGGCGTGGGACGGTCCCGGACCCCCTGGTCGGGGTGCGAGCGTGTGCACTAGAAGGTCCGGGGGCGCGTGGAAGTCCCGGACCCCACAAGAGAGAGGTCCGGGGCCCTGCCCACGCATGCAGAGTGCCCCTCTTGGCAGGACACGTGACATCGTCGGACCCCTTCCCCAGCGGGAGATGGGTTCGGCGATGGATGTCGGCAGAACAGTAACAGGGGCGGCGCCAACTTGCCTCGTGCCGCATTGAATGCCCACAGTACTGCTACAGCGACTGGGGTGGCAGAGCGGTGACCGGGGTCGGTGGACGGGACGCCGGTCACATCCACTACGGGAGTGGCAGTCTGACGCCGCCTGCCCTTTGAGCCGTGGTGGAGTGGCTGGCTTTTAATGCCTTCGTACGGCGGTCGGTTGGGCGGCGGGGCCATTTGTCTCTTGTGCCGAGAGATGGCCTCGAGCGAGGCGGAGATTGGCCACCCGCTCGAGGGCAGGTCCGCTGTCCTCGAGCGAGGCGGAGATTGGCCACCCGCTCGAGGGCATGTCCGCTGTCCTCGAGCGAGGCGGAGATTGGCCACCCGCTCGAGGGCAGGTCCGCTGTCCTCGAGCGAGGCGGAAATACGATTGCGCGGTCGAGGGTCTCGAGGAGAGCCCTCGAGCGAGGCGGAGATGAGTGACCCGCCCGAGGGTATAGGTCCGCTACCCTCGAGCGGGGCGGAGTTTGTTCGGTGGGCCTGAGAGGGGCCCTCGAGCGAGGCGGAGATTGGCCACCTGCCCGAGGGGGATGTGGCTGGGCCACATGCTGGACTTCTTTGAGTCCTTTCCTTTCTTCTGAGGGAGAAATAGGCCGTGGGCCTTCGTGGGCCCAGTTGCCTTAACATGTGTTTGTGTTTTTGAAAGTGGTTTTAGTACCCCAATTAGGGTGTCCCTAATTGTGGCACCCGACACCAGGTGATGAAGGAGGCAAGCTGCCACGGCGATAAGATGGAGGCGTACTGCAACGCAGTGCGTCGCCTCGAGGACAAGTTCGATGGGCTCGAGCTCAACCACATCGCGTGTAAGTACAACGAAGAAGCGGACCAACTAGCCAAGATCGCGTCCGGGCGAACCACCGTTCCTCCGAATGTCTTTTCCCGTGACCTCACCAAGCCGTCTGTTGACTTCAAGAACCCTACGGAAGCCATCGGAGCGGCGCCCGGACCCTCGGGGGCTGCGACCACGGGGCCATCGGCCGAGGACCCCTCGATAGAGGAGCCCGAGGCCATGGAGACTGACTTCGAGACCTCCTTTGTGGATGAGGATGAAGCAATGGAGATCGATGAGGCCCCGCCTCTGCGAGACTGGTGCACCCAGTACCTTGACTGCATGATTCGAGGGGTCCTACCTTCGGACCGCACTCAGGCGCGGCGCATTGCGAGGTGGGCCAAGTCCTTCCTCTTGATCGACGACGAGCTGTACAAACGCAGTCCGTCGAGCGTTTTGCAGCGATGCATCCCCATCCCCGAGGGTAAGGAGCTGATCCATGACATCCACGCTAGTATCTGCGGTCACCACGCCACGCCACGCACCCTCGTGGGTAACGCATTTCGGCAAGGCTTTTACTGGCCTACAGCGGTCGCCGATGCCACCGACGTTGTGCGGACCTGTGAGGGTTGCTAGTTCTACGCCTGGAAGACGCACCTCCCGGCCCACGCTCTGCAAACCATCCCCATCACATGGCCGTTTGCAGTGTGGGGATTGGACCACGTCGGCCCGCTGCAGAAGGCGCCCGGGGGCTACACGCACTTGCTGGTGGCAATCTACAAATTCTCCAAGTGGATCGAGGCTCGACCCATCGGCAAGATCAAGTCTGACCAAGCTATTCTGTTCTTCACTGACATTGTCTACAGGTTCGGGTTTCTGAATTCGATCATCACCGACAACGACACCCAGTTCACGGGCAAGAAATTCTTGGCGTTCTGCGATAGCTACCACATACGCGTGGACTGGTCGGCTATGGCGCACCCACAGACGAATGGGCAGGTGGAGCGTGCCAATGGTATGATCCTCCAAGGCCTCAAGCCAAGGATCTTCAACAAGCTGAACAAGTTTGGCCAGAGATGGCTCACAGAGCTGCCCTCGGTTATCTGGAGCCTGAGGACAACCCCAAGCAGAGCCACGGGCTTTACCCCGTTTTTCCTCGTCTACGGTGCCGAGGCCATCCTCCCCATGGACTTGGAATACGGATCGCCGAGACTCAAAGCTTATTAGGAACAGGGGAACCAGCAAGCCCGCGAGGACTCGCTGGATCAAGTGGACGAGGCTCAAGATCTGGCGCTCCTACACTCCGCACGTTATTAGCAATCCCTGCGAAGGTACCAAGCGCAGAGAATTCGGCGCCGAGACCTCAACAAAGGGGACTTGGTTCTGAGGCTTCGACAGGACAACAGGGGCCGCCACAAGCTTTCACCACCATGGGAAGGCCCATACATCATCGAGGAGGTGCTCAAGCCTGACACGTACAAGCTTGCGAACGAAAATTACGAAGTCTTCACTAACGCTTGGAACATACAGTAGCTACGTCGCTTCTATCTTTAGAATTCCAAGCTTTTTGTACATAACTTGTACTCGTATTTAAAATTTCCCAAAGCAATAAAGAGTATGACTTACTCGTTTATTTTTGGGAACTTTCCGAACCCTCGGGGGCTCGGATGTGCACGAACACTGAGGTACGCTTGGATTTACCCTCGGCAAAGTCAAGCCTCCCTCGGGGGCTACTACGGGGGGAATCCCAGAACGTCCCCAAAAATCGCTAATGGTTTTTCAAAAAATTTCCGTATCTAAGTTTCTCGCATACTTAGAAAGATAGACGCAAGGCGTAAGCGACTAAGGAATGGGTCGGCTGAGCCGTGGGACCGCCTACGCCTCCGGGATACGGCATCCCCACTCACCTCCCTACGCCTAGGTCGTTTATGAACGACAACTTCCTCGCCTAAAATTATCTAAAGCATACACGAGAGCACGGAAATAATGTAGAAAAAACGAGGGCTCGAACGCACAAGGCCTCGATGGGCCACACTTTCGATTTACACTAACAAATTACTTAATCCAAAAGTACGATTACTACAAGTACTAACTTATTACATGGGCTCCGAGGCCCAGACTCTCTATAGGTTATCCTCCCCCCTCTGAGGGTCTTCAACGGCGTCAAAATCCGCTATCGGGGGGATGTCAGCCTCGAGCTTCTTGGTCAAGGCAGCGGCGAACTCCTCGGCGGCGGTGTCGGCGTCGTTCATGATAGCCGACGCAGTGTCCGTATCGGCACCGGCCGGGACGACGTACCCCGACAACACCAACAGGAGGTCCATGTCGTAGTGCGTCAAGGCCACGGCAAGAGCTCGCTGGACGCCGAGGCGAAAGGTGCTCTTGGCATGCTCGGCGACTCGATCGCCCAACGCTCGCAGGCAGCTGGCCACCGAGCTACCAGACTGAGCATTAGCCCCTCGAGCTCCTGACACACGGCCACGGTGGTCCGCTCCAGCTCTGCGTACTCGTCCCGCACCGTGAATGCGGTGTTGGCAGCCTCCTTCGCCGCGGTCTCGTTCGCCACCGCCCTCTTGAGCTCTGAACGAGGTAACAAAGATAAGTTGCGCTAAACTAGAATCAAACAACAGTGAAATTTTGATACTTACCCGCGATATGTCCTTGCGTTTCCTCCTGCTAGACCCGTGCGACCTCCTCAAGCGAGGACAAGGAGTCCTCCTTTTCCTTGAGGGCGGTCTCCGCGTTCCGGACGGCCACCTCCTTCTCCTCGAGGGTCCCGGTGAACGTGGCGACGGACACCTTCTCGCGCTGGAGCTCGGCCTCCATGCCTTGGAGCTCGGCCTCCTTGCGCTGGAGTTCGGCCTCCTTCTGCTCGAGCGCCGCCCTAGCTCGCTGTAGCTCGGTAGCCTGTGCCTCGGCCTCCTGGGCTCTCTGCTCCGCTACGCCCCTCTGAGCGTCGCGCTCACCGACGGTCTGCGCCAGCTCCTCCTCTAGCGCACACTGGCGCGCTCCCAGGTTGGTCACCAGGGTGTTGGCGTCGATCGTCTGGAGCACCAAGTCGGCGTTGCACTGCTCAAGCCAGCGCACCTGGGAGTACAATCGGGTCAGCTCGGCGCTCTTGTTGCGCGAGATTTCCCTCAGCCGCTGCAAGTGTGAGAGCGTGAGTGAAGCACACAAAAACAAGACCGGACACGAGCAATAACCAGGGGAAAGGCACCTACCTTGCTGATCTGAAAGTCCGTCGTCCTATGAAGTTGTAAGGCGCGGTCGAGGTTGTCCTGAATCTGAGAGCCAACCTCGTACTACGCCTTCCAGGTCGCTTCCTCCTCCCGCTCATTGTGGAGAAACTCCAAGGGGACCCCGGACTAGATGATCGCCCCATGATGGGGCTCCTCAGACGTCCCCGCGCTAAGTACCTCCCCGGAGGCCGACACGAACTCAGAAATCCAGTCGGCGGCGCTGGCCACAGTAGCGGGGTCGATGCCCCTCGAACCCCCGAACTCGTCGCTGCTCAGTGGCAGCTCCACCAACGGTGTCGCGTTCTCCGGCGCTGCTCGCTCCATCGCCGCCGCAGCGGCACCCTCGTCCCCGACCCTCGCGGGCTCTGGGACGCGGGTCTCCTCCACCGCTGACGCCCTTAGCGCCAACTCCTCCTCCATGACACCCTCGACCCCAGCCCTCAGGAGCTCGGGGGCGAAGGTCTCTCCCTCTCTTTTGCCGACGGGGCGCTCTTGCGCGCCCCCACCAGCTCCTCCTCCTGCGACCGGCTGGGCGGCGCTATCCGCGTCGCCTCGACCGGCCTCGACTTCGACGTCCGGCCGAACGGCGTCATCCGCGCCGCCCAGGCCAGCCTCCTCCTCGGCTTCGGCCCGAGCGGTCGTTACAATGCCGCTCTGGCCGGCGTCGCCCCCACTCTCCTGTGCTCGGGCCAATTGGGCCTCCAGGGCCATGTGCGGCATCATGTGCGCCCCGGTCTTGAGGGCCTTGGTCGGTGCAAGGCGGGCCGAATGCTTGGAGGTGGCCCTGCAGCCGGGCAATCGGGGAAGAAACGTTGAAGTCAACAGGATTGGAGGGTCGAGTAAACAAATGCAAAGGATAAAATCAAGGTCACTTACCCTGACCGGGCGCTCATGCTGCGCTTGCCCGTGCCGCTCCTCCGGGCCCGCGGCACGGTGACACCCCCCCAAAGATTGACCCGAGGGCATCGTCCTCGGATCAGCCTGAAGCCTTGAGGCTGTCTTTGCGGGTGTCTCCGCACTCGCCGCGGACCCTCCATCGCCCGTCGACACCGCGGGCACGGGTGCCCTTCTACCCGTTGCCGGTGGGGGCAAACTCTACCCCGTCACGGGCGTGGACGATCTCCTGCCCGCTGCCGGCGCGGGCGACCCTCGTCCTGCCGCCTGCGTGGGCAACCTCCACTCTGTCCTCGCAGGGTGCGACTCCACCAGTGATCCCAGTGTGAGCCTCGCCACACCCAGCATCACCGTCATATCCTCGCCACCAGCCTCTCGATAGGCCGGCGGGAGGCTCACACCCGTCACCACCTCATAGTCCTCGGGCTCCGAGAAATTGAACTCACCGCCCGAGGAATCTTCCTCCTCGGTGGGCTCGGGTGTGGGTGGCTGCGGGATGGCCTCCGCTTGTGCAATCTTGCACGCCTTGGCGTGCTCTTCCTTCCTCTCCCTCTTCCTGGCGGCAGCCTCCTTCGCCGCGTCCTTCCTCTTCTGCACCACCTCATCACACAGGCGGTTGGCTTGGCGGTCCTCCGGGATCGGGGGCTTCGAAACATAGCCTTTGTGGCTTACCCCCTGCGAGCACGACCAAGTCAGGAGTAAGGAGTGGGGAAGAAATAGCACAAAATCGACAACGAATTGAAACTTAAGCTCACCACAGAAACGTACCCCGCCTCGGGGCACATCTTGATCTCCCAGAGATCATCTGGGTTGTCGGGGAACTCCGCCACCGCACTTTTCGCCCTCCGGGCAGCAATGTTATGGGGAAGCAGCACGTTCGACGTCCTCGAGCCCTCGTACGAGGCCTCAGGGGTGAGATCGAAGATTGGCAGCTTCCTCTCCATGAGAGGAATCACCCTCTGCCGGTGGAAGTTTGCGATGACAGCCGCAACCATCAGCCCCTTCCTCGCTAGACGCAGCAACGCGTTGGTGAGGACCTCGAGCCTGGCCTGATGCGTCGGGGGCAATACCCCCCAATTCCACTTCTCCGGCCTCTCCCGGAGCACCTTGTTGGTGAACGCCGGGAGCCGTCTGCCGTCGTTCCACAGGTAAAACCACCCTCGGGTCCACCCGGCATTATTCGTGGTCATCCTGCTGGGATGTACAGGTGCGACTTGTTTCCGCACACATGAAGTATGAAGCCGCCGGCGCGAGCGTACCTCTTCGGCTGGCCCTGCATGTTCTCGATGTAAAGCTCGCCGCGAAACAAATGGATCCACAGCTCCCAGTGCGCCTCGATCCCCAGGTAGCCCTCGCCGAGGGCGACGAAGACCGCCACCTGCGAGATGGAGTTGGGGCCAAAGTTGTGCAACTCCACCCCGTAGTAGACGCACAACACCCGCATGAATCTGCCGATGGGGACGCCGAATCCCCGCTCGTGGAGCCGCACAAGGCTCACGATGTAGCCGTCGGGGGGATTCGGCTCGGTCTCCTCCGGCCGTGGGGGAATCCACACCGGCCGCTCCGGGTTGTTGTTCGTCGGAAGCAGCCTCTCGACGACCAGTTGCTCCAGGATCGCCGCGGTGGCGGTGGACTTCCCCCATGGAAACGGCTCCTCGATCTGCGTCATCGCTTCGAATCGCCAGGAGCACGGGAAAGCAAGCTCGACGATGGCTAAGGTGTGCTCTCGCTCTCTTCTTCTTCTTTTCCTCCTTTCACTCTCGGCTCTAGGCTCCGGGTGCAGGGGAGGCGGAGAAGGCAAGGGAGGCGAAGGCAAGATGGCCAGGTGAGCCCAAACAATCTCCCCTTCCCCGCTTTTATCCATCACGATGGGCGAATTTGCCGCCGCAGCCCGAATCTACTGCATTGAATGCGGTAGATTTTGTTGTCACTGATAGCTGGGCCCCACGACCGCGAAGTCCCCCCACGCGTGCACACGGCGATAATTATGGCGCGGTAACCGACGGGCGCGGCGGGACTGTAGCACCATCCCATCCGCCAGCCGCCGCCCACGCCTCTCCGCCTACCCAAGGCAGCCGCCTGAAAAGGCGCGCCCACATAGCCCGCGTGTACTGGGCCACGTCGGCCACGATCTGCGGGGGACCCGCGCACAACCGGCGACCCTGCGCCATTTTAGCGAACCGTTACGGAATATTCCCCCCGGGGATTCCTTACCGTCGAAGGAAGTCAATTTCGAGGCCTTACTGATCAGGGGTTTGAAGCCTGGCCCATCGAGGGATCGACAGGCGCTCCAGATCACCAGAGTCACGGACTGCACGGATGTGCCGTACAAGCTATCCTCGAACGTGGAGTCCGAGACATCCTACGCAGTGTTCAAGGCCAGTCGAGGGTGCCTAGCAGGGGGATCCCATCGAGGGAGAGCACCGAGCCCTCGGGCCCTATCGAATGGGTTCGAGCCCCGCCTAGCGAACCTTTGCGAGCGCTTTATGTGATGTGTCCACGGACCACGAGCCGACCCTTACCGAATGGGGCACAGACGTCCACTTGAACCACCCGCTAACAGCTCACCGAAGCAACCATGACTCGCGGCCCGGGCATGGGTAGCATGACGCGCTTCACCCCTCCTCCCTGCGGAAGGGTAACGAGGGTCATAACAAAGTCAAGGGACCCCGGAAGGTCTTCACGCATGCTGGGGCTCGGGGGCTCCTCGCGCACCGCGGCTCAGGCCGCACCCTCGAATGAATCGGCAACCATCGATTATGGAGTTCCATGTGTTCAATCAACCTCCCGCGCTTAACTCGCGCATGCCGAATTGCTCAGTCAAATCATGGGCCGTTGTACCAGCATGAAAATTGCCGAGGCCGGTTGAAAGGAACACCGAGGCCGACTGAAAAGGACGCTGGGCAGCCACCCCAATCAATCTACCATGCAGGGCGATGTTTATAGCCCTTGGACGAGTGCAAGCATTCCTCCAAGGCCTCGGGGGCTACACCCGCGGGTGCGCTAACGTGCCTCCACGGAGCAAACTTCACACATTCGAGGACCAAATTCCCCGCAGACCAGCTTAAATGCCCCCATCAGCACGACGGCGACATCCCCAGCGGCTGCGCCATGGTGCTCGAGGCGACTATGATCTGCATAGACAACTCAGAGTAGCCTCCTCACTGCTTCTCCGACAGCAAAACCTAATCTCGGAATGATCTTCTCCGACAATGCTCTCCGAAGCGCCGTCGCGCCCCCGTAAGGCAAACTAGATCTCCACAGTCAGCACCCGATTCACACCCTCGAGGGATCAAGCCTCTGCAGGGCTGATGCTCATCCCTACAAAGGCTCGGGGGCTACTGTCGGATACCATGATTAGGGGCACCCTAACCAGGGGACTAAATCACCCTTAAAATACAAAACATACATTAGGCAATCTGGCCCACGAAGGCCTACAGCCTCCCTCCGATTCGAAGGAAAGGACAGGACTCAAAGAAGCCCAATCCGTGGCCCAAGAACACAGTGCGGCCCATCCGAACCCCCTCGAACCCGCGGGGCAATCTCCGCCTCGCTCGTGGGCTCCCCGTCGGGACCCTCGACAGCGCCCCGCGTCTGCGCCTCGCTCGAGACCACCCCTCGACAGAAAGGACAAACCACCATCCGCTCGCCCTCCCGCCGTACGGAGGCATTAAATGCCAACCACTCCTCCGCAGCGCCCAGGTCAGACGGTGTCAGGCCGCCACTCCGCACAGTGGCTGCGACAAGGGTCTTACCCCCCAACTCCAGTCACTGCACCGCCATCCCTGGCGCTGTGGCACCACTGTGGGAACCTGCGATGCACTGTGCGAACGGGTGCGGCGCTGTTCCTTCCACTGTGCTGCCAACTCTTTGTACTTCCCTCGTACTTTCCCCTCCGCAGGAACCCTCGAACGGCATGGGCACGACCCTCGGGCGCGGTTCGGACCTTGACCAGATCAAGACCCCCGCCTGCAAGACCCTCGGAACACCGCCACATCAAGCGCAGGGGACGATACCCTCTACAGCTACCACCATCCCGCCCGCTGGAGCTGCCAGGATGCCAGCGCGATCTCCGCAAGGCCAAGGACAACACCAGGACGACTGCACGTCCGGCGCCTTACTCTCCAGTGCGGCACAATATACTTTCTACAGTATTTTGCCACTGCACGCCCCCCGATTTGGGGAAGAACGACGACTTCTCCCTCCCTCCTGTACATGTACACCATCCCTCCTTGTGTCTATAAAAGGAGGGACGGTCTCTGTTTTCTCCATGCGGAGGCTGTTCTACGCACTTAGCACGACTTGCAGAGCACACATGCTCTTCTGAGCCCCGATATTGGCACTTGCCTCAATCAACTTCTCCCCTAGCAGAGACTTGGGAGCTTTCCTCCTTTTCTCGCCTCGCTTGTATCCCCTACTACAGGCACTCCCGGTGCAAGATAATACAGTGCCCTCGCACACCCCCTTGCTGGACGTACGGCCCCGCGGCCGGAACAAGGATAAACCGTGCGTTCCTGTGTTGCCTCTTGCATCAACCAACTGGGATTAGGGACACGCAACATCATCACTAGTTGGTGCTAGGCCACCGGATCTGGACACCGACAGTACCCCTCTCCCCTCCTTCTTTGGAGACGATGCATAAGTGATCCACTAAGATCAGGTTGATTAAGAAGTGATGACAATCCTCTCACATAATAAAAAAAATACCGCTATTATCCGTTATAGCCCGCTAAATCCTGCTATAGCGCGCTATAGCCTGCTAAATCTCGAAGTGGTGTCTATAAAACCGCTATAGCGCCGCTAAATTTTCGCTATAGCCCGTTATTTAAAACACTGTCGGTTACTGAAATCTCTTTCGCACAATCGTGCACTAATGTGAGCAAGGAACAATCTCACAGGAACGCCATGATCAACCCCGCCTAGAGTCAAAAGACTCGGTCCCCAACACGCCACACGCTACAAGTCCACGGTCCAGCTCCAAGGCTGGCTGGCACACGAGAGCTAGGTCCATGGCTCACCAACCTTCCAAAACCCTCCCCCACTGCCCACGCAGACAGCTCAGCGCAAACCCACCAGCGCGATGGACCGCGTCCACGGCCGGCCCGTGCACCCGCCGGCCCGACCACGAAAACGAAACCAACCCGGAGCCCGCCGGCGCCAAAACCCCAAAAAGGAAAAAAAAAAAAACGGAGAGGGAGGGAGGGAGCGGCAGCGAGCGAAAGGAACTCACGCGCAGGAGGAAATGGCGCCAAGCTCGCGCGCGCCAATCTCCCGCCTTCTTCTCCCTGCCTATATTTCCCCACCCCGCGCGCCCCAATCCTCCTCCTCCTCCCCTCACTCCCCATCCAACCCTACCCTAGCTGCTCGGCCCAGCCACCGCCGCCAAGCCCCCGCGCCGCCAGATCTGCCTCCTACCCGCATGGCCTCCGACGCCTCCGTCCCCGTCCCCGCCGCCGCGCAGCCCGTGCCCAAGCGCCGCGGCAACTACAACTGCGGCCGGTGCGGGCTCCCCAAGAAGGGCCACGTCTGCCCCGTCCCCGGCCCCGCCGCCTCCGCGAACGCCGGCAAGGCGGGGGAACCGCCGCAGCCGCAGAACAAGCCGCGGCGCGCGCTGCAGTTCGACCCGGTGGCGGCGGCGGCGGAGGCGGTGGTGGACGCCGTGCCGCTGGCGGTGGCGCCGCCGCCGCCGGTGCCGGGGAGGAAGAGGGCGAGGGTGGAGGTGGTGGACGTGGAGGAGGAGGGGAAGGGGGAGGAGGCGGATGAGGAGGAGGGCCTGGGGTGGGTCGAGCTGGGCGACGGGCGGCGCGCTCCCGGGGAGGTGCTGGTGGAGGTGCTGCGGCGGCTGGCGCCCCGCGGCGTGGCGGCGGCGGCGGGCGTCAGCCGCGGCTGGCGCGAGTGCGCGCGCCGCGTCTGGCGCGGGGCCGAGGAGGTCCGCCTCGGCGCCGCCGGGGTCGGCCCCGTCGGCGCGCTCACGGCGCGCTGCCCCGCGCTCGCCAGGCTCGTGCTCCGCATGGACAGGTGAGGAAACCAACTCGCGAACGAGAACAGCAACACTGACATAGTGACCATCCAACGGATCCGTCCGGTCGGCGGTGCCTCCGGGATCGATGAGTTGATCTCCGGACGGTGGTTGCGCTCCTGGATCGGCACACGTGACGGCATGGAACTCGATGCTAGTAAACTCGATCGATCGAAATGGGAGGGGGCTAACGAACGAACATGAAAAATTTTCGCTGAATTCACCTTTACCTGACTGGAACTGGACTAGTGGAATTGCACTGCTGTTCTTCGGGGATGGGTTTTGAATGCCGATGTGTGATCTGATCTGGTGCCGTGAGATCTTCCTCTGCTTGTAGATCGTTGATCGGTGCGTGGTTAGGTTCTCGATACACATCGTGCAGCAAGATCAAGTCGTCAATGGAAAGAAAGGTGGTAAGGAGTACGATCTATGCTTGCTGGGATCAATCCAAGTTTGATCTGATCTAGCTGACTATATGAGCTTGGATTCTTGCTGGATGTGGTTTTCTTAGGGAAGTTCTAGCCATGGTTCTTATAGATCTGGTTGGATCTGAGAGTAGGAAGCACAGATCTGTCAGCTCGTGTAGCTTTGATGTACAATTAGTGCGTGGTTGATGTTAGATACTAAAATGCTACTTGGCCGTTTGAGCAGCTAGGGGATGAGGCTGAAAAAACAGTAGTGACGGTAAAAAGGGGCCTGGATATCTGATTATATGGCCTGGCAGGCTCCTGTTGCTATGCAATTTTGTGCAGCAGATGCATAATTTAGGTTAGCATTAAGGACAATTTTCCTGATCTGTGAGTGGTGACTTAAGAGGAACTTACAACTTAAGAGCATCATCTGGCAGATCTAGTGTTTTTTCTTTTAGGTTTCCTATTGTTCCACAAAATGCAGATGTTGTCTGCCTGCTTGCTTGATTTTAATTCAAGCAAAAGTGAAATCCTAGCTTTGTTTTGGGTCTTTTGGCGGTGGATAGTTAGTCTACATCTAGTCGTTTAGTGTTTGACTCGTACAATTAGAAATTCTGTGCTTCAGTCTCTTGATTGTGAGATATGCTCTAACCAGATGTTCTTTTCTACATTTTTTGCAGTGATGTTGATGCCACAATGCTTGCATGTATTGCATTTTCCTGTCCTAATTTACAGTCCCTGGATATCAGCATGGCTAATAGTGCAGTCAACAGGATAACAGGGTATGCTAAAAACTCCTAATACTAAATTGATTTTGAGAATCATCTTTCATATATTTTGTGGTCTTGCACATAATTCTGTACGACTTGCACCGCTTCACTTTGAATGGAGCAGGAGGGTCCTTTGCCAATGTGCAGTACCCTTTAGTGCTAATGCTGAAGTTTATATATAATTTCAGAGTGTTGTTTCTTGTTGATTAAAGTGTCTGTTGTCGTTTAGTGTCACCAAAGCCATCTAAAAAACCACCTGCATCTCAGTAATGTTAAATTAACACTTCAAGCTTGGGTGATCCGACATGTGCTGTTCTGTGCAGGGATGAGCTATCTAGGTTTGTTTCAGAGAAGCGAGTTCTCTCAGTTCTTAAATTAGGTGGCTGTAGCGGCCTTGGTTTCCTGAATATTAGCTCATCTAGCCTTTCAACCCTTTGGCTATCAGGTCTTTGTTCCCTTACCAAAACGGTAAGTTGAGACACTCCTGCAATTATTTTCTGTGCAATTTTTCTGCTCTTATCTTGAATTAATTAATTCTGTTATTCACTTTCCAGGTCATGAACTGCCCTAATTTGAATGAGCTCTCACTGGACTTTCCCAAACAAAATAATGATTCTACTGATCTGGTTGCTCTAATGGATAGTCTGGGCCGTACCTGCCCAAACTTGAGAAACATGCACATCTCATCAATTCGCTTATGCAATGAAGCTGTGTTTGCTCTAGAAAGTGCTAACCTCAGGTACCTTCAGTTCTTCATGCTTAGCCATGGTTTTTTGTTATTTTGATATCAGTGATCTATCTAATCCTTTTTTAATCCTTTCACCAGGGGCCTATGCATGCTATCTCTGGTTCTGGGTTCAAAAATAACAGATGCAGCTATTGCATCTATTGTTCGTTCTTATGCAAGCTTGGAGCTGCTTGATTTAAGTGGGTAAGCACCAATGTTTGATGACGAAATGTTTGCATGACCAAACTGTTCATTTCTTATTCTGTTGGAAATTTACTTCATGTATCTGATTTTTGCATGCTTACATATCCAGGTCTAGCATTACTGATAATGGGCTTGGGATGATCTGCAATGCATTCCCTGACACCCTAACCCGTCTCCTCATGGCTTTGTGCCCTAACATCACTTCATGTAAGGCTTCCACATATCTGTGTTCCTTCCATCCAGTTGTTTCAAAAGATTTCAGTGCTCATATCTGCAAATATGCTAACGATTTCTGTCCTCTGAACGTGCAGCTGGGATCCAGGTGGCTGCAGCACAATTGCCACTCCTTCGACTCATGGACTGTGGCAAGAGCATATGCGCTAACCCAAAGCCTGAAGCTGGGAGATCGTATTTTGGTGATCTCAATGGGGGGATCAAATTCTGCTCTAAATTGCCGATCCAGAAAAAGCAGCAGCCTACTTACCAGAAACTGATCATAAAGCACAGCTCTCTGAAGAAACTCAGCCTGTGGGGCTGTTCAGCAATTGAGGTAAGTGTCGAAAGGCACATACTATTGTTAACACATCATTGTTCTGGCTCTTGCACATAGTAAAGCTGTGTGCTCATTACTGCTTTCACATGCGACAGGCCCTGTATGTGAATTGCCCAGAACTGGTTGATCTGAACCTCAACTCCTGCACGAATCTTCATCCAGGTGCGTTCGGGATATGATACTCCCCTTGTTTCTTTCCTTATTTCACGGGGCTTGAAATGTAGGCAGTAGTGTTGGGATTTGCTTGTTACAAGTGGATGGCACAAGTTCCAATCAGCTGTACAAGCACTAACATCCTTCTGAAAACTCTGTTTCAGAACGGCTGCTGATCCAGTGCCCGAAGCTGAAAGACGTGCATGTCAACGGTTGCCGCGACATGCTGATCGGCGCGATCAGGAACCAGGTCCTGAACGAGTTTGCGGCCGTAGAGCCCCGGCTGCCCTGCAAGCGGCTGGCGGATGGCTCCAAGCGCGTTCTCGTCCCCCACTTCATGGTAGAACAGGTAGGAGTCACTGCACTTGCAGAAAACCCCTGATCCGATCAAACCTTCAGCCAGAAATTCACCATCACTTTGTCTTCTCACTTGCGCGATCCATTCTTTTTGTCTATCTGCAGCTAGAGGAGCAGGAAAAATGGGGAAGGCCAGGGAAGGCCCAGTGCACCGTTCACCTCACCTAGGCTGCTCGGCCGCACCCGAAGCGAGGCCTTGGCAGCTGGCATTATCGTCGCCACCGCCGTTAAGAAGCAGCGTAGATCAAGCCTCCCTAGACTCTGTATGTTCAATCTAGTGTGTAGTTGTAGTACTATTATGATTCATGCTGTAGAATTTTCTCGCGTGGTAAACCTGTGGAGTCTGTAGAACAACAACTGTGTGCAAGCAGGCCCTGCTGTAGTCTCAAACCATTGATTGTTCATCCAGGACAATAGTTGCTATGCTTTCCATCACCAGATTGTTTTGTTTGCAACCCTGGCCTTTGTCTGAGTGACTGATGAACTAGAACATATTTACAGTCAGGTCCTCCTGTACCCTGTATTTAGTCTGGGTCAGCGTCAGTCAATATGCAGCAAGCACGGGGGCTAGTCTGCAAAAGTCACTCTCGGATTCTGTCCCTCTCTGTATGTACCGTTGCCGATCACCCTCCGATTCCGTCTAGAAAGAAGGAAAAGAAATTCACACTCCGATTCAGTCCGGCCGGCGGCGGGGCACCCTGCTCGTCGTTATCAGCCGATCTCGCCAGATCGAGAGAGCTATGGAGTTGTCGAGTTCCATCGCGTCCACGGCGGCGCAGGCGAAGGTGCGGCTGCTCCGGCCGCCGTCGTGTTGCCGGCCTGGCCCCGGCCTGGCGGGTAAGAGATCCGTCGATCGCCGCCTCCATCTCCCATGCTCCAATCCCCCGACTAGCAGGTCTTGCGCGTTTGGATCCCTTGCGCCAACTTGCTTTGCCTGGCTAGGCAAGAAAACTGTCGATTGGTTTCTGGGCTAGTGCTCCTCGGGGTCTACGCCGGCAAGCTTTTTGCTCTTCTGACGGAGAGTGATTTCTGCTCGCTTTAGCTGGGAAGGCGAGGCTTGCTCGTGCAGGCGAGGCGAGGCGAAGCTGGCCAGCAACCAAACGCCCTGCTTCGCAATCTGCCTTTGCTTCGATCTTCATCCAAGGAAGTTGCAAGTGTGGCCTATCGGCTGGAATTGAACACATTTGGAATTACTGACATGCTGAACCCTGCAGCATTTCGACCTTCTTGCAATTCTATCAGAATCGTGTGATTGCGGCTCCTGGTGTTGAATGCAAATTTCGCAGTAAACCTTTAAGCCCTGGCTGCCTGCTAGTGATATCTGAATGTCTTCTCCTTTTGTGGTTTCGACATATAGCTTAGAAGCATGATCTCGCTGCCTCTGCAGGATTCGTGGCTTGTAGGAGTAATGCTGTGAGAAGCAAAATGATGATGAGGGCAGTGCCTCCAATCCGTGCTAGCTTCCAGCTGGAATTTCCTCAGCAGCCAAGCTTTCAAGTTGCAAATAGGAAGAAACAAAATGTGAGTGTGGTGGTTTCCCTGTCTCGCGCACAGTTTGCTATGCATGTATGTTTACTATGCTTGACTCTAGCAATGTCTTTTATTTTTTTGTCAGGTTCCTTGCTATCAGAGACAACAAGCTCCACATATAGAAGCCAAGTAAGCCACCTAGTTCTGATTTTGTAATAATGGAGAAAAATGTCCATTGCCACTTCAATATTGGTCTACTTGATTACTAAGTGATTCGAACTTTTGTCACAGTAATTAAGTGTCCTATTAGTTGATGTAATAGCCTGCTCACTTCCAAATTGATAAGGCCATTATTCTACCCATGTTCTAGTTAGGAAATTTGATAATTTTGTTTCTATGTAGACATTCCCAGAAGAATCTGCTGAATCCCTGTTTTTTTCAGTAGAAGAGATATTTATAAAATGCTAGAAAATTACCTGATATCATCACCTATGAAATAAATAAATAAATAAATAAATAGTTGTTTTTTTTTTGCATCAGCTGGTGCAGATTTATTGTTTTCCTTTTGGACCAGTGATTCAATCTGGACTGTATCTAGCAGACTAGCAATGCTTTGGACATGTCTCTGTTTCCATGACCAGCTTGCATCTTCTTCCTTTGTCATTAATTTCTTTGGTTAGGCCTTGGGGCAACTTGTCTTAAAACAGAAGGACTATATCTGCAATTGTTTGATCTTCTCAACTTTGATCATTAGTAGTTGAATTATATTCTTCGGTAATTGGAATACTGATAAAAGTTGATTTTAAACTTGAAGGTCGATGGAGGAGGTATATGACACTTTGGCTGAACATCTTCTTTCTGTCTTGAAGAATGTTGAACATCTTGACTCAAAGTAAGCCTTTTCTATTGTTGCTGTTTTGGAACGTTATTTATCGGGCAATCTTGCTCTTCTATTGCAAATTTGTAATGATGAAAGATGATTTATATTGTTGGTTTTGAATGTTAGTTCTTGAACATCATCCTCCATGTTTGTAGAGATGGCTTCTATCGTCCAACCTCTTTTGGTCAGGAGCAGTAAACTGTTAACTTGCTTCCAAGAAAATTTATAGCCTTTTTCTGTCAGAGTCCTTCAGTGAACTAGCTTGGTAACAAATAGATCTATTTACTTTAACATGAGAAGAACATCAAAGTAATACATGTATTTAACTTCTACACAAAGCATAGAAAGGACCCTTCTCATTATAGATCCATCTTTTTATTCCTTCCCCCCTGATCTTTCTGCCCAGTGTTACATTTGAAATTGACATGTTAATGAGTTTTTCGACATTGCTGTTGCATTTCATTGAGGAAATTTCTCGAGTAATATTATGCTAAATCACTTGATTCTACTGCTCTCGCCAGATACATTGTTGGTCTAGCTGGCCCACCTGGTGCAGGCAAGTCCACAGTTGCCTCTGAAGTTGTTCGACGTGTTAATATGCTTTGGTCCCAGAAGCATGCAAAGGGTAGTGGAGCACTGCTTCCTACGGAGGAAATTGCTGCAATGCTTCCAATGGATAGTTTCCACCTTTATCGTGCCCAGCTTGATGCAATGGAGGTTTGATATCTTTCGGGTTAACCCATGTCTGAATTTCAGTTGCTTTCTCAAATTGTTTGACCTCTTGTGCCTGTAGGATCCAAAAGAAGCACATGCAAGAAGAGGAGGTGTGTAATGTTCTTTGTTTGATTGTTTCACTTACTATGTTTACGTACATACTAACATAATAGTTACTGATGTTAGCTCCGTGGACATTCAATCCATCACTTTTTCTGAAATGTCTACAGACACTAAGAACAGAGGTATCTACCAACATCCTTGAATATGAGTTCTTGATTAGCACATAGTATTTGGTCTGATCCTTTAAACATCTTGGTTTGTAGGGTTCAGTATATGCTCCATCATTTGATCATGGTGTTGGTGACCCAGTTGAGAATGACATATTTGTAAAGCCACAGTAAGTTAATTTTTCGCAGATTCAGATGTGCACAATGCTTGTTGTTCATACATTTGGTCAAAGGTACCGGATGCACTGGTCTTCTAAAATCTTTTGGAACAACTTAATTTAGCATCTCCTAGCAATGGAGTTCATGTAATAGCTATTCTTTATTACATGATCATTTTAACCACTGCTAACATCCCGTTTCTTTTCATGAATGGTTGTGTTAAGCTCCAAGCTGTAATTTCTTCCCCTCTTCCTGGGTATGCCAGTGGCAGCAAAAATAAATCTTCACGAGATCTTAATCTTGTTGCTGTACTTCTAGCTTCCTATCAGATTGTACCCTGTCTGTCTTGTAACTTCTTCCATCTGTAATGGCTGCATTCCTGCATAAACCCTGCCTTTCCTTAAATGCTCCAGTTCCTTTAAGTACATGTGTGACAAATGCTGATTGCCAATTACCATGATTTTGGTAGGCACAAAATAGTGATTGTTGAAGGGAATTATCTATTACTGGAAGAAGATGTCTGGAGGGAAATTAGAGATTTTTTTGATGAGAAATGGTGAGTATGCAGATGCTGGCTATGCAACCATAAGTCGCCCTAATATGTATCTATTTTATCTCCCTTCACCATCTCAACAAAACAAATACCTGATTAGACGTTGGAGTGAAAATAGTGGTTTCTAATGGCCAAAATTACGTTCGTAGGTTCATTTACATTGACATTGATGTCTCCATGCAAAGAGTGCTCAAGAGACATATTGCGACAGGTCAGCTCTATTGTTTGTGGTTTCCTCTTTAGAATTCCAGCTATATTTTTTATGCATCTTATTCATTTTTTTTGTTTTGTTTCTTTTGCCAGGAAAAGAGCCAGATGTAGCAGCATGGCGGGTAATTGTCTTTCCTCCTAACCCTCTTGTCCTAACCAACACACAAAGCATGTATGTAATACATAGATTCAAATAAAACTGCAATGGTTTCCTCCCAAGAATGACCAAAATGATGCCCTCCTTACATTTGGAGAATTTTTCGGTCATATTGATTTTCCCAGAAAACAAACTGCATCGCTAGCAGTTTACTGTGGATTTTTTCCTGCTAACCACGTTCAGCTTTAAACACTGATATACTATCAGTACCCTCCGCATACAGTTTCTGAATATTCCTAATTCTCATTGTTTTTGAATTGGTCTTGTACATCAGATCTCATACAACGACCGCCCGAATGCTGAGCTAATCATGGAATCAAGAAAGAATGCTGATCTTGTAATCAGATCTGTGGACTTCTCAAGCTAAACTCCATTTCTTTGATAGGAAATAGGATTGATGCTCTAGTATTGTTGAGACGAAGGCACCAGCAATAGGTTGTTTCCATGGAGGTTCTTGTACATATAATAAGCTGAATGTTCATTTCCAACTCCCCATGGTGATTATGTGCATGTAATGAGATATTCCTTCATGAAGTACAGCCGAGGGATTATTAAATAATTTATTTGGCATTCTTTTTAACAGAATCTCTCTTCAAATTTATGTCCAATATATCATCTCGTTGTCCTTTTAGAAGAGAAAAAAAATGCTTTGCTGTTGCATTATTGAAGGAGCAAAATGTCCAGGATTACATGCCTACGCCAGCCACTCATTTCCGATTTTAACATTCCCCGTTTCTACATTTTTTTTCCACCTGGGAGTAAAAATGCTTGCAAAATATTATTGTTCAATAAAACGAGGGGTAGATATTAGTTAAAACTTTGGTTAAACGACCATGAATCTAAAAGTTATATTCATTAAAACCTTGTTTTACAAGTGGCCATGGTTCTGAAAGTTGTGTTCACATTTAGATGATAAGCACTTCCACTCAAAAAAAAGAAAAGAAAAGAAAAGATGGTAAGCACTTGATGTACACAACATGCTGTAACCTTGGGGGACAAGTTACCAGTAGTTCATCAAAAGATGCTGCATCGATATTTTACAGAAAAAAAAGAATGCTTATCCATAGCTATCAACATCTGCGTAGTGGACAATTTCTTGGTACAAGCAGCAGCACAGATTGTCTTGAAATAAAGGTGGACAAGCGGCAGGCACTTGAAAAGACTCAAAGCTGGCCTGCCATCATTGTTAGGGGACATGATCTCCAAAGCCAAATATGTTTTGCTTAATTAAACACATGCAAAAGCACCTTTAGTTGGGAGACACTCAGTGCTACTAGGAAGGTGCAGCTGAAAGTTCCCAAAAATCATGGCAACAACTTCCAGCACTCCAATGCATACAATGTATAAGGCCTCTCTCTCTCTCTCTCTCTAGAAAACAGAGAAAACAACAGCTCAACTTTGGCCAGCAGCCAACCTTGCATTTGCATCCTTTATCATTCAGGACATGGGGCACAATGTACCAAACGCTGGCATGTATTAAAATAGTACTCCAGCAGACAGCAAAAGATGCAGCCAAAGTGTGATGCCTCATAATAGTAGTGAGAAGCTGAGAAATTTGCAGTGGTTGATGCATAAATGTATACATAGAAACACAGTGCCCCATCACTGAGCACATGCCATGCTCCTGTCTCATAGTTGGCTCCCCATATAAAAACACACAGGGACAGGGATGAACAGCAATGCAATGTCTATCCACCACAGAGCAAAGCATCTCAATATCTCTCACCATGGACTTTATCTACCCTCTTCTGATTCCATTGACACCAAGATAGTTAAGAAATAGCCAAAAAAAGAAAGAAAGATAGGCTCATACAATACATTTTTTTAACAGCTTGCAACAATTATTTGTTCCATTGACACACCATGGTAATATAATTAAACAACTTTTGGTGGACAAGATGCAAAAGGGCCCCTTGATTAGGAGCAGGGTGCCTTTGCATTTTGTGCCCAAAAATAAAAAGAGCAGGTAGAGCAAAAAGACATTGTTATAGGACAGGACAGGTACATGTTCCTGGCTTCTCTCTTTTGTATATGACAAGATGAGACTTGAACACTGACTGACTGACTGCCTGGCTGGCTGACTGACTCACTGGAACTGATAGAACAGTTGACACACCAAAATGACTTCACTGATCAGGAGGTACAGGCTTGGAGAACAGGGACGAGTATGATACAGAGACGAGCAGAGCTGCAGAGCTAGACTTGGTTCTTGCATCTGGCGGCCCCATGTGTTCAGTTTCTGTTCTTGCATTTCTCCATGGCCCTGGGCGCTGAAAAGAAATCAGACCAAATAAGTTGCAATGTTACTTCAGCTTCCAAAGTTACTATTAATCTGAGAAGTACAGATCAAGCTAAGTAAAAAATGAAAAGGAATGAGAATTAATTCTGCAATACTAACCCAGGCCAATGGCTTCTGATCCCTTCATGATCCGAAGGCGCTTGCACGATTCGACGAACATCCTGAAATGGAATTTCCACATCCAGTGAGGAAGCTGATCGCCATTGCCATGGCAAAGAGGTCAGAGTAGAATGCAACAAGAAGTCAAGTGCTCAGTGTGCTCACTCCCACGGAACGTCGCCGACGAGCATCCAGTCACCGTCCTTGTCCTCGTAGGTCGGCACGTACTCGGAGCCGTTGAGCAGATCCACCAGCTTGCTCTCGTTCATGCCGTTCATCCCTTGGGACCCACAGCTTCCTGAAGAATCATCATCGCAAGAGAAAAAAAAAACTATCACAAATTTCATTCTGAACCCATTTCCAGGTACTGATCTGCAACTGCAACCAACTGACGAGTCTACACTTTGGAAATTAACAAACAGATAATTGCTAATGGTTTTTATTAGTGTAGACAAATCTGTGGTTGTTGCTCAGCCACAACATCAGTGCCAACGCACCGATCCTTTTCTCTGTAAGATATGTGCGCACGCCGATGAACACGTGGATTAGTTTAGGCATGGAGGTCCAAGAACAGCACATGGCAATGATGGACCAGCTGCTCATCGAGAGCTAAACTAGTGAAGCGTGAACACATGATCATGAGCTACATGTACAGGCAGGTAGCTAGCAGCTAGCTAGAGGATGTACAGGCATTATGCCAGCCAGGGCAGACACCTACCAATGCAAGGATGCAAATCATGGAGGGCACCACTGGCGAAACCACATGGTGACCACCACCGTACCACACATGCGAATGCCAATGCAATCATCTACCCAATGCAAGTTCCAATCCTACCCAACCCGTGCAAGTTATGGAATGCATGGTGACTATAAGTTACTTTTCTGAATGTTCAGAGTTTCATTCATTCATGAGCCCACTATACACGGTTCGTGCAGAAATAAGTGAGCTGTCGACGAAAGGCGAGCAATGTTGCATGAGCAAGAATGATTTACCTAGCTACTTTATTTTGCGCGTGTATTGTCTTACAAAGACTGTATTTGTTTTGTACTCTTTTAATTTGGTGAACTTTATAAAAAAGATAAATTCATGCATGATGATGTGTTGGGTTGATAGATGTGGTAATAAGTACCAATGGTGAAGGAGCTGAACATCTTCTCGAGAGCCTTGGACAGCTCCTGGTAGCTCTTGTACATCTTGAGGTCCACCTTGCGCAGGTACGGCGCGCCGTCCAGGCTCACCTTCACGAACGCGGCGCCGCCGCCGGCTGCCGGCGAGGACTTGTCGGCGTCGGCGTCCTTGCTGCCGGTGCCCTTCTCGGACTGCACGGACATGATGTTCTTCCGGAACGAGCGCACCGGCGGCCATCCGACCACCTGAGCCCTGCATGCAGATGAATCACCAAGTCAACATTTGCATGGTTAAATTCTGTCAAATGACAACAACAGCTAATAACATTACTATTATTATCATAGAGGTTAAAACAGACACTGACATGCACTAGATTCCCAGCACATTAATCTACTGCAAATTGCATATGCAACAGAAATATTCTCTCCCTTTTGCCTTGTACTTTTTACTGCACCATTTTGTTTTCTACTTTGGAGCAAACATATAGATTTGTACAGAACTATAGATCATCAGCTCATCCAGTGGTCCATGGTACTATTGGGAGGAGAGAGGTGTCAATTGTTTTCATGGAAAAGGAGGAACCTTTTGTGGTGGCACATGGAGTGTGTACTACCACCTTCCAATTTGCTACCTTTTGTTTCTTCTCCCCTTTTTTTTCTCTTAAACGTGGTCATGCAAAATGTGCACTAACTCTAGATCTACATATTTTTCACAAAATATAATTCCAAAACTAACATCTCGTCCTTATCACTTTACTGTCCAACACAACTATTTGCAAAATGATAGCAAAAAAAAAAGCAAAAACAAAAAAAGGGGCCGGACGACAGGCAGATCTAGAGTGGTGATCCGTGAACGGTGAACCCAATGTAGCTCAGGACCATGCTGCGTGCATGTATAGTCACCGGCAGGCAATCAAGGGCAGTATGGGCAATAAAATAACAAAAAAAACACACTTGTTTCTACCGTGCCATCAATTCTAAGCCTCGACCGATCAGGATGATGAACAGCAGGCAAGCTAAGTGATGTGTAAAATGATGTTGATGTGGACAAAAATGACACTGTGGCAGAAAGAGAGAGAAAGAGAAACTAAAGGAGAAGAAAGGCAGGCGTGGCTTTCTTTTATCGTGTCGGCACTAGGCGCTGTCTCCCAGTGCCCCACACGTAACATGCCGCTGTCGTCCCTCCTAGTTCATGTCCGGCCGGCCGGTGCATCGTGTTCTTCGATCAACTAGTAAACAAATCTGCCCTAGCTAGCTAGATCCAGCTAGTTCCGTGCCTCTGAATTTGCATGCAAAGTTCTTGCTTTGCAAAGATCTTCAGTTTAGTTTGCTTTTGCTAGCTCTTGATGCTTGGAGCAGCATCACTAGGCTAGCTACTCCATGTTTTTGTTTTAGATCTCAGAAAATGTTGAAGCATCTATCTGTTTTCAAATAAAGTTCGACCATTTCACGATTTGTAACTATATAAGGCCTTGTTTAGATCCCAAAACACAAAACGCAAAATTTTTGTAAATCGCTTGCATGGTGTATTAAATGTAGTCAAAAAATAAATCGCATTACACAAATGGACTGTAAATCGCGAGACGAATCTAATGAGCCTAATTAATGCGTGATTAGACACTAAATTACTACAGTAATGCTACAGTCCATGCTCTAATGATAGATTAATTAGACTTATTAAATTCGTCTCGTAGTTTACAGACGAGGTCTGTAATTAGTTTTGTGATTAGTCTACATTTAATATTTCAAATATTGAAAATTCCCTTCAAAAACGCAAAAATGCAAAATGCAAAGTGATTTAAACACACCCTAAATGTCTATTATCTTTTCTCGTAAAAGTTGTACTGTGACATGAGAAGTGTTTGTGGACTCTCACAGGCCCTGCTGCACGGACATGACAATCATGGAGGCAGATAAAAGCTAGAGCTGAGTTGTAATCCATTAGGAGGCTGCTGCTGCTGCTGCTTCGATGATCATGTATCCCTGATGAGAGATTGTGGTTCATTGACTACGATTACTTAGCTAGGGTTAAATTTTTGCTTAGCTCTAGCTCTACATCATGGCATGGAGAAGCTAATTACGAGCATGCACGTACGGAGATCAAGCAGCAGGGGAGAAGCTAGCTAGGAAGCTTGAGTGAGGTGAGTGAGTGGGCACGACGACGTACTTGGGGGCGCGCGGCTTCTCGGCGGGGTCGGGCTGCGCGGCGGCGGTGACGACGCTGCTCTGGCTGGGCGACCGCTTCATCTTCCCGGCCGGGGACTCCTCGGCCGCCGCGGCCTCCTCGGCGGCATCCACCACCTCCTTCTCCTCTTCCACGACGGCGGCCGCCGCCGGCTCCAGCTTCAGCTTGAGGTCGATGGTCTCGGCGAAGCCCCTCTTGCCGGAGGCGCTCCTTGTCCCCTCGCCATCTCCCCCTCCGCCTCCGCCGCCGCCGGGCAGGCCCAGCCGGAGCTCGGTCTCCTCGAACCCCAGGTCCGCCGCCATTGCTGCCGCAGCCACCTCGCTCAGCTCGTCACCTCCTCGCCTTCTTGTCCCCTCTGCTAGCACGCGCGGCGCTTCTTGCTCGCTCGCTCGCTGCCTGGCTTCTTGCTTGGCTGCTTTGAGAGGGAAGAGGGTGGTAGGAGGGGGCTTGCGATTGCAATGTAAAGGCATGCAAATGCAAGGGAAACTGATAAAAGAGGAAGAGAGCAAGCTAACGGGGGGCCACGAGTAATAATGCCACCAGGGTGTGGGTGTGTAGAATAATAGGGCCATCATAATGCATGGCTGTGAATTTTTGCGCATACCACCCTGCAAAGACAATTCTTATAATTTATAGGACCTTTAATTTTATTGGAGAGGGGTTCAGTTGCAAATTTAGACAAAAAATCCACTTCCTTTTTAACTTCCTAGTATATCCTTTTGGCTTACCATTGACATATATGTTTATCAAGATTTCTCTCTCTAATATATAAGGCTGCGCTGATTTTCTACATTATTATTAGTCATGTCCACAAAAATGCCCATTTGAATCTGCTACTTGGTTTTTCTAAGCGTCCAACATACACACAAAAGGGAATTATTGTTGCTTTAGACATACTAAAACATTGTGCTTCCACTTTGTGGCAACACTATCTGATTTCTTCCTTGCTCCTAGGCATATAGCTACTACACTTTGAGCTTTACCCGGCCACACCAACCAATCAGACGTGGCCCCTATGCTTATTAATTAACCCAACTCTAGATTTTTCTTAGCACGCACCACCAATTTTACAAAGGGAAAAGAGCTTGGCATAACACGCACGTCTCTTGCATGCCTAGGCGCGCGTTTTAAAATCTATTAAAGGAAATTAAAACATATATCGCCACACGCGTCCATAATTTTGAATTGCGGAAATTTTAGCTTTCCTCAGTCACTTCACTATTTCCTTTCTTCACAGCACTGGTGCACTAAATAGTTGGGGGATTGGTGGTGAGAGGGATGTGTGCAATTTGGTCCATATTTATCATTGCGATCCGGGGGCATGCAGCCGCGAGAAGACATGAAAAGAGGGGGGGGGGGGGGGGCAGTCCAGTCACCAGCTGGAGGCCACACGCACGAAAATGACCATGCGGTGGGACCCACACGTACCCCGGTGTGGGTCCACTTTTCCCGGCTGGTCCCACCTATATCTTCTTTCTTTCACTACTACAGAACAGTCCTTTGTTCCAAGCCATTTGTCCCGATTGTTTTTGGACCCGGGACAAAAGATAGCTTTTATCCCGAGTCCAACAACTAGCCGGGCCAGCGGAGAGGACAGATGCCTTTTGTCCCGGTTGGAGGCACCAACCGGGACAAAAAAACCCCCTTTTATCCCGGTTGGTGGATCTAACCGGGACATGCACCTTTTGTCCCGGTTGGAGCCACCAACCGGGACAAAAGAAGTCCATCTGTCCCGGGTCCAGCCAATCACCGGGACAAAAGACTGGCCTCCATCTATTTTATCTCTCTCCTCTCGAGTTCTGCCCCAACCATTCGTTGTCTGCTTTATCTTCTCCCTCTCTGTTCTAGCTTGGGGACGGCAACCTCCGCAGCCTCCGCAAGGACGGCGCGGCCGGCCGGACGGCAACCTCCGCAGCCTCCAGAAGCAGGGCGGCGCCAACAAGGACGGCTTCTCCAAGGTGCTCCTGCACGCGGTCAGAAACTACCGGACCTGGGTCTTCGTCTTCGTCTACGGCTACAGCATGGGCGTGCAGCTCACCACCAACCGAGGACGGCTACTCCGGCGTCGAGGTCCGTGTCACCCCCATGCGCACTGATGCGGGACGGCGGCCACGGCGTAGGGCCGCGGCGAGTGGCGACGCGCGGAGGCGGCGCTGGGCTACGGCGTGCGTGGAGAAGATGAAGTTTGGGATTGATTCAATTATAGTAGCCCTCTTTGTTTTCTTTCTTTTTTCTTCAATGATTCTGGGATTGAAATTATGTGAATGATTTGGGATAGATTATATGAATGATTTGTTTGTGGATTTCGATTGTGATTGGTTCTGTGAATGATTTTGTCATCGAGAGATTTGGAAAGGAGAGAGCCGGCCTGTGGGCGAGGTCGGGCCTGCGGGATTCTTTTTTTTTATTTTGAAAAAATAGCATTTGTCCCGGGTCGTGAGCTGCCGGGACAAATAGACAAAGCACATTTGTCCCGGATGCTCAATCCCGGTTGGAAAACCGGGATAAATGCCCGTTGTCAACCGGGACTAAAGGGCAGTTCTGTACTAGTGTTTTTTTTTTGTATTTGTTCTCATAGTGGTAGAAGCTGCTTCGGGAGCTCTCCTAAACAAAGCCTAATAATTAACTGCTGCCATATATGTCATTACTGGAGCTGTTTTGCCTTACATGCCCCCTCCCTCAAAAAGGAAATAGCAATTTTAGATACACACACCTTAGTTCTTTGTAGTTTTCGCCATAAAATGCTATAATGGTAACTATGTGGCGAGTGCGTCCTCAAAATATGTCTCAATGCACTATGTCAATAGCGCGATCATGTTCAAAGAGAGTGTGTGAAGTCTCATTTTGTTTTTTGATCTCAAAGTCTCTCATCTTGGCATCAAAGATCACCAAACATCGATGAACCCCCTCCTCCCCTACTGGTCGCAACTACACCAACAAAGAACAACTTTTTATTGCACCGAAATATCAACACACCTGATTTATGAAGATCCTGTTTGGTTCAAGAGTGCTTATAATAAACCCCCCAATGCAAATAAGCACTAGGGTTTATTGGAGTAGCTTATTTTAGGCATCCCGTAAACCCATAAGCACCATGAGGGTGTGCTTATTTGGTGGTGGGGCCCACCAGATACTCTCATCTAGCCCCTTTCTGATGTGCTTATTGTGCTTATTTGTTTGTGATCCAAACAAGTCTGAGATTTATTTTAAACCTGTCATGGTAGGGTGCTTACTAGCTTAAATTAAGCCCCCACTTCCCAAACAGGCTCTAAAAACATTCAAAATACTGTAAAGTAGTGTAGCCGCCTCTTCGGAGAATAACGAACAACTATTATTGAACCAAGAAAAATAATTGAACAAATATTTTTACAAAACATGGATCAATAATCCTCAAGAATGTTTACACTTGTTGATGTGTTCCTGTTTTTTTTAGAAAAAATTGGAGTTTATGAATACGAACATAGACGCTTTGTTTTAAGGCCCTTCCTTAACATTATAAGTACCAAGTTTCCCCCTCATATTAATGTGTTAACTTATTTCCGTGATAAAGATAACATGATACACACTTTTCTTAATAACCTGTAGTAGACGATACCCCGTAAATTGTTCTCACGAGTGGTGGGGCCGGCTTTTCATCATATGAACGCTCATGTGACGATGTTCTAGCCGGTGGGCCCCACGGACGGCGGCCATGTGAGCCTGCCGGCGTGTCCCCCGTCCTCCCCGGAGCTCCGGCGCGCTCCAGCTTTCCTTCTCCGGCATGGCTGCGTGCATTAGCTCGGCTCCCACATCCAAGTGGGCCCCAGTTCGCGCAGGATGGGTAATTGTACGTGCTGGATTAGTGGATCATGCACTGCACATGCACGCATGAGATCATCAAGGACACCACACGTGTGAGCCTGATGTGATGTGACACGCCTTTATTTCGCTGCTAATATGTACTGTATGTATAACCAAGCTAGCTAGCCACAATGCGTCATGTGTTAGATAGATAGCTGATTGACTAACTAACTAATCAACGCGATGGAAGGAGATGGCATGCATTGTATATGAATAATAATGCAATGCAAGATTGACTATTCGTTACTTCGCCAGAAAAGGAGAGTGTATGTTAGACTAGTAAGGTGTACAAGATGTGACGCATGCATATGGTACCTTAACCACGTACGTAGACCGTACACAGGACCCACGTTGCACAAATTTTCATTTTTATTATTCACTATTGCTGGCCCATGCATCCATGCATGCATGTATCGATGAAGATACATGTGTGTACGTGGAACGTGGTAAACCCACGTTGCACAAATTTTTATTTTTATTATTCACTATTGCTGGCCCATGCATCCATGCATGCATGTATCGATGAAGATACATGTGTGTACGTGGAACGTGGTACACTGTGGCTCTTCCTTGTGGTGAAATCTGTATATAGCTAGCTTGGTTACATGGGTGTATATCATCACCAAGATACATGCATGTATCGGGTTTAAGCTCTGAGTTACATGGGTGTTTACACATTTTTAGCTAATTATTATTTTAGTGGTAATTGATCGAAAAAAATGCATTTTGGTGATGATTTTGTTGAACTCAAGAGCTATCACTTAGTCCCTCTAGGTATACATGTTCTTATTTTGGTATTATTATCCCTGCTTTAAAGCACAAGTGTGATTTGCTCCTATTTTTTATTTTTTTCTTTATTTTTCACAAGTCATTGCCTCTAGGTAAGGTTTTTTTTTTAAGCGGTGTTTGTATATATAGGTGAGTATACCCACACGCATGCGTATATTTATTCGCTCTATTCGGTTGGCTGTAGCTGGTGGTTAGTGTTGATTTGTTATGGGAGAAAAGTACTGCTGGCTGGCAGGTGACTAAGACTCTCCACAATGTGTTGCTAGAGTGATGTTTGGAGAGGAGAGAGAGGATTTAGGCTTCACTTTGCACACTACAGCAAGCAATGCTAACTCCATGTGATGCTAGAAAAAATGGGAGCGAGGCAAGAACAGGCAGCGGTGCCAAATATTAAACAATAATATATTTACTCCACGCTGCTGCTGCGGTACAGTACTCCAGGACCAGCACTAGCGAAAGATGCTATGTATTTTATTTTGTGTAGGTCCCGCAATGCTAGATAGTTCCGGTGCTAATAATTTCACACGCTGCAGCTCTATGAGCATCGATGCTCATTCTAGTCATGGGGCCCACATTTTTCACTGGCACCACTCCCACATTGTGGAGGGCCTAATGGCTAGTGGTGGTCTGGTGTGAGAGAAAACCACTGCTGGCTGGTTGGCTGACAAACCAGTCGAACAGAGTGAATTATCACTATATTTTAGGAGAAAGATTGAAAAGGAAAAACAACAAGCAAGGTGCGTGAGCAGCAGCTGTAGCTCGTCTTGCTTGGCTGCTCTCACATGAATGTGCTACAGTGGAGCTCCCGTATCGTGCACCATACTCCACGACGACCCCGGCCAGTAGTCGTCCAACGGGCGCTAGCTAATGGCCTGGCTAGCTAAGCAAGCTACTACCCAACTGCAACCCTAATTAATAACGCATTATCTTTTTTTTATTTTTGTCAATATATTGAAGCAGTGATCAGAGGTTGAGGACAGTGTGATCATCGGGGGACCATGGAGAAGTGGCAATCGAGAGGTTGAAGAAGCTAAGCTAGCTAGCGCCGTCGTCGTCGTCGCAGCAGATCAGAGGACTCGTTCATGCACCTGTCACGTACGGCCATGCATGCTTCCGTGTCAGCGAAGCTCCGGCGTGTCTCCGCCGCTGACCTCCGCGCGCCATCGATGAGAAGGTCAGGTCGATCGATCGGTGTCCGAGCTGGCGATGCGTGGCCTGGCATGGGTTTTGCTGACAGCCCATGAAGTGCATGGCCCCATCGTGTTTCTAGAACCAGCACTACTGGAAAAAGAGTCATTCGTCCCTAGTGTTAGTACCGGCTGCGTTTTTAGCCGGTACTAACATATGATCTTAGTACCGGTCGTATAAAACAGTACCTCACGAAGCATTTAGTACCGGCTAAAAGTACGAAACACAAGTTCTCCGACAACATCTAAATTTCCTGAAGGCAATTTAGTACCGGTTGGTGGCTGCAACCGGTACTAAATTTAATCTATTAAATTTAGTACCGGCTGGTGGCTCCGACCGGTACAAAAATTCTCAAATTAGTACCGGGCGGAGAGACAACCCGGTCCCACCACAGCCTTAGCCTCCTCTCCCACCACAGCCTTATCCACCATCCTTTATCTTCCAACCACACGTCTCCTTCCTCTCCCCACCCTCCTCTCTCTTCCTTCTCTCTTCCCTCTGGATATCCCTTCCCTCTTGCACCTCCTCTCCGCGCGGGATGCCGGCCGGCGGGCGCGGGGCCGCCGGGGGCAAAGGGGGTGCGCGGAGGCCGCCGGCCCCCAAGGCTGCGGTACCGCCGGCCTGCGGGCGGCTCAGAGGGCGTGGCGCGGAGGTCTTCCCCGGCCGCCGACGCCGAGCGGGTGGCGCGGAGGCCGTCAGCATGCGGGCGACGCGGAGGGCGCCGGCCCTCAAGGGAGCGTCACCGGCCTGCTGGGGCTTTCCCCGGCCGTCAGATAGCCCCATGTTCGTGGCCATGTGGAACCCCTTGAGCTTGCTGCTCACCGTCCTCTGCTTCTCGCTCTTGGGGGAGACCGTCTGCCTCGGAAGGCAAGGCAGGCCATGCTCTTTCATTCATCTGCTTCCTTTTCGATTTCAAGATCGTCACATCTGCCTGCACAAATTATCTTTTTTTCTTCCAGTATTTGGGGTGGGATTCTGCTGGCTGGGGGCCTCTACTGCGTGCTCTGGGACAAAAACAAGGAGGAAACACGAGCGGCCATGGCGTTAGGTCAACAAGAGCACCGTAGAGAGCTAGATGATGTAGAGGCCGGAGGTCGGGAGCACCATGTGCTTGTGAATTTTTTGTGGTTCTTGTAAAATCGTTGAATGTGGTTCATGTATTCTTGTAAAATTCGTAATTAATTTATGAGAAATTTGTAAGTAGTTCATGTGATTGTGATTTTTTTTGTGATTCTTGTGGTTGTGAATGGAGTGGTGGCCGGTGCCGTGTGGAAAAGAAAAAAAATGAAAAGAAACTGAGAAAAAAAAATAAAAGAAAAAACTACACATGACGACCAGCAGTTTAGTACCGATCGGTCCCTCCGACCGGTACTAAACATTCTATTTAGTACCGGTCGGTCCCTCCGACCGGTACTAAACATTCTATTTAGTACCGGTCGCTCCGACCGGTACTAAATATTGGCGCATTTAGTACCGATGAGCTAGTACCGGGCGGGAAACCGGTACTAACAGGGGTTTCCACCCGGTACTAGCGTGGAATTTTCTAGCAGTGCAGCCCTGCACATGCATGCTGCCACTTTGCGTGCCTTCCATGTCTCCGGTTTTTAAGATAGGGCGGCCGGCAATGCCACTCCACAAGATTTGCAATGCCCCATCATCATATATCTTGCTTGTTGAATTCTAACTTTGTAACCTGGTTGAACCTATATATGCTACTCATGTGAACTGTATACACTTTACTTTTATCTTTGAGACTGAATGTCTGTTTGCAATTCAATTACTGCAATTCCATATTTGAAATGGTGGTATCCTAGAGAGTAACCGGGAAACCTGTAGTTTCTTATTATTACAGACAGGAAAGAATTCAATTTTAATAGCGGTATGTTCATCATTATTTATCTGTCAATTTGCTGCCGTCAAGGATGCACCCATAACACCGATGGGGAACCGATCGACCTGTCCTGCTGTATGGCCCTACAGGACAACAGTCCTCAATGATTTTCTTAACCTGACGGGTCTAGCTTAATTTTCCTGTACGTCGCCCATCAGACAAATAAATCCCGGCAGAGAAATAATTCTATCAGGTCACATATATAAAAGCAATTCAATTTCTCCATCGCTCGCTCTATGCTCGTCAGGGATTTGGCTGTCGATTGGCCGACATGTATAATCAGATTTCAATAACGCGGTATTTTGCTATTTCTGTGACGGCATTTGGCGCACACACGGAGATTCCGGTTCCCGGCGGTAGTGCCGCGAACACGACACTTGTTTTCCTTGGAAACTTTGGAAAAGAAACTTGATGGCATTTTAGGACACGATTATTAGGGATGCAAGTGAGTATTTATTGGTGTTTTTGGATTTCTCACTATAGTTCATTTTCTCTTCCAAACTAATTATGTAGCATGTCATTCTAGTTTATTTTATCAAATTTTAGATCGACTCAATGACTCAAAAAGATGAAACTTGCATCCCTAGACGCGGTTAAGCATCAGGTAATTAGCTCTACGCTAGCGGGCACATGCATGCACATCCATGCATGCAATGTCGACGACGAGATCGACATTGCCTCGCGTACGGATGCAGTACGTACGTACGTACGCACAGCATGCATGCATGTCTCGTTTGTGGGCAGGTGCGATGAACCAGCAGTACGTGCAGTAGTGTCCCCACCGGCCTGCTTTGAATAATCATGCCACCCCGCGGCACGGCAAATTAACACAGAGATCAATATCTATCAGATCCATCCATCCATCCATCCACCCATCGACGACTGCGTTCGTGCATATGAATGCACGCTCCAGCTGGCAAGGGAGACGGGTTCGCTGCGCCTGCACCAGACATGACTACTTCATAAATCCGCGTGCTCATTCACACGCGTGCAGCGAGAATGGCAGCCACGTGTCCTCTCCGCACGTGCCTGTTGAGCTAGCCGAGACCCGGCCGAGAGCTTCTTAGCTGGCTCGATCGTACTATACGTACGTCTCTAGAACGAAATGTAACATGATCGATGATAGACCCCCCCGAGCACTCAAAATCTCACTCGAATATTAGGCATTTGCTAGATCTAATGTTATAGGATTATCTATTTAATTACTTGCTAACAGGTTTCATGAGTGAAATCTATTAACCTGCATTACATTTTTCTCCACAAAAAAAATCTATTACCTCATTATATTCTTCCTCTGACCACTGGATTCAATCTACCAGCTTGGGATATAGTCCCTCCGCTTCATACGAAAATTGAAATAAAATCGAAACATTTTATTTTTTTGGGACATTTATATATTCCTCTAACTATGTCCGCCACTAGGGCGGGATATGAGGCTCGGACTGGCTCGTCAAGATAACGAGCTGGCTCTGCTCGGCTTGTTATCTTAACGACCAGAAAAGTCTGCCTCGGCTTGGTCTAGCTCATGAGCTGCTGCCGTTTTCGTCGCGCACAGGCTAGCTCCAAGGGCACCCCGTATCCCTCCCCCCACCCTACGTAGGGGGGGCTTTGGGGGGAGCGAGCCCTCCAACGGCTCCCCCCACAGCTCCCCCTATATACGGGGGAGTTGAAACTCCCCCATGTATAGGGTGAGTTTCAACTCCCCCTATATTTCTAATCACACTGTTTCTTCGCGATATTAATTCTGTTTGAGCCCCGTAACACGATGATAATGTGTATTATGACAGTACAAATATTGTATGATTTTTTTTAAATTCAAAAACATTAAATAAATAGTTAGTTAATGAGTGATAGTATATAGAGGGAATAGATATGGGGGAATGGTTGGAGAGAAGGAGTTATAGGGGGAGGAATCTTTTGGAGGGAGGTAGTAAAATATAGTAAATAGTACGTTTGGGGGGAGTTGGATGGAGGGAATGGTTGGAGAAAGCCGGGAGGGCCAAAGGCGAGTGGGCCGGGGGGGCAGAGGGGATCAGGATTCATGCGGAGGGAGGGAGGATAGAGGGGGGGGGGGGGTGGTGGAAGCTGTGGGCGGGCGCTGCCTCCGCACCTAGCAGGCCCAAGGTGAGGCGGCACAAAGCCGAGGGAGGCGGAAGGGCGACAGAAATCGGGAGAGAAAGAGGTGACATATGACAGTGTGATGTGAACTAGGGGAGGGCGAAGCGGCGCAAGTTGAGGGAGGAGCGACACCGCAACGGGAATCAGGAGGAGAAAGGGGAAGATAACGCCGTGACAGAAATCGGGAGGGGGTGGCTCGGGCTCGGGGGTCTTAGGAAGAATGAGGGGTCGGTCAAGTACTTAAGGTCCTAAGGGGCTCTGGGGTTCGGTGTTCAACAACTAGATGAGTTTATTGGCTTGCTGTTGCGGGTAGCTTGTTAAGGTCGCGAGCCAGCTCTGCTCGTTATACAAATTAATGAGCAAAATATTATGCTCGGCTCGTTAGTAAATTCACTGAGCCGAGCCGAGCTATCGAGTTACGAGCATTTTGTCCAGCCATATCCGCTACCTCTTGATTTTTTAAGAGTTACGAGTTATGAGAACATTTATTTTCTCTGCTTGGAAATTTTTATTATTTCACTGTCACAATATTTCGGTCGGAATTCATCGAAATTTCGTTTTTGAATTTGAATTCTCTTTCCGTTCGGAATTAGCGAAATTTGGCGAAATTTCGGCCGAAATTTCGTTTCCGGCAGTTGGCGGGATTCGATAAAAAAACGAAAAGGTAAACCCTGCTGTCCACTCACTTAATTCGGATGCAACATATTATTGTGTGTGTGAGAGAGAGATTTTACGGAGAAATCAATAGGAAGATATATAACGTATAGCTATATATAATAATGTTTTTGTGCACTAATAGTCTAATACTCATAACACCCTTGCACGGGCTACACACGTACGGGTCAAGCTAATATAATCTTTGACTTTGAGTGTGCGTGTGCGCTGCTTCCAGTAGTAGTCGTACGTACGTGCTCTTCCGATCGAGACGTCAAGGTCTCCGTGCACGGACTCACAGCTAGCTGCGCCTCTTGATATAGTTTTTCCGGTACAAGCATGTGGCCGGCCGGGCATGCACATATCCAATGATCATCTATCGTGCACACGCTTGCTCCATCGCTCGATAGATCGACGTCGTCGTCTGTCGTTGCATGCATCCTAGCTACTCCCTCCGTTCAAAATTATAAGTCATTTCAAAAATCTTGGAGAGTCAAATCATCTTAAAATTTGACCAAAATTATTGAGAAAATCACAAAAATTTATGATATCAAATAGATATACTATGAAAATTTAGCTAACAAAGAATCTAATGATACTTAATTGATATCACAAATGTTATTATTTTTATATAAATTTGATCAAACTTGAAAAACTTTGACTCTCTAAATTTTTTAAAATAATTATAATTTAGAACGGAGGGAGTAGCAGTGATCGTCGATCGAGCTAGCTAGTAGAAGCTATAGTACATAGCTACTGGATTTAATTCCCATTTAATTGCGACGCGTACGTGCAATCGTGCGCACTGACGCTGACGCCAAGCTTTATTTGCTATAGCTAGCTACTAGCTAGCTGTAGTACGTAACAGGAGTCGATCCATCCAGCCCTCCGTCCATGTCGATCGACACTCGACAGGGACTAGTGCTACCGGAAAACCTTGATGGCACGACGTGGACGCGTGCACGAGCTCTAGCTAGCGGCACCGATATGATGATGCATTAATTAATTGCAGCTACCTGATATATACGATTGAGTAGCTGGCTATAGCTACTCTACATTCTTGCTATACGTACTCTCACTAGCACTACACTGTGTACTCTAGCTAGCTGCGCACGAACTGGTGGGCTGCCACGTACGCACGCTTCTCCACGGTTGCTCGATCCATCGTCGATCGGTAATGGACGGATCAGACGGTCCCGTGTGCGTCGCTACTGTTGCACGGACGCCCGCCCATCTTCAGCTGTCGTCGTTTGGATTGGATCGTCGTCGTCGTCGTCAATGCCTTGCCTGAGTTGCCTCCGGCAGCACAGTGTGGGCATGCATGCGCACAGTGCATGGATCATCCATCCATCCATCCGTGTGCGTGTAGTACCTTTCAAGCCACTGCAATGCGGGCTCGCCGCCTCGCCGGCCGTGCCCACTAGCGCACTGGTGGTCCAGAGTCCGTGCCGCAGCAGCGCCATGTTCTTGGATTACCAAGTAATCTGGGACGGTTCCTTCAATTGTACAACACACGGTCTCAATTACTCGATCAACATGTCATTTTAATTAGCTACCTATCAGAATAAATTGTCGTACATGAAAATATAGTTATATATATATGTAGTGTAAATATTTAGTAGTAAAAATCATATATTAATCAATGCCATTCTTGTGTTACCAATTTATATAAAATATAATTTAGATGCTTAACGGTAAAAGTGTCTGACGACTTTTGACAAACCTCGATGAATTATATTTATATATTTCCGATTAGAGGAAGTAGTTTACTAAGTCAGCAGCCAGCTTTGTATTTGTGTGTGTGTCTATATGCTCTGGCCAGTGCATGAACGTAACATGTGCGTGCTTCTTCACTTGTGGTTGAAAACAATGTGCATTGCATGCCTAGCTAGCCAACCGGATCTGTGGGCAGCAGCATGCATCTGCTACTAGTACGTAGCTATATAGCTAGGGATGATGAAAAAAAATACAGAGATTGTTCTAGCTAGCTACCACGAACGAAATGGTCAGTGCCAATGATGATGATAAGGTCTCTCCGTAAGGAAAATGGCCCATTAGTCTATTGTTTTGTGATTTTGGTGATTGAGTAACAATGCAATCAATAGGACTAATGAATTTGTCAAGTGAACAATTATAGATCCCAGGGATGAAACAAAAAGGCCAAGCAAAGCGAAACACGAAGAAAGAACTCAAAGAAAGAATGAAATGAACGAGTTCTGCAGAAACCAGTAGCACCAGATGATCCGACGCAGTAGCACCGGAGTATCCGGTTGGCATCGGATGAACCGACGCAGCGGCGTCGGTGCAATTTACTGCACTGGTGGGAGAAAAACCAAGTGCCACCGGATGATCCGATGATGCCAAGTTGGAGCGTCGGAGTAATCACCGGAGGATGTACCAGAGATCATGTCAAGCGTGTTGAAGCGAAGTCTTCAGCACCGGAGCATTGCATCGGAGCAATGACGTCAGCAGCCAGCCGGAAATGCCTTCAGCAACGGATGATCCGACGCCACCCCATCGGTTTATCTGGTGCCACCTACGTCACGTGTCAGAAGACCCAACGGCTACCTCAGGGCGCAGAGTGATCGGATAATCCGGTGCCCTACCGTCGGTCAATTCGACGCCACGCAGAAAGTTGGGTAACGACTCTCTCCACTTGGTGGCCTATATATATGGACTCCCCCGGTCATTTGAAGATTGCTGGAGTTGCTACAAGTCTCAAACACTGAAGCGTCGCCTCATAAGAGAAGACTTAAATGTGATACAATATCAATCCTAGGAGGCTGATAACACATTTATTAAATCAGATGGTACATCACCGTACAACTCTACGGTGTAATGGGCAGTGAAGCGCCACTATCGCGAGGATAACAACTAAAACCCACACAACGATATTAACTACGAAGAGCTCATTAGAGTCTTGCGCCATACGGAGCTTCCTGCGGGTGACCCTATCCACAGGCAAGGTTGGGTGCAGAACGGGACCCCCTACTCAACGTCTTCGGGAACGAAGTCTGGATCTTCCTCTGTAAAAATTAGAAAAGGGGTGAGTACGAACATACTCAGCAAGTCCAACCACACCCACAGAGGGGGTATAAACAGAATATAATGCACAGGGTAAACCAAGGGTAAGGCTAGAGTTTAATTTGCGAAAAGCTAATTTTTGTGCATGGGTTTATTTGGAAGAAAGGGGTTTCCAAAAGCCATTATCTTGCACTGAGTAACACGTAGGGTTGATCCACACAGGATCCAAGTTTTAAATTGCTACCGGACTCCTCATCCGCCGTAGCACACGACACAACTGCCGGACACTTTCCCAAAATAACTCACGCCAACCCATCCATTCAAAGAAGAAACACTAGTTGTGTGACCAAACTGTAACTCGCTCAGTACCGTGGGCACGGCTATTCGAATAGATTTTAACTCTGCAGAGGTGTGCAACTTTACCCACAAGCGGGGTACCACAACCCGATCACCTTAGTGTCGGTGCAGATCCCAACAAAGCCCTTACCCACCTTAACTAGACCTGACTAGCCAACACGGGATCCACCAAGGGGCCATCGACCTATCACTGGGGTTTAACCAGGGCATAAGTCACACAGAGCTTATCCGTTCTCCTTGATCACCCGTTGCTCTCAACTCTCCTGATGGCTATCAGACTAACTAGTGTGATTTATGCTAAGCCGTTGCCCATACAACGGTCAAGTGGTTTGCACGATAGTGGAGTTAGGCAAGATGACACACCAACTCGGTCCTTAATTGTGACAAAATAGATATCTCCCTCCCTTGCTCAACCACACAGGTACGAGCACACCATTTGGCAATTCACACAGAAATGTCATCCATCCCGTCTAAACTCATCTTTCGAAAATTTAACATTTTCTCTTCCCACACACACTCACACATTTTCTTTTTTAAAAAACAAGTGGTACCAAGTTCAAGGTCCTAAGCGTTCTAGCAGCGATTAACGTCCAAACAAATCATATTCAGACATTAATCTAGGTGGTCAAGGAATGGTTATAACAAATCAAGGGGTGGATATCCAACCATGTTTTCAGCAGACAAAACATATGCAGTTTTATAAAATAGGCCAATAGGTTTTGTTTATAAAAACTGGAACAAAACATGCATCAAATGGCGGGATTGAACTTGCCGTTCTCAAAGCCTTCCGGGAAGTCCTGATCGAGGTACTGTCCTTCGGGTTCCGGGTCGCGGAGCTGGTCCTCGTTCACTTGCTCGTAGTATTGCTCGTCTACGGGTCCTCCCTCGTTCACACCGTGATCTACGACGCACACAAGCAAGCACACAATCAAGAACAAGAAATAAAGGTTTTACCGCTGAGCTCGAATCGGAAACACTTAAGATATAGAGATAGGAGAAATATTTTTGGGCGGTTTTCTAATGGCATGGCTGAAATTATATTGAAAATGGCGTGGTCGAATTTTGGGAGAATTGGAGGATGTTTGGCGCATGAAATGATAAGTTAACGGGGTGTTTAGGGTCTAAACATGGATCCAAGGGTCTATTTGTAAATAGTTTTGGGATGATAGGGGCTTGTTTATAATATTTAGAAATGTCAGGGTCACTCTTGGAAAGAGCAGGGATCTATTTAGAATTATTTTCATTTAGTGGAAGGGTTTGTTTGCAAAAAGGAAAATAGGATGGGCCTCTTTTGGAAAAGGGTTATAAAGGGGTGGGGGCTCTTAATTAAAAAGGAAAAAGGGCAGGGGGCTAAGGGCAAAACACCCTTCTTGAACCTCCCTCCCGAACAGAACAGAGGAGGGGGTCAGGGGCGTCGGCGGCGGCCGGTTCCGGCGGCCTGGGGCTCGGCGGCATCCGGGAATGAGGGGAAAAGGGAGAGGAGGAGGAGGGGGTTCGATTCCCCTACCTAGCTCGAGCTGGGGTGGAGCGAGGCAGCCGGGCCACGAGGGCTGGCGGCAGCAGGCGGAGGTGACCGTGGCGGCGGCGCTGCGGGCTAGGGAGGAGGGCTAGGGGTGTCGGGTGAGGTTGTGGGGAGGATGACCTGCGCGGGGAGCCTATTTATAGGCGGAGTAAGGTAGTGGGGAGGAGGGGCGCCGGTGGTGGCCGGTGAGCTCGTCAGGGCGGCCTTAACGGCGGCGGGACCGGTGGTGGCACTGTGCTACGCGGGTGTCGAGGCAAGCACAGGCGATGGGATGGCTCGGGCAGAGGCCGAGCGGCGCGCCGGGCACTGCAGGCGTCGGGGCGCGTGGGTCCAGTGCGCGCGTGTGCGTGGGCAGGGCACTGGAATGGCCGGCTAGGAAGGCGGGCACAGGAAGGCGGTGGCGGGGCTGATCAGCGCGCGGCGCGGCGAGCATTGGGGTCGCGCGGAACGCGTGCGGCGCTCAGGGCGTGCCCACGGCACGTGAACAAGCGCGCGCGTGCGTGGGCGGGGCAGGGAAGGCGGGGCGCGCGGGCGCGTGCGCGAAGCGGCCGTGGCGTGGCACAGATGCGCATGGGCGAGCGGGTGTCGCGGCGTGCGCGGCTCGTTGTGCCGAGCGCGGCAAGCGTGTGCGTGCGCATCAGCGGCTCGCGCGGCGCGAGCAGAGGGAGGAAGCAGCGGTGTGGGCGCGCGCACGTGCGCACGGCCTAGGGGGGTGTTCGGCGCGGCTGGGTGCACGGGCCAGGGGGGCGTGCGCGTGCTAGGCAGGGAGGGGAAAGGAGAGAGAGAGAGAGTGAGAAAAAAAAAGAAAAAGAAAAGGAAAAAGAAGAGGAAAAAAGAAAGAAAAAGAAAAAGGGAGAGAGAGAGAGAAAGAGAGATCGCGCTGGCGGGATTCACGGTGGCGACTGCGGCCGGACGAGCACGCACGCCGGTCGGCGACGTGCTGCGCGTTGTGCCGAACCAGGGGAACAAGAGAGACGGGACGACGATTGGATTCGGATGTCAGGATAGGTTTTTCGGGAGATTGGGCGATGGGGGGGGGGACAATTTCGGATGGATTGGGCTCAACGATGAAAAGAGATTTGAAAATATTTCTTGCGCGTGATTTATTTTGGTAAATTTTCGGGCTGTTACAAACCTACCCCACTTAAAATGAATCTCGTCCTCGAGATTCGGCTGGCTTCTAAAGAGGTGGGGAAACTCCTTCTTCAGGGTACCTTCACGTTCCCATGTAGCTTCTTCTATTCCGTGTCTGCTCCACAGAACTCTGCAAATTCGTACTTCGGAGTTTCTTGTCCTTTTAGTGACAGTGTCCAGGATCTTGACCGGTATTTCCTGGTATCGCAGGTCTGGCTGCAAATCTATCGCTTCTACTAGCACGTGTTCTGTCTCGGGTACCCTCAAACACCTTCTTAGTTGTGAGGCATAAAACACCGGGTGTATATCTGACATATCTTCTGGTAGCTCCAGACGGTATGCTATGACTCCGACTTTCTTCAGAACTTGGTACGATCCAATGTACCGAGAGGCCAGCTTTCCTTGTACTTGAAATCTTCGGGTTCCCCGAATTGGTGAAACCTTAAGGTAGACGAACTCTCCCGGGTTGAAATTTATTTCTCATCTCTTCTTGTCTGCGTAGCTCTTCTGTTGAGACTGGGCGGCCTTCAGCTTTTCTCTAATCTCGGCCACTCTTTTTTCGGCTTCCTTTATGAGTGCGGGTCCAACTAGGGTACGTTCTCCAACTTCTGACCACATCAGAGTAGTTCTGCATTTTCTCCCATAAAGAGCTTCGAATGGTGATATGCCCAAGCTTGCTTGATAACTATTATTGTATGAAAATTCCGCATAGGGCAAACTCTGCTCCTAATCCTTGCCATAGGTAATAAGGACACATGCTCTCAACATATCCTCCATGATCTGATTTACCCTTTCTGTTTGGCCATCCGTTTGCGGGTGATAGGCGGAGCTGAAATCCAATTTGGTGCCCATAGCTTTATGCAAACTTTTCCAAAACCTAGAGGTGAATTAGGTCCCTCTATCTGAAACAATTCTGCTAGGCACACCATGCAACTTTACTATATTTTTCACATAAAGCTAGGCTAGCTTTTCTCCACCGTAATTGGTTCGCACGGGTATGAAATGAGCCGCTTTAGTGAGTCGGTCCACCATTACCCATATGGAGTCATGTTCTTTCTGTGTTCTGGGCAAACCCACTACAAAGTCTATTCCTATCTCATCCCATTTCCAAACCGGGATGGGTAGGGGTTGCAACAATCCTGCTGGCTTCTGATGTTCGGCCTTGATCCTTTGACAAGTATCACAATGGGCGACAAACCATGCAATATCTGCCTTCATTCCCTTCCACCAATATTTTTGTTTTAAGTCCATATACATCTTGGTGGATCCTGGGTGGATGGAGTAGGCTGAGTTATGGGCTTCATCCATGATTATTTGCCTGAAGTCTCCTTCCTGGGGCACACAAATCCTATTTTTATACCATAAAGTTCTCTCATTATCCACTCTAAAATCCGGTGCCTTATTTTCTCCAGTCTGCATTCAGATTTTCATCAAGTCCTTGTCCGAACTTTGGGCCTTTCTAATTTTATCCTCCAGAGTAGGTTGAATGCTCATCTTGCGAATGGAACCTCGAGGGACAATGTGCACATTCAATCGTGCCATTTCTTCCTGCAGATGGGCATCCTTGGGTCCATAAGATTTCCGGCTTAAGGCATCAGCTACCACATTAGTTTTGCCAGGGTGGTAATGAATTTCCACATTATAATCCTTAACCAGTTCTAACCACATTCTTTGCCTTAAGTTCAAATCTGGCTGGGTGAAAATATAATTCAGACTCTTATGGTCGGTGTAGATCTCATATTTATTTCCAATTAGATAATGTCTCCAAATCTTGAGGACATGCACTATGGCTGCAAACTCCAGATCATGTGTTGGGTAATTCTGCTCATGAGGCCTGAGCTGTCGGGAAGCATAAGCTAATACCTTTCCGTCTTGCATGAGTACACAACCCAATCCTTGTCGGGATGCGTCACAATAAATGACAAAATCCCGATGAATATCTGGTAGGGTTAGTACTGGGGCGGTTGTCAACCTATTCTTCAATTCTTGAAAACTTCTTTCACATGACTCTGTCCAGGTGAATTTCTTATCCTTCTTGAGTAGCTCTGTCATGGGGCGGGCAATCTTGAAAAATCCTTCAATGAATCTCCGATAATACCCAGCTAATCCAAGAAAGCTTCTGATTTCACTAACATTGGTCGGTTGCTGCCAGTTGGAGACTACTTCGACCTTCTTAGGGTCCACTGCTACTCCTTCTGCGGTCAGAATATAACCAAGAAAAGCTACTTTCTCAAGCCAGAATTCACACTTGCTGAATTCGACATATTGCTTATGTACTCTCAGCTTTTCCAATACTACCCGCAGATGTTGCTCGTGTTCCTGGACACTCTTGGAGTAATAAGTATGTCGTCGATAAAGACTACGACAAAATTATCTAACTTTTCCATAAACACCTTGTTCATGAGATTCATGAAATAAGCAGGTGCATTGGTGAGTCCAAAAGACATCACCGTAAACTCAAACTGCCCATAACGGGTGACAAAAGCTGTCTTTGGGATGTCGCTTTCTCTAATCTTGAGCTGAAAATATCCTGATCTAAGATCAATCTTGGAGAAGTACTTGGCTCCTTTTAGCTGATAAAAAAAATCATCAATCCTGGGGAGGGGGTACTTATTTTTTATGGTAACTTCGTTCAGTGCCCGGTAATCTACACACAACCTCATACTCCCATCCTTCTTCTTGACAAATAGAACTGGGGCTCCCCAAGGCGACGAGCTTGGTCTGATGAAGCCAATTCGTTGTAGTTCTTCCAGCTGCTTCTTTAATTCCGCCAATTCAGATACTGCCATCCTATAGGGTCTCTTGGCTATGGGAGATGTTCCAGGGACAAGGTCGATGACAAACTCTATACCCCTATCTGGTGGCATTTCGGGAAGTTCTTCAGAGAAAACATCTGGGTACTCATTTACTACTGGGACTTCTTCCAAGGACTTGGCTTCCATGCTAAAAATCATTGGGTCTGGTCCACTCCCCCGGGTATGGCAGGTCACTCGTACTCCTTCTAGGTTCGTTAGGTGTACCACCTTGTCAGTACAAACTATGAGACCATTGTGTAGGCTTAACCAGTCCATTCCAAAGATCACGTCTATTCTCTTAGACTTAAGTACTACTAGATCGGCTAGAAATTCTACCCCACTTAAATTGATCCTTACCCGGGAACAACCCAGTTGACACTTGATGTCACCTCCAGGCGTTCGGGTTAATAGGAGTGTTTTTAGTAGTACTGTAGGTATTTTATGCTTATCCACAAAGCTTGACAATATGAATGAGTGTGATGCTCCAGAATCAAATAAAATTGTTGCCAGAGTTGAGCTGACTAGGAACTCACCAAGTACCACTCCTTGCGTACCCTGAGCTTCCTGTGCATTGATGTGGTTGACGCGGGCTCGTCCATAAGGCTGCTGGCTGTTGTTGTTGTTGTCCTTATTGTTGCTGCCGATGGGAACACGGTTGGCTCCGGACACCGGTGGTCTAGGCCCATTCACCGAGTTGGAGAAGACCGATGCAGCAGGTTTATTTTTGGCATACGGGCAGTTGGCAATGTAATGCCCTGTCTCACGGCAGTTGAAACAGGCCCTAGCATTGTTATTGTTGGTGGTGACTTGGCTTGCATTGCTCTGCGGAGCCTTCATGGTGTTCTGGCTCCTAAACTATGTGTTAGGGGCCTGTGGGTCTGTCACCTAAGACTGGGCCTATACTGCATTGGGGCCTGAGATCTTGGTGATGTGTAGCTGAAGCTCCTTGGTTTCTGAAAGCGGTCCAGCCGGCGGGCCTTGCTTTCCAAAAACTTGCGCTTGTTATCCTTCCTTTCTTCAGCTTTGGCCCTTTCTGTGAGAATGGCCTTGTTCATCAGAGTGTTGAAGTCCGAGTAGATCTGAGGGGTAAGCAAGGTCCAGAGTTCTAGTTTCAATCCCATCTTGAACATGTCCTGCTTCTTTTCGTCATTGTCCACTTCTTCTGGTGCATATCGGGCCAGCACCATGAACTGGTAGGTGTACTCTTCTACTGACATACTTCCTTGCTGCAGTGAGCGGAACTCATCCGCCTTGCGCTTCATGGTGGCCGAGGAGATATGATAGCGGCGGAACTCCTTCAAAAATTCCTTCCAAGTGATGGTGGAGGCACCTTCGGCAGCGGCATAGTAATTCTCCCACTAGGCTAAGGCAGTCCAGGTGAGTCGGCGGGCTACCAGAAGAACTTTGTCTCAATCTTGGCATTCGAACGGCTCGAGCTTCCTCTGGATCACACGCACCTAGTCGTCTGCATCTAAGGGGTTGCTGGATCCGGCAAAGGTAGGTGGCTTGGTCCTCAGAAAAGCTGTCAGCTTGTCATTCATGGTCTGCTCTCGGGGCCGCTTGTTGACGAGGGCATTGGCTAGTGTTTCCAGTATGAGGGTCTGGTTGTGTATTATCTGTGCCAGGTCTCCGAGGGGTGGTGGTGGTGGCAGTGGCACTTCTCCTTGATTTCCTCCTCTATTCTGGCTCACTTCCTGTTCTTCCTGAAGAGGGTTCTGTCCATTAGGCTGTCCTCCCGTGCCAGCGGCTGCAGGGGTCCGGTTGTGGGAGGCCCTCGTACCGCTTCGGGAAGCCATCTGTAGATTGGGTAGAGTTTTTGTGAGATTGGGATTATGATTAAGTGATGTTTAAGTTGTTTAATTTGTATTTTTGAAAAGGCAGAATCTATCTTCCGCCGAAAAGCACACAAACTAACAACAAGCACACAAGCTAGCAAGCAACAAGTACAAACAACTTTATTACTGCGAGGGGGGTACAACACTGGGGTAAGGCTAAACACGTACTACACGTCCGGGTACAGGGTTACACTTAAGTGTACAACTTAAGCCAAAGGGGTTGGGAGGGTACAACACTAGGGTGGCGTCGGGCATTCTACTCGCGGGGCGGAACGTGCTTCCAGGGGAACGGACAACTCGCCGTCTTCTAGGTTTCCGTTTTTCAGGGGTTGCGCAGCAGCTTCTCCTTCAACGGCGGCAGTAGACCCTTCAGGGTTCTCGGGCGGGGCTTGTGGGGTTCCCAACAGTGGTCCCCATCCTATGACGGGCGTCCCGAGTAGAACATGGTCTTCCCCAATTGCCAGGACTGGCATTCCACTTCTGGTCCATTCTTGCATACGCCGGTCCCGGGCCTGCCTGAGGCTCTCCTGGGCAACCGCTTCGCTGCTGACCGCGGCTGCGGCTCTTACCTTGGCTTGGGCTGCCCGGATCTGTTGTAGACTTACCGCGAGCTCTGCTTGCTCGGCTCGATGGATCTGCTCCCTCAGGATGCTAGCTTGCTCGTCAAAGAGCTGATCCAAGGAGGCTAGGTAGGTAGCCACTTGATACAGGGGGTCTTCTTCATGGCGGCGCCATTCCAGGCTTCTCATACGAGCTTCCCAAACTGGGGTTCTGATGGCCGGAGGAAAGAACCTCATTGGTGTGGGGGCTAGGTGTCCTTCAAAAATCCGGCACAGATAACGGAGTGCCTTCCTGACGGCCAAGGGATAGGTGTCTTGGTGGCTAAACCCTGTGGCGGTCACTCGCCATGGCAGGATGTTGGGGTAGCGGTCACTTCTGGAGATGACCAGGATCACCCTGCAGCGGAGGGTACCATGGTGCTCGTACTCTCTGTTGTAGTACCTTGGGCGTTCCATAACGCCAAGGCTTTCCAGGGCGTTGATCAAAAGGCTGGGGAAGCCAGGTGCAGCTTGGCAATTGCCCTGGGTCCATCCTTCCTCAGCTATCTGAAAATAAAGATAGGGTGAACAAGTTTTGCACAAATATTTGGGTACAGAGGGGATACATGGTACTTATTATTACAACATGGTGGGGTACAGTTTTCATGGATACACGATTATTAGGATAGGGGTTCTAACTTGGAGTGCTACTCCTATCATGGGGACTCTTCCTCGATCTGGATAGGGCGCTTCTTTGGTGGAAGACCCTACTCCATCACATCATCTTCGGTCTGAGTACCCCTATCCCAATGGGTTTTTTCGGGTTCTTCTTCTATCCACCCACCTACTCCTCTGTGAGCCTCGTGTTCTTGCCATTGGGCTTGGAGAGTGGCTAGGGAATACTCGGCTCATACGGCTCTTGTCCGTTGTTCCTCCATTTCTTGGATTGCCTTTTTTGCCCTGCGGATTTGGTGCTTCAGTTGTTCCGCCTGTTCGCGGTAGAGTTCATCCAAGCCGGTGAAGTAGATGGATAGGTGGGAGACCGTATCTTCTAGGTCTTCTTCTTCTCTCCCAAGTTCTCTCATCCGGGCAATCCATGAGCGTCCTCTTCCTCCAGTAGGCGGGAAAAATCTCATATGAGTCCGCTGAAGATGATGCTTGTAGACCACGCGCAGACGTCGCAGGACTTTTCGGGCGGCTTTTCGGTAGGTGTCTGGGAAGCGAAAGCCAGTGGTGGAGATGAACCAGGGGTCCACGTCAGGGTAGCGGGTGCTTTTTCCCACGAAGATCATCATGTCGCACCGAAGAGTGCCCCTGGAGTCGTACTCCCGGTAGACGTACTCTGGTGGGTCCACAACTCCAACGCGGTCCAGGCTGAGTAGCAATAACTTAGGAAGGCCGGGCTCTGCGTGGCAGATTTCGCCACTCCATCCATTGTCAGCCATCTGGAACAGGGCAAGAGTCAATGGTGAGTGCATGAGTGGAAAAAGGATTAAGCAAGGAAAGTCCTAATGTGGAAAGGCTCGAAAAAGGGGTCTCGATCCTAGGGTCACGTCCTACGGCCAACCTACGCCTCTGATACCACATGAAGTGTCCCCTCATAAGAGAAGACTTAAATGTGATACAATATCAGTCCCAGGAGGCTAATAACACATTTATTACATCAGATGGTACATCACCGTACAACTCTACGCGGTAATGGGCAGTGAAGCGCCACTATCGCGAGGATAACAACTAAAACCCACACAACGATATTAACTACGAAGAGGTCATTAGAGTCTTGCACCATACGGAACTTCCTGCGGGTGACCCTATCCACAAGCAAGGTAGGGTTCAGGACGGGACCCCCTACTCAACGTCTTCGGGAACGAAGTCTGGATCTTCCTCTGTAAAAATTAGAAAAGGGGTGAGTACGAACGTACTCAGCAAATCCAACTACACCCACGGAGGGGGTATAAACAGAATATAATGCACAGGGTAAACCAAGGGTAAGGCTAGAGTTTAATTTGCGAAAAGCTAATTTTTGTGCATGGGTTTATTTGGAAGAAAGGGGTTTCCAAAAGCCATTATCTTGCACTGAGTAACACGTAGGGTTGATCCATATAGGATCCAAGTTTTAAATTGCTACCGGACTCCTCATCCGCCGTAGCACACGACACAACTGCCGGACACTTTCCCAAAATAACTCATACCAACCCATCCATTCCCAGAAGAAACACTAGTTGTGTGACCAAACCGTAACTCGCTCAGTACCGTGGCCATGGCTATTCGAATAGATTTTAACTCTGAAGAGGTGTGCAACTTTACCCGCAAGCGGGGTACCACAGGATGATCACCTTAGTGTCAGTGCAGATCCCAACAAAGCCCTTACCCACCTTAGATAGACCTGACTAGCCAACACGGGATCCACCAAGGGGCCATCGACCTATCACTAGGGTTTAACCAGGGCATAAGTCACACAGAGCTTATCCCTTCTTCTTGATCACCCGTTGCTAAGCCGTTGCCCATACAACGGTCGAGTGGTTTGCACGATAGTGGAGTTAGGCAAGATGACACACCAACTAAGTCCTTAATTGTGACAAGATGGATATCTCCCTCCCTTGCTCAACCACACAGGTACGAGCACACCATTTGGCAATTCACACAAAAATGCCATCCATCCCGTCTAAACTCATCTTTCGAAAATTCCACATTTTTCCTTCCCACACACACTCACACATTTTCTTTTTTTAAAAACAAGTGGTACCAAGTTCAAGGTCCTAAGCGTTCTAGCAGCGATTAACGTCCAAACAAATCACATTCAGACATTAATCTAGGTGGTCAAGGAATGGTTATAACAAATTAAGGGGTGGCTATCCAACCATGTTTTCAGCAGACAAAACATATGCAGTTTTATAAAACAGCCCAATAGATTGTGTTTATAAAAACTGGGACAAAACATGCATCAAAGGGCGGGATTGAACTTGCCGTTCTCAAAGCCTTTCGGGAAGTCCTGATCGAGGTACTGTCATTCGGGTTCGGGGTCGCGGAGCTGGTCCTCATTCACTTGCTCGTAGTGCTGCTCGTCGACGGGTTCTCCCTCGTTCACACCGTGATCTACGACACACACAAGCAAGCACACAGTCAAGAACAAGAAATAAAAGTTTTACCACTGAGCTGGAATCGGAAACAATTAAGATATAGAGATAGGAGTAATATTTTTGGGCAATTTTCTAATGGCATGGTAGAAATTATATTGAAAATGGCGTGGTCGAATTTTGGGAGAATTGGAGGATGTTTGGCGCATGAAATGATAAGTTAACGGGGTGTTTAGGGTCTAAACATGGATCCGAGGGTCTATTTGTAAATAGTTTTGGGATGATAGGAGCTTGTTTATAATATTCAGAAATGTCAAGGTCACTCTTGGAAAGAGCAGGGATCTATTTAGAATTATTTTCATTTAGTGGAAGGGTTTGTTTGCAAAAAGGAAAATAGGAAGGGCCTCTTTTGGAAAAGGGTTATAAAGGGGTGGGGGCTCTTAATTAAAAAGGAAAAAGGGCAGGGGGCTAAGGGCAAAATGCCCTTCTTCAACCTCCCTCCCGAACAGAACAGAGGAGGGGGTCAGGGGCGGCGGCGGCGGCCGGTTCCGGCGGCGGCCGGGAATGAGGGGAAAAGGGAGAGGAGGAGGAGGGGGTTCGATTCCCCTACCTAGCTCGAGCTGGGGTGGAGCGAGGTAGTGGAGCCACGTGGGCCGGCGGCGGCGGGCGGAGGTGACCGTGGCGGCGGCGCTGCGGGCTAGGGACGAGGGCTAGGAGCGGCGGGTGAGGTTGTGGGGAGGATGAGCTACGCGGGGAGCCTATTTATAGGCGGAGTAAGGCGGTGGGGAGGAGGGGCGCCGGTGGTGGCCGGTGAGCTCGTCGGGGCGGCCTTAATGGTGGCGGGACCGGCGGTGGCGCTGTGCTACGCGGGTGTCAAGGTGAGCATAGGCGATAGGATGGCACGGGCATAGGCCGAGCAGCGCGCTGGGCACTGCAGGTGTGGGGGCGCGTGGGTGCAGTGCGCGCGTGTGCGTGGGCAGGGCACTGGAACGGCCGGCGGTGAAGGCGGGCACAGGAAGGCGGTGGCAGGGCTGATCAACGGGCGGCGCGGCGAGCATCGGGGTCGCGTGGAACGCGTGCGGCGCTCAGGGCGTGCGCGGCGCGTGAGCAAGCGCGCGCGTGTGTGGGCGGGGTAGGGAAGGCGGGGGCGCGGGCGCGTGCACGAAGCGGCCGTGGCGTGGCACAAACGCGAGCGGGCGAGCGGGTGTCGCGGCGTGTTCGGCTCGGTGTGCCGAGCGCGGCGAGCGCGGGCGTGCGCAGCAGTGGCTTGCGCGGCGCGAGCAGAGGGAGGCAGCAGCGGTGCATGCGCGCGCGCATGCACACGGCCCAGGGGGGTGCTCGCGCGGCTAGGTGCATGGGTTCAGGGGGGTGTGCGCGTGCTAGGCAGGGAGGGGAAATTAGAGAGAGAGGGAGGGAGAAAAAAAGAAAAAGAAAAGGAAAAGAAGAGGAAAAAGAGAAATAAAAAGAAAAAGGGAGGGAGGGAGAGAGAGAGAGAGATCGCGCTGGCGGGATTCGCGGCGGCGACTGCAGCCGGACTAGCACACGCGCCGGTCGGCGATACGCTGTGCGTTGCGCAGAACGAGGGGAACAAGGGAGACGGGACGACGATTGGATTCGGATGTCGGGACAGGTTTTTCGGGAGATTGGGAGATCGGGCGGGGGACGATTTCGGATGGATTGAGCTCAACGATGAAAAGAGATTTGAAAATATTTCTAGCGCGTGATTTATTTTGGTAAATTTTCGAGCTGTTACAAACACACCCAAGAACATCTCCAAGCCATTCAAGTGCTAATTGATCATATCTTTAGTCCTTAGCACACATTTGAAAGTGTCCGTGCTAGGTTAGCTCTTTAGAGAGTGAACAAGCAAAGCTTTGTGCCTTTGTGCTATGGTTCTTTGTTGGACCTAGAAGATATCTTGGAGCGCTGGCTCCTTGGAGCCTTGAGGCTTGCCGGCAACGTCAACGACCCTCTGACTTGGTGTGGAGCGGCGTGGACGATCTTGTGCGGGGGACGTGGAGACCCCCATCCTTTGTGGAGAAGCTCCTTAGTGGAATTCAGGATCAAGGTGACCGTGGTTGAGTTCACGGGAGAGACTTGATTGCCGAGAAGCGATACTCTTAGTGAGTGCTTCAACAACGTAGCTGTAGGGGTGCCTTTGTGGCTAACCGAACCACGGGATAAACACCCGCGTTAAGAGTTTGCTTCCTCCTATCCCGCTCTTTACGTTTCTGCATTTCATTCTAGCAATTCTTGTGCCTGTACTTTCATAGAGTAGTTTCTTGATAGGAAAGGGTATAGGTTGCTAAACTTTTTTGGGATAGGGGTTTCACACTAGAAAAGACTTAGTTGCACATTTAGATAGTATGTTTTAGTTTAATATTGTGCAATTTAGTATGAGCCATAGGTCTAGATTTTAAGTTGCCTAATTCACCCCCTCCCCCTCTTAGGCTAGAGCACCCGATCCGGTCTTTCAATTGGCATCAGAGCCGGGACTCACCTCTCTCACAAAGAAAGCCAATTCCATTGGTAATTTGTGTTTACCGGCTCACTTGATCGGTTAGGCTTCACCGCGTAGTGAGTTAGCTCTTTGGGGGAAGGGATGGATTCATTAGGACCTCCTCCACGTTTCGATGGCACGGGCTTCCAACGATGGAAGATATTAATGCAATCGCACCTCCAAGCAAAAGGCTTAAATGTTTGGAGAGTAACGAGTGAAGGAATGAAAAGCAAAAATCAACAAGAGAGACAATATGACGCCACCGCTAAATGCATAATCTTGTTATCTCTAAATGAAAATGTGTTCAATCGTGTTTATTCTTGTGAAAATGCTCATAAGCTATGGAAGACTATCATTGAGAATCATGGAGGCACGGAGGATGTAGCCAATGAAAAATATCATGTCCTCATTGATAGGCTTAATAGCTTTAAGCTACTTGATGATGAAAACACCGAATCTATGTACTCATGTTGGAACACTCTTGTGAATGAGATCAATTCCTTAGATGTGACGAAAATTGATGATATGGAGCTCATTCGCAAGATCCTTCACTCATTACGAAGGCCCGACTATGATTTGGTGATCACAATTCTTTATGAGAAAGAAATCAACACATTGACACCAAATCAAGTCCTCAACAAGATGATCGCTCACGAGCTACGCCATGACATCAAGCCAAGAGCACCACCTTCTTCACCAACTCATAGCGCACTTGCATGCAAGCAAGTCAAAAAGTTGAAGAAGATGGCCATCAAAGGTAGCTCAAGTGAAGAGGAAGAAGAGGAGGCATGCCAAAGCTCCTCAAATGATGAAAAAGAGCCAATGGATCCCAACCTTTACAAGCAAGTCAAGAAGATGAACAAATGCTTGCAAGAAATCAACTCAATGGGGTATATGGTCTTTCTCAAAGATGGGGCTCATCACCAACAAATGAAGGTTGAGAGGAGATTCAAGAAGAAGAAAGAAAAGAAGGAGAAGAAGCCCAAACATGAATCATTTGCCATCTTTGGTGAATGGGTAAGCGGTGGTGAAGAATCAAGCGAAAGCTCAAGTGATGAATCAAGCGAGAAATTCACCACTCGCACCAACATGGGATCATCATCAAACACTTGCCTTATGGCCCAAGATGTGGAAAGCGATGTAAGTGATGATTACTCCGATTCTCCTTCATATGATGAGTTTCTTGAATTAATACATGAGCACCAAAAAGTTATTAAGAAGCAATCAAATGAAATTGAAAACCTTAATGCTTTTAATGATCTTAATGCTATTTTCACTACAAATTATGAAATTTTTTATGCAAATTCAAATTGCTTAGTGAAGAGCATAAAGAGCTCAAATTGAAAAATGAGAGCATTAATGATACTAATAGTGCTTCAACTTCTTGTTTTGATTCAATTGATAAGTCTAACTCTTGCAATGAGAATGCTATGAGAATATTGTTGTAGAATCATGTGATGATCTCATTGCCAAGGAGAGTGATGAACTCAAGCAAGAAGTGGAAAGGCTCATGAAGGATTTGGCTAGATTAAAGGGCAAGTGCATAGAGAGCAATGTCCAACCTTCTCAAGATAATCGTGAAGACATGGTGAAGAAGCTTGAGAAGGGGTCCACCGTGACTTGCTCAAAGTGCCACCAAAGAGGCCACAAGTCCAACAAGTGCACTCAACCAAGAAAGGAGCTTTCGGATGAGAAGAACAAGAAGAAGCTTATAATCAAGAGTTCTCTCATCTACACCAAGCCCAACCGAAGGAACAAGAGCCATATCACCTCCTATGTGATAAAAAAAAGACAAATGGCAAGGTGGTTGCTCACAAAGTTGGGAAGCAAGAAAGGAGTTGGAATCACTCCATTTGGGTGCCCAAGAATGTCATCACCAATATGAAGGGGCCTCAAATGGTGTGGGTTCCAAAGGAGACTTGAAGCCCAAGTATGGCTTTGGGGGATTTGGAGGCTTGGTTAACTAGAAGATGAAGGATTCAAGCAAAAGAAGCCAAGCTCGCATCTTGGACACTTGTTGCCCAAGTCTCCCACATGGTAATGGTAGCTAGATTTCAATTCATGCATCATGTAGCTCCATTGCCCTTGCTAGGTTGTTTGCATTGCATCACCTAGTGTTATATATGGTGGGTTGCTTGTGTCATGATTCTAACCCACGAGCAACCTACATGGTTTGATAAGTGTGTAGAAAGCTACACAAAGTTACCCTTCATGGTACATGGACCATATGAGGTATGTGTTTCATTTGTGTACCATGAACACAAGCTATAGGGTAAACTTCCCATTGTTGTCATAAACAATGTGCATATATTTGATTGGTGATTCAAACACTAAATGCACATATTTAGGGGGAGCTCATCCTATGGTTTGTAATTTTGAGACTAACATGTATTAAAGTTTATCTTTTGTAGTCTCTTTCCGGAGTTAACACTATAAGAGAATGTTGTTCACTCTCAATGTGAATTAACAACTCTATAAGAGTAATTAGATAAAGTGATGTGCTTTTCATGCATATTGAGCCATGCTCTATTGAACTTAAATTTCCATATCTAAGTTCATAGGCTATGTGCTCATACATTTGCCCATCTTGGTGTACCAAGTGTTTTTGACCTCAAAGACTTTCAATTGGTATCTAATTTCAGTTGGTATCATTTGGCATAAGTCTCTTTCAAATTGGTACATACAAGGTAACTACTTCCCCCGGAGGTATGCATTGTCTATAATTCCTTCAATTGGTATCTTTGTCAATTCTTTGTTTTTATAGAGCTACCTCCATGCATGATAAGATCTAAGCCTTCTCCTTCAAATGTCTAGTTGTGCATATGATTTTCACATTATCATTTTGTGCACACACTTTGTGGAAAGCTTAGTTCATGTCATGCTAGTTTTGTGATTTTGTGATCCACCCTAATAATTGCTCAATTGGTATCTTCATTGATATCATACAACTATATCATGATTCATGGAACTAACTCCCAAGCAGGCTACTAACTTTTCCCTTTGAGCTATATTATTTTGCCAAGCCTTTTTAGGTGATTTGATTCCAAAGAGGGAGAAGTTTGGATCAAAGCAAGGTAAAAATGAGTATCACCCAAAGGGGGAACAACTTTGATTCCAAAGGGGGAGAAAAAGTAGAAGAAGTAGCAAATATTGGGAGAAACAAAGGGGGAATGATGGATTTAGGGGGAGGCCAAGTTAACATTGGATGATGGTAAGCATCCAAGCAAGTGTAAGTGGTTCAATTTGTCAATTTTTACAAAATTTATGCTTGCTTTGATTGTGTTGTCATCAATCACCAAAAAGAGGGAGATTGAAAGGAAAATGACCCCATTAGGCTATTATTTTGTGATTTTGGTGATTGAGTAACAACACAATCAATGGGACTAATGAGTTTGTCAAGTGAACAATTATAGATCCCAGGGATGAAGCAAAAAGGCCAAGCAAAGCGAAACACGAAGAAAGAACTCAAAGAAAGAATGAAATAGACGAGTTCTGCAGAAACCACTAGCACCGGATGATCCGACGCAATAGCACCGGATTATCCGGTTGGCATCGGATGAACCGACGCAGCGGCATCGGTGCAATTTACTGCACTGGTGGGAGAAAAACCAAGTGGCACCGGATGATCCGACGATGCCAAGTTGGAGCGTCGGAGTAATCACCGGAGGATGTACCAGAGAGCATGTCAAGCGCGTTGAAGCGAAGTCTTCAGCACCGGATGATCCGATGAGCACCGAAGCATTGCGTCGGAGCAATGACATCAGCAGCCAGCCGGAAATGACTTCAGCACCGAATGATCTGACGCGCACCAGATGAACCGACGCCACCCCATCGGTTTATCCGGTGCCTCCTAGTCACGTGTCAGAAGACCCAACGGCTACCTCAGGGCGCAGAGTGACCGGATAATCCGGTGCCCTACCGTCGGTCTATCCGACGCCACGCAGAAAGTTGGGTAACGGCTCCCAACGGCTCTCTCCACTTGGTGACCTATATATATGGACTCCCCCGGCCATTTGAAGATTGCTAGAGTTGCTACAAGCCTCAAACACACCCAAGAACATCTCCAAGCCATTCAAGTGCTTATTGATCATATCTTTAGTCCTTAGCACACATTTGAGAGTGTTAGTGCTAGGTTAGCTCTTTAGAGAGTGAACAAGCAGAGCTTTGTGCCTTTGTGCTGTGATTCCTTGTTGGACCAAGAAGATATCTTGGAGTGCCGGCTCCTTGGAGCCTTGAGGCTCGCCGGCAACGTCAACAACCCTCCGACTTGGTGTGGAGCGGCGTGGACGATCTTGTGCGGGGGACGTGGAGACCCCCATCCTTTGTGGAGAAGCTCCTTAGTGGAATTCGGGATCAAGGTGACCGTGATTGAGTTCACGGGAGAGACTTGATTGCCGAGAAGCGATACTCTTAGTGAGTGCTTCAACAACGTAGCTGTAGGGGTGCCTTTGTGGCTAACCGAACCACGGGATAAACACCCGCGTCAAGAGTTTGCTTCCTCCTATCCCGCTCTTTACGTTTCCGCATTTCATTCTAGCAATTCTTGTGCCTTTACTTTCATAGAGTAGTTTCTTGATAGGAAAGGCTATAAGTTGCTAAACTCTTTTGGGATAGGGGTTTCACACTAGAAAAGACTTAGTTGCACATTTAGATAGCATGTTTTAGTTTAATATTGTGCAATTTAGTATGAGTCATAGATCTAAATTTTAAGTTGCCTAATTCACCCTCTCCCCCTCTTAGGCTAGAGCACCCGATTCGGTCTTTCACTCTCTCTCACCATCAATCAGGTACGAAAATTTTCTACTAATAATAAGTACTACAAGTTACTAAAATATGAGCAAAAATATGTAATCCATCCATGCATGCTCTGGATGTGTAGGTGGTTGTTACAACACAAGGCATCCATCCATCCATCCATCCATCGTCTCCCCGGCTGGCCAAATCAGAGCAAACCGGACCATGGCGCAAAAACTATTTGGTGAGTACATGCAAGGATCGGAGCAAGAGACATGAGTACATGGACGGAGGATTTCCTAATGAGGTTTTGCAGCTACACCGCTGAGCACGCATGCAGCATTTAGTCGGTGCAGTCGATCATAACGCAGCGCATACATGCATGTGTGTGTGTGTGCAGGTCAAGCGAGCATGCAGCGGGCAGCAAGCAGTCAAACATGCTGCCACCGCCCCTAATTCCCCGCCTCAAAGCTCGATCGAAAAGATTCCGGGCCATTTTAAAACCCCAGTCCATCGTACTTAACCAGCACGTACTGCTAATAACCAACAAGCTAATTTTAATTTAAGCATCATATGTGTATGCTCTTTCTATGCACTCATCTCTCTCTCTCTCTCTCTCTCTCTGCATTCTCTCTCTCTCTCTCTCTCTCTCTCTCTCTCTCTCGATACCTTTTGGCGTCTGGGGCAGGCACCAGGCAGGCCGGCAGGCTCAAATTAAAGCTCCATCAAATAAACCTACTTACAACTATACAAACAAGTAGCTAGTAGTGCGTTTGGTTTCAGAGAATCCGGCACCGGCGCCCGTTTTTCGCCGCGAATTCGACCCAAAAGATTCCTTGCTGGAGCATCATATATATACTATATATATTCTAGCTCGCCGGTGTAGGAGGTTGCAGGAACACAAGGTATCTCTCGATCGCGACAGTCAAATGGACAACACGTACATGATCGAAATTTCGGTGCATGCAGTTGTTTGTTCATCATGCATCATGTGTTGATCATGCAGGCAGGGGAATCCAATTTCATCTCCATTCTATGTACTGCATGCGGGCTTATATATGCACAAATAATCGAAGTCAGTTTTTTTTTAAAAAAAGGCATAGAACACTACTACTGCACCAATATATATGCAAACTATTTTGAACTTATTATTTTGAAATGTATTAGAATTGCACAGATGAAACGAGCTTGCATTGCATTGGTCCAGTCCAAACCAAAGGTGAACAGTAAACTAGTCTAAAGCAGACAATATTTCCAGAGTTTTCAGGGTCTGGACCACCGTATGATATCCTATCGCCAGACTAAAGCATAGTTTACACAAAGGGGGATCATCTTGCTCCCACCAGAGAGAGAGAAGATAAGCTTTATAATTTGGTGGTTAGCTAAAGGAACAGCACTATCAGCTCGCGAAATTAACAATCCTTTCCGAACAGTTTCCGAAGAAATAATAAAAAGCATCGTTAACCGCTTAACGATGCTTTCGCCAGGCGGGTTCCGGGCTAAACAAAGCCCCCCACACCCACTAGGCTCGCCCGCGGGCCCACCGGCCAACGAAAAGAAGCAAGGCTTAAGAAAGGAGGAGCAGGACGTAGTGGAGAGGGATAGATGGAGATGATGGTTCATGAGATGAGAGAGAGAGAGGAGAGAGAAAAAGAATACAATAGACAAGTGTGAGCATGCGTATATACATACACACTCCATGTTACATTGTTCCTATGCATATCTTATTGGGTGATGGCAGGAGGGGCAGTATTGTATGCGCCAAAAGATGCTCCCCCGAGATCTCTCATGATAGCATGCATCCTAGTCATGGCAACGGCACACCTTGTTCAGTTTGATTTGGTTTCTACTATAATTCTCATTCTTGGCGCTCGCTAATGAATTGAATCATCCTTCTAGCACATGGATCCGGGTATTCGTGCCGTGCGCCCGCGCCGGTCCGCGCCCGGACTCTAGGGTTCGTCCTTGTACCACCACTAGCTCAATGACATACAATTTTTGGTTAGCAACTGATGAACTGAAGACCTTTTCCGTCTCCACAAAAAAAAAAGGATGAACTGAGGACCTGAATTGGATGAACAAGCTAGCTTCACTGCCGTGCCATTAGCTACAAGCTTATTGGATGGGATCCTGACAATAATGCAGAACCGGCACCCGCTAACCCGGTAGTAGCATTGGTACATGCTGGATGATGGATGGGGAGTGGGACGTGTTGCTGGTTGTGCATGCACAGGAGATCGATCCGGACCCGTGACCCGACGAATCTGTGGTGGCGTGGTGTGGGCACTGGATGGGTCGGCCCGGGCTGTCGCGGGGCGGCCCGGCAGCGCGCCCGACGCTGCACCCTGCCACGCAACCACCCCAGCTGTTTGTACGCGCTACGGTGTGGGCGCAGGCGCACGCACATGTGTGTGTGGCCTCTGGCCTCTGGCACGTACGTGCGTGCGAAGCCCCCTGCCCGTGCGACCCGTCCAGCGATGTGGCCGCCCTCGGTCGCACGGCCACACGCCCCGGCGGCCGGCCATGGCCACTCCTCTATAAAGCTTCCTCACACACCACGGCACGGCACCACCCACACACACGCACAAGCTCATCGCCCAGCTCAGCTTCGACTCGTCTCGAGCAAGAAATAGCTTTCGTCGCCAACTCGTTTTCTTGGAGGAGGGCCGGCCGGCGAGAGATTTATTTACGGTTGAGGAGGAGGAGATGGAGGTCGCCGCCGCCGCCGCCGGCGCCGCCGCCGCAGCGAGCTACGTGGCCGACGACGTTGACAGCTGCCTGAAGGCGACCGAGCTGAGGCTCGGCCTGCCGGGCACCGAGGAGACGGCGCCGCCGACGCCGCCGTCCACGCCCAGGGGCAAGAAGCGCGAGGGGAACAGCGCCGCCGCCGAGGAGGCAGCCAAGACCGCGCCGCCGGCCGCCAAGTGAGTGATTGACTGACCACATCTATATGGCTTCTTCTTCTTCTCCAACGCAGGGCTGGCAGTGTTCTAACGTGCCTTGGAATTATCGTCTCGCCGTGCAGGGCTCAGGTGGTGGGGTGGCCGCCGGTGAGGTCCTACAGGAAGAGCTGCTTCCAGCAGTCCAGCAGCGCCGCCAAGAGCAAGCCGGCGCCGGCGCCGGAGGAGAAGGCCCCGGCCGCGCCTGCCGCCGCCGCCGGTGGAAACGCGGCGCTGTTCGTCAAGGTGAGCATGGACGGAGCCCCCTACCTGAGGAAGGTCGACCTCAAGATGTACAAGGGCTACCGCGAGCTCAGGGAGGCCCTGGAGGCCATGTTCCTCGGCTTCTCCGGCGGCGGCGCCGACGCGCCGGCCGTCAACCCCTCCGACTTCGCCGTCACCTACGAGGACAAGGACGGCGACCTCATGCTCGTCGGAGACGTGCCCTTCGAGTAAGTGCTCCAGCAAACCGTTTCTTCTAGCTCCATCTGCTGCTGATTCAATTCAGAGATGTCTGAATCATGGTGTCTCATGATGCTTGGCTCCTTTTGCTTTTCCGCAGCATGTTCATCAGCACCTGCAAGAGGTTGAGGATCATGAAGGGATCTGAAGCCAGAGGCCTGGGGTCAGTGAAGAACAACTGAGGTTGCAGGATGCATGTCTTGTGCACGAGCAGATTCTTTTGTTCTTTTGGATTGGAATCTCCAAGGCATGGACATGTTTTCACCATCTCCCCTTGTCCGGCTCGACTCGATCTTCAACACACCATGGAAACGAGACAAAGGCTAAGGACGCAACAAGGTCGAGAAAGAGGAGTGAGTTGAGCTTGCAAGGAGAGAGAGCTTTGTGCATCAAAGTGCATGCATGCGTGGATGTGTGGTCACTTTGTTTCTATTTCTCTCTCTTTTTTTTTCATTGCTACTACTAGGGTGTTAGCAACACAAAAGGAGTGGAGATTCGAGTTGACATCTCCATGTGTGTTTGTACAAAGCCAAAGATCACTTTTAAGTTATATCTATCAGTGCTTGGTTACTTGTGTAAGTGCGGGGGGGGGGGGGGGGGGGGGACAGGGCTGTTTTCCCCTCTGATGAGTTTATCTATCCATATATTTCCTTTTCCTTGTGCAATGCAAGAACATCATCCTTCGGTTGTGGAATGCAAGAGCCACAAAAAAGGTTCAGTTCATCAGTTCACTGTCAAAAGGAATTGAATCCACGAATTCATCAGTTCAATCAACTGATCCTTATTACATCAACAAATCCACTAGTCCTTTCATGGACATGGAATTTTTCTCCTTCAATCTCAACCACAAAGTTAACACCCCATTTACTAAGAATCTTGCTAAAAGCGAGAACAAAAATTCATGCAACAACACAAACACACTTGTTCCTCTTCAGCTGGCACCCCATTGGCCATTGAGAACATGTGCTCTGAAGATTGCCAAAGATGGGCACAAGATCCAGAATCTTGCTTCACCATTCCACTTGGCCCCTATCAAGTGGCAAACAAGCTACCAAGTTGGCCGGCACAGCCAGAGCTGGCCGGTCAAGGCTCGAACAGAAAGCCCTTCTCTGGCGAGAGAGCTGAATCTGGGGCGCTTGCCCTCGCACACTTGCCTCGCCCATCCATTCAGATTTCAGCGGTAACATGCGGCTGTCCATGGCCTCGCCGACAGGGTACATGTGGCGCACATGACTGCGAGGATTGCGGCCAAGACCAGACGAGATGGCATCCAAGGCGTTCCAGCTCCAAGACCATTGTGGTGTTCACGCCTCGCTTGCCTTATCTTATGGGACGCCGTGGCCGGCGTTTCGCCCGGCTGGCCGGCCGGCCGGCCACTGGAGAGCATAGCTTCTGGAGATCGAGGCTCCTAGGGAGGGTCCCATGTGGTTGCGAGGACGGAGCAGCACCCGCGAAATGAATGGAGGGATGCAGGGTCCCTGTCTGCTGCAGATTTCTTCCTTCGCGTTTCCCTGCAATGCGGTTGCATGATTGGCGTCAGTCTTCTGTTAGGTCCAACCAGAGCTGGGTGCTAGTGCATTCATTGTGCTTCAGGGATAGGGTGTGTGCAAGAACAGGGTGGCTCGGCTTGGCTGGTTGATGCGAGGGGCTTTTCGGTGCCGATCGCCTCTGTTTGTGCGGCGTTGCTGGTTAATTGTGGCGAATAGGATATGTGTTGGGCGACTTGCTGACTTGGAGATGCATGGAAGGCTCTGATGAGCCTGAACTGACCATGAAACTTCTGCTGAAGACTAAGAAAATTCAGATTTGCAGCCATCTTGAAGTAGTATAATCTACCCTACATCCAGGGGCGAAGCCAGGAAAAAATTTAGGAGGGGCTGAAAAAAAAAACGCTACGACGACATGGCACCACTACGACACCTCACAATAGACAAATATAATAGTTTGAAGTAGTCTTATATTAAAACAACGATGGGCAATGAAAATCACAAAATACATCATGAAAAATAAAAGACGCCGCGCGTGACGGTGACACCCATTACTCATCCGAAGAAGCAATCTACAAAAATAGACATAATTGATTAGTCAAATATACATGAACCTCCAAATTATAAATTTAGAATAGAACAAAGCTTACCATTAATTCTTTAGGCAATAACATACGACATTTTTTCATCTCTTCAAACCTCTTTTTGATCTTTTCATTACCAATCTTTCTCTTTGCTTATTTGAACTAATTTTCTACCCACATTTGTCCTTTGGTTTATAAAGTCTTCACACTTTAGCCTAGCTTCTACATGAGTCTTGCAAATATTGTGATTATTAAAAGTATCCTTAGCTTTATTCCAATTCACATAACCTTGATGTGCAAAGACTGAACTACCAAACTTTTCAGGCTTTGCCGAATTAAAGAAGAGATAGCAATACAAGCAATAAGCTGCATCCTTGTACTCACTATACTCTAGCCAATCAAATTCATCATACCTAGTCTTCTGAAAAGATCTAAATTCACCACTCATCCATTTACGAGGAAACACGATATCACGAGGTTGAGTTGGATCATTCAAAGCATATGCCCCTCTTTACTTGATATCTAATTTCAGGTTGATAATCATCAATAGGTTTGCGCTTTCCAAGGTCCCCAATTAAGTCCGAATGACTAAATTCTGCTCTAGATTTCTTTGGTTGAGATGTGCTCTCATTAGTATGTGGAGTTGAAGCACTTGAACTTGAAAAGTATGTATGTATGGTTCTTTTCGACATCCTGAAGTCTGTCATACCAATTACCAAATTACCAATCAAATATTGAATCATTCAAAATAGAATTTGAAAATAGAAATCGATTCATACCTGATCTGCTGGGCGCTGGACGTGGTTCCCCTGCAGCTGTGCAGCACCAGCACCAGGTCCAACACGGCAGCAGGCAGCAGCAGCACCGACGCCGGTGCAGGCCGCGCAGGCGTGCCGCGCGTCGGGGCACGAGGCCGCAAGCGAGCGGCGGCGTAGGCGTGCCGCGCACCACGCGCGGGCTGCCTACCGTTTGCCGCACCTGGCCAGGTGCTCGGCGCTCGCCCCTGGTTGCGCTCGGTCACCGCGTCGCGGGCTCGCGGTGTCGCCCCTTGCCCGTCGAGCTCGAGCGCGGATTGCCGTGCGCCGCGGCGCCGCCCCTAGCTACCTGCGCGAGCTGCCGATGGATGGGAGACAATAAGACTGGATAGGGTTTTCTTTGCCACGGTTGGGCCTTGGCTTCAGGTCTTGGTGAGCCGCCATACTATATTTCTTTGGCCCAAGTCACGAGCAGCCTGATTGCAGGTCTTCTTCAACCTCCAGCCGACTAGCCTCCCCTACAGCTTGCATCTTCCACCAAAATTTCATGGAGGGGCTCCAGGGGGGCTCCATGGCTCCGGTGGCGGTAGGGGAGGCTCAAGCCCCCCCTGACCCACCGTTGCCTCCGCCACTGCCTACATCTTTGTTAGTCTTTGTGTGCGTTTTCTATCACTCCATTTGGTTCTATCATAATATCAGACTAAACAACACAAAACAGACGCTGGGCCTATGATGTCAAGGTGTTAACTAGAAATGGGTAACACTTTTGAGAAATCACCCCTGCCTTGACACATCTGTGCAGTCTTGAGGTCAAGCCCCTCCATACATACAAGCAGATGAAGTGGTAAATAGGTGAAGTAGCAGAAGGAGGAATTATTAGGAGAACAGCAGGGGTATCTAGAATGCAAGTATATTTTACGAAAAATGGACTTAAGAAGAAGGAATACATACTGTTTTGAGCACAAGGTTGATCAGCGTCACCATCTCCTGGCTCTTTCTTCGGTTCAGTGTGAACGCTCTGTCTGAACAACTGAAACTCTCAGTAGCGACGGCTCATATACCAGAATAACCTTGTAACACGTAATTGATAGATATATCATGAAACAGTTTACAACTTGTGGGTGTCTGCATTGAGGAAAAACGGTCAGACTGCTAAACTTCAGTTTATGAAACTGCACACATGTAAAATAGGAAAAAGAACAGCTAATTCGTACATAACTCCACGCCAACTGCTAATATCGACATAATAGCATACTGTATTTGTACAAGAGTAAAATCTACTTTTGAAGGCACGGCCGAGGTACATATGGGGAGTGGGGAAGACAGGAACACAGCCACAAAACTGACAACTAGCACTGCAAGAAGATCCCTATGTGATGTTCCATAAAAACAAAGAGTACACTAAGTCATTATGATTTTGACGTAAAGTGGTTTACTTGAAGAGATCTTTGATACACAGCCACTATCATAGTATGATATAATGTCGAACAGCATAGATGTGCCAAACTCTACCAATTTTTGTCATGAACAGAGCAGCGTATGACCGACTAGACTTTGCTGCGACGCCAAAATCATAACCACCAGCCAAACAACACAGACAGCACAAGCATTGTTTCGACAGGCTATTTCAGGCTAGCGTGTCAATAATATCTCAAGAGCTATATATGTGCAAGACAGAGTGCAGACCAGTTTGGCCACCATCCAAAAGGTATGCAGTATGGACCATCCATGAAAAGGGCAAGAAATTTGTGGCAAACGTAGTTTTAACGCGTGCCTCAATTTGTGATGGGCCTAACCATTTAGACGGTAGTGCTGGGATTCCTCCAGTTCTGAACATCCGAATCTGCAAATGAAGTGAAAGGCATGGATATTATTTATTAACCCAAAGAGACAAACTGAATGAAACAGGTAAGGCATGGAAAAGAAAAATCATGAACTTTTCCATCACTGAACAGGCTTAGCGTAACCAAAGATTCCAGTAACCACCAACTTCCCCCATCCATGGATTCAATGGCATTCTGAGAACTGCTTAAAAAATAAAAACTGCGTTATATTCGCTGAATCTAAGCGCATCAGTTGTGGTAACCGAGCACCATAACTTGAAACTTATGTGCCCGGATCATGCAGCACAAGCTCACAGTTGGATATCGAACATGCAGCACGCTAAACAAAAGCAACAAGATCGCGGCAAAAATTCGAAACCCAGCGACAGCGGATCTCGAGGGCGCGCGTACTCTCATCCCGCCGAGGTCGCGGGCGGCAGGCGCAAGGACGCGGAGTTGGTGGAGCCGTGGCGGCGGCTGAGGCGAGGTCGAAGGCGCCGGCGCCGTCGACGAGAGGGAGGAGGACGCGGCGGCAGGGGGCGGTGGAGTGGGCTTGGAAGCCAGGTGGGCCTCTCAGATTTTGAGCTCGTCTTGGGCCAGTGCGCGAGTGAGAACTCGGCCTTTTCTTTCCTGGGCTCCTGGCCTGCTTTGGTTTGAGGCCGACGGGTTGCCTTCCGCGTCGCGGAGAATTCGACATGTTCATTTAAATATTGATTCTTAGGTTTTTTTTAGATTACTGATGAATCAGCAATTAAGTTTTAAAAAATATAATAAATCATGTGTAAATATACTAAATCATAACCTAGTAAACATTTGCAAGCATAGATTTTGGAATACAAAAAATGAAACTATAAATGATGAAATGATATATATATATATATATATATATATATGACATGGCTAATCTCTACCCTGGGTATGAAATACTTATTCCATACCCGAGACAACCAGAGCTACCGTCGCACTCCAGCGCCCAAGCCGCGCTCAGCCGGTTTTCCTCCCTCGCTGCAGCCCCACCGTTCCCATCCCGGTTTTTTTTTCAGACGCCAAGACGTGCGTCAGTTATGACCGAGGCCTCTCTCTCCGGTTTGCTGTTTTTTTTCAGGTGCGCGTGCGGAAAGAGAAAAACAATCAGATGAATCCAAGGCCGCAACGCTCCTAGTTTGCTCTCTCAGTTATAACTCAATTGAATTGTGACATGCAACAGCGAGAACACAATTAGCTCATGGAGTAAACTCATACAAGACAATGTGATACTTTCCGGAGCTTGGATTAATTTTTTTAAGCAGGTCTTTTTAGCCTGCTACATCAATTACAACTGCAACTATAAAGGTTCAATATGAAACTACAACACATAGCTGATCTGTAATCTGCTACTACAATAAACACAACATAGCAAGTTTTCAAATGGGATAAACATAATTGGTGCTCTACTTCTACATTATGGCAACATGATTCCTCTTTAATAAAAGATCTTCCTTCTGGAGGGCAAGTCATCAGACCATAATGAACATCCATCAACTGAATTCCGTGGGATGGTTCTAGCTCTGACAATTGTTGTGCTGCTACTTTGTTTTTGGAATCAGAGTCGTCAATATGCAACTTTAAAGCCTGAAATTACAATTTTCACTCTATCAGTGAGGCAATGGGGTAAATAAATGCCAACTAGACTATTAATAAGCCGCCTGGCCAATTTTTCCAGACTCCAACTGAGTTGGGCTTGATTTGTCCAGGGCAATTCATCATACTAAAATAAATAGGTAAACAATATTTTATTGCTGCACATACATGACATCAATATTGTTTTGTACGGGGTAATGGATACACCTTAATATTAACCATGAAAACCAAAATCTAAAGTGCCACTGTATATGATACACACTCAAATGGCAGTACTTTAAGCAGACAAAAAGCATTCACATCAGAGAAAAGAAAAACCTTTAATCGAGATGATTTGGCATTGAGCACAGCACCAGCAAGATCAGAATCTGTAGTCAGGAGCACCTTGTCACCTTCATCATCCTCATACCGCATAGAACAACAGCATCAAATTTTAGCTGCTGCAATTATAGTATACACAGTATTCTAAAAAAGCTCACACATTAAATTCAGCAGTGCTTGAGAACAATAGAATACACAATTGAAGTACATAATTCTTCATGAAGATGCAGTAGTGAATCTAAAATTTGTATATCAGACACAGAGCACCTGGTTCTTCTCTATAAATGCCTACACAAAGTTGAAAGCATAGGGATGCCAAATGAGTCAAGCTTACCAAAAGTTGAACTGTGCTCTTATCACCACCAATGCCTAATCTTTGCATTATAGAAGATATCAACTCATCTAAACTCTTAGACCCTGGAAATTGAACAAATAAGTTTTTAGCTGAAGCAAATGAACCACACTTACATCTCAAATAACTTCAGAGTCAGCACCTACCACAAGTAAATCTATGCAAACGTCCATTCTGGTCCCGAAGTTTAAAGACAAATGAATTACCAACAGCAGGAGGATACATACTGCTCGTGCCATCCCCAGCCTCTGATGGCGTTACTAAAGATAAATCACTGCACAAAGCAATAGTTAAGGTAGGCATTGTATTTGAGAGGGAATACAAAAAGGAAATATTAACAAGACCTGTGACTATCAAAATCATCGTCTGGAGGCTCTAGAGCAAGAGCGGAGTTCCAGAATTTCTGCATCATTGTGTTCGCCACATCATTTGCTGTCCCAAGACCTCCTTCAAACTTCAGACAGAAAAACATGCCATGAACCAAGATTACTAGGAAAGTCGACACAAAAAAGGGAGGGAAAGCATGGGCCATAGAGAGAGACCATTGAAATGGCTGCATGAGTAAGATGCAGAACATCCAAGCAAGCAGCGACCCGGCCATCTGTTCACAGTGGGAAAAAATCGGATGCTCAATATGAATACCAAAGGAGGAAACTTTAGGTCGAGAAGCATAAATGTTTACCTCCATCGAGAACAGGAATATGCAAGAATTTGCCATCATTTCCAGCCATTGCTCTCGGACAGGCCATCTTCCTCCTCGCAGCTGACGGTGGCCGCCGATGAGACGGCGATGCCTGATGTTGAGAAGTGGAGGGGGCCCTAGGGAGATCCAGACTGTACCTCTGATTCCGCATCCTCCCGGCCGGAATCGCCGGTCCAGAGCTGCGCCGTGCTCATCCACTTGCTCTTGTCCCCGACAGCGCCATCCTCCTCCGTTGCCTTGCGATCGTTCTTCGTCTTCGTCCCCGCCTCCGCCTTCATGACATCGATCACTGCGCACACGCCGCAGCATCGCCGCATAAAAAAACCGCCCCCAAAAAGGAAAGGCACAAGAACAAAAGAACGAAAAAGAGAGTAAATTTCCTCACCTTCGGCGAGGAGGCGCGCGCAGAGCGGGAGCTCCCGCCTGAACATCTCGATCTTGCCCCGCTCCTCCTCGAGGCGGCGGATGCAGGCGTCCACGTCCGACGCCGGCACGTCCCTGGCCTGCTGGACGGCCTTGGAGGCGAAGTACCTCAGATCCAGGCTCAAATCGGAACCCATTCTGATCTCCAAGATGTCAAGCCCCATCGGAATGGATGGATTGAATTGAATTGAATCTACGCTGTCCTGTGTATTGGAAGGGGGAGCTGTGAGGCGGATGGGAACGGAGGAGGGTGAGTCGAGGATGCGGCACAGCAGCGACAGGCTACCACCGGGACGGCAGGAGGGGGGCAAGGGCACCCGACACTGGAGCTCGCCGGGTCGGCACGGGACGAAAAAATGACGCGTCGATAGAAGGGTGGGGCCGGGGCCGCAGCGCCTCACCGGGGAGGGCGCTGGGGTGGGCGGCGCAGAGCCTCACATGGACAGCAAGAGGAGAAGAGGACACCCGCCGGGGAGGGAATGGCGCGGGCCGGCGGGAGCAGGAGCTGCAACTCGCCGGGCGGCACGGACGCCGGCGATGCAGGGAATCGCGCAGGCCAGTGGCGCTGGGCGGGGCGGGCGTAGGGAAACAGGGGGCCGGCAGCGCAGGGAATCGCGGGCCAGCAGGGCAGCGGCGCTGGGCGGGGCGGACGCAGGGAAACAGGGGGGCCGGCGGCGCAGGGAATCACGGGGCCGGCAGGGAAAAACCGCTCGGATGTGGTGGCCAGAAAACCGGGCGGGGCCGCGGGAGGTGGGAACGGCGCAAGGGGGGAAAACGGATGTGAAGATGCGTGCGGGTCGGATCCGGGGGGTCGGATCGGGGGTTGGCTCGGGTATGGAATTCCTTATTCCATACCCAGGGTTCCTAATAGAGCTACTATATATATATATATATATATATATATATATATATATATATATATATATATATATATATATATATATATATATATATATATATATACATATTGTTGGACTGGAAACACTAAGCATTTGGTGTGATTTTCATAAGCATCAATATTCATACATTTATACATATTTAAGGCCATATTCAAGTGGGGACGTTTTCGTCCCCTCATGTTTCTTATGATTTTTCTTATATATAAACAATACAAACAAGGCCAAATTACATAAAATCATTTTTTACCTACACATCCATACATGCCAACCTATAAATCTACATCAACATCGGAGACTGGATTGGCATACGATTGACAATATCATCACCACATATTATGTTTGGACGACTGTCACATGACTAATCACCACCTCGCCAAAATCCATTAACGCCAATGGTTGGCCCGCACCT